>NC_080833.1:88362604-89780729 GCF_030435755.1 Ochotona princeps
TTTTTCTAAAAAAGTATAAACTGAAACATTATATGTTAATTGAGGAGCTGAATCATTTCCCAGGCAGAATACTTATTTGTTCGTAAATTATAAAACAAGCAAATTATTTCTGGTACACTAGATTAGAGTCTAATTGAACTTCAGGTAGTGACTAATCATTTTCCCTTATGAATATAATTATAAGCATCATTTCAAAGCTGTTTTTGCTTGTGTTTCAGCTTAGTGGCACTTTCACTTTCTAATAATTAGAGTACATTTAAAGATCCAAAAGGTAAACAAGAGATAAGTTTTACTTATTTTATAAAAGTAGAACTCTTTTTCTCATTCTTTTGCATATATATCGGAGGAGGAAATTATTGACCATGTAACTGATACTCAGCGGGGAACTAAACAAAATTATATTACTCAACTCCTTATTTGATGAACTATATTATAATACTGCTGCAGTTTTTAGCTTCTTTTTAAAGATTTATTTACTTAATTATATATTTGTTACTGGAAAGGCAGATAGAGAGAAAAAGAGAGGTAGAAAGATATTCCATCCATTGGGTCGCTCCAAATATCATTGCAATGGCTGGTACCAAGCCGCTCCAAAGCCAGGAGCCAGAAGCTTCTTCCAGTCTCCCATGCAGGTGCAAGATCATAAGGTTTTGGGCATTTACTGCTTTCCCAGGTCACAAGCAGGGAAATGGATGGGAAGTGGAGTTGCTGGTATCTACACGGGCACCCATATGGGATTCTGGGTGCTCAAGGCAAGGGCTTTAACCACTGGGCTACTGCACCTGGTCCTAATTTTTAGCTTTTAAAAATATTTATTTGAAAGAGTTACACACAGAGAGAGCAATGGAGTGAAAGATATCTTACATCAGCTGGTTCTCTTGTCAAGTGGTTGAAATAGCCAGTGTGGAGCCAGGTCAAAACCAAGAGCCAGTATCTTCATCTGTGCCTCCCACAGAGCCCAGGCACTTGCATCAGCTTCCACTGATTCTCCCAGGACCTTGTTAGATAGCTGGATTAGAAGTGGAATATTGGGCCTGGCGCAGTGGCCTTGCAGATAAATCCTCAACTTGAATGCGCCAGAATCCCACATGGGCACCGGTTCTACTTCTGGCAGCTCCACTTCTCATCCAGCTCACTGCTTGTGGCCTGGGAAAGCCGTCAAGGATGGCCCAAAGCCTGGGGACCCTGCACCCGTGTGGGAGACGTGGAAGAAGCTCCTGGCTCCTTGCTTCAGATTGGCGCAGCATAGGCATTTGCGGTCACTTGGGGAGTGAATTAATGGATGGAAGATCTTCCTCTCTGTCTCTCCTCCTCTCTGTATATCTGACTTTGCAATAAGAATGAATAAGTCTTTAAAAAAATAAGTGGAATATCAGGGACATGAACTGGCTCTAATATGGCATTTCAGTTTCACTGTGTGTTTCTTTACCAGTTGTGGCAAGTCATCAACACCTGTTGTGGCTTTTAACCTATCCAGATTTTTATTATTATTTTTTCTTGTATACATTATGAATGTTTATTTTTTTTGGAAAACATATCAATCCTTTGTCTACATCTGAAGTCAAGAACTTTTTTTTGGCTGATTTTTGTAGAGTTCACTGACATGTATTTTAGCAGTACATCCACAATTTAACTATTAAAGCTATCAGTAATAGAAAAAACAATCATTTTTCAATGGAATATAAGCACTTATCTGAATGACACATTTCACTGAAACACCAGACCATCACACTTATGGTGGAAGTCATGCAGTTGGGTCAGATTACATGGCTCTGTGATCAGCACTGCTCCTCGGTTGGCAAGGCTACGAGGAGTTTCTGGCTACATGGCAAGGCCCGGAAGAATGTCTCTGGTCACCTCATTGCTGCCTCACCCCATTGTACGGACACTTGATCACCTCTCTATGTTTCATAGAATTATCCTGAAAGTGTTGTTGTTTTTCTGCTATGTGAAATAATTCCTGTAACTGGTATAACACCTCAAACTGATCAATCATGTTATGGTAAAAGCATCTTCAGCAACTTAAGGCAATGATACACAGCCAAAGGCATAGAATAGTACAATGAGCCCACATTGCCCCCAAACATCCTGTTATGTGCCCACCGTTGTCCTGGAACTTACCTAATATAAGTAATATTCTCCTTAAGAAATGACTTGATAATATCTTGGAACAGATGGCAATAATGGATGTACAAAGAGTTTGGTTACTGTGCAGCCTAGAACTGTTACAACACATGAAATGACCTTTTTTGGTTTCTCACCATGGAAAGCAGAAAGTATATGGGACATCTTCTAAACGGAGACAAATGTGACCCCCTGAAGAAAAATGGTCTGAAACTTCTACCTTATGTTGGTGTTTTATTTATGCAAAGAAAAGAGTTTATAAAGATAAAAATAAGTTTCTTGTAAAGGCCCTCTGTAGAAAAGCTTAGCTGACTGATCATTTTCACTGCCCTTTATCAAAAGAAGAAAAAAAAATCAGTACTAGATGAAGGTGATGGCAATCACTATATGACTGATTATAAAGGCATATCATATTCTTTATTGAATCTTATAAATTTCATTATAGGCTTTCCTTTTAATTTTGTATTCTTGATATTTTAAGTAGTATTAGTTTAGGTTTAGTGAAAATTGATTTTGGATATAAGTAAACCACCTGTTACTATGTAACCACATGTGCTGTCAACCATGGAGTTCCTAGTTTCAGCTGGGTCATTGTAGGTTTGAATGCATAATAACTTGCTGAAAATATTTTCTTTGAAGTGAAAAATTAATGTTTTTAAGAATTTTTTGTAATTGTTCTTTAATAATGAAATAAAAATGAAACAATTGGATTTTGTGCAAAAGCTTGTGATGATTTCTATACAAATAAAGAAGGCAACTTTTCTGAGTTATTATGAGTATCATGCTAAAGTGGTCCACATCTCTTCTCTTATTCTTTCCTGCCGATTCATGTACCCTTCCCAAGCTCTGAACTAGGTTGGAGATGGTCTCCAGCATTATGGAGTATGTAACTCCCATTAGACATAAAAATATGTGCTGTATGTATCTATGTAATCTTGTGTTTGCTGTATATTTAATTATGATTATTAAATCTTGTTGATGCTATACATTGATCATTATATTATATCCTTCTTTGTCTCTTTTACAGTTTGTTATTTGAAGTTTGTCTGTTTTGTCTAGTCCTGCTTGATTTTGGCTGCCATTTCGTGATATGTCGTGTAGTTTCTTGTAGGAAGTATGTAGTTTGGAGTCTTCTTTCGATTCAATCAATACACATGTTTCAAGTGAGGAATTTAGTCCATTTATATTCAAGGTTAATATTGATAAGTTAAGACTAACAGCTATCGCTTTGCTAATTGGCTAGGGATTTTATTTGTTCTGTTAATTCTGTAATGTAGTGTGTTTTCATGATGTTTACTTCCAATGGACAATGCTTTCAGGAATTATTATTATTATTATGATTATTGGCTTGTCTGTTAGTGACAAATTATCTGAGCTTTTGCTTTTCTGAGAAATTCTTTGCTATTCCTTCACTTAAAAAGAACAACATCTATGCATAAAATATTCTTTAGTGTTATATATATATAAAACTATATATATATATATATATATATATATATATATATAAAACTATATATATATATATATAAACTATTTCTTTCAAGACATTGAATATATCATCACACTCAGTTTTGCCTAGCAGGGCTCCTGCGGAGAACTCTGATTCTTGCATAATAGCTTTACCTTTATAAGTAACACAACATTTTTCTCTCACTGTAAGATTTTCTACCCATCTTTAACTTTTGATAATTTGACTACAATGTAACTTGGACAAAATCCTTTTGCCTGTATCTCTTTGGGCTATTTTAACTTCCTGTATTTGGATGTTCATATGACTTTGAAGACATACAAAACTTTCAGCAATTATTTCATTCCTTAGGTTATTAATGACTTTTTATTGCTTCTTTTCTCCTTCAAATATATTTCTATAATACATATATTTCTTGCTTATTGGTATCTGAAGTGACTCGTAGTGCTCAAAAAATTTTTTTCTTTTCTTTCTTTTTGTTTTGTCTAATTGGGTCATTTTAAAAGACTTGTCCTCAAGATCAGAAATTCTTTCTTTCTTTCCAATTGGCCTGTCATGCTGTTGAAGGTCTCAAAGGTATTTTTTTTATTTCACTTATTAAAGTTTTATAGTCCAAATATTCTGTGTGGTTCTTTTTAATGTTTCTCAATTTTTATTTGCGTTTTCCCTTTATATCATGCATTCTTTTTCTTATTTAAGTTTTCAAAATTGTTTTACATCTCACTGAGTTTCTTCAGAAACATTATTTTGAATTCTTTTTGCAAGCATTTTATACATTGTTTCATCTGAATCTATTTTGGGAAAACTTTTTTTTCCTGAAAGTGTCATGCTTGCTTCATGTTTGCTTTTTCCCTACATTGGTGTCTTTAAATCTTGTATTATGGTTCTTTCTGTTTTATGGTGTTGGCTTTCTTGGACAGATTTCTTTTTTCAAATGGTATGTGAAAGATCACTTAATTGTTAATTTTTAAAATTTATTTGAAAGACAGGGGGACACAGAGAGGAAAAAAAACAGGTGGAGAAATCTTTCATGGATTTCTTTCATATACAAATATATGCAACAAATAAACCTGGTTCAGGTGGAATATAAGAGCCAGAAAATCTATAATATCTCACATTGATTTCTGAGTCCTTAATACTTGTGGGCTGCTTCTGGTATGTTCTCATGTCCTTCAGCAGGGCGAAAATTCAGGAGCAAAGAAGGTGGGGCTTGGACTGGCGTTTTGATCTGTGGCACTGGTGTCAAAATGGCAACCTACAGCTCTGTGACACAATAGCAGCACCTGTTGCTTTGATATGTGTGATCCACACAGTGGGTATCTGATTTATCTTATTGTAACAGTTATCAACACTATCGATTATTGCCCCGGTTGCTTAGTCTACAGCAGTTCATGAAGGTATTATTATAACTTTCAAATGCAAATCAATTTCCAGAGGTATGTGTCTTCAGTCACCAAATAGTTTGGTGTCACTAAACGTGAGGGTATGTAATGGCTATCTATATTGCTGTTGCAGAGGACCTTCTTCCTTGGATCATTAGGTAAGTCTGAATGATGCTGGAAATCAGGTAGACCGATAGCTATGAGCCTTGGTTTCTGTAAAGAGGTTGGGCCCTTTTTATGGATCCTAGTGTGTAGGGGGGATGTGAATGATAATGAATTGAAGGATGTCAAGGGGACCTTTACCAAGTCTTCAGGGGTGAATACAGGTTATGGTTGAGATTGTGCCCTGGCAAGTGTGAGTCTGGAGTAGTGAATTGCAGATTGGCTTATTCTGGGTCCCAAATGGTAGGTGCCAATGACTCTGGGAAATGCAATACTTTCATTCACAGTCTTAGAGATTTAGGATGCATTGGGTGTCCTTACACAGGTTTCACTTCACTAGCACTGGTTATTCCGGGGATTTTGTACTGGCAACCACCAGTCTGAAGCTGACAAACGTAGGGATCTCAAGCTTTTACAGGTGAGTGAAAGTTACTGTCGGTATTGTGGTATCAATTACAATGGTACCAGAGCACAGACTGAATTTCCTCAGTTCCCACATGGCATACAAAGATGATGCTGCAAATTTACACTGGCCACTGTGAAAGAAAAATATAATTCAACTTTGCCACAATGATTGTACTTATCCGTAAGGCGCTGCCAGTGCTGAGTCTTAAGAAGATTAAGATGATATCCTTAGATCATGCCGAGTGAATCAGCTAATGGGGGGGGGGGTGTTTTCCAAAAATAATTCTTCTGTGAGGCTCAGAGATCTGCTCTCAATCCTGCAAGCACCCTAATCACGGTTGAGGGCCTTTTGGTAATGACAGGGCTGAGAGCAGCCCTTAAAAGAGAATGGAGTCTCCAAGAAACTGTTCAACCCATCTGGACAATAAGTAGCTGGACTCAACTGCTTGGTATATGTTTGCAAGGAAAGAATCTTGATTGAATTTGAACTGTAATACTGTATCAAGGTGGAGAAATCCACCAGGGGAGAGGGGAGGGGGAGGGGTGGGGGGATTCCCAGAGCCTATGAAACTGTCACATAATGCAAAATAATTAATAAAAAAAAGAAAATAATGGAAGAAAAAAAGAGAGAATGGAGTTTATCAGTGTCCCTTCAATAGCAATAAAATGTGTGGTATTTCGGGAACAGAGAACGGCAATAAGGGACCCTTTTTCACAGCAGTGAAGTCAACCTCCAAAAGGCTCATGTAACTGAGTTGCACTGGGTGAGGACTGTGGCAGGCCCTTGCTTAGGGCTGCTCCTCTGCAGCAATGGTGGAAATCATAGAACTTTCTTCTACCCACACTACTCACTCCTGCCCTCCAATCTGCATGCTAAAGTAGGAACTGCAACATACTGTTTTCTCTTTCTTTGCTGGTTCTCAGTCTCTGTGCTGCTTGCTGTTCTCTTCAATTCTTTACTAATGTTTTTTATTAGTTGATACTCTGCATATATGGTCCTCATTTTGTTCTGGCCCTTTTCTGTGTCTAAAGTGAGTGACTGTTCTATTCAGCCACTTTTGAAAGAGATTAATTTATTTTTATTGGAAATTCAGATTTACTGAGAGAAGGAGAGAAAGAGAGAAAGATCTTCTATTCACTGGTTCACTTTATAACTGGGTGAAGTGGCCAGAGCTAAGCCAATCTGAAGCCAGAAGCCAGGAGCTTCTTCCAGGTCTCCCAAGCAGGTGTAGAGTCCCAAGGCTTTGAGCCATTCTCTGCTGTTTTCCTAGGTCACATGCAGAGAGCTGGATGGAAAGTGGAACAGCTAGGATATGAACCAGCACCCATATAGGATTCTGGCACATGCAAGGTGAGGATTTAGCCACTAGGATGTCATGCCAGACCTTACTCAGCAATTTTTATCTGGTTGGTGAGGTTTTTATTGGTAAGAAGCTGAATTGCAATGAAAACATAATAATAATAATAAAAGAAGCAGGAACACCTTAAGTTACGGTTGTGACCCTGAAATACAAGATTTGATTGTAACTGGCAATTATTTTCAAAATAGTGTATATTTGTGTATGTTTTAAAAGCAAACATGGTCTTCAAGGCATTTACAAAAATTTAAAATTTCATGTACATTCAACAAATTAAGCATTATTATAAATGAAGCAAATTCACCATTAAAATCACATAATATTAATACAGTAAAGCACTATATTAGTTATTTCCAACTCATCCAACATTTATAGTATTATGCTAAGAAATGTAAGCCTTGTTTAGTCAAGGCACCAACTATAACTTAAATTGTGATGTAAGTAAAATGTATGTATTTTCCTACTAAATTATAGATTAGTAGTGGGTCTGTTCTTTTAAGAAAATCTACTTCTCCGTCTTGAAATGCCTCAAGGTTAGTCAATCACAGGATAGTTGCAGAAAAATATCTCCTAAAGGAAGGAATGTATTATAAATTACAAAAACATGGTGACCAAAATATGTCAATCTTACCTTTTTAAGTCAGTAAGACAGACTTCATCTGGGTAAATTTTCAAAAACTGAAATCTGTAAATATTTGGCAAGATTGTTTAAATGCAATGATACTCCATTTATTTAAAAAAAAACTGATCACATGTTAAAAACAAATATTATCTGGTTCACAGATGTAGCATACAAATATTTTTCAGGGACAAGATGTGCAATATTAATTAATTGCAACTGGTGGCTGGGTAGCTTATATAGTTTAGATAGCCCATTAAGAAAAGGAAACATGAAAAGAATTTCTGGCTGTTTATCCTAATCCCCAAATGCATTCACAATGAAATTTGGTGATTTTTAAACCACATTAATAAGTTAATGATTAACGCATTTTTAACAATTTGTATTTAAACACATGCATTGTCATTGATAGTTTTCTGAAAAACAAAACTAAGTAAAAGATTGTTCTTTTCAGAGACGGAGCTTGTACTTTATGTCTGGAAACAAGCTTATTTTTTTTCTTAAAGCTTCCTGAATTTTGGATAAGTGTATATATTCAGAATGACTTTCTTCTAGTTAAGTGGTCCATGGGACCATATTAATCCTAAGGCTAAGCAGGGGTCATGCAATAATTGCTTTGTATGATCGTCTGTTGTCACCAGATACTTTTCTAGAGTGACTAAAGTCTTTATACCTTTAACACAGTGTAAGTAACTGATCTATAAATTAGATGTCTTTAATGAGGCTTTTGTATTATCTCTAAGATAAGGTAACCTTTTAGTTCTAGTCATTTTAAAATGTCTTTTTTTTCTTGAAATGTTGCAGTAGCTCAGTTCTGAAAGCATCTGATCAGGTTTGAAGTGGCAGGTTCTAAGGCCAGTGCTTGCTTGACGGTTTCCAATCAATCACAGCCTCACTGAAGTGATAATCTAACAGGGGGAGCCCGGGGAATAGCACTGGTAACCTCAGGCAATTAGACATTTTAACCCACAGATGGGAATGCTGTCTCTCCAAGGCCAAGGGAGGACAGCTCAGCTCCTTCTCATCCATTTTGCCTAGAGTGATGCAAACTCCTCTCTCCTTTGAGGAATAATGAAATTCCGCCAAGAGCCTCATCTTGGACTGGCAATCTTTCCCTCTCCTAACAAGGTCTCTGGAGGACTCAGTGTCTTCTGTGAGCTGTTTTAATTTACACTTCTCATGATTAATATATTTGAAAGATAATATTTTTCACACATGTCTGCTTCTTCATTGAATTGCTTGTATATGTCTGTACTTCCTTTATTATTTAGTATTTAGTATGTGTTTTAGTATTTTACTTATTATTTTGTATACAATGCAACATTTTATCACTTTATAAAAGCACATTTACATGTTATTATGTCCATAATTTTAATGAGTGTTTCAAATAGTGCAAACATCATTAGAAATCAATTTCATAAAATTCTTATATTTACCCTACCATTCGTATATATCATTTCAAGATAGTTAATATAAACTGAAATATGAAATATGTGATTTCTTTTATTTAAATGCTTTCATTTAGCCTGTATAATGATTTTTACTATCAAATGGCACTTTATTGGAAGGTATTAAACTGACATTTTATCAATTTATCTGTTGACAGGAATTAAATTTTTTCCAATTTTTACAGAGTAAATGATACTACAGAGAAAAATCAAGTGGAAGTATTCATGTGCATTTAACCTTTTTAACATCACACTGCAGCCATTTTTTAATACTGCATTTGGTATCATAACCTCAGAAAATACAAGCAAGTCTACCTTGTCATATATTTTTATTTTATGAAGTACACGAAATATGAAATGGAATTACTGATCCTTTATCCACTTTGCAAATTTCTCCATGGGGATTGATTACAAATGAAACCTTTTCAGTTCTCTTTTTCCTCATAATGTTTTATTAGTATGTCCTGTAGTTTCTCTGAGAATTTTGCTGCTTCCTTTCTGATCACTTTCCATTTTGTTTTCTACTTTTCATTCAAAAATTATTATGTCTTATTGTCTTAGGTAGCTCTCTAAATTGTGAATTTTACTTTGTTTATTTTTCATGTGTCATTCAACAAGTGCTTTCAGCTCATGTTACTGTTTCTTTTTGAATCTTAACTCCTAGTTCATATTCTGTTCGAATGTTGAATATTGTCTCAAACATTTTAAATGATTTTCCTATGCGCATGAAAGGTGGGGTTCCAGAAAGAGAGGTGGAAGCAGAGGAACAGGGATCAGCCATCCATTCGTTCTCTCCCCAGTAACTTGCCAGCATGAAATCAGAAGGCTGGAACTTCCTCAAGACCTCCCATATGGGAAGAAGAGCTGCAGAACTTTTGCCATCCTCTGCTGCTTTACCATCCTCTTCTGCTGTTAGTGGGCAGTTGGAAGAGAAGTGCAGTAGCTGAGTCTCAGGCAGGATTTTGGTGTCACAGGTGATGGTTTAACCTACTATGCTACAACATCAGCCCCTCATATTCCATTTTTTTTAAAAAAGAATTATTTAATTTATTTGAAAATTTGAATTACAGAAAGAGGGTAACTATGGAGAGATCTTCCATCTCCTGGTTAACTCATCGAATCGTTGCAATGGCCAGGCTTGACCAGATGGAACCCAGGAGCCAGGCGCCTCATTCCGATCTCCCACATGGGTGCAGCGGCCCAAGCACTGAGGCCTACTTCTCATGCTTTCCAGATGCATTAGCAGGTAGCTGGAGCAGAGGAGGAGCAACCAGGACTTGAACACATATATACAAAGCATTGCAGCAGCTGCTTAACTTGGTAAACCACAATGCCAGCTCCAATATTTTAACCTTTTGTACTGTTTGGGCTTTCTGGATTCAGTCTAACTTACATAACTAAACAGTATCCCCATTTTCTTGTCTATGAAATCAGAATAATAACACCTACCAAATTGCTTAAATGTCTGGAGCGATGATATTTTTGAGATACAAGTGTAGAACAGTACCTCCTACAAAATAAGTACTCAAAGAAATATGATCCAACCAAAAGCTGAAGTTATGCCTCAGGAAATCACGTTTAACTCAGGTCGAGCATAAAAATAACAAAGATAAAACAACAATAACAAAAACAAAAAATCAGCCAGAATTTCAGATCCTTTTAGAAACTCTCAAGTATATCTGTGTTACATTAAGCTCTTTGGGTGTGTTATTTAACATAATTTAACTGCGGTATAACTCATGACATCACAGTCACTTTTGCCTCTGAGAAAGCTAAGGTTGGGAAAGGGTAAGTACCGTCCCAAGACTCACACAGCTGTCTAAATTAGAGAAGTCAAAAATAAAACTCACTATTTTAACTAAGCTATGCTGCTATTTACTATAGCAAACATTAGGTAAAACTTGTCTTTTGTCAATAGGAACATATAATCACCACATTTTATTTCTATAATCTCCTAACATTTTTCCCTAGTGGGAAACAAGTAGAGATTATAGTCTGTTCAAAAGCCTCTAGTTGCGTCACCCACATGTTACCTGTGCCTGTCCCTGTGAAGTGCTGCTGCAGGGAAGGCGGTGTCTGACGCATCGCCACTCTCCCCGCCTCACACCTGTTTGTGAGATCCTCATGAACAGCAGCTCAAACGGTGCAGTTTGAACACATTCACTCCCACCATAGCATCCTTCAAAACCTGGATTTTTTTTCTTATAAGAAAATAAGAATTGATGCTTTATGTAAGCTCTTCACAGTCCCAGGATTTTGAGTCTGACATACACAAAACAATTAATTAATTGACTTTGATTAGGCTATTATTTTATTAACTTTTGCTTTCCTGTGTCACTGTTTCATTGCTCTACTGGGAGTTCATGGGTCCTGGGTTCTGATTCTTCCCTTTTCCCTTGAAGTAAACTGTATGTATGTCCTGAATTGAGGATGAGAGAAAATCTGACCTAGGACACCAAGATCATTTGCAGAAATAAATTGCTTCATGATTAACATCAATGCTAGATGCTGCATGATACATTATTAAATAGCAACTGGATTAACTTTTATATTTGAATAAAATTTAAAAATGGAGTAAGTATTTATTTGAAAATCAGAAACACAGAGAAGTCTACTGACAGAAATCTTCCATTCACGGCTTCACTACACAAATGCCTACAACAACCTGAGCTAGACCAGCCTGAACCTTGGAATGGAAAACTGAATTCAGACCTCCATGGGAGTGACAAGACTCAGACATTTGAGCCTGTATCTCCTGCTTCCAAGAGTGTCTGTTAATAGGAGGCAATACACAGCAAGACAGAATGTGGATGTTCCAAGAGATGTCTCTTCCTCTGTGTTAAACACCTGCCCCTAAGAAGCTTTAGGAGACAATGAAAGAAAAAAGATTTAGTTGCATGTTCATGGTTTTTTTAATGGATTTAAACATTTTGATTATATAAAGTCATAAAACTGAAAATTTCAATATGTTTTTAATTTCTAGTCACCAAAAATAAATGGTATAATATCATTTTCAACATTATTAATATTTCACACTAAATCTAAACACATGTAATAAATATACTGGCCTAATACTATTCATTCCTTTAGTAAAGATCATCAGAATATATTTGTGTGAGTATCATCTGTGAATACACAGTATTATTGTAATTTTATTGACAGAAGTAAAATCTAAACGTCTATATCAATATACTAAATCTAGCATTTTTTATTATAAATATTTTTCTGTAAAGGTGATAAAGGTCCCTTAGTGTTAGATCTCATTAACTCAAAGATGTAAAGGATATAATTTGGTTCCAGGAGTTGGAGTTAAGCTTTCATACATTGGTTGGCTTTTTGCTGCATATTTCTGGAACAAAAACTCACTCTGGTCATCCTGCGATTAGTTAAAAATATAAATTTTTTAGTAGAAAATAGACATATAAAAACAGAATAAACTAGGAATGCACGTTTCTCTGTTTGTTCTTCTAGAGAAGCATCCTGCTGCGGTGGTTATCTTTTTCAGAGCCTGCTCAAATTCCATGAGGACTTCTTTTGGATCGCTTGCCACAAAGATTACATTCTCTTTGGAGTTCAGATACTATATACATCAAAACATTGGAGCTTTTGCAAGTTTTCTCTCAACAGGGAAATATAACCCCTACAAACTAAAGGCAAAGTCAAAAGAGCAGTAAACAACTTCCTAACTCTTTTTCCTAGTTTCCTTCACTAAAGAACATAAAGCTAAATTATCTGCCTTTGAGTAGGCTTTATTATTTGTATTAAGCTTGTGACATGAAAATTATAAAACATAACTGCAGTAGGCAAATTTTTTTACTTTCTTGGCTCATGGCTGATTAAAAGTAAGCAAGAAAATATTATTCAAGGAATAAACAATTTCTGAAACCTCTATGAAATAATAACCTCTATAAAATAATAATGTAAATTTTGAAAGAAAAGCAATCACAATCTTCAGTTAATTGTTTCACCTGTTACGTTTTTTATTTTATCTTCTACTTCAAACAGTGAATAACTGAGTTCTGAAACAGATTTTAACAGTCTATGATCCTTCCAAGTGATTTTTACTGCATCTATCCAAATCAGAGAGTCACAGTCATATTTCAAATTATTCTATTTTTGGAAGCGTTTTAATTTCCAATTAATATTTTGTATATTTTAACTATATGCATATAGGTTTATGAGTAATGCCTCCTTTATGGGCATCACCTTTTTGTAGCAGCCTTTATCCTATGTATTATTTTTAGTATTAAATACCTGTTGTCTGGCACCAGGATCACTATGGCTGCTTAGCTTCATGTGCCTATGTTTTTTATCCATCAATTTTTCCTTTAATTTGCATCATAGGTAGAGTGTATAGTAACTATTCTCTAAGATCTTTTCAATGTTAACCTTACTGTTTCTGATTTTAAGTAAGTGATTAAGTCATTTAATGTTTTATGCAATAATGATATACTAGATATCTTTTTACTTCAAATACAATTTTGAAAGAATTCCTGGCTATAGTCAATCATCAATTAAAGAAGAATCCATAAAAACAGCACAGTTTTCCATGAATCTTCATAAACTTCCAGTCCAAAGAAAATGACATTCACATTCACAAAATTGTAGTATTTCAGAATACTTGAATATTTTAGAGCTTTGTATCTAGCTCCTTGTAACTTTAACACACTATCCCTATTTGACTTTTCACTTGTAATTTTAAAAGCAAAGATAGGTTTTTAGAGTAAACAATTTTTCAGATTGTAAGAGGATTAATATGCATTGCTTATTTGTGTGCTTGGCTTTGTGGAACTCTGCAAATCTGAAACAGAAGCCCCTAGACATTGTTGATAGTAAAATTGGGAATGTCCATGCAATCAAGAGATGTGATAATGATGAACAGAAGAACTTATCATAAGGTGATCTAACTTCTGAAAGAAAAACATGATGTAAATTAAGACTGAAATTGCATGTGCTTTTCTAACCTTACACACAGAGAGAGGAAAAAAAAAAAAAACTTAAATTATTTCAAATGCAAACCTATTCTTGGAGACACATGCTTCCTGAAACTGATGTTGCTAAATTGAAGCACTTGGCTGCTTCATTTGTGATAAGTGCTTTAGAAAACATTATAAAATAGCCATAGATTACAGAGCTCATCAAACACATGGATGTTAATGCAGTGAAGTAGGACAGAGTATGAAATATGTTATATTCATTCACATTGAAGGCTAAGTACCATCAATGCATTCATGTGTGAATTAACACCACAGAGCACTCTCCTAACCATCGACTGTCAAGCAGTAATGGTGATGAGAATTGTAAATGCTTTCAAGCTCACTATTTGGAAAGAGGAAGCATATGCTGTCACCCTGTTAACAAGATTCAAATGTATCAAGCTAAATAAATTATGTTGCACTTTGGTCAAATAACCATTAATCCCATTCATTCTGTAATTACTTTTGCATTATTTTGAGCTACATTTTAATTCTTAAATCTTACATGAATCATAGAACACAGGAAAAGTAAAAACTGGTATTATATCATAAATAGAAGATTTGTGAAGAGACAGATTCAGTTGTATTCCATTTTGGATCTTTATTTACAGAAGCATACATTTTTTCTATCTCTCTCACTCCCACTTTGTGCTTTTCCATTTCTTAATAAGTACTTCCTGGTGATCTATATGAGGTGTTTCGGGTACATCTTTTAATAATTATCTCCTTGGACATTCCAGGACTCACTTTGCCTTAATACACAGGAAACACTCTCAAGTAGAATTTTCATTCACTATTAGTGCTTACCAACCTTCCACTACTTATTATAGGTTCTTTTCACATTGATAAATCTTGCTTGACATCAAGACTAGGTGTTCCACTGAAGGAACTTGATTTTTGCTTCTGCTTTGTGTTACTAATTAAATAGAAATAAAATTAGCAGGCATAACTGTAGGGTAGGGTTGTTAACAATTTCTGCTGTTGACATGCCCATGCCCCCAGAAATATCAGCCTCTTGGTATAATATGATTCAGTTGAAAAACCTCATTTCAGCATTTGCATAATGATGTATGACTAATGCAAAATGATATCCAATCTTTTTTTTTAACATACCTTAACTAAATGGTTTTATTTATTTATCTATTTATTTGTTTATTCATTTTTAATTCATTTTTAAAATATTTATTTTTATTGGAAAGTCTGTATATTTATACAGACGGGAAGAGAGATAGAGAGGTTGAACTTCTTTCTGCTAATTCACTCCCCAAGTAGCCAGAGCTGAGCCAATCCGAAGCCAAGAGCAAGAAGCTTCTTCTGGGTCTCCCATGCAGGTGTAGCGTCCAAAGGGTTGGGCCAACCTAGACTGCTTTCCCAGTCCACAAGCAGGAAGCTGGATGGGAAGCGGTGCCCATATGGGATCCCGTCACATGTAAGGCAAGGACTTTTGTCACTACGGTACTGTGCACGGCCCATTTTTGTTATTTACTTATTTACTTACGTACTTGCTAACTTACTTACTTTATCTTTTTTCTTTTGTTCGTTTTTATTTTGAGAGAGAGAGAGAGAAAGAGAGAGATTCTACCTAAATGTTCACAACAATCAGAGCTAGGGCAGATTGAAGCAAGAGGTACAGACTCCATTGGGTTCTACTACTTACTCAGCAAGGATCCAGGGATTTAATTCTTCATCTGCTTCTCCTTAGGATGTGTGTTAGAATGAAATTCAGTCAGAAGCAGAGCAACCAGGAATTAAAGCACAGAACCGTATGAAATATAGACATGCAAAGTGACAACTTGTGCTGCTGCAAAAAATATCCATCACTAACCAGCCAATCTTTATAAATTCCTGGGAATTTTTCTTACAAATAGTTAAGGAGTCTGAATATCAGAAGGGCATCTTTGATTTGTATGATCACTGAGCATGGATATCTGGGAAGGTAGAACTGTAAGATGTTGACTTCGATCAACACGTAATCCATTCCATAATGCTTCTGGATCTGAGTCAAGCACTACATGGATAAGTCAACACCAAAGAATTAATCATTCTGAGCTTCTACATAAAGGACCACTCAACATTATCAGAGAATCTATGTTAGGGATGAAGATATAAAGGACGGTTTTGGCCAACTACATAGGGATAAAAGTCGTGAATGAGTTAAAAAACTAGGTAACAATACTTGTAGAAGGTAAGAGATGAATCAGTCTCTGACAATACAAGGAATAGGCAGCCTGTTATCATTCTGAAGTCGTATTTAAGTGGAGCTAAGAATTTCAGTTAAATATAAAGACTACTATCTATATTTTTGTTAGTGTATTTAACCTACTCCCCAACAACAGAGAAGCATTATGCTAAAAAAGAGAGAGATTCACTTTATGTATTTGAGGTATGAAATGAGAATTTTAATTTGAATAAATAAGAGCATTTTTAAATTTCACCTGGCAGCATGTTTTAAACAACCCTCATATGGAGAAAGTTGAAGAAAGCAACCAAGTATTTTACTTGGTAATGCATATCTTTTTGAAAACAATTGTAAGCTAACAATAAAACTATGACAAAAGAAGTTACCCTCAATCATGTTAAAGTCTCCTTGTCTATCTGACATAAAATATAGATGAATGAGACCGTCAAAATCATTTTGGAATGACCCTATAATGCAAATACTTCATCAACATTTGGTGTTGAAGATGGCATTTGGAAACATTGCTATGTGCAATCCTCCCCTTTGGTTCATTACAGAAAAGACAATAAGTCTTAATTTGCTTCATAATCTTACTTCAGTCATCATGAGAGGATAGAAATGATGTTCATAATGGTGTCTGATCTGGAAGAAAAATTATATTAGCAATTTAAGGAATATGAATCTATGAGGTATATTACTAAGAGATAAACATTTATTAACAATATAAGTGGAACTGTAAAGAGAGAAAGTAAAAACAATAGCTATAGAAGCAGTTATCAGGGCTGATGTTGTGGCTCAATTGGCTAATCCTTCGCTTGCTAGCGCTGCCATTCCATATGGGCTCTTCTTCCTGTCCTGGCTGCTTAGCTTTCCATCCAGCTCCCTGCTTATGCTGTGTGAAGGATGGCCCCAAAGCTTTGGGATTCTGCAACTGCATGGGAGACTTGGAAGGAGTCCTGGCTCCTGGCTTCAGATTGGCTCAACTCTAACCATTGCTGCTATTGGGGAATGAACCAGAAGATGGAAGAGCTTTCTTTCTCTCTCTCTTCCTCCTCTCTGTTAATCTGCATTTAAAATAAAAATGAATGAAACTTACAGAATAAAAAAGCAGTTATCAACCTGATGAGGAGCTGAGGGAACAGATAAGGGAATAGAAATACTCTTGACCATTTAGATTGATAACCTCATAATGAGGCTGTTGAACTACATTGTGTCTACAGTCCTATAGCTAATATTTCCCAGTTTGTCTTCTAAAGTTCTGTGATTCCAGAAATTATTCTGTATTCACCTCTGAATGACAAATTAGGACTTTGCTTATATTTTAGTTTAAAAAGTTGCCATATCACAAGAATTCTATCTGAACAGTCTGATTATAATGGTCCAGCCATTATAGAGGTTATTTCTTGCTCACTTAAAAGCCATAATACTGTCCCTGCTCACATCAGATTATTTCAAGTACATATTCTATCTTTGTGGATACTTCCAACTATCAATACAAATAGAAAGAAATGCATTACATAGCATGATGAGACAGTGTTCCAGCATTATGTGACTATGCACATTTCAACTCTCCCCAAACACTCTTTACAGCTTATCATGCTTCCATCATTTTGTTTTTTGTAATAACTGGTCTCTATAGAATGTTAAGACTCTTTTCACTCCTAACAAGTTTATCAAAATTCTTGAGGTATTGTAATTTACGTAGTTATTGAACTGTTTGAATATATGTCAGTGTTAAAATTACAACTGCTGGCCCCGGCGGCATGGCCTAGAGCCTAAAGTCCTCACCTTGAATGCCCTGGGATCCCATATGGGCGCCGGTTCTAATCCCGGCAGTTCCACTTCCCATCCAGCTCCCTGCTTGTGGCCTGGGAAAGCAGTTGAGGACGGCCCAAAGCCTTGGGACTCTGCACCCCTGTGGGAGACCTGGAAGAAGTTCCTGGTTCCTGGCTTCAGATCGGTGCAGAACCAGCCGTTGCGGTCACTTGGGGTGTGAATCATCGGACGGAAGATCTTCTGCTCTGTCTCTCCTCCTCTCTGTATATCTGACTTTGTATTAATAAATAAATAAATCTTAAAAAAAAATAAAACTGCTAGGAATCAAGATGGTGGAATAGGGTAAGGACACATTTAAATGGATGGAAAAACATTTAATCAGAATGAAACAGAGAGGACACATTCCAGGAAATAGGAAAGGATAGAACAACAGCAGAGGGCTACCTGGAGACTGACAGACACAGGAAAGCAGCCGACACAAAGGTGTGGTGTTTCAGTGACTGATACTCCAGCGGTATTGAGCTGACGGCAATCTGAACTCCACCAGCAGCCGGAACTCCACAAGCAACCAGGTGGGAAGGGACTTTCACTGGGAGCTTGGGAGGTGAACCCCAACAAAGAACTGTCCCTCCTGCTGGTCCGTTTGATTTGACCAGGAGCAGAGACAGAGCAACAGATCCCAGTGCAAGAACAGGGCAAAGTTCACAGCCCTGTCAGCCCCCTAGAGTTGAATTGGGCGCCATTTTGCACAAGGAGGCAAAGGCAAGGGAAAGGACTGAGCATAGGCTGAGCTGGGAGTGAACTCATTTCTGACTCAGTGAACTGCAACAACATGGCGTTCTACAGGTTCCACCCAAGACAGGTCTGGGCAGCCTTCAGATCTGATGGCCAGCAGATCAAGAACTGTAGCGATGGTACATCAGGTGCCATTCTGTACACTGTGGCAATAGCTTTAGGACTGCAGGAACAACAGTGAACTGCGCATGTGCTGAGCTCGCGAGAACTCACTGAGGTCCATGGATTGCACTGGTCCCGCAGAAAAATAATACTGACTGTGGCATTGTAAGGGTAAAAATAGGTCCGTGTGGCACCCACATCTAATGTCCAACAGGTTCCAACAAGATCAGCGCCACCAACAACCCTATTATATAGGACACCTGGTGTCTCTCTAATCCTGGGACCTGCTCCAACCGGAAGTGGGAGAAAGGTTGCAGAGACAATGGTGCAGCCTCAGCAAGGTATCACAGGAGGTGGAAAGTGGTGAGCCAGGAGCTGGGGCTGTGGAGACCACGGTGGAAATCTGACATAAGAACCCAGACCTGGAAGTTACTGGAGGTTGTGGCACAAGTAGTTGCAAGCAAAAAGTTATGTACCAACTGCAATAAGTAAAACTGCATTGTAGACCTGTGGGTGATACAGCCTAGAAACCTGCTCCAAGGAGAAGACTTTGCTAAGTACAATGACCAAGAGCAAAAGAAGAGACAAAGGCACAATGAATATTACCAAAAGCTCCCCTGCAAAGGAGCAAAACCCTATGCCAAACTCAGAGTTAACTGAGGAAGACATCGAGAAAATGGGAGACACAGAATCCATAAGACTCATTTTAAAGCTTCTGATCATCAATGAGAAGCTCATGTAAGAGTTCAAAAATAAAACTGCTAAATGGTTTCAGCCTCGTCTCATAGGATCATTTTTTTAAATCTCCCCTCAAGTTACACATGCTCCATGTATTCATGTCCTAGAATGTCATTAAATTGAAACAACTTGATGGCAGGAACTCTCCATGTGGCAAAGAGGAGTATTGTTATGCACAATAAAATTATTAACCTACTCAGGTATGTTGTGAATCTATTTCAAAAATAAATCAGTAAGGCTTGTGAACAGAAAGGTAGTGACCAAGATATTCTGCATTAAAAGGCTGTTTCAATCAAAGATGAGTTGGGAAAAAGTTATTTAGGTAGTGCTCAATTTTTTCAATTATCTAAAAATATGCTTTTTGAGGTACTCAACTCCAAAATATGCTGCTATGATTTTAAATAGTTTTGTATGAAAAATGTTTACTAACCCAGGAGCATTTTAAAAAACCTTACTAAGGTATCCTACTGCTGAGAGATTACCCTTTGATCAGAGGCTAAGGAAACCAGTTTCTCTCCTCAATGAGTGCTCAGCTCTCTCAGTTTCTACATTATCTGCATCAAGCTGGGAAAGGACAGAGAATACAGAATTTATGCATATTGTTATGGTTATATATTTAAGCATGATTCAATATCACTACTAATGTACTATTGACTAGCACTCAGTCACTCTCAAACATAACTGAAATGAAGTCAGGGATAATCAGTATAACTATGTCCCATTATAAAAAGGAATGATTTATAATCAGCGAACAGTCACTACTACAGCTAAAGGAAGCGAACAGTCACTGCTACAGCTAGAATTAAAAACTTTAGAGTCGAAAATTTTTAAGGTACGAAATTTAATTATACTCCTATTGAATGTAAGCTTTTTTCTAAAACAGACCTCAATGATTCTATTTAGTGAACTTTTATCTATATAATCTATTATATTGTATAATTTTGCATATCAATTTGAATAATCATTTTCTGCTTTGCAAAATGGTTGCAAATTTTTGCATACTTCTGTCAATTCTGGGTCTCATGATGGGGGTTCAATAGATTACAACACAGCTGAAGATTTTCTATTAGCATTTTTCTCATCAATTTATGATTCTTGTCTGTATGTATATCTGTGTGTACACACTCATACACACATACACACAGAAATATAAATATTGATGAGGGACATGTTAAAATCTTCCAAAAAATCAATTTGAATAAAAAAATTAATAGTTCTTTTTACACCAAATCACAGAAATTAATTTGGAGACAGAAATAACTAATGAACATTCATACAGGTGAACATTAAAATGATAAATCATGTGATCTTACAACTTGCAAAAGAAACTGTAACTAGGTAGACCATTTGCATGAAATGTGTGAAATGGATAGCACTGCATTGCGATAAACTGTAATGGTATTATAATTGTTGGGTGAGAGAAGAGAGCTAGGATTAGAGCATAGTGCCAAAAACGCAAGGAAAGTAAGATACACCAATGAAAATTGAAAACAATTTTCTGGCTGCAAAATTAAGTGTCAACTAACACAAACCAAGTAAATATAAAATCAAGAAAATGTTAAATGTAACCAAGTTCCCAATCTCATAGAATGAAAAGTAAATACATTCTTTTTTTTTTTTTTTTTAAAGATTTATTCATTTCATTACAAAGTCAGATATACAGAAAGGAGGAGAGACAGAGAGGAAGATCTTCCGTCCGATGATTCACTCCCCAAGTGAGCCGCAACGGGCCAGTGCGCGCCGATCCGAAGCTGGGAACCTGGAACTTCTTCCGGGTCTCCCACGCGGGTGCAGTGTCCCAAGGCATTGGGCCGTCCTCAACTGCTTTCCCAGGCCACAAGCAGGGAGCTGGATGGGAAGTGGAGCTACCGGGACCAGAACCGGCGCCCATATGGGATCCCGGGGCTTTCAAGGAGAGGACCCTAGCCACTAGGCCACGCCACCGGGCCCAAAAGTAAATACATTCTTAAGCAATGCCTTCATTGCGAAGATAAAAATGAGATTAACCTAACAGTACTACAGAGATTAATGAGCAGGAAAAACTAAATTTATGGCAATGTTGTTTCCAGACTGAATTAGATATGTGCTTCAGCAAAGATGTATTTCCGAAATACTAAATTTCAAACTTTTTAATTTCTTCATTGTTTCTTCACAATGATGAACATACAGGATATTGAAAAGAAACACTCAGTGAATTGAACTTTCAAACATCTAGTTTTGATACCTATATGTTTCTAATTTTATTGAAGGTATCTGGTACTTCTGAAGTTAGATTTCACAGGAAGTTTAGATTCTCCTCTTTCTTGAACTCAGTGAAATTCTTCAGCAGTGTAAGCCCCTTTGAAGTCAGGTTGATATGCCAATGTTGAATCAAATTTTGTGAACTTCAAAGCTTACTCTGTTGTAGAGGATATCCTGGTGAGGCTAGATATTGAAAAAAGAAATGAGAATACTACCTGACCATTTTAACTAACTTGGTTCCTAACATAGCATGTGAAGTTTCTTATGTGTGAATATTCATTATTTTGATGTGCTTGAGACATTCAGTACTTACATTTTTATTATATTACAGAATTTGAATTTATATTCCTTTTATCCTTAAGAAGTCCAATCAACTACTTGTTATTAAGTTTTGCTTTTTTCATTTAAAGGATTTTTAGAACACATTATTTTGAATCCTAAAGCATCATAAAGCTTCCAAATATGTTTGTGGTGAATTGCACTCTCAAACTGGAATAATGAAAAAATTACAAAAAGCTGTAAGAAGGACATAGCTTATTATATGTATAAATGTTTAGCATTCATTAATAGTTAATTAAAGAAGTTAATTAAAGTTAGTTTTCTCCTTTCATTTCCTCTGCATGGAACATTGGCATTTATTGGAATAATGATAATTCAGATAAAGTTAATTTAGTTTACTCCTTTAAAGTGATAAATATGATGACGTTTAAAGAGTTCATGAAGAGAGTGCATGACATAATTATGCATAGATTTAAGTTTTTATACCTAAATAAAGTTATTTTTAATTACGTTTTCTGTAGTTTTTCAAGGAGTGACCAAATTACAGTACTAAAAGCTTCACCAATAAACAGATCGCAAATACTTTCTTTAGACTGCTAAGGGTGTTGAAACATTTACTGGACATAAAACATCATCAACTTAAAAGCTAGTTTGTCTTATGTTTACCAGCTTTTGCATTGCACCTTGCAGTGCCTTGATAGTGCTAGACTGAATGATTTCACATCCCCTGCAGTTAGTGGAATAGACATCCCCCAACCATAAAACATTAGCTGAATTAGCAAGCACCATATGTAGAGATTTAGATGGATGAAACTGAATGTTTTTTTTTTTCCTGGCAGCTTCAAAGAATTTCTGCAGCTGTTATTTGACAGAAAACAGAAGATCAAGGATGGAAGCAGAAACAGCAATGACAATGAGAAATGATACTACCACCACAAAGAGCTGTGATGAGGGAGAGAACTGTGAGTTTCAGGCAGGAAGCAGGGGAAGTGGTCAGCTGGGACTGCACTCCAGGGATAGGGTCAACTGGATGTTCTGGTAGATTGAATGTTGGGTCACAGAAGGAGTGAACATTCACATAAGAATTATATGCTTAAATCAGAGAACCCAAGTACCTATGTAACTGTGTTACATAATACAATGTAATTAATGAAGTAAAATAATAAATAATTAAAAGGAAAAACAAACAAACAAACAAACAAAAAGAATTATATGCTTAAAAAAAAATAAGTAAAAGAGTGGAATTGCCATCTCAAGAAAAGGAAAGGAATAAAACCAGGATTGTATGTTGCTTGGTTTTTTCATGCATATTTAATCAATTCTGTTTTGATGAAACTCTCCATACCGTGACACATCTGCCTTTTTGTTGAATAGAGATACAATCTTACTACAGTCATTTCAAAGATAGATAGATGTATAATTAGTATTAACTTAGATATTCAATAATCACAGATCTCATAATATTATCTGGGTCATTTTGCAATACTTCATTCCTTGGATAATAGAATATGAATGAACTTATAACAAGGAATTTAAAGGATCTGTATCTCCAGTTAAAACACAAAAAAAATTACAGTTTCTGATAGTTTGCACAGAATAAAATACGGTTGGAAAAATGCAAACAAAATATTATCCCAGATTCTTCTCTTATAATAGTCTTGCAGTTAGATTTTAATGACATGGACGGGTCTTTAGGGTGAAATAAGATTTGTCAAGAAAAAGTGAATTGCTGGGCCTGGCGTGATAGCATAGTGTTAAGGTCCTTGCCTTGAACGCGCCGGAACCCCTATGGGCGCCGGTTCTAATCCCGGCAGCTCCACTTCCCATCCAGCTCCCTGCTTGTGGCCTGGGAAAGCAGTTGAGGACAGCCCAAAGATTTGGGACCCTGCACCCACGTGGGAGACCCAGAAGAGGTTCCTGGTTCCCGGCTTCGGATCGGCACAGCTCAGGCCGTTGTAGTCACTTGGGGAGTGCATCATCAAACAGAAGATCTTCCTCTCTGTCTCTCCTCTCTGTATATCTGACTTTGTAATAAAAATAAATAAATCTTAAAAAAAGAGTGATTTTAGTTAAAAGGCAAATATTCAATATGCTTAGATAGTTTTACTTTCTTCTTAAAAACTATGGTGATAATGTTCATCTTAACAGAATTTGGCATATGATAATATATATAATTTCAACAAATTGCTTATAATATTATAGGTAAAATGTAAAATACAATCACATTTCAATGATGGATATATTCTGAGAAATTCATTGATAGACAATTTCATTACTGTAGGGACATCATTGAGTGTATGTAGACAAACTAAGATAATTGATGATATTAGATAATACAATTTTATGAGAAAACCAATTTTCTTTCATGTAGTCCATGATGGAAACATTATATAACACATGATTATATTTAGCACATTGCTTAAATGTATAGAATGTGTAACTCCCCATGTTTGTTATATATATATCTTATGTAATATATATCATGTCATATATCATATAATATTTATCACATCAATTTTTTCTGATTTTCTTTTGCAAGAAGATCTTTATCATTGAAAGAGCATGTTGTGGGTAAATCAGGAATTGTACCAGTTAATGGTGACCAAACAGCTCTCTATAAAATAAACACAAAAACCTCAATAACTCTAATCTGTTAGAAGTATTTTATCACTTAAAAATGAATCAAGAGTATCTACTCTCGCAAAATGATGGGAAATTCTCTATAACTCTTTAGAAAATCATACTTTTTCATATTTTGCGATTGTATCATTTAGGGTTGGTTGGAAAACCAACAGAGGGGTAAATAGGATATGGCAGGTTTGTACTACTTCCTAAGATATCAGGACTTTCTGCTTGTAGTTTATTGATAAAAACTGGTCCTTAATCAGCCTGATGGCAAATGAAAGCTTAATAGTACAGTTCCCAGCCTATGAACTATTTATGAGGTGCTATTTTATGTACTATGTGAAAGGAATATTTTGGGACATATTTAGTCACATTTTCCAAAAGCATTGAGACATCTGTTAAGTCAATGTTGATCCAATGTTGGCCAAGTGGAAACTTAGGAAAAAGATTTATTTACTTGAGAGTTTGAGAGCCAAGCACAGGGAAAGACAAAGAGCTTGCAAGCAAACTTTGGTTCATTTACCCAGCAGGTGTCTGAAAAGACCAGAGGGCCTAGGCAAGAGCTGAGAACGCTCCAATGTTCTTGACACTTGATCTTAGCCAAAAGGCTGAGAAGCCATCTCTCCAATGTTCTCATCTGCGGAAAAGGAATCGAAGTATTTCAGTCATCACTGCCATCGCCCAAGGTCTACCTTTTCAGGAAGCAGGAATCAGCAATCTGAGCTGAGATGTTGCTTCGTTTTGATTTTTTAATCAGTGAAGTATTTAGACATGTTTTACTACACTCTAAACCCAAGCTAAGTTGTTCTACATTTAAGGGAAAGAATTTTGGTTGAAGAGGCAAAGTATTTACACTGTAGTATCAGCTGCATTGCTAATTTGTGCGAGAACTTCACCAAAGTAAAGGCTATACAAATCATACTTACTTGACATATAACTAATGATGTTTGCTTTACCAACTCTACAGACATTCTGCCCCCAGTAATTATAGAATGAACACAGGTGAAAGTACAAAACAACACATGTAGGAGGCTATTAGAATTCATATAGCTGGGTCCGGCATGGCAGCCCAGTGGCTCAAAGTCCTTCCCTTGCGTGTGCCAGGATTCCATGTGGGTGCTGATGCTATTCCTGGTGGTTCCACTTTCCATCCAGCTCCCTACTTGTGGCCTGGGAAAGCAGTCGAGGATGACCCAAAGCCTTGGGACCCTGCACCTGTGAGGAAGACCTGGAATAGGCTCCAGACTCCTGGCTTCAGATTAACTCAGCTCTGGCCTTTGAAGCCACCTGGGGAGAATCAGCAGGCAGAAAATCTTCCTCTATGTCTCTTCTCCTTTCTGGATATCTGAATTTCCAATAAAAATAAACATTTTGACTTAGAGGAGTCTACCCAATTTCACACAGTCATTCCAGACTGAATTCTTATTTCTTTGAATTTGAACAGAGAGACATGAAATATGTATTTATGTGAGAAAACATTTATTCTTACTGCTGATTTCAGCTTCAACCTGATCCATTATTTGGCTTCCAGGACTATATTATTTCTGATCATTGTCAGGTCTGATTCTTCTAGCTTTATTTAGTTTCACCCATTTATTTGCTTGCTCAATAAACATTGCATCCCTATTATATCTCAAGGAGAGTTGTGGAAATTGGCGGATTAATATGGGTCAAGGCATGAAGATTCTTACCTGACACATTACATTCTAATGGTTGACAAATACAATACAAAGTTAAAACAGATGTAAAATATCAGCAATGGTTGTTATAAAATTAAATTATAAACCTCGGTATCCTTTTCTGGTTTTTGTCTTTGCCTACGAAAATTAGAGTTGGTTTCTTTAGCTTGAAATCTAAGAATTCTGCACAATATAGAAGACATTTGTGCATTTATAGTGATTATATCAATGTCTTATTGTTTCAAAAAAGGACTTAAAACAGAAGGAGTAATTCAAGATAGGAATAAATCTTGTCCTAATACTCTATATACAGCAACAATACTCCATATTAGCATAAATTCTTGTCCTAGCTGCTTCATTTTTAATCTAGTTCTCTGCTTATGGCCTGGGAAGACAACAGAGGATGACCCAGGGACATGGGTCCCTGCCCCCATCCGGGAGACCTGGAAAAGGCTCCTATCTTTGGAACGGCTCAGCTCCAGCCATTTTGGCCATTTGGGAAGTGAAATAGCAGATGGAAGCATTCTCTCTCTCTCTCTCTCTCTCTCTCAATCTCTCTCTCTCTCTGTTTCTATGGCACTCCTGCCTGTAAATCTGCCTTTCAAAGAAAAATAAACACATTGTTAAAAAAGAATAAATTTTTGTTTCCACAATCCCAATTAAATATTCACTCACCCAGTTTTCTTTCTGCTACTTCCAATATAGTTGCAAATGCTATCTAGAAAGCTGTATAACATAAAAATTAAAATGTTAATTCTTTTTTTAAATTTTATCTTAAGTATTACCTTCTTAATGAGGCTTTGCATGAAATCTATATTTAATAGTCATCTGTCTACTGACCTACAAGTTGTAGCTCCCTCAATGTTTTCTTTTTGGCTAGTTTTGCTTTTTTACATTATTTTTAGCATCTGTTATATCTGTAATATTTTACCCGTCTCTTAGCTTGCTAATGTGACAGCTTCATGAAAGTAGAAATTATATTAATTTGATTTATTTCTTTTTCTCAACCACCAGAATAGTTCCTGACATAGTGAAAGTGCTTAGTAATTATATAAACCTTCACATTAAAAAAGAAAATAGGGCCCAGTGTGATAGCGTAGTGGTTAAGGTCCTTGCCTTGCACGTGCCTGGATCCCATATGGGTTGCCAGTTCTAATCCAGGCAGCCCCGTTTCCCATCCAGCTCCCTGATTGTGGCCTGGCAAAGCAGTCAAGGACAGCCCAGAGCATTGGAACCCTGCACCCGTGTGGGAGACCGGGAAGAGCTCCTGGCTCCTGCTTTGGATCGGCGCAGCACCAATCATTGTGGTCACTTGGGGAGAAAACCATCGGATGGAAGTTCTTCCTCTCTGTCTCTGCTCCTCTCTGTATATCCGCCTTTCCAATAAAAACAAATAAATCTTTAAAAAAAAAAGAAAATAACATTAAAAAAGAAAATAACTTTGATATAGGAGAATCATTTTCTAATTGTTATATATCATACTTATGTATTTAGGAGTAAAAAACATTTCCTTAGGTAACAAAACTTGATTCTCTAGTTACAATAAGATGTAATTTGAAATATGTTTCATGCTTTCATAAATATTTGAAGAAAAATGAGCAATCACCAATAGACTTTATCATTTGTAACTCTCTAATAGATACATACGGCAGTTTGGAAAATAAAACTAGAAATTAATGTAAGTAGTGAGTCACATATTTAAATCCACTGCTGATAGAGTTTTGATGCACAGAATATTATAAAGTCTAATTTCATCCCACTTCTTTGGTAAGGGTAATGCCTGCCTTAAAATTTTGAAGTGCAATAAAAAAGAAAATGTTCTTATAAATTCTACAAAAGTTTCTAAGCAATAAACATTTATATAGACATTCATTTTTTAATAAAACAAACATTTATTAAACTATAATAAAAACATTCCATCAAATTACAAAACCTGAGCAAGAAAAACAAACGGCACATGCTTAACTGTAATTGACATTAAAATAAAATTTGCATTCCCAAAATATTATACAGTAATTAGAAAATACCAGCCAAAGTAATATTAGGATACTTTTATGTGCAATCTCAACAAATTTGAACAGAAGCAAATTTTAACAAAGATAAATTTTACAGTGAAACATAACAGTAGATTAAGGATCTTAACATGTTTATTTTACTGCTATTTGACACTATGATACAAAAATAAGAGGATTTACTTGACATTTTTAATAAATATCTCATGGGCTGTTGAGTGCCTTACTGGTGAAAAGATTTAACTGGCTAATCTCATCAATCCATTCTGTACATTTAGTAAGCATCATCTCTGCCCTACATAACTCTTAATGCAATTCACAGCACACAAATGGTTATCATATTAAATACATAATCAACTCGGACTTCTCAACAACAAGGAAATTAGTAAACCATCAAATGGACTGCTTACCATACACTTTCCTCATAACTAAATAACACACAAAAAAATCAAAATAATATTTGTCATCACTCTAAACTATTGCCAGCAACTGACGGAAACTGCCAATTTGCCATATTCTTGTTCACAACATGCTAAATATACTCTGCTGTTACTTCATCCATGAAATGCCAACATGCCTAGAACAGAGAATTTTCACCATCTCTTGCCATGGGACCTGACTTGCAGCAATCTATATTTAGATCAGAACTCCATGGGCACTTGATGAACTCTACCTTTCCATGTTGGCTTTCTTATATGAGAGAGAATATATGGTATTTATTCTTTTGTGATTGATTCATTTCGCTGAGCATAATAGTTTCTAGTTGGGACCACCTGGTTTTGAATAGAATAATATTGTTCTTCTTGACAGCTGAATAATATTCCATTGAATAGATGTACCACAATTTTTTTAACCATTCTTCCTTAGACGCACATCTGGTTTGTTTCCATGACATTAGTATTGTGGATTGTGCTGCTGTGAATATAGGATTACAGATCCCCTTCTCGTATGCAGATTTCACTTCTGTTGGGTATATTCCTAAGAGCGGGATTGCTGGGTCATATGGCAGGTTTATTTGCAATTTTCCAAGCACTCTCCAAATGGATTTCCACAATGATTGTACTAGCCTACACTCCCACCAGAAGTGAAGGAGAGTACCTTTTTCCCCACATCCACGCCAGCATGTGTTGTTTTTCGAATTCTGAATGTAGGCCAGTCTCACAGGAGTTAGGTGGTACCTCAAGGTGGTTTTCATTTGTATCTCTCTGATGGCTAGAGATCCTGAGCATCTTTTCATATATTTATTAGCTATTTGTATCTGTTCTTTTGAGAAACGTCTGTTCATTTCCTTTGCCCATTTTGCTACAGGGTTTATTTTTCACTATCCTTGGGTTTCTGAAGCTCTTTGTAGATCCTAGATATTAGTCCCCTGTCACTTGTGTAGAATGCAAAAATTTTTTCCCATTCTGTAGGTTGTTTCTTCACTTTTTTAATTGTTTCTTTTGCTGTACAGAAACTTTTTAGTTTGATATAGTCCCATTTGTTCATTTTGGATTTAATCGCCGTTGCTTTAGGCGTCTTTTCTAAAAAGTCTTTCCCTGTTCCTATATCTTGGAGTGTGCTTTCTATGTTTTCCTTTAGTAGTTTAATGGTTTCTGGGTGTAGATTTAAGTCCTTGAGCCAATTAGAGCTGATTTTGTATAGTGCGACAGGTACGGGTCCTGCTTCTTTATTCTGCAAGCTGTTATCCAGTTGTCCCAACAGCTTTTATTGAATAGACCAGGTTTTTTACCTGGATTGTTTTCTGTTTTCTTGTCAAAGATTAGTTGACTATACATGTGTGGATCCCCTTCTGGTGTTTCTATTCTGTTCCACTGATCTTCTTCTCTGTTTCTGTACCAGTACCAGACTGTTTTGATAACCACTGCTCTATAGTATGTCTTGAGGTCTGGAATTGTGATTCCTCCGGTTTGATTTCTATTTTTCAAGACAGCTTTAGCTATTCGTGGTCTTTTGTGGTTCCAGATGAACTTCTGTATCATCTTTTCTATTTCTGAGAAGAATATTGCTGGGAGTTTGATTGGGATTGCATTGAATCTATATATTGCTTTCGGTAATATGGCCATTTTGATGATGTTGGTCCTGCCAATCCAAGAACATGGTAAGGTTCTCCATTTTTCAAGATCTTCTATTTCTTTTTTAAATGATTTATAGTTTTCATCGTAGAGGTTTTTCACATCTTTAGTTAACTTAATTCCTAGGTATTTAAGATTCCTTTCCTCTATTTTAAAGGGAACTGTACTTACAATTTCTTCCTCAGTGGCGGAATTATTTGTATACACGAATGCCATTGATTTGTGTTCATTAATTTTGTATCCTGCTACTTTGCCAAAGTCTCTTATGAGTTCCAATAGTCTTTTGACTGAGTCTTTTGGTTCTCCTATATAGAGAATCATGTCATCTGCGAATAGCGATAATTTTAATTCTTCATTTCCAATTTGTATTCCTTTGATTGCTTTTATAGACATTCATTTTTATTATATTATTAAAATAAAATAATGCATTATATATGAAGTAGTACAATATAGATTTGCCCTTAGAGTTTATTTATATAAAACATGATAATTCAGTAAATTAGAATAAAATGTGGACTTTTTATGTATTCAAGATTAATTCTACTCACTTTGCATTGTTTCCAGAAAACTAATCATGTGATATGGGCATTTTGACGTTGTGGTTGATTTTCAATCTGAGACCCTCATCCCTTGTTGGAATGCCTAGATTGGACCTTGCTTCTATTTCCAGTCCAGTTTTCTGCATATATTCCCTGGGACATAGCAGGTGACACCTCAAGTATCTGGATCCCAAAGAGACTTTGATAAATTCAAGGCTTCTGGTTTATTCTTGGCCCAGCACTGATGGTTGCACATATTTGGGAGAGAACCAATAAGTATAGTGTATCTATCTAACCCTGTCCCTATTTCTCCTTTTCTCTTCAAGTGAATTAAAAAGAAAATAAACCATTTATGAAAAAAGAGTAATCATGTTTATCATAAGCTAGCAATTTTGCAGATCTAATTGGAAAGTACAGATTTCATGAAGTCAGTGATTCAGAGATAAATGTCAAGAGATCAGAGTCATTATGGAGCTGCAGATCACAGAAGAGGAGAGTTATTACTAAATTTGTTACTTTGGTTATTTCAAGGTGCTAACTAGCAATGGAGTATGGCCAAATCAAGCTTGCAATATAACCCTCATGTCCTCAGTGCAGCCATAATGGAAATCAATATGGAGAGTTATTAGGGAACTGAAAATTGATCTACTATCTGATCCAGCTAAGCCATTCCTGGGAATTCAGCTAGAAAAAGTGAAATATGCACATGAGTAAGTGAACTGCAACTCTGTATTTATAACACCACAATCCACAATGATGAAGACATGGATGAAACCAACATGGCCACTGACACAGCAATGGATAAAGAAGCTGTGGTACTTGAATACTACACAGCCATTAAAAAGAATGAAATCCTACCATTTGCAACAAAATGGTCCAAACTGGACTCTATTATGTTCAATGAAATAAGCCAATCTCAAAAGGACACATATATATTCTCCCTGATGTCAGGTAGCATTCAGAGAGAGAGAGAGAGAGAGAGAGAGAGGTGAACAAGCATACACCTTTTTTCTCATAGATGAACTGTATAATTTAGACTAGCATATTGTGAAGTAAAGATATGTCATAGTAGAAATCTCTTCTCCTAGATGAAAAGGAGGAGTACTGTGAAACATTAAATATGCCTTGACAATGTGATACTAGAACTATCTTTGTCTACACCTACAATTCCATGATGTACTTAGACAAACTTTTTACTACAGGACTATACTGCTGTAACAATATGGTGGTGGGGAGGGCTAGTGTGAGGAGAAAACAGGAAGGAAAAAAGAGGAAATCAAAGTGGATTCTCCACTTCTAAAGATATGTTATGGAAAATAGCAATAATTGTTTTTAAAAAGAGAATTGCTCCTCTAAGTTAATTATTCATAATCAGACCAAAATATGTAGAACAGAACATCATACAGTGAGGATCTCCTTAGAGTTATGATGTCATTCCTTGGCTGTCTCTAAAGAAATGTTAGAAAATAATGTTGGAAAATACAAATGGCAAGTCATGGCAAAAATAACCTGGTTAGATTGGATGGTAAAATGAACCCATTTCTGATCATTGTGAATATTGTATATTTGTTCATTCTGCATTAAACTGTTTACATTGATCTGAGCAGGCAAGTAGCTGCAGAGAGAGAGGAGTTCTGGGTGATCTATACTTCAGCATGGAGGCTTAAGATAGCCACAGCACCATCCTCACGGGGAGCTGTCTCATTGGGTGATGTCTCCATTAGATAGCTGTGAAAGTTCAGCCCGGATCATGTGAAAAATAAGTGCATCCTGTGTACCCTCTAAATGTCCTTTACCCTATCTGCACTACCCAAGACACCCTTTCTGTGCACCAGGCATGCCGCCTTCTGTAACTCACCAAGTCATCTTTTTCCAAATAAAGGAAACTGGAAATTTCACGATGTTGTGAATACAGAATGAGGGCCAGCAGTAAATATCCAAATATCCAATATGACTGCAGGATGTGCACTGTAATGATGTTTATGTTGCTATAATGTCATTATAATAAATTTGATATGGCTGGTACACCCATTCTCACCATGCACCATGCACCATGGCATTTGGGAGATCCAGAGGAGGCTTCCAAACTCCTGGATTTGGATCGGCTCAGTTCCGGCCATTGCTGCCACTTGGGGAGAATCCTTACTCTTTGTCTCTCCTCTTCTGTATGACTGACTTTCCACTAAAAATAAATAAATCTCAAAAAAACAAAAAGAGCTACAGAGAGAGAAAGAGAGAGCTCTTCCATCTTCTGATTCACTCAACAAGTGACCAGCATGCCAACTTTGATGGCCTTCCACACCACCAATCATTGTTTGGGGTGTTTGGATTGGGCTGTTTTGTTTTTTTGTTGTTCATTTTCTCTGTGTCTCCATAGAGCTAGCTTATTTTATTTCATGAATGTATACTTTTCCTGTGCTTTAAAAAAAAAGTTGCTTCCCCGACCACCTTTATGCTTTATTTTGAATTCTTCCCATGTAGAGGAAAGAATCTGGAATGAGTCTAGAAGGGAGCCCACTGGTCGCAGCAACATTAGCATGGAAAATTGCACCCTGAATCATGTTTCATATCCTTTCCCTTTTAGAATCTCCTTGGGTGCGAAGCAAAATTAGGGATTCAGGGCATAGAAAGAAACTCATTTTTGCGGAATGCATTGTAAATGGACCAGGATCTCAGCAATAGTGACAGCCTGCTGTTTGCATGTTCTACTGTCCTTTATAAAATTGAGATATCCTTCAGTTATAATGGGAAAAGCACCATCACAGAATAACTGTATTTTGAGTTTTGATCTAATTTCTTTTTTTAAGACTACACTGCAGATGAAATAAACACATTATTTTATTTCAGAATTGCATAATATAATAATTTAAGGAAGTAATGAAGTTACATTTTATAATTTAAAAGTAGTAATATAATATTTCATTACTTCCACATTGTTATTATGTACTTCTATGTTTATAAATTTTATTCATAATCACAACAAATTATAGAAGTTGCATCACATGTTCATAATTTATTTTCTTCCAAACTTAAATATTTAATGTAAAACCTCATTTGGATCTCCAGAATATTCTCAAATTTACTGTTAAGAGAAAAGAAAAAATGAGTAATAAATAGCAATTGATATCTGATTTAGTTCTGATCACTTCTATGTCACTAAAAAGCATTTTATGTTTTTATTGCTATCCCTTCTCTCCTATACATATAAAATTTTAACTTCTCATTTGGGGACCTTATTCCTAAATGTGTGGGAATACTTAACTAGAAAAAAAATGTTTCAGTGCTATTAAAACAGTAAAAAATAGAAAACAGAATGAATGTATCTCTTTTCAGTGTGGTGAAATCTTCTGTATCTTAGAAATTCCTTTTTTTTTTTTTGCATTTAATGTACGTGTTTGCACCTTTGCACCACTTAAATATGACAGGCCCCGTGCTCCCCACAGTCAGATGTGCTAGGAAGAGACACTAGCAATGAAGGGCTCTATGACATTTTTCATTTCTCTAATCATTAATAATTCATTTGTGACTCTTTAAGGCAGCTTTGAAGAGGCCATTATTCTACCAAAAGATGTATTTTCTGATGCTAGTATCATCTACAGAGTCACCTGTTAGCATCATTATTCCAAGACATAATTGAAAAGACCATTAACTAAGTAAATAATTTCCCTTTCATCATCAAAACATGTATAAATCAATTGAGCCTTTATAGTTTATGCAGCACCCTTTATAATACAGATGTTAAGCGACTTAAGGTGTAGTTGCTTTCCCAGAAACACATCAAAGATAAAAAATATCACAAAATGAACATGTTCTTAATACACTTCCTACTGAGCAATATATCATAGATGAGCAATACAGATCACTGTAATGCATGAGTTGCTCGCATCCATGATTGATTGGCTGACTGAGACCTGGGGCTAGGTGCTGTTGCCCACCATTATATGGGGTATATGCACTATATATCAATCAATAAAATATGATAATTAAAATTTGGGGCCCAGCATGATGGTTCAATATGTTAATCCTCCACCTCTAATCACTTGGATTCCATATAGGTGCTGATTGGTCCTGGCTAGTCCACATTCTATTCAGATCCCTGCTTAATGACTGAAAAAGCAGATTAAGATGGCCCATAGCTTTGGGACCCTGCACCAGCGTGAGAGACACAGAAGAACACGCTGACTCCTGGCTCCTAACTCGAGATCAGCTCACTTCCAGCCATTGCAGACATTTGGAAAGTTAACAATGGACAGAATCATTTTCTGTCTCTCCTAATTGCCATAAACTGACCTTCCTAATCAAAATAAATGAAAATTCGATGGGCAGTGTAACAAAAGAGGGCAAGAAAAAAAAGAGATAGAATAAACAGGACATGTTTATCCAGAAACATGAGAGGTGGTTGTTACAAGTGTGTACAAAGGAGGGAGACATGGCAGAAAGGAAGAAATTGATTACAGATGAAATGTATGTGATATAAGGCAGTTGGGGGCAATGGGGAAGGCAGCTTTGAGTAGAACAGAGCTGGCATAACAGATTTTTCTTCTGGAGCTAATGACTAGGGGGTTTGAGCTGGGTTAAGGGGAAAATTGGGGGTGCAGTTTAGGTTGTTTGAAAATAGCAGGAGAATATCCTAAGATTGGGATAGGAGGTGATATCTGTTCCTCAGTTACTTGGACTAGAGATGAAACAAATCCAAGGATTTTGTCCTTGCTACATCATACTATTTGTATTGAATGTACATGGATTTTGTACCATTGGATAATTGAAAAATTATGAAGCTGATCAACGTTAAGTTAGGTCTAAATAAGGCAAATACATATTATATTCTATTCCATATGTTTTATGTTTTATGGTTGGTTGAATTATTTTCTAACCTAATTTTTAAGAACAATGCTAAACATTTTTAGAAGACCTATTTGTTTATTTAAAATAGCAAAAGAAAGGTGATAGGAGAGAGAGAGAGGGAGAGATAGAGAAAGAGAGAATAAAAGAGAGATAAAGAAGGAAAGACAGATCTTCCACGCTCCGGTTCACTTTGCTGATAGCCACAGTAGCAAGAGCTGAGTCAGGTCTGAGCCAATAGCAGGGATATTCTTACATGTCTCTCATGAAGGGGCCCAGGTAACTTGGTCATCTTCTGCCTTTCCCAGGCACATTAACAGGTAATTAGATTGAAAGTGGAGCAGCTGGAATGTGAACTAGGTCCTATATTGGATACTGGCATTGCAAATGGTGGCTTTAAATTCATGCTGGGTCCTGAACATTTTTATTTCTAGGCACTAAAACAAAATTCTTGGAAAAAAATTTTTTTTTCTTACGTCATGTGAATCAGGTGAAAAACAAAATCTTTATTTAACTCATTAGGCTCAGAAAAGCGGTTTCCTTTACTGTTGTGATAGCACAATAAGTTTCCAGATATTAATCTGTTACCAAATAATGGGTAATTCCACATATTCATTGATGTAATATTTTTCCATGCATTATTCTAAATGCTGTGGGTAGTGGGGAAAAACAAACAAGCAAACAAACACAAAAACAAAGAAAAACCCTGTAAGTTGAGCAAAAAGTTTCTGTTTTATTGGTGGTCTCTTTTGAAATGGTAACAGAGAACTTGTCTGACATTTCAGTGACATTTTAATTGATGTTATGGACAAAAAAGTTACATTAAAAATGTGGAAACAAATACCTCATAGAGAAGACAGCATATCGTACCTTCCTCAGGATTTTCTGAGTAAATTGAAAAGGAAAAATGAAAATGGAGTTGCTTTTTGGCTTTGGAAATGAAAGTCTCAGAATATTTATGGCACTTTTCAGTGTCTGCCAACTCGTATCTCCGGATCCTTTAATCTTTTGTACAATTGTATTAGTGCATGAAGATAATGATTTTGGGGAAGGGGAGCAAACTTGGGGAGGAGGAAGGGAGAGACTACCACGGTGCAGGAACAGGATGGATTTCAAAGCCCAGTCTCCACTAATGCCACCACAGATGCCATTTTGTGTAATAGTGCAAAGGCTGTGGCACTGGAAGTATTCATTTCCTGCTCAGTGCATTGCATTGGTCCTACAGGGAAAACATGGACTACCAACATGGAATCCTACAGGTCCCACCCAAAATAAATACAAAATTCCACCAGTGGCAAATCAGGAGCCATTTTGTATGGTGTGGCAAAGGTTGGAGGGAAAATAGTGAGCTGTGCATACACTAAGCTGAGAGTGAATTCGCTTTCGCCTCAGTGCATTGCACTGGTGTCACAGGCAAAATAGTGCCAACTTTGGCATCTTATGAGTTCCACTAAAAATAGGTTCAGGTGGCTCATACATAATGGCCATCAGGATTCCACATGATCAGTACCAACAGCAACCCAGTTACTTAGTACACCAACATCTCCCTAAGCCTGGGACTACTTGAAACATAAGTGTAAGAAAGGTTGTATAGGCAATGTTACAACCATAGCATGGGACCACAGGAGGTCTAGGGTAGTGAGCCAGAAACTGGGACTATGGAGTGAGACCATGGTAGAAGCCTAACAGAAGAGTCCAGGCCAGAAACTTAATGGAGGGAGTGGTATAAGTAACTACAAAGGAAGAACTGGATACCAAATGCAATCAGTAAAATCAAGCTTAGAAATCTGCCCTAAGGAGAAGAATCTGCTAACCATAAGTACAATGACCAAGAGCAAAGGAAGAGACAAGGACAAAATGGATATTACTGAAGACTCCCCTGCAAAGGAACAAAAGTCTTTGACAACCTCAGAATTAACTGAGGAATACACCAATGAAATGGGGGATAAAGAACTTACAGACATGTTATAAAGCTTCTTATTAACATTGAGAAGCACATGTAGGAATTTAAGGAATATGTCACACTGGAAATAGCAACACTGAAACAAAATCAAGCCAAAGTATTAGAAATGAAGGGTACAATGAAGCAAATTAAAAATTTAGTGGAAAGTCATAAAAATACAATGAATAAGGCAGAAGAAAGAATCTCGGATTGGAAGATATTTCTTGTAAGAGAGGGCAACAATCAAAAACTGGAAGCAAAACTGGGTCAAGCTAAAAAAAAAGCATTCAAGAATTAAGAGACACTATTAAGAGGCCAAATATAAGATTTATGAGAGTTCCAAAAGGCACAGAAATAAAAGCTGAGTTTAAAGATGAACTCAATGAAATAATAAATGAAAACTTCTGTAATATAGAGAAGAAATTGGGAAATAGCATATAGGAGGGTGACAGAATTCCCATTATGATTGACCAAAAGTGGTCTTCACCATGGCACATAATAATCAAGCTCACGCAGTCAAGCATAAGGAAAAGATCCTTAAATGTGCATGTAAATATCAGACTCACAGCTGATCTCTCACAGTAAGCTCTACATGCCAGAAGAGAAAGGAGAGACATATTCCAGATTCTAGGAGAAAAAAAAAATATCAACCCTGAATAACATACCCAGCAAAGTTCTCCTTTGCTTTGAAAATAAAACAAGATTTATCTCCAATAAAGAAAAGCTTGAAGAAGCGGTTTCTCCCAAACCTGCCTTATAAATTATACTTGAAGATGTTCTTTTCTTTTTTAAAAAAGATTTATTTATTTTTAATGGAAAGTCAGATCTACAGATAGAAGGAGAAACAGAGGAAGATCTTCCATCTGTTGATTCATTCACCAAGTGGCCACAATGGCCGGAGATGAGCCGATCTGAAGCCAGGAGGGTGGAGCTTCTTTGAGGTCTCCCCCAAAGACTTTGGGCTGTACTTGACTGCTTTCCAGGGTCACAAGCAGGGAGCTGGATAGGAAGTGGGGCTGGTATTAGAACTGGTGTCCATATGAGATCCTGGTTCTTGCAAGGGGAGGAATATAAATGACTTAAACTCATCAATCAATTATCACAGATAAGTGGACTGTGCAGGCCCCTGTCTCCCAAGGATTAACTTCACAGCTTAGCTTGTTTCTCAGAGGGTAACAGGATTGGCAATTTTGGCCTGATACATCTAGCCACTGGCTTAACCACAAGTTCCTGCTTCCTATTTGTCAAGTTATCTGCCAAGGGATTGGATAAACACTGGGAGGAACTCAAGGGATTTAGGGTGGCCACTAGAGGATTGGATAAACACTGGGAGGAACTCAAGGGATTTAGGGTGGCCACTACTGGGAGGAACTTGAAGGATTTAGGGTGGCCATTTGAGGACTGGATAAACACTGGGAGGAGTTAGGCAGAGTATAAAAGAAAGCCTGGAGTTGCAATAAAGATCAATCTATCATCGATCGGCATTCGGTGTACTGCGTGTTGTCTTGTGTTGTCTCACTGTATTGTCTTTTTTGTAACCCTAGTCCCTCTGCTCGGCTCAGGGTACGTGGCGACGTGGGCGTTGCCAACAGGACTGGATCAAAGAACAAAACCCATCTACCCATTGCCTACAGGAGACATCTCTCCAACAAAGGTCAGCAGAAACTACATCTCAAGGATTTTGATATTTTTGTTTTTCATTTCTTCAGAAGTTTTTTATCTCATATTGAATTCTTCACTGACTCATAGTTGATACAATGACATAATTTTTCTTCAAAAAGTTCTTGATATTCTTTTTCATTTCTTCAGCAACACATTTGTCGTTCAGTATCATGTTTTTTAATGAATGCCTATTTGAATACCTATTTGAATGAATGCTCAATGCCTTTTTCATTTTTACAAGAAAATGAAAAATGTCAGCAATTACTTAGAAATAATAAATTGACTACTCAATATTTTAGGCATGTGGAAGAAATATAAAAGTGGTCTAAAACTTGAATCTAATTGTTCAGAAATATGGGCCTAAACTTAGGGTATATAACTGTAAAAAATTACTTATTTAAAAAATCAAATGCTAAGTATTATGCTAACTAATAACAGTGTAATAGTTTGTTTTTTAGCTCCTTCAAATGCATGGCTAGCTCATTTCCTTGGTACTTTTCTAATTTCTTAGCATAAGCATTGATTGTGATAAACTTTCCTCTAAATCCTGCCTTAATCATGTCCCATGTTTTAATATGTTGTGTTGCTGCCTTACTCTTAAACTATCTAAACTTTTACTATACAATTGTTTTCTTCTTTATTCATGCATCCATTCATCCATGTATCCATCCATCTGAATAATTTTAACCATTTGCTATCATATAGCATACTTAGCTATGATTGAGATACTAAGAAGGCAACATACTAACTCATGTGAAGTCAATAATTTGTCTAGAAAAAACAAAATGAGTTCAAAATATTATATATTCTACACCTGCATTGTTGATGGTTTGAAATTAGCATTACATTTGAATGAATGGTTATTATATGGTACATATTTAAAATCTCTTGAAATGAGATTTAAGAATAACAGTTTGCTTAGGGCACACCACTGTAACCTAGCAGCTAAAGTCCTCTCCTAGCACAAACCAGGAACCCATATGGGCATTGGTTTTAATCCCAGCTGCCCCACTTCCCATCTAGCTCCCTGCTTGTGGCCTGGGAAAACAGTCAAAGATGGCTCAGGGTCTTGGGACCCTGCAACCATGTGGGAGACCTGAAAGAAGCTCTAGGCTCCTGTCTGGATCAGCTCTGTTCTAGCTGTTGTGGCCGTTCGGGCAGTGAATCAACAGATGAAAGCTTTTTTCCCCGTCTCTCCTTCTCTCTGTAGATCTGGCTTTGCAATAAAAATTAAAAACAAACAAACAAAGAATAGCTATTTGCTTAAGCATCTCACACAATTTTTTTTTGAAAGTCTCTGTTTTCTCTTAAAAAATGTGTGAAAATATTATACCCTAACCAAAGCAATTTAAATAAGGAAACTGTAGTAGCTATCAAGATTAAGCATTTGACTCATTTGATACTTACTTTTTTAAAATCAAAACTCTTATTTTCCTGAAGATAAAATATGTTATTTGAACATACATGTTGCTATAGACTTATCTTCTAATAAACAAACTTTTTTCTTAATTTTTACACTGAAAAACGTTAGTTTATGTGATTTTAAATCTGTTTCAACAAAGCTTTTCAATTCCTTGGGATGTTAATTAATTCCCTGCTGTGATTCGGCCCTGCTAACCAGCTGGACCACCACTGCTCTGAAAATTAAATTGAGCCATTTGCTCTGGTTGTAAGTTATAGCTCTATGGCAGATAAAGCACAATGATTAGTTCTAACACAAAATGATTTTTCATTTGTTTTGTGAGATTGATGTTTTTCTATTTTCTTCAAGGCATTTTTTTTTAAAAAAAACTTGTTTATACTCTCTTTACATATAATGATGTGATGAGTTCATACCTCTGTCCTCAGGGAGCTAGAATTTGAAATTCATTCATACGTTTTTCTAATTAATCTCTTATCAGAGTTGCATTTGAAAAGAAGGGTGGTCAATCATGTTTTTTATAATTGCTGTGTAATAATATAAATATATTTTAGAAAAATAATGAATGTCCTTATTAAGTGAAGAACAAAGCAATTTTTTTCTTTGTATACCAAAATGTATCTTATATTTTTGGTAAACAGTGCAAATTTTAAAAGAGATCTATTGTCATCCATACATAGTTATTGAGATGTAAATTCCCTTGATTGCTGGAAGATCTGGAACTGTAAAGGCATGAAATACAATCATAAAATCTCCTTCATTCTATCCAACTGTCCTTTTCTTGATGAAAAACAGTGACATAAATTTGCAATATCATATCTTGTACAAATTTAGACCTAGTAAAACTCAGAGTTGGAAGAGTAGATAATGATTAATGAGTGTTTAACACAGTATAAATTTGAATTATCTCAAGTCCTGATTTATTGTATACGATTGTAATATTCATGATGTGAGTGTAAATTTTGGTTACGATACTATACCTTAACTCAGATTTTCAAAGAACATAAGCATCCTATGTCCATAATGTTGGTCAGTGTATAGGAGACAAAGTTATTACAGCTTAGTTCCCTTAATTGAATACATCATTTTCTATTGTCCTGAAAATTGCATCATATACACCATTCACACAATGAAAATTAGAAAAAGAACATTTACACTGTTCTTTTGAGATGGGTGTTATAGGAAATGGGAAACAGACAAAAAAGCTAATATGTTTCATCTTATTTGCATTCAAATAGAAAATCAACCACTACTTGAAATCCTAAGATGTGACTTTTTTTTTATATAGTTAGTCATTGTTGCACAATCATCATGTGTTAGGCCCCTGTGAAGGTCTTAAAATAAAATTTCTTTGTGCAAACACACATAACTGATTCTTATCTACGTTTCCTTAAGTCTTTGAAGATACAGGCCCAAAGCAGAAAGGTTTCTGACCTCCTGTTGCTTACAATATTAAGTAGAAGTTGGACAGAGGATAAACAGGAGACATTTTTACAAAGTCTATCATACTTAATTAAGGAATTCAACTTTATTGAGCAAATAACATTTAGTTCAACTTTATTGAGCCAATAACATTTAGTCATTACAGGAATTTTTATGCAAGTAGTGATGTCATTTGACTTTCCTTTATAGGAAATTCTGTATCTTGTAGATAGATAGTCATTTAAGTATTTTGAATAAGAGATTGTCATGATCACATATTATTAGCAAAAAAAAGTATTTGGTCTTAACTGGATTGGATATTTAATCAGAGAAAGACAAAATGGGCAAGTATGGAAAGATCCACTACTAATAGAGAACAAAAGTGATACCAGAAACATATTGTAACATAGTGGATGAGGGCTTTTAAGAGAAATTTTTTGATTTGCATGGGATTAGGGAAGTAGAAACAAGAGAGTTCAGTAACTCACATGGATGCTATGAGAAGTTGGACAAGAATAACATAATAGGAGCAGATAAAGTTTGAGAATAAAAGAACACTATTCCATGCTTATTATCTCTTTCACACAGCAAACAAATAGTGTGGTTTTAGACAGCAGTTCCTCACACCATTACCCGTTCCCACTTTGCAAAATTCCTTAAAAGAATAGCTTTTGTTTTCTATCATAAGTTCTTTCACATCTAAATTAAATAATTTGTATCAAAATTTCATCATACATACAATTTGGAAAAATTACTTTCCTAGCATCAATGATTTTTAGGTTGCTAAATTCAAAGTCTTAGTATCCAATATTTCACTTTGTTAATCAGTAGTATTATGTACGTTCAGTTGCTTCTGTTTTGATACTGTTTCTGTGTCTTCTAGGAACCCATGGTGTCTTGGCTTCCTCATATCTCTTTGATTACACTTTCTCATCAGCACTATTTTCATTGTTATTTCTAATTTCCTAATACTGGTGTTGCTAAAATCTCTGTTCTTGGTTTCTTTCTTCTGTCTGTTCAAAAATTCTGTATTGCGTCACCCAGTGAATGATTTTTGCTGCAAGTGTATGCTGCTTCTCTTCAACTTTTATCTCCACTTCAAACTTCCCTTTAAAACTCCAGACACAGTGTCAAGTGCTTCCTAAGCATCTTAGTGTGATGTCCAATCACCCAATAACCATTTTGAAGTACACATAAGAAAAATGCAAGTATTAATTTGCCTCCTTTACAATTGCTTTCTAATATTACAATATTTTAAAATTATACTCATGGTCATTTTGATTTAAATTAAATTGCTCAGAACAAAAACTTGCAGGATTCATCCCTCACTCTCCTTTTACTTCTAAGTCCTTGTATGCAGCCAACAAACATCCTACTAGTTTTACTATCAAGGTATTTCTTTAATTATCTAGTTTCTCACCACTTTCCATTTGAATGTTGGTGTAAATTTAAGATCTCTCTCTGATATTGCTACAATTGAAGTTCAAGTAGAGTTCATGCTTTCACTTAACACATTGTAATACCGCTTATTAAACAAATGCCATCATATAGTTTCTCAAACTCTTCAGTTTTTTATTTCCCTTGAAATAAAGCTGAAGAATTAACACTATAAATAAAATTTGTTGTATACTAAAAACTTAGGATTTTCCTGTGTTGATCTTTTTTTTAATCAGTTCATTCTACAATTCAGCCCCAGTAAAATGTATGTGACTCCTCCTCATTGAAAATTTCGAAGCATTCTTTATATATATATATATATATATATATATATATATATATATATATATATATATATACTTTCCTCAAGGTGTATTCACTTATTATTAATGGATTTGCTCCAATTATATCATCTCAATGAAGCTTAGCCTAGCAATCCAAAAGAAACCTGCCTTAGAACAATTAAAGGAGAAGGAAGAAAACCAGAAATATCAGTGCATGAATAGCAGTAGATAACTGAAAAGGAAATAAACAAACAAACAAAAGAACAAAACAACAACAACAAGAAGGAAAGTAAGGCAATTTCATGGAAAGAACAGAAGATCATGTAAATAAATGGGTCAATTTAATTTAGTAATAAACAAATTTATTTGTAATTTTGAAGCAAATACCTGATTTTGAATTGGTAAATAAGAAAATCAGATCATATAGGATGCTTTTTTTTTTAAGATTTTTTTTTAAGATATTTGACTTTTTTTTTAAAGATTTATTTTATTTTGATATTTGACTGTTTTAAGGTACATTCTCTACATATGTACTTTAGATGTTAATGATAAAATAAAATTAAAGCATCAACTCATTTGGTACAAAAATGTGAATATACACCCACATACATTCATATACTATGGAAAAAACCTACTAGTATATTTCATTTTGACATATAAAATGCATGTTTGTTCTTTTTTTTTTATTAATTATTTTGCATTATGTGACAGTTTCATAGGCTCTGGGAATCTCCCCACCCCTCCCCACGCCCCTCCCCCCTGGTGGATTCCTCCACCTTGTTGCAGTATTACAGTTCAAATTCAATCAAGATTCTTTCCTTGCAAACGTATACCAAGCAGTTGAGTCCAGCTACTTATTGTCCAGATGGGTTGAACAGTTTCTTGGGGAGACCATTTCTGGTCCGAAGTTAGAGCTGGTAGAATATCATCCCAGTCAATTAAGAGTCCCAATATAACATCAACAACAATTTGCAACATTATGGAATTGACATGGTTTTGAATAACCAGTACGTTAAAAAAAAAAAAAAAGCAAGTTCTTAACCACAGCCTATGATTAGCTCATTGATATTTCAATTTTAGTTTATATATAGGACCGGCTGCTATATACCTTAAAATGGCTATAGGGTACCATTCAGCTGTCTTGTGTCTATTTCATTTTTGTATTTAGCTATTTGTTGTGTTGAAGTATAATTTTGCTGATCTTGGCAGATTTTAGGATAATCTAGACTGGCTTGTAACTCTAACAAGACATTTGTCGACAATTAAGGTGCAGAACATTTTTTGGGGGGAGGGTGTGCAGGAAAATCCTCAACACCACTGTGAGGAGTGACTAATCTTTGTGTCCCACCCAGCAAGGCATGAGCCAATCCACGCCACCTCTTTCCTGTCAGATTCCAAGCTCTACTTTTTGTTGTTTGTCTATTTATTTTAGGTTTTTTTTTTTTTTTGTATGATTGTTTGCTATGAGGGGTTTTCGGAGCGATCCCAATGGTCATTACGAGGGAGAGTGGGGGTCCAGAGCCGGAGCCAGGCTCGGACCAGAGAAAGCTCTCCTCCCTGGTCCCGAAGGACGTTTATTGTTCTTCTGTTTCTGCGGACCACTCAGGGCTTCTGGTTGTCTTTTCAATGACGTTGGTTTCTGCACGGTAGTGTTTGGACTTCTTCCATCCCCTGCGGAAGCTCCGGTTGGGGGTGGGTGACCTCAGAGTACTTGGCCTCCGAGGGCATCCAATTCCCTGTGGCCTCCTTGGCAGTTGGGATATAGTCTTTGTTGCTCGTATTAATAGTTTGTGGTGAAGGTCTGGGAGTCTTCATGGTTGTTCTTAATACTCCTTTTGCATGAACCGTTTGAATTCAACTGATTGGTGTAAGGTCAAGGAGAGCTTTATCATTGCTCACTACCTACCACCCCATTCTTTTCCATAAAATTACAATGTAATCTATTTAATGACTCACAAAATGGACACAGAGTACCTGGTTGATAGCTGTAGAGGTTTCTCTGAAAACATAGCTTGAAACCCATTGCTCTTCAAGCCCACTGCTATTCTGTTCCATATATTTTGCTGGAGTAAAGCTAATAATAATAATTTAAAATCAAATAACATTTTTATTAGGGGATTTATTTATTTGCATTTATGTCCCTCTGAAGTTATACGTCTGTCTTTGAACACGAAAATTTCATGTAAACATAGAAGGCAAAAAATTTTGGGAAAAACCTTCCATTGGATGATACATTTATTAATTTTTATTGGAAAGGCAGATTTACAGAAAGAAGGAGAGACAGAAAGATCTCTCATTTGCTGGTTCAGTTCCCCAAATGGTCACAACAGCTGGAACTGGGCTGAGCTGAAGTCAGAATCCAGGAGCTTCTTTCAGGTCTGCCACACAAGTGCAGGGTTCCAAGGCGTTGGGTCATGCTTCACTGCTTTCCTAGGTCACAAGCAAAAAGTTGGATGGGAAGCAGAGCAACTAGGACACGAACCGATGCATATGTGGTGTCCTGACTGAAATCAAGAGCATGGAACTCAATCCAGGTCTCTAACACAAGTAGCAGGGATTCAAATACTTGAGCCATCATCTGTACCTTCCTGGTGTGTGCATTGCTAGGATTATCCATAGACAATACAGGATGAGTTATGGGTGATCCCAATTATATCTTAATTTTTGTGTGATACATTTATACTAATGTTATTTTCACATTTTTAACTTGACATGTCAAGATTTGAGGTGTTACTTGATATATCATAATTATGTTATCGATGTGTGAATTAAAGTTATTTTAAAAGTTAGCAGCTGATATCATCAGGCTCATTTCACAACATAACCCTGTATTCGGCTTGCTTTTTAATTTGACGTGGCAGATCACCTTCAACTTTTGTATCTCTGTGACCCAATGATGTTTTGCCTTTATTGATAAGGTTAAGGTTATTGAAATACCATTTTAGGATGCTATTGTAGTATTCCTTTGTCTTACGGAAGAGTGATTTTAGAGGGTTTAGTATAGAATCCATTCTTACTACTTAGCATGATTTTTTATTTCCAAATTGATCCTTCTTAAAAATTTAGGTTTTCCTTCCTAGTTTATGGATAAGTGCATCAAAGAAAAAAAATTTCTTGAGATATAGTAATAGTAATATATAAATCATAACTTTTATATCTAAAGATACACTGTACAGCTTAAGATTTATAGGTATAGATTGTATTTAAATTACACCAAAATATCAGAAATCTCAAATTTATCTTTTGGTTTTCATTAAATCTATATTAATTAACAGTATAAAGTATTTAATTGTCCAGTAATTACTAGGTATCACAAAATTAACAGATTACAGAACATTTTTAAAGAAATATAACCTCTTCAATACCCATTAATTGTATTCGAGTTCAAGGCCATCTGGATGCAACATCTGTTGCCATTTGAATGCCAATATTCATTTGCATGATCTAGATTCCTATGTGATGGTAAAAAGAATTTTTCTCCGTAGGGTGTTTCTTCAAACAGATATACAAATTTGAAAACATTCTTTCTCTTCTAGAAGCTCACCATTTATTGCTACATTTATTTTCTGTTTGTTGTAATGATCCCTTTTGCTGCATTATTCCCTTCCTAGGTTTACCTGCTTAAATCTTTCCGTGGTGAAAATGACATGCTCATGCCAAAGTGATTATTAATATCTCTTTAGGATGCATTCACTCCTTCTGTATCTAACACTGTGGAAAGAGATGTAGGCTTTTTTTGTTTTGTTTTGTTTTTAGAAATGAACAAGAGTTGTTCTGTGGAGGATGTAGTCAAGAAAGAAAAGAGTAAACCGTCTCATGTTATTATTGCCATAGGCACATTGGCTTTATTTGTAGACAATAAAGCTTACCAAAAGCATTTTAATTGAATAGTTATGATTCATCATTCATATATAACAATGCTGCTGATTTTGTGCTTTTAGTTTATACTGTAAACTTTGCTGAGTTGATTAGTTCTAACCTTCTGGTAGAGTTTTGGAAATGTTCTGTATGTTATATTATTTACAAACAGTGTAATTTGACATCCTTCTTTCAATTCAGGATGATACTGATTTTTTTTTTGTCACTTCAATGCAGTAGCTAGGACTGCTGGGAAATATCAGCTGGGATATAAACTGATAGAAGGTATTAGAGACAGAAATTCCTGGGTAAAATGGGTCAAATTTTTAAGTACAGGCTCTAGCCTCAGGTACAAGTGGTTTTGTTTCTCCTAGGATTGGATACCACTCATGATGTGTGCTGACTGTGTACCAGGATGAGGAGACTAGGGACCTAAGACTTTCAAATGCCTACAGAGGTCAGATTCCACAATAATGTAACCTGTTGTCTCCACAGAAAATATGAAAAATTTTTCATGCTGTTTTAATCAGTGGACTTTAAGTTCAGTGAGCCTGGGAATAACCATCAATTGGTAAATATATCATGCATGTTATTCTGGTGAACCTGACAGAGGTAACTACTCAGCTCTCCTTGCACTCTGGGCAGATTTATGTTGGCATTAGAGAAAGATGTTCTTTCATGCCCCAGTATCATTGAATTGGATCACAATGAGGATTTGCTCTCTCTGCAGCTCAGTTGACCTTTCTTTGTCACCCTGGCATTCCAAAAAAATACGTGAAGTAACAGAGATTTCATCAGAATAAAATAAAAATGATACCAAAATTGTAAAGAGAAAATGAGATTATAAGATGTAAACATTTAGTACATTTTCAAAGTATGGAGTGTGTACAAAACTAGATAGCATAACAGCTTGCAATTGTGTACAAGTTACAAGTAACTAACTAGCACAACTTCTAGTTTACATTTACTTGGAATGTTCTTAAACATACAGCATGTTAAGAATGGCCAAAACACCTGGAACGAATTCTGGAAAGATTGTAATCATCAGTAGTTATCCAGAGAAGATGGGGGAAGTTATTTGTAGAATGGGAATAAATTGCTTGGCAAAACTGCCTTGGGTGTAATGGCCAATCAATCTTGCAAGATAATGAAGTCTCACTTTTGCTGGACTTTGTTAAGTCACAGTCCATTTTCAGGTGGATCGGTTTTTCATGGAAGTCCTAGAAAGTTCCATTTTGGACACCTTGTTTTATTTGGATTTATACACAGGTGTAAGGTTTGAACATGACTGACCATATGTGCTGCTCTGATCTGCCTGTCTTGTGTCTTCATTTCTCCTATTGCTTGTCTAAGACAACTGCTCAAGTCAGGATCCTGGTGACCAAGTTCTATGTGCATCCCTGAATAAGATAGTTCATTTTTACCTGTAGAATAGTCCTCATAGGACGATTATGTTTCTCGAGAATTAATCTCAAACACCTCTACGTCTCGGATCATCCAGAAAGTCTGGTAAGGCAGGGAGAGGACTATGACGTTGAAAACCCCAGAACAGTTAAAACAGATACTCAGTTAAGTTTTATGATGCTGTGTCATTGAATGAGATTTCAAGGTTTTGTTCTGATGGATGAGAAAGCATATCAAGTTCCTTTCCCTGCTAATTCTTTTTCTATGATCCCCATTAGCTGAGTTTTACCCTTGGATTAAATTTGGAATTCCCTTCCCTGATGCAATATGCACAGAAAATCACTTATCCTTCACCCAGCTGAATTGACAAAGGCATCTTGCGTTAATTCAACCAATAGATGGAATGTCTGGGGCCCGTGAGAGACTTACTCTCCCAACTGAGGTTCAGAAGAACCAGTCAACTGACAAGAGAACTGACTGGTACCAAAGTGCAAGGATCTACATGGTGCTTTATTTGATCTCAACAGGTATCCTCTGAATGTCCTGCTACGGTCTCCAAGATAGTTAGAATTAACAGCCTTGAGGTTCTTTAACCAGAACAATGGATTTGCTGCTGTTGAAGCCTGGGTTTTGTTATAGGCTATGAGTAATTAATTCAAACTTTAGACAATTTGCCTCTTCCAGAAGTTGTAAGAGGCTGATAATTCTATACTTCTAAATCAAGTGGATGACAAGTCTCTATCTAAAACTATCAGTGGACCACAGTTGCTGTTCTGCTTACCTACATTCAAAATATATGTATCCTTCTAAAGACTCAAAAAACCTGAAGAGTTATATGAGAAACAGATCTGATGATTAAATTCGTATATCACAGAGATTTTCGTGGATCTTCCAGAGGAGTACTCAATAATTAAATGACTGGGTTAATAAATATAATATTCTAATTGGCACACATATGTAAAGATTTAGTCAACAATTAATTCAATATTTTCCTATATGTTCAGGTACTTTACTGCTGAATAAGAAGACAAAAATTCAGATGAATTTTAATAATTATGAAATGATTGAGGAGAAGAAGTATATGAAAAACAACAGTGGCAAAGGAGTAATAAACACTAAAATGCTATAATGTGATAATGAACATTGGGTAACTATTTTTGAAAATAGTTAAGGAAGACCTCTCTGTATAGAGATTGTGATAATGTGAAAAAGTCATTCTTGAAAATGACCAAGTGGTTGACCATTCCTGTCGGAAATAATTAGTACAGAGTTAAAGTGGGAGAAATCGTGGGTTAGTAAAAAAAATTGTTAGATAAATCAAGTGCTTAGAGTACTTATATCAAAGCCTGCATGATATAGTAAGGGTAAAAGGAGAATGCTTATAGTCTGCGTTAATGCATAAGAAATCTCCAAAGAACCAAACAAGGAGGTGAAATATGCATGAATGTTTTAATGATTGCTAAGTGTCACAAAAGTTGAGGAGGACATTGAAAAATTATTTTAATAATAGAGGAAAAAGAACTTCTAATGCACTTGAAAAAGCATAGAGCTGTGGAAATGATAATTTCACTTATTTTGTTTATAATATTCAAGATTTTCAAGTGTAAGTTGAACAGAGAGGCTATAATCACAATAAGGAGATGTGGTCTAAAGTGATGCTAACACAAACAGTAATAAAAATACTTGAAAATACACTGTCCCACAAAAACTGTGAACAAGCTTGTAAGTTGTCAATATTAATACTAATGAACTGAATATAAAACAAAGTCTAACATCAATGCAGAATCCTGTTAGTTGTTTTCAAGTGAAAGGGCCAAGAATCAGTTAAAATAATGAGTGACAAGGTATTTTACTTGAGTTAGTTCTATACCCTACTCCCCAATTGATGAGAGCCTAGAACAATAATTGTTTATACTCCTTGTAATAGAGGGAGAAAACTGGAGCCTGATTCCCAAATAAATATTATTTAGTGGCTTTCTAGAAAACTAAGCTTAAAGACCTGTATTTACTTATTTGATCTATGTTCAAGACTAAAAACCTCTCCCCACCAAATCATAGTGGTACCATATTGAGTCTGGCTCTCAGAAGGAAGCAGTTCACCTGTCAGCCTGATTGTCATCATTATTCACGTATAAAGTTTAAGTGTTATCAGAAGCCTTTCTGGTATGGTGATAAAGCTTATAAAAATGATTAATGGGACATTCATACTAAACAGTGAAAAAAGTTGCAACACTTATTTCAACCCCCAGTTTCCTGACGAGTTCTAGGATAAAAGACATTGTCTTTTCTATTCTAAACAAATGAGGTTGAACAAATCTTTCTGCAGGTAGCCTAGACTACTGGCCTCACATAGTATGGAATATCATATTATGTTGCCTTTATAATTTCTTTACTTAAAATGGAGATTTAGCCATCGTTTTTCAATGTAAAGATTTGTGATAAGCTTGGAGGTCGAACGTACTGGTGCCTGACTCAATGGTAGCAATTAATATTCTAAAATAGTTTAAACTAAAAAAACAGTAAAAGATAAAGAAATAGCCACAAGGTATTTTGAAAAGCTTAAACGTGTTCTCTGGAATATGGAAGGCTATGTACTTGTGTCCTGTTGTGTGCATGCTTAGCTAATAATTCAGAAAAGCTTATGGTTTTAGCTTTTAACTTCAGAATTGTGCAAGCAGAAAACTAAGAAAGTTTTAACAACCTAGATACCTTTGGAAGTAAAGACTGGAGGAATTGTTTAAGAAATTACTTAAAGAATTCTTTTTCAAATTTTACAACTAAGAAAGCTGAACTAATAAAATTTGGCAGATGTTAGAGTTCCTACAAAAATCAAAGAAAATAAAAGATTTAATAGAATTAGGTCAGAGATGGATAGACAAATAAAAACTACAATAAGGAGTAGCAATAACTCCTGATGGGACAATTGTAAATAGTGTATTTTATAAATGCAGAGTTTTCAATAAAATGGTAAAGATTTACACAACATCAATAAAATGTACCCCATGTACCTTGGAAATTGAAACAATATTAGTTGTCTTCAAGAAATTTCAGATATTAAACTTGAAAGTGATATACATATGTATAAAATATGAAAATGTGATTTAACAGAGAATATCATAAAATTATAAATGATAAAATAGAAACAGAATTCTGGGGTCAGAATATGCAATTAAAATGAAACTGATTTGAGTGGTCAATACATGATTAATAAGCTAAAACAGAATGTTTGGGGGGTCAGCGCAGTTACTCACCTGGCTAACCCTCCCCCTGCTGGTGCCAGCATCCCACATAGTGCCAGTTTATGTTTCAGCTCCATACTTATCACCAATTGTTCATGTCCTCGGGCCTTCATACCCATGTAGGTGACAAAGAAGAGGCCACTGGTTCTTTGCTTCAACACAGCTCAGCTCAGCCATTTTTGGAGTGAGCCAGAGGATGGACGACATATTTCTGTCTGTCTCTGCTCTCTCTATAAAATCTGCTTTTCTGGGCCCGGCAGCGTGGCCTAGCAGCTAAAGTCCTCGCCTTGAAAGCCCCAGGATCCCATATGGGTGCCGGTTCTAATCCCGGCAGCTCCACTTCCCATCCAGCTCCCTGCTTGTGGCCTGGGAAAGCAGTTGAGGACGGCCCAAAACTTTGGGACCCTGCACCCGTGTGGGAGACCAGAAGAGGTTCCTGGTTCCCGGCTTCGGATCGGCGCTCATCGGCCCATTGCGGCTCACTTGGGGAGTGAATCATCGGATGGAAGATCTTCCTCTCTGTCTCTCCTCCTCTGTGTATATCTGACTTTGTAACAAAAATAAATAAATCTTTCTAAAAAATCTGCCTTTCAAATAACAATAGATACATCTTAATAAAAAAGGAAATATGAATAAATTCACATCAGCTAATATTAACCTAGGCTTTCTAGAAATAATACAAACAGTAAAATAAAGGCAGGCATTTTTCTTATCATCATTCCCTCTGATTCCTTTTTCTTGTTTTTCAAAAATTTAAAATTAAGTCAGTCCTCTACATCCATGGATTTGGAACTCATGAATTCAATGTGGGTGGAAATACTTACTCAACTATGCCAGATGCTAAGATAGATAGCATAGTTGGGTTAATAGGAATTTATCATCAATACATGGTTTCTACATATTAAAAAAAGCCATCTATATGGAAAACATTTGATAAAAAACAAGCAACTGGTCCCATCCTGAACAAATGGAGCTTTTTTCTTGTTATTGCTTCCTAATAAACAGTATAACTATTACTTACATTGTATTAAGTTGTGTAAAAAATCTAGACATCTCTAGTTATATTATGTAAATATACTTAGTTATATTGTGTTAATATAACTAGTTATATTAAGTTATGTAAGAAATCTAGACATCCCTATTGAAAGTATATAAATGATTATTCCTGGGTTAGGCATAAACATTATACCATTGTATATAAAATAGTTAAGACTCCATGGATTTTGTTGTCCAGATGGATTCTGTATCAAATCCCCACAGATACTGAGGGGTGGTTATACTTTGTTTGTAAGCATATAACCTTTTTTTCTTTTTATAAACTGAAATTCTGAAATTTAGCTGGATACAGAAACTTATAAGATAGGTAATACCAATGCCTGAATTATTCTCAACAGCATCTACCCATTGTGTTGTTTGTCACACTATTTAGCTAGAACATTTTTCCAGAAACTCAGGGTATCCATTAAAAATGTGAATTCAAGAAATTAATGGGTTAGAATTCTAACAAGTGAAAAATATGTAATTGTACTTAAAATAACATATGTTTATGTGCTGATTTGTTTTTTATTTTTCTCTCAGCATATTTCTCATATTTCTTCAGCTCTATATCTAATGTATGACACTTCTAAAGTAATCTTATCCAGTATTGTGTTTTTCTCTAAACACTGCTCTCTCTCTCTCTCTCTGTTAGTCTTTCTGTGAACAAAATCCTGCTATCTCTTTTACATATTCTGAACTATTTTCTATGCATTTTAATCACCCTTCTTATTGCATTTCTCACAAGTGCCAACCCATTGGGTTTACTTGCTGAAACTCCATCCTGTATATTTCATTTGTTTTTAATTGCTTTTTCAAACTTTTGCTTCCTTCCTTCTTCCTTTCTTCCATCCATCCCTCTCTCTCATTCTTTATTTTGACAGAAAAACACATATGTATAGAGGGCAAGTACAAGAGAATTTACATCTACCTTTTCCTTCCAAATCTCAGAGTTGAGTCTGACACAGGCTGAAATCAGGTGCCAGGAACTCAAAAATGTTTCGCTAATTATTTGCTCCATTATAGCATTGCCTAAGAATCTGTATTAGGGAATGCAAGTCAGGCGTACAAGTTAGTCCCAAACCTAGGAACTATGTCACCGGACATGATCAGCCTAATTGGTGTCCTAACCACTATGCCAAATGACTAGCGCATCTTCTCTCACTTTCTGTTTTCTGAGGCTAAATTTTGTATATGCTTTGCCCTAAATTTCCACAACTCATTAACTATGTTGGCTATGTGCTATTGGGAAGAACAAATGCTGTGTAACCAATCGTCCCAAAACTCAATGGCTTATAATAGCGATATTTGTTTTCTTCGCTAAATGCTTCCCTGTGGCCACTTGGGGAGTGAAATCAGCAGATGGAAGATCTTTTTCTCTGTTTCTTCTTCTCTCTGTAATTGTAACTTTAGAATTTAAAAATAAATGAACAAATAGTCTTTCAATGACTAAATAAATAAATAAATAAAGCTGAAGGACCTGCTTGGGACAACTGGCTACTCCAGAAGCTAGCAACTAAGCCCAAAACATAAGGAAGAGATAGCTTTTTTGTAGTTGATAGTGTCTTTACTGGGAGCAAAAAAGATAAATTTTCAGTATTTTTCATATTCTTTATGATATAAATGTGTTTTGTCTGCTTGGTAAGCACAACTCTAGCTTTTCTCAAGGCTGAATAATGTATATGGTTCAACCATGCTGGATACTGAAAGAGATTCTGCATGTAAATAAGTACATATATATGACAGAAAGGCAATTGCTATTGATTCACTTTCTTTTCAATTAAAGCTACAGATATATTCTATTCTTTCTTGATTACAGATGCAAAATTATATGCAAATTCTAAAATATCTGTGATGTCTCTTTGATAGAATAACTGCTCTATTCACTAATAGCTGACCAGTTTCTTGTGTGGATATAGACATACTACTTTGGGGAGAAAACATAAATCACCCAATCCTGTAACAGCGTGACCGTCAAACTGCATTTCTCATTTATTCTATCATTCATGTCAGAACTGTGTATTAGTCTGAACATTATTACTAGATTTAATGTCAATAATAGGTGCCTAAGAGGGGAAATTGCCAATGCTTTGAATAAGTTGTAGAAAGCCTGTTAAATGGTAATGTGTGCACAAAATATAACTAAAAAAATGAAAAACAGAAACACCGAGTTATTTATAAGCAGTAAAACAAAATCCTTTGTGATCATTTTTGATTTATATGGTATCTGGAATTTTATGAATAAATATGACATTCACTTGAAATAATTTCCCACCTGGTTGTTAATATGCTGTTTTGCCTTTCTGTTGGCAACACAGGTGATGGCAAGTTTAAAATCCAGCTGAAGACATTTTCAGGTAGTCGTCAAAGCAGAGTCCTACTTTTCAAACTTTGAAGAGCTATGCTAATGTACCATGAGTTCCAGAGTGTTCCTGAATGAACTCAGAAATCTGAATAAACTGAAAATTAGACATCGTTAGACATAAAATTCTCTGTGTGTTTCTATTCAGAACTATATTTAGTAGCTTACAGATGTGATTGTATTAGAAAAATGTTAATGATCACTCTGTAACAGTGTCCTAATGAATTCCCAAATGATAAAATAATTGTTTTAAAACATAACCAAAATAAGTTCTAGTGAGGAATATGTCATTGCAGAATGCTCTGATATAATTACATAAATTAATTCAATAATGTAAATTGATATTTATTTAATAAACATCATTTTTTTTACAAAGTGTGGCAGCACAGAAGGCAGCTTAAAATTAAATAATCTGATCTCTGTACCAGAAAAGTCCGTATCATTCACTTTAAGTAAGTATATACTATGTTGAAATGAAGTTTTATCTAAATATTTTCATTAAGATGATCAATTAAAAGGTTAACACTCAGTTTTCAATAGCAGGGAAAGTTTCTTGGAAAATGCAGCATTTTCAAAAGCACTCCACAATTATTAATGCATTTGATTGTTAGTTGTGAGACTCAAAAATTTGTTGTGAAAGAAATTTCCTGTAAAATAATTGCTACTTGATAATACTTATAAAGTCTGAAGTGAGCTTCTAGACAACCAATGTGAAGAAACAATTAATATAAAAAAAATATTTGAAGTTTGCTTAAAGGTTCAAACTGTTGGGATTACATGTCTTATGAAAGATAAATATCACACATAAAGTTGGAATTGGCTAAGAATTCACATTGTGGAATGTTTCAAACATTTCTCTGATAATTTTGTTTATGTTAAGTGGACATTAGCAAATCTCTAAATATCTAGAAAAGAACAAAACTGTCATAGCCATATTTGAGGCAGATTCATCTATAAAATGTAGACTGAATTTTGGAGGGCAAGTTGGTGTTAAAAAGTCAGGCAGGAGACTTCTCACTGTTGTTTTGGTGGACCAACCATTTATAAATATGATTCTGTTTTAGCAAAATTCCATGTATCTATTCAATTCATGTTAGAGGAGTCACATGCCTTCATTTGTAAAAGACACATTTTCACATAAATTGAGTTAGGCCATGTTTGGTTGCTTCGCTTTAGCTTTGCCATTTCAGAAAATGACAACCCTATCAGCACCAATCATGAAGAAGGATGACAGTAGTGCTAAGTAGTGCCATCATCCTAACTGCTCTGGAATACAAGTCAGAAATAAATATTTGAACAAATGTTCTAATAAAATCATTACACCCAGAATTTTATTTTTACTTCTCATAATTTAGCCCATATGGCTGAACAAATAAAAAGTAATTAGGATCTGAACTAGCATTGACTAAGGAAAGAGAATGATAAGGACATAGGATATTGTTATTTTATGAATATGGTATTTCTTAGATTGTTTGTACCTTTAAGGTGCTGACTACGCTTTGATTTTGCAACGATGAGCTCTAAAATCTTTCTGTACATTCATAACTTAGCCAGTGTCGTAGCAGATAATGCTAGCAATGAAGTTGGAAGCTAAAAATCTTGCAAATTGCTGTTTTAAAGTTTTTTCTTTTTATTATTATTATCATATTATCATTTTATGATACAATGCCATAGATTTAACCCGTCCCTTTCCATAATCCACTAAACCCTGCTGATGAGTCCTCCCATTTCATCACAACAGCACAGTCCCTCATAAATAATCCCAAGTCCATTATTGTGGACATGAACTATGGCAGAGTCCAGCATTCCATTGTCAACATTTATCTAACGGTTTCACTGGGAGTCCATCCTCAATCCGGAAGTAGAGATGCACACTGCATTGCAACCTTTGCTAGAATATATGCTCCCAGAAGCCATGGATTAGTTATTCATACTTTATTTTGCATGGTGTGTGGCAGAGTTGCTTATTGTAGAAATAAAAAAAAATCTGCTCATTATAGAGTTCATTGGTCTTGGTTACAAAAATGGAGAAGCAGAGAAAATCAGTAAATGATGTGAATCAGAAAGCTGGAAGTGTATGAAAAGCATAAAATTAGCAACAGAGCCTAATCACAAATACTGCCTTCTTGGCACTACAATAGCACTTCACAATTTCCAGCAGTAATTCTGCTACATCTGCCTTTGAAAAAATTGGTGCCTTCAGCAATGTACTTGACAGATGGTCAATTTTAGCAAATGTGGCCGACTGCTCCTTTTCATGAACAACCGGGAAAGGAACAACCTAGGTTGCAGGCTTATATCTTCATATCAAACAGATGCATTTCCTGAGAATGTAGAACTTGTGGGAAAAAATACCAAGTCTAAGGAAATATTCTTAAATAAATGGAGCAGTCAAAAATGAAAACTTACATGGCTTCATGTAAATTCTGTCTCACCTAAAATGGTGATGCTGGGTCTGGTGCAGTAGTCTACTAGATAAAGTCTTCGCCTTGCATGTGCAGTGATCCCAGTAGGTGCCAATTCTAATCCTGACAGACTTGCTTACCATCCAGCTCCATGCTTGTGGCCTGGGAAAGCAGTCGAGGACGGCCCAAAGGTTTGGTATCCTGCCCCTGTCTGGGAAACCCAGAAGAATGTCCGGGGTCTTGGCTTTGGATTGGATCAGCTCTGGCTGTTGTGGTTGGTTGTGGAGTGAATCAGTGGACAGAAGATCTTCCTCTGTGTCTCTCCTCCGTTCTGTATATCTGATTCTCCAGTAAAAATAAATTAAATCTTTAAAAAATAACTAAATATAATGTTGATGTTCTGGGTGCTCTAAACTATGAGAACATTTGATGACAAATTTTTAATACTTTAGTTATAGCTTCTACACAATAATATTGAAGTGTGATATAAACTAGTAGTGCTTTCTATAGAATAAAATTTACTTAAATATCCTGGAATGTAGTATTTTTTTCTGTGTAAAATGCATGGCATAAGTTAAATATCTGTAAGGTATCTTTCTGCCTTTCTTTAACATCTTTGCAATGGAGAAGTTAAAATATTTTCAATGAAAAGGATTATTATGTACATACACATTTGGGATTGCTAGGTATTGAGATTCATGCTAATTCAGTCAACATGCTATGAGTGTGATACATGTGAATATATGAGTAATATAGATGCCGTAATAATAGGATGGGGGTGGTTATTGAGGATTTGACCCTAGGAGATTGAATTTATCTTAATCTGATCTCAAACTCCCTAAGATATTACTTCTGGAATGTGATTAATACTTTTAAGTCAGTATTTCTTACTTTTACTTATCATATTTGTCATATTTCAATTTCTTTTCTTCTCAGCAGCAACTAGAAGTTTTTGTTAGGGCAAGTATGAATATGCTTTGTAGCACATAATTTTGGACTATAGTGCTTCATGACTTTTTGCCTGTTGCTTATTTGTCGTAGGTTGTCCTTTGACCTTACGTGATATACCATGTAATGCCAAATGTGTCTTATGGGGAAAGAGTTAGTGACCTCACTGATAACTTAAAATAGATAAAAATGCTCTCTGTGATCTTGAATAAGCAAGATAAAAAGGGGCACAAGCAAGACATTTCAGAATGAGCAGATTTGTTTAAAGAATTTGAAAAGCCATAGAGTTAACTAAAAATCTCTTATTGCACTATTTTTGATAAGTGACCATTTTAGTGTATACCTTTACTTAAAATTCTTTTGCATCATAAAGCAACTAGGGTGCAAACCCTAGGTGAATTTCTTCCTAGTGAGATATATTAAATGAAAATCATTAAATAATTGATACTTCAATCCTGGTGGAATAAAATATCAAAGAAGAGATGACAGCAGTCAATGAAATAATGATACATAATTCAATTTCTAGCTACTTATCTTCACTAACACAATGATGAAATACACCCTTTTTAACTATTACTGTCACAGTTTTTTAGAAGCTGATCATTAACTTTATCTGCGACTATGTTTCACTGAACCTGACTATGTGACTGTTACAGTGCAGATCACTATAAAGTGAACCGATGGAGCTGGCTGTCCAAGTCTCTGCCAGCCTTACTTTCACTATAGCATATTCTAAATTGCCCTTACAGCACATGGCAATCTTCCATGAATTTATGACCTCTTTTTTATCTTAGCATGCTGTTGATATTATTATACAGGTGTTTCCTGAATTTTATCCCAGCAATTTGTTAGTTATATTTTAAATCTGTTCTCTCTGGCTATGCCTCTCTTAAAATACTTTCCTGTTCTGAGCAAGTTATCTTTTAATAGATTCCTTGTTATATAGGATGCTTTAAAAAGATCATGCAAAGGCCTAATTTGTATAATTTTTGTTTATTACTTGAGATTTGGAGATTAAACAGGGAAAGACAGAGAGAGAGTGAGAGGAAGAGGGAGAGAGACAGAGAGAGAGAGAGAACGCTGGAAAGAGACTTCTTTTCTGCTGATTCACTCCTAAGTGATGGCCATAGATGGGCAAGGGTGAAGCTGGGAGCCATGAATACAATGCAAATACCCATGTGTATGGCAGCAACCACATTTCTTGAGGTATGCTGTGTCCTCCCGTGGTCTACACTGGTAGAGTAGTTCCACTACTCCCTCTATATTATACATTCCATAAGTTGTCTATTGCTGTATAATAATATTGTTACCTACTAAAGTGGCTCAGAAAACACATACTGTCTATCTCCTAATCTCTGTGGATTAGAGCAGTTTAGCTAGATCTTCTACAAGACATTTGTTGCAGGTCTCACCAGACCACAGAGCAGTGTCAGCCTGGGCTATTGTCTCATCTCTAGTATCAGTTAAAGCAAGCTTCTATTCCAATCCTAGTTGACTGTTTAATGTCTTATAGTTTGAATGTCTTGTTGTCTCATTTAATTGAAAGGAATTTGCCTTCATTTTGTCTCCATGTACATCTGCCCATGTCATAGTTTGAAATGTAGCTGCTGAGACTGGCCTTGTTTTGCTGTAGCAGGTAAGCTGCTCGCAATGCCTGCTTCACATATGGGAGCTGGTTTATGTTCCAACAGCTTCACTTCCAATCCATCTCCCAGCTAATGACCTGGGAAAAAGAACAGAGGTTGGGTTAAGTTTTTGACTCACTGACACTTATGATGAAGCTTCTGACTTCACTTTGCAACACATCTGGGGAACCAACCAACAGATGGAAGATCTCTGTTGCTTTCTCCGTCTCTTCTTCTCCTTCAGTAACACTGGTTTTCAAAATAAATAAATAAATCTTCAAAAAACAAAATAGAGGTGTTTCCCTCATCCAATCTAGTAAAAGAGAAAGGGCTGCTAGCAAGATGCTTTCCAATGGTGTGTATTGTAGTCACAGAAAAATGATCTTGTACCCCCTTGATAATCTGTTGGGATCAAGTAATCAGGAATCAACTCTTCCCGCCTCTTGGGAAGATCTTGTACAAGGTGTAAATATCAAGAAGAGGGACAATTGGGAATCATTTTAAAACTTGTCCCCTGACTCCATTTTAATGCCTTAATTATTTATGTCATTTTCATCCAGAAATCACGTTCACTATCTCCAATTTTCTCCAAGTGTATCGTCTTGTTGGCTCATCATCCAAGATCCTATCAGCTATATCAAGTTCAAGTGCCCATAACTTTCCTCAAGTGTAGTGTCTTTTGATCCATACATCTATAATACTTTAGAATCAAATTAACTTCTTTATATACCGAAATACAACAAGAGGACACATAGAGAAAAACAGTATACTAGCAAATATTCTGGCAAGAAGAGGAAACTTGAGAGTTGAATGGAATTTTGAATTCACCACAATTCAAAAATACAGTGAGGAAAAGAGTTGGACATTTATTGTTAAGAATTGAAGGCCTGGGACTAATTCTCACATCTCTTGTTTCTGCCCTCTTAACCATCTTTCATCTGCCTTCTATGACAGATAGTGTGGTCATGCAGCTGAGTTATTTTTAGTATTTTATTCCCTGACCGAACTTTAGGTATATAGCAGCCTCTTTTCATGTTGTACTCTATTCCTTTCTGTCTGCATTTTCAGGTTTTACCCCTTCCTCCATTAGGGACTGTGGATCTTCTTCTCTTTTCACCAGGGTTCACTCCATCAGAGCAGAGCTCTTTGAGACAAGCCCTTCCTTACTTTGGACTCTAGCTGAGAGGGCTAAAGGACCATGTGACTGTTCTGGAGGGGTCCTATTGTTAGATTGTGATGTTTTATGAAGCTTTCTTTTATCTCTTTAATGGATCCTCAGTATGACTGAATACTGTGACCTTTTGACGTTTCTAAGGATTGTACAAAACACATAGTCACTTCCTGCTTTTTTTTTGCTTTAGAACAGAACTAATATCTATCATATTTTCTCTAGTAATGCTTAGAAGTCATTTTTTAATTTAAGCATCTTTGACCATATAGAGAGGCTGACAATTTACAAAATACTCAAGACTTAACTTCTTTTAAATTTAGTAAATATTCTCCCAACTTATAACTTTCTCCACTATTAGTTTCCAAATGAACAAACACACACAAAAACAACCATACAAGCTACCCGTGTTTGGAAATCTCCTTTGCTGGATAAGCAAGTTGAGAACTTACAAGTTTTGCTTTCAATATACCTGTAACATACACTTTTGCAGGCTTCCTGCCACTGTTGTGGAACAATCCTAATTATTATTCTAATTTCCACTAACAATTTTTCATTTCCTATTCAGGTTTTACCAACAATGCCTTCCTAGCTCACATTTCAAATAGGTTGTTAAAGGCACTTTAAGTTTTCCCTATTAATCCTTAACACAATTCTACTTGGACTGTCTGCTCATTCTCATTTGTGTCTTCTGTTCCTACTCATGCTTTCTCACAGATGAACCAGTTCTGAATTATGATGCATTGTTCATTAGCCAAATCTATTCAATGATTGAGGATTTCCTTTTTTTTTAGATATTTATTTATTTTCATTATAAAAGACGATCTACAGAGAAAATTAAAGAACTTCCATCTGCTGATTCACTCCCAAAAATGGCTGTAATGGCCAGAGATGAGCCAAACTGAAGCCAGGAGGCAGGAGATTCTTTTGAGTCTCCCATGTGAGTGCAGGATCCCTAGGCATTGGGTCATCCTCTATTGTTTTCCATGCCACAAACAGGGAGCTGGATGGGAAGTGGAACATCTAGGACACGAACTGGTGCCCATATGGGATGTCAGTGCTTGGGAACAGACAATTATCATATTGAAACAAAGTACTGACCCCAGTGATTAATTATTCTAAAATAACAAGTTTCTTAGTATATTTTGCAGACAATTACATGTAGTGTTTCTTGCTGAAATTCTGAATCTATGAGTCAGATATATATACATATAGTATATTTCTGTCTAATTCTATGCATTCTCAAGCTTTTGTTGTGATTCTCCTACAATAACAGACCTTAGGTTTCACCCTGCATGTTTGGCTACCATAGCCCCTTCTGTACCATAATAGTATCTAGGTGATCATGTAGGCCATGTGGTAAGAATATTTGCTCTGCAGTGTGGATTTACTCTATGAACCTATCTTGATCCATTTCCCATTTATTGTCAGCATCCATCTACTTTTTTTGTGAATCATATTCATTATTCCTAGGTATAGCCTCAAAAAGCCTAGCAGTATTATACATCCTTGTTTGTTAGGCTATGGAGTATAATTTGTCTTAGACTTAACAGGAAATAGCCTGACATGCCATTGACCATTGAGCCCATAATTCAAACAAATAGTAGTTTCCTGAATCTTTACAACATTTATCTCCCAAATTCTGAAGCATTTTCGTCATAATGAGACTTTGCACAAATTTAACCACCTCCTGAATATTATGATTTGCATATTTTTGTCAATTAGCATGTAAAGTCTAAGTAAGATATTTAATAATACGCTTAGGAATTAAAACATTTTGATTGACTCACCACAGAGGATGATCTTGTCCGTAAAAACCACAAAATGTTGAAGGGCAAGTATTAGGTGACATTAAGCTTCTCAACACAAACACACACACTCACAAAACCCTCTTTTCTAATATAATCATGGTTTTATATAAGTGCATTATTAATCTATGAAGACATCTTATTTAGGAATTCAATTTTTTACTAAGAGTGACATGAAGAATTAAAGTCTTTAGGGCAATGGTTTGGCATAGTGATTAATATCCTGCTAGGGAGTCCTGTGTCCCATTTTGTAGTTGCTGGGTTCAAGTCTAAGCTCTGCCCTCAAGTGCAGTTCCTTGCTAATACAAGGCCTGAGAGGCAACATGTGAATGCACATGAGTTCCCAGCTCACGGTTTCAGCTTGGCAAAGCCCTGAGTATTGCCTGCAATGTGAATTAAACCAGTGGATGAAAGATCTATTCGTGTATCTATATTCCCTCTGCCTTTCAAAAATAAACTTTTTAAAGGAAAAGTCGCTTACTTTTTAAAAATAAAGAATGTAAATAAACACAAGGAATAAATAAAACATCATCTTCATAAAAGTAACAATGCTGATGGCATTTAGCTTGTAAATGTGTGCTACATAAGAGAAACTAATTCAAGAAAGAGTCCAATGGTGAAGCTCATCTGAGTGTCTGTGGAATTTCTCTTACTTGGGTGATGATATTCTATAGCACAAAGCACTCTAGGGCCACTGAAGGCAACCCGAGTTTTCATACTACTTATATTGACACCAGTGTGATGGTAGTGTGATCATTTAATTTTGGAAAGCCCCATTTCTTTCCACTAAATTTTGATGAAAGAGTCTCTCCCTAGTCAGGAGGTCATTGTCACACTTCTTCTCCGAGTGTTTCTTAGTGTGAAGTTCATATGTAAATGGAATGCCAAAAATGATTACTAGAGACTAATTTTTATTCTATTTGTTAATTATTACATAAATTGTCCATTTATTTAAACATTTTAGTCATTATTTTACATAACCAGTTTAAAAATTTATAAGTAGTATAGTTTATTTACTGTTGTCAAAATCCTGAAATGTCCTTAATAAAGACAGAGAGCAAAAGGCTTGTACCATACATATATATATATATATGTATTTGTGCGTGTGTGTGGCATTAATTGATTAGATACATGTATAATTAATCGTATACTAATATATTCATATATTATATAATGTATGTTATAAATTTATCATATATTTAAATTAGTATATACATATATCTGCATGTATATCTATCTATATATATTTGTTACTTGCTATTGAAGTGGGAATTAATATAATTCTTAGATAAAAATGAGAAATCATTTCTGACTGGTGTTCACTCTCTCAGCTTTTCTGAATTATAAAATCCCGGGTACCATGGTCAGGCAGTGCTGTTTTCATTACTATACTCCATGTCCATTCATCCTCTCTGCTGCATTAGACTCCTACCTAGTACACATTAGGATCATTTAACCTCTCAAGGGTTCCATTTTTCTTATAACCTAATGGGGGTGGACTAGATGATTGAAAAGAGCCCTATAAGGTCTTGTTGGTTTCCTAGATAGCATAGTCTACACCTATTTTCCACAAATAAAGTTTCCTAAAGCTTATTCCTATAAAGAGAAAAGGCCTACCAACTAATTGTTGCATTCTGCATTTTAGAACCATACTTCATTGACACCTCATTTATCTATGGTAAATGTAGATTGTATAACTGCTTTGTAGAGAAAGACAATCATCATGACCTCAGCTATTTTATCAAGGGAAAAATAAATTTAAGCATCTGGTATATATAATTTTATTTTTCAAGATTAAAACAATATGAGGTAGATGGATAATTGGAAAGAAATGTACCAACATACATGAACACACTTTTTGATAATCTTAATATATTCTTATTTGTTGTAATTTTTCTTTTATATTCCATATAAGTTTCATTGATGATTATGTGATACCAAGTATATATATATATATATATGTATATATATATATATAAATGAAAGTAATATATTTCCCTGTTTTCCACCGTTTGGCTAAAGAAAAATACATTTTTACTTAAACAGAAATCTGGTTTAGAGGCCTTTTTTTGTATTAGAAATGATTTTCTAGAGAAATAGTAGAAATGGCAATCTTTCTATGTGCTGATGATTTTGTAAATGATGCTTCTGTTCACTTAGAAATGTGATCCTGAAGTATCTTTGGCATGTCCTATGGGACAAATACAGAGAATAATATAATCTGACACTTAAATAACCATAAATGACTAAATAAATGTCCAAGTCACTAGGGGAAAGAGAAGGTCATAGAATCTGTAGTTCAGCTGGCAGAGCAAGAATAAATTATGCCCTAGAGGATTCAGCTGTGTTCAAGGAGACATAGCATTACCTGTGTTAACATATTGACAGAGGACAAAGAAAGGTTTAATTAACTCAGCAGTTAACCTTAAAAGTTTAGAAGAATCTACACTTAGAGTAGGAATATCAAATCCATTATCTCTTTTTCCAGGAAGAGCCATTCATTTGTGCAACAAATATGGAGCACTAACCATATTGACACACTTTGATGAAGTCTGTAATCTAATTAGAGAAGTTGCAATGAACCAAATCATTGAAGAAGTAATTGTGTAATTGTGGATCCAGGTATTTATTCTGTGCCTTGAGAGTACTTGTCTTCAAAGGACAGCTTGTCAGTCTTTGAAAGTCAGGAAAACATGACCTGGAGAATGGACTCGGAGAGAGGAGAGTATTGTGGCATCGCTACACACACATCTCATTTTCAGAATGCCAATTCAGGCTGGTTTTCTAACGCCCCATGGAGAGACAGGAGGGGATGGCCTGAGTACTTGGATCTGGCCATCCAGTCGAAGAACCAGACTGAATTCTGGCTTCTGTCTTCAATCTGACCTAGATCTGACTGTTGAGAACATTTGAAGAGTGTTCCAGTGAATGGAAAATCTTGCATTCTCTCTGTCTCTCCCTATCACTTTGCTTTTCAAAGAATTGAAAGCAGTAATGTGAGCTAATGGTTTAGGGTTTAGGCAATTTGCTGATGAGGAAATAAACATATTAGAGGAGATAGAGCATGAGAATACTGAATTTATGGTAAATGTTATATGTGTAAAGTTTTGTAGAGAAAAAAGTCACTGTGATTCAACAGGGAGAAATAAAAAGTACAAGAACTATAGAGGATCTGAGCTTTGAAAATATTCTGAACTTAAATCACACATATGAATTAAAATACATCAATCAGTAAATAATATAAAATTAACAAATACATGTTTTAAGAAATGTACGCCTTTTTTGGAAAACAGGAAACTTGAGAAATTATTTTTTCTTTTCTTTAAGATTTATTTATTTTTATTGGAAAGGCAGATATACAGGGAGGAGGACAGAGAGAAAGGAAGATCTTCCATCCAATGATTCACTCCCCAAATGACAGCAAGATCTTCCATCCAATGACACTCCCAAATGACAATGGTGCTGCACTGATCCGAAGCCAGGAGCAAGGAACTTCTTCCAGGTCTCCCATGCGGGTACAGGAACCCAAGGCTTTGGGCCGTCCTCGACTGCTTTCCTAGGCCACAAGCAGGGAGCTGGATGGTAAGTGCAGCTGCTGGGATTAGAACCGGCACCCATATGGGATCCCACTGCGTTCAAAGCAAGGACTTTAGCCACTAGGCCAGTGCGCCGGGCCCGAGAAATTATTTTTTCTAATGATTACAGCTCATGAAAACATGCTTTATGATGGGAGTTTCAGGGCTAAGAGCCCTCATTTACAAGTTCTGGAAGATCGTATCAAGTACCTTGGCATATGTGTGTGTTTGTGCGTGTGTGTGTGTGTGTGTGTATTAGAAACAACTGTTTGAAGATGAGGAAGATTCTGCAGTAACACATTTGAAAGTTATTGCTATGCTGAAGTGGAGAAAGGAGGCTTCATAAATCTTTAGAAGACAAAGTTAAAATTCTAACACTTTTTGCTTTTTACTTCCTCAGTTACCTGGATCCTACTTACCGAGATTTTTGAATACCGGGGGGTGGGGTGGGGAATCAGAGTCATTTCGTTTAGTGTTGTTTTATTTTGAAAGTAGAATTATAAATGGGCTTTCTGTAAGAATCTTTAATTGCGCAAAAGTTAGATACAGCTTTATGGAGTTGGAGGATAGCTCTTGACTAGGCATCTTGGTTGAAGTGTCATTGGCATGGGGAACTGCATTGGAGAGGACAAAGCCTGGCAGAATTATGTTCACTAAACATGTAAGCAAAGGAAAGTCTGAGGAGAATGAGATGGATAGCCAAAAATTGGGAATAAAATCAACCGAGTATGAAGAGAAGTGAGCAGCATAAATATATACATATACATACATATATATATATAATACGTATAATGACGTTAAATTTAAAGTACCAATTGGTGTTTAAGGCAAAAAAAAAAAAATGAACAAAGACCATCCACATGCTGCAAACACATATTAAAGGTATTTAAGTGTCTGTGCATTGTGCATTTATCTTCATTGAGGCTCAGCAGAAATAATCCTTTGCAGACTTTTATTTAGCTTGCAAATAATTATTTGGTACCTGATGTGGAATAAGAGAAAAAGCTTTTGTTTACATGAGATTTATAGTGTAATATTCAAGTAGAGATATGAAGATAGAAAACAAATAATTCAGTGATACATGACTTAAAATTTGTGGTAGGAAATATACAAATTAATGGATAGTTGATCACAGCATGGTAGTATATATGTTCAAATACATATGTTTATATCTGAGCAGAGCTTTGGAACACTTGAAAGATTGACAGCACTTACCTTGTAAGTTTAAAAGTCAATGACACTGTAATTAGAGAATATTGAGGTACATTTGAATAGGAATTCATTATAAGCATTGAGGATGTGGGATGTAATATGGTGAGTACAGGCACTAGTGCTGAGGCACAGCATATTAAGGCACAGCTTGCAATGCCAGCAACCCATTTTGGAGTGCTGATATGAGTCTCAGTAGCTTCCTGCTAATGCACCTGGGAAGGTGGCACAAAATGACATATGTCAATCACTTGCCACCCACACAGGAGACCTCAAAGTCATTTCTGGTTCACAGCGATGGTTTAACTAGGACCTGGCCACTGGGGCTCTTTTTGGAGTGAAACAATGAATTGACAATTTCTCTTCTTCTCATCTCTCCTTTCCTTTTTATCATTCTATTCTTCAAAGAAACAAGATAAATTTTAAAAAAATATGCTAAGTATAAACACTGAATCTATAGAATAAAATGTAATTTAAGAGTGTTCTGCTTTCTTAAGGAATATGATTGAAGTTAAAATGTTCATTGAGGTAAAATATTTTTGTAATGAAAACTAATTCTTACATTATTTTCTTAAAGATTTATTTATTATTTTTTATTACAAAGCCAGATATACAGAGAGGAGGAGAGACAGAGAGGAAGATCTTCCGTCCGATGATTCACTCCCCAAGTGAGCCACAATGGCCGGTGCTGTGCTGATCCGAAGCCAGGAACCAGGAACCTCTTCCGGGTCTTCCACGCGGGTGCAGGGTCCCAAAATTTTGGGCCGTCCTCGACTGCTTTCCCAGGCCACAAGCAAGGAGTTGAATGGGAAATGGAGCTGCCGGGATTAGAACTGGTGCCCATATGGGATCCTGGCGCATTCAAGGCGAGGCCACGCCACTGGGCCCTAATTCTTACATCATTTCTAATTTTCTAATAGCCGTTGCCTGTCAGGGTTTATCATATATATTAATTTCTCTATTATTACTTTTATCATCATTGCAATTGCAGATTGCCTAAGGGACCAATCAAATAAACTTTTCCAATCCAAGGTTAAAGTAAATTGTAAATACACTGGTCTGCCCTTGATTGCAGTCACTCTAATTTCATGCAGCCTATCTATAGCTGTCATTAAATGGCTACAGAGGATAAAAAAAGTCTACTGCATTGCAAATATGTATATTACTGTATTCCAAATACTTCACTGATTCTTTGGTTTTATGACCTGAAATCAATCTTAAATATTATCATTCTCTGATTTCACATCTAAACCGAATGGAAGTTCTTTTGGCTCTACATTTAAAAAACAAATCTCTAATAATTTACCATTAATCCTGTTGGCTGAATGCACCCACATTCAAATCACCATCACCTTCAATTTGGACCGCTGGAACTGCCTCTTAAAGATGTATCTCAGTTGATGTTCAATTTTCATTTATTTAAAATATTCATTTATTTGAAGGACGGAATTACAGGGAGAAAAAGAGAAGAGAGAGAGGTTGTCTATCCATTGATTCACTCCCGAAATGGTTGCAACTGCCAGATATGGGCTGGTGTGGGGTTAGGAGCTTCTTCCTGGTCTCCTAGATGGATGTAGGGACCAAAGCACTAGAGTCATCTTTCATTACTTTCCAATGCAAAACACCACAGAACTAAATCAGAAGTGGGGCAGCTGGGACATGAACCTGAGCTCACATGAGATGCAGCATCAAAGTGTCAGCCCTGATGTTCTATTTTTAACAGCAATAACAAATCTTGCTATTTAGACAGAATACAAATCATGTTATCCTTCTATTCAGTGCTGTCCAGTGTCTCTGTCTTTTCAGAAATACAGTCCCAGACAATGAAGTCCTTATAAAAGATAACCTCTTTTTACCATCTACTAGCTTCCCACTAGATTATTCCCTTCCACATACTTGATTGGCTTGCTGTTGAGTGCATTATAGAATGTTTAATGCATCCCCTGTCTCGATGAACAAAGGCAATAGCACCCAGTGCCACAGTCAAGAAAATGAAAACTACTCCACACATTGTCAAATGTTTCCTAGAAGGAAAATTCTAGCCCAACCCTCTCCTCACTGATAACCACTCATTTAGAGAAATCTAGAAATCATAGTGCTAAAAGTAATAATGCTAATTTATTTTCATTTCTAAGCACTATACATAACTTGAAAATGACTGCTAGTCAAGACGGTAAACCATATATCTTCTTTTGATGATGAAATACAAAAGAAAAACTTTATTGTTTAACATGTCATGCAATATATAAATTTATTGCCTTTAAAATATGATGGAACCAAAGTAAGTATCATCAAAATTATTACTGAACCTTAACATCACATGGAAATGTTTGCTAGCATTGAGTATGCACCTGAAAAAAAAATCACAATTATGCAAAATAAAAATTCAAAATAGGGCTCTACCTAATAATGTTTTATGCAACATATTTTATATAGAATATGTATAAAGGTATTATATAATAAATAATTTTAATAAAACTACATAAAAGGACCTAAAGCAAAAAGCATGCACTTACTTCACAAGTTTAAAACTTGGCTTAATAAATTTACTAATTAGAAAAATGAGAAAAACTAGCATGACTTTTGCATCTATAGTCTGGCCAATCAGCCAGACAACTTTGGTGAGCTTGCCTAGGCCATCACTCTTATCTAGGACCATGATTGCTGTCTCTATCACACAAAATCTGGTTCCAGTAGGTTCCCTTGAGGTAAGGTCAGATTCCAACAGACTGGCATTTGCCAGGAAGCTTCCTGCTGTCCAAGTTCAGACAGACCACGCCTGACTTCTCCTATTTTGTTGGGCAAAGGAATTGACTGGGGTATTTCAAATTTGAGACTTCAGAAAACAAAACAAGACCCAAAGCAATTTTTAAAATTCTATCTAGTGGTAGATTATGCTAGAAATCACTGTATGAGAAGATACAAAACCATAAATGACACATTATATAAAGCATAAACACTGAAAAAAAAAAGAAAAATGTTTGAGCTCTCCTCGTAAACCCTATTTCTTCTGAGTACTTAGGGGTCCACACAATGACTTATGGGTAATATTAATTCAGCATGGTTCAAACAGGAAGACACTGAACAGTCTATTTGATGTTGTATCTGGCTTGATGTTTGGTGGCATACTGAGCATAAGGAAGAACCCCATGTTTAACTTTGATTGGAAAGCATCAGTGATCTCAGATAGTTAGACTTCTATGCAAGTCCTAATATGCAAAGCAAATTGAAGGATTAATGCCTACTTTGAATAACAAATGAATATTTAAAATAATTATTAGTGCAACATTAGAAGAGAAAATCCAAAATCATTCCCAAGAAGACAGCTTTAATGATTTTTTGTAAGTGAATGTTTGCTTTTTGAGGGATTATCAGCCTCTTCAAACATCTGGCATTCTGTGTTTATGCAAAGAATTCTTCTTTGGGTATTATTTAATTAGAATTAAACAAATCTGATGTCTTTCAGTAGTACTTGGAAAATAACAATCCATGCCTACTGAATACTTAGTTCAGCTGCTTTCAACATTTGTAAAGTTAAGAAACCATAGAAATTCTTTCCTTAAAGACACAGATTTTAAAATACGGCATTTATTTTAAAAAATAGCAATTTAGAATTCCTTCATTTAAATTTCACACACAATTTGACAATTTAATTTCATAAATTAGAAAGACTTTTCATGAACTTATTCACAAGATATTTGTGTTCACATAATAACTGACTCTTCTTAACTAGAAAAATGCCCTGATAAAAAAAAAATGAGATACAAAAGATACTTTAGTTTGCCAAAGGTCACAGCCAGTTCTGCTGGCAAAAATAACATACTTTCGTACTAATCAGTATTTCTTCTGATGTCTCTTCAGTTGTTATACATCTCTTTTGCAAAACAACTCTGACAAAGCACTACTGCTCATCTATTCTGTTTGTGTATATACCTATACACAGTAAATCAAAGTTTGACAGAAGTACACAAAACATTTTTTCTCACCCAGATGATCTATAATGTAAATACTAGTAAAATACGAGAAAGGATTTTAACTTTCGTAAAACATTTCTGGCTAAATTATAAAAATAATAGTATAATTATTTGAGACTGCAGTTATTTTAATGTGAATTTTTTATATTCTTTTGTCAATTTTTTATTTTTAGAGATATATTGAGACATTTCAAATGGCCACAAAGAAACACACATTATGTTAGATAATTTATAAATGTACTCATTTCAACATGTTATGGCATATGAGTATCAATTATCTAATGCGTGTAACAATTGGCCTCAACATGTAGCAGTTTAAAACACTTTATTTATTGAAGTTTCTGGTGTCAATAATCTGAGCAGAGTTTAGCTATCAACCCATAGAATAAAGGTGTCACACAAAATTGCAACTAAAGTATCGGGCAGGGCGATAGTCACGCCAGTGTGTAACCTTGGGGAGGCTGACCTACCAGCGTACATCAGCGGCTGCGGGCCTTCCTCAGGTATTTGTTGTCTACTGGCTGGTGACAGCATCTCTCTAAGTGATTCACCTCGAATGTTTGACTTTCTTCAGGGCACACGAGGAAGAAATGAACTGAATACAACTAAAAATGCAGCTAAGGTTACTTGCAATATGTTTTTAGAAGCCGTATCTTAGTAGAGGGTAAAAACACCTCCTGATATGCTGGCATCTCTTAGGGCATTCCTTCCTGTCCTGAAGATCTTATTTCTGATCCAGCTCCCTGATAATGGCCTAGGAAAAGCTGACAAATACTTGGATTCTTTCCACCCACGTGGCGGACCTGGATGAAGTTCCTGGTTCCTTGCTTATCCCTGGCTTTTGCAGCCATAGGGCAGAGTGAACCTGTAGGCAGTAAATTGTTTTCTCTCTGCTTCTCTCCATTTCTAACTCTGACTTTCAAATAAATAAATACATCTTTTTAAAAGTGATATCATACATATATCAGCGGGAAGAGATGGTGAAGAAGTGTCTCGGTGAGCTTACGGAAGTCTACAAAACGCTAGGGAAAGTGTTCGGGATGCACTACTTCAATATCTTCAACACTGCCACCCTCAGTAGGCGCGAAGATTCTCTGTCCTCTGATCCAATCCTCAGGTTTTGCTTCAGATTAATGGCGTCCCTGAAGATAAGCTGGAAAAGTATGGCACAGAAGTGATCCCGATATTGCAGAAATACTCCTACTGGACACTGCCAGCTGAGGAGGGATATCCACAGATGAGCCCATCCAGCGGCAGGAGCACCCCTGGGGCTCAGGATGAAGGCACCCCTGTGTGGTCTCACTATTTCACAAACTCAATCAGGAAGGAAAGGAAGAGGCACAGGATGCCTGCCTCACAGAGTGCCAAGAGAAGGAGAACCAGTTATGGTGGACACTCGGCCAAGAGGGCGTCCACAGCCCGCAGCAAGGGAGCTTCCAAGGCCAAGGTTTTCTGCGCAGCCCCGAGGCCATATACATATTCTGTTTCATGGAAACAACTTCTTAGATACAGTGTGTGGGTTGCCCAAGTGTATTGCTACCAGGATACAAAATCTGTACATGCAACTTGAGACATTATGTATATCTATCAATTTTATAAGTTTCATATGTATCTGAAATTCAAAAATACAAATGACAGAGATGACAAGTAATGGAAAGGCAAAGCTCTGCACAAATGCCATTGAGACACTCTGTAATTCTTCATCTCTCAGTTATGCTCAGCTTAACTTTTAGACTCCTTATGATGCCATTATGGTTTTCAGAAATCCCAAACTCATTTTATTTCACAGGTTAAGATCTTAAAATATTGCACAAGAAAATGAAACAAACAAAATCTGATGGAATAACAGAAGACCGTGAAGCAGAATGGCATTTTCCAACCAACTACCATATCTGAAAATTTGACTAAAACAAACAAAAAACAAAATGAAACAACAACAGCAAACAACTTATTGGGCCCAGTGTGAAAACCTGGCGGCTAAATCCTCATCTTGCATCTGCCGGGATATCATATGGATGCTGGTTCATCTTCTGGCTGTTCAGTTGCCATCCAGCCTCCTCCTGTGCCACAAAAAAGCGTTAGAGGATTTCCTAAATCCTTGCAGCTGTGTGGGAGACCCAAAAAAGGCTCCTGGCTCCTGATTTCGGATCAGCTCACTTCCAACCATGGTGGCCACTTGGGGAATGAACCATCAGAGGGAAGATCTCTCTGTTTCTGTTTCTCTTTCTCTTTGTAAATCTGACATTCCAGTAAAAAATACTTAAACCTTAAAACAAACAGCTAATTTTTTTTTGAAAGTCAGAGATACAGAGAGGGCTAAGGAAGATCTTTCACCTCTTCTCTCCACAAAAGGCTGCAGGTGCCAGTGCTGAAGCCAAGAGCCAGTATCTTTTTCTTGGTCTTCTGTGTGTAGTAGGGGTACAAGCACTAGTGTACATTAGCATGGAGCCGGATCAGAAGTGGAGCGGCCAGGACTCTAAATGGAATCTATATGGGCTGCAGGCATTGCGGGAAGAAGCTTCAACTGTGCTCCACAATGCTAGTCACGGAAGAACACATTAACAACAACATTTGACTTATTATTTTTTATTTTAGAGGTAAATTTATAGAGAAAGACTGAGAGACGTCCAGAGAGGGAGAGGTTTTTTTATCTACTGGTTCATTATTAAGATGGCTGTTAGGAGCTAGGATGTACAGGCCTTAGACTTGGCATGCCTGACAAACTGCTGCATTGCAAAACCTACCTTGGGCAAGCAGGGCCACAGCAAGCAGGATGTTGCGGCCAGAACATCCCGTGGGAAGCAAGCGGAACAGAACCTCTGCCCTTGTTCCTGTTCAAATAGTTCCTTCCCTTTTTCAATATAGATGATTAGTTCCTCCCCTGTTTCAATATAGATGATTAGTTCCTTCCCTGTTTCAATGAAGATAATTAGTTCCAGGAAACCCCTCCCCTTCTCCTCCTGCCCTAGAGAAGAAGGTATATATATGAGGAGTAAAATAAAGGGCATTGGCACTCCCTTTCACCAAGTATGTATGTCCGTGTGTTTCTTGGGCCAGCAGCCCGGGGGCTTGCAGCCTGACATTCCCAGTCCACCCTGTCTTGCAGGTCGGAACAAATGACCACAATGACTGGAGCTGGGCCAGAGCCTGAAGCTGCAAGCCTGGAGCTCCTTCTGGTCTCCCATGTGGGTACAGAGTCTCAGAGCCATCTTCTGCCACTTTTAGGTACATCAACCAGGGAGCTGGACAAGAAGTGGACTCGAACAGTGCTCATATGGGCTACTGGTACTGCAGGGCAGTGGCTTAATCCCCGATTCCACGGTACCTGCCCTGAACACCCTGTTTTTTATTGCTCAGTCTTGGGGTAGTGTGAGGTCAGCCCTTTTCAAAACAGATTTAGAATGGCTGTGTGATTAGTTGTATTTCAAAATGAGTTGTTACTGAGCTCGCTGAAAGTCTTCATTTATCTAACTAGGATACATGCACAAGCCAGCACACATATAAAAGATGCTGGGTTTTTCATCAGTCATTTTTAGATCTATTTAATAAATAATGTATATAATACATGATTTGTAAAATATGTGTAGATTAAGCAGATCACAATTGAATTTATGACTTACTTCAGCGTTTTAAAAATAAAATAGTAACATATACAATTATGATATATTTAAATTTATTTAAAGTATGCTATTGACCTCAAAGCAATTTAATGTCCTGTAATAAATATTTATGCATTGTTCTTACAAATGCACCAGGATTATATACTTCTTACACATTTTCTGTTACTTGCTAAAGATATTTTGCTAATTTAAAATAACATAGAGTGACTTGTTACAGCCTTTGTATTCTCCAGGTTTATTTCTTTATTCCAAAGGAAAGCATGTTTGCAAATGTCTAATGAAGCTTTCTAAATGTGCGGGCACAGATGTTATTTCTGGATTTAATTTTTGCCTGATTTGAAAAATTGTGTCTTTTATGCAAAGGCACATCAAGGGAGCAAACTGCAAATATAAGTCAGAGATTACTGTAGATGCAAGTGATATAGAAGAAAATATGGTTTTTAGTAATTGAATAAACAAAATGGCAAACACTAAACACAAGTATTATATAGCAATTCAAAACAGGAACAAATATAGTGACCTTGATTTAATCCTCACCTTATGATAAGTTTTGACTTCTGGGTTCTTACATAAAAGAACAAGAATAGTTTGAATCCTAATATAGTTGCACACATATAAATTGGTGAGAAACTCCCAACAGAACTATAACAATGGCTTTAAATGTTTTGGATAATATTCTTAATGTATCCAAATAGATTTAAAAGCAAATACTTATAACACATATATGAAGAACTCAGAAGGCTTGGTTTACTTAAGTATACTGTAAAGTGGCTTTAAACTATTATGCCACATAAATTAACTAAGACGTATTTTGGAAGCTCACAGTGAACACAAAATATGAATAAAGGAAAAACTCTTACAAGGTTTTGCATAGTATCCTATGTTGTTGCTTGTAAAAACCAAATCCCATAAAAGAACAGCGGTATAGAGTTGTTGCTACTCTGCCACCAACAGAACTTTCCACTGAGAGGTCCTGCTAACATACCTACTAACATATCTTGGGAGGCAGTGCACAGATGATGGATGAGCTGCTTAGGGGCCTACCACCCTTGAGGTGTTACTCGGATGTAGTTCTGTGCTCTTGGATTCAGCCTGGCCCATCCTTGGTGGTTGTGACTACTTAGAATCAGTGAATGGAAATCTGTCTAGTTTTACATCACTTGTGTCTCTTTTTGTCACTGTCAGTCTACCTTTGAAGTAGATGAAAATAAGTAAGAAATAAACATGGAAAAGTATATCCTTACTGCAAAATGTTTATTTTTTAACTAATAATTGAACAAAATGGCTTTAAGGCATTTGTGTGATTATGTATGCTAGAGGCTAATATTGTATTTATGAAACTATATAGAAAACTAGTTGTTAATCATGGGGCTTGGCACAGTGGTTTGATGGCTAAATCCTCATTTTGCCAGCTCTGAGATTCCATATGGGTGCCAGTTTGTGTCTTGGATGTTCCACTTCCCATCCAGCTCCCTGCTTATGTCTTGGAAAAGCAGTGGAGGGTGGCCCAAAGCCCTGTGTGAGAACTGCAAGAAGCTCCTGGCTTCTGGCATTGGATTAGCTCAGCTCTGGCACTGTGGCCATTTGAGGTGTGAAACAGAGGATGAAAGATCCTTCTTTCTGTCTCTCCTTCCCACCATAAATTTGACCTGCTTTTCCAATAAAAATAAATCAACCTTTAATTTTTTAAAAAAAATGTTAATCATTTAGAAAAATGGAATGAGTATTGTCACTACATAAAAGGTAAAGAATTAAATGATCAAAGTAAAAGTCTAAATCTGGTATTTTTTTATTTTAATTAATTTATTTTTATTTGAAAGCCAAACTTTTACAGAGAAAGAATGAAAAACAGTCTTCCATCTGCTGGTTCACTCCTCAAATGGCTAGAGTGGCCAGAGCTGAGTTGATCCATAGCCTGGAACCAGGAACATCTCTCTGAGTCTCCCCCAATGAAGACAAGGGACCAAAGACTTGGGCCATCCTGCGGTGCTTTCCCAGCCATAAACAGAGAGCTGGCTTGGAAGTGGAGCAGCAGGGATACGCGCTAGTGTCCATATGGGATGCCAGCACTAGCAGGGGGGATTAGCCCAAAATAACACTGTGCTATCCCCAATACACTTTCTGAACACGGAATATGTTTTGTTTTAAAAAGTAGAATAAACATCATTATGTCACCAAATTTGATGATTAAACACTTGAAATGTACGACAGGTACTATATATATGCAAACTTCCTAAAACTCAAGTAAAATTATGATGTTCATTTTTCACAAACTTTCTGATTGCGAATTTCTCTTCATGTTATGAATTTTGCTTTTGAAAGTATTTCAGTAGCATAATTATATGACAGTATTTCAAAAAGTGTGCATAAAATGGAATTGAAAGACATGCTTGTTTTGGTATTAAAATGGTTGGAATCACCAATGTTCAAAGGGAAAAAAAAAGAATAAAGTTTGTGTTTGAATACTTTAGGAAAGTGTATCAGCTTTAACTCCATTGTACTGTATTTTTTGTCAAACTTACATCCACAAACTGTGTTTACTGCTCAAATAGAAGTGATCCACACATGAAAACTGAAATCAGGAAGTAAATTTCAAACCAGTTTAGTAAGTGTTAAAATTATAGTCTCTGATCAGGATATATATGGGATAATTCTCAATGTTTTAGTGAAAAATTTGCTTTCTTACATAACTACTTCAAGGGAGACATTTTGAGAATGTTTGAAAGGGCTTGAGCAAATAATGGGAGACTATTTCGTTTCTTATTTTTAACTAAAAGATCATTTCATTGAGAAGGGGGAGAGCGAGTAGGAAAGGAAAAAGAAAAAGAGAGAAACAAGAGTGACTGTGTAGTAGCTCATTCACCAAATGTTTACTTTTATTCCAGAGCTGGGAACTTGGATCTCCCACATGAATTACTGAACTATCATTGCAATTCACAAATTTCTGTATTGGCAGGAAGCTGGATTCAGCAACCACAGGCAGACATGAATTCCAGGTGCTCAGATGAAGGCATGTTAACAGACATCTTAACTAGTAGCCTAAATTCTTGCCACTGGATGGGGTTTTTTTCGTTTATATTTTTTTAGTTGTGATGAGAAGGTGTGAATGGATGTTTACATAACAAAAGAAGTGGGCATGGTTTGCAAATTCACCTTCTTGGATACCTGGGTGTTCTTATGAACTTATCTGTATATGGTACAAAGGGGAGAACACAAGAGGATACTTCTTATTATCCAGCAGAGAAGAAATGTTGTTTTATCTGACACCTCCTTATAGCATTTTAGCAGATTATTCTGAAACTGTACTTTAACGTCATCAAGTATAGCGTTACACTAAATAATGTTTCTGGCAGTTTCATGAAGAGTCTAACACTGCTCAAGTGTTTTCAATTTATCCTCCTTTTCGCTATTCTTTCATTTTTTCTTTACTTGCTTTCCATTATTATCACCTCTCTATTCAACTCTCTTTTTATCCCTTCCTTCCATCTTTCATCTTTTTCCTTTTCTTTTTTCTTAAGAAGGAATGCTAATTTCATTGTGACATGTCAAAAATGATAAAACAAACAAAAATTATTCCAGAAAGTGGAGGTTTTGGCTTAAATGTGCATGAATAACTGTGAGGTGAGAACTAGGCAAGCTTGGTTTAGCTGTTACTTATGCCTTGTCGTCTTACTGATTCTGTGGATTTGCAAATTACAGGTTTTTCTACACACTCAGTTTTTATGTAGTTTGAAGATGGAATTAAAATGTCAAATGGTATTCTAAGAAATTGTGCCCCATATTCCAACAGATATTCATCTTTGGTGACAGTCATCTTGTTCTATGCCTTCCAAATTTTATCATACTGGTTTTTGTGTTGTTATACTGTTTTTCATTTTTAGCTCAATATCATACAGGAGCCCTTAGGCACATTCTTCAGGGATTATTTTTAATTTTAATTTTAAATATATAAAAAGCTCCTCAGGCTACTTTATGGTAGCATTTCTTTTTACCTAATAAGCTTATATATTTTTTTTATCCAAAGTAATTTATATTCTGTCAGTTCAATTCAAGTAGCAATTTTTGAGTGGATATTTTTGGATCACTGTAATTTCTTAAAAGTGAAAAGAGTAGAGGAGATAGAAATAAAGTCTGAGATTAAAAATCATAGATCTTACTTGCTTAAGTGCTTACATTATTTATTAACATACTTTAAAACTTGTTTTGAAAGGACTAATTCATAAAAATTCTTTCATAAATGCTTAAAAATTAATTGTTAACATTTCTAGAGTCTTTATCAACTTTTCATTAAAAGTATTACCAGAGTTTATGCAAAACTTTTCACAATATTTCTTTCCAAACTTGCATATTTCACTTTACTTTTCTGTTCTTTCCATTTTGACATTTTATCCAATCTCTTCATAACAGGAAAGAACTCATTAATAAAACCATGTAACCTGAAAATTAAACTTTTCTGATGTTTTAACTACAATATTTAGTAGATAATTAGGGACTTTTTATTAGTACAATTCAAGAAAAATAATATATCTATTACGTACATTTTAGTTCAAATTTATAATTGGCTATATCATGAATTATGATATGAACTCTCAATCTTAATTTATTAAAGAAAATTAAGAAATGCTGCCATGAAAAACAAAGTTATCTTTTTTTCCTGTCAGTACTTTCATTTCTAGAAATGGCATCAGAATATATATGCATATATATATATGCAGAAATAATATATGCATATATATGCAGAAATATAATAATGTTTGGAAAATATTTATTTTACATTTAATTCTAGGAAACTATATAATGTACTCCAATTCTTGCTTACTCTGTACCCATGTTTATTGCATATAAGATATTACAAATAATGATACTAGTATGAATGGGTATTTGATACAGTGGCTGAGATGCGGGTTTAAATGCACATATCCCACGTCAGATTGTCCAGGTTCAGATCAATGGCCTTACCCTTGATTCTAGCTTCTTGGTAGCATGTCCCCTACTACGCGTCAGACGCTAGTTCTCTTTCATTTGAGAGACCCAGTCTGAGGTCTTGACTCCTTGCTTCAGCCTGCTGCTCCTGCACTGTGTCGCTGTTGATTGAACATATGGAAGTGCTCACTCACTCACTTTCTTTTTTTCTCTGAGCAAGCCAAAGTTCACACTGCCTCTTTTTTTAATATTTAATTTTAATTTGTTTGATAGAATTACAGAGAGTCAGAGAGTGACAGGGGGATGTGGGGTCTTCCATATGATGGTTCACTCCCCAAATGGCTGCAACAGCTAGGACTTGGCAGGACAAATCCATGAGCCTGGCGATTCATCCAGATCTGTCATTTGGATGCAGGGGCACATTCACTGGGCTAACACCCGCTCTTTTTGAACGCACGTTAGTGGACAGCTAACCTGGAAGTGGCATAGCTGGGTATCTCTAACCTTTGTCCATGTTAAATTCTGGTAGTTCACGTGGCACCTGAACTTAACGCACCCACAACACCAGTCCAGTTCATATGATCTGAGACTGAGTTCAGGATTGACAGTATCAGTTTTGTCATAGTTTACTCGCCAAAGATGTTTAAAGTTCAATTCAAACCCAAGTACAAGGAAATAGACTTTGTCTTCTTAATGAAAATAGGTTGTAACTAATATGAAACGGTGTAAATAGATGGAAAGGTGAAGAATTAAATCCATGAATGAAGTTGGCATTCCACAATTGTTATATGAAATTTTTATCAATAAATGTTCTTTGAATGTCTATTCTATCTACTAAGATGATGTACTAAAAAGGATGAACGTGTCCCTTTTTCACATGATTATAAATTAATGATGCAGGCCTAGGGAAAATAATCAACAATTTTTCTTTACAGTTCTTAAAATAGTTAATGATAGTTTCTATCAGAATTATAACCAGGTGATACAATAAACTAGTGAGTGCTATGACGCATGGATTACTTTCTGAAAACTTTACATTTGAGCTAGGAGAAAGACAAAGAAAAGCATGCTTGGAAACAAGGGAAATCATTCAAACTAGAAGGAAAACCATTGGAAAAATTCATGATTTTATTGGAAAATAATCCTTAAGTTAAGGAGCTTCTTCTACTTTTGTTGTTTAATTAATCTGTCTGATGTTTGGTATCATCTTTCACTCTGATAGTAACCATTATATTGGGTTTTTGAACTCTTCACATTGTGGTTATAAATTACATTTCTTTGATGGAAAGTTAGAAGTGAGTTTGAAAAGTTGTATGCATGTTTACTGACCATTGACTATCTTCTTCTTCTTTTTTTTAAGATTTATTTTTATTGGGAAGGCAGATATACAGAGAGGAGGAGAGACAGAGAGGAAGATTTTCCTTCGCTCCCTAAGTGAGCGCAATGGCTGGAGCTGAGCCAATCCAAAGCCAGGAGCCAGGAGCTCTTTCGGGTCTCCCATGAGGGTACAAGGTCCAAGGATTTGGACCGTTCTCAACTGCTGTCCCAGGCCACAAGCAGGGAGCTGGATGGGATACAGGGCCATCAGGATTAGAACCTGTAACCATATGGGATCCAGGCAGATGCAAGGCGAGGGTTTTAACCGCTATGCTATCGCGCCAGGCCCCATCTTCTTTTGAAGTAACTATTCAAACATTATTTTGAAAGTAAATCATCAGGGTTTTTTCTAATCATTTATAGATTTTTCATTTTAAATACAGATTTGTTGTTAGATGTAAGTATTACAAATGCTTTCTTTGACTTAATTTTAAGGGCAGTGACGATTCTTTCCAAAACTGAGTGTAGTTTCTTGGGTCCCATGTGGTGGGCAAATACTTTGACTTATATTTGAAGGATGCCCTCTTTGTGCCCTTAGAACTATTTTTATGTGCAATTCTGTTCTCTCTGTGGCTTTTGTCAGCTGTTAACCACTTTGCTTAGTTTTCTTTATAAAAGGAAATACATTAAATGTCAATAGACGTTAAGACAAAATAAAAGTTAAAAATATTCTGCATGTATGTATTTGTAAAACTTGCTCAAACTGAACAAAGTCTCATATGAGTAGTGAATATTGAAACTTGAAGTTGTGGGTTTAATTCTGAGGTAGCAAAGAAAATACACTATTTAGATTTTATTTAATATCAGTAACATAATGTTTACTATGTGCCAGGCATTGGGTTTGTATTTTGTAATATTAATAACTTAATCCACAATATATCAGATAGCACATTTCCCAACGCCTCTAATGTGTTCTCAATGGGTCATGCACAAAATAGTTACAGCATAGGGAGGGGCATTATGAGCATCGTTCTACCAAGGATGATGTGCTTGCCACCACTAATGTGCATCATGAGAGAACCTTGCCAAACTCCACTCTGCAGGAAGATGTAGCACACCACTGGATATCAAGTTAATTACATTGGAACCACTGACAAGGCAGTGATGTGACCTCCTCAGCATAAATATTCTTTTTCTGGATATAAATTTTCCTTCTTTTGTTTAGCTATGCAAATATCACCTTCATAAAAGACAGCAGTGAGCATAGATCTTCTTAACAGAGTATAAAAAGTATATTTGGTGTTCTATATTTTTGAACAGATTTGTTTATTTGTTACTGGAATGGAAGATTTACAGAGAGGAGAGACAGAGAGAAAGATCTTCCATCCACTGGTTTACTCCCCTAGTGGTTGCAATGGCCAGAGCGAGCTGATCCGAAACCAGAAGCCAAGAGCTACTTCTGGGTCTCCCACGTTGGTACAGAGTCCCAAGGCTTTGGGCGGTCCTCAACTGCTGTCCCAGGCCACAAGCAGGGAGCTGGATGGGAAGTAGAACAGCTGGGTTATAAACTAGCACCCATATGGGATCACAGCACATGCAAGACGAGGACTTTTAGCTCCTAGGCTTTTGCATCTGGTCCTGCTGATCAACTTTTAAGGATAAGAGAAAAGGCTTGAGATATGGCTATGCACAGATAGATGAGGCATGACGTACGTATTAGGTCAATGGTGTAGCACACAAAACAGCAATGGTGCTATCACTAGTCACAGAGTCAGTACCAGAGGCTAAACTGAACCAGCCATCTCTTCCTAATCAAAGAGGTGCTTCTACATGAGGGGAGTCAAACTTTTATGTTTTTTTTTTTTTTTTTTGTGGTAACAACAGCTCCACGAACCTAGGGTGGGGAAATTGCAGTGCTAGTGGAGGAAGACAGAAAAAAAATATGAAAAAAAAAATTTTATGGTGTCCTACGTATGTTTTTCATAAGAACAAATATGCTTTTTTAATACGTCACTTTAACAAGCAAGTTATTTGATCTTCCTCAGGATCAAGTGATTAATACAGCAATGTCCACACTGATCATAATCAACATCACTTTTTTGGAATCTAGAAGAAATTTGATATATTTTAGGTAAAGAGGAATCAGTACACTAAAACTTTATGAAAGCAATGTGAGAAGAAAGCTTTCATGGAGGAATAGTAGTCTGCAACAGAATTGAAAGGAGGATAGATAGGGATATTTCAGCTGACAATAGATATGTATTTTCAGTTATGACACATTGGGATGTCCTAGTATAAAAAAATTTATGTATCCTGATGATATAACGGGTACACTTCGTTATTTTACTTCATAACATGATCAATAAGGTAGTTGTAGATTGACATTTCCTGGAACATTGTAATTTTTAAGATAGCTTTTGTTGAGTGGGTAAAGATTATTTTGTTGTGTTACATGAAACATGGATTCTAGTCTTAATTTTAAAAAGATACACTCATATTGTGCTTCAAGATCATTGATAAGTGCTATTGCTGACAGGGGCAAAAATACTTGTTTTTGTCTACTGGTGGTGTGTGTTAATGAAGAAATATAAGACCTTATAAGACATTTTACTTCAAGAGCACATTAAGGTTAGAAATATCCTAGGTAACTAGTTCTTGGGTGCAAGGGCAAAGAAAGAAGCCCAGGAATTTGAGCTACCTTGATTTATGAAAAGGCTAGACACGCTTTAGTTTTGGTTTGTATGCCATAATGATGCTAATTTTAGAAATTGCCAATATGGTAATGCACAACTAGTATTTCTGATTTTTATTTCCGAAGAGTTAAGGTGGGAGTGAAGTTTTTGAAAAAGCAAATGGATAAAATTGCATGCAACCATTCACAGAATTTCAGAAAAGGAAAAATAATTTAGTTATAAATTCTGGAAAATCAGGTACCCTTGTAAAATTCCTCCAGATTAAATGCACAATAATTATGTTGAAAATAATAGTTATTATCTGGTAAAAAAAATGTAGCAACTGAAGAGAAGGAGTATTCTCTGAATCCTGGTCTTACTGAAGAAATAAAGTTCCTTCTTTACATGTTGTTTAGCTTGATTAAAATCATACACTTACAGATTCTATCCTGTAAAATAAGAACAAGACACTCATATTTGACAGTTTCACTTAAAAATAGTATTCCTAGTTTTTAAAATTGTTTGAACATTCTTACCATTGGAAAATCATTTTTTCCCTCTTTTTTTCCAAAACAGCATGTTCTTCTGTGATGCATTCAAGGTCATAGCTTTCTACCCTTGCCTGCTTTACACAGGCAGAGCAATAAAACAGGCAACACTCTTACTCAATTGAGGTGCAGATCTCATTTCTGCTGAACATCTGTGCAGTATGAATCTCAATATTATACCCTAAACACCAATTTTTTTGGTAATATTATCAACTTTGCCTCTTTGCATTTTTATTTACATTGATATGAGTCAATTGGGATATCCTGTTTTGAGGCATGCATAATTGTTAATGATATGAATTGTAGGAAAAGCCATTGCACTATTAGAAAAAGGCAGGTTTGAAATGATACAATTTCTAATAAATCCAACTTAACACAGGCATTAAATATATCAAACTGCTTCTCTGTTTCTAGAATCACACATGGAAAATGTGTCATCATATCCTAATGAAAATAGATAATTTTCTGCTATAATATTTTAAAATGACTCCTTCTCAGTCTTTGCTCCTTTCCATTCAAAGATTGAAATTTATTGTAAATTTCATTTCTAAAATAGAGAAATTAGTAATGTAAACAATGGCTTGGGCATAAATGTATACAAAAAAGCAGCAACCTCAGCAATATTATTGCTATTATATTTAGATATATATTTCTATTTTTCCACAGGATCTGGGCCATAATTAAACATTTAGGTAAACACAGGGATTAGAGTGGATTGTATTTAAAGAAGCCATGCTTGCCATTTTCAGACACATGAATAAATATATTTATCATGATTTCAGAGACACATAGGGTACTTAGTTCTGTGAAAGTTCAAGAACATTTGGAATATTAATAAGTTTCATGTATCAAATAGACAACTTTTTTCTTGATTACTTATCCAAAGGTATAAAGAGAATAAAGTATCAGTATAAAAATCATTATTATTATAACTATGTACTAATATGTACAGTCCATTAAAAACTTACTTTGATTGTTTGTCCAATGTTATCATTTTCTATCTACATCTGTTCCCATGTATGTATATAGTCTCACACATAGGCACAGAATTAGAAATAGTTTCATTCTTGAACACTTGCACTCTAAAGTGAAATGCTTCTTAAATTCATCATCTTTCTTCTAAGTTAATCATTGTTTTGTGTTTAGTCAACATTTTTATGTGGTGAATAGTATTTTTTTAAAGATTTATTTATTATTTTTTATTACAAAATCAGATGTACAGAGAGGAGGAGAGACAGAGAGGAAGATCTTCCGTCCGATGTTTCACTCCCCACGTGAGCCGCAACGGGCCGATGCGCGCAGATCCGAAGCCGGGAACCTGGAACCTCTTCCAGGTCTCCCACGCGGGTGCAGGGTCCCAATGCATTGGGCCATCCTCGACTGCTTTCCCAGGCCACAAGCAGAGAGCTGGATGGGAAGTGGAGCTGCCGGGATTAGAACCGGCGACTATATGGGATCCTGGCACGTCCAAGACGAGGACTTTAGCTGCTAGGCCACGCCGCCGGGCCCGGATAGTATTTTAATACTGTGATGAGGAGGAATGACTTAATATTTTCGCTGAAATAGTCTCAACAGCAACATGAAAAAAATGAGCTGATCTTTCTATGTACTCCCATAAGCTGATTTTATTAGGCCCCTTTTATAAAAACCTTATGTAAATTATTAATTTTATGTTCATCTTCATGCACAAATTCTGAGCTTTTCAAAAAAGTATGCAGATATCAAAGAACTAAGCGTCCCAAAGTGTTTTCTAACTCAGTGGCCTGCAATCTGTTATGCAATGGAGTGAAATACGAGCACTTTATTACATATCGAGAGCTACATGTATCATTGCACTGTTTTCAATTTAGGTTCTGCAGCTTCACTGGTGTGTAGAAGACTTTGTCAGAGAAAAGTCCTAAAGACAGTTGTACATTTGGGAATAAAATTCCTATGAGAAAAGGCTACTTAAATTAGGCGTGTATTTTAGTGGAACTGCTTCAAATGTATACAACAGCAATAAAAATCAATAAAATCTGACATTGTAATGCTGCCCGTAAGAGACAGGGCCACATGTTCCCATTTTTCATTTTCTTTGGCTGTTGTGAAAATAAATCAATATTAAATAACAATTTTATAGTATGCATTTTAGTTTGCTGATCACATTCGGCATTTGTTTGCTAGGTTTTCAATTGTTTCAAGCTGCAAAAACCTAGATTCTGAAGCATTTTCTGCCACTAACTCGCACTTTTTTACCTCTCATTGCAGCAAATAAATATAATATGCAAAACACAGTACATTTTTGTTTATCATAGAAGCTTCTGATTATTTATATTCCTTTTAAAAGCTGCTTAATACTCATCCAAATAAGGAAAGAGCACAGTGTACTGTTTCTTGCAAAGAAATTGAATAACACAGTGAAACATGATACTGATCCGTCAGCTGGTATCTTTCTGCAGGTATAAACGCAAGAATAAAAAAGACATAAAATAAAAAAAAAACCTTACAATGATAGGGAAAACAGTAAAAAGGATGGTTCTTATGATTTACCAACACAGCATGGTAACAATGATCATTAAAGAATCAGTCTAGATTTCATTCCTAACAGCCAAAACAAACCATCAAACCTAACTGTGGTCATTTATTTTTCAATGTTACAGGCTATTGTCCTAGGCTAGAGAAAGTGAATGAATTTCTGAGTAGAGATGTTTGCAGATTTTATGGAGTAATAAAATATTCAGTGAATAGATTATAATGCACTTGATAAAATTTTAGAGGCATATAAATGCCAAGAAATGTAGTCTTGTGGGTAAAAGAAAATACATGATGTACAAAAGTACATCCCAGTAGCTTCGCTGGGCATTTCCTTGTGCTGGTGGTAGGGGCTGGCAGCAGGGAGAGGCAGGAGGAAGAAAGGAACACACAGGAAGCAGTCATGCAGATCCAGTCTTTGAAAGCAGTTCACACTCTTTCAAAGGACGGAAATAGTTACTGCTTTTGGCAAAGCATTACGATTTCCTTTGACACTCTTAGGTATAATAAAAATAACTAAAATCAATATAAGGGAAACAACGTTTTAAACATACAAGTCATTGTTAAGCAATTCTTATTCATTTTGCGGTTTTGATCTTTCCCCTGGATATTTACCTGATTTTTATTGTCTATCATCTTTCTCTGTGACATTTCTGTATTTACCAGGAAGTTCCAGCGTCAATTGAATCAAAATCTCTGGCTGTACTCGTATTTGTGTAAACTAATCTGAAGATGTAGAAATAGCTCAACTCTCTATATAATACCAAGAATATATATTCAGGATGCAGAGAAAACCACACAGTCACATGTTGGAAGACACTTTGCGGAGTCCTGTCAGAAGGGTGGCAGGCGGGTCCTTTGAAGCCAATGTACTCAAATTTCCTGGGGCTACTGCCATCGTTCACAGGAGCAGCCTCTGAATGAGAAAATATTCTTGTCTAATCCTGCCAGAGACAGATAAGTCAGCCAATTGCAACTGTAAAGTCTTGACAGCCAACGGCATTGGTTTTGTAATAGCAAAAGACTGATGCTAAAGCATCAGAGACGGAACAGCTTTTCCTGACAGCAAGAAGCTAACATGGTTTGATGAGAAACCGGGACCATGATGATTGCTAGTCAAACAAGGTGTCTGTTCGTCAAAATGTAGAATTTACCTTCATTTCCAAAGTTCAAGATTCATTTTATTACTGACATATTCTTTTCTGTCCCCATTTCCAAATTTGAAAACCTACAGAGGGAAACTCATTTTATATATTTTGCCTGGAAATCAACTTTGCTTTTAAATTTTTTTAAAAAAGAAAAATAAAGGCCGTAATATAAATTGTGATGTTCCTCCATCCCAATTCAATCATGCTGCAGTATTCTTTTATAAAATATCTGTCCCTTTTAACTATCAAGTATCTGCATGTCTCAGATTACAAAGAAATTTTTATTTCAAAATCTGTCCCTTTGATGCCATTCAGATCCTTCCCCACCTTCTGCCTCATAAATTCTCCAATTGTTCCACACTCACCTCAAGCATGTTTATTTATAATACTGTGTATTAAAGTACATCAACTGATTTTATATAAATCTGTGAAACAAACTTGATATCATATAATAGGGATCAAGGGACCAATGAGATGCCTCAATGGCTAAATCTTCACATTGCAAGTACTGGGAACCCATGTGGGCACCAGTTTGTCTACCAGCTGCTCCACTTCCCATCCAGCTTCCTGATTATGGCTGGGATAGCAGCAACAGATGGCCTAAAACCTGGCAACTCTGTACTGTGTAGGAGACCTGGAAGAAGCTCCTGGCTCCTGGCCTCAAATCAGTTCAACTCTGGTCATTGCAGACATTTGGGAAGCAAACCAAGAGATGGAGGATCTTTTCCTGTCATGCTGTAAATCTGATCTAACTTACAAAATTAAATTTGGACCTAACAAATTAGCCAAAGTGTAATAAATAAAAATAGATGTTATCTACTAGTTTTCTATTATTAAAATAAGTAATGCTCAAAATATTTGTACACACAAAGAAAGCACAATATATATGCACAGGGATATTTCAAAATATTTGAGAAAGGGTGCACGCATTTAAGCTAGAAATTAAAATGTTGATTAGATCACCTGTATATTGTATTTGATTGTCTATTTGTAAGTTCTGGATCTGTTCCCGACTCCAGTTTCTTGATAATGTACACCCAATGATGGATTAAGTAGCTGGATTTTTGACACTCTGACGAAAGATCTGTACTGAATTACAGGATCTCAAAATTCCAACCTGGCCCAGCTTCACTCACTTTGGGAATTCAGGGTAAAAATTAATAGATGTAGGCTTTCTCTCTATGTCTTCCAAATAAATAAATAAATAAATAAATAAATAAATAAATAAATAAATAGTTTGCAGAAAATTGGAATTAAAAATACATATTTTTTTTGCAAAATGTCTTCATACATACACATTTTTATACTATGAAAAGATTATGCATTATAGACTCACACTGTATTGATAGGAATTATTCTAATAAACTTGCCAATAGCATAAATGTTTCGTTAAAATTTCAAATAATATGTCTATCTTACTAATTTTCCATAGATATTAATATTTTCAGCTAAAACAGGACTTGTAAGTTGTGCTCCATGCACATGCTTTGGGCTGTGCATGGATGTTACCTTGTAGATTTCCTACAAGGATCTCAAAGACAGCATTGGCTTAACTGAACTTATTATCTTTAATTGTCTATTTAAATATATCTGCCTATCTGCCTTGAACAGTGTAAATCCCATAGAAGTAGGAGTTTTACTTTTGTTTTCTTTTTTCTAGATGATTCCTGTAAAAACTCATTTAGAGTTAGCTTAATACATCAGTGAAGGAGCGACTCAACAGGTGATGATAGCTAAAGACTAAAATGAAGCACTGTTTTAATTTGTGAAAAGGCCACATATTTACTAATGTGGAGGTGTAATCATACAGGTAGAACTTGTAGAATAAAACATCAGAACTCACCTGGACAGGAAGTCACTAGAAAATGTTTAGTTAAGAATCGATTAGATTTCTATGTGTGGTACCAGCTCCTAATTATTATCCTTTCCTTTCAGCTATTTGGAAAATGAGTTAGAGATCTTTGCCATCCCTACAGTTAAAGTTAGGAAATACACACTGAAAACTATGGTGGAACTGAATTGAAGTAACAGACTAGTATTAAGGAATCAACGGAGGATGATTTAACCAAAAATGCTGTTTTTTAATATTCTAAAATACTGATGACAATATTGTATGCAGAATGGATTATTTGAATACTTTAGATACTTTTGAATAAATAATGCTTGCAGAAACTGGAATGTGAATGTTGGATCATTTTTACAATATGCTTTAATCAATGGTTTAGAATAGTGTTTTACGGTTTTTGTTCATTAACAGAATGTACAGATACCATGTGTCTTTCTTCTGTAAATATATACACTTTCATAAAACAATTTTGTGGACATATACGTGAGATTATTCTAAGACTTATTTTAAAATAAGAAAACAAAATTAAAATACTTTTTAAATACACACAAAATAACCTTGGCATGATACTGCTTAAACACAGAATGCTTAAAATACTGTGGTGGCAGCCATACTTCCCGGCAAATGAACAATTATAGTACAACATTGTGATAAGTGATTTGCTGGACAGCCTCATTTTCTACTTTTTATGTAATCTCCCAGGGTCCAATATAATGAAACAGAGGAGCAACCATTGTCAGAAAACAAGAGGAGGAACAGGGTCAGATTAAATCAATTGGAGATCCTGAGTCAAGATGCTAGGGATTTTGAGTTGGGCATGACAACAAACTCAGAACGGCTGTTCAATTCCCAAACCTGAGATGGTTAGGACACGAGGAATTTACTAATGCAGGAATAATCTGTTGCCATTGACACAGAAGTGCTAAGGACATGAGATAAATATGAGGTGTCTTGGTTTTCACTAGGTGCAAAAAAAATGGATTTCTCAATGTTTTTAAATCCTTAATTATTAGGTTTTGATTATATATCAGTGAAATTTTTGTTACAAAATTTGGAAAATATTGGCAACATCTATTCATATTATTATGCAAATTATATATTTTAACCACATTTTTTAAAGATTTATTTTATTTTTATTGGAAAGGCGGATACACAGAGAGGAGAGACAGAGAGGCAGATCTTCAGTCCGATGATTCACTCCCCAAGCGGCCCCAATGGCTGGAGCTGAGCCAATCCGAATTCAGGAGCCTCTTCCGGGTCTCCCTCGTGGGTGCAGCGTCCCAAGGCTTTGGGCCGTCCTCCCCTGCTTTCCCAGGTCACAGGCAGGGAGCTGAATGGGAAGCAGAGGTGCCGGGATTAGAACCGGCACCCACATGGGATACTGGTGCGTGCAAAGCGAGGACCTCAACCACTACACCATTGCGCCGGGCCCAAATTATACATTTTAAAGAGGATAAACATCTTTCAAAATATTTCAATCCAACCACTGATTACAAAATTACTTATCTGTGTAGTTATTTCCAGGTACAATCATACATTCTCTACATGATCAGTTTCCTCTAAGTCTTCTAATTTGGTGATTGACTCTTTTTTGAAAAGATGTTATTTATTTTAATTGGAATGTAAGATATACAGAGAGGAGGAGAGACAGAGAGAAAGATCATCTGTCACTTGATTCTCCCCCGCCCCCAAGTGGCAGCAACGACCAGTTCTGCACTGATCTGAAGCCAGGAGCCAGGAGCTTCATCCTGGTCTCCCAGAGGTGCAGGGTCCCAAGGCTTTGAGCCATCCTTGACTGCTTTTCCAGGCTACAAGCAGGAGGTTGGATGAGAAGTGGGCCTGCAGGGATTAGAACTGGCACCTGTATGAGATCCTGGCACGCAAGGCAAGGACTTTAGCTGCTAGGTTATTGTGGGTCCTGGTGATATATAACCAGATTGAATTCAATAGGTAAGAATAAGACATTTTTAATTTTAAATACAGTAGATTGTCCCTAGATAGAACAATCAGGTGATCATTTGATACATTATTCATAATTTGAAGAGTGAATATGAGCCCTGAGGGTTTTTTATGAGTTATTTGATTATTTGAAAAGCACAATGTCAAAGAGTGAAAGACCTTCCCTCTTTCATCTACTGGTTATGTTGTCAAATGAATGCTGCACCCAGGGTTGTCACAGGCTGAAACCAGGAACCAAGAACATCATGCAGGTCCCGCACATAAATGGCAGGGACCCAAGGACTTGAACAATCATGTGCTACTTACCATGTGATGTAGAGTATGATTAGATTGTAAGGGTGTAGCTGGAACTTGAACCAACACGGAAATAGCGGACACAAGTGCCGCAAGCTGCAGGTTAAAGGTTGTACTGTGCCTGCCACTCAGTAGTGCCTGGACATTAGAAGCTGGCTTATTAACATTTCCGTAGCTTAACACATCTAGCTCATTGCACTCTGGTTTCTGTTTTCATTGTTTTATCAAATTATAGACAATAGTATTCCTTCCATTTTTCTTATTCATGGACTTTTTGATTACAGTCAGAGTCCAGATCTTCCTTTGCAGCATCTGGATAAAAATATGAATCAATGTCCGTATTGAAATTCCAAAATTGAAAATGTCTCGGTACCAAATTCGAGAAATACACCTGCATAATGTTGAGAAACAGATCTGATTAAAATAGGATATCAGGGGCATGGTGCGGTAGGTAGCCAAGAGGCTAAAGCCCTTGCCTTGTACGCGCTGGGATCCCATATGGGTGTTGGTTCTTGTCCCGGAGGGTCTACTTCCCCATCAAGCTCCCTGCTTGTGGCCTGGGAAAGCAGTCGAGGACGGCCCAAGGCTTTGGGACCCTGAACCCGCGTGGGAGACCCAGAAGAGGATCCTGGCTCCTGTCTTCAGATCAGCTCAACTCTGGGATGTTGCAGCCGCTTGGGGAGTGATTCATTGGACGGAAGATCTTTCTCTCTGTCTCTCCTCTTATCTATATATCTGACTTTCCAATAAAAATAAAATAAATCTTAAAAAAACACAAGATATCACTCCCCAATTTTTTCCTTTAGAAAGTCACGACACAGGATAAGCCAGTGTCATTGTCCATGCTCTGCTCCTCTGTTCCTCAACTCTTCACCCCACCTTAACCACAGTATGCACATCCTTACAGGTATGTCTGGCTATGACAACCTGCTGCTGCAGGAGACATCTGCCAATATTGAGACAAGCAGTAAAATTTTGTCTGGTCTCACACTTTATACCCTAGAGGAGAATGTGCATAATGTGGAAAGAAATTTGGTGATCCCAAATGCCTGCAAGTCTAGAAGATGCTGCTCTGGAATCCACGTGGACATGTTTCTTGGCCCAGACTGACACTTTGCTTCAGGGAAAGGGAAGTTACCAGAAAACCAGCAAGGCAATTACATTTCAGCAGAGCTTTCAGGATACAATTTAGGCAAATGGTTTTCAGATTTTTTTTTTAAAGATTTATTCTATTTTTATTGGAAAGTCAGATATACAGTGAGGAGGAGACACAGACAGATCTTCCGTCCGATGTTTCACTCCCCAAATGAGTGCAACGGCCAGTGGTATGCCAATCCGAAGACAGGACCCAGAAACTTCCTCCAGGTCTCCCACAAGGATGCAGGGTCCCAAAGTTTTGGGCTGTCCTTGACTGGTTTCCCAGGCCACAAGCAGGGAGTTGGATGGGAAGTGGAGCTGTCAGGATTAGAACCTGTACCCCTATGGGATCCTGGGACGTTCAAGGCAAGGACTCTAGCTGCTAGGCCATGCCGCCGGGCCCTTCAGATGCTTTATAAACAAGAAATATGTTTCTTAGTCTTAAATCAGAAATGGTATACTTAGTCAAAAATTTAAAATTAAATTCTAAACTGTTATCAATTATAGCTTCATATTACTGTGCGTGGTATTACTACCATTTTTATTAATCAGATCAGTATTGAAATTTAGTTTTGTCTATCTTAATATGTACAATGGCTTTTAAGGGAAAATATATCACCTGCCAAATATGAGATACACATGTGTCCTCTTGTGAAGAAACTATTGTTGAATTAGGAGTATTGGTGAGAAATTTATGAAAGAAAACATATACCAATATCTAAACTTCCAGATTATTTAAACTACACAATTTTTGAAATTTGCAAGGGCCTTACTTTAGATCTTTTCCGTATATTAGTGCTATAAGTGGTTACTCACATAAAAGAATGAGTGAGGATATTAATTTTACATTCTAGCCTTAAGAATAATAGAAACTCGTTTTGATCTCATTGGCTGAATTACTCCTTCAAAGTTCTATCTATTGGAGTAAGATTTTTTGATGCTCTCATAAAACTTCAAAATCTCACCTAAATTACAGAATTTGAAAACTGGATCCACAGAATCTAAGGTTAGCCTTTGTGTTTTAAGATTCACTTAACAAAATAAGAGTTGAGTATTTTTATTTAATAATATAAGTGCAAGACTTGAAATAATTTAATCCTTTTTTTCTCAAAAATGATTCATATTTCCTTTGTTCAAAGATGAATTATTAGCAACAACACTTAGATTGCTAAGCCTAGCCTTTTGTCAGTCTGGGGAAATTCTATATACATATGGGTAAAAGTAGCAATAAAAACAGAAAACTCTCCCAGTTCAATATTAAGGAAAAAATTTAGAAGGATTCAATTAGTGTATGTCAGACTCTGGGGGAGGATTCAATTGAGAAAAAGATTAAATCACAAAAGTATTTTAAATAATAGCATTTGATCTCATTACTATTAAGATAGTATATATGCAACTAGGCATATATAGTAAACTAATAGAAAATATCTCAGGTACACCACTCAAGACTCCAACCCTAGTATCTAAATATAATAGAAATTGGTGCTGCTTGGGTGGGTCTTCAGACTGACATTGCATGTTTTCTGCTTTAAGTTTGGAAAACCAGAATATCTTCCAGGTTCAGAAAGATTGATAAGTTCATCGTCACACTTGATTTTAAGGCTGTAAATTATTTCTAGTTCGCTGGAGATTGTTTAGCTTTTTGCCTGAGATGGGCTGAATGAAAGATTTACCAGATTAATTTTTTTTCATAACTTGGTAGGCTAAAGGAAAGTAGGAAAGCTCTAATAGCCATTTATCTGAATTCTGTCATTCACATGTGTAGAAAGAGCAGAAAAGTGTAAGATGCTTTATGGAACATATCGTATCATATGAAAAAAAGTTAGATTTCAGGAGGATGAAGTAAAAATCTACTGTCAAAAAGTAAATTATTTAATACAGATGATTGATTACATTAAGGCTGAATAGCGTTTAGATTGTGGGGAACTGCAAGTCTTTGGGGTTTATGTGCCTTAGAGCATAGAGACTGATCATATTGGTTTTCTGCTGAGTGTGGGAGATTCAAAATGCCCTGCTGAAAGGATGCAGCATATATTTCCCATTCCATTTCTGCTGCTATGCACAAGAGCTGAAATCAGTTAATTTTTCCTAGCAGTAGCAATTTCAACTGAAAAGAAAGTTAAATATCTCATATCATCAATTATATGGTTTATGTTTAGCCAGGGACTAATAATAAGATTTGTATATGAACATGTCAGCTGCTTGTGATTTTGAGTATTTTCTTTCTAAAATGTGCAAAGTGATCAATACTCATTTTCTTATAATTTACTTCAAGAGTATTAGTTTAACAATAGGATGTGTGGCTGCTTTGCAAAATAAAATAAATAGTATTTTTAATTAATAGTTGCTTCAATAGACAGTCAAAATGCAGCTTCTACTTTTTAAAAATGCATCTTTTACTCACCAAGTATTTTCATTCCAGATGGATTGATAGTTAACATATTTCATGACTATAAATAATTCTGAACATCAGTAAGCATTTTTTAGACATTAAAAAATTAGCTTCACTATATTATAAAATTTTTAGAGGGATAACCTCATCCACATCATCAAATAAAAAATTCTGCTTTTAAAATAATTGTTATTAAAACTGGAACAATGTATAAAGACTTAGAAAAGCATTAGTAATTCATAATGAAAATGACTTGAATCTAAAATATATAAATCATTCCTAGAAATCAATAGTAAACAGACTGTTAGGCACTTTCTTAAAAAATTCATTCTATGTGTCCCATGTATACTAGAATTCCAGTCTAAGCATTTTCCCGAGAGATCCAAGTATATTTCTCATAAAAGTCTGAAAAAAATGTATGAAAATGTTAAACATACCTTGACAATTTGATACTAGATTTTCTACCATTGCCTATACTTATGATGCCATGACACAATTAAATAACAAAATGTTGGACTTTTGACTGTTGCTGAAGAACTGTACTAGTGTAATAGTGGGGTGAGAACAGTGGCATGGGTGGACAGGGAAAGAGGAGAAGAGGAAGAAGGGAACCCCTATACCTACAAACTATACCACATAATATTGTAACAATAAAAATATATCTTAAAAAGTTTATAGAGCTTTCATTCAAGATAAAATACATTAAAAATAACCTAAATTATATCTTTAAAAGGATGGTTAAATAAACTGCTGTTTATTTACAGAAATACTACAACAGAAGCTTCTAATGCTTCAACAATATAAATAAATAGAAAACATGCATTGAACAAAATGAGGCAATTACAGAAGCATTTGCACTGCTTGACTCCATTAATCTGAAATTAATGTCAGAAAAAATATGCAGCGATTAATTTGGAAAGTGTTTTTTTTTTTTATTAGAATTGAGCATTCCTGTGAGGGAATAGAAGTAGTTTTATGGAATAATATAAAAATTATTTTCATAAGGGTTTTGATTACTCTGGGTATCTATTAGCTTAGATTTATCAAAGAAACATTTTACTATATGCAAACATAAACTGAATGAAATAAATACAGATTTGCTTGCATTTTTTACTTATGAGAAGTCTATAGAAGTCTCTCCGTTTTGCTAATATTTCTAATGGGTCAAGTACTCTCCAAAGTTGTTTTTCCTAGAGACATTTATAAAATGTCAACAATGAATGTGATACTCCATAAATTCACATGTCTAAGACATTGCAGTTTAAATATATGAGTATATTGGAGCCATGAAATGCCGTGCTCCAAATGTGAACAAACATGTGATTAGCTTAAATACTTTTTGCCTTTTCCTTTTTTGTCTATATTCTCTCTTATATCTAATAAGTACAATATAGAAATTTGATTCAAAGAACTTTATGAAGAAATCTCACAAAAGATTAATGAGTGTTTTTCAGAGCAGTTAACTATTCGAGTGATTTTATTTAAGAGTTATTTGTTTTTACTGAAAAGGCATATTTACAGAAAGAAGCAGAGAGACAGATCTTCCATCTGCTGCTTCACTCTGCAAATGGCTGCAGTGACCAAAGCTGAGCTGATCTAAAGCCGGGAACCAAAAGCTTCTTCTGGGTCTCCCTCACAGGTGCAGGATCCCAAGTCTTTGGGCCGTCCTTGACTGCTTTCGCAGGCCACAAGCAGGGAGCCGGATGGGAAGTGGAGCTGCCGGGATTAGAACCGGTGCGCATAAGGGATCCTGGTGCGTTCAAGGTGAGTACTTTGGCCTCTAGGCCACCCCGCCGGGCCCAAAAATATTCTATGACATGTTAAAATAAACATCATGCATTGTAACTGTTCCAGCAACAGAAAAGGATATCCTGATAACAAGTCAAATGATGTTTTCAAAAAGAAATTATTTTATATTTTTGCAATGATCATCTGAAAAAAGTACCTGTTTTACAGACTACATTTTCTAGCCAATGCCATGTTAATAATAAAATTGCATTTAGTTATGTTCTTATAAGGCAAATAGATTCAACTCTACTGGTCTTAGCAGAGTCTGTGCTAATTGGTCTTTATCTTACCAGCAATCTTTGTATAAGGTATTTTTATAAGCATCATTGTATTTAGTATCATAATGCAATAATTTATAACTTAAATGCATACTCATTTTTTAAAATAAACTAAAATAAGTAGATTATATAGAATATTCCATAAATATGGTTGTAAGAAAGAAAGAACCTTTGAATACCATCTGTGAAGCAGAATTCCCCACCATCACTTATTTCTATTTTAGCCTGTGTCTTCTTGAAAGCCTGAAATAAAAATGCTAATGTATTTTTAAAGGTTAATAGTTGCCTAAGTGGTTCATAAAATAGAAACTTAAACATAGCAGCTTGCAAAATTTAATGAGAGGGCAAACACAAGTTCACCTTGTCTTTTTCTCTCCCTTAGCTATGTCGTCTGGAGACTTGTAAGTGTCTGAAGATGATTATATCAACTGCAGGATTAGGCGACTAGGCCCAGAGCAGATTAAATGGTTCAATATCTATGCACTCGGGAGTTACCATGAAACAGTATGTAGGCTTCATTCGGAGGGCAAACACATATTCCTGATGTCTACACCATCATGAGACTAGCTATCAGGTTTTGAAGCCCATCCATCATTTTTATATCGGAAGGAAGCCTGCTTACAGCCTAATGATTGCTGCAGAGAAATGAAGTCAATGGAGTCGTTTGTCTCTATGGATATCAAAGCATGAAATTAATTAAGAATGGAGCCACCATAATGAACAAGTGGTGTATTTTGCTTTATTTTCCATTGTGACAGATGTTTGAACATGTCATTACAATAGTCTCAATAACTCCATTTCCTAAATACCTTTAATATATAGCTTTGTCAAAATTATATCTAAAGAAGCCTCTTTCTTATAGAAAATGTTTTTAACCTCTTTCTTATATTAACTGTTTTTTTTACCTTTTTCTTACATTAAATGCTTTTAATATTTAAATGTCAAAAGCGTATCTCTCCCTTTCCAAAATTAAAGCCATTGTTGATAAACTGCATCTTGCTTATCAACTCTATGAAAATTCCAGGACTTTTTTTTATTATTGCAAGCTGGAGTAGGGATTGAAGTACTAATGATAGTTTTTAGATAGAATCAAAAAATATTTCCAAACATCCTGATGAGGAACACACCAGTATCCCATAATGATGAATTATACTGCCCCAAGTGTCAACATCGTGGAACCTGAAGAATGCCATGAGACTCCAGCAGAAAATCTATTATAGACCATTCAGATAAGTTATTGCTGTATTGTTATTCTTAAGTTTCTTTGCTCTTAAAATAAGTTCCACTACAACTGGCAAGTAAGTGATTCTAAAGGGGATCCAACTTGGCTGAGAGATAGTAAGGTTGGAGAGATGAATAAAATAAAATCATATCGGTTGAAAGCGTTTCACTTTGTCTGGTGCTGCAGAATAATAGTTTAAACTTATACTTTCAACATTAGCATCCCATTTCAGAGTGCTTGGTCAATTCCAAATGTTCTTCTGATAAAGTGTCCTTCTAACGTAACTACAAAAGCACCAGAAAACAGTCCAAGTGCTTGTACACCTGCCACCTACATGGGAGAGTTTGGAATTTCTGATTCCTAACTTTGCCTGGCACAGACTTGGCTATTACAGCCATTTGCAGAGTCAATCACCAAATGGCATATCGATCCATTGATCTCTCTTTAATCAAAGGATTAACAGAACAGTAAAGATGAAAGGAATTTTACTGCTCTGTCATTTAGATTTTTAGTTTACTGATTGAAAACTTACATCCCTTCAAGATTAAATAACTTATTTAATTGTGTCCAAGAATTCATATGTGCCTCAGAAACCTAATCTTGAGACACACTATTATATTATATATTATATTTTGTTTAAATTTATTCATTTTTATTGGAAAGGAGATACAGAGAGGAAGATCATCAGTCCATTGAGTCACACCCCAAGTGGTCGCAAGGACCAGAGCTGTTCCGATCCAAAGCCATGACCCGGGACTTCTTTCAGGTCTCCCATGTGAGTCCAGGATTCAAGGCTTTGAGCCATCCTTAGATTGCATTGACATTTTAATCATATTAATTCTTCTAATAAATGAGCAAAATACCTGTTCGTTTTTTGCATCTTTAATTTCTTTTATCAACGCAGTATAATTTCCATTGTCACAATGTTTCTTTTCTTTGGTTAAATGTATTCCTAATAATCTTATATTTGTATCTAATGTCAATAGGATTGATTTATTTTTCTTTTTTAGAGATGTATGTGTTTTTATTGGAAAGTCAGATTTATAGAGAGAAGGAGAGACAAAGAGAAAAACCTTCCATCCACTGGTTTATTCCCCAAGTGGCTGCAAGGACTGGAGCTGAGCTGATCGAAAGCCAGGAGCCAGGAGCTTTTTCTGGTCTCCCACATGGGTGCAGGGTCCCAAATCAAAACCACAACAATTGGGCCTTCCTTTACTGGTTTACCAAGCTGCAAGTCAAAATCAAGAGGCATGAGCCTCATCTGCATATGGGTACAGTGACCCAGAGAAATGGTCATTTTTCATTGCTTTCCCAGCACATTACCATGAATCTGGATTAGAAGTAGAGTAGCTGAAACAGCAATCAAGTGTTCCTGAGGGTTCCTGCAAAGTAGGTAGCAACTTTACCAGCTATTCATAACATCAGATACAGGCTGTTCCTTCCGCAACAAACTGTGGCTGGAGGACATTTATCATGAAGAGATGTTGAGTATTATTAAATGTGTTTTCTGCATTTATTGAAAGGATCACATGGTTTCAGTTCTTCATTCAGTTGATGATTTATAGCATTTACTGATTTGGAAACTTTAAGGTTCTCTTGCATCTCAGCCCTAAATCCCACTTGTTTGCAACATAACACAATTTATGATGCAGCTTTAGATTCAGTTTGCTAATATTTTATTGAGATATTTTGCATCCATGTTCATCAAGGATATAGGTCTGGAGTTTATCTTTCATGCATAAATTTTAGCATAACGCTGATACTGGCCTTATAAAAATAGTTTGACAGAACTACAAGCTGTTCAATATTTCACAATAGTTTGAAGACATTATTGTTAAAGTTTAGTTCCTCTTTTTATTTTTAAAGATTGTTTATTTTTTTTAAAGGCAGTTAGAGAGAGAAGAAACAGAGAAACAAAGATATCTTCCATTCACTGGTTCACTTCCCAGACAGTCACAGCAGGCAAAGTTGAGCCAACCCAAAGCAAGGATACTGGAGCAGAGACAAAAGCCTATTCTGGTTCTCCCATGTGGTGCATAGGCCCAAGGAATTGAGCCATCCTCTGATGCTTCCCTTGGCCATACAGAGAAGGCTGGATCAAAGGTGGATCAGCCAAGACAAGAACTGGCATCCAGGCAGAATGCTGGCACTGCAGATGCAGGCTTAACATACCATGCCACTGCAAATTAGTTCCTCATTTATGTTTTGCAGAATTCAGTTAAGAAAACATTGAATCTTGGAATTTTCTGTTATGAAAGACTTTAATTCTCAGTCTCTTTGCTTAGTGTTGGACTGTTTAGATTTCGTGTTTCTTCACGTAATTTTGGGAAGTTACACATATTCATTAAGTCGCCCATTTCTTCCAGGGTTCTGTGATTTGTTAGCAGTGAAGATACATTGACGTATGCATTTCTGCTCCTGAAGAAAGGGATGACTTCCAAAGAAACTGCTAAATATGCCTTAATAATAGGATACTAGATTTTCTACCATTGTCTATAACTACAGTGCTGTGGTACACTTAAATAACAGAATTCTGGACTTGTGATTATTGCTGAAGGATTATACTATTGCAATAATATACGAAAAATGTTTTGGTGAGCAGAGAATGATGAAGGCAGGAGATGTTGAGTGAGGGAATCCCTATATATACAAAAAACTACTAAAAATAGAGAAAAAAAGACATGAAATCAGAATAGGATAGAGGGATTTTTTCCTCCTTAGAAACTGCTAATCCTGAACAAAAAGCACTTAAAACAATTCATCTTGGTTTAGTTTTTGTCCAAACCATTCAGTAAAACTTTAATTAGCTTTCAAAGGCTCAAGTATGAAGTAGAGTGGTTGCAGTAATAAATTGTTAAAAAAAATACAGACTGTGCTGATATACATTGCTTCATCTTGAAGAGATACTTTATTCTAAACATAATACATATTGTTTTTTATTGGCTTTACCTCATTTTGATTTTAGAATGTCTTTCTTTCATTCTCCATAGATAATAAGTCACTGCAGAGATTTAAAATTTACTTGGGAAATTATAGCCAGCAAACTGTTTTTCAAGAGTTCAAAACCATTATTTGAAGGAAAAGTATCTTTACAATTCATCAGATTTTGATTTAATGTTTATTCACAATTTATAGTAAAAAGCACATAAAGGTTGAAATCACAAATGGGACAGGTCATGAGTTTTTATCAACACCACAAAGCTGTAAGATCAGTGCGACTTTAAATGTCTAGGATTATGGGGATAACAGGGAGTTTATTGAAGTTAAGAAAACAAAAGATGCATGCTGTTAGGCTTTATTTGAAGTCATCCCTTTAAAGTCACATGTTCCTGTGCGATTTTCTTGATTTTTATTTTGTAGTAATTCTCTTCTTAATCATGAGATAATTTCCCTCTAGTTTATCATGGATTTTTCACATTTTTCAACATATTAACTTTTAAGCTCAATTTTCATCCTTTGACAAAAGAAAGAAGTTCACATATTTCATTATACAAACTTAGCAACAGAGCGAAGCTCCTTACCCTGCTTCCCTCTGGCTCCTATTCCACACCCATCTCCTCGTTCTTTATTGTCTTTCTTTTTCCTAATTTCTAAAATGGCATATCTTAATTTTACTATTTCTTTATCTATTAAATGAAACCCATGAAGGGTTATAGGAATTAAATAATTTATTACGTTTAAGAATTTTAGGATATATTAAGTATTCAATAAATATGTCCTACTATTGACTTTTAGCTTTTTTTTTTTTTTTTTTTTTTTAAAGATTTATTCATTTTATTACAGCCAGATATACAGAGAGGAGGAGAGACAGAGAGGAAGATCTTCCGTCCGATGATTCACTCCCCAAGTGAGCCGCAACGGGCCGATGCGCGCCGATCCGATGCCGGGAACCTGGAACCTCTTCCGGGTCTCCCACGCGGGTGCAGTGTCCCAAAGCATTGGGCCGTCCTCAACTGCTTTCCCAGGCCACAAGCAGGGAGCTGGATGGGAAGTGGAGCTGCCGGGATTAGAACCGGCGCCCATATGGGATCCCGGGGCTTTCAAGGCGAGGACTTTAGCCGCTAGACCACGCTGCCGGGCCCGACTTTTAGCTTTTTTAAAAAAATAATCCATTATTTTAATTAAAAAGACACATTTACAGGGAGAAGAAGAAATGGAGCAAAACCAGCTGCTGGTTCACTCCCCACAAGGTGGCAATGCTCTGAGCTGAGCTAATCTGAAGCCAGGAGCTTCTTCCAGGTCTCATATGGGTGCAGGGTCCAGAGGCATTGAGTCAACTTCTACTGCTTTGGCAGTCCATAAGCAGGAACCTGGATGGGAACTGAAGCAGCCAGGATGTAAATCAGCAGCTGTACAGGAAGCTGTTGCAAGACAAGGGTTTAGCCACTGATTCATGCCCCAAACCATGGCAATTAAAAAAAAAATTGAAATTGTAGTTATATTTTTGTTTAGTCAATTTTAATAAATATTTGTATGTGACACTTACAAATGTTACATGAGGTAATACTTTTACCTTAGTTTGCAAATGATGAAGCTGATATTGTGGAGAAATTTTATAAGCATTTCAGAATCATATAATTAGTAAATGCAGGACTTTTAAAAAAATTAACTGATGGATTCTGACTTCGGTCCTGCATTATGAGTTAAAATACATGGCTGCTTACATTTCAGTATTAGATTATTTCTACATTTAACTGGCAGATCAGACATACTCTAAGCTTATTTTCTCATATTAATTTGTTGGATTGGAAGCATCAGTTGTTATAAAATGTCAGTTTACTGATATTTATAAAATTTATTTTTATTATTTAAAAGAGAGGCAGAGAAAAAGAGAGCCAGAGGAATACTGAGATCGTTCATCTGCCAGTTTACTCTCCCAAGGAATGCAAAAGTTGGGGTAGGGCCCAGCCAAAGCCCAAAACCAAGAACTCTATTTAGGCGTCTCATGTATGTGGCAGGGTCCCAAGCACATGGGCTCCTAACTGTTGCTTAACAAGGCACATTAGCCCGAAGATGGATCAAAAATATGAAGCAGTCAAGACTTGCAGTGAAACTCTGCATTAGCATTCTTGCATCAAAGATAGCTGCTAAACTTCCTGAACCATTGTACACATCCCCAGTTTTGGTTTCAGCTGAGAGTATCTGAGCTGTTTTGTTGTTGTTGTTGTTGTTTGTTTTTGTGTTTTGTTGTTGTTGTTTTTTCTTTATTCTTAAACTAGTAACAGGAATGTGTACAAGTAAATTCAGGTTCCAACGGGAAACTCTGTGGGCAAATGAATATTATGCAGCCAGATAAATGAGCTGCAATAACTCAGGAACATAATTCAATTAGTATTCCTGTTCTGGGGAACCCAAATATCTGATTCACTTCTGAGAAAAATTCTTATGTAACTTGTGACTGAAGCTTGTGCTGATGATGCGTATAGAAAATTGTCTCCAACTTCTTTCATATTAACAATAACATACTCTTGGAAATTATGTATTATAGTAAGTTGGCAGAAAAATCAACATGATGCACTGTATAATTTGAAAACCTCTGCATAAGCATGATAGTCCTATTTTTTAGTCTGATGTTATATGTTAAAGCAATTATATCTCATATTATTCTTTTTATTATCATCATCTTGTCTGACTATGATTAAAGGAAATCTATCATGACTAAACTAATGAAGTGTACATTTTCTTTATTAATATGAATATTTGATTCTGTCTAGTACATGAAAACGCAAAGCCTGCTTTTTGCCAATTAGAAGGCAAAAGATAAAGCTGCTTCAATATTACCGTCTGAATTAAAAAAAGATTTAATTCTAAAATTTAAGTAAAACAGGGTCATAATTTTACAAACTTGTTTTTTAAAAACTGTATGCATAGCATGTGATGAGAATTTCTGCTTTTGGAATTCTTATTTGACTATCAGAGAGTCCGATTTTTCACCTACTTTTCTAACTTGTATGTCCCATAAATATTGAACCATATGAATTGTACCTTTTATAGGCTCTGTGCTCAGAATTCTTCCCCTTAATTAAATGGTGAAACTCGTAAATTTTAGACCATGAATATTCCAGGAAGTCACATCTTAAAATGTTTTTCAGCCAATCAGATTTATTAATTTCCTCTCTTGTTTTATGAAATGAAATGTGACTTTTATGTTACTTTGAAGTTGATAGATGTAGCCTGCTTGTTAGTTTACCCTCTTTTGTTTTTTTAAATGCTAATATTTTGAAAGATAAATAGTACTTGATGCTTCATTTATTTTGATCGTTTTTAATCTCAAGATACTTTGAAAGTTTTATTATGCTATAAAGCTTGAGTTAGCTACTGCTTTTCTTTTCTGATCTAAATAAGCAATAGTCATCAAAACTTCAGTAATTCAGAAATACTGTGTCATGGTTACAAAACCAGAACTATTTCAGAATGAAAGTAATTATTGATTATCCTCAGGGCTTCTGAAATCAAGTATGTCTCAGTATAGTTAATTATGCCTTTAGCCCTGCAGACTTTTTCAAGAGCAGGTTCAATTTACTTTGGAGAACTATTGCTTTGCAGGATTTGCAGATGAGTCAATTAGACATTCATTAATTGGGTGACCACTGGAAATGCGGTGCTTCCCAATTGGGAATTGGTATTCTTCAATGCCTGATACGTATGCATGCAAGTACTAATGACCTTGAGTCTTTACTCATGTATCTAAGGGAAAACAAATTAAGAAACCATTCAAGGAAAAATAGATTTTGCTGAGCTGGTAGGTTTTGCAGGACGTTGATTAAAATTGCTCGTTATCTACTGAAAGTACAATATCTCAGAGTAAGCTTAATAAGTATCCTAAACTGAATATAAGGAAGTGCTAGATGTTCAGTGAAGAGTTTTTCATAAAGTTGTGTTTTTAAATATTCTTGCTAATAGGTGATTTTAGGCTACTTAGATATTTTGTTCAATAACCTTCAAAATAATTGTAAATGAATGACAATAATTATCCTCTTAAATTAATTATATAAATAGTATTAAGGGGCTTACTAAAATAAAAATCTCTCATTTCCTAAGGATTGATTGAAAAATTAGAATCTTCACTTTTCTTTCTGAAGTACATAATTAAAGTAAGAAAATTATTCATGCCCTCATTTATGAAATTTATCCCAATTTTCTAATATGCTTTGCTGAGTTAATTGTAATCTCTATATTAATATTACCAGTGTAAAATGCTGTGGCAGTGGGTCTGGCACAATAGTGAAGTGGTTGAAGTCCTCGCCTTGCAGTACCAGGATCCCATACGGGCGCCAGTTCTAATCCCGGCAGCTCCACTTCCCATCCAGCTCCCTGCTTGTGGCCTGGGAAAGCAGTTGAGGACAGCCCAAAGCCTTGGGACCCTGCACCCGCGTGGGAGACTCAGAAGAAGTTCCTAGTTCCCGGCTTCGGATCGGCGCAGCACCAGCCATTGTGGCTCACTTGGGGAGTGAATCATGGGACGGAAGACCTTCCTCTCTGTCTCTCCTCTCTGTATATCTGCCTTTGTAATAAAAATAAGTAAATCTTTAAAAAATAAAATAAAATAAAATAAAATAAAAGACCTGAGTTGTGTTCAGTAGAGAGTACTGCCCCTGTAACCCCTTTTCCTCCAGTATGGTTTTAGAGTACGGCTCCAGACTTCCTTGTCAGCTTGGTTGACCCATTCCCAAAGAATCCTTATGGACGGGGGTCATTTCTTGTGAATTTGACTGCAAGTAAAGATGATATGAGTCTTTATGGTTAAAGTAATAATTGGCTTTTACTCTGAAAGCAATACAATGCATTTGGAAGGGCAGAGCACAACATTACCATTGTGCTGAGAACACTGTTGGATGGGGAAAAGTGACGAGATGGTTATAAAACCATAGAGTAGTCCAGGCAAAGGGTGGTAATGGGCCAAACCTAGGTAAAAGAAAAAAGAGATTATGGTTAGATTTGTACATATATCATTCCATTTTACTATTTAACTTGTGGGCTTGATCCTTTTATTTCTTATTTGTACAATATATAGCTTTGATTTATTAAAGTCTAGAAATCATACTCCAAATACATTTGAAAAATAATATCAAGATATAAATCTATTTTGGTGCAAATATTTTTGAAATCCATATAATTCTTTCAAAATCACAGTGGCTAAAATCATCACTTTGCATATGCCAGAATCTGATATCACAATAAATAAGAAGTGCCGATTAATACAAAGGTTTTAGAAGATTTAAATGATATGTAAAAATAAAATGGATAAATACAGTAAGAAAATATGTCAGAAAATATTTGGAATAAATCAGTTCTAGATAAAGTTTTTAAGGGACAATTATGAAGAGATTTAGATACTAAGTTGGCAGGGATTTTCTTTCAGAAAAAATCCATTTCCTTTCAGTTAATCATGTTCCTATACAAAAGCTAACCTTTAGTTTTAATCTTATATATAACTTACTTCTCTTTGGCTTACATGTTCAATCTTGATTATCTTCAACAGTCTCACTATATTCTATCAAGACATGCAGCATTTTCAATTTCTCCTAGTTTTGCCTTTAAAAGTTAATTAGTTATACCAGTTATGCTTCCACGTTCTAATATTTTCCTGCCCTTTTTGCATTTAGGTAACTATATGATAAAACTTTTACCCATGTTACATGATTGTTTCTGCTACTTTTTTCTCTTTCTCTGTTGCATATTAAATATATATAGTGTCAGTATATAAAATCTGCAGTTGAGTTTGTCAATGTATCAATGAATGTGTGTTAAAATGATTATATTTCTCAGTTAAAATGTTTTGTATTTTATATTTAGTACATACTTCATTGACAAATTTTCCTAAATTGTTGCTTTGTTGAACACATAAACATAATTGAAATAATTTAAAATATATGATGATTTAGTATTATTAACACATTAGAACACATTTGAATATTGATTTTATGATTTACATATTTAAAATACATTTATTTTATTTGAAAAAAAGATAGCTATGCTGGTTTCTTGCTGTGTTTCTCCTAGAATTTATTCCATTAATTTGATGATTTAAGGTCTAAGGTTTAGAGCCCTTATCCATTGTGAATAGATTTGAATATAGTAAAGATAAGCTTACTTTTGCATGCAGAGATACAACTGATCCAACATCATTTGTTCAAGATTGTCCTTTCTACAGGGAGTGATTTTTAGACCATTTGCCAAAATCAGTTTTGTGTAAATACCTAGACAAGTTCTAATTCTAGTTTATTATCACTTATCCATTGTGAATAGATTTGAATATAGTAAAGGTAAGCTTACTTTTGCATGCAGAGATACAACTGATTCAACATCATTTGTTCAAGATTGTCCTTTTACAGGGAGTAATTTTTAGACCATTTACCAAAATCAGTTTTGTGTAAATACCTAGACAAGTTCTAGTTCTAGTTTATTACACTTGTTGATGATTCTTGTACCATTCTGTTCTTGTACCAGAACGAAGCAGTTTTGATGTAACTATCCTATAATATTTCTCAAAATCAGTTATTTTATAGCATCAATTATTATTACTATTGTGATTTAGGATTACTTCAGATGTCTGGGGTCTCTTGTGATCCCATGTGAATGTAGAGTCTATTTTCTCATGCATAACAATACTGACTTTGTTATTTTGATTAGAGTTGAACTAAGTCTGTAAATTTCATACAAATTAAAAACATTTTAAAAATTATTCTTTCAAAACAATCTACAGTAATTGTTTTACTTGATGTGGACACTATCCTTTTATAATAATGGTATTTCTATATGCTCTATTATATTTTCCATTAAAATAAAGATTTCCTGCAAAATGCTGAATTTTGTACAGATTTATTTATCTTCATTGCAAAGTCATATATATGTATATATATACATATATACATATATACATATGTATATATACATACATATACCTATACACATATACATATATATACATATACACACATATATATACATATACATATATATATATGGAGAGAGAGAGAGAGAGAGAAAGAGAGAGAGCGAAGCGACAGAGAGAAATATCTTCCATCTGATGATTTACTGCCCAAGTGACCGCAATGGTTGGTGCTGTGCCAATCCAAAGCCAGGAGTCAGGAGCTCCTTCAGGGTCTCCCACATGGGTGCAGGGTCCAAAGGCTGTGGACCACAAGCTTTCCCTACTTTCCCAGGCCACAAGCCGGAAGCTAGAAGGGAAGTGGAGAAGCTGAGATACTAACTGGTGCCCATATGGAATCCCATCAGGGGCAAAGTGAAAGACTTATCCACCAGGCTATTGTGCCAGGTCCCCAAATACAGTTTTTAAAATGATTTATTTATTTACTTGAAGGGCAGAGATACAGAGAGAGAAGGAAAGAGGAGAGAGACAAAAAGAGGTCTTTAACCTACTGATTCATTCTCCATACAGACATAATAGACAGCACAGAGCCAGTCCAAAGCCGAGAGTATGGAGTTTCTTCCAGTTCCCCCAATATGCGCGCAGGATCCCAAAGATTTGAGCCATATCCCACTGCTTTCTCAGGCCCATTAAATGGAACTGAATCAGAAGAGAAACAATTGTATTTCATTCTTTGAAACATGCCTAGGCGTGCCCTGTGCCCATTTAATTAAGTTGTTTGTATTTCAATTTGTTTAAGGTTTTTATCATAATAGAATGCTATTATTTTATCAATTATTTCTGTTTGTCTATTGAAATAATCAAGTAGTTTTCATTTGCCAATTTGTTGATGTGATGTGTAGTGTTCACTCAATTTCTTATATTCACCCACTCCTGTTTCCTTGGGATAAACTGCTCTTTTGTTCCTGGTGAATGAACTTTTGGACATATGGCTACATTTGATTAGCTAGTATCCTTTTGAGGACTTTCATACTAATATTTACTAGGGATGTTGATATATAATTCTCTTCTGGTTGAATGTTTTTCTGGTTTTGGAGTGAGAGTGATGCCAGCCTCATAGGATTCTTGCACATTCATTTTTTTTTAATACTGTTAAAGGATTAGGATAAATTATTTAAAAGTTTGCTGTAATTCAACAATAAAATCATTCATTCCTGGGCATTTTTTGTTGTTGTTGTTGTGAGGATCTATAGTACTGCCTCAATACCTGTTTTGGTACTTGGTTTGTTTAAATGTTATCCATTTCTTATATAAACATAGACCATGGTAATTACTAATGATTATTTTTATTGCAATTACATCAATGACAACATATTTTTTATCATGATTGTAACATTTTCCTAGTCTCCTTTCTTTGGTTAGTTGGACCAATAGTTTATAATTTTCTAAAAATATTTATTTATTTGTATTGTAAAGTCAGATATACAGAGAGGAGGAGAGACACAGAGGAAGATCTTCTGTCTGATGATTTACTCACCAAGCAGACACAATGGCTAGAACTGAGTCAATATGAGGCCAGGAGTCCAGAGCCTCTTCCAGGTCTCCCATACTGGTACATGATCCCCAGGCTTTGGGACATCATTGACTGCTTTCCCAGGCTACGAGCAGGGTGCTGGATGGGAAACAGAGCCACCAGGATTAGAACCGGCACCCAAATGGGATCCCGGCGTGTTCAAGGTGAGGACTTTAGCTGCTAGGCTACCAAACCAGGCCTGGACCAATGGTTTATAATTCTTGCTTATTTTCCCAAGTTGCTCCACTTTTCACTGAGTGATCTCTGCATTTGTCTTCAATTTTGTTTACTCATTCCATACATGTACTAATTTTGTTTCTCCTATTAATTTGAGATTTTGTTCGTTCAAGGTTCTCAGGTCCTTGAAATTCACTCTCAGATCATATTTTTGCTGTATTTTTAATTTCTTAAGGGAAGTACTAATTGTTCTAAGATTCCTTCTTAGCACTTCATTTGCTGTATCCCATAAGTTGTTTTTTTTTTTTAAGATTTATTTATTTGTATTGGAAAGGCGGATATACAGAGAGGAGGAGAGACAGAGAGGAAGATCTTCCCTCCGATGGTTCACTCCCCAACCAGCCACAACAGCTGAAACTGAGCCAATCTGAAGCTAGGAGCTAGGAGCTTTTTCCAGGTCTCCCACACAGGTGCAGGGTCCCAAAGCTTTGGGCCGTCCATGACTGCTTTCCCAGGCCACAAGCAGGGAGCTGGATGGGAAGTGGAGTTGCTGGGATTAGAACCGGCGTGCATATGGGATCCAGGGAGTGCAAGGCGAGGACTTTAGCCACTACACTATTGCGCCTGGCCCCACCCCTATAAGTTTTGACATAATATATTGTCAACTCCATTTATTACAACAAAGCTTTTACTTCCGTTTTGATTTGGTCTTCCATGACCCAATGTTCAATAAGGAGCATGTTATCTAGCTTTCATATAGTTGCATATTTTCCGGAGTTTCTGATGTAATTAATGCCTAACTTCCTTCTCTTGTGGTCATAAAAGTTATGTGACATGATTTAATTAATTTTTTTAAGTGTTTGAGACATGCTTTATGGTCTAGCATATGTTCTGTAACAGAGAGTGTTCCATGCATTAGTGAAAGAACTGTTTGGCAGCTCTGTAAAGTTTCATATATATATATAATATTATATATATTTCACTTGGTTGACAGCATGTCAGTGTAGATTTGCTCTTTTATAAAAATATTTATTTTATTTTTATTGCAAAGTAATACATACAGAGAGGAAGAGAGAAAGAGATCAAGACCTTCTGTCGGTTGATTCACTACCCAAGTGGTTGCAATGGCTGGAGCTGTGCTGATCCGAAACCAGGAGCCAGGATCCAGGAGCCAGGATCCTCCTCTGGGTCTCTCACATGGGTGCAAGATCCTAAGGCTTTGGGTCGTGCGACTGCTTTCCTGCTACCATCAGGAAGCTGTTTGGGAAATGAGGCCACAGGGTTATGCACCGGTGCCCATATATAAAACCGATGTGTACAAGGCGAGGACTTTAGCAGCTATGCTAACGCGCTGGGCCTGCTCTTTTTTTTTTTTTTTTTAAGATAATTTCTACTTATTGGAAACTCAGTTATTCAGAGAAAAATTGAGACATAGAAAAAGGTATTCCATTTGCTGATCACTCCCAAAGTGACCACAATGACCAGGGCTGAGTTAATTTGAAGCCAGGAGCCAGGAGCTTGATCTGGGTCTCCCATGCAAGTTGCAGTGTCCCATGGCTTTTGGCCATCCTCTATGGTATTCCCAGGCCACAGACTGGGTGGGAAGGGCATGGAAGCAGTTAGGATATTATATATACAGTATCTGGGATTACTGCCTATATGGGATTCCCATACATGCAAGGCAAGGACTTTAGCAACTAGGTTACCAGGCCGAGCCCAAATTTTTGCTGTGCTGTTTCTTTGTTGAATTTGCTGAATTAGTTTGTCCATTGCTGAAAATTTGTATGTGAAGTTTTCCAGTACTGTTGCATTGGGAAATATGACTCCAATTAGATCACGCAACATTTGTTTTAAATAATCAGGCATACAGACATTTTATACATATACATATACATTAACTGTATTTGCACCTTTTCTTCAATTGATCCTGTAATTATTACATAGTTCACCTCTTCATTTCTTTTAACTTCTTAATATTTTTGTTTTTAAGAATATTTTGTCTGATTTTAAGATAGCTGTTAATGCACATTTGTCATTTCCCCTTGCATGGAATATTATCTTTTCACTTTTAGTCTGTGCTCATTTTTGTTGGTGAAGTGTGTTTCTTATATGCAAGCTATAAATATCTATTTATTTTACATCTATTTATGTATTGTTTATCTTTTAATTGGAAAGTTTAACTCACTTACTTTCAAAGTTATTATTTGTGATAAATGACTTGGTCTTGATGCCAGCATGTTGCTTCAGTTGACTAATCTTGTATATAATAATATGGTTAAATTGTCACAGTTCTTTGTATCCACAGAGAAATAAACATATAAATATATATATATGTATACACACACACACACACACACACATATATATATAGTCTCAAATTGGTAGATTTTCATTGTATTATTAAATTAGTACAAGCCATAACCTGAATTTCCATAACTTGTCACCTTGCAGATCTTACTTGTCAGCCTGATGAAATATTTCTTCTGTAGAGACAAAGAAAATGTCTAAAATTTTTGGATATCCTTATTTTTAACTTGTTCTCTGTTGAATCAAGCCAGCTTAATTTGAAGCAGCTACAATGCCATTTCCTTCAGGACCACCTCATCTTTCTGGGTTTGTTGCTGGCACTGAACCAGCAACACATGGGCTCATATCAACCTTTCAGATGTAATTTTCACAAAAAAAATTCAGATTTCATGAAACCCATTCTCTTTAATAACCACATTGATTGGGAAATTGGCAGATCAGGCATTCTTCAAAGGTTAAAATACAACGGTCAGAAGATACATGGAGAAATACTCAGGGCTACAGCTATCACAGAAGGACAAGTGAAATCAGAGCTGAGTTCTCAATTCATCTGATTATAATGGCTATTACCAAATGACTGAAAAGAATACCAAACACCAGAGAGGATGTGAAGAAAATGTACACTAGTACATCATTGATGGAAAGGTAAATAATGTTACAATTATGGAAAACAATGTTGAGATTATGCACATAATTAAAAATAGATGTCTCATATGACAGTTATGTCACTCTGACTGACTTCATCTGCCAAAGTAAATGCAATCAGTTTAAGAAAGTTATCTGCAATCACAATTCACGCAAAAAAAAAAAAAAAAATAGAAAAAACTCTAGAGCCCAGTACAGTAGCCTAGCGGCTAAAGTCCTCACCTTGAATGCACCACACCCTGGATCCCATATGGTCGCCGGTTCTAATCTTGGCAGTCCTGCTTCCCATCCAGCTCCCTGCTTGTGGCCTGGGAAAGTAGTCAAAGATGGCCCAAAGCCTTGGAACCCTGCACCCACGTGGGAGACCAGAAAGAGACTCCGGACTCCTGGCTTCAGATTGGCACAGCTCTGGTCGTTGTGGCTACTTGGGGAGTGAACCAGCTGATGGAAGATCTTCCTCTCTGTCTCTCCTCTCTATATATGACTTTCCAATTAAAAAAAAAAATCTTAAAAAAAACTTTAACAAGATTTATTCATTGTTTATTTGAAAGGCATCAACACACAGTGAGAGAGAGAGAGAGAGAGAGAGGCTGGGGGTGGGGGAGACAGAGTAATCTGCTGTTGGTTCATTCTTAAAATATCCTCAGTGCCTAGGGCGGGACAACCTAATCATGGAGCTAGTAATTGCACGCTAGCTCCCCATATGGGTGACAGTGGGTGTAATTCTAAGCCCGCCTTCAGCTGCTTTAGAGGGGGCAGTAGCAGAAAGCTACATTGCCATCAGCATAGTGAGCACTTGGACTGCAGAACGTGTGGAGGGGTGCACTAGTAAAGTGATTACATCAACAACATTGATATCTCAAATTTTGAACATCATCTAATAACAACTATAAAGTACACAATATCTAATACATTGCTAAAAGTTTCTATTACTAATTTTTGTTTTCAAACCTTGTTTATTCTTTTCAATTTATGCTTTTTAACATATTTTATTATTATACCTCAAATACCGAAAATGATAGAAGTAACATACAAAGTAAAATTATAAAGCAGCCTAACACATAAATAAAGATAGAAAGATTCTTGACAAAATGTTGTTAAATCTTGCCTGGCAAAACTTAAAATGATAATACATCAAGACAATATATTTTATACCCCTTAAATGGAAGGTTAGTTCATCTTCTAATACTTATCTAATCAACAAAAATATTATCATAACAAATTGGCAAATAAAAACCATGACCATCATCATCAAAGAAAGGGCATTTCATACAATTTGAACACATCATTTTTTAAAAAACAAAATACTCCTATTAATGAGACATAATATGATTAAACCATCAAAGAAAATTACTTTTTTTTTTTTACTATTTTTCGGATTGACATCATTTCATACCAGCCACATCGATCACAGCAACAATAACAACAACAACAACAGCAACACCAAATTGTAGCACCCTGATAAAGTAATGTGCCACTGAGTAAGCAACACATGCTTAACTAAAAGGAAACACAGAAGTCTCTTGGGAACTATGATGCCATCGTATACTTCATGGGCACTTGATGAATTCTATTAGAGAAAAGAGATTGTCAATCTCTTTTCTCTAATAGAATTTCCGTTTTAATATTTTGTTTTAATGCCCTTGTGGCCACTTGGGAAGTGAGCCAGAGGATCTTTCTGTTTGTAGCTCTTTCTCTCTGTAAATCTGCTATTCCAATAAAAATGAATAACTTTTAAATATTAGAAAAATAAAAAAAACACCTTGAGCTTTGGCTGGTTGATTAGGTCTAGGTATCCTTTATTCAATTATAGATTTAAAGAGTTGATGGGACTATGATACTGTCTTTACTGTCACTAACGTCAATACACCTTAACCTGTAATGCATATTTCTTCTAGCACTTTATTTTTTAAGACTCTTTTTTTTTAATTGGAAAGTCAAATGCACAAAGAGGAAAGTTATAAAATTTTCCATCTGCTGGTTCACTCGCAAAGCAGCTGTAAAGGCTGCAGCTGAGCTGATATGAAAGCAGGATGTAGGAGCTTATTCCTGGTCTTCCATATGAGTACAGAGTCCCAAGGCTTTGTGCCATCCTCTAATGCTTTCCCAGGCCACAAGCAGGGATCAGAAGTGGAATAGTGGGACATGAACCAGAGCCCATATGGGATCCAGGTGCTTGCAAGGCAAGGATTTAGCTACTGGGCTATTGTGCTGGACCCATATTTCTTCTAGTTTTGTCACCTTCTGTTTCATCAGCATATAAAATCTGAAATCAATTTTTCATCCTCAGTCTGTGTGGCTGTAAACACAGAGTGGAGATACATTTCAAGGGAAAAAGCATGCTATCTTCTGTTGTTATTTCATCTTATTATTTCATATTTATGCTATATTTCTCCCTTTGACCTGATTATTTTTATATACATTTCTCTTAAATATGTTTTATAGTTATCCACACTGGGACATTATAATTATTTTTAGTAAATTTTTTATTTTTGTTTCCAGAATCATAAATTCTGCAGTAATAACTGGCACAAAATAATGGAGCAAGCCCCAGCTATTCCATTTCCCCTGCCATTGTGGCTCCTGGACTGTAAATAAGGCCTATCTCCCCAGGGACTCTTCCCCTGTGTTCAAAAGAGCAGTCTAACATTTGCCTTTTATTTTTTCTTACATCACTGTCTGCATTCTTTCCAACTATCAAACCCCAAGAAAGTAAAATCCTACTAAGTTGTAAATGGCACCCCAAACTCTCTCAGCTCTTCCCACTACTCCCTCCCCCATCGCTTGAATAGCACACCCCCTACAATACATCCAAGACTCTGAAGCTATCACTTCCCAACTGGCTAAAGGACCAGGTCACTGACATGTGTTTGATCCATCGAAAGGCTTGCAATGTGCCACTTCTCATGACTGTATTTCTTTTTTAATAATATTTTTTTTCTGGCTAAAAAATTTTACCCTGTCTCCTCTTTGTTCTTTGCCTCTTTCGTAACACAATCTATATATTTAACCTATTTATTCATTAAATGAGCATGTAAATTAAAAATATTAAAAATGATTGTCACTTTGTAAAATGTAGTTTATAGTGAGAGCTATTTGAAAGTTCATGGAAATTGCTTATGGCCTTTTAACTGCATTTCTTCCATGAAGTTTTTAAAAAGTTGACACTAAGAAGCATTCAAAAGAGACATCTAATACATCCAATTGGCATCCTGGATGTTTCAATTGCTATATATATCTGTGCTAATGACCTGAGGAAAGTAGCAAAGGATGGTTTAAGTGCTTAGGTGCCTAGCCAGAGCCACTGTGGCTATCTTGGTGGATGAGTCAGCTAGTGGATTCTTTCTCTCATCTCACTAACTCTATTTAACATTAAAATAAATATGTTTTTTTAAAAGAATAGAAATATTGTTGGGCACAGTGAAATGTCTCAGTGGCTTAAATCCTCACCTTACAGTAGCCTGGATCTCACATGGGTGCCAGTTCATGTCCTAGCTGCTCCACTGCCCATCTACTCACTGCTCGTGGCCTGGGAAAGCAATAGAGGAATGCCCCCCAGAACTGTAGGACCCTACACCCATGTAGATAACCAAGAAGAGGCTCCTGGCTCCTGGCTTTGGATCAGCTCAGCTCTGGCCATTGCTGCTACTTGGGCAGTGAGCCAGCAGATAGAAGATCTTCCTCTCTGTCTCTCCTCTCTGTCTCTCCTCTCTGTAAATCTACCTGTCCAATGAAAATAAATATATTTTTTAAAAGATTAGAAATAGTATCTAATGTTAACAAAAGTGTATAAAGCACATAATTATTATGATGATAATTTTCTTTAATTTGTTTAAATTTGTTCAGGTTTATTTTCTTTCAAAGATAATGTGGAAGCAAGAGAGAAAAGTCTTACTTTCTTTTTCACTTGGCAGATGTGCTGAATGTTTATGACTGGGAGGGAGGAAAGCCAGGAGCTGAGAATTCAATATAAATATCCCATATGCCTGTAAAATACTTAAGTGTTTAATTCATCACTTGCTGTTTCCTAGGTATGCATTAACAGGAAGCTGGAATCAGGAACTGAGCCAGGGTCAGGGTGACTATAACTTTTATAGAGAATTAATGTAGTTGTTTTTCCGTAGTGTAGTGGTCATCACGCTCACCTAACACGAGAATTAATGTAAGGAGATCATAGTCTACAAATGAAAAGGAATAATGAATGGCTAATAAGATGGGAATGCTAATTATTCCTGATTATGCATATTATATTCACATATGTACTGAATTATTATACTATAAACCACAAGCATGTATGTCTGTATCAATTTAAATTGCTCAACTGTAAAACAATGAACCTGAGATTTGGAAGGCAAAATTAAAACAAAGAAATAGGGTCCCGCATGGTATCCTAGCAGCTCAAATCCTCGCCTTGCATGCACCAGAATCCCATAAGGGCTCCAGTTCTAATTCCGGCGGCCCCGCTTCCCATCTAGCTCCCTGCTTGTGGCCTGGGAAAGCAACTGAGGACAGCCCAAGACCTTGGGACCCTGCACCCATGTGGGAGAACTGGAGAAGGCTACAGGCTCCTGGCTTTGGATTGGTTCAGCTCCAGCTGAAGGATCCTGTCAAGAGGCACTGGCTGGAACTTTGCACTACTGTATATTTTGCCTAAGGGGAGTGAATCAGTGGACAGATCTTCTCTGTCTCTCTTCCTCCCGGTGTATCTGACTTTCTAATAAAAATAAAATAAATCTTAAAAAAAAATAAAGAAATAATGTTTAGAGTTCACTATTCAAGCATCTTCAATCATTTATCTGCCACCAGAAAGGTATTCCCCCAAAACATCCCTAACTCTGAAATGGCCTGCCAAGTTTCTGGTGTCTTCTTGTCCTTTATTGTTACTGCTGTCTGGTAACACTTTCTTCTATCCTCAATAGTAAACCTCGAATAAAATTGCTTAGAGGCATGAAAATATTGAAGTTCAATCATAGATTCCTACTTTTGGAGTCTACAATTGTGGCAATAGGGGTTGCTTTTTGCATTTTTTATCAAGCCAGACCAATTAGATATTCTTTAATCAATTTGATCTCTTTCTGTATTTTCAGATAGCCACCAAATCTTGTTATTTTTTCCTACTTTAGGTTAGCATCAGCTAAATACATATAATTAGTTTATATCATTTTCAAACTAATTATGCTAATTTATGGTAACACTTTAACTTCCAGTGCTCCACAAGAAAAAAAAAATTTTGTGGAGAGTTTTATTTGCATTGGCTTCCTTTCTCCATCATCCATACTTATGAAGTAGTATGAAAAATCAAGAGTAAACTTTCTTCTGTGTCCTCGCTTCCATAATTTAGTAAATTTACCCAAGTCTTCAACTTGCTATTCACTATATACTTACAGAAGCAGACTTACAATTATTTTTCAAACGGGTTCCTTGCTGAAGAGTGAACATAAATATTTGCATTAAATATTTAAAATATAAGACTTCAGATCATTTAGAAAATATTTATTGATTTTCATTTCAAAGGCAGATTTCCAGCAAGAGGGAGGGGCAGAGAGGAAAGATCTTCCATGCAAGGGTTCACTCTCCAGACGTCTGTAACTGCCACAGACCAGGACCAGTCAGAGACCAGGACCAGGATCTTCTTCCAGGTCTCCCAGATGACTGTAGGATTCCAAGGCTTTGGGCCATCCTTCTCTGTTTACAAGATCACAGGCATGGAGCTGAATCAGAAGTAGAGTAGCTGGAACATGAATGGCACACGTATGGGATGCTAGAGCTTGGATGTGGAGGATTAGCCAGTTGAGCCATTATGCTGGGCCTCGTGAGCTCAAATCATTTTAACAATCATATTTTTGAAGATTTAACTCACTTATAGTCAGGCATTGTGTGAGGAAGAATTAAGAGATTCCTTTTCTGTGTCATTCCCTAAATGAGTGCAATAGCAAGAACTGGGCCAAGCTGAGTGCAAGAGCCTGAAAACTGTTTGATTCCCTCAGGTGAGTGCAGGGGTCCAAGCACTTGAGCCATCTTCTGCTGCTTTCCCATATAATCTCCAAAGAGCTGGACTGCATGTCCAGCAGCTAGGACTCAGACCAGTGCTCATGTGCGATGCTGGCCTCCTAAGATGGCAGCTTAGCTCATTGACTCATGATGCTCGCATCAGCAATCATGTTTTATAGCAAACTAGTAATGACAAAGCTTTCCTTTATGTCATCATTCAGGACGTCCAACCTGTATTTAAAATTTTATATTGTGCTTTCCTTAAAATAATTCTATCAAGCTTCCTATCAAAAACTATTAAATTTTGATTTTAAACTATTCATGCATATAAAATATATACATTTTATATTATTTGCACAAGTATCATTATATCAGACGCATATTATCCCTTTTTATCATTGTCTTATTGCCTTTTTTTTTTGTCTTATTGCCTTTTGCTGTCACCTGTACCAAGAGGCATCAGAAAAACCTCAAATCCTAGTCAAAGTAGGAATTCCTTTTTTCTCAAACATGCATGAATACTTTTTAAAACAAAATAAATTATTGATATCATTGTAACACTGAAAAAAATCTAGGCAATCATCATTTTACAGATGACAGATTTTAGTATTTTTGTCATTTTTCATTTACATAAATGATGATTCTAATTCTGGTTTCTCAGTACTATAAAACGTGACAACAATGGAAAAATATTATAATAGTTTTTTGCATTTATAAATTTAATACAAATGGTAAAACCCATTTGTTACATTGTTTTGATAGTTTACAATAAATTAATTTCATTTTAACATAGTGTCAATAGAATGGAAGCCTATGGTAAATATCTTATAGATAGCCATGAGAGCATTCCGTGGTCTGTGTTAGCAGCAATAATTATATCATTGGTAATTTTCTGTCCTTTTATTTCATTGGAGTATTTTTCACATGAAGTGAACTCTGACATTGATTTCCAATTCCACTGGAACTTATTTAAAAATGACTGAAAAGATTAATGAATGCTTGTAGCTTTTACCAACCAGGCTATTGCAGATTGTACAGATTATTTCAAGGTGATTAAAACAAATTGTAGTTCTACAAAAAGATAATGAAGCAAATAAAAATTAAATGAATAATTATATTAAAGAAACAGCAGTTTCTTTTGGTGAGTTTGTTAGTTATGAGAAAAACATCTCTTTATGCATGATATTATATGTGTTTATTTGTACTTATTTTCAGGGAAATAATATTTTAACTGATTAAATATGAAATTGTGATCATAACCTATAATATTATATTACTTCTGTATTTTCAAGCACTTTACAAATTGCTTCTTATTACATCTTATATTCCAGAGAACACTGCATTCTTGCATAATAAATAATCTATAAAAGATTAGTCACATTATTTTGATTATTTGCACAACTAAAGTCAACTTAAAAACATTTAAAAGCTATTCGAAATCACTGTGCCATATGAAACTACAATTATATTTACAGTCTTCTAAAATATTGGAGGCAGTTTACTCCTTTATGTTAGCATTCTGAATAACATTACTATTCTTTATTTAAGTAATATTTGTTGTCTTTTAAAAATAACCCACAAGCTTTTTCATAATCATTTTCACTTATTTTATTGTCATTCTTTTCTAAGCTTTCATATTTTCCCTACAAATAAAAGCCCGTCTTTTTTTTTTATTATTGTTTTTTCCTTTTGATGTTTCCTGGCTGAGTTCTCTCCGGTTTATAATTTATTTTCGTTTTTTGACAAACAACTTAAAAATCTAAACGCAAATTCTCTTTAAAATACTAGTTACCTAATCAAAGTATTCTTCGTGTATTTCTTTTAGATCAAGTCTTGGAAATGATATTATGCAAAATAACTATTTGTCTGTTGAAGAGGGAGATTTATAGAGAGACAGGGAGACAAAGGTTTTCCATCTGCTGATTCACTCCACAGATGGCCTCAGTGGTGGAGTGGAGCCTAAAGCTGGCGACCAGGAGTTTTTTCTCGATCTACAACATGGGCGCAGGGTCCCGAGGATTCGTACATTCTCCTTTGCTTTTCCAGACCATCAGCATGGAGGGATGGGAAATGAAGCATCCAGGACATAAACTAGTGACATGTGAAAAATATTTGGTGCCTAATCGGTTACTATTATAGGCAAAATAAAAAGACTTTGTAAGATCTGATTTTAAATGTGTTATTTCACATTACAATTACCTAAACTTTTTTGAAAATGCACATTTTTTAAAAATCTGCTTATTGTACCCTCTGAGGAAGAGACAAATAACATGAGGCCAAAAACTCCAAATGATTTTTAAGTAAAATTAGAAGATGCTGTATATTTATAATGTAAAATATTATAAAATGACTTGCAATAATTAGATTTTAAAAACTATGTGTTTGAAAGTCAGTATTACAGAAGGAGAGAGAGAAAGGAAGATCTTCCTTATGCTAAATGAACCCCATTGGTCAAGAGAGGTTCCGGCTCTCATGAAGAATGCAGGTGTCAAAAGCAGTGGCTTAACAGGCCCTGACTTAATTAGTGATTAGTCTAGAGATATGATTAGCATGGGGATGATTTACACTAATAAATTTACTTGAATTGACTCATGCTAGACATCTAAAATGTGTATTTAAACACAGAAGGCTATTATACCTGGGTTGAATAACCAGCTAATGATGTGAATTTTTGCTTTTGTTATAAGTAAGTTCAGTATGGTACTTTTTCACAGTATTCAGCATTTTGATATATTTCTGAGTGCAAATAAATAAAACTGCAGTATCTCATTCATCTTCTCTCTACATTCAGTAGGTAAGAGTTACTATTAACTACTCTTGGAGTTACAGGCAAATATAAAATTGAGTGACTATCATAATGTAGCTGTACCGAGGTTTGTTTACATTTTAAAACTAAATGCAGACAACTTGTAAGTATGAGCTTTTATGTTTTTCTCTGTGAGCTTAAACTATTCACTAATGTAAGGAAGAGACACTGTTTATATAATGGCTACCTTCACTTTGGCATGATTTAATGCCTGATAGTTTACTCAGTACCATGCTATTTTGATTTTAACTCCCCAGTAATATCTTTTGAAAACCAGCATGGTAACACCATGTTTAATATTGGTTTAGTGGTCTCTTCTATTTTCATATGAAGTTAAGGTCACTTTTTATAGATAGAAAAATTTCCTTGGTAGCTTGGTTTGGATCAGATTGAATCATTAAATTGTCTTCTGTTGCATTGATATTTTGATTATATTAAATTTGTAAGTAACAAGGGAGGCTTTCTACTGTTTTTATCATTTTCTCTTTATTTTTGATGATGTTTACACAGTTAATTAGGGAGGGCAGTGTCAGGGGTTAGAGGAAAGTGAGTGAGATCACTGTTTCCACAGTCTTTTCTGTCTTCCTGTATCTGGGTGAAAGAGAGAGATAAGAGGAAAAGTCACTCCCAGACTCCCAACCATCTCAGTTTTCAGGGATGGGTGATGGCACCAATGTCATCCCAGAACCCAGATGTGGGGTATGATCTTACGGTTCTATTCAAGTGGTTTTGATAGCTCAGTATTTCTGAATTGTTATCAATCTCACTTCTCCAAGCACAATGAAATACCTCCAGGATCTACCAACTGACATAGTCCACCTTAGAGTTTACCTGTACCCAGATATTTACTGCCAACGCTTGACTGGGATAGTTGATCAATTTGTTATGCCCTCCTTCCGTTGTTATGGTACCAGGTATCCTCTGTCGTATCTTCCATGCGCATCTGAATGTGCTATCTACCATTCCATCTAAGCTACTGAGGAAGCCCAACTCTGACACATGCACTCCACGGTCAGACCATGGAATCTGCAATTTTCACTGTGGGTGGAGTTCTGAGTCCAGCGGTTCAGTTGATGGGGGGGGGATCCCCAATGAAGCTTCATCTGAGGTGATCCCAGACTTGATGCTTATATGTGCTTGCCAATATAGGATCTGGCTCATCCTGTCACCCACATCAGCCTGTACACACTGGTGGCTGCAAGTGCTGGGTCAGGTCTATTTCCAGTCCTGTCTCCTACACAAATCAATGAGTACTGCAGCCCAGCCTGATCCTGCCCACCACAGACTCAGCCTTCACAAACACCAGTGGGAGCTGCTGCCTAGTTGGAGTGAACTCCAATAATCCCCCCTCCCCTGTTTCCCATGCTTGGCAGTATATACAACAGGCTGCTCCAGGCTGTCTCACATCCCATTCAGCTCTCATACATGCCAATGGGCATTTAGCTCAACCCAGCCATTCCCACTATCCAGGCCACACTTGGGCTTGTGGGTGTCACTCTCTGTTGAGCAATGCCTGCTCCTAGCTCTGGTTCTCATGGTCATCAACGGGAGTGGCAACCAAGAGATGTCCCAAGTGTTTCCGTTCTGGGCCCACTCCCAGTCTCAGATCTTACATTCTCCAGGTGTTTAGCTTGACAGGATTTGACCCCAGTGCCAGCAATTGCTAGCTGATGCTGTGGCAAAACCCAAACAACCCACACCCACTCTGCTTTATGCATGCACCACTGGGTGCAGTTAGCCCAGCCTGGCTTTCCCCCAACCTGGCTCAAATGCAGGCCAACAGGTGCTATAGCCGTCCCCAATCTGGTCTGTCCCCAATGCCAGCTTACAAGAGGGAATAGTGACCCAGCAGGGGAGGCCCCTACATCTCCCTACTGGGTTCACATATCATTTTTTCTATTTCTTCACTTGGTGATTTATAACTTTCATTAAACAGATTACAGATATTTCACAGTTTTGATTAAATTTTTCCCAAGATATTTAAAATTTTGTTATGCTTACTGTGAATATGACTGAACATAGAAACTCTTTCTCAGCCACGTCACTGTGTATATAAATATGATTGAATTTTTGTGTCAATTTTTTTAATCTCAATTCTTTGTAAAAGCCCTCTTACAGTTCCAATAATTCCTTGGTGGAGTTTTTAGTTCCCTATACATAGGATCTATCATCTATAAACAGGAGTAATTTGATTGTTCATTCTTGCTTGTATCTTTTTGATGTTTTCTTGTCTTATGGATCTGGTTAAAGCTTCCAGAATTTGATTGAGTAATAATAGTGAGTAGAGGCATTTTTGTTTGGTCTAGTAAAAACACTCTGTATTTGCCATGTACTATGATTCTGCCTGTAGTTTGTAACATACAAGCAGTTTAATGTTTAGAGTTCTACCTCCTAAAATCCCTTTCTATGTTGGTGCATGTGTATCTCCTTTATCTGTAGTTTTACCTTTAAGTTAATAATTACACTTTTTAATGTTTTGTAAAATTTGGCAATGAAGCCATATGGCCCTTTTTTTATTTTGCTCAGAGGTTCCTATTGTTTATTCAGTGAACTTTTGGTTCACGGTGTAAGTGTAGAGTCCTTCGAGATGACCCTCCCTAGCACTTCTGGAATTGAACCTGGTATTCCCCAAAGATCCAACTATACCCCATGGAATTTTTGGCTTCTCATCCTAGTATACAATCACAGGATTCTAACAGTAGTTATGGAAATAGTAATTTGATTATTCCATAATTAATTCATATCTAGAAATAGATTAAAGAGCTTTATATAAGAGTCAGATCTTTATTTTATTATATATATGCAAATGTGTGTATATACATGTGTTAGTTCCTTTTGTGCTATTCCAACAAAATATCTAATTTATCATGTGTAGCAATATATTGGTCATGATACTGGAGGAGCAGAAATTTAAGACTGAGGACGGACCTCAGGCAAAAGGTTCCTTGCTGTGTTATCTATCGCAAAAGTGCAGAATGTGGCAAATACATCAAGCTCACAGCCTCAAGCCCTTTATCCAAACCTGAGCAAAACATACCTTTAGGTCTTACCATGCAAAACCTTCACATTAGAGATTAAATTTCCAACACTGCCTTTTTAGGGAACATTTTTGAACCATGGCAATAGGTGTACAGATGTACTGCATCTATTATTGTTGGCTTACCAGAACCCGTAATACAGATAGTGACAAGAAAAAAATGGGGTTTTGAAAAGAAAAATATCTACAGCTTGTTACAATTTCAGGAAAATTTGTTTCATGTTCAAGATAAAAATATACATCATTTTCACAATGCCAGAATTAAGTGTGTGATATTGTATGATATGGGAATTTAATAAACATATAAAATGTTGCTACATATGCAGTGTACTATCTTTGAGCCAACAATTGTATGGTTGCAATGTTACAGATAAATTATAAATGAAAAAAGAAATGAAGTCTTAAAAACACATGCAATGTTTTCAAAAGGAGTCTCTCAACATAGTTACCAAAGCACCAGCACTTGGTGTTGGGAGTTGTATCTGCTGACTAGAAAGGTTGTTAAATGTTTTCTCTTGTTTTAAACAAAGTTTCAATTTCAGATACATTAAAATGTGGACAATAATTAGATATGAAATCTTGAAAAATGATGATAGTCCTAAAAAATCTAAAATAACTAATATAAGGGGTACAATTTAATCATACAGAAATAAAAAGCTAAAAACCTGGTAAATTGACTGTGAAAAAGTTTAACTTGATGAATAATTCTCAGTTAAAACACTTTTTTCAGGCCTGGTGCCATGACCTAGTGGCTAAAGTCCTCACCTTGCACACGTCGGGAACCCATATAGGCGGAGCTTCTAATCCAGGCATCCCTGCTTCACACCCAGCTCCCTGCTAGTGGCCTGGGAAAACAGTCCTGGCCCGCCCAAAGCCTCAGGATCCTGCACCCACTCCCCAAGCAGTCACAATGTCCGATGTTAGCTGATCCAAAGCTAGGGGCCAGGAGCCTCTTCCAGGTCTTCTACACGGGTGCAGGGACCCAAGGCTTTCCCAGGTCACAAACAGGGAGCTGGATAGGAAGCTGAGATGCCTGGATTAGAACCGGCACCCATATGGTATCCTGGTGTGTTCAAGGTGAGGATTTTAACTGCTAGGCAGTTATTTGTAGAGGCTAAGCTTTAATCTAGCTTGTATTTACAGGTTTAAATTACCACTATAGTACTACTCAACAAGTCAATATCCAAGAGACTACAAAGCCACATTTCCATTGGAATATAAACATGAAATAAAAAGTCAATGATTTCCCACAGTGACCATTTCATTCCTATTCCTATTCCTATTCCTATTCGCGCGCGTGCGCACGCGCGTGTGTGTGTGTGTGTGTGTGTGTGTGTGTTCTGTATTGGCTGCCACACATCAGAAAAACTAAGTGATGTTTGCATTTTTGAAACTTGCTTGTGTTATTAAGCATAGTGGTTTCCAGTGGCATTGATTTTGTTGCAGAAGATTGGATTTGACTTATTTTTAGGGTTGAGTGCATTTATACCACATTTTAAAAAATTCTGTCATTAATTGATGAATATCTTGGTTTATTCCATATCTTAGTGATTGTGAATTGAGCTACAATAAATGTGGCTGTATAAAATATATATTATGTATAACATTATATATTCATATATAATGCATATGATATCATATATTATACATATTATTATATAATTAGTTCACTCAATCTGATTAATTTCTAGGAGTAGTGCTGTTGAATAACATGATCTATCTATTTTCAGATCTGAGAAATTTCATACTGTCTTCCATAATGGTTTTCCTGATTTACATTCCCACCAAGAGATTACGGTATTTTATCCCACATTCTCACCAGAATTCATTGTACTTTATTATTATTGTTGTGTTTTATTTTCAGATAAAAGCCATGCTAGCTTGGATAAGATAACATCTAAGTGTGGATTTTATTCAAATTTCATAGACAACTAATGAGCCTGATCATGTTTTCAAGTGTCTAATGGCCACCCTCATGCCATGATTTCAAAAATCCCTGTTCAGACCCTCTTCCCATTTCTTAACTTGTTTGTTTTGTTTTTGCTCACAGTTTTAATATATATATATATAAAATATAATAAATATATTGTGTATATTATCTATCAGTTGCATAATTTGCAAATATTTCCTCCCATTCTGTTGGCTTCATCCTCACTTTATTGATGGTTTCCTTTGCAGTGCAGGAGTTTCCTAGCTTTATGTATTCATATTTGTTTACTTTGGCTTAATTTCCTGTGTTCTGACAATTAAAAAGTCTTTTTCAATACCCATGGCTTTCGGTCTCCAAGGATTTTTGGTTCTAATAAGTTGATGGTATCTGATCATGGATTCAGACATTGACCTACTTAGAGTTGATTTTTTAATAAGGCAGGGTCTAAGGTCTGGTTTCCTCCTCCTGCACACATAGATTCATTTTCCCAGCACCATTTGTTTAAGAGTGAAAATCTCCTTTTCCTTTGACTGATTAAAGTTTTCCCACACACTCTGGATGTGTGTGTTAATTTTTTGGGATTTCTATTCTCTCTTGACCCAAATTATCTAGTGTTGTGATGCTTTGTTTTGCTGTGTAAGATTGCTTTCAGGATCTCTTTTTGAAGGCAGTGAGAGAGGAGAAGGGACAGACAGACAGAGAGAAAGAGGGAGGAAAGGAGAGAGAGAGAGAGAGAGAGAGAGAGAGAGAGGAGGGAGGGAGAGACCCTATATTCTCTGTTTCACTCCTCAAAAGGTGTCCAAGACTGGCGCTGGGGCCTGGCTGAGGCTATGTGTACAGAATTCCACCTTGGTGTCCCACATGGATTGCAGGGTCCACGCTATCTTCTGCTTTCTTGGATTCGTTAGCAGGCAACTAGATTGGGAGGAGAACAGATGGGTCTTAAAGGACCATTCATGTGGGATACCAGTACTGAAATCACAGACAATGACAACCTACTGCACAACATAGGCCTAGTGTTCCAATGTATTATATTTGACAATACAGAGTTCTGGTTTAAAATTATGTACATTTCACTTATTTATGTGTTCATTACATCTATTGGTTCAACTTAGACATGTAATAAAGATTCCTTGAATGACGAGCACTTACTTCAGGGTGTACTAATCTCAGGTAAGTTGATTTTTTCCTTATGTACCTACTGACAACCACAGTCTGGAACACATTAATCTGATTTAGATATCACTGCTATAAATTACTTCAAATTGTTAGCTGTCATCCTATCGCACCACATTCTATTTCAGTACTATTTGGTTAGTATGATTTACAGAGATATCACATATTTGAAGCTATTTTTAATCCTTATCATTGCTTCACCCCTTCTTTATTTTGAAGGAACTTAGCAGCATATTAGATTTTTAAGTTCTCAGCAAATGCATGCTCGTTACTAAAATACAGTTTTCATCAGTTCTTCTGTTAATCTGATAATAGAAAGAAAGCATATTCAGTGTAATTCATAAAATTCCAAGATTATAATGATTTTCTTTTATTTATCTTTCAAGTTTTGAGATACTTTATTTTCAATATACATCTTATTCAAAGGTGTAATGTTCCCATATGAAGAGTTGAACAAGTGAATCTTTTTTTTTAAAGATTTATTCAGCTTATTACAAAGTCAGATACACAGAGAGGAGGAGAGACAGATCTTCCGTCCGATGTTTCACTCCCCAAGTGAGCCGCAACGGCTGGTGCACGTCGATCCGAAGCCGGGAACCAGGAACCTCTTCCGTGTCTCCCACACGGGTGCAGGGTCCCAAAGTTTTGGGCCATCCTCGACTGCTTTCCCAGGCCACAAGCAGGGAGCTGGATGGGAAGTGGAGCTGCCGGGATTAAAACCGGCGCCCATATGGGATCCCAGCAAGTTCAAGGCGAGGACTTTAGCTGCTAGGCCACGCTGCCGGGCCCGAACAAGTGAATCTTAAAAGAGCATAATTCTGCAGAAATGTGGACAATAGCTATAAACACTGACTAAAGATTTCCATTTCATTCATATCCAGCAAAATTTATAACACTTGTGAGTTATTAAAGTTATAATGATATATCGTCTATTTATTTGAATGGCAAAGTTACATAGAGAGAAAAATGACGGAGAAAGAAATCTTGCAATTGCCGGTTCACTCCACAAATGGTCACAATGTATGGAGCTGAGCCAGGCGGAAGCCAGTAGCTTTACCTGGATCCTCTATGTATATACAAGTACCTTAATATTGGAACAATCTTCCACTAATTTCCAGCACATTATCAGGGAACTGTATTGGAAGTAGAGCAGCTAAGAATTAAATAGACACAGATATGGGATGCTATGTTTCAAGCTGCAGCTTAAACTGTTGTGTCATAATGCCAGCCCATTATATCTTTCTTGATCATTGGTTTGACAGATATATAAAGTTTGAAACTACTATATTTGCAGCAATACTGATACATGCTTGAATTTTATTTTTGATGTTTTTTATTTAATTTAATTTTAATACCCACCTGTAAGAGGTATTTGACTGTGTCTGGCTTAATCTGTAGTAGGATGCTCAGGCAGAAAAGAGTATCAAGATTTTTTCACAGGAAAAAAGACTTTAATTCCTTTATATTGGCATACCCAGAAGAGAGTTCTTTCTCTAAATTCTAAGCCCAGAAATAAACAGGTTATATTTTATATTCTGTGGTCCAAATAACATGGTTGTCTAATGCATATTCATTTATATGACCGTTGATTGTCTAGTTTAGCGCTACATTACCGCGCACAGAATCATTGTGCAAATTTGAACTTGTATGCACTTGAATAATCACAGTGGAATTAGTAACATGGGTTCAATTTAACGAGCTGTACTACGTATTTCTCAGAAAACCCTTTCCACTTTCTCTCCCTGGAAAAATTTTTGTTTGAAAGCTTCAACAACAGATACTATACCGTGGAGCAAAATTAGTAAACACGTGAGGAGTGTGTGTGAGAGTACGGCATGTGAATAGCAGATTTTTCTATTGTTTATTTGAATCTTTAGTGTAGTGATTATCACATTATCTCCTAGTGTAAGAAACCAGAGATTTCTATTACAAAGCAAACTCTACATATGTACAAACTAAATTAAACAGCTCTAAACTGAGTATACTTTACATAGAAACTTCCAAACTATATATTGTCATGTCTTTGAATCTATCAGATGTAGATTATTGAATTGCTATTGTCTTGAATAAGCGAAATCAGGTAAAAAGAAACTTTCCTTTTCCATTTTAGCGAAGATTTAAAAAATGCAGTAGCATATTCTATTTTAGAAAATATTTCAGTGGCATTATCTCTTTTCTTTACCTCTGTTTTAATCATCTCTCTCTCTCTCTCTCTCTCTCTCTCTCTCTCACACACACACACACACACACACACATGTCAGCATAACAAAAATATGTCAGATGTTAATGAATTTCAAAATATTTGCGAAAGAATCTGAGTTAATTTGGGCCTGACACAGTAGCCCAGTGGCTAGAAGTCCTTACCTTGCATGCCAGTTGGTGTCCCAGATGCTCCACTTTCCATACAACTTCTGTTTATGATCTGGAAGAAGAGTAGAGGATGGCCCAAAGCCTTAGGACTCAGACTGTGTCTGTGTGAGAGACTGACAAGAGGCTCCTGGCTCCTGGCTTCTGATCATCTCAGTCCCAGCTGATGCAGCCAGTTGGTTAGTGAATCAGCAGACAAAGGGATCTTTCTCCAGGTCTCCCCATCTCTCTGTGTCTGCCATTCCAATAAAAATAAATACATCTTAAAAACAACAACCAAACCAAACCAAACCAAACCAAACCAAACCAACCCTTGAGTGAATCCATGATGTTTCTGGCACATTTTTCACCTAATCAATAGCATCATCATCACTTCTTGTGTAGCAATGATGGAGATGCTTGAAAGAGGGTTGCTATTTTGAAATTTCAATCTTCCTCCTCAATGCTTTAATTAACCAGAAAGCAAATAGTAGTTGACAGCTAGCAGAATTTCAAATTACAGTCAGACTAATGGATTTTCAGGAGAAAAATATTTTCTTTCCCTAAGCAGTATAACATCATCTTTTCTTAGAATGAAAGAGAAAAAAATATATAATATTTTCATCTGACAATGATAATACTATAAACAGAGGAAATTATAGTTGTGAAACATGGATGACTCAATTTTTTCATAACACAAATTGATCTGGTGTTGTGGTGTAATAAGATAAGCTAGTGCCTGAGATACTAGCATCTTGTATGGATACTTGTCCAAGACCCAGCTACTTTGCTTCCAATCTAGCTCACTATTAATGTGCCTGGGAAAGTAATGGAAGAAGTCTAGGTGCTAAGTTCCTGCACATATGTGGAGGACTTGGAAGAATCTTCAGGCTGCTGGTTTCAACCTTACCCACCATTGACGATTGTGACCATTTTGTGGAAGTAAACCAGCAGCTAAAAGAACTCTCGGTCTTTCTCACTCTCTGTCACTCACTCTAATAGTCCCTTTCACATAAATAAAATTAAACCATTAAAATATTCCTTTAAAAAGAATTATAATATAAATAATTAAAACTGCAGTACTGCTTTTCAAATCATATTAAAAGATAGACTTACACAATTGTAAATTAGTCTATATTTAAATATCTGTCATTGATAATTTACTTAATTAAAGTTGTTTACGCATGTCAAACATATGGTTCAAATCATATCAGCTTAAATATCCATGGAATATAAAAGTAGTGGTTTTATAATACCACAGAATACAACAGTGAAACTCAAAATTGCCTGCTTCAAAGAACAAGAGATGCTATCTCGCATTGAGCATTTAAAGTTAACAAAAATTCACATTTCAAAATATCGTAATATGAGATATTTTTCAGACAATTCCTTTTTATTCTTACATTTCCTTGTAAGAAAATTGAATATTATTTCTGTCACTCAGTTCTTTCAACTACTGACAATTGGAAAAGAATGCTCTATCTCATTGCAGACAGGGTTATAACCAGAAGACTTGCTTTCTGTCAATTCGTATTTGTTACTCAAGCAATATTTGTGACCTTACAACATGAAAGTGATACAATACCACTTCTAGCAATTGGGATGAAAATGAAAATTTTGGTAAAAACACAAAAACAGGAACATCATTTCCACATGAATGTAAGAATACAGACATTAGAATGTGTTGTTATTAGAACCATCACTACCTTCTCTAATTTTCTCTCTTTTTTTTTTTTTTACGTGTTTTGAACTTCTCTTCAATACCTATTGGCTATTTATCTGTCCATCTGTTATTTATCTATTTTGATTTTTACTACTTCCAATGTACACTCTTTGCAAATGAGATTGCAGGACACTTAGACAACAGTATCTGATGGTAATAAGCATCCAATAGGATTTAAAGAGGAATGAAACAATATCCGCAGTAACTCCAAACCTATCAACAGAAGTTGTCATACCTTTCATGATGTGGTAAGTCTCAAAACCAAAATTAAATAATGAAACAAATCACACCACCTGTCGCTGCCAAATGTTTATTACTTCTATCTTGAGTTCAAAAGAAAAAAAAAAAAAAGAAAGAAAGGAGCTCAGCCACCCTTCCAGGTAGGATTGAAGTCCTTAGTTGCCGTGTCCACATTCAGACCATTGTCATAACCTGGCAATGAAGCTTAGAGACACCTCTGCAGATTTACTGTGTGATAGATCTGTTTCTTCCATGTCCCTTTTGTGTGGCAACAACCCTAGATTTATAATTTAAACTACCCCTCCAGGTAGAGGAATTTCTTCCTAGTGTTTTGGGTTGTCAGTACAAGGCAGAAGTCGTAGAAGTTGTAAATCCAAGTCTAGCGGCAGGTTCTGTTTTATTTTTTCCTTAAGATTTATTTCATTGTTATTGGAAAGTCGGATATACAGAGAGGAGGAGAAGCAGAGCAGAAGATCTTCTGTTCAATGATTCACTTCCCAAGTGTCTGCAACTACTGAAGCTGAGCCGATCCGATGCCAGGTGCCAGGAGCCTCTTCCAGGTCTCACATGTGGGTGCAGGGTCCCAAGGCTTTAGGCTATCCTCTACTGCTTTCCCAGGGCACAAGCAAGGAGCTGGTGGGAAGCAGGGCTGCCAAGATTAGAACTGATGCTCATAAGGTTCTGTTTTCTTTTTCTTCTTTTTTTGTACTTTAATTTTTTTATGAATTACATTGTATTTTGTTACACTGTTTTATAGGTACTGGGATTCCCCCCACCACTCCCCTAACCCTCCCCCCATGGTGGATTCCTCCACCTTGTTGCATTACCACAGTTCAAGTTCACATGAGATTCTTTCATTGCAAGCATACATCTAGCATAGAATCCAGCATCTTATTGTCCAGATTAGTTCAACGGCTTTTTGGGGAGACCTTCTCTGGTCTGAAGATAGAGCCAGCAGAGTATCACCCCGATCAACTAAAAGCCCCAACATAACATCAGCAACAATTTATAACGTTATGGAATTGATTGACATGGTATTGAGAAACTAATAGGTTAAAAGAAAAAAAAAAGAATGCAAGTTCTGAACCACATCCTGTGACTACTTCATTGACATTTCAATTTTAGTTTATATATAACCGGGTTCTATACATCTTAAAATGGCTATAGATTACTGTTCAGCTGTCTTGTGTCTATTTTCATTATAGTATTTAGCATTTTACAGTGTTGAAGCATAATTTTGCTGAACCTGGCTTTTTTTTTGGGTAGTCTAGACTGGCTTATAACTCTAACAAGACATATGTCAACAGTTTAGGTGCAGAACAGTTTTAGGAGGGGTGAGCAGAGAAATCCTCAATAGCTTAGTAAGGAATAACTAATATTTCACATCTTCCTTACACCTTCCAGGGTGATGGAAGATTTCTCCTCTCTCCTGCCCCATTACAGAATAACATAGGGTATTAAAAGCATATTAGGTTTTACAAAGTCTCCTCTTAATGAAGCAGTCTCTGTCAGAATTATAGTCCAGTAAGAGTTTTGAATAGGGATGCAAGAATTATGATTTGATAAGTAGGTCATTATGTGATAGGGAAAACAAGAATTTCATTCTGACTCATTTTTTCCCAGTCTGTTGTTTCCAGATACAGGAACGTGATGTCATGTTTCTTATTCCATGCACAAACTGAATTCTTTTTTTTTAAAGATTTATTTTATTTTATTACAAAGTCAGATATACAGGGAGGAGGAAAGACAGAGAGGAAGATCTTCCATCCAATGATTCACTCCCCAAGTGAGCGCAACGGCCGGTGCTGCGCCGATCCGAAGCCAGGAACCAGGAACCTCTTCCAGGTCTCCCATGCAGGTGCAGGGTCCCAAAGTTTTGGGCCATCCTCAACTGCTTTCCCAGGCCACAAGCAGGGAGCTGGATGGGAAGTGGAGCAGCCGGGATTAGAACCGGCACCCATATGGGATCCCGGGGTTTTCAAGGTGAGGACTTTAGCCGCTAGGCCACGCCACCGGGCCCAAACTGAATTCTTAACATCAGCACCTTAAATATATAGCATGCTATAACTAAGATGGGATTTTATGAGGGCTTAATAAAGTCCCTCAATTCTTGGTTAATACCTTCTAAATACTGTATATGTATATAGATATAGATATGGATATGGATATAGATATAATCCGTGTATCTGATGTTGGTGCACAATTTTGCGTCTCCTCCATCATAATGTGTGTCCCTTCGATGGTTTCAGAATCATATAATCATCAGTCATGTGTAAAATCCTATGCATATAAGTCCAATATTTTCAGAGTCTATGGTAACTTTGGCAGAGAAGTGGCAGATATCCATGTCCAGAGAATGTGTCAACGCCAGTGAAGATGAATCACTGAATCTTCTGAGGCTAACAGGGTCAGAAAATACTTAATTTTGTTCCAAATTACAAGCTAGTATTTTTGCAAGAAGACATCGTATGAAATCATTAGATTCATTTATTTCTACTGGCAGAATAAGCAATTCAGCAACTTCAGTGGTTGCTTTAGTCTTAGTGTGCGAGAAGCCATTTTTTGAATAATTCATGGCTCCTACTTTGCTACCACGCTAGGGCATTCATAAAGTGGTATCACATTCAACAACACAGCTTAGTAAAGCGGACTAGCAATTCATTTTATCTAGCTAGCTGTTGAGTAATTTCTCTCTGATGTATTCTAAAATATAGTGAGAGAAAACAATCCACAGACTACCTTCACGACCATTGGTCCATTTCTTTTTCTTTCTTTCTTTCTTTCTTTCTTTCTTTCTTTCTTTCTTTCTTTCTTTCTTTCTTTCTTTCTTTCCTTCTTTCCTTCTTTCCTTCTTTCCTTCTTTCCTTCTTTCCTTCTTTCCTTCTTTCCTTCTTTCTTTCTCTCTTTCTTTCCCTGCACCATTTATATACAATCTGTAATGTATGTTTCTTTTTGAATGCACCAACTGGATTGCTTGCTATTGCTCTTCATGTAAATAGTCATACTGTTGTAGCTTTATCTTCCTCCAAATAATCCAGAACGACCATGTATTCTGTTTACATTTCTGACCATGTAAAAAAATGTCAGTGTGTCACTGTATCTAATGGGCATCCATGGTGAAACTCTAGTAGGTAATATTTCATTTTTAGTCAACATTTCAAGTCTACATGCCTAGAAGCCAGGCATGTGTTACTCCTCTCTTGTCAACTGGTCTTAGTTTTGCCTTCTCTTAGGGAAACAGGGATTGAATCCTGGGAGAAGCACTGGTACAAATGGATACGCAAAAGCATTGTCCAAAGTCCACTCTTCCTATAATTTTCTTTTGCTCTGGGAACTGATTGAAACCAAAGGCCAAATATGCATTACAGTAAGTGGTATTCTATTCTATATATTAAACTTTTTGATGATTAGGACTTAATAACATATAATTTAGGAGAAAACATTTAATGTGTGGCATAGCGAGCATCTACCTGTGAAACAGGCATCACATGAGGGTGCCGGTTGGTGTCCTAGCTACTCTTCTTTCAGTCCAGCTCCCTGCTTGTGATCTGAGAAGGCAGCAGAAAATTGTTCAAGTCCTTGAGCCTATGCACCTGTGTGGGAGATCAAGGAAGCTCCTTGCTCCTGGCTTCTGGCTTCACATTGGCTCAGCTTCTGCTTTTGCAGCCATTTGGGGAGTGAAACAGCTGATGGAAGCCCCCCCCCCCTCTTTCTTTCTTTTGTAAAATCTGCCTTTTCTATAAAAATAAACTAAAAGCAAAGACAACCATTTAGTTTCACAACCGATGAATGTGCTCTTGGCTGATGTCTGTTGCCTATGAGTGCACTGGGAACTGTGTGTGTGCTGCTTACTGAACTCTGATAATCATATTTGTGAATTTATGTTGAGCATTTAACGACACGTCACAAAGAACCAAAGAACTGTTGAATGTTATGGGTTTTTCCTGCAACATTGGATTGACTAGATTCTATTACTTGAGCAAGCAAAAAATTGATTCCTACAGCACAGAAAAGAACTGTAAATTGGGGACCTATATTATGGCCTAGTGTAAACGGTTATCACTTGCCATGTGAACATCCAATGTGAGCACTAGTTAGTGTCCAGGCTGCCTGACTCCCACTCTGGTTCCCTGCTAATAAGCCTTCTAAAGCAGCAGAAAAGGACCAAAGGCTTGCACCCCTGTCACTCATATAGAAGACCCAGACGAAGCTTCTGGTTCCTGCTTTGTGCCTTACCATGCATTTGCCAATGTGGACTTTTCATGAGAGTACCAATAGATGGTACTCTGTTTCTCTCTCTGATATAAATATATCTGTATCTGTATATCTGTTTCTATCTCATCTCTATATCTGTATTCTCTCTGTGTCTCTGCCTTTTCATAAGTAAATAAATATTTAGGAAGAGCTTTAAAGTTTCTTCTTATTTTGTAGCTCATTCAATCTTGCAACATTCTACATCACTCAGGAAGTACCATTACAGTAGTTATGTAATGTGTTTTGTGCTGCCCTTAAACCTTAAAAACAACAACAGCAACAATAAAGCCAGGCTTTGTGCTCTATTAGTTCACTGGCTGGTTCAGAGTCTCTGGTCATGTTCTATTTGCAAAACGTACTATGTTGCTTTGCATGAAGCATGAGTGATAAAATAATTTTCTACCATGTCTCTTCTGGACATTCACACTGATCTTGTCACAATTATTTCAAAATGTATTTGATAGAATAATACATTGTTGTTATTTTAATTAAAGCCAGAGATCCTTAGAAGATTTTAATGCCAAAATATATATTCACTATTTGCCATTTTTTTCTCTTCAGACATAATATTTCTGTGTAGTTTCATGTTTCACTTGCCTGAAAATAAAACTCCGAATGTTTTTGTGTTGTAGGGCTTCTGATAATTTTTTTCAATTCCTTAAAGGTTTAAAAAAAGCCTATGTTTTGTTTTCTAATGTGAAGAATAATTTCCCTGTATAAAGAATTCTATGTGACTTCTTTTTATCCTTTTGTACTTTAAGTTTGTTGCTCTGCTGTTGTGCAGTTTGGTTTTTACAGTAATCAGTATGTTGTTAGTTTGATCTGTTCATATAATTTCCATTTTTATCTAGTTGTATTCAAGATTATGTCTTTATTTCTGTTATTGCAATTTGTAGATACAATGTCTCTTTTAAAATATTCATTCACTCATTCATTCTTTCATTCATTCGTTTCCAAGGCAGAAAAATAATGAAAGGGAGACAGAGAGAAGTTTTTCATTCTGATGTCCGTTGTTGAAATATCACAACATCCTGGTGTGAGCAAGGCTGACGAGAGCAAAAGGATCTCCAACCTGTTACCTTACAGGGTTTGCCAGGGTCTATATTCCTGGGTCATCCTCTGCTGCATTTCAAAGTGAATTGTTATCAAGAAACAAAGTAAAAGAGTATACAGGACTCGAGTCACAACTCCAGCATGGGACACCAATGTCACAAGTGATGATTTAACCTAGTGGTCAAATGCTAGACGCCCAAACATGTCTTCATCTTACTTTATCCATATTCTCTTATGCTAGAAGTTAATGACTTCAAACGTGAAGAGACATAGTTTTTATTTATTCATTTTGTTTAAATGATTTCCACTGTGCTGCAGAGATTTTTCTGAATGTACCACGCCTCTTGAACTGTCTCAGACTTCACTGAGTAGCTCTTGCTTCTCTTCCCTCTCTTTACTCTTCTAGCCTCAAGTTGTAAAGCTTCTATTATGAGGCATTCCTGTCAAATAATTTTTCAATTCCCAATGTTATGCAAACAAATCCAAGGTAATCTTGATCTAATATTTTATCTTATATATAAAAATGCTGGTTGGTTCTTTTTGATAAGTACTAAATCTCTACTTAATTTTTTGGACACATGAAAGTTACAGTAGCTATTTATTCCTATGTTAATTATAGCTTCCAAGTCAGTTTCAAGATGCACATGATTGTTTTTTCTTTTTCTTATGTGAGATTTGATTTTCATTCCCATCTTTTATAAGCCTGAGAATGTCTAATGGGAAGATAGTGTCTTTGTCTTGTCAATTGTAGTTTGTTTAAAAAAAAAAAAAAACAGTTTCATAAGTTTTATTCTGCTTGCTGCTATTAAAAATAATTTTTCTTTTGATATACGTGACAGATTTTGTTACTTGGACTGGAACAATGTATGGCCAAAGAGAGTTGTTCTTTACTCTCAAGGGAAGATGGTTCTTGACTTTTAGCATTATTTCTTGATTTTAAGTTTTTTTGGCCTTGAGGGCCAGACATTGTGCATGCTAATCACTTTTGTTTCGTCTTTTCCTAGCCCAAAATCATTTTTTTCTTCATGACACACATTTTGGAAAACTTTTTAGACACCCCTATAATGTATGTATTGATCTGTTCTCTGGAGGAATCCTGCAGATCATTGAATGAATGATCCTTTGTCTTCTCTATTTTGGGTAGGTTGCTAGATTCTGCCTCCGTCCTCATGCCTGTTCCGTGGTCCGTGCAGTGTTTCCATGCAATAAATCTGGGAAATCAGGAGAGTTTGCTTCCAACATGTCAGTGATCACTACCCTGCACTGTCTGATGCTTAGATGTTTAGTCTCCAGAATCACTGTCATGTGCAACACAAACAGCATTTGTTTTTATTTTCCTGTTATTTCTTTTTTTTAAGATTTAGTTATTTTTATTGCAAAGTCAGATATACAGAGAGAAGGAGAGACAGAGAGAAAGATCTTCCATCCGATGATTCACTCCCCAAGTGACCGCAACGGCTGGAGCTGAGCCTATCTGAAGCCAGGAGCCAGGAGCTCTCCCAGGTCTCCCACACGGGTGCAGGGTCCCAAGGCTTTGGGCTGTCCTCTGCTGCTTTTCCAGTCGACAAGCAGGGAGCTGGATGGGAAGTGGGGCCGCCGGGATTAGAACTGGCAACCATATGGAATCCCAACGCGTTCAAGTCGAGGACTTTAGCCGCTAGGCCACGCCGCCGGACCCTGTTTTTCCTGTTATTTCAATAGAAAGGCAGGAGTCTCTGACATTACACATTATTGATAGACTAAATATTTCTCTTGCACATCTAAACTTTGCTCTTTTTCTGAGGCTTTAACGACATCACTGTGAAGTGCCCACAGTTGGTTTTACTTGTATTTATTATTTTTTCCTTCAATGCATAACACTACCTGAATTTATGGTTTGAATTTCACCTTGCTCCTTTGATGTTTAAATTCGCTTTTTCACTGTATTCAAACTTCTGCTAAATACAGCCATGGGTCCTAACACATTTAATTAATGTTTACTTTTGAATCCGTGTTTGGTGAATGCAGTAAGTAAAAAATTTTAATATTTTGCTAGCAGCCCCCCAAAATTACAGCAAATCATGCTTTCCTAACAGCTTAGTCAAAATTATGTGTTAGACAAACACAAAATAAGGATTATCTGATATAGTCTTTATTCTTTCATAATAATAAGTTGAGAGCTGTACTGTAATTCCTGCTCCATCCCCCTCTTTGGTAGCTCCATCCTGAATCTCAGGTAAAAGGTTTCCTTTGTGAGACTAGCTCCCTGCCAGGTTGATATCCTGAGTATGTATCACCACCCAGCACAATTAGACCAACAACTCTGCATGTGCTGCCTTGCTTGTATATATACTATTCCATCATCTGGAAAAAATACAAGAAGTAAAATAACAAATAAAATTTCTTTTGTTTTCCTAGCATACTTAATATGTTTATCTTCTTTAATCAATATCTTGTCTTCATCAAATATCGAATTATCATAATAAGAGATAAAGAATGATGTACAGTGTTGTATGAACATATCAGTCTTTAGTTTCTTTTAAACTGCATTCAAATAAATTATTATATCTTCTAGATAGATCATTTTGTTGACCATATGTATATGTACTTTTAATAGGGGAATCTGTTTTCCTAGCCTGGTGTATCTGTTTTCCACCACCCCCATTGCCTTTAATTTATTTTGCTCTGTTGTGTACAATGACATCTTAATTAACGAGCTGTACTTGTTTAAAGGAATTCACCCAAACATGAATGATGAGATTCATTTAAGTTTCTAGCATTTTTGCTACCAGTTATAGTAAGTGATTATGGTTCCCAAACTTTTCCCTTTGAAAAGATATAGTCCAAATTATCTAGTTCAGGAAAAAAAAAAAGAAAAAAGAAAATGCCTACAATTTCCTATGTTCCAATGTTGAGTGAACACTCAACACTCACTTGATCTCAGATCCTTATGTTTTTCTCCATGCAGCCCGGTGTCATGGTTCTTTTTCTACTCTGTGTTCTTTAAAGGTAATTGCCATTGTTTTCCAATTTCCAAATGCTACTTTACTTACCTACCCTACTTTGCACTTATCAATACATTTTTGTTGCCTCCATTTTGACTAACATTGAACTACCATTTCAGACCAACAAATTTTACAAGAAAGTGAAAACAGACATTTTATTGTTTTTAGAATAAGGTATTATACTTTTTATTAAAAATGCTTTATCTAAAAATTAAACACATGGATGTTTTGTATGCCATTTAATTAAATAATTTATTGAAGATTTACTTATTTCATTTCAAAGATATAATGACTGAGAGAAGGAGAGGAAGATAATAAGAAGAAGAGGAATAAAACGAGAGAGAGAGAGAGATCTTCCATCTTCCATCCTCTGGTTCACTACTCAAATGACCATTCTGGATAAGGCTGAAGTCAGGAAGCCGAAATGCCAAAAGCCCCATCTGAGTCCCCCATGTAGGGGCAGGGTCCCGAGTATTCATCTATCTTCTGTTTCCTTTCGAGACGCGTTTTCAGGCATCTGGATTGATGTCAGTGCAACTGAGTCTCAAATCAGTCCTCTGATATGGAATGCACAAGGGCAAGTCGATGTTTAACATGCTGCAGTACAGCCTCAACCTCCTTGCCTTGTGATGATTTAATTTGCTGTGTCAGCCTGAATGGATTAAGAGATGTCCAAAAATTTTTTTTAAAATGCCATATTTACTGTAGCTGTAAGTTGTTACTTTTAAAATTAAGATTGACATTTGAATATGTATTGAGTCTTTCTACTTCTTTGATAAACCTATCACAATGCATTAATTGACATAAAGAGTTGAATGTAATTATTAAAGTTACATTGAGCTGTGATGCCTTACTTATTTTTCTTTCACAATTTGTGCTGATGATATTTTATCTCCTTGTTTGTACTTCTTTTCTCTATGATCATTTTTTGACATTTTGAGAGAACCTCATCCTGTTCTTACACAGTAAAATGTATGTTTTTCATGTATTCATCTTTGGATTGTTGCAATTTGCACTGCAATGATTCACCTTTTTACCTTTGTGCTTAAAATCAGAGCATTTGTTTTTATATGCATATCAAATGGGATTAATTTTTTTATAAAGATATATTTCACACTGCAATGCAAAATACTTTGGAGCTAGACTTCATTTTAAACATCTATCCATCCTAATTATTTAGTATCTTTTTAGAGGCAAAGAATTAGACAATTAAATATGTTTACTGTTATGATTTGAGGTGAATCATCAGTGCGGTTAATCCAGAGGAAAACATTGGATTTTAAAACATCTATTGAGAAATTATGGGATTAATTCTATAGAAAATTTTGAAACTCCAGACATTTTGAGGTAAGAACAATATTAGTATCATAATGTAATTATGTACAAACAAGATTGGAATAGACCAATGAGAACTGACAGAATTATTTTGGTTGAAGATAAAGAATCTACTCAAGTGTTTTCCTTCCTAATTATATTTTCCTTCTCTAATGTTTCATTCTTTCTTTTAATCACTGCAAAGAGTTACATGTGTTATTTAAAAAAAGAGTTGAGTAAATTTGACACTTTAGAGTATATGGCCATTCAACATGAAATAATTTTAGAGTTTTCATATTTGTGTTACTGATGACATACAATATTGACTTGCAGCTAGAGCATAATAAATCAGGCTGGAAGTAGAAATCTATGTAAAAAATTTACATAAATGAATATAACTCTAAAGTATTTCCAGGTAAGAAATCAAGAAAACGGAGCCAAATTCTCATTGTAAATCTTAACAATACTTGATATTAATACTAATTATACTTTAGACAAATAAAACACTATGATTGTTTCTTTAGGCTAAGTTAAAGTCAGCGAATGAATAAATATGTTCCTCCTAAATTTTAAGTACATTTTCAAAATTATAGGATTTGAAGATAGAAATAAATTTAAAAGACAAACCCTTCTGGCCTTCATCACAAAGAAGCAACTAAATTAACTGAGAACACAGCAGGATTTTATTATCAAGAAAGAAATTAGCTCAACATCTTTTTAAACACAATTTGGGAACCAGGAGTTCACTGGAAGGCAAAATAAAAACTAAATGTGACTGTAAAGGCACAGCATTCATTAAATCCTGTCAGTTCTCTAACATGCTCTGTAATTTCCTTTTTCTTTATACATGCTTCTTCTTAGCCCCCTTTTCTCCAAATGACATTGATTCCCAGTGTGTTCAACAAACGGATAAAATTATGATAGTTTCTCAAAATGTAAAAATTGCATTTAGCTATATATTATATTTAGGAATATAAACTGTATCACTAAACTTATGATGAAATTGCACACCATGGGCCCAGTGTCATAGCCTAGAGGTTAAAGTCCTCATCTTACATGTGCTGAGATCCCTTATTGGCACCGGTCCACTTGCCTTCCAGCTCCATGCTTGTGTCCTGGGAAAGCAGTTGAGAGTGGCCGAAAGCCTTGGGACCCTGCATCCATGAGGGTGATTTGGAAGAAACTCTTGGTTTCAGATCTGCCTAGCTCTGGCTTTTGTGGTCACTTGAGGCATGAACCAACACATGGAAAATCTTTCTATATCTCCGTCTCTCTAGAAAACTGAATTTCCAATAAACATACTTACTTATTTTTATATAAAAAAATTTAGAACTTATTTTTTAATCCAAAAAAATAGACTTACAGGTGAACAAGTGTATACATAGATTCTCAAAGACGAACTCTATACTGGAGTCTAGTATACTGGGAAGTGAAACTGCATTGCAGTATTCATCTCTACTCCCAAATGAAAGGATGCTCTGCAGTAAAACAATATGAGACTAGATTTTTTGCCTTCATCTAATCAAATGCATTGAAGCATTTAAATATCAGAATGTTACTGATACAGTGACATTACGTTACTGAAACAGTATACTACTGCAGTACAGGGGAAAAGAGTGGGAAGGGAAAATGGAAAAGCAGGAAAGAGAAGGAAAGTGGGCACATTCTATTCCTATAAAACTGTATCATGGAAAATAACAAAAAACGTTTAAAATTATAATTTTTTTAAAAGACCTAAATACTGCAGATAGTGATGTGTTCAAGTACCTGAAGGAAGGCATGGGTCATCAGTTTGCAAATGTCTGCAGTTTAATTCTGATCAGAAGCATAACTGAGGCATGGCAAATGCTTTGTAACATAATTAATACAATGGTGGTCTATCAAGCTAAGTATTTAAATTGCGGAATTTTTAAATAAAAAATCATATTCTTGTTTCTGCATATATTTTTCTTTAAAATATTAACAGGGCTTTGAAAGAGAATTTTTCACTTAAAATCGTGAGACAAAATTGTTCACCACAATTATAATGACATAATCCATTTTAAGTCCATCTAGTTTAAGATATTTTGCAATTTTATCTAGAGTTCTTTGCCCATTTCCTGGGTCACTCAGTTATGCTAATACTTTGTTGAACATTCATTACACTCTAAGATGGTAATGTAGAGTTCATACAATCATAATGATGAAACTGAATGGTTTGTGGATTCAAGAACATCAAAAATACATCTCAAAATAATTATAAAGTAATCAAATTTAATTAGCAATATAATAAAGTAATTAAGCTAACCAATAATAAACTAGTCAATGTGAGGAAATGTATAGGAAAAATAAGTTTATAAAATACACTTTGTATTTGATACAGTTAAAATATTTTCATAAATTTTTTGTACACAAGTAAAAAAATTCAAGTTCAAGATATGAAAATTAAAATCCCCAGATTTCTGGTTAAACTGTGCCTCTAAATAATATTATTTTCATTTTTCCTTTTTTCTCAGTATATTGATATGGATTTACATTTTCCTTACACAAAATTTATAAATTATAATATGTTCTTTAAAGCAAAATGTGTTATGATTCTTGCTTTTAGGCACAGAGCAACATGACAACCATGTGTGCAAATAAGCTAAACAAACAGAAAACTGAAATCATGAATCCTGTAAAAAGCAATTTTAGAAGAAATTTTAATACATTTTAATGAATTATACATATATAATTGCAAACATAATTATATTCCTTACATACAAAAATTATTTCAAAAAGTTAAGGTAAGACTTCACCTATGTATCTCATGTTATGTACACATTGCAAGTGCGCAGCCAAACAGCCAGCCCCTTAAGGACACAATAATATGTAATAATGACTGTGAAAGAAATTAGGAAGTGTTTATCACTGAACAGATTTTGAAGCGAACAAAAGCTCCATTTAACTAAAGGTAGTTAATTTTAATATGCTTCAAATTGAAAGCTACGAACCCATAGCATTTATTACCAGTGAGGGTCACACAGCTAACCATATCCCTGCACTTTTCTCTCCTTAGTTGTTTGACTTACTGAGATTTGTGAGCATAATTTGAGGCCTTCGATCAGACTGCCATCCAGCAAATGCATTACGCAAAGCCATCTCATAACAAGCGAATCACAGTGAATTCTGTGGCCATGTACGTTAGAATAACCTCAATTTATTTCCAAATGATTTAAATTTGATTGCAATTTTTTACTTAAACATTGAAATGTCCTAAGCTTCTTGGCTGACACATTCATATGCTCATATGGAAATCCACTGGAGATAAAATATCTTTCCCATCATATTTCAATAAAGCATCAGGGGAGATTGTGTCTACAGGAATTTAGACGCAATATGGCATATAGAAACCTGATAGAAATGGTTTCGACCCAGTGGCAAAGATTACATCAAAAGCATGTTTCTAATTGCATTTTACTAATCCTTTGTTTCTTTATCAAGAGTAATATTCATGGGCCCGGCGGCGTGGCCTAGTGGCTAAAGTCCTCGCCTTGAACGCCCCAGGATCCCATATGGGCGCTGGTTCTAATCCCGGCAGCTCCACTTCCCATCCAGCTCCCTGCTTGTGGCCTGGGAAAGCAGTTGAGGATGGCCCAATGCATTGGGACCCTGCACCCGCGTGGGAGACCTGGAAGAGGTTCCTGGTTCCCGGCATCAGATTGGCGCTCATCAGCCCGTTGCGGCTCACTTGGGGAGTGAATCATCGGATGGAAGATCTTCCTCTCTGTCTCTCCTCCTCTCTGTATATCTGACTTTGTCATAAAAATAAATCTTTAAAAAAAATACGTGATCTTTGTGCAGGATACAAATATGAGTATTCTATTTGCATTATTTGTTTCAAAAACCTGACCTGAGGTTATGAATAGGAAATGCTTGTGATGGCTGTGGTTATAAAGACCTCTTTTAAGTAGGACAGAAATGTTGTTAAATTTGAAAAATAAAAGCTTTTCTTTTAGCAACTGTCCCTGATAATAGAACAAGAGCTTCCATAAAATAATGAACACGCTTGTAAAAACTTATTTATTTCTAAGCATTTCATGCCATTGATGGATGGTACAACACAAGAATGCTTTCTAAATTATACCTAAGTAACAAAAATTTTGCTTCATTAATCTCTTTCAAAAATGGCTGATTGCAGTTATCTGGCCCCCCTCTTTCCCCTTGAATTTCAGTCTTACTTAAAGCTTGGCTGATTTGAAGCACAAAATCCAGAACTGTGCATCCCCAGCTGAATTTTCAAATGATGGCAGCAAAGAATCGAAACTGAATTTCTGGGTGTTCCTTGTTTAAGTTTCATAAATTTGTAGTTTCTTTGTGAGTTTTAGGGAAAGTGTCTCCTAATTCTGGATTTCTCTCATAATGTCAGAAATAAAATTTATACCTGAAACATACAGTCTTTTGCCATCTTTTCCAGGAGATACTTAAGAATCAGAAAAAAAATCTATGTATTAAAAAATAGTCTTTGAATTAATTAAATCATGATAAGGCTGAAATTCATCGAACTATCATAGGTTTCAACCTACAGTCTTATTTGAATTAAAATTTGTATCCCCCATTAGGCTATTAACAGCTGCAAAAATAATCGAAGAAGTTTAAATAGTCTTTTACCTTTTCATATTTCAAATGTAATGCTGTGGTTTGTGCACATTTTGAATGTTTTCCAAGGCATCACTTTCTGAAGTACATCCCTCACTCTCAAAAATTAAGAATTTAAATCTAATCTGAGTGTGATACTTATAAGTGGGCCTCTGGCCAATCTTAGTTCACTGGCAAGTACAGAAGCTAGGCTGGAATGTGGGGCATGCTTATTTTATCACACCTACTGGTTTGCAGGAGTCAGGGATGGGAGTGGACTGGGCAGGACCAGGCTGTAAAACCGCCAGTGAGAGTTGGAGCTGGGAGTAGGCCAGGTCAGGCCAGGTTGCAGTATCTGATGGCAAAGGTCAAGACAAGGGATAGGCTATTCTGAACTGAGTCAGAGCAACCACTGGCATGCACAAGATCTGGGACTGGGAACAGGCCTGGTTGGGCAGCTTAGGGGACACCCTGGTGAACTTGTGGTTCACACTGGTGAGTGAGAGAGCCAAAATGGGGTTGGTGATCTGGGCTGGACACATCTGCAGCATGCCTAAGCACGGGCAGGTATGTACTCTGCAATGTGCCAGACTTCACTAGACTCCAGCATCCTCTGGTACTCATAAGAGCCAGAGTGGATGTAGGACAGGTTGGATTAGGTTTCTGTTCCCACTGGGCCGCATGAGAGTTGTGTCAGTGTGTAGCTGGGCTGTAACAGCCAACAGTAAAAACTGGGTTGGGTGTGGGCCAATTGTGTAAAGCTATTGTTCCTGCCAGGATAGGAGATAAGCTAAATTAACCCAGACCAAGGATCCACCAGTGTGCGCAAAATCCGCCACTGAGAGGAGACCTAATAGAGGAGGTTCGGGAACTCGTTTGTCAGGGTGCAGTCTCTGCAGGTGAGTACAAAATCAAAGCAGTCCAGAGCAGACCAGGTTACAGTTCCTGCTGGCATATGTTTAGCTCAGGTACGAGAATTGGCAAGACTCGACCATTTCATAACATGCACTGGCAGGTCTGAGAACCAGGATGGGGTACAGGACTGGCTGGGTCTCACCACATCACCAGCCAGTTCACATTAAAACCAGGACTTGCAGCTGACTGCTCCAGGCTGGACCAGAGCTCCAAACAGTGTGAACTGGAATGAGGCCAGACCAAGCTAGGTTAGGCTACAGCACCTATCAGCAAATGTCAAGGTGAGATGTGCCACTCCAGACTAGACTGCAATACCCGCTAGCACAATACGAGACCAGAACAGGAGATTGAGGTTGGTAAGGGAGTAGTGGGGGCTGCACGTCTAGGCTACCACTTATGCTGACAAGTATGACAGCTGGAGCTGGGGACAGACTAGATTGAGCAGGGCTATAACACCCGTTGGTCTACGTGTGAACTGGCTTAGGGGAAAATCCAAACTCTTGTAGCTGATTTGTATCCATTGGTACAGGAATGAACAGGTAAGGGCAGGTGGGTTTGGCTTTGCTGAAGCATCAGCTGGCAAGTGCTGGGAATGAGAGCAAGTCCTGCCAAGCTAGACTGCTGAACCATCTGGAGAGTTCAAGATATGGGGTGGGGAGTGGATACACGAGCGAGGTTCTGGGCTCCACTCTGGTGAGATGTAACTCTGATTGGTGAGTGTGAGAACCAGGACTTGGAGTGGGCCTAGCTCGACAGGTGGTGGCATCCACTGACGTGAGTGTGAGACGGAGGATGGAGTTGGTTGTGTTGAATTATGCTTCAGTGTCCAATGATGTACACAAGACCTCAGTGGGATGTGGGGCAGACCAGACCGGTCCACCACACATGTTGTCACACACAGGAACCAGAGCTAGGGACCGGTCCAGTGGGGGTTATTGAGGGTCACTGACTGGGCGGCAACTCCTTCTGTGGTACATGAGGGCTGAGCTTATGTTGGGCATGGCTGGACTGGGCCACAGCATCCATTGGTTTGCTGAGGATGGAGGGAAGAACAAATTGATTAGCTACCCCAGTGAAGTTTGACAGCAAATTTCTGGTCCAACGGAGACTCAGAGGTGGATTATGATAGTCAAAAAACATCAGAAGGATTTCCTCATCCTTGGAGCAGCACTATCAGTAGCATCTCAGAACTACTGAAAATACATGAACAGAACCCTCAGAAAATGTTTCATAGTGGGGAACTTGGGATGACATCAGGTGGAATTCCCCATCCCCTGGGTAATGCAGGCATCTAGGCATGGTTTCTCCCCTGCCACCAAGATATGTGAAGAGGAAAAAAAAAAAGGTGTAAGCAATGGACTCACCCACTATCCCCTGTTGTTTGACCCTTTCCACCCTGACAAACTATGCAAACATCATCAGTGATAAATTAAAAAAAATTTAAAAAGAAGTGGGCCATTGGGAAATAACAAATATTACATAAAATAATTAAATATGAACTCTAATGCCTTTATAAAAAGTAGAGAGACAAGTCCCAGATATACTTGGTACACAGCTTACCTCTTGCTCTGAATTATCTCAAGGCTTCTATAAAGACCAGCACCAGACGAGCCCATACATCTTGCATCTCCAGGGCAGTGAGTCAAAATCGGCTTCTTCCTCCATTTCCTTCTTCTCCAACCCTCTACTCCTTCTTCTTTGTTTTCAAAAAATGGTCTGCATCAAATATTCTTTATAATGAAGAGGTGAGACAATATTTGTTGATCAAAGTAGTCTTATTAACTAACCACGTGAATCTGAATATATTTTAAATGTATAGTCTTTCGTGGAAATGTTCATGTGTTTCAAATAAGGCATGAATTCTTATTTGCTTCTATGCACATATGTATTTAAGCTATTTTTCTATTATTGTAGTAATACAATAGAAGAATTCTCTGGAAATTTCTCATATAGATTGGAATGACATTCTTCTAATTAATATTTCTTATGATCTTTTATTTTTTCAAATAGCTTTCTATACCATCTTCACTGTAAACTTATGACATTTTTGCATAGAATAATACATTATATCTTCTATCATTGTATGTTAACATTCCCATGCTCCATCTATTGTATTTTCTAGATTTTAATTTCTGTTATTCTTGACATATATTCATTGTATTTTGGTGTCACAAATTTGTTTGCCTATCCTCAAATCTGATCTTTAGTTTTCTGCACTTGTTTTATTAACTTTAATATATTTCTTACTTTTAAATTGTTGCAACTGTAAAATCCTTGCTCTTTACATCACAATAAATTGAATTTTTTTCAAAGACAGTGATATTTTTATTACATCATGTATTAATTATTGTGTAATTTTGTCTTATACATAGCTAATGTTAAAGTTATTAAACCTTTGTTGAATATATAAAGTAGTTATAAATGAACATTCAAAACAGACAGAAAACCAAAATCTTGTGTTGCTGCAATGAAGCAAAAATATATAAAATTAACTTTGCTCAGTGGCAGTATCATAGCCAAAGAGGTTTATCTGAGGCATGTTTATTGCTAATTGAAAACATTTCCCAAAAATATATAAAATTAGATTATACTTTATGGCCCATTTTTATACCCTGCAACTTAAGTGATGGCAAATGTTGCTATCATTAACTTCTTTTTTTTTAACATATATTTTTATTGCATTTCCTTTTTTTAAAACTAGTTACATTGCATTATGTAAGACATTTTTTTATGCACTGGGATTCCCCCCGCCTCTCCCAAAACCCTCCCCCGATGGTGGATTGCTCCACCTTGTTGCATTTTCATAGTTCAAATTCATTTGACATTCTTTCATTGGAGGTATTTACCAAGCATACAGTCCAGCATCTTATTGTCCTGGTAAGTTCAATGGTTTCTTGGTGAGACCATCTCTGGTCTGAAGGTAGAGCTGGCAGAGTATCATTCCAATCAATTAAAAGTCCCAACATAATATTTCCAACCATTTACAACATTATGGCATTAATTGACATGGTATTGATTAACCAATATGTTAATAGGAAAATGCAGGTTCTCAACCACAACATGTGACTTCTTCATAGACACTTCAATTTTGGTTTACATTCAACCGTATTCTATACACCTTAAAATGGCTTAGATTGCTATTCAGCTGTCTCATGCCTATTTTAATTTTAGTCTTTAGCAGTTTATAGCATTGAAGCATGATTTGGTGAACCTGGCTGTTTTTCGGGTGGTCTAACTCTGTAATTCTAACAGGATATATGTCAACAGTTTAGGTGAGCATGTTTAGGAGGGGTGTGCAGAGAAATCTTCCATATCCCAGTTAGGAGTAACTAATCTTTGTGTCCCACCCAGTGAGGTATAAATGCATCCCCGCTGACCGTTTCGTGTCTGGTTCTAAGCTTTCCTTGTTGTTCTCTGTCTATCTATTCTAGTTTTGTTTGTTTGTTTGTTTGTTTTGAGGGGTTTCTGGAGCGCTCCTGATGGTTATTATGAGAGGGGTTGGGGACCCAAAGTTGGAAGCAGGCAAGCACCAGAGAAAGCTCCTCTCCCTAGTCCCGAAGGAAGTTTACTGTTCTTCTGTTTCTGCGGACCGCTCAGGGATCCTGGTTGTTGTTCCGATGACCTTGGAATCTGCTAGGCAGGATTTGGGTTTCTTCCATCCCATGTGGTAGATCCAAATGGGGGTGGTTGACCTCAGAGTTCTTGGTCTCCGAAGGCACTCATTAACTTCTAAAATTACTATTCATTTGCTCATTATTCTCAATTTAAAACAGAATTATATTTCCTTTTCTTTTTGACACTAATTTTTCCATAGCTCCACATCTGTGGTGGTTAATGCATCAACTTAATTTGATTCAAATATCTGACTGAATACTCTCAGTGTCTGTGATGGCACCTCTAGAAGAAATTAGCATTTCAATTGACATACTGAGTGAAGCAGCCTCCCCAATATGTTCAGACATCATCCAAATTGTTGAGGTCCAAATAGAATACAGGACGGTTAATTTTTCTCTTTTTACCTGATCTGAACTCCAGTGAACTCAGTTTTTGACTTATGCAGAAGACAGAAGAATCTTAGAGAATGAACCGGATTGTTCATTAACCAGACAGTGACTCCAATTACAGTTGGTGTACCAGAAGTAATTTTATAGCTTGGACAAATTAACATTTTCTCTGATACCTGGAAAGCAGTGATTGACCTGGCAAATAAAACTTTTTCCCTCAATACTTGCTTATAAGGACTACCAGAGGGAACTACATTCAGTTGGAAAGGAAAGCAATATGCTTTCAAACTCCTATTTCTGGGATATGCAACTCCCCAATTATGTAACAATTTATCACACAGAGAGGTGAATCTTATACCTTCAGCATTCATATAATCTAGCAACATTATGTTTATTGGACATAGTGAGAAAGCTTCAGCAATTACTTTTGATATTTCTGTCACAAGTAGAGACAGGTTTTTAAAATTTAGATTCTTCTACTTCACTGAAATTTGCATGGTTGCATCACTGTAAAGCTGAGATGCCTCTTCTAAGGTGAAAGATAAACATAGGAAGAACAAATGCAACCCCTAATGTTCTCACAAGTTTTGATGTATGGTAGTTCTAATTTTGGTGTGTTGTATAATGTTTTTACTGGGTGACTAGAAACACTTCTTACTGTGAATAAGGCCAAAATAAGAAAAGGCTCCAGAGCAAACAGTCAAAACTGAAAGGACAGTACCCTCCTTCCTGGAATATACACTTGTGTAGTAATTTACCTTCCCTACACACCCTAGTCTGCCAAATCCACAGATTCTCATAATGCTTTATCTGTCATCCCGACAGCCCATACACCATTGCTTCTCATTAAGGAATTCACTTCACACCAAAATGAGTGTGACAATGGGATCATATTAATGAATTATCTTCTTACTATGCTATGCACCATTCCAAAATGCTTGGTTTGATAGAATTATAGAACAAAATTTTTGGAGACTCGTACAATGGCAATTATGTGACAATAACTTTCCAAAAAACTGTCTAAATCAGCATCAGATGTATGATATTACTTCTAGTTAGAATTCCATAGTTCAGGAACCATGGTGTGAAAGTAGCGCTGACACCACTTGTGGTTCCTCCTCATAACACAATGGTAAATATCTGTTCCTTCTCTGCATGGAATTATGCTCTGTTTGTCTACAAGTTTTATTTCCAAAGGGAGAAATCATTCAACCAATAAACACAATCCTGTTGCTGTTGAAATGGAAGTTGAGGTTTTTCACCTAACTACTTTGAGATCTTCGTGCCTGTGAATTAGTAGGCTAAGAAATGTATAATGTTCTGGCTGGGATGATTACTCATGATTACTTTCTAGAAATCTGCTACTACTTGGAAGAACATATTCAGAATTCATTTGAATGTGTTTTACTGTTAACATAATCTGTTATTATAGCTAGTAAAAAACACAGTATTTCAGTCTTGGCAGAACTGTTAATGGTTCAATTTCTCCATGAATGAAGTTTTTAAGCAACTTACTAATGACTTGCTGAGGTGCTTGACAAAGGTCAAAGTGTTAAGAAATGAGTGTTAGAAGAACATATGTGCTACCATAAGATATGTGTGTTTGCATATAAAATATATTAATTTAATTTGTTATCTTATAATGTGATGTACGATGCAATGTTTTCATGTCATAGTATTGTGAATTTTGTATCAAATTTTTTTCAGTGAAGATTATTGCTGTGGTAGGGATAATTGAGTTCTCCTAACAATATATTTAATTTGAAACAAATCCCCAAGTACAATGGTATTAAGACATTGTACTTGGAAAATAACTAGATAAAGAAGAAAACATCGACCTTAATGATAATGGCTTTGTAAAGAAGAACCAAGGAAGCATGTGTACCCTGCTCATCATGTGAAAATGCAGTAAGGAGCTACCATCAATAAATAGCTGACATAAAGCTGAATCAAATAGCACCTACGTCCTAGACTTTCAAGCTTCCAGAACCAAAGGAACAAAAACTATGTAGGTAAAAATAATTTTTTGGCAATGTGTTTATATTTGTCAAATTATGCCACTAATATATCAAGGAGAAGATTTACAATGAGTTATGCAGTTTTTCCCCTATTGTATTATTATTGTGTTTGTTTTAAAATTAAGTATATATTTTGGAGACATGTATGAATGCCAAGTATTCAAAGAATGAGCTAATTTCACATATAAAGATCAGTGTGCTTAGATATTAAATGGTTTGATCACATGTCCAGGATGGTGTTTTCACAAGAGATCATTATTTGAGTTTATGGACTGAGCAAAATAGATTGTATTTTACAATTTTAATAGCTACCACTCAGCCTGTTAAAGGCCCACAGTACAATATTAATATTGAATTTTGTTTTTCCAACTGAGCTTAGACACAATATTCTGACATTGGATTGGAATATTTAGCAATAAAAAATTGTTATTAGGTATTTGATTTTGGATTGGAGTTTGGACTAGTAGCTTTTTGAGTATCCAGTTTATGGATAACAAATTGTGGGGATTGTTGTCTTATATGTTAATGGAAGATAATTCCTTATAATAAATTGCTTATTGAGTTAATAGCCCCTTTTGATTGGATATGTTTAACTTATACTGTCAAAGAGTTAAAAAAAATCATAACCTTTTTGGCTCCCAATTTATAATCTACATTAAGATAGTAAATATTAACTGAAAATTTAGCCTTGGGTTATGCAGTATTATATAACTATTTTCCACATCCCTTTCTAATATTCACATCTCTTCTCTGTACAAGACAGGTGATGACATATAAATGCATTGGGATCTTAAAGCTAAGCTGACATGTTGCAAATGAATGGTTGGGCAGGAAGTCTGTTTCAGTTTATCTTTCTATGTTTGCCTGAAAATGTATGAGTGACCAAAATTCATTTGAGAAAACAAAGAAATACAATAATGATGCATTAATTTTTTAATGAAATGGATAGGAATATTTACTATTTCCCTAAAATATTAAATCTGACATTTCCTATACCTTTTTCACACATAAGGTCAAATATCTTGGAAAATGAGCTGTTTAAGAAACTGAAAGTCTTCATCCAGCATATGTAGATGCCATTTCAGTGTTAATTACATGGTTAACAGGTATTCTTTTATTGTTTTACACCTTCCAAAAGTTATTAGAATTCCATTATATTATAACTCATCAGGAGCTCCAGATCACACAGCAATGACTCCACAGAAATAAACTAGAAATTAGCTTGTGATTAATTTTAGAAACATGGAATATTCATGAGTGATTACATTACTATTCTTATATATTTTAAAGTCTCTTAACTACTTTGGCAAAAATAATTGGCTCGGTCATTCTATCAGAATAAGGATTTGATGGTTATTAAACTCAAGCACTTGTCTACAGAATTCAAATATCCAATCTTTACTAACAGAATCTCTACTAATACAAAATCAATCTTCCATTCAATATGCAGCTGTACTATGTTTTCACAAATATATTATCATGATCTGACTATCAAGCTTTGAATGTATTATCTTTTCAATATCCAGGGACATGTTTGTCTCTTTATCAGATATTTTCATTATTACACAATATTCATGTGTCCATAAAAACCTCAAGAAAATAATTTGATGATACCATCTGAATATACAGTACTATTTAAATGATTGAGGCACCTGCATGGTCGAAGCTACTGCTTGACCGTGGGTTGCTGTAGGATGAAATGACATGGAGCGTCGAAGAGGGCCTAACTCCTGAAAACTATATTGTCCAAATAAACAACTTTAATTTCATATTCAATGTAGTGTTATCCTGCAAGGAACAGGGTCAGGATTGTGACTAGAAGAATTATCTCCTTCTGATTCATTAATAAGAAAAGCTCAATTTTCTTAGAAGAAATTATCTGAAAATAATTCACTCACTAACTGAGCAGTATTTTCTTGCACTCTTTATATATAGATGTGGAGCAAGATAGGATACATACATTCAGAAATAGATGAACTAAATATGATTCATCATTACTGGGTTTATTTATCCCAAATGGGAAGGCATAGGAGATACTGCTGTATAACATATTATAATGTAATGGAAAATATGAAAAGGGATAGAAAGCAGTGACAGTATTGCAGAACATTCTGTTTCTAAGACAGATCCTCTCTACTAGAGTCATTCAATGTGATATGCAACAACTGAAGCTGAGTTATGAGAGAGATAGACAAACAACGTTACAGAAAGTGGGCTTCTAATATAAGGACCCTAAGGGTGAGATGTTTAAAAAATGAAAAATATTTTAAAAATACTGTATAGCTAGATTATTGGGAATTAAGAAAGAGCACTGATAGAATAATCTGTGAAAACTGTGAAAGCTAAGTAACGCAATTTCTTTTAGGTTCTAGCTCCAATAATTTCTAGCTGTATCAGAATAATGACATATATTGTACTGATCTAATGTTTTCTTCTTTCATTTTTTTTTTAAATTGAATTCCTTCTTTTAGACACACTCACTGCAATACAAGAGTTCTATTTTCAACATTTACCACATGGAAGAATGCAAGAACACAGAAGGGAGTAAACAGCAGTGAAATCCACAACAATTTTCAAACTTAATGCAAATAAGATTCTGTCCTCAACCTACAGAAAAATTCAAGTATGATTACCGTACAGACTGGGTGACTGCCTCTTAGGCTGTGATATTGGTAAATGAGCAGTGGGAAGAACCTTGTCATTCCTAAAGGGGGCAGGGCTAAGTTGCTGTTACTGCTTACTCTCCAGCTCTGAAATCATGGTCTTTTTTTGGTTACCTGGGTAAGAATATTGATCTACATCATATGATGAAATATCTTACCACATTTTCTTGCTACAAGCTTTTTCTGCCTTGAATATCTTCTACTGCTATCCACATGAGAAATTAATATTCTTAGTATCTTGTCATGTCTTCCAAACTGCTTAATTCATCTTTATTTCTATTGAATGTTTAATTAGACTGCCAAATAATTATTGTTGGATGTTTAATCTCAGGTCTTTTTGCACTTGAAGCCACATTTAAAGTAAGTGTGCCTTTATCACCATCAGTTAAAATTATGACAAACAGTGGTTTTAATTCTGCTGTTGTACATTTTGGGCCAGTGTAAATAACTGAAAATTTATGAAACACACTAGGTTATTTGTACCAACAATTTAATAATGATATCATATTCATGTTTAGCCATGAAAAATACAAAGTAAGAAAGTGAGTATGAATCAACTTATAGAAATTATGCCTTTTGGAACATTTTTGAAACAATATTAAATACACCATTATTGTTTCATCATAATGTGACTCTACAAGTGACTAACATGACTGATTTTGTTCTAAAGGGATATACATAATGCCTAAGTCACCTTAGGTAAATCAAAGCATTAATATGCAGTGATTAAATATTTTAGTGTTTATCACCATCCAAAAAAATTTTCTCAAAAGGAAAAAAATAATTGCTAAAGAAGTGCAACACTTCTTTCTCTTGTAGTCTTTGATGGACATTACTGAGCCACCTGTTTGGTAGACAAATCTGACAATACCATATCTATATGAAAAGTATTGGATCTGTAAAATGTTTAGATAGTAATCCCCTAAACACTGCATCTTATATTATTTAGGAAGCTTTCCAGAAAACTTAAGAGCTAACTCTTTGAATAAAAATGAATCATGAGAATACCTCAAAGAATCTATATAAGAAATTGATGCTAAATTTCTAGAAAATCAGCCAAGTATTTTCTTTCCTATTGAGTAAATATTTCAAAGTTTTAACATTATTGAATTCAAAATTACTTTATTGTTATGACAGATAACAGACTTTTTATGACAATGATCTGCTTCCTCTGTAGTGTAACGAATCACTAAAGCATCTAAAATATTTCCTAGTTTTACTTCCAGTGTTATTTCAAAAAGAATACCAACATCTCTGAGGTTTATCTTCAGGAGATTGAGATGATCAATATTCACTCTTGCCTGTAAGATAGTCCAGGTACTTTAAGGCTGAATTATTAACCAGCAGCCAAGATTTAACACCAAGGTAATGCATTGCCTTACTGGCATGTGTTGCTGTTTTTGCTACATCAAATAGCTCTGTTCTAGTTTATCTAATTATCGTAAAAAAAAAAAAAAAAAACACCTTTTAAAAAATTACAAGACAAGAAATTGCACCAAATCTCCATGTTGATTATTTTAGGAAAATATTACATAAGCTTTGTATATTGATTCATTTAAGAAAGCATATGAAACAGCAGTAATGATTTCAGTCACCATTCAATTAAAAGCATGAAATTTCATTATTAATTTTCAAAACAAACTATACTATCTCCCAGAAATATTTGATTAACAAAAAGAATTAATGTAAGTATTTTGCATTTCATTTACTTATTTACTTTGCAGGGACAGAGATGAAAAACAGATGAAAGAGCAGGAGAAAGACAGACAGAAAAGAATGAATGCTTCATTTGGCAGATGGCTACAATAGCCAGTGCCAGTCACAAAGCTGATAGCATAACCAGGTTTTACAGGTCTGTGGAAGAAATTAAACTAGTTAAACACTGTTTTGTATTGAAATCTACCCTGAAATGAGTCTGGAGTGAGGATCAAGATTTGGGTATCTAGCCTAAACACTCTAACATTGGACATGAGCATTTTAGCTGATTTTTTAAATGCTAGGCTAACTGTCCATCTCTTAATTTTTAAAATATTTTAATGACACAAAAATTACTCATATTTATGGCATATACCAATGCATGTATAGATCATGTAACATGAAGTTAGAGTAAATATATCTGTTTTTTTGAAACTTAATCATATCTTAATAGAGAAATACTAAAGATCCTTAATTATTTTTTGATAAGTAAGTAAATCAGAAAAATGAAGCAATTGAAAATGATGAAGCAGAGAAATGAAAATAACTTCAATTTTTATTGCAAATTACACTATGTTTCTAAAACATAGTAACGTAGTATGCATAATAAAGGGCCCATGTAATGGCTCAATAGCAAAATTCTCACCTTGCAAGCTCCAGGATCTCATGTGGGTGCCAGTTCAATTCCCAGGTGTTCTATTTCCATTCACCTCTCTGCTTGTAGCCTGGGAGCAGTAGAATGTGTCTGAACGTTTTGGGATCCTGCAGCCATATGGAAGACTCTTGGCTTCAGATTGGCTAAACTATGGCCGTTGTAGCCACTTGGGGAGTCAGACAGGGAATGGGAAATCTTTCTCACCGTCTTTCCTTCTCTCTGTAATCTGTTTCTCCAATAACAATAAATAAATCTTATAAAATAAATAAAACATAGTAAACCACTGAGATACAAATTTCGCAATGGGCAAATTATTGCTTCTTCCGCTATTCCGCTTAGTAAGAAAATAAGAAGCTCAAAAATTCTTTAAAAAATAAGAGAAGGCACAATGAGGATCTAATAGAAAACTGCGCATTTGCATTGGTGCACTTTTTTGTTTCTATATCTTTGGTGTGATATCAACTATATAAACCTTTTGAGAATTGATAGGGTTTATTATCTTTATGGTAATGTTTTAAGGAATTATTTATTTTTATTGAAATGTGAAATGCAGATACTCAGAGAGAAGTAGAGACAAAAAGAAGGCTCTTCCATGTGCTGGTTCATTCCCCAAGTGGACGCAGTGGCTGAAGCCAACCCGATCTGAAGCCAGGAGCCAGAAACCCAAGACTTTGGGTCATCCTTCACTGCTTCTCCATGTCACAAGCTGAGAGCTGGATAGAAATTGGGATAGCTGCAACTTGAACTGGTGCCCATATGAGATTCCAGCACAAGCAAGGAAAGAATTTAGCCACTAGGCTATCCCATTGGGCCTCTTATGGTAATATGTTCCAAAAAGCACAACCTCAAATTAACCTTGATTAATGGACACTGGCAAGCAGGGATGAATTGATCTATCGTTTAGATGTATGCATCCCATATCAGAGTGTATGGTTTCATTCCTAGTTGTCCTATTTTAGTTCTAATTTGATGTTGTTGTATCCTAGAGCTTGATTAATGCCAGATTTGTGTTAAATATACCAGAATGCAATCATAATTGTCTATTCTATTCTATTCATTATTTTATTTTTTTAAGAGGCCAGCCAGGCCACTGCACTTGCATGTAAAGAAAAAGGTTGATACAGTGAGGTTTGAATTAAGGATACTGGAGGAGGAACTTTATACTCAGACCAGTGCACCCACCTATGCAAGAGCTGGGTTAGTAAGCACCAATTACCAGGTAGGCTGTGGAGCCTGCCTGGCAGTGCTAGGCCACAGCACCCAACAGTGTTGCATCAGGGTTAATCACATTAGTCTAGGCCATGAAACTCACTAGGACACAAGAGAACTAGGTCTGGAGATAGACTGCATGGGGTATTTGTGGGTTTATCATTGTGAGATAAAATACCCGCTAGTTTGCTAAAGAGTTGAGAGTGGTGACAGACTGAGCTTGACATGACTACAGAACTCACAAACACTCATGAGAACTGGAATTGGGAATAGACCAGGCTGTCCAAGGCACATCACCCAAAGACACACCCAGGAATTAGGTACAGGGTGGGCTCGTCCACAACATCCTCTAGTACACACAAGTTCTGAGACTTGGGGGTGGACTATGCTGGGTAAGGACCTAGCACCCATTGACATGTGTGAGATCTGGGTCTGGAAGTGGGCTTGGAGGGGAAACTTGGGGAATACCGCTACTGGATTGCATCTTTCACTGGTGAGCATGTGTTCACTATGTGCTGGGTTTGGGTCAGGCTTGATTAGGCTATTGCACTTGTCAGCAGGTGTTTGGGCTAGCTTAGAGGGGCAGACCTGGCAGGGTCAACCCATATCATGGCACACTGGCATGCAGGTAGCCAGGATATGGTTCAGGCTATGGTGGACCTGGCTACTAAACCTACCAGTTTGCTTGAAAACCAGGGATGGGGACAGGCTTGGCAAAGCTTTGACAGGTCTTGGCACCCAACAGTGAGTTGGGACATGGGTAAGCTCTGCTTTGTCATGATGTAGCATTTTATGGCAAGTGCCAAAATGGGCTGTAGGCCATGCCAGGCTGGGTTGAAGTAACCACTAGCACACAGAAGATTTGTGGCTGCGAGCAGGTCTAGTTGGGGAGGTAAGGGAAGGACCCTGTTGGGCTGCAGTTCCCACTGGAAAGCACAAAAATTGGGAATGGGTGTGGAACAGGCTGACCATGCCTGCAGCATTGCTCAGCATGTGCCTGGAATTGATCTGAGGTATGGCAAGCTGGTCTAGGCTCCAGCAGCCCGTTGGCACTGCCAAGAGCCAAGGTGGTTTTAAGACATGGTTGTTCTAGGTCATTACATCCCGTTGTCCACATGAAAGCTGGGTTGGGAATGAGCAGGCAGAGCTGCACTAAAGCACAAATTGGAGAGAGTCAGAATGGATGTGGGCTTGTCTTTGAAGGTCTCAGTATCTGTCTGTGAACTTGGACTGGAGATGGGCCAAGTCAGGATAACCACTCATTGGTGTGTGTTGAATTTCTGCCTTGGAATTGGTCTGATAGGGATGCTTGGAAACTCCCTTGTTAAGATGCAGCCCCAATTGATGAACAAGAGAACTAAGACTGGGGAATTCCAGTCCAGACCAGGCTTGTCTATAGGCAGGCTGGACTGGATCAGTCTGTAATACCAGTTGACAAGTTTGAGAGTCAGGATAGGATACAGGACAGGTAGGGTTGGTAGGGTGTAACAGTTTCTACTTCACATTAGGGCTAAGACTTGGTCCTGGCTGTGTTAGGCTAGGCTGCCGCATCCACAGCATGAGCTGGGACTAGGGGCAGGCCAGTCCATGCCAGCCTGCAACACCATTAGTGAATGCCAAGGTATGGCATGTAGTACCAGACTGGGCTATAATATCCCACTGCACATGCAAGATCATAGGTGGAGACCAAAACTGTTGAGGGGGTAGCTCTACATGGGTTCCCCTGCTGGGCCATTGCTTACACCGGTGAGCTTGAGAGCTGGGACTTGGGGTGAACCAGGCTGAGCAGAGCTATAACAACCATTGCCATGCAAGCTGGGTTTGGGGGATGGCCAGGCTAGGCTAGGCCACTGAATGCTGGCACATGCAAGGGCCAGGATAAGTGTCACTTGGCTGGGCTTTGCCACAGCATCCACTGTCAAGTAACCAGGAGAGGATCTATGTCATGTCAGACTGGACTTCATTACCACTTTAAAGTGAAAGATCTGGAAACAAGACTGGGCCTAGTAGGGAAACTGAACACTCCTTTGCTGAGCTGCAGCTCTCACTGGAGGGAGAGTCAGGGCAGGGGCAGACTAGGATGGACAATGTGGCAGCACCCATCAACATATGAGTGGACTGGGTCATGGAATGGTGTGGGTTTAGCTAAGTTGCATACCTATAGGTGTATATAAGAGCCTGGTTGAGATGCTGTACGCACCAGACTAGTCTGTTGTACATACTGGCAAGCATAGCAACTGTGGCTGGGGATGGTGTTGGGATTTTTGGGCATCACCCTAACTAGGCTGCAGTTCCCACTGGTGTGATTATGGGACAGATCTGTGGAACATTGGGTTAGGCTGGGCCACAGGAGCCATTGGTTTGCATATAACATGGGACTGGGGACAAAACTGACCAGAAATCTACAGTCACCAGTGTATGTGTGTAGGGTGATTTAACTGAAAGTCCTAACTGGACTCTATACTGGCTAGTACATGTAAAAGTCAGGTCTGGGGTTACCCCATTTGAGGTTCCTGGGGGACTTCCCCAATGGACCACCGTACTCAAAACTCTGACCTCAGAGTGTCATGTAAGAGGCTGGGTAACAAAATAAGTTGGGCAATTCTCCTGGCTGAGCATTGGCAGCAAGTGTCTGGGTGAGTGAATGTATTGAGGTGGACCCTATTAAGCAATGAACCTTGGAAGGATTTTTTTCAACATTGGAACAAAGCATCTCATAACTATCAAAATCACTTAAGCAATACCCTCAGAACCTTCTCCACATCATGGTTTCTAAGATGATACTAATTGGACATCCTCCATTCCTAGGTAATGATGAGATTTGGCAGTTGTGAGTAAACACTAGTCTCTCCCCGATCCACACTCCAATCAAGTGGAAAGGAAAGAAAAAGAAAACTGGAAATATTTGTCTCACCAACTTTCTCCCATGCTTCAACCCTTCCCAAACTAATCAATGCTCTATATGGGCATGCATCCATGTCAACTATATAAATAACATCAAAAATAAAATTACATTATTTGAAAAAAAGAACATGTTAGTTAACACAAAATGAGTAGCCTGAGTTACATGGAAATTAAAGATCATAGTGAAATGGTCTAATATGACTTCAGCTTGGACTGGAAATATCTGGGTTGTAGTGAAGTGTTTGTAAAGGCATTTATAGTGATAGAGCTCTCAGTTCCTTTCCTAAATGCATTTTTAACCTCAGCTAGGAATGTCCTTTCAATCCACCATAGAAGCTAACGGTTATCTATTAGCTGTTTATAGGCAGATACAACACAAATAAAGAATACTGCCTGTCTAGTAGCCTGAGAAATTCATGCTAACAAAATTCGAATTATTTGTCTTAACTTAAAATATGACTGGTAAGCTTTTTAGTTGGAGGATTAAAAAAATTCCAATTTGATAGCAGAGAGGCATGCTTACAGCCAAATATCAGGATTTAAGTTAATTTTCCATACACCTACTCTCAGCTGTGGGAAGTAGCATACTTTAACAATATTTACTCCTAATGTAAATGGCCCATTGAGACTTGTGCATGTCAACATTTTATATCTTTTTGGAAAATATTCATTTAATAGTTTATTTAACAAATATAATGTGATTTTGTAATTTCAGGAAAAAGGTCAAATCTGTTGCTGTATTTTGTATTTAATATGATCTTAGTATCCAGCTAATATGAAACCATCTGTGCTAGATGCCTTTCCCATTTTGAGCATTGTGTTGTATCCTAACTGCTTTCCTCATTTCACTTCTTAATATATATGAAAGAAGAATGAGTATTTCAAAATAGGAATCAGATCACATCACTTCTTTTTTTAAAACTTTGTTTACTTTATAATCACAAGGCTAACACACAAGGAAAAAATTATAAGGGATCACTCTTCCACAGGAATATAGACAAAGTGTAATATTTGATTGCATTTATATTTATTTATTTTTTATTATTTATTTATTATTTTCTCTCTAAATATTTTTTATAACCAAAAGATGCTGAAACGAGTGAAGAAGCAATGCAAGGTCCATGTTTCATGTAATAGTTTGTGTATAATGGAGTGAACACAAGTGGAAGTTTTAAATATTATTTAAAAATTCTATTTAAGTTCTATTTAAACTATTTGCATAATTTCATCATTTTAATTTATAGTTTAGTTAACTTTGCAATATTTTCTTTTTCATCACATGTTACGTGATCAATAACATATTAGTACTATTCTTATTTTACATGTAAAAAAGGAAAGTGTAGAGCCTAGCATAGTAGCCTCATGGCTAGAGTCGTCAGCTTGAACACTCCAGGATCCCCTATGGGTGCCGGTTCTAATCCTGGCAGCCATGCTTCCCGTCCAGCTCCCTGTTTGTGTCCTGGGAAAGCCACAAGCGGGACCCTGTACTCACAGGGGAGACCTGAAAGAAGCTCCTGGCTCCTGGTTTCAGATCGGCTCAGCTCTGGCCGTTGCAGCCGCATGGGGAGTGAATCATCAAATGGAAAATCTTCTTCTCTGCCTCTGCTCCTCTCTGCATATCTGACTTTCCAATAAAAAATAAATAAATCTTAAAAAAAATAAAGGAAAGTATAAGAAGGAAAAGTGTTACTCTTAAAAATTTTGATTAATAAGTAAAATTTTTCATTTCTATATATACATATATATTTAAAGATTTATTATTTTTATTGTAAAGGCAGATCATATTTTTTGGAGAGAAGGAGGGACAGAGAGGAAGGTCTTCTATTCACTGGTTCAGTTCCCAAATGGCCACAATGGCCAGAGTTGAACCAGTCTGAAGCCATGTCTCCTAGGATCCCAAGGCTTTGGGTCATCCTCTACTCTTTTCCTAGGCCATAAGCAAGGAGATGAATGGCAAGTGGAGCAGCTGCAACACAAACTGCCCATGAGTGATCCTAGTGCTTGCAAGGTGAGAATTTAGCCATTGAGCCATCACACTAGGCCCTCATTAATATTTTTGAATGTTATTTGAAATTAATCAAAACCAGAATTCCTGGATTATGCAGTAAAATGTTTATGTAAAATGATTTTGGAATTAAAAAAGAATGAGCAACATACTTGGGTTAAGCTTCGATTAAAAACTCTGTAACATATGAGGAAACATAATTTATCTTGGCATAACATCATTATTTATTAAGATATATTAATAAGCAGCACCTTTGGGTGCAACCAATCTATTCAGTTGCTCTCACTGTTGATTAGGATATGTGTCTAAACTGTAATGTACTGTGAATATATTAATGTATGATAGTGTCTTTTGTTTATTTAATGTGAAGCAATTACCACTTATTCATTCCACCAATCATGATTTTGTGTGTGTGATTCGCAGTGCTGTTACAGTGTTTAAATGAACAAGGCCATTATTCACATTTTATTGTTTCCCAAAGCTATTATCTCCTCTGAGTTCCAGATAGTGTGATGATTTAAACAGGCAAAGAGCAACCTGATGAATCAGGCTTGTTAAAGAAATTGTGTTATCACTAACACCTGAAAGAAGAAATATCACAAATGAAGGCAACATTAATCGAATTTTCATATAGTCATATAGGTTAATTGTGACAACATTTGATTGAAGTCTTTTATGTTTGTTTTTTCCTCTAAGTATTTTATATATATATATATAAAATATTTGATATTATAAGAATCTCTTTTCCACAAATCAGTTATTGTCAGGCAAATGTAATGTCACAGTTGTTGGTAGACTAATGTAATATTATTTTGAAAAGTCTTATTTCCTAATATTTGTTTATAAAATTATTTTTTCATACTTTTTTTGTTTATTAGTGCTTATATTAGTGCTTACTGGAGGATTTTTTTTATTTTCACCAAATAACTACTTAATAGTATTGGCTTTCTCACATTTTCATTTAGGAATAGCTTTGGTTTTCATGTTTCATATTGACACACTGTGTTTCCTTCATAATACTTTGTTTATTACAGTTAGTTTCTATCATTCTTTCACTAAGATTTCATATATTTTTTTAATTATGAATTCAAAAGTTATTAACTCGAGAGGATAATATCTGAAGAGAAGTAGCATATCTTGCTTAGAGTATCAATCATATTAGTAAAGTTTTACTTACTACAAAGTATTCACAGAAATTCACATACTTTCACTCTTTTTGAACCCAGTGTACAAGTTGAGAGGATGAAGCAGTGACTCACGAATCAGCGTTTTTTAGTTACATTACTACTAATCATGGAAGAGATAGGAAATATCGTTGCTTATTATTGATTACAAGTAGTAATGTTTGCTTTTTCCCTTTTATCCTTAGAAGCAGATTAAATATAAATATGCCATCACTTCTTGTCATTTTGTCTAAGGTCAAGTGAAGTAGCAATATGCTGCTGTCATTGGAGATCTAGAATTGCCAGCAGTATATAAACTAGTAGTAAATGTGAGAAGATAATCATCATAACTGCCATATTTTAACATATGCTTATTTGTAGGTTCAAGTTACATGCTACATACAGTGTTTTGAACATATCACAATTAGAAATGAAAATTCAGTAATTAAAAAAAATTTATCACTAGAATTTCTATCACATTATTAGAGGCAGATGGTTTACATTGGATCATTTTAAACTGTGCTAAATAAATATATGTTGTCAGTGTTTTTGTTGTATGGATTAGACAAAATTTAAATGTGAAGATACTGCAATGACACAGACCTTATTTATTTTTAAATTATCATCAGTAACAAAGTCTTAAAATGCAGTTGCCCTTTAAAACATTTGCTTATTTAATTTATTAGAAAGGCACAGAGAAAATTTTATTATCTGACCACATAGCAAATAGATGAAGTTTCTATTTATTAAGACAATGATTAAAGCCTACTTATGTATTATATAGCATATTAAATAGGCTAATTAAAAAAACATTTTTATTGCAAAGTCAGATATACAGAGAGGAGGAGAGACAGAGAGGAAGATCTTTCATCCGATGATTCACTTCCCAAGAGACCGCAATGGCCAGTGCTGCGCTGACCCGGAGCCAGGCACCAGGAACTTCCTCCAGGTCTCTCACACTGATGCAGAGTCCCAAGGTTTTGGGACTGTCACAACCAGGGAACTAGATGGGAAGTGGAGCTGCCGGGATTAGAACCGGCGCACAAAGGGGATGCTGGTTCATTCAAGTTGAGGACTTTCGGCGCTAGACCACGGTGCCGGGTCCTAAACAGTCTAATTTAAGGGAAAACATTGAACTTATTAAAAACTTCCTTTTTAAATCATTATTTTATGTTTTTTAATGCTTTAAAAATATTTTATGATACAGATCCATAGCTCCAGGAATTTTTCTTCTCTAATTGCCTTCTGCACTCACTGATTTTCCCTAAATAGTTACAATAGTACAGTCCTACAACAATAGTCACAAGTCCATCATTCTGCTATTTAAGTGTATCCTGACATTGCAAATATGGAAAATGGGAAAAAGTCCAAGATGCTATTGTCAAGATTAATATTTAGTACTTTCATTGGGAATCCGTCTTTATTTGGGAGTAGAGATGTATATTATAATGAATCTTCACTTCTTGGTATGCTAATGTCCCTTACACAGTTCTTCTAGATTATCTTATGTACATACAAGTTTACCTATCGATAGACCTAAAATCAAATAGAGATTTCCCATGTAATGTGATGGTGTCCAAGGAGAACAAAGAAAGAGATCATCAGCATCAGTATCCTCTCAGGCAATGCAAATAGCAGACACGTTAAGATCTCACTTAGCAAAAGTTAGGATGATCACTCTGCAAATGATGGAGTATAAGTGATGATAAAAGTGCTGAAAAATTAGACTTCTGTAGATTGTTAGTAGGGATGTAAATTTGGGCAACCATTATTGATGACAGTATGGCAATTCCTTCATTGCTACCCCACTGCTCCCACTGGTCAGCTTGAATGCCAGGACAGGTGTGAACCAGGCTTGGCAGGACTGCAACAATCATTAACCCGGATGGAAGCTAGGTTTGGGGGAGGGCTAAGCTAGGACAATACATCCACGGACACATGCAAGAGCCAGGAAAAGTGTCAATTGGCTGGGCCTTGCCATAACACCCATTGCCAATTTCTAGGAACAGGCGTAAGGTATGTCAGACAGGACTGCAGTACACCATGGAAAGTGCAAGATCTGGGACTGGGCCTAGTAGGCTGCTGACAGCATAAAAAATAATATAAAGCATTTTAAAAAAATAAATATTTAGTTACTTTAAAAGTATTCTTGAGCTCGGCAGCATGGCCTAGTGGCTAAGGTCCTCGCCTTGATCCCATATGGCCGCTGGTTCTGATCCCGGCAGCTCCACTTCCTCTCTATCTCTCCTCCTCTCAGTATATCTGACTTTGTAATAAAAATAAAAGTAAATCTTTAAAAAAAAAGTGCCCATGGAGTTCTGATCTAAATATAGATTGCTGCAAGTCAGGTCCCACGGCAAGAGATGGTGAAAATTCTCTGTTCTAGGCATGTTGGCATTTCATGGATGAAGTAACAGCAGAGTATATTTAGCATGTTGTGAACATGAATATGGCAAATCGGCAGTTTCCGTCAGTTGCTGGCAATAGTTTAGAGTGATGACAAATATTATTTTGATTTTTTGTGTGTTATTTAGTTATGAGGAAAGTGTATGGTAAGCAGTCCATTTGATGGTTTACTAATTTCCTTGTTGTTGAGAAGTCCGAGTTGATTATGTATTTAATATGATAACCATTTGTGTGCTGTGAATTGCATTAAGAGTTATGTAGGGCAGAGATGATGCTTACTAAATGTACAAAATGGATTGATGAGATTAGCCAGTTAAATCTTTTCACCAGTAAGGTACTCAACAGCCCATGAGATATTTATTAAAAATGTCAAGTAAATCCTCTTATTTTTGTATCATAGTGTCAAATAGCAGTAAAATAAACATGTTAAGATCCTTAATCTACTGTTATGTTTCACTGTAAAATTTACCTTTGTTAAAATTTGCTTCTGTTCAAATTTGTTGAGATTGCACATAAAAGTATCCTAATATTACTTTGGCTGGTATTTTCTAATTACTGTATAATATTTTGGGAATGCAAATTTTATTTGATTGTCAACTACAGTTAAGCATGTGCCGTTTGTTTTTCTTGCTCAGGTTTTGTAATTTGATGGAATATTTTTATTATAGTTTAATAAATGTTTGCTTTATTAAAAAAAGAAAAAAAGTATTCTTGTCATAATGTATTTTATATATGTTGCTTAAATCAATATGTATGCGGTCTTGGTTTTCTGTGGCTTTCTGTGAAGGAAGTGAATGTACTAAAGTTTTTGAAGTGTGTGTTTGTGCATGGTCTTCAAAAAACAGAACTTTCTGGATCATATATAACACAGACATTGAAAAATCTCTAATTGAGTACCTTAGCAATCTACCGAGAACTAATTTAAAACATGCATTCAGATGAAATACTTGTGGAATATGAAGAGAGAAAGAGCAAGTTGCATTCACTATATCTTTATAATAATTGCATTAGCAATAACCTTATTTATTTACAAAATGTAAGAAGATACTTAAAGTGTGACATTTACTTACAGATATGGTAATAATTTTGCTATGGTGAATTAACTAATGTATAAGTCAATGTGCTATATTTCATTAAATTAAATCCTTGGCAATAATCATTTAGTCTAATGTGAAGTAATTTCACAAATGATCCTTAAATAATAAGTTCATAGCATGCAACCAAATATTTAAACATAGTTAATGTCATTAGCAATGGATCCTAGCTGAATTATATCCAGCAGAATCATTATAAAAAGCTTTTATACTACAGGGATAGGCAACTGCCTGGGTTGTCTTACACCTTGGCAAGTGTTACACTGCTGGGAGGAGAGCAGTCAGTAGTTGGTGGGCTTTCTGGACCTGGTTGAAGCCAAATTCGTGTCCGCTATACCAGTGTGCCAGCATAGTTGCTAGTTTATTTACTTATTTATTTTAAAGATAAATGGGAAAGGTGGGGAACACCAGGCTGGGACATACCGCCCTGGCTCCCTGGCACTGGTGGCTACCTTTAGAAGTTTGGAGGGTCCCCACAATGCAGTGGGGAAATGTGGGAGCTGATTAGCCGACACTGGTCAGGTCAGGCTTGCAGGTTGTGCTCCTCAGGAGGCATTGTATCTTTTAGTTGTTTGGTGCCTATGTGAGATGGTGGTGTTGGTGGTAGGGTAATCAGATTACTGCTACTAATGTTCAGGAATTCTTGTTTTATTTCTCTGAATATAAACTTCACTATTTGACTCAATAAACAGATCCATTGGTTAATCACTGATTTTCTCCTTTCCCTGGTGATCCATAGGGCCTCTATCACCTTACCTTGCTACTTTCCATTCTTGGGCCCCTGTACTGATACATGAGGGACCCTAAAGAGCATCTTGGCTTCTGGCTTCAGAGCAGATCAGCTCTGGCTACTGTGGTCATTTGCTGAGTGAACGAGAGAATGAAAGGACTTTTTGTCTCTTTTTCTGTAAACATCACTTTCAAATAAAAATAAATAAGTTTTAAGAAAAAAAAAAAGTGTTGAGGCCCTGCATTGTTTTTATCTTGGGTGCTATGTCTCCTTTTAGAGTCAACATTTGTTTTAAATAGCTAAATGTTGTCCTCAGGTACATGAAGGAAACAATATGGAAATAATAGTCTTACCCACTTTCCTGTAGCCCTTGAACCTTTTTACCCTAATTAGCTATGTAAAGATTGTCAAAAATAAAATAAAAAATAGAAAAAATAAATGTAGCATTGGGCAGATGTACATGGATTTTAATCGTGTTTTTCTGCTTAATTGATCCCTTCATCATTATATAACTCCCTTCTGTTTGTTTTTTAGCAGTTCTGCATGTTAAATTCTACTTTATTTCTTACAGAATGGCTCCTTCTGTTTATTCTCTTTTCCGTTATTATGCAATAATGCCTTCAACTTCAGTTTGTGTATATTATTGTTGGTGAGGTGTACTTTTTGTGGACAGCTAATGTATTGGTCTTGTTTTCAAATCCATTCAGCTAGAATGCATTTATTAATTGGAAGCTTTAGATCTCTTGCAACATTATAAGCTATTATTGGTAGGCAATGACTTGGTCTGGTCATGTTTCATAAATATTTATACTGATTGTTTTAGATATCCTTAGTAGTTTTACTAGATATTTTTCCCTGTCTGAATTTTTTTCTGATTTCTTTCTCTGGTTTTATTTGTAGTACAACTTGTAGCACAACCTTTCATATCATTGTAAGAATGGGTGAATATTATCAAATTCTTTCAACTACTGCTTGATTTAGAAAGTTTTTATTTCACCCTCATTTATAAATGACAGCTATTCAGTGTATGGTATTCTGGGTTGATATTTTTGTTTCATTAGTACTTTGACTATTTCCACTTTCTCCCAGCTAGTAATTTCTCTAATGAGAAATCAAGTTAGTCTACTGGAAGAACCTTTAAAACTTCTTGAGTACCTTTTAGAATCGTTGTGATTTGTTCTTGAAAAATTGTGTATAACGTGTCATGTTGAAGAATATTTTCTCATAATGTCTATGAGAAGGTCTATATGCTCCTTATGCTTGGACGGTGCCCCTTTTGTGTCCAAAGTAGGGATTTGTTGTTACTGTTTGAATAAGTAGGTCTTCCAATCCATCCACTTGCATCGTTTCCTTAGGAACTCCTAAAGCACTTGTACCCTGTTGCTTGGTACTATCCTATGATTCACTATTTTTCAGATTTTTCTTTTTTTTTTGACTGAAATGTTTCTAAAGTTCTGTCTTTTAGGTTGAATATTCTTTATTTTCACTCATCAAACATGGTAAAGCTTTCCAGTGCATTTATTTTGCATTGGATCCATCATTTCCAATGCTTCAGTTGGCTGGCTTCTTCATATGTGCATCTGTGCAGGATTGCTCAGGCATGGAACGTGTATATTTCCTTAACTTGTAGTTTGCATTTCTGTTTGTTTCTGCAAAATAATGGTCATTCTTCTGAATTCCTTTTCACACATTCCATCAGTCTGCTAGTTTTCACATTCTAATTTTGAAGTACTGCTATATCTGTTTTGTGCATTTGTATTTTCTCCCTTATTCATGTTTCTGGTATGTTTATATCTATTTTTACTCATTCGTGGTTTACAAATTGTGAAAAGCAATGTTTATAATTGTCATTTTACCCTATTTTATTTGTGATGCTCACATGAAGAATCTATTATTTTGTGGTTAATTTCTAGTTACTTTGTTTGAAATTAGCAATAATAAATAGAATATGTATTTGTGGAATGTTTTGGCAATTTTTCTACTATCTAATATTTCAGATTTTTTCAAAGGAATGACTATTTCATTTGGAACACTATATTTATTTGTTAGTACATTTGTGCATGACTACTGTCATCCATTGACATTTATTCATGTTTTTATTTGAATGAGACTACTAAATAATATTTGTGCATGGTATTTGTGCATCTGTACATTATGTGTTTATACTTTGACCATATTTTAAAGCCACTAGATTCTTTTTTTTAGAGAGGAGGAGAGACAGAGAGAAAGCTCTTCCATCCATTGATTCACTCCTCAAGTAGCAGTAATGGCTGGAACTGCACTAATTCAAAGCCAGCAGCCAGGAGTTTCTTCCAGGTCTCACATGCAGGTTCAGGGTCCCAAGGCTTTGGGCCATCCTTGATTACTTTCCCAACCGCAAACAGGGAGTTGAATAGGAAGTGGGGTTGGCAGAAGTAGAACCGGCATCCATATGGGATCCTGGCGCAAGCAAGACTAAGACTTAAGTTGCTAGTTTACTGCTTCGGGCCCCATTCAGTTTTTGTTGTTCACATTGTCTATTCTATCTATTTTTCTTCAATATGTGCATCTTTTAAAAGAAACAGCTGCTAAAATCTCATATTTTTCATATATTTTATCTTTTACTTTTATTGGTAGCAATTTTTGCTCTACAGAATTAACGTTGCATTGGACAACACATAAAATATGTTCACATATATGATTTATAGAAATAAATTTTTCATAGTTTTAAGTAAATATTTTATTGCTGTTTTTAATGGCTTAATGCTGATGGATGCTATTTAGATTCTTTCTTTAACTCCAGAGTAATATATTCAGAAATGTTTTAGAGATTTTATTCAGTTATTTTTTTAAAGATTTATTTTATTTTTATTGCAAAGTCAGATATAAAGAGAGGAAGAGAGACAGAGAGGAAGATCTTCCATCCGATGATTCACTCCCCAAGTGAACGCAACAGCAGATACTGCACCAATTCAAAGCCAGGGGCCAGGGGCTCTTCTGGGTCTCCCATGCAGGTGCAGGGTCCCAAGGCTTTGGGCTGTCCTTGGCTGCTTTCCCAGGCCACAAGCAGGGAGCTGGATGGGAAGCGGGGCTGCCAGGGTTAGAACGGGCGTCCATATGGGATCCCGGCACATTCAAGGCACAGACTTTAGCCACTAGGCCACCACGCTGGGCCTATCATTCAGTTATTTTTTTAAAACTGTATCAACAGTATTAAATTGTTCACATGATTTCTGCCTCCTTACTTCCATATTTCATCTCATCTAATATCTGCATACTAACTTAATTATGCTTAATGGTAGTTTCATTATTTTCAAATTTTTAATAATTTATGAATTGAGTAGCAAAATTTAGTAAAACATGTTATTAGAAATAACAGAAATAAAATCATGTAAAATAAAAATTCATCTTTTAGTTTTTACTCTGATAAGCAAAGATTCAGATACTCTCACTTCTGTCCTCATAAGCAGATAGAGGCTTAACAATTGAAAAATAATGACTGTTCTTTGAAGCAACAGCAAACTGAGGTCACAAGGTAAATTGTCACCCTCAAATATGTAAAGTCAGCTTAATCCAGAGGCATAACTGAGATTTGGTTACGCAAAGCAAAAGTCGAATAAGCATAACCTAGGAAAAAAGACGTAAATAGTAATTTTGATAAATTACTGGTAACTTTATATGGATAAGTATAAGACAGTCCGAAGGGCCATTATCTTAGCGGGGAGTCCAAATATCATGGATTTTTATTTTCAAAATCCCAGTTTTTTAATATGTTTTTATTTTGAATTTTGAAATATGTGGTACAATTTAAGAAAAGCTAAGATTGAACTCTTATCACTCAGGAGGAAGTAGGAAAAAATAAACCACTTTGAAAAAAATATATGGCATCCTGTATGACAGAGCTTACCTGGCAGTTAAAAAGATTTTACCAGAAGTATGTGCCAGGTAAGAACAACAGTGTCTCAGTCTGAGTTCATTGTAGATTTCCTGTGTCACTTTGGGGTGGTCTATGGAAAGAAAAGAAAATTGTGAAGTCCACATCCTAGAGACCATCTCACACTCAGAACAGGAATTAATGACAAGATTGCACGAAGTGTCTCCACACCAACAGGATTACAGAATAATGAATATGACTGACAATTAAAGGCATTCTGACATGGGAAAGAGATATCTCAAATGATACCTTAACTGATGTGCCAGTGGAAGCAGCTGATTTGCATAGACCAACCTCACTGCATGCAAATAAATGATGAATTATGCTACCATATCATGACAACTCTGATCAAAGGTATGTGATTTTTCAATCTCACAGTAATTGTATGCATCAAACCAGCACCCATGTGTGCTTCCATCATTGCAGGTGGAAACTTTATCCGGCACGGCACAACTCCAGGGCTACGGTATCAGTCTTTTAGTAAACTATCTCATTGACTGTGTTTACTTTTTAGTAATAGAAAATACAGTAATGGTACATCCTCCCAGAATTCTACTCATCTCAGTTGAGAGTTGACAAAGCATTGAAACAATTCCTTACATTTTACTAACCGTGGCACTCTGGCCTAACTGCTTACTATCAAATACAGGTTGACTAATTGCATATTTGGAAGTCATTATAATCATAAACACTGATAAAAGTTTTCAAATTTTATTTTTAATTGTTGCATTTATAAACAATGATATTAGAAACAACATTTTGTCTGATGGACACAGTTCTTGGACTGTACTTACAGCATCGTTATTATAGAGAGATGAAAACTTAACATCTAATATGTGCAAATGCTTTGCACAGAATATATTTTCACTGACTGTCTTGGGGAAGTCATTTCAGTTATATAATAAATCAAATGTTACAATACCTTTGCTCAGTATTAACACAGAGAGGAAAGCAAAAGAAAACATAACTTCATAATATATGATAGTAATATTAGACAAAAATATTTTCAAATAAAGTTCATTAATTTTATATCTATCATATTAAATTATCTACAATTTACACTATAACAAAATGATCTCTAAAGCATTTTTACACTGGGGCATTACAATGATGATGGAGTGCTCAGTGGTTTCTTGCCAATTTTGATATTAGAAAAAATGGGCAACAGCCAAAGAAATCTGTACACATCTGAACATTTTAAAAGCCCTTGGTATGTTTCTGATTGAGGCCACTGTTCTCCATATAATGAGTGTGTAAGCACAAAGGAAAAATAGCACCATGTTAGGGTGATAGTCATCTCATTACCAGTTTATTACCCAAATCATAACTAGGAAAATATTTCTGTGGTATTATCCTTAAGGGAATGTAATTTGTGAAATTGTGTGGGTTCAAAATACTTGAATTAATAGCATTATGTCTAACTAGTAAAAGCAATGTGTTTGTTGAATACAAGTATTAAGACTTAAAATTAAAATCTTTAAAATATTTTCAATAGCATATTTTAATAGATTGTATTGCTAAAAGGGTTTTATTATCCATGTTATCAGATGCTCCGAAGAGGCCTTGCATATGTAATTTCATCTATAAAACTCCAGTGAGCCTTCCCTTTTACAGTTGTTCTTTTGAGTTGTATTATCTTGCATTTGATATTTGGTTGTGCTTTTGCTCATCATTGAATCTGTTATTTGCTATCACCTGGACTTACGGACTCTGAATAGCTAGACGCATGCTCTTATCTAAAAGGTCCCGCAAAGAAGGCTTCTTGAGTTTGATACTCATTCCAAGGGCAGTTCAGATCTTAGGATCTCATGCCATTTTTGATACGACGTTTCTGTACACACTAAAAAATGTAAACATGAAATATATGATTTGGAACAACTATAAGGGAAACATATTTTAGGGAAGACTCAGATTTTGATTTAAATGTGTTATCTATTTAGATCTCCAAATTGAGATATCAGGCTGATAAACATATAATATTTGCATTTAGTACTATGATAAAAACAGACTTTTGAAGTATTAGATTATACATTTTAAATTTACAGAATGTAAGAAATCATGGAGGGCTTACTTATAAAATACAAAACAGTTGATGAGCAGAAATAAGAAACAACTTTTAGGGAAGTATATGGTGAGTCCAAAAGAACTGTCATCTATGAGCAATGCTGTTGAAAGGTGTAGATCACTAGTGAAAATAGATTCATCTGGATCTACAAGATGGAGTATTTGATAAGGGCACTGGAATCCTTAGATACCTTCAATACCTATAATAGTGTTTGCATTTAAGTTTGAGCTCTGCTTCGAATTCCAGCTTTCTGCTGATGTTCAGCATGAGAGGCAGAGTTGATGGATCAAGTATTTGAACCCCTCCACTCCCAGATTTTGTTACAGGTTTTAGTTTTGATTCATGCTTGGCCCAGACCTGGATGATGAGAACAGTTGGGGAAAGAGTTAGCATTTGAAAAATATTCTCTGTCTCACCTCTCTCTCACCCACCTCTCTCTCTCTCTCCCCTTCATTCTCTACTTCTCTTTCTGCCTCTCTTTCACGTCCCCTCTTCATCTCCTCTGAAAATCTTATTTCTCAAGAAGTAATCTGTAAAATGAAAGATATGGGAAAAAAAAAACTTTTAAGCATGCTTCAGAGTAGGAATTAAACTTAACACCTTTGAAATGAATTATAATTGTGATGTAAAAGAAATAAACTTTTTAAATTTAGGATTAATTATTTTATACATCAATTTACTACCCAGAATAGAAGCGGTTCCTTGCATAAAAAAGAAAATTAAGGCGCTAGAAGCTGTGATGGTAAATAAATGGAAAGATAAGACAGAACCATAAGAAGGCAAATGAATCTGCGAATCAAATTGGAGACCCTAGTAAGGTTCACGCAGCTGTACTTTTTCATGAAATGCCCAATGCCTCTCTTTGGATTTGTTTCCTAATGCATCATTTCTCTTTTTATCATTGCTATGTTTTCCAGAAATATTTTAATAAATGTTTTTTGAGAACTTATGATATTCTAGTCACACACATTGGGTATACAAATACAGTTTGATACAACCATAGCAATAAAAATGTGCACATTCTGCTGAAGAAAATAAAACAATGGAAGAGCAATATTTCTATATAGAAATAGATACTAAAATGGACTGAAATACAATGATAAAGATATTAATATTAAAATTCATTCTCACTTCATTGTAAGTGAAATGTATCTTAACATAATTAAAGTGTTTCTAAAGAACATGAAGACCATAGATAGAAATAAACAATGAAAGTTTTACTAAAATCAAATTTAAATATTGGGAACAAGTGTTAACTAGTGGCTAAAAGCAGCTATATCCCCTGTCACAATACCTAGGTTTGGGTTTCAGCTGCAGCTCCTAACTCTAGCATTCCCGCTAATGCAGTCTCTGAAAAACAGAGGTGAGGGTCCAGCTGATTGAGTTCTTGCAGTCCAAATGGGAAATCAGGATTAAAATTTTAGAATCTAACTCCAGTTCTAATGCAGCCTGTTGTGTGTGTGTGTATTTGGGGAGTAACAAAAATACATATCTGCCTATTTCTCTGTGCATCTTTCTGCCTTCTCAATAAAAGGAAAAAAACTAAAAGTCTACATTTGTTGAAGAATACCTTGGACAATGTTAATAAAGATAAGAAAGCGAAATAACAGTACATAGCAAATCTTCCCATAAAAAAATTGAATAAGTATAAGACATTCTATTATAAAATTTAATTAAGGCTATGATAAGATAGAATCAAGAAAATAATTGTAATTCTTGCTAACGTAAAATCTTGCACCTTGTTTATAATCAAAAGGCAACATTAACAAATAACACTTTAGAGCAATCAGATAGATGGAATTAGAGAGCAAATATTTAGCCAGAACATTGGGCTAAACGATTCCTCACACATTGCTCTCATTCATGGGGTGGATCAATCATTGCAAACAGCAAACTGTGACTGGATAATTACAGATGTTTAATGTAAAACAATGATGAAATTTAGCATTTCTGCTCTTGTATGTTTATTTCAAATAATTCTTACATGTGAAGGACAATATACGAAAAGGTTACATCTAATATTATTATTGAAAATAATATGTTGGAGTTGGCATTGTGGCACAGGACATAAAACCGCTGATAGGATGCTGTCTTCCTGTATGACTGATGATTTGAGATCCAACTGCATCTCTTTTTCTCTACCCTCCTGCTGATATACCCAGGAAAGCAGCAAAAGATGATCCAAGTTCCTGAGCACCTGTTGCAAACATGGGAATAGAGGTTATGGTTCTTGGCTATAGCCTGGCCCAACTCCATCTTTTGTGGCCATTGGAAGGTCAACTATTGGCTATAAGATGTGTGTGTGTGTGTGTGTGTGTGTGTGTGTGTGTGTATCCATTCTAGCTCTCTGCAAATCCCTGCCAGATTCTTTTATTATTGGTCAAAATGTAAAAAGGTAATACAAATTGTGCATGGAAAAAGCAATTAAAAGAAACATTATTTTCATATAAAAGTTTGAAATATCTACCTAAAAGTTATTAAAATGCTAATGACATAGGTGCTTAGTGAGCAAAAATACATTTTAAAAATTTGTATTAAAAAATCATTACCTATTTCATTCAACTTTTATAAATTTCAAAGCACCTTCCAACTTCATGCAGAATACACCACAATGTACTATAAACTATTAGAAGCCACATAACAAGTGTACACATGGAAAAACAAGTACAACTTAACAACATACTATTGTTTAATTAGAGAGAACAATGTATGCAACCAAAAGCAGTTGTATATAACTAAAATGCGATACTAAAGATATCTTTGTTATTTTTTTATGTTGGAGAAGTGGAGCAAGAAGCTGAGGCACAAGGGAGATGGAGGCAGCAAGTCGCAATGGTGCTTAGGCTTCCTGAGCCTACAGTATTCTTGTTGCAATCCACGCATTCTTAAACCCATATTAAAGAGGTCAGGACAATTAAATGGGAGGTATTATGTGCAAGAACAGGTGTCAGCTTGCTACTTTACAGAATGCATTACATAATGCTGTGTAATGGGTATGCCACTTCAAAAATTAAAATTTTTTATGCATATATAACATTATTTTTACTATTTATATGTGCCTAAATTGCTTAAAAATGAGAGGAATACAAATTTTAACATCCAATCAACTTATAAAATGATACACAATGACAATTAATCAGCTCTGAGACATCTCTTGGTAATTGGTAAATCAATTCTGTCATAGTGTTTTTAAGAACCTGGAATTATATAACAGGTTTATTATCTGTTCTTTTTAGCTTCAAAGTTCTTGTGTTTGTACTATTAGAAAAATAGAAGAGCCACACAGTGTTTTTAGAATATGTATCTGTTTTCACAGGGACAGAATTTTGAATTAAAATTTCTAAAAGTAAATCTAAAGAAATGGAACTAAAGATTACAGTTTCATAGAAAATTGCCTGGTTAATTGGAATAGGTTAATCATTTCAGGAAAACTTTTTTAAAACAGTAAAAAATTATAAATTCTATTGTGAAATAAACAACATTGTGCCAGAATTGTAAAAGTCATGAGTGACCAACAACTGAGATTTCAAAACAAAGTGCACATTAATTCAATATTTTTAAAATATTTTAGCACAAGTGAAAGTAGCTAGAGTATCCTCAAAGCTGATACATTATGCAGGCAGCACTGAACAATGATCATAAAACTCTTAGACATAGAAAAAACTGGCCCTAAAACTTGTCTTGTCTTTATATTGGAAGCTGGTAAAGAACATAGGAGATATTCCTAAATTAGTTATCAGTTACTTGATAAATGATGTCATCTATCACCACCAATGTGAACTAACTAAATATAATTAATTATTTTATGGTCATGATTTGGTTCAGAGATCAAGGTTATATTATTACATCAGCAAAACATTGACCTGCTGTGAATTAGTTTTGTTGAGACATTCAGTTCCTAAATCCAGGGATGGAAGTCAGCAGTGGCCTATTAACAATTATAGATTACAAAGCATTTCATATATTTCAGATGCTCATAGCTCCTACGTATGCCTTTGTGAAGTATAAAAATGCATATTGATTTAGGGAACTAACCTCTAAGATTAGTAACACTTAGGATGGCATGGTAAAGCTGCTAGGTGGCACATTTTAAATAATATGTAATTACATGTATACATAGACTTGAATGTTTACAATTTATTGTCTTTTCCGTAGTGACTCTGTAATCTTGAGAAATCAAAAGTTTATTTTTAGAATTATTATTACTCATATTACATTTTTTATAAGCATAGGGATTTTCCTCTTCCCCTCCTCATTTTCAAGCCCTTCCCACTGAGGAAAATGGTGGGAGGACAAAACATAGTTTATGTTTACTGCTTTGAACTACAAGTACAAATGAGCATTCCTTGATAAAAAAGACAGAACCAAATTGCTTTTTAAATGAACTTCCAATTGACATATGCAGTCACATGGACTTTCTTCCTGACTCTGATTCCTTGTTGACATGTTGAGGACCTAAGTATTTGATAAAGTTTACAATAACAGCATTAGGAAAGTCATTCATTATGAGATGCCAATTCTGGAAATTCTATTTGTTTCTAACTGCAAAAAATATAAACTAAATAAAACCAATATCCATTTTATCTATGAACTGGGAGATATAAATTCTTTAAATTTATTGTTTGTACTAGACATATTCTAAAGACAATATGGATGTCTCTTAGAAAAATCTTTACCAGAATTCTCTTAGTATTTAGTGTACAATGATTCATCAGTCTTTCCTTAGCAAATAGATGATTTTAAAAAGTCACACAGAAGGTCGAGCGCAGTAACCTAGTGGCTGGAGTCTTCGCCTTGCATGCACCTGGATCCCATGTGGGTGCTGGTTTGTGTCCCAGTGACCCCACTTCCCATCCAGCTCCCTGCCTGTGGCCTGGGAAAGCAGTCGAGGATGGCCCAAAGCCTTGAGACCCTGCACCCATGTTGGAAACCCAGAGGAGGCTCCTGGCTCCTGGCTTCAGATTGGCTCTGCTCTGGGCGTTTTGGCCATTTTGGGAGTGAACTAGTAGACAGAAAATCTTTCCTCTCTGTCTCTCCTCTTCTCAGTATATCTGTCTTTCCAATAAAAATTAAAAATTACTTGTTTTTTTAGCTATTATAATCTATTTTTCTTATGTCACCTTCAAAGAAAATAAAACTTCATCTTCTCTCATGCACACCTTCCAGTCATTTCCACATTTGCTACCAAATCATAATACTAAGAATACTTGAGGTTGCATTGATCTAACCTCAAGGATCCAGAAAAAAAAAAATTGTTACACTAATTAGAAGATCTAATTAGATTAAAATAATCAGTTCTACCTAAAATGTTAATTTCTCTTTGCTATGTGACCAAATATGCTGAGTTTCTGTGAGTTGAAATGTGGACATTTCTAGGGAGAATTGTTCTGATAATCACTCTAAATACATTTTAGAAAATTATGTGTTTGTTCCCTTTATGTAAAGGGAACTGATTTTACATATTTCCCATATACAAGTTCATAACTATGATGCTTCCAAATGTATCGCCCTACCTCCCAAGCCCTCACTTGACCTCTGCCTTTCATTCTTATTTTTTTCTAATTTTTGCCAAGACAGAGGTTTAGCTTATAATCACAAACTTAGCCCTTCACTGAAAAAACAATCCAATGATTCATAAGTGGAAAGACAAAAGACCACTGTTCTTCAGAATTGCAAATAAGGATGATAAAAAATAAGCAAAACTCAAGCGGTTCATTTCATCTAGTACATTACATTTTTCATATCCTATATATTTGTTCCCAGAAGTCACAGATGTATGCATTTGTCTATTGAAGATTAGCTTATTGTGTTAAGCATCATGGTCTCTCACTTGCATGGAGTTAATGTCGTTTCTGTTGTAGGATGCTGTTGCTGGGATCCCTGGTAAGCAAGTAGTTCTACTGAATTATTTTTCAAGCTTGACAAATTATATGTTGCTGAAGGAAAGGAAAGGAAAGAAAAGAAAAGAAAAGAAAAGAAAAGAAAAGAAAAGAAAAGAAAAGAAAAGAAAAGAAAAGAAAAGAAAAGAAAAGGAAAGGAAAGGAAAGGAAAGGAAAGGAAAGGAAAGGAAAGGAAAGGAAAGGAAAGGAAAGGGTAATACAAAGCTGTTATGTAACGGAACTAGAACAGGTTTTTTTCCAGATTTCCTTCTTTCCCCTTTTTTTGATTCTTTGAAACCAAATAGAAGCCTATCACCTCTAACAGATTTAAAATAAATCTTACTTTCTATAAAATTATAATGCATACACACGACTTTTCTGGAGCATTTCCCAAGATATGGAAATCCTTCATATATCATTTATCTATGTGAAATTTAATTTCATTTCCCAAATATATATTTGCAAATGTATGCTTTTATATTTGTTGGGTAATACATAAGGATTTTTAGTAATTGATTTTAACAATTTTAAATTTCTAATTTATTTGAAATAACAATATTATTTGATTTTTAATAAAAATTAAGTTTATATTTTTAATTTATTGGGAAGACATATCAATTGCTTATATTCAAATAAACTCTGTAAATACCATAAAATATTAGCATATACTCAAAGCAACTTTACAGATTCTACCCTGAGATTCAAGCTTCCATCTCATTATTTCATATATCTGAAATTTATACTTGATCATATAACTTATGATAATTGACAATTTATAGAGTTGTTCAGCTCTGTCACATCTTTTCTGTCACACACATATATATGTCTCAGAAAATATACTGATGCAGTAATTCCATTATATTTTATTTTAGTATTTACATCTACCTTCTATCTTATATCCCCAAATCTCTATTTTATGAGTTACTTTATGTGTACTTTTTTCTGTTTATTTGTTTTAACCAGTATAATGCTTCATCTCACTACCTGAGCCCCTTGATGCTCATTACGGTAAAGTTGTGCAAATGACCTCTATAAAGTTATTTCATATGAATATCCCAGATTTCTGATGTTTATGCAAATTTTAGCCTACTTATCTGAAAGTTTTTAGAATTGTGACCTCAGGACTATGACCTTCTCTATAAACATCAGCCAGTACTAATGGGCTCTGGAAGCCCTCTTTCTTCCTTCCTCTTAGGTAAATAGAAGCTGCTGAACTCATATGCACTTTAATGTTATTAAAAGCCAGAACCAATAGGGAGTCATAGCAGAGGATTGTGAGATATTTCCAAACTGTTAAACAAAGAGAATCTCCAGAATAGTCTCATCTCCAAATCGTATTTGATAGAGAATTTTGGGGAAAAAAGGGGGAACTATGAATGGTATAGTTTCTTTTCCTGAATCTGAAGAAATTCATAGAAAAAAAGAGTTAATTTTTACTCTATTATTGTCTGGAATTGAACTATGCATTTCAAGGTTGTGATTGTTTCTAAAGTATCTGAGACATAAAAACATAATTAGGAGCATATAGGACTCTAGTTCAAACATTTAATTTCATTTAAAGCCTAATTTTGTAAATTTTTAAGACAGATATAGTTTGAAAATATATTCTTTATTAATGAATATTCCACAATTATTTATGTAAAATGTTTATTGCAATGTACATATCATTTGTATAGCAGCAGAATATCTCCAAAATCTTAAAGGTGTAAATAAGAAGGTATTTTCTAGAGAGATTATGAATTTTAATATCAAATTATTACTGAGAATATAATATTTTAATAAGGGTACATGAATTACTATTTTTAACTCAATGTCTGCATATTAGTTATCTTTAGTAAAAGAAAATAGCAAAGGTGAAGAAGGGAGGTTTATTTTGGCTCACTCTTCCGAAGGGTCAGACTCCAAGACTAGGCAGCCTTTTTGGTTCAGCATGTGGCCCAGGAATTCTTGCTGGCAGACAGTTAAGTCTGAGCCAAGCGCCTGACAGCAAGGTGTTGCTCCTATTTGCATATCTCTAATCCCACCATGATTAAATCATTGGGCCTCTACCCCCAACAACCTTATCAGGTCAATCACTTTCCAGGAGAATCACCTTTAAATGACATAATTGGATTAAGTTTCTGGCCTTTTAGTTAACATCAGACTACTGGGACCAACAGTTTAACAGTTTAACACATGTGTCTTTAAGGGACAGGCAGATTAATTACCAACTCATACCAATTAACCAAATCAATTAAACATTTAGAAATTAGTTTTTATAGTCATTCAGCATTTGATTAAAGAAAATCCACAGCATGAAATGGTGAATTATACTTAATTTCCACTGTTTTATTACTGAACATCAACAAAAATATAAATCAATAATTAAAATAATAAGTTGTGATCAATCATGAAAATGAAGCTTTTTATTAATTACTGAGTTGCATCAAACACAGTAAAATCGTCATTACTAAAGCCAAATCTTTGAATTTGAAGTGAATGTATATCAAATAAAAGTAAAAAAAATCATTTTTACATTCAACAGAATTATCCTTTGTAAAGTTAATATATAATGACCAGTTATTATATTTTATAATTAGCAATCCAACCTTCATTAATTAGAATAGAATTTTGTAGTTACCATATAGTTGTTTCTCTAATAATAGAGAATTAAAAACCCTCTGTGGAAGTATAAGTTGGAAATTGCCTTTTCAAAGAAATTTATGATTTTATTATAGCTGCATATTGACTATTCCTTTAGTAACCCACAGGCAGAAAGAAAGTAACATATTTATTCAAACTGCAAATGAAATTTGGCAAGAAAAGTAATTAGCAAGCAAGCAACAACAACAAAAACCAGGAAAGCACCATAAAGACAGTTTGAAATTTATGAGTTGTCAGATTGTTAGAAAAGTAACAATTTCGCTTTAAAAAGTAGATGATACACACATATAAGCAGGCATAACACAGATATACAGATAGATTTTTTCTTCCAAATGCAGTACAACAACTTCACAGATCATTGTATTTATTAATGTGTTATATGTTCTGCTTAGCAAAAATACCTTTTAGTGTATGATACATTTTGTGTAAGAGAGAGCATATTCAATTATCCCATTTTGAAAAATTATTGCTAAACTTTTTATCATTAAAAAATCTCTCTTAGGATCAGTGCCTTGACTCAAATGGCTAATCCTCAACCACCTTATGGGTGCTTGTTCATTTCTCAGCTCTTCCAATACCCTTCTAGCTCCCTGCTTGTGGCCTGGGACACTAGGGGAGGATGACCTAGGCCCTTGAGACTCTGCACACAGTTGAGAGACATGAAAGAAGCTCCTGGCTCCTGGCTTCATATTGGCTCAACCTGTGGCCATAGCAGCCATTTGGACAGTGAAATAGCAAATGCAAGCTATTTCCCTCTTGGACTGTCCTTTCTGAGTCTGCCTTTCAAATAAACAAATAAATAAGTAAGCCTAAAAATTCTTATTAAAATTTACCAGAAAATATCACCACAAATACAGGAAAACAATACGTACATGCTTACTAGTGCCAGTTGTTAGAAAGCAGTCGCTTTGTTGTCTGAATTGCAATACTTTGCAACAAAAAGTCTGGAGAAAAAGGAGATATCTACATGATAGGCAATTCTTTTCATGATGATACAATGTTTGTCAGACATTACAAACCATAAAACATAGAAAAATAACACAGATGATCACATTTCAGAGTAAAAATTTAAGGATTCTCTAACTTCCAAGAATACAAACATGACCAATGTATAGCACAATAGCTTATTTTATTCCAATCTAGTTAGTTGCTTCCCTGTGTCCCCAAAATATTTAATAACAATAGAAATCCGTCAGAGAGCCTTCCAAAAAGTGTCATACCTTGGTCTGGTCATTGGCTAATCCCAAATCCACAAGTGTAATTTTATTCAAACTAAAAATGTAACAGAGGCAGAGTTCCAGAGAGAGAGAGCTTTAGAGACAGATATCCCATCAGCTTGCTTGTTCCCTAGCTGGCTTGCAACATCTAGGGCAGGCAGAACACAGAAATAAAATACAGTATCTGGGTCTCCCACAAGGTAGCCAGGGACCAAGTACGAGGGCCATGATCTGCTGCTTTTTCAGGAGCTTTAGGAGTGGAGTAAGAAACGCAGCAGTGCTGGCACTGAAGTCAGCGCTCTAATGGGAACGCAGGAGTCACAGAAGTTGACTCAACAACAGCACCACAATGTTGGTCAAAGAATACTTAATTCTAAAAGAAGCCGTCTGAAAAGAGTTAAATGTGTTTATCCTGATTTGACCTCAAATTACTTGTACTCCTGCCACCCACATGGTAAGCCAAATTGGAGTATTAGATGCCCAGCTTTGGCCTGGGCATACCTGGTTGCTGTGGCCACTGAAATAGTGAACTATCACTTTCAAATACCTTCTGCTGAATGTTTGCCTGCAAAATAAATTAATAACTACTTATTTACAAAAAATTTGTAACACTTATTTTTCATGAATTTGCCTTATTTTGTAACGTATTTGAAGAAAATCATCACCATAAAAAAACATTAAACAATCAATGAATGTTTATTGTAATTTCTCCCTCAAGACAATTTATTTTCACTTTAGCATAGAAATGCAACAGATCTCAAATCATTTCTATTCAAAACAAAAGTTATATCAAAATCAGGTAGACATTATTTCACTGTGCAAACAAAGGAAATGTAATGACTGACTAATCAGAAAAACAATTCTATGGATGTTATTTTTTTTGTATATTAAAATGTTAACATTTAACCCTGAAGGGCCTGATGCAATGGCTCAAATGGCTAATCCTGCCCCTTCAAGCACAGAGATCCCATGAGGGTGTTGACTCATTTCCCAGCTTTTCCGCTTCTCATCCAGCTCCCTGCCTGTGCTCTTGGAAAGAGAGGAGAATGGTCCAGAGACTTGTGACCCTGAACCCATGCGCATACCCAGAAGAGATGATAGCCCCCGGTTTCAGATCAGCTCGGCTCTGGCCACTGCAGCCATTTGGAGAGAGAACCAGAGGATGGAAGATCTTTCTTTCTTTCTTTCTGTAGTTCTCTATTTTCAATAGAAATAAATAAATCGTAAAACAAAAAAAATGACAAATGAGAATTATAAGTGAAAATTTTCAGGAATTGAAACAGTAAATGATTATTTTGTAATCTAGAGATTATATGTATATAAGTATATATATACTACATTGAATCTCTCATTTAAATATGTCAAGCTGCAACTTTTTAAAATTTAACTATTGTTTATACACTTTATATATTCATGTGTAATTGTCACAGAGAAAAATCATATACAACAGAAATAGGGGACAGATACAACGGCTCAATTGGCTAATCCTCCATCTGTAAGTATCAATAGTCCATATGGACCAGAATTCCTGTCCTTGTTGTGCCAATTCCAATACTGCTTCTTGCTGTGGCCAGAAAAAGTACAGAAGAGTGTTCCAAAGCTCTGGGTCTTGTACCCACATGGGAGACCTGGAAGAGGTTTCTATTTCTTGGCTTCAAAACAGCTCAGCTCCAGCCATTACAACAACTTGGGTAGTGAAACAGTAAACTGAATATAGATAGAGTTACGGATATACATAGACATCTAAAATATTACTGGGCATATGGATGCAGTTCTTAGAACAATTGTCTAAGTTACAGAAAGTTCCAAAGTGTTAAACATCACCAGTGGTCATCAAACCTATGCTGGTTTCCATTCTGTTACCTTTACTAATTTATTGTTGCTGCTGCTGTTTTTGTTTTTGTTTTTCATTGTCCTAAGAGGTAGGTTAGTGAGTATTTCCTCTTTTTCATGATATATATTACATAATAATGACCTTAGTGATATGGCTACTTTTATGGTGTCAACTTGAACAGATTAAAGTATACCTAAAAATCTGGAAAAAAAAGATTGTTGGGGGGGTGGATAGAGGAAATAGGCAAGTGGATTACAACACACTAGTTGGGAATAAATGGCCGTTCTTGATGAAGGTAGACATCAGCCATAGCCTGGGGGTCTGGAGAGACTAAAAACTGAAATCATCTTGGTCCCTCTTGGAAATCATTGGCTCATGTTCCACGTATCAGCAGCTAATTGTTTGACTCCAGGATTGCACCCGAGGTCAACTTTCTGGTGTGTTGGACTTTTAGGCCTAGAGCTGAGACAAACACAGTCAGCTTTTGTGGTAATCATGTCGTTGATTTTGGATTGAGCCATGATGCCAGCATTCTGTTCTCTCTTGCATGTCATACTTATATACTTAAATTTTACCTAAAATGGGTGGTCTCCCATTTGGGTACTAGTGCCCTGGTTTCTCCACTTCTTATCCAGCTCCTGCTAATAGAAATCCTTATAAATAAAAGCAGGTTAACAAATACTTACTGATAATCTCTAGCAGTACAAATAATGGTACACTTAGGAATTGAGAATAGATTCCTGATAATCACCTTTCAGTGGAATTGTGGGAGAGAGGATTTGTATAATAATTCAAATTCTATGAAAGTGTGACCAATTCAGGTTTCTGTGATTGAAGCACTGTATATTGACATAGGAATTCCAGTTGCCTCCAAAATCAGCTTTCTGCTCACACAATGTTTAATTTTCCTATATTTTGCTTTAGAAAAAAATGATAGATGCTGTCAGGAATGTTCTGTCTCAAACCATATTTCCTTTGATCATTATAATAGACCATTTAATTTAGCTCATTACACCAAAAATTGAGGCTGTGGAGGTTTTTTCGAATAGTTCGTGGTTCCATTTTTAATGTGTTGGTCTAAAAACCTATCAAGCAACATCATCTGGAACGTTTTTTTCTTTTCCAAATCATTTTAGAGTTTTAAAAAACCCAAGGTCACTCTTTTGAACAGTACTAAGACAGCAAATGTGAAAACATGAAGGAGGATGACTTCAGTGTTCTCTTTGATTTTGTGATTTTGAGAAAGAAAAAGCCAACAGGTCAATCAAAAGAGAAATACTGTCTTGAGGTAGTTCTGGCTTTTAACGTGAGATAAAACAAGCCATTCCCCAAATGAAACAATATTTTTTTTTCTTGTACTAAAATAAAAACTAAGCTGTTGAGGAGAAATTGGAGTTTTTTTCTGGCATTGCAAACAATACCATATTATATGACATCATAATGGTTGAATTTTCAATAGAAATTTACACTGAGATTTGTTAAAATAGAAGTGCATGCCTATTTAATATCTCTTGCACAATATCCCAGTCCATTTAATGTCACAGGAAAATGTCCTTGTATCTAAATGTCCTTGTATCAGATTTAATCCTAGCACACAAAAATTTTCTAAAGCACTTAAAAATAACTTATTCAGGTGGAAAAAAAAAGTTCTTTGACAGTTAAAGGTGTCTTTATTTTCCGCTTATTTAGCTTATGCTTGATTTTAACTAATCTTCGATTTTACAAATTTCTCGATTATGTTCTTGCCATTGCCATGTTATTTCTATTCTCATTTTCCTGTTATATTCCCTTTTCTTATGCTAAACTTCTGCAATTATTTTCCCAGTTTTATCATGTTTATTTTTTTTAAAGATTTATTCATTTTATTACAAAGTCAGATATACAGAGGAGGAGAGACAGAAAGGAAGATCTTCCATCCGATGTTTCACTCCCCAAGTGAGCCGCAACGGGCTGATGAGCGCCAATCCGATGCTGGGAACCAGGAACCTCTTCCGGGTTTCCCACGCGGGTGCAAGGTCCCAAGGCATTGGGCCGTCCTCAACTGCTTTCCCAGGCCACAAGCAGGGAGCTGGATGGGAAGTGGAGCTTCCGGGATTAGAACCAGCGCCCATATGGGATCCTGGGGCGTTCAAGGCAAGGACTTTAGCCGCCAGGCCACGCTGCCGGGCCCAATGCATGTGTGCTTTCAATGCCATGTTTACAGCAGCAAAATTCACAATAGCTAACACACAGGAAAAAATGGGAACAAATGATTATAGAAAATATTGTGCCTTTACTTCATCAAAAACTATTCAACAATGGAAAAAAATGAAATATTACCATTTCAACAAGAAGAACCGAAATGGAAATCATCATGCTTTAAGAAATTAGCTAGTTCCAAAGCAAAAAAATCACATATCAAATTTGATATCTGAGAACTAATACACAGATATAGACACATACTCTAAACTCTACAAGAGAGATTATTATCCTGGGAAATAATAAATGTGTACAGCATACATCTTTAGTCCTGAATAATGTTAAGATTCCATTATTATTTTGAATCATGCCTTTATGTTGCTGTGTTACTTTATATTCTTCCTTTTCCTGCATTTGTCATAACACACTTATGCTTCAGAAAGTTAAGCCTCTAAGGTGAAATGAATGATTATGCCAATGTAGGAACTTGGGGACAAGTAATCAGAGAGGGATACAGGGAAGAAGGAAAGAGTGGGAAGGATGGTTCCAATGTTTGTAAATCTGGGTTGTGTTGAAACTAAATAAATATTTATATTAAAATATGATAAGCTGCATTACTGCATTGCTACTCAGTGTTTTGAAACAGGTACATTGCATGCGTTAAAATTATCAACATAAGAATGTATCTTTAAGGTTATGAGGTTACTGATGACATTTTTCCTGCCATGTATTTCACTCATTCTAAAACCTTCAAAGAATGACTGTGTCAACAAGAGAAATGCTTGTTCTTTGGACTCTACTTTTCTTCACAGTATTTCAATTCCTTCATGTATTAGTTACAGTTATTCATTGGTAACTATTTCAAAATGACCTTTTTAATTTTTTTTCCTTTATGTTCATCTAAAGGACAAATAACAGCAATGATTTCAATGAGGTTCCCATTTTGTTGGTGTAACTTTTAGTTGATGGGATAGGTTTATGTTGTTAAAAGTTGATGTGATGGGTTTATGTTGCTAAAAGTTGAAGCTTTAATGTGCTTTCTGTAAAAATAAAATTATATGAAATTATATTTTATATTATGTTTATTGACTCAGCTATTCACCAAGAGCTTTCTTTATTAATTTTAAATTGTGTTTCCTTACTTGAGGGGCAGAGAGAGGGAAAAATCAATAGGAGACAGAATGCTTTAACCTTTGGCTCAAGTTTCAAGTGCCCACCACAACAGGGGCTGAGTCAGTACTGGAAAAAGAAACAGGGAAAACCATTCAGGCCTTTGAAATGGGAGGCAAAGCCAAGACACCCGAGATACAATCAACAGTAGTCAGAGTAGGGACTGGTTGGAAACTGGGGTCATCCCCTGGTGCCAGCAATAGCACCCAAGCGTTTAACTGTGAGGAGTGCACATCGGAACAACTAGTCGGACTACTATCTTGTACTGAGGATTCGTAAATACGACTTTTTTTTTCTCACATAAACATTATGTACATTTCCCTTCTCTTTAGTGCACGTATTACCTTTACTGAAAAACCCTCTTTTCCTCTCAATTAGTTTAATCACTACTGCTTGCTGCCCAGTCATATTCCATTAACCTATATTTTAGAACTGGGAATTGATAATGCAAAACTTTTTCATTTAACTACTTGCTCAATTATAATTGTGGTTTTTTTGTTATCTCATTGACATGCTATATCCTCTGTACATCTGCATGTGCCTATGTGTATCTGTACTGTGAGTGTATGTGCGTATATGTATGAGAGAGAGATCCATCAAAATATTATAGAATTTGTTGTCTTCAATTTCCAAGTGAAGAAAGACAGATATAACATGAGGGAAAATATATTGTTTAAAGTGAACACTATGTTGATAATATTTTAGCATTGTGTAGTGATTCTTTCAGATATCAAAACTAACCAACTTCCATTTCTAAAAAGTTCTTTAGCTGGAAATTATAAAATTTACCATTTACATTACTGCCTGTTATTCTAAAATAGAATTATGCTAAGGCAGGTGGCACACTGCAGAGATATGACTTTCATTTAAGCTTAGAAAGAATGAGCTAACAAAAACGTCCTTGAAAACATCTAACATTACTACAAAGTTCATTCAAAATATGAAAGGGGCTTTGAAGAAAATTTACCAAACTCTTAAGAAAAATACTTTATTTTCCTGTTATATAAATGCAAAGGAACTTAATCCAAATTACATGAGAAATATGATTGAACAATAACATTTTATTGTTATTAATAAAGTATATGCTTACTTTTCATGAATATCTCATTAACATTACTTGCTTAATTCAATAACACCTTGGGACCCTGCATTCATGTGGAAGACCTGGAGGAGGCTATTGGCTCCTGGTTTCAGATAAGCTCAGCTCTGGCTGTTGTGGTCAATTGGGGAGTGAATCAGCATAATGAATCAGAGGAAGCTCTTCCACTCTGTATCTCCTTCTATCTGCAAATCTTTCTAATAAAAATAAATGCATATTTAAAAAACTGCTTTCCATCAATTTCTATAAGACATTTTTTAAAAACTTCCTTAAAATGCTATAAATAGTTGAATATAATATGGCTTAAATTTTACCTATTCCGTTAGGAAATTAAATTAATTAAAGCAAGAATTTTTGAGCAAAATTTTAACTTCTGACCTACCAGGTATTCTCTGTAGCAAGTAGGGAATCTTATGTACAATTGATAAAGATATTGGGAAGATAATTGGAATAAATTATGTAGATTGGTATCATTTCTTACCAAATAATGTATTTATTTGTCAATTTTAATGAACGCTTAATAGTATTTGAAATGCTTTTTTTCTAGCTAAAATGAAACTACATTTTACTGATATTCTGTCTTTTCGTATCTTGCTTTTTATAGAAAGATACAAAGAGAATAGATTTTGTGCATACCACAAGTGTGTTCTTGGAAGATACCCACACCCTACAGGACCAACGTCCTGTTAATACTCCTCTCCCCCTTTTCATCTGTTTATCAGTTTTTCAAAGGCATAATTTTAATGCATTCTGGATTCACATATTTAAATTTCCTTTAGTCATAATATTCAACATGTTAGCAGTTGGAGGACAATAATACCACAGAAATATAAACATGGGTTAAAAACTACCATGTTAGACCATTCTAAACATTTTATTCTAATTCACTTTTTTTGTATACTATATTTGCTTCTGCATTTCAAAAAAAGCTTGTTCTTCACATTTGATTATTTCATGAAGCACAATGGCCTCCAGTTGCATTTTGTTGCAAAAGAGGATTTCATTATTTTCTACGGTTGAGAAGTAGTCCCTAATTCATGTATACCATATTTTCTGTACCCAGACACCTAGTGAAAGACATCAGTTTTGACCCCAATCTTAGTTATTGTAAAGTGAACTGCAATACACATGATGGTACAGATTACTGTTTCACAAACTGATTTCGTTTTATTTGAGTAAATTTCCAGGAGTGAAGTGGCTGGATCACATGGTAGATCTGTTGTCAGATCTCTGAGGATTCTCCGTAATGGCTTTCATAATGCTAGCATTAATTTACATTCCTACCAATAGCAGATTATGGTGCCTTTTCCTTCACATCTTCACCAGAACTGATTGATCATATATATTTTAAAATAAGTATTTATTTTAATTCAGAACCCAGATTTACAGAGAGAAGAAGGAGAGACAGAGAAAGATCTTCCATAGGCTGGTTCACTCCCCAAGTGGTGGCAATGATAAGAGCTGAGCCAGTCCAAACCTAGGAGCCTCTTTTGGGTCTTGTAGAGAGGTGCAGAGTCCCAAGGACTTGGGGTATCATCCACTGCTTTCCTAGGCCACAGGCAGGTAGCTGGAAGGGAAGTGGAGTCTCTGGGACACAAACCAGCACTCAAACGGGATCCCAGAACATGCAAGGTGAGGACTTCTGCCACTAGGCCACTGTGGTGGGCCCGATTGTAACTTTCGGATGATGGTCATTCTAACTGAGGTGAGATGAGACCACATTTTTTTTTTTTTGAGACCACATTTTCATTAGCTTTTCCCTAGTGGCTAGTCATCCTGAGACTAGAACCTTCTTTTACCTTCAATTTGATGTTGTTTCTCTGCCTCTTGGAAATATTTAAGATCTGGTTTTAGGTCCCCCTATTCTTGTTGAAATTAGTGTCTTTAACATGCTTTGAAAAACTAGATGCCATGACCAGTGTGGCATAGATGGGGTTGGAGAGAGAGGCAACTAAGAAATGAGAAAGTCACAAGATAAAAACTACAAAAACAGCATGGCCAAAGGGAAACCCCCTCCTATAAGGCCAGAAAAAGCTCATGGTTTCAGTATTTTAATCAATTGCTTGCAGAGTCAAATTACAGCAATTGATTTGGCAGAAATTTTGATAACTATGTCTCATATCAATGTAACCAGCAAGTGCTTAATGATCAACAACTAACAGCATTGCCAAATACAGAAGTCAGTTCATGATTCTCTCAAGACTATCCTAAAACACAAAGTTCAGTGGTCACTGCCCAACTGCAGACCCTCATCCTCCGGCCTCAAACTTGGTTTCAAACTTTTGCCTACTCATGAACCACTTCTCAAAATCTGACCTTGGTCTGGATACAGCAGTCTGTAACCTCAAGATTCCAGACACAATGTGCCCTGCTTTTCTTTATCAGTTTACACTGTTAATTTTTAAAACCTGCATTTAGTGTGTTATTCTCCTAATCTTACAAATATATTTACCTGGGGCCTGGTGCAGTCACCGAGCAGCTAAAGTCTTCTCCTTGAACACGCCAGGATGCCATATGGTCACTGGTTCTAATCCCGACAGCCTCATTCCCCACTCAGCTCTCTGCTTATAATCTGTGAATGCAGTCAAGCCTTGAAACCCTGAACCTGCATAGGAGACCTGGAAGAAGCTCCTGGCTCCTGGCTTTGGTTTGGTACAGCTTCAACCATTACAGCCAGTTGGGGGAATGAATCATCAAATGGAGGATCTTCCTCTCTGTCTCTCCTCCTTCCTGTATATGTGAATTTTAAATAAAAATAAATAAATAAGAAATAAATAGAAAATAAAACAAAAACAAATATATTTACCTGTCCTGCATCAGTTGTCAACAGGGATTCACTTCAAAAAAAGAAAAAAGAAAGAAAAAAAGAAAACGTTTCATTAGACAAGTCAGTCATTGTGGAAACGTTACAGAGTATGCTCACAGAAACTGTAATTGAGATTTCACATTTGGTTGGTTGCAACTTACTACAGCCAAGCTATATAGTAAATATAAGTTTTAAAATTCTTGCTGCTAAGAACATTGAACATAAAACAATAAAGCAATAAATCAGGTACAAGAGATAGTGGTATAATTGAGACATAGTAAACATTTACAATATGCATGCAATCGCCACCAGCGTAAGGCAACATTCTACTTTCTTAAACTTTAATTCAATAAGAAATCTTTATATTATTGTGTATAACATCACTCAGCAAAATACTTCTTAGCAAGTATGTAAAGCTCACATTGATTATACATATGTATTCCCAACTTATCAAACATAATTTAGTGTGTATATATATATATATATACACACACACACACACACACACACACACACACACACACACATATGTCTGTCTTCAGACATATGGTTCACTCCCCTAGCTGCTGCAACTGCTGGAGCTGAGCAGATCCAAAGCCAGGAGCCAGGAGTCACCTCCAGGTCTCGCACCTAGGTTCAGGGTCCCAGGGATTTGGGCTGTCTTTGACTGGTTTTCCAGGTCACAAACAGGGAGTTGGATGGGAAGCAGGGCCACCGGGATTAGAACTGGTGTCCATATGGGAACCTGACGTGTTCAAGGCAAGGACATCATGCTATCATGCAGGGCCCATACATAGTGTTTTTAAAGAAAAGTTTTGTTTTGGTAATTTTCCAAAGACGTTTTTTAGTAAAGTCAACAAAATTTTTAAAAATCATAATACAGCGTTTAAACATATGAGTAACAAATAGAGCTGGATCAATTAGTTTTATACAAGAGTTGTTGGAAATCATGTAACAAAACTTGTTTCTTCTGATACATTAAAATAAACACTCTTCTGTAAATATGTGTTCTCTTTACTCAGCAATTCAATAATCTTCACATTCTAAATCCATTTGATTTTTTGAAGAAAATAATTAAGAAATAATTTAATCTGGCATATCATATCAATTCAGTAGTTTCCCATGAAGCTAATAATTACAGGTTCATCTGAATGTGCTTAAAAATGAAAATATATGACAGTTCAAATTCAAATGACAAACTGTAATGTGATCACTGGCTAAATGTGTAAATGCAGTCAAGTCATGTAATCTCTCTGAGCTTCAGTTTCCTTGTTGATGAAGTCAAGATATTATGCATCTTTCACTGAATTTACAAAATTGAATCAGGTAGCACTTATGAAAGCAATTAACGTAGAACTGGATTCATGTTAAAGAATAATATATGGGCCCTACAAGGCAGCCTTGTAGTGGCTAAGTCGTTGCTTTGCACGTGTCTGTATCTTTATGGTTGCTGGTTCATATCCGTGCTGCTCCACTTCCTGTCCAGCTCCTACTTTGTGGCCTGGGAAAATCAGTAGAGGACGACCCAAAGTCTTGGGCCCCTGCAATCACATGGGAGACCCAGAGGAGGTTCCTTGGTTCTGGCTTCAGATCTGCTTAGCTCTGGCCATTGTGGCCACTTTGGAAGTGAACTAGCACATGGGAGATCTTTCTGTCTGTTTCTTCTGTCTGTAAATCTGATTTTACAATACAAATAAATAAATAAAATTAAAAATAATAATACTCCATATATTTACTGAAATTTTTTATTCTGTATGTGTAAGCACTTTGTTAGTGAAATCTATCGAGTGTGAATTTCCTTTATATTTGTGGGTTTCTCCTGGGAAAACATTAAATATTCCTAAATATTTTATACAAGATTCAGAATGCAGTATATATGAAATTATTTTAATAAGCTTTATAAGTAATTAATAAATATTATTACGTCTGGCTTTTACTAAAGTTTCATAGTTGAAACTAAAGAAATTCAGAGGATTGATAAAGATCAATTGGAGGAATGGAACATAGATTCCATAGTTAAGACGTTGTGTAAATACTTGGCTTAGAGTCCATGAAACTGCTGGGTTTAATTAAGTTTGCTTAGCTCTTAAGTGCCCCATGCAGGCTAAACAGGCTGGTTGAATCAATCATGGTTTTTTACCTGATGGACTTTAACTTCTTTGTAAAGATGCAATTAAAAAACTCAACTCAGGTAGAAGAAAGTATTAATAGCACACAAATCACCAAATTTCCATGTTGAAAGATAAAAATATGCAACATTAAACCCAAGACTATAGCTTGAATTTTCACCTTGTGTGCTTAAGTAGTGATAAGAAATACTTAAGGAATACATAGTGTTAACAATAGATCTTCTTAAAAACTCCAAATTCCACTCACGTTGGCATAGATTGGATTAGCTGTCCAACACTCACCTTTTAAGGCCTTCCTTTCTTCTCCATTTTGCCATTACTTCAAGGTCCACTGTGCTAGTGCTACCATTCTCTTCAAGCTTTGGGGATCAGACATTCCATGATATAAGATAAGCTAGCAATTCAGCATAACATTCTCTAAAGCTCTTATAAAAGCTAGAGAGTTTTAGTTTTCCTTATCGGCTAAGAATGAACAACGAACAACGGATATTCTTAGGTTAAATTGCCATGTGCTGGGTAATAAACAGGTTTCAAGGTATTTAACACAAGAAAACTATATTTTCTTTGTAGAAAATTCATTACAATCTAGGTGACTTGACTAAGAGAGCAGGAAAACTTCATAATGCTACATGTGCTGCACTGGTTCTTCATTAAGAACATATAGACCGGGCCCGGCGGCGTGGCCTAGCGGCTAAAGTCCTCGCCTTGAAAGCCCCGGGATCCCATATGGGCGCCGGTTCTAATCCCGGCAGCTCCACTTCCCATCCAGCTCCCTGCTTGTGGCCTGGGAAAGCAGTTGAGGATGGCCCAAAGCTTTGGGACCCTGCACCTGCGAGGGAGACCCAGAAGAGGTTCCTGGTTCCCGGCATCGGATTGGCGCTTATCAGCCCGTTGCGGCTCACTTGGGGAGTGAATCACTGGATGGAAGATCTTCCTCTCTGTCTCTCCTCCTTTCTCTGTATATCTTTGTAATAAAAAAATAAAATCTTTAAAAAAATAATAAAAAAGAACATATAGACCAATCTTGGCAACATTTGAGTTACAGTTGCCTATAGGCATGGAAAATACTTTGAGGGCCAGGTTCAGTAGGCTAGTGACTAAACCCTTGACTTGGATCTGCCAGGATCCCACACAGGCACTGGTTCATACCTTGGTTGCTCCACTTACCATTCAGCTCCCTTGGGAAAGCAGTGGAGGATGGGACAAAACCTTGGGACCCAGTAACAACATGGGAGACCCAGAAGAAACTCCTAACTCCCGCCTTCAGATCACCTCAGCTCTGGCTGTTGTGGCCACTGGGGAGTTAGCTGGCAGATGGAATATATTTCTTTTTATATCCTTCACTCTTTTTATCTGCCTTTCCAACAAAAACAAATCTCTAAAGAAATACTTTGAGAACATTTCTATTTTGAGCTACATAAGACTTAGTACTTTCTGTGATTTGCCTATAGTATTTGCTAAAAACCAACCACATGATATTTTTATATTCTGTTTGCAACAGGGAATATATTTATTACTAAGGCTGGGAGAAAAATGGGTTTGTTCGGTATCTAATTCACTTATACCTCAGAATATGAAACAGATGGCTATTTCTTATCTTGTTAAATAATACATTGTAAATCTATCAAAATATGCAGACTTCTCTCAATTCTTCCATTATCAGCAATGTTTTTTTTCATGCTCCAAGATAAAAATTTTAGGCATCATTAGTTCACTAGAAGTACATGTAAAAAATTCATTTATAGCTGTTATATTCATCATTAGATTTATTTTTATTTTTTTATTTTTTTAAAGATTTATTCATTTTATTACAGCCAGATATACACAGAGGAGGAGAGACAGAGAGGAAGATCTTCCATCCAGTGATTCACTCCCCAAGTGAGCCGCAACGGGTCGATGCGCACCAATCCAAAGCCAGGAACCTGGAACTCTTACGGGTCTCCCACGCGGGTGCAAGGTCCCAATGCATTGGGCCATCCTCAACTGCTTTCCCAGGCCACAAGCAGGGAGCTGGATGGGAAGTGGAGCTGCCGGGATTAGAACCGGCGCCCATATGGGATCCCGGGGCTTTCAAGGCGAGGACTTTAGCCGCTAGGCCACGCCGCCGGGCCCTAGATTTATTTTTAAAGCTAAAAATCAAAGTCTAGCAAATGAAGAACCACAGAGGACAGAATGTAAAAACCATCTAAGCATGCATCTTCAAGCTCTTTTCTCTCTGTTCAAGGATGGATACTGTTTCTTGTTTTTGTTTTTGTTTCCCGCAATCATTGATGTGTTATATCATACAGTTGCCTAGGGTATTGTCAGTCAGAGTAGCTTATCTGAGTTCAGCATTTAAAATCTTTAATGAAGTACTGCTAGATAGATGCAACAGACTTTCAATGATGGCTGTCAGCATCTATTTCTGCTGGAAGTCATGATGACACGATTTGACCTAATCCTACATCTCAAAATGTATTGTGAGTCCAGCACGATGGCTTGGTAACTAAAATCCTCCTTTTACAAGCTCTGAGATCGTATATGGACACCTGTTTATGTCTTGTGCATACCATTTCCCACCAAGCTCCCTGCTTGTGACCTGGGAAAGCAGTGGATGATAGCCCAGACCCTGCCCCCCACATGGGAGAACCAGAAGAAGCTCTTGGCTCCTGGCTTCATATTGGCTCAGCTTTGGTTGTTTTGCCGATTTGAGTAGTGAAACAGCAGGTAGAAGTTGATTGTGTCTCTCCTCTATAAATCTGTCTTTCCAATAAAAATAAATAAATCTTTCTAAAAAACCTGTCATACAAACAAAACATTCCAACATTCAAAAGTTTAGAGATTGCCTTCTAGAGGCCAAACGCAGAAACAAAGCTTCCATTTAGAAATGTTAAATTGTTTACTTCCACATATAAATGCAGTTATGACGATGGAAAAGATGTGTGACATTTAAGCATCTATTTAAATATACATATATTCTTGAATTCTATTTTTTCCTGTCGTTTTTTCAACCTTTCTTTTGAATGTAGAATGCCACAATTTCTTCATTTTAGACATATGAACATATCTTAAAGTCTTATGGTGACAGATGGATTAATAGGCAGTCCGGGTCATATCTCTACTGGAGTGAGAAAGAAAAGCATCTCTCCAAATGTTTGCAAATTGATTGCTTCTGCCTAGAAGGTTCTCATAGCAAGATAAGAATGTGTTCCAATCATATGAGTTTTACCTTACCATGAGGATGAAAAGAAGCTACAGAGAAATCTTCAACACCCTGGTGAGGAGTGACTAATCTTTGTGTCCCACCTAGTGAGGCATGAGTAAATCCACGCTAGCTCTTTCCTGTCAGATACTAAGCTTTACTTTTTGTTGTTTGTCTATTTATTCTAGGTTTTTTTTTAGTTTGTTTGTATGTTTGTTCTCTGCACACTCCTCCAAAATGTTCTGCAACTTAATTGTTGACAAAAGTCTTGTTAGAGTTATAAGCCAGTCTAGATTATCCTAAAATCTGCCAAGTTCAGCAAAATTGTACTTCAACACAACAAATGGCTAAATACTAAAATGAAAATAGACACGAGACAGCTGAATAGTACCCTATAGCCATTTTAAGGTGTATAGCAGCCGGTTCTGTATATAAACTAAAATTGAAATGTCAATGAGCTAATCATAGGTTGTGGTTAAGAACTTGCATTTTTTTTTAACATACTGGTTACTCAAAACCATGTAAATTCCATAATGTTGTAAATTGTCGTTGATGTTATGTTAGGGTTCTTAATTGATTGGGATGATACTCTGCCAGCTCTACCTTCAGACCAGAAATGGTCTCCCCAAGAAACTGTTCAATTCATCTGGACAAGAAGATGTTGGACTCTATGCTTGGTATATGTTTGCAAAGAAAGAACCTTGATTGAATTTGAACTGTAATACTGCAACAAGGTGGAGGAATCCACCATGGGGGAAGGGCATGGGGAGGGGTTGGGGGATTCCCAGAGCCTATGAAACTGTCACATAATGCAAAATAATTAATAAAATTTAAAAAAAGAAAAGAAGCTACAGTCACACCCATTTGATGGCTCCTTGTTTTATCATGAGCATGCAAGACAGGATTATACCTGTAGCCCTCAAATGGCTTTGTCCCTGTCTTCTTGTTGATTGTTAGCCTTTATTCTGCTCACCTTAATTGTGCTTAAATGACACCAATTCCACCATTTTTGGGGTCTTTCCTCTTGTGAAGCCCCACTCTTGATGATGTCCAGGAGGTTTCCATATTTAATATCTTTATCAAACTTGCTATTCACCCTGAAATTTTCCACATGAAAATTTTGCTTTAGTGTGAGAGAAACAATTCAGGTTACCTTTTTCTTTTCATATGTAATTCCTTGCAACATTATCTGATCTGATAAGTTTACTGGTACAGTGTACACTAACTTTCAAATATGAAGTGAATTCTGTAATACCAAGCGCTAATGATTCAAATATGTGACATGATGTTTGTGATGGCCCAGACAATAGAAAATGATGGACTCCCAATGAAACTGTTTGTTGTATCTTGACAATAGGATGCTGGACTCTCACCATTGCCTATGCCTGCAATGATGGGCATATGACTGTTTATGCAGAATTATACTATAGTAATAATGTAGGGGAACTCAGGGGGATGGGATTTGGGAATGGGATAAGGGCAATCTCAGGGCCTATGGAATTGTATCATAATATGATAATAATAAAAAGAAGTATATAAAAAGAAAAGAAAATGGTGAATGCAAGGCTAGGTTCTCTGAAACATTTCTGGTATCTGTCCATTGCCTGACCTTTGTCATAACCTTGAGTTCTTAAAAGTCCTGAAACGATTGTGAGGTGCTTATTACGGGATGGTATCTCATTCCAAGATGAGATCTTACTTTTCCTTTGTAGCTCAAGCGGTAAACTGATTGATCCAAGTTTATTTCTATAAATAGAATCTGAAGAATATATATACTTACCTTTTGGTGTTGCTTGTTAATAGGTAGTCTGTGACTCTTACTGGTTGGATAGTTTGAAGATCATGGTGTTTAAACTGGGTATCTGTGTTCCATGTCACTTTAGCTGATTGGGTCATTTGTATTGTGCACTGAGGTAACCTTGGTTAATTGAATAGTTCACATCACGTGTCAGTGCTGTCTTAGTTAACTGGATGATCATTGCTTAATAACCCCTTCACATGGCTGATTGTGACTCTTCTCCTCTTTGCAAGTATGGTCGACTGGTACAATCCACCAGTTGGCACTGGCTGGTGTAGCAAGGCTCCTGAGCTTTTAGGAGATTGCCTCCGACTCATTTCCGGAATAGGTTTGGTCCACTTGCAATACCATTCAAAATAATAATACGGAAAAAGACAGTAACTTGTTTAAAATTCACAGTGCATAATATAAACTGAAGAAAATGAAAACACAGGTACTGCAAAAGCTGTAAAGACTCCATGTAAGGAGACAAGAAAAATAACATCTTTTGTTATGAATTTTTCCTAGATAACAGCTTTTATAAAATCATTTTACATGAAATTCTCAACACCCACATAGTTCCAAGATTTTATGTATCAGGACAAAAAAATGATAAATACAGAATCTTGTCACAGTCCTTGAAATAAATGTGCAATCAACATACGCATATTTAATAGCGTTTTTATTGGTTAATAAATGGATGTTATCTTAGTTTTATAGAGAACAGTGTTCAGCTTGTGATTTCATTTGGAATCTCCTTTAAGTTAACATTATAAGATTAAAAAATCTTTTTCAATTCCATGTTCAATAAATACAATATTTTTTTTAAAGATTTATTTATTTTATTACAAAGTCAGATATACAGAGAGGAGGAGAGACAGAGAGGAAGATCTTCCATCCAATGATTCACTCCCCAAGTGAGCCGCAACAGGCCGGTGCTATGCCGATCCAAAGCCGGGAACCAGGAACCTCTTCCGGGTCTCCCTTGCGGGTGCAAGGTCCCAATGCATTGAGCCGTCCTCAACTGCTTTCCCAGGCCACAAGCAGGGAGCTGGATGGGAAGTGGAGCTGCCAGGATTAGAACTGGCGCCCATATGGGATCCCGGGCGTTCAAGGCGAGGACTTTAGCTGCTAGGCCACACCGCCGGGCCCAATAACTACAATATTGAATTTAAAATCAACAAAGTGTATTAAAGATTTAAGATTTTCATATGTGCCTTTAGCAAGGTAGCATTTATTTCCTACCTCCAAGTACTAATTTACAATGTTTATTTCTTATGTTAATATTATCTATAGTTAATATTATATTATCTATAGTTATATTATATAATTAATAAAGTAACATGGTTAAGAAGGTTAAATAAAATATATAAATATATGAATTGCTTATACATAGTATCTATACATTGTGAGCTTATATTGGGATTGATCACAATAAAGATTATTATAAACATTTTATGTGTTGCCAGAAGAGGTCATTGGGTTCTTTCTTCAATTTAATATAGAAATATAAAACACAGAATTAGTTGGAGACAGAAAAGCTTTATTTTCAAAATGACCAGGTGAACACAGAAAGAAGAGGGAAGGGGTAGCACCTCTTCAGGAGAACCGGGGAGTGGAGAGCTTTACAAGCATTCCCTGATCCATTCTCTGCCTGGGTAAGAACCTCCAAGTAAGATATTGTCCATTGGTGATCTCTCAATCAGTTAGGGCATGGCTGGGCAATTCTTGTACAACCCACTTGAAGGTGTGTCCAAGATTTTAGTGGGCTTGGATGGTCTCATCGTCTAGTTTCATATTTTGATAAATAACTCAATAAATGTTCTGTATTTCTAAATTTTTCTCTGTCAAATATACATAAATATATGGACTTTTTACATTATAAATGTCAGGATTATTTGAGGATGATTTGTCAATAAATATTGAGTATAAAAACAAAATATCCATATTTTAAGTAGCTACTTAAATTTTTCTTCAGATTTAGTTCTATATGCATAATCTGGAGGATTTTTTTAGAAGGCAATTATTAATAATGGAAGTTACTATCTGAAATACATAGATTAATTAAACCATATATAAAGGTCAGCAATATTTGTCATTGTTAGGCCAAGTCATTTTATAATATTTAACGTAACAGTAAAAAATTGGACGACTTTAAAAAATGAAGACAAAAGCCATTAAAACGAAGTTCAATTTGTCTGAAGAGAAGATTGGATCAAATAGATTACTCTTGTGATTGAAATGTCAGTGAAAGCTGACAGTAAGAGGTACTATAAGTGAAAAATAAATTGAACGAAATAAGGAAGTGTTAATTTTTGATGACTTGATTTTTCTTAAAAATAAATTTTAAGAGTTGTATCTTTTATTCATGCAAATAAGGTGTGACTTTGCCACAATTTATTTTATAATGTATACTTTTACATAAAAAGCAAGGGTTTTTATTCAGTTTGCTCATGTTAATATTCATGTATCCTAAAGGGAAACCAATATCTGCCTTCCATCATTATTTAGAATATATTAAAAAAATACTTTACATTGCATACTTATATTTCATGGTGTTATGTACATGAAATAAAATTTTTATATAGCAAATCTATTATAACCTTTTAACTAAGCTAACAGATTGTTGCTGAATGCAACCCACCAGGTCGTTCTGCAGTAGGCTCCCTATTCAACAATGATCACAGTTTGAGTCTTAGAACATCTAATCATGATGAAAATCAAACTTCAGGGAACACTAACCTCCTAGGGACTATAGGGGTTTTTCTTAAGAAAATTGACTCCAGGTAAATGCCAAGAGACAAAGAAAACCTGGATTGAAGGAAATGAATAAGGAAAAGCAATATGTAAACAAAGAATTAGAACAGTTTGGTTCAACATAATCTAAAGAAAACGTAATTAGGCATAGTGAGGTTATTTCATTGCATAGGCTTAAAAAGAAGTAGATTTCTCTAAAAATCACATCAATGTACAGTACTATTAAAAATTATATCATTCAAATAGCAAGTATATTCTTCTTCTTACTCTTCTTGTATCTTAAATAATTACTAAAACACTGAATGTTTCTATTACTTAAATATTGCCTTATCAGAGATCATTTTCCAGGGAAAGACTGTTTGTTCTACTATAAACAGAAATTTCAAAAGCATAGTTCTGAAGACCCATCCTCTCATCAAATAAATGAGCTTTCATTTTCTTACCAGATAATAATTTAGAAACATACATGCCAAATTTAATTAGAAGGAAGACTAGAGGTAAGAGAGTGCAAGAGAAAGAAAAATAAAGATATCCATAACTTCTGTTTTTTTATTTTTAATAGGAGTTTATCATTTATGACGCTTGTAAGATTTGTCAAAGATTTGTACTTACATCCAAAATGCAATGTGACATTGTGACTTTACAAAGTCCACAAAACAGCAACAGAAACAGAAAGCACTGTATTACGGGAGAGGGACTGAAATTACGCCTACTGAGACATGAGATGGGAACTAGTGGAAAAGCACGAATGGTTGACCTGAAAGGACAATCTGTGTTTACTAATGAGCACAGACAGAAATTATTTGTGTTGAACTGAAATAAAATGACCTGAAGCAATCTCTACATGTCAGTTTCAACCCAGGGGATCTCAATGCATAGTGACCTGGCACCGAGCATGTTGTGTAGATTCTGTTATTACTAACAACCATATACTATACAAACCGTATATTATAACAAAGACTATAATTTTATAGTAAGCGATGGAGCCCAAAACTGTGGACCTGTAAATCACCCTCACTGGTAAGCATAATGGTGTGACATGCTAGTCCCCAGGTTGCAGGTGACAAAATCTCATACGGGTGGAAGTTCATCTACTGGCTGCTCCATTTCCCATAAAACCGTATCTATTGCTCGGGCACACAGAAGGGAATTACCCAATTTCTTGAACCCATACACCCATGTGGGAGATGTAGAAGGAGCCCCTAACTCCCAGGTTCAGGCCCAGTTCTGGCTTTTGAAGTCATTTAGGCAATGAACAGAAACATGGAAGATTCTCTCTCTGTCTCTCTCTCTCATCCTCTGTCATTTTCCGTGGCTCTGACATTCCAAGTAATTTTTTTAAAGATTATTTTTGCTTTTATTGGAAAGGCAAATATAAAGAGAGAAGGAGATACATAAAGAAAGATGCTCCATCTGCTTCTGCACTCCCTAAGTGGTGCAATTGCCAGATCAGAGCTGATCTGAAACCAAGAGCCAGGAGCTTCTTCCAGTTCTTCCGCACGAATGCAGGGTTCTAAGGCATTGGATCGTCTTCTTTTGCTTTCCCAGGCCACATGCAGGGAGTTGGAACGGAAGTAGAGCAGCCTGTACCTTAACCTTTACCATCATGGAATCCTAGCAGATATAAGGCAAAAATTTAGCCACTAGACTATCACGTCAGGCTCAAATAGTTACGTATTTCAAAAGAGATGTACTTTTATTGAAAAGACAGACTTACAGTCAGGAGACACACATTTCTGCCTTCCATCATTGCTTAGAATATATTAAAAAAAGTTTTACATTGCATACTCATATTTCAAATTTTATAGAGCAAAATTATAATAGCCTTTTAACAATGCTAATAAATTGCTGCTGAGTTCTCCCATCTGTTGCTTCACTCCCGAAATCGCTGCAATGGCCAGAGATGAGCTGATCGAAAGCCAGGACCTGGACACCTATTCCAGATCTGCCATGTGGATTCCGAGTCTCAAGACTTTGTGCCTTACTCTGCCGCTTTCCCAGGCCAAAAGGAAGGGTTGGATGGGTCGTGGTTCAGCCTGGACACGAACCTTTGCCCATATAAGATCCTAAGACATACAAGACAAAGATTTAGCCGCTAAGCCATTGTGCCTGGCCCATAGAAATAAGGTTTTAAAAAAATGAAATGATGCTCAAGGAAGGCAAGTATCAACGCATCAAACATGTAATTATTCAGTGTCCTAGAGTTTCTGCTGAAAATGTAGCTCACCACAAGGTAAAGGATGCATGCTTGTATCTCACTAAGTTAACTTTGTTAAATTAGTTGAACTCATAATCTCTTTTTCTTTTAACAGGATCCTGATTGTTTGTAGAAACTGGTATACAGGAGCGCTATCTTTCTTGGTGACTTTCCAAAGGCATGTTCTCAGGCCCTGTGGATAATAAAGCTGTAAAGAAGCTAGAATAGATTTACATCTCAAAGGAGTAGAAAGACCCTATAATTTGAATTTTAATTGCTCCAAAACAAAAAATGGCTGTGGCCTTATCATCAGCCTGAGAAGAATATTAGAAGGATTTTGGTTTGTTTTATAGATTCATTAACCAAATCAATATATCTCTTATATGGTCTCACTCATTTAAAAAAAATTTGCTTATTTTTATTGGAAAGTCAGATATACGGAGTGGAGGAGACACAGAGAGGAAGATCATCTTTCCAATGATTTACTCCCCAAGAGGACGCAATGGCTGAAACTGAGTCAATCTGAAACCAGGAACCAGGAGCCTCCTCTGGATCTCCCCTCCTTGTCTAGGTCTTCCCAAAGCTTTTGGCAGTTCTCCACTACTTTCTCAGGCCAAAAGCAGGGAGCTGGATGGGAAGCGGGGCCCCTGTGATTAGAATTGGTACCCATATGTGATCCTAGCACGCGCAAGGAGAGGACTTTAGCAGCTAGGCTATCACCTAGGACCCTCACTGTTTTTTAAATGTAGTTTCCCTCTGATCTGTTTTCCTCTTACCCTCATGCTATTTAGTTCTATCATTTCTACCTTTGTTCATGTTTTACCCCTTCCTCATTTTCCCCTTTGTATTTGTTTTCTTTGGTTCACAATCCAAAACCAACTTTTATTAATCATTGCTCTAATTACTGCTTTCTTTACAAATTGCAGAACTTTGTTCATTATTTCACTAAGAATAAGTCTTTTATTAGTTTATGTAGATGAACATAAGACAAAGACATTGAGAAAAAAAAATGCTTGAAGGGTAAAGACATATTGGAAGCAATAAGGCAACCCACTAAACACCAAACTCAAAATTATGAATAGATATGATTGGCTCTTTGCCAGACTGCTGGCACTGTTCACTCCATCCACATAAAGGAAGGTGACTTATTGTCTTTGAATTTATTTGTTGCAAAATGACCACAGATCTATCCCACAAATGAGTAGGAGGTGAGACTTAGAAATTCAGGCGTTTTTATTCGCTAGTTGACAGACTGTTGTGTTCTACCACACGTGGAAGACAGAAACAGACCCAACCAGCTGTTTACAAAGGTTTTTAAGCAGTGATCATGCAATTAGCTAGAAGAGTACTGGCACAGGATAAAAATTATTCAATCAGCCATGGTTACCTCAGTGCACAATATAAATTACCCAACCAATTGAAGTGCTGCTAAACACAAACACCCAATCACTTTAAGCACTGTGTACTTTAAACTATCCAATCAGTAAGAGGCACGTTCTATCTAGTAGTGAATAGCTCAACTAGGCAAGTCCTTCCTGTTTCATCTGCAGAAACCAATTTGAGGCAATCAGCTTACCACACGAGCTATTAGACAAAGTAAAACAAAACCTCATCTCTGAATGAGCTATTTTCTTGCAATAAGTGCTTTCACTCCCTTTTCAGGACTTTCTGAGAACCTGAGGTTATGCACATGTTCCTGAAATGTTTCAGGGACGCTAGTCATACTGTTAGCATCTTCCATTGTGTGGGCTGCAGCATACTAATCTCTAATATATTCAATTTGCCATGAAGTCACTGCCTGTTTTTTTTCTTTTTCTACACCTTTGTCCCCAAATTTGCTCTCCTAACATTTCATATCATGGAACATAATTTTAATGGATTAAGCTTTACTGTCATAACTTATTCTGAATATCTAAATATAATATTTTAAACATTCAAATATTTTGATCTATGTGCTGCCCAATGAGCACAAACATTCAAATATTTTAGTACAATGTGTCCTCTAGGCAAATGTTTTTTTTTAAATATGCGTTTGTTTGTTTATTTATTTGTTTATTTATTATTCGATTTGAAAGTCATAGAGACATACAGAGAGATGAAGCAAAGGCATTTCCATTGTCTGGTTCATTTTTTAAATTATGCAAGAGCCAAGCACTAATTCAATCCAGAGAATGGTAAGGACCCAACAAGTTAAATAATAATGCTGACTTTCAAAGATTACATAAGCAGTAACTGTAATCAGGAGAGGAAACAAGACGCAAACCCAGAACCTATGGTGTCCCTAGGAATGGTTTAATTTCTAGATCAAATTTTTCCTAACATATTTTGCCTTAAATACAGAGATCATAGAAAAACATAATTGTGCATAAACATCTACAGTCAATTATGCATTGAAGATATGAATTTGGCACATATTTTACAGTATATACTTTCATATATCCATTAATTTATGTAGTAATACACTTGTCTATTTGAAGTCCCTGGAAATACATAAAGATATACACAGAGCTAGATACACACATCTTCTGCCACATCGTAAGGGGTCTGATGAGCTAATGCACAGTAAGGTTCCATTCTTTGGTGAAAACACAAAATCTTGTTTCTCCCCTATTTTTGCCTCCTTTGGAAAGAGGCTTTCCTCTAGGGTTCTGTTTTTACCATAAGTATAGCAACTGGTTGTTAGATGGAGGCCCTGTGGGGATGTGTATTGTACCTCTCTGAGTACTAGTTTTACCATGAAATACTACTACTACTACGACTACTATGACCACTACTACTAATAGTTCTGAAGTCATATTGATCTTTGATCAGATCAAAGCGACAGCTTCCTTTTCTTTGAATTATTATCATAATGAAACAAAGACATGGAACCTGAGATTTTAGTTTATCTTGGGAGCAGAAAGGAGGAGCCTGCCAAGCAAGCCCTTCTAATGCTTGTTCTAAGCAAGTCAGATAGGATTTGAAATCCAGCCATGATTGCAATTGTTATAATTCTCAATCTCTCTCTCTCTCAAAACTCCTTAAAAGACACCACTTCTATTATTCCTTGAGGATTTCCTTGCTTGGAGTCCTCTCCTGTTACTATGAAAAAAAATATCTCTGTCTCTCTTCTATGTCTCAAATAAATCTTGTTTTGCATACTGAAATTATTCATATGAAAATTCTTTCATGTAAAATAATTAAGTTTTCTCACATCTTCTGCATCAGTTTCCTGCAATAAGATCATTCTGAATATGCAAAAAACAGACAGCATTGTGTCAGACTGAAATCAGAAGCCAGGAACACCCATGTGGGTGGCAGAAACACAGGTACACAGGTTACCAATTACTGCTTCTTAGGACGTGCTTCAGCCGAAACTTAGGATTGTAAGAGAATTGGGACTCACACTCAGGCACTCTTATATCATTATGGTTTAGGTTTGCAACAAATACTTATTTTCTAGTTCTTGTCTGATACTTGAAAAGCATTTTAACCACAGGCACTGACACTGCTACCTTTTGTTCTCAGAGTAAATCTGCTGGAAGAGGGAAGGGAATTCATGAAAGGCCAAGAAGTACAAGTGCTAATGCATACAGAATGGGAGCGAGAGAGCTATACCTCCCAAAGCTGGCTTTAAGGGAGCTTCAGAGGAGCGTGGTTACATAGCAACACATACCCCCAATCCCATGGGTTCCAGGTAATTTTAGGTGAACAGTAAGCATAGTTCGACTTACAGGTGAGTAGAAAGGATTACATAGGCTGGTAATGTGTGGCTCCAAACTTGTAACGCTGAACTGGCTACATGCCTATAGCATATAAATAAGATTGGCAGATAACAGTTGTATGAAATGCATGCTCCTCATTTTATTTTTAGGGATTATTGAAAAATCATTTGTATCAATTGTTTTAAAAGAACAACAGCTGAAGTGTAATTTAAAGGTGGTTTCACATGTACAATATAAAAATGGATGTAAAATAATGTCACATATACTTATGCAAATCATGTTAATATGTTGATAGATATATAATTTTGTATGATACATTTAATTGTAAACAATTTCTACTTTTATAGCAGAACAAAAATATTTTTGACACAGTTGTATTTTAATGAAGATAAAACTCTGATATAGTTAGAAAGTCTATTATCCTTCAGCCATAGACTGAGTGAGATTTCCAAAGACTGTATTGTTACTTACTGGGCAGTGAACAAGGGGTCATATTGGATGTCCATGTGTTCTAAGGCATCCCACAAAGGTTGCAGGCTGTTTCTGCTATTGAAATTTTGTGGAAATAAATACCTGTGTTCCTTACAAAGGCTGAGAGAGATAAGTGTTGTCTGTCAAATTTAAATTAGTGTCTGGCACAATAAAACGTGACACACTCTTTCAAAAAAGTATGTCCTCTGCTTTGTTTCCTTTAAATTTCACATGTGAAGTTCTGCTGTAACTGCTCGAGATTCTGTAGGGCTGATGACAGTCAGATTATCAGTAATAGAACAACGCAAATTGTTCATTCTCTGATGTTAGCATGCAGTCAAAAAGGAAGCTTTTCTTTCTTAACATTTTAACTGAAGTGGGCTAAGTTTCAGATTTTGTCAGTGAGCTACTTACATCAGCATCATCTGAGACTTATAAAACAAAATATGAATGCATGGGTCCTACTGAATCCTGTTAAATTGGAATGATTAAGCTCAAGATTTAGCTTTTTATAAGTTGGACCATGTTTATTTTGTTCTGTTTATCTAAAAATATAAAATAAAATTTTGACTTAATATATCATTATTCACATATGTAAATTCTATTTCTCCAACCGGTGTAATATGTTTTAACTTTTTCACAGAACTATGTGTTCAAAGCCTGAAGTGCTGATTAATAATCCCTGCTGAGAGATAATAATTCATTTTATTTAAATCAATGTTGTTTTAAATTTTTTTCCTAGATATAAGCACTAATACTTCCAAACAAACAAACAAAAAAACCAAATTTCTTCACATGTCGGTTCTAATTTGGACAGCTCATTGTCCCTAACCAATGAACAAAACAATGGAAACTAGTATTAAAAATGAGCATGTAGGTGAATCATGAGGGCGGAACAACTTAGGGACACATTTAAACAGATGGAGAAATATTAGCAAGGGTGAAGCAGAGAGGGTACATCCCAGGAAATAGGACAGGACAGAACAACAGCAGAGGGGCACCTAAAGACTGACAAGCACGTGGAAGCAGTGAAAACAACATATGGTGTTGCAGTCACTGATACCCCAGTGGCATTCAGTAAACAGTGATGTGAACTCCACTGGCAGCCAGAACTCAACCAGCAACAGGCGGGAAGGGAGATTTGCTGGGAGCTCCAGAGGTGAACCCAGACAAAAAACTGCTTGTCCTGCTGGTCTGTCTGATTTGATCAGTAGCATAGACAGAGCGGCAGATCCCAGATGGACAGTGTGGGAACAGGGGGGACAGAGTAGATTTCACAGCCCAGTCTGCCTCCTAGAGCCAAATCAGGTGCCATTTTGTTTAAGTAGGCAAAGGATATGGGGCAGTACTGCACATGCACTGAACTCATTCTGACTCAGTGAACTGCAGCAACATAGCATGCTACACAAGACAGGTCTGGATAGCCCTCAGACCTAACAGCTAGCAGATCAAGAACTCTAGTAGTGGCACATCAGGCATCATTTCTTACAGTGTGGCAAAGAATATAAGCCTAGAGGGGACAACAGGGACCTGCCCATGTGCTGAACTTGTGAGAACTCACCGAGTTCAGTACATTGGTCCCATAGAAAAATAATACCGACTAAGGCATTGTACAGATCAAAATAGGTCTGTGTGGCCCTCAGACCTAATGGCCAACAGGCTCTGGCAAGATTAACACCAACAACAACCTAGTTATATAGAACACCTGATGTCTTCCTAATCCTGGGACCTACTCTAACCGGAAGTGGGAGAAAGGTTGTAAAGACAATGGTGCAACCTCAGGATGGTATCACACGGTTGACCAAAGGCAATCTTTACCACGACACGTGATAACCAAGCTCTCTTCAATCAAACATATGGAAAAGATCCTTAAATGTGCATGTAAAAAAATCAGCTCACATATAAAGGAATGCCAATTCAACTCACAGGAGACTTCTCACAGGAAACTCTACAGTCCAGGAGAGAATGGAGCGACATATTCCAGATTCTAAAAAAAAAAAAAAAAAAAAAAAAAATGCTGGCCCAGGATAACTTCCTCAGCAAAGCTTTTCTTTGACTTTCAAAATGAAATAAAATTTGTCCAGTCAACAAAAGTTAAAAGAATACGCCTCTTCCAAACTTGTCCTACAAAGGATACTTAAAGATGCTTTCTGGACAGAGAAAAGCAATAGTGCCCACCAAAACCAAAGGTAAATGTGAAGAAAATCTCAGTAAAATAACAATAGAAGACTAAATCAATGAACAACCATTGGAAAAATAACAGAACCAAATTGCCATCCATTTGTATTAACCCTGAATGCAAATGGCTCAAACTCATTAATCAAGTGTCATAGATTAGCAGACTGGATTAAAAAACAAAACCCATCTATTTGTTGCCTACAGGAGACATATTTCAACAATAAAGATCAGCAGAAATTATATCTCATGGATTTTGATTTTTTGTTAGTTTCATCTCTTCAAAACATTTTCTTTTGATCAATGTCTTCATTGACTCATAGATCATACAGCATCATCATTTTCTTCAAGAACGTTCTTGAATTTCTTTTTCATTTCTTCAGGGACACATTAGTCATTCAGTAGCATGTTATTTAATTCATGATGTTATTAATTTCTGTTTTCTTCCAGTTGTTGATTTTGTTTTGTGGCTTTTCATTTAAGGGGACATATAGTAACTGTATAATGGAGACTGTTATACCCAGATGTGAGGATACAATGCAGTATGCATCTCTACATCAGACAAAGATGGACTCCCAATGAAAATGTTTACTATATCTTGACAATAGGATGCTGGACTCTCTGCCACTGTCCATGCCTACAATGATGGACATATGATTGTGTATGAAGAACTATGCTATAGTAATGATATAGGGGAACTCAGTGAGGCAGGAGGGAATTGGAAGGGGTAAGGGAAATCCCAGGGCTTATGAAACTCTATCATAAATTGATAATAATAAAAAGAAGTGCGATTAAAAAAAGAAAATTAGCCTATATGTTTCTTCATACATATAAATGTTTTTAAAGATTTATTTATTTTTTGGAACGTCAGATATACAGAGGTGAGACAGAGTGAAAGATCTTCCGTCTGATGGTTCACTACCCAAGCAACTGCAGCGGCTGGAGCTGAGCCAATATGGGAGCTCTTCCGGGTCTCCCATGCATATACAGTGTCCCAAGGCTTTGGGCTGTCCTTGACTGCTTTTCCAGGGCACGGGCAGGGAGCTGGTTAGTAAGCGGGGCCTCTGGGATTAGAACCGGCACATTGATGGGATCCCGGCCTGTGCAAAGAGAGGACTTTGACCACTACGCTATTGTGCCTGGTCCAGATATAAATAAAATTTAAAATGCTATTTATGTCTGTGTTTTATGGGATATTACAGTGAAAAAATAAGCTCATACTTTATGTTATAAAGCAAATCTACCTGTGAATGCATGGATTTTTCAAACCATGCGTTAGAATTAGAAAATCTCCTTATGCATATTCAGTAAGTAATCTGACAATGCGGTTAGCACAGAAAAAAAAACGGAAAATAGAAGCATAATTCTTCTAAGTGAATAAGCAGACATCAATTTGAAAATCAAAAATTAAAATATAGACTGATGTACATTAAGGAAGATAGTACGTAATTACATAGGAATATCTATTAAGATACCATTCAAATGACTCTTTAATAATCCCTGGGGATAGAAGAAACTTAATAGAGAATGATACTGGATTGAGAGCTTTAAAAATATATCAAAAGTATTATCATTAGAAAACCAACATAAAAAATGAAAATGATGTTTGATAATATCAAAGAAAATAAATTATCCCATTATCCCTTCTAGAAGTTAGAACTTGGCCACTTGTAACAGCTTAAACTTCTTCGATAAAGCATAGTTTTATTTGTTTTCTGTAGTTATTTAAAACCACAGTAGTTTTTTCAGAAAAAAAGTCATCCTAAAGTCAATTACCATATTTTTCGGAGACTAAATAAAAATTTGAATAAACTATGCAAAACAATAGATAAGATTCATATTTTATAATACATGAAAAATAAAATTTCCAAAATATGTCTGATAATAAAGGGTTCTGGAGAAACATATCAAATTATAGAATTAATTTGCATCAGGAGCTTTTAAACACAGACCGACTATCCAGTCATATGCCATTTATAGGTCCCAAAATAGTATGAATTCTGATTCTGACATTTTGCAAGCAATCTCAAATCTATGGGAAAACTCAATAATAAATTGCATGTGAGAGAAAAAGGAGGGACATCTTAAAATATTCCTGTTCTGGCTTACTGTCAGAAAGCAGTGTTTAAATTTTATGCATACAATTTCACAGTAGTCCAGTAATGTGCCATTTCATCGTATATTACATTTAATAATATCATGCATCAGAAAAGAAGCAAAAATCTAATCCGTACAGCTCAAGGTGACCTTTATTACATCTCTTTCTGAGTGTTTTTTCCTAAATGTGTTGTGTATTATAAAAATTAGGTGGCAAAATATAGCAGATCTCTGCTTTATTTTATTTCCCTACATTAAATAATATTGATCTCTACCCAATCATCTAATTTATTTTTCTAATGATATACAAAGAAAAATCATTCTCAAGTGTTTCATCTGTCATGTTGACTAATCAGTTTTTCTCTGTCCGGAGCTTTAGAAGTTGATGAAAATGCTGTGTCTGTGATAATCTTCATTAACATGTTCAACACATGTCAAGTGTTCCGTATAAGAGGTCAGATATGTAAATGAGAAGAGTTCAATTGAGTTACGTAGCAACAGATAATAATAAATCTGAAAAACAGTGCATCAAAATATATTTCTTTCATTAAATGAATTTCTTTCAGAGAGGGAGTACAAGTGTGAACATTTTGATTCCTGTGGGACTAATTTACCCAGTAACCACATATTAATGATACAATGCATTTCTTTATATTACTCACATTAATGTCCTTAAATGTGATTGCAAATCCTAGTCTGCAAAGTAATTACAACATTTTTACTGGATAAAGAAAATAGAGATTTTTGCATAATAATATTAATTTATGTAAGGAGGTAGTTGAGACTTTGCTGATTCATACTAGTATTAAAGCATTGAGTCAATTTTAGAGGTGTGATGAATATTGATATAGATCACGACATTATTTTCAAAGAAAACATCTCTATGTATTTTTGTAAGCTTTATTTATTTTTATTGAAAAGTCAGATATACAGAGAGAAAGAGGGACAGAGAGGAAGATCCTCCATCCACTAATTTGCTCCCCCAGTGGCTGCAATAGCTGGAGCTTAGCTTATGTCCAAAGCTAGGAGCCTCTTCCAGGTCTCCCATGTGGGTGCAGGGTCTCAAGGCTTTGGGCCATTCTCCACTGCTTCCCCAGACCACACGCAGGGAGATGATTGGGAAGTGGGGGCCACTGGGATTAGAACCAATGCCCATATGGGACCCATTTCTATTAATTGTAACTTGGAAATGTTGCATTCTAATCTGCAGCACCAAAACTAAACGTGCAAAGGGAGTAAAATGGAATAGTAACCGATCAGAAGCTCACATGTTACATGACACTAATTCAGTGTTATTCTAAATGCTCATTATACTTGTCTGAGTTACAAATATTTGCTTTCTGCTTTATATATTTGTTCTAAATCCATTAACCTAAGTGTAGGTGAAATGTGTGAATAACTATAAAATTCTATCAAAATTCCGTTCATTTTTTGGCATATAAATACACATAAAGAACAGTATTTGATATAATATGGGGAAATGATAACTTTACTTATATCGTAAGACTTCTCACCAATGTGAATCAAAATTACAGATAAAGAGCAAATTATAATCTTTTTGGGTTTAAGTCCTGGATGAGGCAATTAGCAACAGAGTAGTACTTCTGATAATGGGAACACAGAATCATAGTTCCACCACTTAAAACAGGAGAAGTGACACGTTTCTTTAAAATTGCTTTAATGGAACAAGTTAAAAACCAGAATAGCTGCTACAATTTCACCAGATCTATCATTTAAAGAAAATGGAAAATCAAGCTGACAGAATTAGAATAAACAATTTTTAAGGTAAATACAGATTTCTGCTCTTTTACTGATTAGAGGCTCCAACTATATCACATTAGATTCAAAGCCCTCTTGCATATCCTACTTCAATACTTGGGGCCAGAGACCAAGTGGGAACAATTTCATAAAGGCTACAGTGTTTACATTCTTTTTTTTTTTCCTTAGAAAAATGAGCTATGGAAAGATACAGTAGCTCAGTTAAATACATGCAGACATAGGTGGCTTAGAAGTTATTAGTTCTTGGGACATCTACATCTGAATTCAAAACTAAAGTGTGTAGATCTGACTGCAAACTCTGCTTCCAGTCTGATTTCCAGCTGTTGGACATCCTAGAAACATTCTATGAGGACTGAAGAACTTAGCCCTGCCACCAGCATGACAGATTCTAATTGAGCTCCAGAAACCTGGTTTCAACCCGGCACAGGTTGAAACGAGTAAAGCAGTAGATGGAAGATCTCTTGTCTCTAACTTTCTTGTTCTGTCTATATCTGTATGCGTCTCATTTTTGCCATTAAAAATAAACGAAATGCATTTTAAAGATAAAATATTAACAACAGAGACATTTTCTGTTAAGATATAACATTGTTATAAACATAAATTGTTACATTTTCATTTGAAAAGCAAAAGGAGAAAGAGAGAGAGGGAATGTTCATGGGATATCACATAGAATAGTAAATAGCTATCTTGTTTTGATAAAAGCACTTAGCCCAGGAAGAACATTTTTTCACTTGTACAAGTTTAAGTACCAGTTAAGAAACTTGGGGATTCATATCCCTTTATTGTCACTGTGGTAGTGAGAGTACACTGGAAAAAGCTTCCCCTTTCTTACAGAGACTGGTGGGTTACAGCAAAGATGGATATGCCCGGCTCTGTCCTGCAACAGTGGCAGGCAGGCAAGGAGTAAAATAGCAGGACTGTGTCAGTTCTTGGGCTCACCAACTAGCAGAAAATGTATAAATGTTCGTGACTGGTAACTACCATGACACTGAGGAAGCCTGATTAATTCCAGTTCCCCAAAAAACTATTTTTAAATGCAAAAAAGTGTGAAATATGATTAGTAGCCATGAGAGCTCACAAAAGTTTGTATTTTTGAAGATATAGCTGTAAGATTAACCTGAAAATTAAATGAATAAAAATGAGCAAGGATTTCACAAGCTTTAGTGGCCCAGTATACAAATAATTGGTGTGTGAGTAAGGTGTGGGGCAGAAAACACATGAATGAGTAATTGTTAGCATTAGCCAATTTGGAAAAGAAAGCCAACTCTGTGTGCGAATTCATATGCAGCATTAGATATGTAAGGTGTATCAGAAGTAAATAGTTTATATCTAATAACTAGCAGAAAATCTTAAAATTAGGGCATTTTATAATTTAAAAAATATCAGCATGACTGTATACACAGACCTAGCACTTGTCTCCTTCTCAGCTAAAAAGACTAAATTCATTTTGAGGTGAATGTCCAATGCAGGGTACCTGAACATCAAAAGGAAACAGTAAGAATGCAAAAGAATAACAAAACTAGATATGGCATCATAGAAAAACCACATCAGCTGAAAACTGTATGCCTAGAACCACAGCTGAGGAATTCCTTCTTGTAGAGGGGAAGGTGACCAGGAAGACATTAGCAGAGACAGTCTGCCTGAATAACATATTTAGGTTACTCCAACTAGAGAGGAATCCAGTGATAAGGGTCTCAGTACGCAAAGCCACCTAAAAATGCATAACCTCTGGTTCAGTGAAGAAATTCCTGCTGTGCCCTCCCCCAGTGCTCAAAACACAGGACCTGCAGGCTGAGCATTATACCATTCCACTTAAGCACCTTCTACTGAATTTCTTTGGACTCTACATGTCCCGTCATAACCCTGCTGAAGTTCTTCCAACAAACAGCTGTTTACAACCTGTTCTGCTCAGGTTGAACATCTTCAGTTCAAGCCTGTCCCAGACTTCAGTGCTCTGCCATTCCCAATGCATGCATCCACTCTGGCTCCAGCCTGGACTTTGCAGACCAGCATACTTACACACTTTGCATATAGCTCTGTCTCAGTTTTGTTGCTTTCTTGCACAACACTGAGTTGCTTGGCATTTTGGTCCAGAGTTTATATGCTCCATTACATTTCCCAAGTTACTTGAACTCCTGATGTCTTGTTCCTGGCTTGTCTACTGGAAAATTGAGGGTAAATTAGGAGAGCTTGTTCTATTGTCTTCAAGGTAGGGGCACTCTTCTGGATCCAAGTGCTCCCTCAGACAGGATCTAGACCCACCTCTGTCACATAGGAATTTTGTAGTTTGGGATTCTGAATTCAGGCAGTTAGTGGGAATCTGTAGGTCGAGACTATCCCTGGTATTAATACTGATTCAACAACCACAGTTCTACAGGTAAAAACATTTGATGACCTCAGATAAATGAAAATCAGTATACAGTCATAATAAATATGAATAATGTGAAGTCACAAAAGAAGCACAATACACCCTTACTATCAGCTCATGAAGAAAGAGCTTCATGACATGAATGGTAAAGAATGGGTTTAAGGTTAATTGCAGAGATAAAAGATAATGTAGATAAAGGGATAAATGAAATTATGAAATTAATAAGGGACATGAGTGAAAAATTCAGTAAAATTATACATGTTGACAAAAATGAAACAAGTATTAGCAATGTAATAACCAAAAACATCAAGTAAAATACAGTTGAAATAGCAATAACAGATCAGATTAAAAAGCAAAAAAGGAAGTTTGTGTTTTAAGGTGAAATATTTTACCTATTTCAGATAAGCAAGGAAGACAAATATTTAAATGGTGAAAACAACATTCAATATTTTTGATACCATCAGTTGAATAATATTGAAGATATAAAGATGTTCAAAGAGTTGGGGAAAGACCAGTGGCTTAGAAAACCTAACAAGCTCAATTGAACTCTCCAGTTTGGAGAAATATATTAAATGTCCAAATATAGGAAGCTCATAGAAATCCAAGTAAAGGTAATCAAAAAAAGAATGTCATCATGGAACACGGTAGTCAGCTTTTCACAACACAAAACAGGAAATTGAAAATTTGCAAGAAAAGATATCGGATTGCATGTAAAGGAACTCAATGGCAAATGTCTTAACAGAAATATTATAGGACAAGAGAGAATAAATAGATGGTTCAATACATAGTTAAGTAAGAACAAAAAGTGCAAACAGAATATTTTACAAAGAACAACTCTTTTTTATTAATAGTGAAATAAAGACTTTCTAGGAAAGCAAAGTTTTAAGAAATACATCACTAAATGTGACAATATCCTAGATATGAAAACAAAGAGGGATGAACTTTAGGTATCATGTTAAGTGATTTCTATCCTCTTTTGGAATACTTGGGTCCAAGTTAAGTTATGAATTCTGCCTCCATTTTTCTACTTGTATATGTACTGGGAGGCTGCAGGCAACAACTCAAGGGGAGAAAAAAATATGAACCTTCAACTCCTGAATATATCTGGCTCAGCCTTGGATCTTTTCGTATTTGGAAAGTGGTTATGCAACAAGGTGGAGGAATCCACCATGGTGGGAGGGTTTGGGGAGGGGTGGGGAGAATCCAAGTACCTATGAAACTGTGTCACATAATACAATGTAATTAATGAATTAAAATAATAAATAAATAAATAAAAAGGAAAGTGAGCAGAAAATGGAAGCTATCACTCTCTGCGTCTCTGCCTTTGGCCTTCAAATAAATAAAAAAAATGTTAAAAGAAACAAAGAACAGACATTTTTGTTGGATAAACATGTAAGTATAGAACATAGTAGAAATCTAACAAAATGAATCAAAACAGAAAGAAAGAAAAGAAAAGAAACAAAAAGAAAAGAAAAGAAGAGAAAACTAGCAGAACCAAGTCACTGCTAGTCAATAACTTTGCATGTGGGTTTACTCAAATATCCAGCTTAAGGATAAAGACTGGATGGATTTATGAAAGAAACCTCAGGCCTGGTGCTGTGGCCTAGCAACCAAAGTCCTTGCCTTGAATATGCCAGGATACCATACGAATGCCTGTTCTAATTCCAGTGAACCCACTTCCCATCCAGCTCCCTGCCTGTGGCCTGGGAAAAGCAGTCGAGGACAGCCCAAAGCCTTGGGTTCCTGCACCTGTATGGGAGACCCCGAGGAAGTTCCTGGCTCCTGGCTTTCTATCGGTGCAGCACCGGCCATTGCGATCACTTGGGGAATGAATCATCGGACAGAAGATCTTCCTCTTTGTCTCTCCTCCTCTCTATATATATATCTGACTTTAAAATAAAAATAAACAAACTTTAAAAAAATTATAAAAAATGAAAGAAACCTCAAATATACCTTCTCTAAAAATAATAGTAATAAAAGGATGATTTCACCAGGAAAGACACACCAACACTGAATACTAATGGATGGAATTACAATCCATGAAAATGGAAACCAAAAGTGCATGGGTTAAATATGTATCAGACAAATTATAATTTGAAAAAACTGCTGAAAGATGCAGAGGACAGTATATTATGACCTAGCATCAATTCAGAAGACAGTGTGACTAATAAATGTGCGCCTATGCAATAGGAGTCAGTTTCATAAAGCAAACGTTAGTGGATCTGGAGGTAGACAGTCTCCCATACAATGGAGTTGAGGGGATGGCATCATGCCACAATGTGTTAACCTGCCACTATGTTCTCTGCAACCAATTTTGGAGTAATATTTCAAAGAATTTAATATATACTTATTTGCAGATTCTGTGATGTAATATACAGTGGAAGCAAAGTGCCAGAACTGGTAAGAGAAGTTGGTAGTGTTGGTGACTCTGAAATCAACATATATCTATCAGTGGTGTTTTGTGTATGCAAACACTATCTTTTTGAGAATTCACAAGAGGCAATCTTAAAACGGTTACAAGAAATTGCAATGTTGGTATGCATTTAACCAAATGATAATGACCACCACAATTAAAACTTAAAATTGCAAAAGAAACTAAAGAACATAACAATAAGCAAAACCAACTTATATTCATGAATTGAAATAACTATTATCAAAATGCTCAAACTACCCAAAGTTAAAGACTTAATCTTTCCTCATCAAAATACAATGTGATTTCTCACAAAATTAGAAAAAAATTAAAATTCATTTTGAAATACAAAATAATTCAAATAGTGAATTATTCTCAAACAGTAAAATGAAAGCTTGAAGCATCAAACCACCAAATTCCAAAATATACTACAGAGATACTGAAATATGAAACACCAACAAAATGGCTCGATTGACTAATCCTCCACCTTCTAGCACAACATGCTGTATGGGTGCCGATTTGTGTCCCAGCTGCTCCACTTTCCATTCAGTTCCCTGCTTGTGGCCTGGGAAAGCAGCAGAAGCTAGCTCAAGTTGTGGGACCCTACAGACATGTGAGTGACCTGGAAGAGGCTGCTGTTTATGGCTTTGGATCAGTTCAGTTCTAGCTATTGCAGCCATTTGGGGAGTGAATCAGCGGATGGAAGATCTTTCTTTATGTCTCTTCTCTCTCTGTAAATCTGTCTTTCCAGTGAAAAAATAAACATTATTTGAAGACCTGAGACAGGCATAAAAACAAATGCATGGGGTTCTTATTGTGATGCAACTTAATAACCTTCTCTCTGGCAAGCCAGTGTTTCATGTTGGCAGCAGTTAAGTCCTGAATGTTCCACTGCTAATCCAGGTACCCAGCAATTTGTGTGGTAAAGCAATGGCCAATGGCCCTTCTCACTTTTGTGGTGACCAGAATAAGCTCTTAGCTACTGCTTCAGTCTGACCAAGCCCTGGTCACTTGCACATCTGAGTGTGAATCAGCAGATGGAGTAACTCTGTTTCCTTTTTCCTGTCCCTAAATCTGACTTTCAAACAATAAATAAATAAATAATTCTAAACTCCAGAAAGTGAAGTCTTAATGTTTTCATTGAGCAATAACAATGAATATAGAAATTTATAAAATTTATTATAATTTTTAAATTAATTGGACAGAAATTATGAAGTACTTTATATAGAACTCCAAAATATTTCCCATCAATTTTTTCTCAGTTGCAGTACAATTTAAAAAGCAATTAATAATCATTTATTATTTATCATGGTATAACTACAGATCTTACTTATACTAATGTTACAATACATAGGAATAAATTACGGGGGCCTGATGCAATAGCCAAGTGGCTAAAATCCTTGCTTTGCATGCACCAGGATCCCATATGAGCACTAGTTCTTGTCCTGCTATTCCACTTCCCTCCCAGCTCGATGCTTGTGGCCTGGGAAAGTAATTGGGGATGGCCCAAAGCATGTGAGACCCAGAAGAAGCTCCTGGCTTCAGATCGGTCTAGTACCACTCATTGAAGACACTTGAGGAGTGAATCAGTGGATGGAATATCTTCCTCTCTTCTCTCGTCCTCTCTGTATATCTGAATTTCCAATAAAAATAAACATTTTTAAAAGAAAGAATTTATGTTTATACTGTAGTTATAAGTGTTTTATTACAACACCATCACCACCACCACCACCACCACCAACAACAACAACAACAACAAAACCCAGATTCCCTGATCTGCAGGACGTGATGCTCAAACTCTGAGGGTGGACTGGGAATGCCAGGCTGCAAGCCCCCGGGCTGCTGGCCCAAGAAACACATGGACACAGGTACTTGGTGAAAGAGAGTGCCAATGTCCTTTATTTTACTCCTCATATATACACTTTCTTCTCTAGGGGAGGAGGAGAAGAGGAGGGGTTTCCTGAAACTAATTATCCTCATTGAAACAGGGAAGGAACTAATCATCTATACTGAAACAGGGGAGGAAATAATCATCTATGTTGAAACGGGGGAGGAACTAATCATCTATATTGAAACAGGGGAGGAACTAATTATTTGAACAGGAACAAGGGCGGAGGTTCTATTCCACTTGCTTCCCACGGGATGTTCTGCTCATAACATCCTGCTTGCTGTGGCCCTGCTTGCCCAAGATAGGTTTTGCAATGCAGCAGGTTGTCAGGCATGCCATGTCTAAGGCCTGTAAGTTTGTTGCTCCTAACACCCAGATACTCCAGATGGCTTATATCAGCTACACACATATTAAAAAAAGAAAAGATAAAAAATTATGTCCCCTATAAACTGAGAATAATTTTCAGTAGAAAGTGAACAGAATAGAGTTTTATAAGCATTGAGGAGGGAAGATACCAATGTACCTGCTGTCTGCCTGTAATCAGTAACCCTGCTTTTACATTTGGAGAATCTGACTATGAGGTATCATCTTAAGCAAGGTCTTTCACCTAAACCCATGCCACTGTCAGCTTTGACTGGAGAATTCCACATTTGTCACTGACTTTTAGTCTGGCTTGGGGACCTGGAGGAGAGGGTGGAGAGCGATAATTTGCTCCCTGAAGAGAGACCATAGTTTTCCTCTCCCCTTGGCCAATAAAATACGTGACCCATTTTCATGAGTAGGAGCTGTGTGCATTGTCTTCCCAGAATCAGGATGCAATAGGCACTTCATGCTGGAGGTAGGGCAGCTCACACAATATTGAACACACACACATCATCCTTGGTGCAGAGAAATCAACTGCATTTCAGATTGAACAATCAAAGCCACTTTGGCAGGACCCTTGTAGCATGCCCCTCACCAGGGTCACAGATGACATCAGGCAGCTGTTTCCATCCTGTGCACTGAGGTGGTTGTCAGGCTGGGTAAGGCTTCTCCCATTATTTCATCTCTTCCTCCAGATACCAGAGGAAGAAAGAAGAAAATGTGGAAACAAAAATATCTGCAAATATAGGTTTTTAAAAGTTTTTTTTTTTCTCACAAAAGATGAAAGGTAAATTTCAAACTATAATATATCACATTAAGTTAAACTTTCAGGGCCCAGCAGCGTGGCCTAGCGGCTAAAGTCCTCGCCTTGAAAGCCCCGGGATCCCATATGGGCGCCGGTTCTAATCCCGGCAGCTCCACTTCCCATCCAGCTCCCTGCTTGTGGCCTGGGAAAGCAGTTGAGGACGGCCCAATGCATTGGGATCCTGCACCTACGTGGGAGACCTGGAAGAGGTTCCTGGTTCCCGGCATCGGATTGGCGCGCACCGGCCCGTTGCGGCTCACTTGGGGAGTGAATCATCGGATGGAAGATCTTCCTCTCTGTCTCTGCTCCTCTGTGTATATCCAGCTTTCCAATAATAATAATAAAAAATCTTCAAAAAAAAGTTAAACTATTCAAAATTATTTAATTGTTATCATGATATGAACAAAGCTCTCTTTCAATTGCAAGGAGCTGAAAGAAAAATGTATGACAATTTTAAACAAAAATGAAAAAGCATGGTAAAACATAGTGACCATACGTATAACTTATACTTGTAGGGGTGCTATGTCAAGTTTCCACTTAGCTACATTCATTCCTAAGTTCAGTGATGACATGATCATCTAATTCTGTGTGTTACATCTTCAATTTACTAATTTTACTGATTATCAAAGTATTAACAAACTGTCAGTGCAAACAGCATAGAAGCCTAGCTAAGACTCAAATATTACTATTCTTTCTTTATTTTATTTCTGATATACATAATTGTTACAGATAATATTGTTTTCCATTCATTTTTGTTTAGAAGAAGCAGTTATTTTAGAGAAATAATTTCTTCACGTGTTATTGCATTCCACATAAGATTGTCAAGTGTAAAGTGATGTCTGCAAGTGCATATTTGGCTACTATAGATGCCTGCAATAAATTTAAATCAGATTGCTGTATACTGAAGAACTATAAAAAGTACCTCATAAAGTTATCATTTTCATTATTTTTAAGAGGAACAACAACCAAAACAAAACATGAATGAACAAATAAACAACAATAGGAACAAAATCTATTGGAACTCCTCTGTCGGCATAGTCCTTGCAAGTCAGTGCAGGAACCAAGGCTGGGAACAGCACAGACCACACCAGGTTGGGCTGCAACACCAGCCAGTTCACATTAGGACTGGGACTGGGGGCTGGCTCGGTTGGGGTAGGCTGCAGCACCCACCCAACATAAGCTACAACTGGGAGTAGGCCAGGCCAAAACAGCCCATGCCACAGCTGGCAAGTGGTAGAGCTGGGGGCAAATCCTGTCAAGCTAGACTGCAGAACCACATGGAGAGTGCTAGATCCAGGGTTGGAAGTGGGTCAAGTAGAAAAATAGTGGGCCCCTCTCTGATGGGTTGCAACTCTCACTAATTAGCATAAGAACCAGGGCTGGGGACAGACCTGGATAAACAGATGGTGGCACCCACCAGCACAGGTGTGGGCTGGAAAACGGGGTTGGTTGGGTTGAACTAGGCTTCAATGACCATTGGTGTGTAAGAGAGCCAAATGGAGTGTGACCTGATCGGTTGGCTGCACATAGTACCAGTGTTTGTGTAGGTTGATGTTGGTGATGGAGTTAGACCCTGTATATACAAGCACACACAAGAGTCAGTTTTGGGATCACCCCAGGTGAGATTTCTTTGGGGATCTCTCCAATTGAACCACTGGACTCAGAACTTGAACCATGGGGAAAATTGCAGGTTCTGTGGTCTGACTGTGGAGTGCATGTTTCAGAGCTAGGTCTCCTCAGTAGCTAATACAGAGCACTGAATGGCATACCCAGTTTCACATGGTACTTCTGGTACCATAACAGACAAAGGAGGGCAGAACAAATTGAGCAACTATGCCAGCCAAGCATTAGCAGCAAATATCTGGGGGGATGGAGACTCTAAGTTGAACCATGTTGGGAATGGAGCGATCAACAGCATTTCAGATCAAACAAAGTCACTTGAGCAGAACCCTTGGAACATGCCTCATATAGGGGCCACTGGGGTGACATCAGGTGGCCGTTCTCCATCCCTGTGTATTGAGGCAATTGGCATGCTGGGTGTGACTTCTCTTTTTTTCCCTCTTCCCCCCGATATAGGAGGAAGAAAAAAGGAAATACGGAAAAAATTATCTCACCCACTTTCCCTCATCTTCTACCCTTCCCACCCTAATCAACTATGTAAACATTATAAAAAATAAAATTAAAAAAATAAAAACAATTATTAATTCTTTTTATACCAATGACCAGCAGTTGTCATTTCCTTATCTTTTTTTGTGTTATAATATAAAATATTTGATCAAATATTTAGAAACCCTAAGTGCTTAGCATCTATCAGTGTTTTGAGAAACATTGTAAAAATGACATTATATACATTTTAGCTATAATAACTCACATAAAAACATATTGCCACAGAATAAAGTTAAAATAGTTAGCACATTAAATAATATACTACAACTCTACTGAAATAATTAATTTTAAGTAGAAAGTTACGGAGGCTATAGTTCTCTTTTAAGTCTTCATGGAGGCACAGATTTTGTGCCATAAAATAACCCATATTATATAGCTCAATGATTTCAAATAGAGTTGTTCTACCACCTTCATAATCTAAATGAAAAACGTTCCCATAACTCAAATAAAAGCTGGTGTCCACCGGCAGTCACATAGTATTCTCAACTTCCCGTTAGGTCATCACTGTTTTAATTTCACTTTCCTAGATTTGTGTTTTCAAGGTGCTTCATGAGTACCAAACAATAAAATATGTGCTCTTTTGTGATTTATTTCTTTAAGTCAGCATTTCATGAAGGTTCATCTTTTTCAACATATACCAGGAACTACCTCTATTATTATTTCGAGTACCAGTTTTTGTATGGGCAGATCACACTTATATTTTCATTTATTCACCAGTTGATGAATATTTGGAAAGTGTACATATTTACATAATGCTGCTGTCAATGTTAGCATATTAGCTTTTGTGAGATACATTTATTTTCATTTTATTGCTTGGAAGAAAAGACAGCTTGAAGTGAAATTGTTCAGTTTATGGTAACACCCTGTTTACCACAGCAAACAACTGCCAATTATCTCCCCAAACAGTTGCATAATAAAATTGTACATAATACTCATATTTGAAGTTCCAGTTTCTTATCATTCTTACCAAAACTTGTTATTGCCTGTTATTTATGTTATTTCTATAATAGGTACTGTAGAGTTATAAAGTCATTCTAAAACTGTAGCCAACAGAAACAAAACTTTAGTCACTGATGAATGTTAGAAATGCAATACCTCGACTGTATAATAGGTCAATAAATTTTTGTTGTTGTTTTGTTTTTATTTTTTGTGAAGGGGTAACAGCACACACTGTGTTTTCTGATCACTTTGCAAATATGACAATATATTGGGACCAGGCACTTAACATCAAGAAAATACATGCTTTCCACAATGAAGTGTTGATAATTATGCGCTAGTGAAGTTTTTTAAGAGCTAGAGTTGAGCTTTTGCTATGATTTTCAAAGTTTGGAGCCCGAAGTTACACATATCAAAAGCTTATTCTTTAAAAATCTTCCAACAGTTCTATTATTTGTGTTAGAGAAATTGAGCAATCTCTATAAGCGTTAACTGCTGAATAACAACAATTCCTCATATATTACATTTTCACCTTGTATGTAAGGTTACATATTGATACCATCTAAACACTTTGCAGGTAGTTGAGGCAATCTGCAATTTGTCTTTTTTTTCTCTTTGCATTCTGATGTGGTTAACAGAGGCAAATGCATCCAAAGAGAGGTGGAAGCTAGATTTTTATTTGGGGGCGGGGGGGGGGAGATACCACACTAGCATGACATGTATTTTTTACATTTTCTTAACAAAGCTAAAAACACTTCTAATTCTTTTTAGTTGTGTTTGATACTCTAACGGCCTAAGATTGTTGCATATTAAGAGTTCCAGAGAAATGTTTTATTATAATGCCATTTTATGAGTTGCTCAATGACTACTATGTGCTAGGCACTTAAATACAAATGTTATTTTTATACACAGTAGTACAAAAATACTAACTTATGTATCAGTTTTGTATTTATGAAACTTTCACAGTCCTTTATTCATGGGACATTTTGGTGTAAGGATATTATCAAAGTTAAGAACTCTGTCTCTGTCTCTCTCAAGTATACACACATGTACAAAAAGATTTTAAAAACATTAACAATTAAAAACTTGATACTAAAGCCACTAACAAATTAGGAATAGGTATATGGTTTGCTACACCTGTGATGTTTCTGGAAATTTAAAAACTCTCCTTTCTGTAGATCTGCCTTTCCAATAAAAAGAAATAACTGAATAAATGGGTGGACAAGTGTGGCTCATTTTACTAATACTCCATATGGGCTCCGTTTTTTTTCCAGGTGCTCAATTTACCATCCAGCTTTGTGATTGTAGCCTGGGAAGGCAGCGGAAGATGGCCCAAAGCCTTGGGACCTTGTGCACATGTTGGAGACCTGGAAGAGTTTCCTTGCTCTTGGCTTTAAATCAGCTCAGCTCCAGTCATTTCATCAATTTTAGAAGCGAATTGGAAGACAGAAATTCTTTCTCTGTATCTCCATGTCTTTGTAGATCTGTCTTTCCAATGAAATGAAACAGATGTTAAAAAAATAATTTTTACCGGTCAGAAATAACCATTAGATTATCACTGATTGAATTCGCATATCAAATTATCACACTAGAGCCCAGCGGCGTGGTCTAGTGGGTAAAGTCCTGTGCTTGTGGCCTGGGAAAGCAGTTGAGGACAGCCGAAAGCCTTGGGACCCTGCACCCGTGTGGGAGACCTGGAAGAGGTTGCTGGTTCCCGGCTTCGGATCGGTACAACACCGGCCGTTGCGGCTCATTTGGGGAGTGAATCATCGGATGGAAGATCTTTCTCTCTGTCTCTCCTCCTCTCTGTATATCTGACTTTGTAATAAAAAGAAGTAAATAAAAAAAATTGTCACACTTTTCAGTATTTCCCAGATAGATTTTCATCCATGATAACATGTACATGTATCTATTTATAATATCATTTGATTTCTATTTAAGTTAAAAATCACACTGAAATAAGACATAATATATGATCATTTAGTAATATATTTCTGCTTTTTCTCTTGATAGTGAATATGTAAAAAAAAAACAATTGTTTGATGTTACATTCACAGACGCAAATATGTATCTTAAGCTTTAAAGAAAATTGATGAGGACTGTACTGTAGAACACTTTGTTTCTGACAAATAAAACAATATAATGTCTCAAAAAAGATGCAAATGTCAAACATTAATGATAATCAATGTGCATCTCCATGGCCCAGTAGCTGTTGGTACTTAATTTCAACAAAATTATTTTTCTCCCACAACCTATCCAGTTTGGCTGTGTACTGTTGACAGTAACTTTAAATCTTGCTGACAATTGCTTCCCTTTCCTTTCAGCAGGCGTCAATTGCAGTTCAAATAGCATCACACAGAAGGGTAATTCACAATTTCTTTCCTGTTCTCTAAACTCAAATATATTCATTTGTGAAAAAGCCAAATGTTGGCCAAGAAACACAAACGCTTTCCAGAAGGATATACTATAAATTTAGCAATTAGACATATGGTAGAATGCAATCAATCAGTTTCATTTTTAACAGAAAATCACCTTGACTTCTAAGGTGTTTCAGATGTTATTGTTTGATAGTGCAAAGAAAGAACTCTTTCTGTGATTGCATTATAGATTGAGATTAGAAAATTAAAGTTAAAATGAAGACAAATGGCTCAACTTAAGTAAAGCTTTGCTCCAAGAGTGGATGTGATTATTAATATTCAGAGCATTCCCTCTGGCTACTCTTGTGAAAAGAATGCTAGGCAATAACGTGGGGGATATCAATGACGGGAGGTGACTTGGCAATGGAGGAGGGACACCCCAGAGTCTATGGAACCACATTGCAGAATTATAATAATGACAATAAAGAATACACCAAAAAATAAAAGAATGAAAGGAATATAGAAATAACTAGGTTGTATTCTTTAACATGATAAATGTACATGTATGTGAGTGAGAGTTGATGAGAGAGAGAGAGGAGAGACAGAGACATGTATGTGTGTAACTTCAACCAAAATAAATACATAAATAAATAAATAAATAAACAAACATGTATTTTGAAGCATTTTGGCTTTAATGGCTGTATATGTTAAATTTAAAATTCATGTAGACAAGTCATTGTTCAATTTGTCCAACCCATACATTCTATGTGGAAGCTTGATATTGTTTCAGAAAGAATGGCTTTTACTAATGGAACTGCAATTGCATACAAAATATTGATCATTTTATCTTAAATAATTTCAATGTAAAATAAGAGACACAAAAACTCACATTTTAATTATTTCAAACATACAGAAAAGATGCATTACCGTGTAAAGATCCGTTCCTAATGACATTGTACTGCTAACAACGCTTCCCACCCCCGTTCAGGGTGTCTTAACATCTGCATGGTAGAACCTCACCCTGCATTATTTCAATTTGTTCAGCAATCATCTCATATAATAGCATGAAATGAACCTCTGAAAAATATAAACTCCTCTATACTTCTGTAGCATCTCATAGGAGTCTATCATCATCTTATACTTTTATATTGAAAGTGTCCGTTCATGTGTCACTCATAAAATGCAGCCGTAATGCCTTAAAATAACCCTAACCAGCTCCTAATTATATATTTGCATAAAGATTTTTAGTATTAAAATTACTGATATTGAAGTTACTCATTTTACATTTTAAGATATTTTTGTTTATGTTTTTGTTCCATAGGTTCTGGGGTTATCTGTGCCCTTCCCCAAGTTTCCTCCCCAAAACTAATTTCCCCTCTAGTGAAGCTACTCTTTCAATGTTGATAAATCCATATTTTAGAATCAGGACTAGGGTCACAGTGAAAAAATAATAACCATTGAATTGCCCTTTAATTTTATATTTGCTTATTTCTTTTTTTCTTATCAAATAATTTTATGATTTGACATTCATTTTTGTTGCTCTTTTAAGGAATAAAATTATTCTTATTCAGACAAAGATCAGACCTTTGTTCACAAACAGTGAATATTGTCTTACAATTCCACTTTTATTTTGTTCTAAATGTTCTTTGGAATCAGAACAGCCTGTTCAAACTATCAAAAAGGCAAAAGAGGTGGTAAGGATATCTTATACAGGAAAGTTTCAAATACATTTGTTTAATATTTAAATGTTGTGTCAATATATACACGTAACTAATTTGAATCAATGCAAGCACTGAGTTTAATAAATCAGTATCATACTTTCAGGTTTACAGCTTAACATGCAGCTTGCTGTCAAATTTTGATTTTATGCTTGGCTGCTGTCAATAGCTCCCAATACATTATTTATTGGCTATAATAAAATATTAATAGCCTACCATCTTGATTTTCAAACTAGCATTTTACCTCCTTTAAATACATATAAAGCTTTCTTTAAAAAATAAGGTCAAGTGTAAGCTCTATATTCTCCACTTTTCTTTAATAACTAATACCTGTGGAGTTTTAACATTCAGACCACTAAATTAGGATTAGACTATATAGAATAAAAACCCACAAGCCTCTTTGGAGAAGGCAATTATATCTAAAACACTGGAGCTTCCCTAATTGTATTGCATGTTCTGCAATAACTCTCAAAATCCTGCTTTATATGCAGGAATTTTGGCATTATTCTCTGTAATTCCTTAAACCAAATCAAGAAATCACCATTGCCAATTAGATTCCCGAAACAGTTTATTTTACTAAATATGACAGCTTGTAAACAGAAGACCATGTAAAACAAGCAAATGAAGCAGGTGTGAAGTTGACTCCAGGTTGGGCAACTGCCAACTGATCGGCTCCACAAAGGCATAGTATCTAAGCAGAAACACATTTTCTTGATTTTCGGATTTTCTGTCAAGATTAACCTCTACCAACTCCATGCAGTTGAATGAACATAATGGTCATTACTATTGCAGACTTAGGTAACTGATTAGCATTATAATCTCTATAATATCTCAAGATTTCTCTACTTGTATCTAAAGATGTGACTTCAACTAAGCAATTGAAATATTTTTCAGATATTTGTTTACTCAAACTGTGTGTCTGGCTATTTTGCTTACAACAAAAATGGTTTACTATAAGAATCACATAAATAAAATAGACCTAGTGGTTGATTCTCCGGAAGTAATCAAACCAGACTAACAGGCTTACATTTAAGCTTAGGAGAACTTCATGGATAACAAGAGCTGATAGGTATGGAAGCAGCATCTACATCTGTACAGGAGGCCATCCAGACTATGGATATGTGAAAAACTGAATTTCCTAGCTTGCCTGCTTTCCTGAAGATTTATTTAATTTTATTGGAAAGGCAGATAAGATTGACAGAGAAAAAATAGACAGGAAGAAAGATCTTCCATCCCCTGGTTCACTCTGCAAATGATCCCAAAAATGTGACTTTGAATTGTTTTGCCAAAAACCTACACAAACAACCCTAACATATGCAACTGTCTGCTCTAATATGTGTCTTCATTTATTATTTTCATTTTCATCCTCCATAAAAATGAAATAGTAGAGAATACATTCTTCATGTCAATCTTCTTTTCATTGTCATATTGTTTTCACATCTATTATTGTGTAGTTAGCAACAAGGTTTTAATTTCTATTGTGGAGAACTTTTCCATTTTTCTCAATATTCCAAAATACATCTACCATTTGTTTTTGGACACTTATTAATCTTTGTTGCTGCATCATAAATTTTATCTCTAGGGCTTTATTTTTATTGGAAAGGAAGATTTACAAAGAGGAGAAACAGAGCGAGGTCTTCCATGAATTGGCTTGCATCCCTTATAGGACCAATGGCTAGAATTGAACTGATCTGAAGCCAGGATGCAGGAGGTTTTCACGATCTGCTATCAAGGTGCAGGATCCCAAGGCATTAGGACATCTTCCTTGTTTTTCTGAGCCATCAGAAGGGAACAGCATGAGAAGCGGAATAGCTGACACATGAAACAGAGCCTATATGAGATGCCAGCACTTGGAGGTGGAGATTTAGGCAATTAAGCCAAGCCGCTGGCCCCTATAAGGGATATTTTTAAGAACATTTATTCCAGAATATTTCTATATACGTGTGTTTGCATTATTTTTCATCATTATTTGACAGTTTATTTCTCTATCATATAGTAAGTACAAATATACAATTAGATTTTGAATTATCCTGTAAAAGTTTATTTTTTATCAAAGGCAGAGTTATTTAGAAAGAAAAAGAGAGAGGTCAAAAAGAATGAGAGAATGAGAGAAAGAGAGAAAGAGAGACAGAGAGACAGAGAGAGAGAGAGAGAGAGAGAGAGAGAGAGAGAGAATGAATATTCCATCTGCTGGTTCACTACCCAAATGGCTGCAATGGCCTGAGCTGGGTTGGTCCAAATCTGAGAGCCAGGAACTTCTTCCAGGTCTCCCAAATGGGTGCAGGGGCTCAAGGACATGTATCATTCCCTGATGTATTCCCTGACCATTAAAACCGAGAGCTGAATCAGAATTGGAGCAGCTAGAACTAGAACCAGTGCCTATATGGAATACTGATACACCAGGCAGAGTATTAGCTGCTGTGTCACCACACTAGCAAGGTCAAACATCTTTTTAAAGTTGCTGCAACATTTTACTCTTGATTGTACTATGTGAGAGAGTGTTTAATTTCACAGATTTTAATAGATTAATATTTAGCAATTTCACTATCCACCACAGGATCAAAGGTGGCACAAACTTTCCAGAACAGTTCCTGTGACTCAGATAAAATAATGAAAACTTTAAAACTTGTATGTACTTGTATTTGTTTATGCATACACTGCTCATATACACACGTATACAGTTATGTGGGATATTGCTTCCTGGGTCTCTGGCTGGCACCTGCTGGGCATGATTCACAGTTTACCTGCCCATGACCTGAGGCACAGCTTCCAGCCCTGCCTATGGAATGTGACCTCTGACATGACTGGAGGGTCTAGGGGATTAGACATACCTGCTAGCCAATTATAGTGCTGTTGGTGAGTGGGTGGACTGTTGGGAGATGCCCTACAGCCCTCCTCTTCCCTAGCCTTTAGAGAAGCTTGTAATTTGTGCACAATAAATTGGACATGCCTCACTAGTTTGTCTCTGGTGGTTCTTGTAGCTGAAGAACACTGCAGCCTCACCTGAAGGTGGCCTTGGAGCCTGCTGGTAGGGTTCCTTTAGACAGTTAAGTGGCAGACTCGAGTCAGCATTAGACAATAGCAAAACTACAAAGACATGTGGGGGGAATCAGGAGCAATCCTAACAATCTCTTAACAAGAGGTCATACGCATAGAGCAGGGGGGAACCCCAGAGTGGAGCAGGGGGACAGGAGGAGGCTTGTATCCCAACCCTGAAGACTCGCAAAGCCTCACCAAGGACTTTCAGTACGACCACCGAGGACTACATCCCTACAGCCAAGGAGACCATGGGGGAAAAGGAGTGTCTTCAGAGGCCAAGAACTCTGAGGTCACCCATACCCATTTGGACCTACAATGTGGGATGGAAGAAGCCCAGTTCCTGCCTTGCAGGATCCAGGGTCATCAGAACGACAACCAGGATCCCTGAGCAGTCCGCAGAAACAGAAGAACAGTAAACTTCCTTCGGAACTAGGGAGAGGAGCTTTCTCTGGCCCTTGCCTGCTTCCAACTTTGGGTCCCCACCATCTTTTGTAAGGACCATCAGGATTGCTCCAGAAACCCCTCATAACAAACAAACATATGAACAAACAAACTAGAATAGATAGACAGAGAACAACTAGGAATGCTTAGAAACAGACAGGAAGCGGCCAGCCGGGATGCACTTATAACTCACTGGGTGGGACACAAAGATCAGTTACTCCTCTCTGGGGTGTTGAGGATTTCTCTGCACACCCCTCCCAAAGACGTTCACCAAAATTGTTGACATTGGTCCTGTTAAAGTTATAGAGTTAGACTACCCGAAAAACAACCAGGCTTAGCAAAATCATGCTTCAATGCTATAAAATGCTAAATACCAACATTGAAATAGACAAGAGACAGCTGAATAGCTGGAATATGGTTGAATATAAATCAAAATTGAAATGTCTATGAGGAAGTCACAGGTTTCAATTGAGAACCTGCATCTCCCTAGTAACATATTGGTTAATCAATACCATGTCAATTAATGCCATAATGTTGTAAATGGTTGTAACTATTATGTTGGGTTTTTTACTTGATTGGGATGATACTCTGCTGGTTCTACCTTCAGACCAGAGATGGTCTCACCAAGAAGCCATGGAACTTACCAGGACAATAAGATGCTGGACTTTATGCTTGGTAAATACCTCCAATGAAAGAATGTCAAATGAATTTGAACTATGGAAATGCAACAAGGTGGAGCAATCCACCGTGGGGGGAGGGTTTGGGGAGGGGCATAAAAAAATGTATCACATAATGCACTGAAATTAATAAATAAATAAAAAAGAATCATTTTAATTATTCTCCTCTTATTTTCCTTTTTCTTTTATTTTTTAGGTTCAGATTTATTTAATTAGTTTTTAACAAATTCAGAAGGTTTATATATTACTTGCAAGTCAGTGTTACAGTGAGAGTGTGAGAAACACACACAGAAACCTTTCATCTGCTGGTACATTCTCCCGCACTGCCACAGTGGCCAAGGTTAGGCCAATGCGAACATGGTATCCAGGACCTTTATCCAGGTCCCCCACATAGCTGGCAGTAGCCCAAACATTTGCATCAGCTACCACTGATTTTCTCAGACCCTTAACATGAAGCTGGATCTGAAACAGAGTAGCTGGGACATGAACTGTCACTCATAAGGGATTTGTGCATTGCATGTAGCAGTTTAACCTATTATGCTAGAACACTAGACCTAGTAGCATTTGCTTCTAATTCGTTGTGCTATTTATTTGTTTTGTTTTGCTTTCAGTTTTGTTTAATTTTGCATATGTTCTGGAAAAGGCTTTTAATTTTTTGTAGATATATCAAATGTTCAGCAAAGCTGTTTTTAAAGCCTTTTTAAATTTAGTTTATTCAGTTGCCTTGACAATTTCTGTTAATTTATATCTGAACTGTAAGCTTTGTGGGTTTGTTTTTGGTCTTTCTAGTCAGTTTCACTAACATTTTATTTGTTATGCCAATATGTATTACTTTGACTTCTGTAACTTTACAATACAGCTTGAAATCACATAATAAAAACTCTAAACTTAATTTTTATTTTAAAAATTGCTGTGTCTATTTAAGGCCATTTATAACATGGTACTTTATTTAGAACCAATTAAATAAGTCCTACTTAGTGTTCAATTGTTTTTATTACTGTTTTAAAGATTTTTCTAAAATTTTATTTATTTTAATTGGAAAACCAGACATACAGAGAGGATGAAAGACAGAGAGGAAGATCTTTAATCAGTTGATTCATTCCCCAAGCTGCTGTGATAGCCAGAGCTGAGCAAATTCAAAACCAGAAGCCAGGAGCCTCTTCCAGGTCTCCTATGCTGGTGCAGGGTTCCAAAGCTTTGGGTTGTCCTTGTTAGCTTTCACAGGCCACAAGCAGAGAACTGGATAGGAAGCAGAGCAGCTGGGTCTAGAACTGATATCCATACGGGATCTAGGCAGATGCAAGGTGAGAACCTTAGGCACATGCAAAGTGAAAACTTTAGCCACTAGGGTACAATGGTGATCCCAAAAATTTTTTTTTTTTAATTGGAAAGGCAGATATACAGATAAAGAATGATCTTCCAGCTCCTGATTAACTCCCATGTAGCTTCAATAGCTGGGCCTGTACAAAGTCAGGAGACAAGAGATTCTTCCAGGTCTCCCAAGCAGGTGCATGGACTCAAAGCTAAAGCTAGGGGGCTGTGAGTGAGTGTAGGGGCAGAGGTTAGGCCATGTTACTATGGGCTATAGCATTCATTGGTTTATGAGAGAGCTAGGTCTTGGGGGCAGATTCTGTGTGGGGACTTTTGGGCTCACCCCTGTGGAATGGCAATATTCTCTAGTTTGCTCAAGAGGTGAAATAGTGATTGAGTTCAACATGACCACAGAACCCTCATGGATACCAAGGTTGGGACCAGACCAGGCTTGTCCAGGCTGCAGCACCTAGAATTTGGTGTGGGATGGCCCAGACCACAACATTCACCAGCAAACACAAAAGTTGAGGTGGGGGGTGGGGCAAAGGGTTAAAGGGTCTAGCACTCATTAGCACCTATGAGATCTGAGTCTGGGTATTTACCTGATGGGGGAACTTGAGGAACTCCCGTAGTAGACCATAATTCCTACTGGTTAGCACATAAGTCAGGGCTAGATATTGGTTGGACCACATAAAGCTCCTTGTCTTGGTGACATGTGAGTGGGTGGTTCAGGAGGGAAGGCTAGGCATAGCCAGGACAAACCATAGCACTTTGGCATGCACAGGACTCAGTATAGGATACAGGCCATGATGGGCTAGGCTGTCACATCTACCAGTTTTCATGAAAGCCAGGGATGAGGGCAGCCTGGGCAGGGCTAGACTGGAGCACCCACCAGTGAGGAGTTGGGACTGGGGGCGAAGTGGGCCAGACCAAACTACAGCATTTGATGGCAAAAGCCAGGCCACTGGGTGAGTTATGCTTGACTGAGTCATAGAAACCACCAGGATATGTAAGATCTGTGGAAGAGAGTGGACCTGGTTGGGGCGCTAAGATGACACCCTGTCTGGGCTGTGGCTCTCACTGCTGAGTGATGCTCTAACACCGTATTAGCTCAGGAAGGCAAGTCCTGTCAGACTGTACTGCAGTGTTACCTGGAAAGTGCAAGTTCTAGAGCTGGGAGTGGGCCTAGTAGGGAGACTCTACACACTCTTGATGGGTCAGAGCTCCCAGCACCCACTGGCATAAGCGTGGGCTAGATAGTAGGGTCAGTCAGATTGGGTTAGGCTGAAGCACCCATTGGTGTGTACAGGAGTCAAATAGTATACAAATAAACTGCCCCAGAACCAAGGCTGGGGCAGGCATGGTGAGGGTTATTAAAGGTTGCTCCAACTGACTACAATTTCTGCTTGTATGTGAGGACACAGTTTGTGGTGGGAAGGGTTGGCTTGGGACAAAGTCTCCATTGTTCTTTGTGAAAACGGACTTAGTTACTGCAATCAGCAGTGTGTGTGGTTGCAAATGTGGATGATGGACCGAGCCAGATTCCACACTGGCTAGCACACACAGGAGTCATGTTTGGGATCAGCTCAGGCAAGGCTTCTTTGCTTTCTTCTCCACCTCAACTGGAAAACTGGACTTAAAACTCTAACCTCAGAGAAGATCACAGGATTTGTAGTCTGAGCTAGGAGTACATATATCAGAACTAGGCCTCCTAGGTTGCTGAAACCTGTGCAGGGGATGGCATGCCAGATGCACATGAGGAACGTGACAGCTCACTGATGCTTATAGAAGTTGTCTAGCACCACGGCAGAAGATGGAGGATAGAACAAATACGGCAAATCTCCTGGCCAAGCTTTGGCAGCTAGTGTTTGGGCAACTGGAGACTCTAAGATGGACTAAGTCAGCTAACAGATCTTGGAAGGATTTACTCAGCCTTGGAGCAACAAAATCAATAGTGTCTCAGAACTACTGAAATTGCTTAAGCAATACGCTCGGGCCATGCTTTACACTGGGGACCCCAGGATGACATCAAGTGGTTTTCCCTCATTACTTTGTACTGATGCTGTTAAGCTGCTGTGAGCAGTCCTCTCTCCTTCTCTCTTCCCTCCCTCCAGGAAGAAATAAAAATAGAAGCAATAGTTTCATTACTTTCTCACATTCTTTGACACTTCCAACCTAATCATTGGTCCACATGGCATGTATCCAAAATAACTATGTAACCATAATCAAAAGCAAAATAAATTAATTAAATTAAAAAAAAAACACATCCAGCAAAATACCCAGTAGAGATATTGAGAGCGGATAATCTGGCATTATTTCTGAATAAAACTTTGTTCTTTCAGCACTAACATTATAAATAGGATATTTGAAGATATATTTTAAACTGCAGAATTATATTGTATTATGAATTTTGACCCATGTTTAAAATGTTTTAATACTCTTTGAGATCGCCTTATAATTTGGCTTTTATAGCTTTTTTTTAAAAGTGAATTCCATTTTTAAAGACATCATGGCAACATTGCAAATACCCTGCTGCCTAGAGCGCTATATCTTGTCTTCCACATAATGATGATTTTAACTAATTAAATTTTGGTTGAAGACTTTTGCATCTACCCATGTGAAATACACAGTGTACAAAGTCCCCTTCTTTTAAAAAAAGATTTATTTATTTTTATTGGAAAGGCAGATATACAGAGAGGAGGAAAAACCGAGAGGAAGATCTTCCATCCAATTATTCACTCCCCAAGTGACCGCAATGGCTGGTGCTCTGCCAATCCAGTACCGGGAGCCAAGAGCTCTTCCAGGTCTCCCAGGCCGGGTGCAGGGTCCCAAGACTTTGGGCCATCCTCGACTGCTTTCCCAGGCCACAAGTAGGAGGCTGTATAGGAAGCAGGGCCACCGGGATTGGAACCGGCACCCATATGGGATCCAGGGCATGCAAGGCGAGGACTTTAATCACTATGCTATTGTGTAGGGCCCCAAAGTCCTTTTCTTTTAACAGCTTGGTTTAGTTTCGTTATTAGATAATCTTGACCTTATAAAATTAAATGGGAAGTGTGCTCTTTGTACAAGAATTTGTACAACATTGATTCTATTTCTTCTTTAGTCATTTGATGAATTCTCCAGTGAAGCTATCTGTGTCAAAGATTGTATTGTTAGGAGGTATTTATTAAGTAAGTACATTCATTGTTTATCCTAGTTCTATTCTGATATTTTTTTCTTTTTATTCTTTGATAAGTCAAATTTCATGGAATTTATACTTCTTCATGATTTCAAGCTTGTTTGGAAAAATATTTGTAATATTTTCTTGTCATTTTTGTCTCACTGGCACACATATTCCCACACTTTTACTCCTCCCAGTGGTAGTTTGCATTTCACCTTTTTGTTTCCTTCACCATGACTCCAGAGCATATATATATATAAGTGAGATGATTTTCCACAATTTATCAATTTAGTTTGTTGTATATTCTCCACTCATGAAAACAGTATCTGGCATGGAGATACACATAACAAATGAAAACAAACGTTACTGAATGAAGGAATAAATATTGGAGTTCCTTAAACTCCACATCTCTTTCATTCTTTTTTTTTTGTTGTTAAAGATTTATTTGATTGTTTTTTACTGAAAAGTCAGATATATAGTAAGGATGAGAGACAGACAGCAAGATCTTTCATCCATTGTTTCATTCCCCAAGTGGCCACAACAGTTGAGGCTACAATGATCTGACGCCAGGAGCCCAGAGCCTCTTCTGAGACTGTGCGGGTCCAAGGTCCCAAGGTTTTTGACTGTCCTCCACTGCTTCCCCAGGCTACGAGCAGGGAACTGAGGATCACACAGAGACACCCAGAGGCTCCATCTGCTAGTCCACTCCCCAAGCATTGGAATTGGCCATGACCAAAGGGAGATCTGGGAATTCAGTCCAGATCTGCACCATTTGTGGAAGGATCCTTGTTCCTTGCACCACCACACAGGAATCTGTCCTAGAAGTCAGTGTTGGTGGCACAGCTGGAAGTTCAGGTTAGGTACTTGTTTCGAGAGCATGCAGGCGAAGCACTATCTTACCTGCTATCCAAATGCCCACCCTTAAATTATAAACTTATTTTTAAGGTGACAGATTTTAATAATAAGTTATGGAACAATTCAGCCCCTTTAATCCTAACAGAAAGTGTCTTCATTTTCCAATATTGTAGTTATACACAATAGTTAACTAGTAGCAGCCATTTTACTGAGTTACAGTGTTTCTGTATAAAACCAGTGTTTCCTTGTTCAGATGATTGCCTTATCTCTTAATTTACAATTCTTAGCTTAAACTACTGCAATCAATCAGCTGTCCTGCATTGGTACCTACAGGTTTTCTTCTTAGCTCAGCAGGTATTTAAATCCCCTGTTAGCAACCACTGGAGTAAAAAGCTACCAAGAATTTTAGCAATTTCAGTTGGCTCCATGAATAACATTTCAATATTTTTAAAATGTAGAATGAAGGTAGAAGAGTTAACCAAGGAGTTATTTTATGAGGTTTTTGGAACTTTGAAAATGGAAAATAGCTTTTAGCCAGCATTCCTATTTTTATTGCCCTCAGGAGAAAAGAGTTTAGTCTTATTTTTAAATTAACTCTGTCATACTATTTTCCATTAGAAATTTGAAGTTCAACTTCTTCTAAGACTTCTTGTAAGCTCTAGCAGTTGTAGTTTCATAATCATGATGAAAAATAAACAATAATTTTAAAAACTATATTTTCATTAGCTGCTTTGATGCATTAGCTCGGATTTTTAACTGAGATCATTTACACACAAATGAAAAATACTATGTCTGGTCCAGGTATTAGAATGCTAACGAATGTTCTTATGATAATTTCTCCTAATTATAAAAACAAGAAGGCCAACCATATAAATCAAAAGTGGTAATCACTCAATTTTTGAAAATAGTCTTAATCTCAATATGTATAATTTTCCATCCTTTAATTTTCAATTTAGGTGGTAGGAGAGATCAGTGTGATAATATCATTTGAGTATTTTTACTTCAGAGAAATAACTGATTTCATTTAAACTATGGCAGAATTGTTTACTGTGTTTCTTTCTGAAGTAGCCAGATAAACTCCTTCAAAACCAATCCATTGGAAACTTTCATTCAGTTCATTTTCTTCTCCACAAATCATAGCATTTCTTCAGGTAATACATAGGCCATTTTATTGCTAAATGTTTAGAAAAGCATAAACAAAATTAAAACCATCAGTGATTTTATCATATATGTATAGGACTAATTTATTCACGTATTTCATGCCAATCCTTTAGTATTTAAAAACATTATTAACTGCTTATTCACTTGTGTATGGAACTCAGTAATTTAAAAAAGGTTCAACTGGAAATGTTGCCAAGCAAAGACAATTTTCTGTCTTTCCAATAAAACGAAATAAGTCTTTGAAAGAAAGGGGAAGAAGGAGAGTATAATTCTTCCAATATTTATTTCATACCATTCATTCACATTAAACATTTAAAATTTATTTTTATAACTTTTTCTTGAAGAATGCGTCTGGATTTCAAGGGGCAGAGATGTTAACAGAGTAGCGTTTGGGCAGCAGCAATAACTGTTTCTTGTTCTGTATGTTAGAAATCCACATCAGTGCAGATTTGAAGATTGGGATGCAGAAGATTAATTTAGATGTTATATTTGACATTAGTATCTGCCCCATAAACATTTGTGTCTAATTTTGTAGTAGTGAAATTTCTAAAGTTTTATAAAAGGTGTTATACATTATGCACCAGAAAGAGGAAGATGTAGTATACAGAAAAAGAAATTTTAAACATATTCTTGTACAGAAATTATACAAATATTTTGTACTATTTGTTTTTCATCAAGCTGAATATGGGGAACTCTGTCCTCCAATACTGAGCTTTCTTATGCTGAGGCAGTACTTGATCTACTATATTAAATAAAGGTGGCAATACTATAGTCAAATACTACATCACTACGTAACAAGGATCTGAGGCTGTCTGGACTAGTCGTCTGTATTGTTACTATCAATTATTTGACTGCTTATTCTCACACATTTTCTGTTCTGTTACAATGGACTAAATACTCTGCAAATTGCTATAAGGTGAATTATATAGCAGTAACAAAAAATGCTGCAGTAGCAACCATCGAAGCCTCAGTGAGTTAACCAAATGAAAATTAAATTTCATTTAATTAAAGTCCAACTTGAGTCTTCATGGTCTCGTTGATAGTTTTTATCTCAAAAGCTGTCTGGGGATTTTCTGCAGTTGTCTACTCTCATTCTGTAGCCCATTACTAATATACATCTAACCTTTCTGATTAATGCCTGCTTTTTAAGAGTTGGAGAGACAAAGCTTTGGTTTACAACAAAAAATGAAAACAATAAATAACTCATTTTCCTATCCCTCTTTGAAACCGGCGTATAAGGTAATTCCAAAGTATTTATACGAATCTGCTTTAAAAGATGCTTATATGGTTCACAGTGCTTTACATTCCTATATGTTTTTTTTTTTAATCACAATATGATTTTTATGAGCTTTTAAAAGATTTTTTCCTTTTTTTTTATTAATTATTTTGCATTACGTGACAGTTTCATAGGCTCTGGGAATCCCCCCACCCCTCCCCACGCCCCTCCCCCCTGGTGGATTCCTCCACCTTGATGCAGTATTACAGTTCAAATTTAATCAAGATTCTTTCCTTGCAAACGTATACCAAGCATAGAGTCCAGCAACTTATTGTCCAGATGGGTTGAACAGTTTCTTAGGAAGACCATTTCTGGTCCGAAGTTAGAGCTGGTAGAATATCATCCCAGTCAATTAAGAGTCCCAATATAACATCAACAGCAATTTGCAACATTATGGAATTGACATGGTTTTGAGTAACCAGTATGTTAAAAAAAAAAAAAAAGCAAGTTCTTAACCACAACCTATGATTAGCTCATTGACATTTCAATTTTAGTTTATATACAGGACCGGCTGCTATATACCTTAAAATGGCTATAAGGTACCATTCAGCTGTCTCGTGTCTATTTCATTTTAGTATTTAGCCGTTTCTTGTGTTGAAGTATAATTTTGCTGATCTTGGCAGATTTTAGGATAATCTAGACTGGCTTGTAACTCTAACAAGACATTTGTCAACAATTAAGGTGCAGAACATTTTTTTTTGTTTTTTGGGGGCGAAGATTTTTAATTTTCATGGATTTTAGATTACCTTGGATTTCTATTCTATTTCCATAAACATCTTGAGAAATTCCCATGTGGCTATTCTTAAAGATTTACTTTTATTTGAAAGCAGAGTTACAGAGGGGAGAGAGAATGAGAGTGAGAATGAGATCTTCCATACGTTGGTTCAGTCACCAAATGTCTACAATAGCTGAGCTAAGCTGACACACAGGCTGGAGTCAGGAACTTGCTCAATAGCTCCCATGTGGGTGCAGCAGGTAAAAGACTTAGGTCACCCTGTGTGGTTTTCCTAGGCCATAAGCAGGGAGCTGGATGAGTTGTGGAGCAGCCTGAGCATAAAATGAATATTGGAATGCCAGTGCCACAGAAAGGCTTAGCCTACAATGCCACAGCAACAGCTCTCTCACATACGCATTTTGCAATGGTTATAAATAACAAACTCACTCACACACAACAATTGAATTCATATGTTGAGAATAAAAATTTTGTAATGGGAAAGAAAATTGAATTTGAATACAATGATGGCAGTTGTGTTGTCATGTAGATCATTCTACTACCAATAACGAGCAGTTTAATAGCAGAGTTACCAACTGGAGAAAGAGCCAACCAGTTGCTGCTTGCACAGCTTTCTTCTTGCCATGACATTTTTATAAACTTTTGTATGTCTACAAATTATCCAGTATTTTAATAAGTTCTTTTTTTTTATTAATTTCACTCAGAAATTCCTTTTGAGAAACAGCTGAACCATATCTAATATCTGTATCAAATATCCTTTTTATATCTATGGTAAATTACCCACCAACTAAGTGTGTGGGTTTCATGAATTCATAATCTTATGGTTCCCATAAAATTCAGAAAATTTACTGTACATTAGCAAATTAATAATGCCTAACAGCAAATAAAATATTATTTACTGTGTAAACTAAATTTATAATTGACCACATAGAAACATTAAATGGAAAATGTAGGAATCAGACAATGCAAAAAATATCCAAAATGATACCAAAGTTTAAAAAAAAATGAATTTTGGGGGATGGTGGGATGGTTCAACAGTTTCATGCCCTACTTAGAAGCACTGCCATCCCAAATGGGTGCCAGTTCATGCCCCAGCTGTTCCATGTCTGATCCAGCTTCCAGCTTATGGCCAAAGAAGGCAGCAGAGGAAAGCCCAAGCCCTTGGTCCTTTATAGCCATGTGGAAGACCTGAGAGAAACTCCAGATTTCCAAGCCACACGGCCATTTGGTGAGCGAACCAGTGGAATGGAGATTTCTCTCTCTGTCTATCCGCTCTGTAAATATATCCTTCAAATAAAGATAAAATAAATCTTTTTTAAAAAAATAAAATTTGAGGCATTGCAACACCTAGTTCCAAAGCATAATACAGAGCTAAAGTCACCCTGAGTGTGGGTTTAAATTTACACACAAAAATGAAATGTGGCATAAATCCCAGACAACTACACAGCCAAAGCATTTTTACAAGAGTGTCAAGACAGTGCACTACAGCCCAGAGAGGTCGCCGAGCGACGAAAATCCTCACCTTGCGTGTGCTGAGATCAGTAAGTTCGGTTACAAGACATAGCACCAAATGGGAGAAAATATTTACAAGCTACTCTTATCTTTGTTGAAAAGATTGATACCCAGAACATGTAATCAACTCAAAAGCAATAAATAAATAAATAAAAATTAAAAAGTTAAAAAACCACCCCAGTAGTAACAATAAAAAAATCAAAGAAATGAGTATAGGATCTCTATAAACAGGTTCTTACATGAATAAATACAAATGGCCAACAATAATATGAAAAATGCTTAGTATCCCAAAGCATCAGAAAAATTCAAATAAAAACTATATTGAAATATCAGTTTACTTTTGACAGAATCATTATATAAAAGACAGAGAGTAATGAGTGTTTGGAGAGGGCTTAGAGAAAGGGGCCATCTAACGCACTACTTATTGGAAGCTGTATTAGTGCAGCCTCATGGAAATCAATATGCAGGTTAGTTAAAAATCCAACTTGGGAACACTATCTTATCCAACAAACCCATTAACATGATTCATTGTATTAAAAACCATTGTCCATAATATATTACTATTTTATTTACAAAAACAAATAAGGAATTGATCAATAGCTATTCAACATCAAATAAATGGGTAAAGCAAGTCTGTTATATATAAACAACAGAACATTTTCTGTTATTAAGTAAATGAAATTTGTTATTTGTAGCAAACATATGTAAATTTAAGAATTTTGTCATTTAGAACTATGACACCATAAAAACCATTAATTGTAAAATGATATAACTTCAAAATAATGACTTGGTCTATAATTATGTATGCCTGCTCATATATATTTTCACTAACATCTTGAACAAGGATACCTTTTAATCATGTTACCAGAAGTAAAAAACCAAAAATGTATAAAGACATATAGTCTTTTAAAATAGAAATGAAAGGTTTAGGCAGTTTTCTTTGTCATTTTGAAAGCATATTATGAAACATAAAATTTTTAATACATAGAAAATCTCTATTGTATAAAACTACCTTTCTGGTTCAAGAATAATTTTAAAATGCTTCTTGATAATATCGCTATCATTTTATCAAGTACACAGGTCAGCCCAAGAGGTAGTTTGTTTTTTCTAGTGACTCAGATGAGATGAGCTAATTACTCCCCCCCTCCCTCTCTCCTTCCCACACACCCACACACAAAAAACAAAGTCATGCTCTCACATGCATGTTCATGCAAGAGAGAGAACAGGTAAGCAAGAAAAATCTGCAAAGTTCTTGTTCTGTCATAATTTCATAAAATTTTCACAAGCAAAGCAAGCTTGAGCAGTATTATGGCATTTGAGCTCATTCTATTTGCAGTGTCACAGTCAACTGCTCAACAATGAAATTTTGCACATATAAACTATAAGCTTCAATGTTCAAAATGAAACAAATCTAATAAACAAAATGTGCAAACAACATGCTTACTGCAAAAAAAGTGAAGATATGATGTCATAACAAAAGTCAAAAGGATCTAGTGATTCTGTTTAAACTAGAAATTTAAAACAGTTGAACAAAGACTTGGAAGTTCTAAATGTTACCCTTTGAAATGACAAACATAACGCATTAGCCGTCGTCAGAAATAAAGCTAAACTGCTGGAAAGCATTATAAATATGGAGAGTTCAAATTGCGTATGTGAGCCAGCAGATGTCACTCTTGTTAAAAGACCATGTGAACAATTCTTTGTGAAGGATAATCCCCCACTTGGTTGTGGGCAGAATTTCAACATGTGAAGAATTTATCCCTGACCCTCTTTTCACCTTACCACCTACTTTACACTAACGACAACAGGATGGGTAAATTAAAAGTGTCAGCTGCCCTACCATCAGTTTCCAAAGCTACTGGGTCTAAGTATAATCTACAATCAATGGTTATATAAGCAGCACTGCCAAATCTCTGTGATTGTTACAGAGATGTAACCAGGCACAGACAATAAATGTTGCTGCAAGCTAAACCAAGACCTGACATCGCTATAATTAAACAGATGATTCATGCAATTTGTTCCCCCTTTGAAGAGATCTGGGACAGCCAGTGAGTTAAGCTTAAATATTTGAAAGTTGGGGATTGCTGTTTTGTTTTTCTTTTATAATACCAAAATATAAGAGTTTGGTTGTTTAACAATGAACAAGATCTGTTAATGCAACTCTATTAAAAGCTGAAGTCTCATATATCTTACATTGTGACCTTTCAGAAGTGTCACTAGTGTAAGAGATTTCTAAAAGTCAAACAAATGGTTTTAAATTAAATTTTCAGGGAGTGGGTGTTTAATTTAGCGGTGAAGCTAGCCACATCCACACTGGTGCGCCCTGGTTCTGGCTGTAACTGTTTTTCAGCCAATTTAAACCCTTTTCTTCTTGATGTTGATTTTATTTTGTGGCTCTTCATTTAAGGGGATGTATAGTAGCTGTGTAACAGAGACTGTCATATCTAGTAACATGTCATTTAACCTCATGGCATTGTAAATTTCTATTTTTCTTTTTATTGTTGATTTTGTATTGTGACTTTTCATTTGAGGGGATGTACAGTAACTGTGAAATGGAGACTAACATCCAGATGTGAGGATACAATGTAGTATGCATTTCTACTTCCAGACAAAGATGGACTTACAATGAAACTGTTTACTGCATCTTGACAATAGGATGCTGGACTCTGCCATTGTCCATGCCCACAATGATGGACATATGACTATAATGAAGAACTATACTTTAGTAATGATATAGAGGAACTAGGTGGGAGGGATTGGGGCTGCGATAAGGGAAATACCAGGAGCCTATGGAACTGTATCATAAAATGATAATAATAATAATAAAATTTAAAAAAAAATAAAAAACACCCTTAAAGGGCGTGTTGACATCTCTGGTAGCTATATTCTTTCTATTAAGAACATTGTGATGCAAACCAGCAGAATGGAGTACTCCATCTCTCGCCAACCCTTCTCTCTTGGTCTTTCATGGAAATCAGCAATTAAACTGAAATTAAAAAAAATTATCTGTGCTAATTTATTTCTTCTCACTTTTTGCCTCCAGCACACTGATTTATAATTTAATTACAGGAGCTTTTCTTTTTCCATTATATGGTGAATATCTACTTTGTAATGGAACACAACTGAATAATCAGAAAGTGTTTATATGCATATATGTGCATGTTTTTGCATGTGTGTAACACAAAAAAATTAACATATGTACCTTTGAGATTTCCAAAGACATTCTGTTTGTTGATCAGTTTCAGATCCTAACTTTTCCACTTTCTTTTTTTTTTTTTTAATTGCAAAATCAGATATACAGAGAGGAGTTGAGGCAGAGAGGAAGATCTTCTGCCGGATGATTCACTCCTCAAGTGACTTGAATGGCCGAATTTGCACCAATCTGAAGCCAGGAGCCTGGAACTTCCTCCAGGTCTCCCACAGCAGTGCAGGGTTCCAAGGCTTTGGGCCGTCTCGACTGCTTTCCCAGTCCATAAGCAGAGAGCTGGATGGGAAGTGGAGCTGCTGGGATTAGAACCAGTGCCCATATGGGACCTTGGAGAGTTCAAGGAGAGGACTTTAGGTGCTAGGCCACCGTGCCGTGCCCTCCACTGTCTAGAAATTCATTACATCGGTAGTCTAATAATTTACAACCAATATTAGTGAGTATGTAAGTATGTGAGTAGTCCCTTTCAGTTTGCAAACTCATATTCTCTAGTTACAAAATTTGCCAATATATTTCTCAAGTTAATGCTTTACTTTTACTTGCCTGTTACTAAAGCAGTCCTGTTTGTTGCCCCTATAATTTTATGGTTACCCCTAATACATTATTGCTATGGTTTCCCATTATACAATATTTGCTTTTCTTTCTTAAAGTCCTCAATTTTACCTTCTGACTCCTTAGAAAACAGAAAAAAGTTATGGCCGTCTGACAGAAGGTATCTGCATATATCAGAACATTCAATTACATCTAGTATTTAAATGGGCTAACAATAAACATATGCATCAATCATTGTACCTTATTAGTAGTTTATGTAAAATATCAATGAGAAAACAATACTTTATGAAAAGAAATTTATTACTTTATGAAAAAATAGCAGTGAGATTCCTTTGAATGTTACCTCTAAGCTACACATCTACTTGTATGTTTTAGCTTCTGTTACGAATCAGTATATTGTAGGAAGGCAGGATGTTACCTATGGAAGATGGTGCTGGGAACATGTACATATATGTAGATGAAATATCTCTTTCATTAATGGCACATCATCAACTTCTCTGCAATGGAGTGGGCACATTGTAATCTGTCTGCCACAAAAAGAGTGTTTAGCTGGCCCAGAAAATAAAGTCAGGTTTTTGACTAAAATTGATGTGTGCTTTTGAGAGTTAATAAGGAGTTCATTAATAGGTTTCATCATTTTATAGCTTTATATTTCCACCTTGCTTTTGGTAACACCTGTAGCAGGATGAATGTTTTCTCTGGTTAACTTTCCATAAACATAATCCTCTGTTTAACTAGAGCCCAGCAGCTGCACTTTGTCATACCTACATTGAGTTAAATGACTGTAAGTCCTCCCTTTACTAAAACCATGTTTCCCTTCTTATCTCAAGAACAAGGCTAATCAAGGTTTGCTTATTTTCAAATTTGTAAGTGTCCATAGCTTCTTCTGTTAGTATTCTTGCCTTTCCCAAGCTTACACTTATCCATATAATGATCTGGATTATACTCAACATACAGAATTACATCATCATACTTATTTGTTGACACTCCATTCATCTGAATGTTTGCAGAGGACAATAATATAATATTATAATGTGCCCATATTATTCTGATTTATAAATACTTATCTTGATCTGCTTCTGGTTTGGTTGTGGATAACTTTATTTTTGTAGAAATTCTTCAAAATTTGCCTTGCTTTTTAATTTTCTTTTTTATCCTTCTCTAGGAAAGGACAAACAGTGGACCTAATATTTTTTTCTCTTGAATATGCTAAATTTCTTCATTTCTGTTGCTAAAATTAAAGCATTTAATTTCTATTGTTTAGGGCCCGGCGCAATAGCATAGTGGTTAAGGTCCTTGCCTTGCATGACCGAGATCCCATATGGGCACCAGTTCTAAAACCAGCAGCTCTGCTTTCCATGCAGCTCTCTGCTTGTGGCCTGGGACAGCAGTTGAGGACAACCCAAAGCTTTGGGACCCTGCACCCAGGTGGGAGACCCAGAAGAGCTCCTGGCTCATGGCTTCAGATTGGCTCAGCTCCAGCCATTGCGGCCCCTTGGGGAGTGAATCATTGGGTGGAAGAACTTCCTCTCTGTCTCTCCTCCTCTCTGTATATCTGACTTTGTAATAAAAAATAGATAAATCTTTAAAAATTTTCTACTATTTAACAATTTTATTTCTGTATTTTTATGTAAATACGTTCCTCTGAATATTAACTTGCATTTCATGCAGTTTGTAACTGAACTCATGTTTTTTTTCTTTTTCTATTCATTTATTCATTAATTACATTGTATTACATGACACAATTTCATAGGTACTGGGATTCTCCCCACCCCCTTTACCCCAAACCCTTCCCCCATGGCAAATTCCTTCACCTTGATGCATAACCACAGCTCAAGTTCCGTTGGGATTCCCTAATTACAAGCTCACACCATACAGAGTCCAGCATCCCACTTGTCCAGTCAAGTTCAACGGCCTCTTAGGGAGGCTCTCTCAGGTTTGAAGGCAGAGCCAGCAGAGCGTCACCTTGATCAGTTAGAAGCTCCAACATATCATCAGCAACAATCCAGGTACGATGAGACTGGTGCAGAGTCCACTGATTGACATAGTCCATCTTAGAGTTTCCCCTTGTCCAGTTTTTCGCTGCAAACATATAGCTGAGGTGGTTGATTGATCTACTCCATCTTCTATCTTTTCTTGGTTAATGTTTTGATTCCTCCATTTTATTCAGGGGAATCCCCAAAGAAACTTTGAGGTGTTCCCAGTCCGGGCTCCTACATGCACTACTAGTAAGCACAATACCCACCACAGTCCATCACTCCGATCAGCTGGTGGTTGTAACCCCTGGGTTGGTTCTATTCTGAGCCCCGACCTCTATTGGAACCAATGAGTATTGCAGCTCTTCCCGGCTCTACCCATCACATACTCGTCCCTCACCTAAACCAGTGGGAGGTGTGCTGGTTGGGTGCTGCATTCCCTACTGGCACAGGCCATTTCACCTTGGCATTTTGTGTTTTGTACTGTTTTTATCGCAACCAAACCAACTGAACTCATGTTAAAAGAAACTCATCAGTAATCATTCTGTCTACTCTTACTTGTTAAGCACTTCTTTAACATTTATACCTTTCACTGTGAAAGTGTATCAATGACAATATTTACAATATTTAATTGTGTATATCATGGGAAGAAAGCATTGCCCGTATCAATATAATTGTACCATGCTTCAGTCCACTGTATATAGAAATAATATTGATCACATTAAATATATATGGTCAAGTTTTATCTCCAGGGCTTTAAGTATTGCGATTTTCATTGTATGTTTTACAAACTATCTTTATCGTTTACTGTCTTACAGAAATATATTTTGTACAGAGGGAAATAAATTCTGTATTGATTCGAAAGTTGAAGAATTTTTTTTCAAATGCTTGTCTTTATAGCAACCTGTGAAATGATATGTTTAATGTTACAAACAGTTTCTATTTTCCTTTTGAAACCAGTCACCAAGTATCTGATCTTAGGAAAGCAATAATCCTCTTCCTGCCAGTCTAGATCTTATATATTAGATTTACTTTTGTTAAGGTTTCTTTCCATCAAATACTGTCATTGTTTACTACATATTTGCACTAAGGGCTTTTTTTTCAAAAGTTATGTGTAATTTGTGCAAATTAACATTTCATTTTTACGGTAGCAACTTACTGTATGAGTAGTAAATCACTGTATCAATTTATACTAATTTAAAGTAATTACTAACACATTTGCAGGCATTCTGTTCCTTGGCTAATATAAACCTGGTGGTCAGGAATACCACCGTGCATAGTTAACCAAATGTTTCACTTCTGTAAGGTAAAAATGTAAAAGTACCATTTCTTGCAAAATGTGAAATGCATAAGTATACTGCATATGTGTAAATTAGAAACTTCCAAGCAAATGATAATGATATGTCCCGTGCCCACATTACAAAATCTGGTTTGTTCCAATTTCTTGGCATATTTATGTACTTTAGGTATTTTAAACACTGAAATGTATGTGTAGTGATATCTACTTGCATTTTTTGTTTTTATCAGATTTATTTATTTAAAAGTCAGATATACATAGAGGAGGAGAGACAGAGAGCAAGATCTTCTGTCTACTGATTCACTCCCCAGGTGGCCTCACTGGCTGGAGCTGAGCTGATCTGAAGCCAGGAGCCAGGAGTCTCTTCCAGATCTCCCATGCGGATTCAGTGTCCCAAGGTTTTGGCCTGATTTCCACTGTTTTCCCAAGCCACAACGCAGGCAGCTGGATGGGAAGCGGGGTGATCAGGACATGACCTCACATCTATATAGGATTCCGGCAACTGCAAGAAAAGGAATTTTGCCACTAGGCTACTGCACCAGACCCTCTACTCATGGGTTCAATGTGCACTTTTTATTAATGACTAAAGTATGTGGCCTTTTAATAGCTATTGTATTATCCATTCATCTTTTATTAATCAAAATAATTGGCCTATTTTGTAGAAATAATGCTCATTGATATGCGGGACTGTTTATGTATTATAAATATTGGTTCTAGATGCCATGTCAATTTTTAAATTGTCAGAGGCAGTTTTAATTTTATAAAGTTACCTCTTCATGTTCAAAAGATTGTTCTCATGTTAATAAATGTGATTAATTGCATCAACACATAAATGCAATAATTATATGATCACTTTAATGTACACAAAGATTTTAATAAAATTAAATAACTTCAACAATAAACTGCACAAAGTAGATATAGAAAGAGTATATCTCAAAGCAATAAATTTCACTGACACTGAAATGAATGTGGGAAAGTTGAAGGTCTTCTGGAACGAGATCAAGAGGTCCATTTTCATTACTTTTATGTAATATTCTAGTACTCTATGTCTAAATCAAGTCGATCAAGCAGTATAAAGTTTAAATCAGCATAAAGACCAAAGTCTTTAAAAAGGACATTCAAACTGAGTAGGAAGAAATTAAACCGTAATCATTTTTATATGAAATGATTTTTTATATAGTAAATCAAAAAATACCACCCAAGATTGTTAGAACCAATAAATTCAGCAAAAACATAGGACATAAAGTCCGGTGAGAAAAAAAATCTGTATGTTACATTCAATAGTCAATTACCTGAAAATAAATCTAACAAGCAATTCCATTTTGTTGCTTCAAAAATATCAAGGCTGGGCTCTCCGTGGTGGCCTAGAGGCTGGGGTATTCGCCTTGCATGCCTAGGATCCCATATGGGCACAGGTTCTAATCCTAATGCCCTGCTTCCATCACAGCTCAACGATTGTGGCCTGGGAAAGCAGTTGAGGACGCCCCAAAGCCTTAAGACCCTGCACCCCCGTGGGAGACCCAGAGGAGGCTCCTGGCTCCTGGATTTAGATTGGCGCAGCTGTGGCCCTTGTAGTTGCTTGGGGAATGAATCATCAGGTGGAAAATCTTCCTCTCTGTCTTTCCTCCTCCCTGTATTTCTAATTTCTCAATGAAGATAAAAAAAATCTAAAAAATATATCAATAGCTATGGAGCATGTTAAAGCAAATAAGCGGAAAAAATGCTGAATGAAAAGTAATAATCATTTATGGAAAAAACCTGTAGAGGATACACATTAATGGAGTGCTGTTTCATAATTATTTCTCAGAAGAGTTAATATTATAAAATTGCTCATGTGACTTATGCACTGTCTCCATGACATTCTCATTAAGATATTAGTATCTCACCTCACAGCAGCACACAATTGCATAGAATTTAAAAAGAACCCAAATGGCCAAATAATTTTTTTATCTTTATGATACATGACAAAACTATGTGATACAAAATTTAAAAAAGAAAGACACATACAAATAGTCACATGAAGCAAAAGAAAGACTCTACAAGTAAACGCGTGCATGGGCAGACAATCTTTCGTGAAGGTGCTAATAAAACACAGGGGGGATTAGCTGTCTTTTCAGTGAATAATGCCTCGAAATTTGAATGTCAGTATGTCTCAAAACAAAAGCAGACACTTTTTGTACCATGAAAAACATCAAGTGAAAATGAATCAAAAAAATAATCTCAAAATATAACTTGAACTTTGAAAGTACTAGAAGAAAATATAAAAGAGCTATTTCAGGTCATTGGAATAAGATACTGTTTTAATTTCTTTTGTACCTGTTTTGAGAAAATTCCAAAATTTAATGAAATAAAGCAAGGAAAAAGACTTATCAGACTAAATCTCCTTTCCACAACAATGAAAACATTTAACAGAGTGAAGAGATAATCTACAAAATATGAGAAAATATTTGCAAGTCATACATCAGAGAGAGGTTAGTAACCAGAAAGCATAATGTAAGAGATTCAAAAACTTCATTAACAAAAACAAATCAAAGAAATAAGCTATGATTCTAAACAGACTTTTCTTAAAGCAGGGCATAAGAATAGCATCAAGCTTTATAAAAAAGAAACAAACAAAAAATGACAACTTCATTAACCACCAAGTAAATGCAATTTAAAATCATCATGAGTTACCATGACACTCCAGCTGCACTGGCTATTGTCAGAAAGACAAACAATAAAGGTTGCTTGCTGAGTATGAGGAGAAGAAACGGGAATCCTTGAATACTGCTTTTATATAAGTAAATTAGCACAGTGATTGTGGAAAAATATTATGGCTCTTACAAAGAAAATTTAAGAGAACTATCATATGTTCCTGCAATTTCCACTTCTTGGTATGTGTCCAAGAATAACACAGACTTTCCAAACAGACATCTGTACTTTCATGCTGATTGAAGTAGTATTCACAGTATGCAAGAAATGGAAATACCCTAACTGTTCATTAATTGATAAATGAAGAAAATAGATAATTATACACAGTGAAATATTGTTCAACCATATAAAAATCATTTTAATTGCAACCATGTGTATGGAATTTCAAAAAAAACTGTTCGAAACGAAATAGAAGAAACACAGGAACACAAATACTACTTCATTTTACTTAATTTTACCATGTATATGACCAGTTACTTTGATCTCATTGAGAGTAGTGATGGCTACCAGGTTGGAGAATGTTGCAGGAAGGAGGTAAGTAAGAAGTGGTAACTAATAGGTAGAGCCCCAACATGTAATCCATCCTCTGCTGCTTTCCCAGGCACATTGGCAACAAGCTGGATAAGAAGTAGAAGAGCTAGGACTCAAATGGGCATTCATATAGGATGCCACCCTTGCACATGGCAACTTAATTGGCTATGTCACAACAATCCTATATATCCCATATACATAATTATAATGTATCTATAATTATAATAAATATATGTATATAAAGTTAGATATATGATTTATATAAAGCTAACAAACTTCAAATACTTCACAACAGAGATTTAAGGTGGACATGACACTATCAACCCTCACCTTGCTCATGCACGTATTCCTTACCACTTCCCATCCTTCCTTTTTTTTGTTTTTTTTTTTAATTAAAAATATTTATTTTTATTAGAAAATCAGATTTACAGAGAGGAAGAGAGGCAGAGAGCATGATCTTCCATCCAATAATTCACTCCCCAAGCGGAAGCAATGGCCGGAACTGAGCTGATCTGAAGCCAGGATCAGAAGCTTCTTGAGAATCGCCCACATGTGTGCAGTGATCCAAGGCTTTGGGTCTCCTTCCCTGCTGCTTTCCCAGGCCACGAGCAGAAAATCGGATGGGAGGTGGGGCTGCCAGAATATGAACCAGTGCCCATATGGGATCCCAGTGCATGTAAGGACTTTAGCCACCAGGCTACAGATCTTTTATCTATCTATCTATCTATCTATCTATCTATCTATCTATCTATCTATCTATCAATGGCATACTTTCAGTTAGCTTTGCAAGCACAGGCTTAATAATACAGTACATAAAGTGTGTATTTAAATATTATAAAGTGGATAAAAGTATATTCTTCAAAATATAGGTAATGCTGTAAATAATAATAATTAAATTTTGGGACCTGAGCTGTAGCCTGGTGGATAAAGTCCTTGCCTTGCATGTGCTGAGATCCCATATGGACTCTGGTTTTTGTCCTGGCCACCTCACTTCCCATTCATCTCCCTGCTTGTGGCCTGGGAAAGCAACAGAGAAGGAGGCCCAAAGCCTTGGCATGCTGCACCCCTCTGGGAGACCCAGAAGTAGCTCCTGGATCCTGGCTTTGGATCAGCTCAGCTTCACCCACAGTGGCTGATTGCGGAGTGAATCGGTGGAGAGAAGATCTTGCTCTCTGTCCCTCCTTCTCTCTGTATATGTAACATTCCAATAAAAATAAATAAATATTTAAAAAGATCAAATTTCAACACGTTAATCTGTTCATTTAGATTAATATTTTTGTGCTCCATATACTAGCACAGATGAAAGAAAACATATTTGTCTTTTTGGGACTGAATTATTCACTAAGAATCAGAGTTCCCAGTGCAAACTTTGGTTGCAAAAGACATGATTTCATTTATTTCAAATGGGCCAGTCTGTTAAAGCCCCAATACCTATGGTGCTGGCATTTCATGGGACTGCTCATTTGGGTGCTGGCTACTTCATGTCAGATGCAGCTCTCTGCTTAACAATCTGAAAGAACAGCCGACAATGGCTCCAGCGCCTGAGTACCTGTCACCCACGTGGTAGACACAGATGAATTTTTGAACTTCTGGCCTCAGCTTGGCCCAGTGCCAAGTGATCTGGCTATTTGGGTAATAAGCACATGGTCTTTCTCTCTCTCTCTCTCTCCCTATATGCGTGTGTGTGGACAGGGGATGGGGTGGGAAGTTGCAGGTGCATTTCAAATACATACATAAATAAGTAATTAGAAAACAAGAGAGGCATGTACACTTAAGACACCCATTCAGATTCAGTGATGCAACTGAATTTATTGTAGAAGACTGATAACTGGAAGGCTTTTAAAATGAGATATTATGCTCTTATTTATATTTTACATAATTATTATGGCTCTGGTAGCTTAGCCTGCATGAAAGAAGGAATGTTTTTGGATATGTTAGTTTAAAACTATTGGAGAAATCACTTTTGGATAAGGGTGATTTTGGCTTAGTTATGAAGCAAATAAACTACCCTGCTTTCCGAGACTGAGCAGACCTTTTCCATTATTCAAGCCTGCCTGAGATCCGATTCAGCAACACATTACTGAGTATTTACCCAGGACCAGAGTCGGATTGAGGTTCTGAATGTGGTATTGCTTTATTTGCAATGACATAGGAATGTGAGGGTCTAAGGAAAAATGGTTAGCATATTTTTAATATATTTAATCATCTTATAATAAATAGTTTTACATAGTTCCAAGCTATCAATTCAGAAATTGATGATTAAAAATCAGAATTATCCAGCTTAGCAGTTTAACTGTTATTGTGCCTTATTTCCAACAATACAGGGCTTTGGAACATTTGTTCATGTTTCTTATTCAGCCAGGGTCATAAACGACCATCAGCCCTCAAGGCCCACAGTCGTAACCTCTCGAGACTGTCAGTGCTTGCAAAAACCGTGCCATGCTCCTAGAAGGCACTCTCCTCAACAAGAACTCAGCAAGCACTTTAAGTCCATTATCCACTGTCTCTCTGATTCATCAAATTGTCTGTTGTAGTTTGGCAACTAGCCAGATGCCTGCAAGACATCTATTGCAGATTGTGTTTAGCATTGTTACGACTCTGTATATCAGGCATTTAACACGAGGCACATCATTGTCATAACATTCAGAGCTGCTGTTGAGAGCAAGAGGAGTCTATTCCGTTAGAACAGAAGGGAATCAGACGAACTGAAAGTAAACTTATTGGAGGAATTTTGGATCGTAAAGTGTCCTAACCTGTTAATAAGAAAAAAAAAAAAAAAACACAGTTTTCAGAGGATCACAAAATGGGAGTAAGAAATTAGGTATTTGCCGTTGAAAATGCAGTCCTTGAATGTGGCACAGCTGAGAAAGAACCAGAATACAGTCACAGTGCCACCTGCTTTGCTGCTCAGGCAATACTGAGCATATAATATATTGCCTAGAAATGATATATGTCCTATCAAGGGAGACTGAGAGCTATTTGACACTTATGTGGGGGTTTTGGCTACTAGATTTCCACAAATTTTAGACATTTATGTAAGTAACTAGATTTTTTTTTTTTTCTTATAGTATTTTTTTTTTTAATTTTATTTTAAATTCATTAATTACATTGTATTATGTGACACAGTTTCATAGGTACTGGGATTCTCCCCACCCCTCCCCAAACCCTCCCACCATGGTGGATTCCTCCACCTTGTTGCATAACCACAGTTCAAGTTCAGTTGAGATTCCCCCATTGCAAGCATATACCAAACATAGAGTCCAGCATCTTATTGTCCAGATAAGTTCAACGGCTTCTTAGGTATACACTCTCTGGTCTGAAGACAGAGCCAGCAGACTATCATCCTGATCAATTAAAAGCTCCAACATACCATCAGCACAAATTTACATCACCATGGAATTAATTGACATAGTAACGAGTAACCAATATGGTAAAAGTAAATGCGATTTCTTATCCACCTTCTGTGACCACCTCATTGACATTTCAATTTAGGTTTATACACAACATATAACATTCATAACATAACTTGTTATACATAACATCGTGTCATCTTAAATTAAGGCAAACATGTGGTATTTAACCTTTTGGGATTGGCTCATTTCCCTTAGCATTATGGTTTCCAGTTTGGCCCATTTGGCCACAAAGAACTGCATTTTGTTTTGTTTAATAGCTGAGTAGTATTCCATGGAGTAGATGAACCATAGCTTTCTTATCCAATCCTCTGTTGATGGGCATTTTGGTTGCTTCCATGTCTTTGCAATTACTGATTGTGCTGCTATGAGCATAGGAGTGCATGTTGGTTTCTCATAAAACAAGTGTTCTGGATATATTCCTAGGAGTGCTATTGCCGGGTCATACGGTATGTTGTATTTGAGTTGTTTGAATGTTCTCCATACTGATTTCCATAGAGGCTGTACCAGCCTGCAGCCCCACCAGCAGTGGAGTAGGGTTCCCTTTTCCCCGCAACCTCGCCAACAAGTGTTGTTGGTGCTTTTATTCATGTGGGCCAGTCTTACTGGCGTTAGGTGGTACCTCATTGATGTTTTAATTTGGATTTCCCTTATTGCCAGGGAACTTGAGCATTTTTTCATATGTTTATTTGCCATTTGGGTTTGTTCCTTTGTGAAGTGTTTGCCCATTTCCCGTGCCCATTTCTTGAGTGGCTTGTTTGTTTTGACATTTTGGTTGTTTTGTAGCTCTTTGTATATTCTGGAGATCAGCCCTCTATCACCTAAGTCGTGTGCAAAGATCTTCTCCCATTCTGTGGGTTGCCTTTTTACTTTGTTGATTGTTTCTCTAGCTGTACAGAAGCTTCTTAGTTTGATGAGGTCCCAATTGTTTATTTTGGTCTTGATTTCTACTGCATTTGGAGTCTTTTTTAGGAAGTGAGGGCCTACCCCTAAGTGTTCCAGTGTGTTTCCAACATTTTCTTCCAAAAGTTTGAAGGTTTCTGGATGTAGGTTTAAATCTTTTATCCATTTGGATTTGATCTTAGTATATGGTGAGAGATGGAAAATTAATGAACAAAAATCAACAGCCATAGTGTATGCTAACAGCCCCAAGTTGGAAAAAGATCTAACCAGCAAGATACCATTCAAAGTAACAAAGGAAAGCATGAAGTATCTGGGAATTAACCTAACCAAAAATGTAGGAGACCTATTCGAGGAAAACTACAAACTACTTAAAAAAGAAATTGAACAAGATCTAGAAAGATGGAGTAACATCCCATGCTCCTGGATAGGTAAAATCAATATCATTAAAATGTCTATACTGCCAAAAGCAATATATACATTCAACGCAATCCCAATCAAATTGCCCAAAACATTCTTCACAGACCTGGAAACAATGATCCAAAGGTTCATCTGGAAACACAAAAAACCACGAATAGCTAGAACCATTCTCAAGAACAGGAAGTTAGCAGGGGGAATCACAGTTCCGGACCTCTGGACATACTATAGGGCAGTGGTTATCAAAACAGCCTGGTACTGGCACAAAAATAGAGAAGAAGATCAATGGAGCAGAATAGAAACACCAGATGGGAACCCACAGAAATACAGCCAAATAATCTTTGACAAAAAGACAAACGACAACCCAGGCAAATGGGAAGGTCTGTTCAATAAATGCTGTTGGGACAACTGGTTGATAGCCTGCAGAAACAAAAAGTAACTAGATTTAAAGATACAGGATCATTAGGCAAATCAGTAGTGACTCTTTAAACTGTGGAATCACATTGAGAGTTATATGAAGATGCCCCAGTGTGGTTATGGTGAGTAGCACCAGGAGGCAATCATGAAGTCCCAGTTCGAATCCATCACTTTCTAGTTCTAGCACATTGAAGCAGTCTTTTTGAAATTACGCCTGTGTTGTGATGGTCATGAAGTGGATAACATTTATCAGACATTTATTTCAGAATTGGGAAATTTTGAGTGGTCTTTTAAAGATATTTATTGGTTTTTGTTATTGTTGTTGTTTTTGCTAGCACAATCATAGCCATTTCCAACTTCATTATGCTACTCAAGGGCCATAAATTACACATCAACTTATTAAATTCAATCAGAAACAGAGAGAACAAAACAATCTTGACTGTGACAGATTTTACAGAAAAAAGCAAAATAATGCCTTTGTAATAAAAGATTATGGTTACGGTCGCTGTCAATTTTCTGATACAGAAATGAGCAATATGGAGCTACTTAAGTCAGAATAGAAACTCCAGTTGTTTAAAGATCAGAGAATTGTCTTCTATTTGATATACATAATCCAGGAGACAACCTGGTATGTTTGTTAGAGAGAGAACATTCTCATTTATAAACTCTTTCTTTCACTTTATACAGGGGAAGGCAATGGGAGTAGGGGTGCTAGAACTGATACTGGTTCAGGATGGATCATCTGAAGTTAGTACACGGTACCTTCCTAGGTGGTTAATCTATGGCAAGACAGTCCTTCTAGACTCAATTCCTGGTGCATAAAATGTTAGTGAAGTGGCATTTGAATGTTGCTAATTAATCCCTAAAATAACAGTTTTAGGAAGTAGTTTTGGGGAGGTAATAAAGTAATGACAGAAACCCATGGCAACTAGGGTTATTTATAATTAACAACTCGTTCATCCTTTTTAACATGAGAACATGCAGTAAGAAGGCATCATCTACAAGAACATGAGCTTCCAGATACTGAATCTGATAGATGCTTGGACTGCCCAGGCAGGTTTCCGGCTTAACTACGGTCTTATAATTCCTTTTTGAACTTCTGTCTAGATGGGGCAAAGAATTTTTGACTCCAATGTAAATTTAAAATATACCATTATAATGGAACTAATAAATAAATAAATATTGATTTGGAAAGAAAATCTTACAGAGATGCATATTAAAAATATATGCATGCATTTCATAAAATGTATACCTACATAAACTGTTTAATTCCATTCTTTGTGAACTTTTGAACAAACCCACACTGCAAACAATGTGAAAAAGATTCTCTTTTCTGCCTCTCCTTCTTTCCACAGATCTGATCTGCCTTTCCAATAAAAATAAATATTTTTTTAAAAAAGATTTATTTATTTTTGTTGCAAAGTCAGATATACAGAGAGAAGAAAAAAAGAAGAAAAAGAGGAAGATCTTCTGTCTGATGATTCACTCCCCAAGCGGCCACAACAGCCCGAGCTGAGCCAATCCAAAGTCAGGAGTCAGGAGCCTCTTCCTGGTCTCTCACATAGGTGCAGGGTCCCAAGGCTTTGGGCCATCTTAGACTGCTTTCCCAGGTCACAAGCAGGGAGCTGGATGGGAAGCTGGGCCGGCAGATACACACCAGTTCCCAAATGGGATCCTGGAGCATGTAAGGAAAGGACTTTGGACATCAGGCTACTGCACTGGAACCCATCCCCATATGAATCTTTAGAAAAAAAAATGATATGTGCTTAAAAAATGAACAATACAACATTTGTGCCCATTAATAAAAAATTGTTAGGGCTAAAAATTATCAAACAAATAAATTGACCTAAAAACAATGCAGCATAAGCAGTTAATATGATGTAGGATATTCAGATTAGGTTACAAAGAAGAGAAACTTTAGAAGAGAAATATTATGCAGAAATTTATGCATAGACTTGATAGTAATTTTTTAAAGATTAATTTTATTTTTATTAGAAAGATATACAGAGAGGAGAGAAAGAGAGGAAGATCTTCCATCTGTTGATTCACTCGCCAAGTGGCCTCAACGGCCAGTGCTGCGCCAATCCAAAGCCAGGAGCCAGGAATTTCTTCCGGGACTCCCCTGAAGGTTCAGGGTCCTAAAGCTGCAGGCTGTCCTCGTCTGCTTTCCCCAGCCAAAATTAGGGAGCTGGATAGGAAACAGGGCCCTGGGACACAAACTGACTCCCATATGGGATCCCTCCGCAAGCAAATCAAGGACTCTAGCCACTGGGCTATCATGCTGGACCCCTTGGTGATAATTTTTATCAGTCTGTAGCTTAGGTTTTAATCTTACTTTGACATATGTTTTATTATAATAATAGATCAAATTGCCATCATATCTTTTTAAGCTTTAACAGTTTAATTATATTTTGGATATTAATAAATGGATATGTCTTGAAAAGACAGAGTTTGTAGCAGTAGATGTCTATGCAGAATTTTTATGCAAACAAAAATGAGGAGTGATTTGAGAATAATAGCATTTTGCAGAAAGATTTAGTTGAGGAAAGAACTAAATAACAGAGAACATGAAATTGTGCAAATTATAACCATTTCTTAAAATAATATTGGGAAAAGAATTGATGGGATGCAGGTCTCCTCAACCTTTGGCTGGCATGGAGCCAATGATTATTGTAGGACAAAATACCCTTTGTTGGTTAAAGACAGCACATTATGATGGGCAGAAATTCTTGCTGTCACAAAGTTTTATTTTTAATCTAGATTAATTAGACAAAATTACATAATTAAAGGTATCAGGAACTTTTTGTTAAAAAAGGAAAAGATGTTCAAAGCCTCTGGAAAGGAAAGAAAGATATTGTTATAAACAAATAATATCTAGAATTTTTGTTGCTGTTAATGTCATAGTTAGCATGCTTTTTGAGTAGATTTTTTGTTTTGTTTTGTTTTCCTGAAGAATATTGAATTTATAGTCTGTTTTGAAAGAGGTAATATGAGTTTAAAGTATCAAAAATTATAAAACAATCACTTTTATATTTATGATAATTAGGACAAATTACTACATTTCTTTTAATATGTATACTTAATTTCTCAAATAATCACTGATTTTTATGGATTATAACTCAATAACAAAAAATTTAGCTCTTTCCTTTGTTTTTCCACTTTGTGTTTTATTTTCTTAAATATATGCCAAATCCAGGCAAGGGTTCTGAAATTGCTTTTTTTGTTGTTTTGTTTTTTCCTAATTAGCAATGTAAAGTATAGCAATTTTGATTGAATGATCAATGTATCATTTTAAACTAAACAACAGATAGTCATTTAATATTGCAACCTCAGAAGAAGCTAAAATTAATAATGAGAATAATAGCAAATTAATAGAAGTTATAGAAAAATAATAAATATGACATTTCAGAAAGTTTGACAGAAAATGTGTCTATTTCAATTACATATTTTTCATGAAAATCTGTTTAAATTAAAACTCCTGCCTCTTTATTGACTTTACATGTTTGAATTTGCCACCAATGTTTCACCTAACTGATTTGTCCATATCAATTTATGGAGAATAGATAATTTTATTAGTCTCATGCCAGCATTCCTACATAATAACATTGGCCAGTTTTTAATTTTTAAGATTCATTTATTCATTCATTAATTTATTTAAATTGGAAAATAAGATATACAGAGAAACAGATACAAAGAAAAGGATCTTTCATCTGTTAATTCACTCTCCAAGTGGCCACGAAGGCTGAAACTGAGCCAATCTGACGCCAGAAGCCAGGGACCAGAAGCATCTTCCAGTTCTTCCATGCAGGTGCAGATTCCCAAGGCTTTCGAACATCCTCTAGTGTTTCCGCAATCCATAAGCAGAGTGCTGAAATGCAGCTGGATCAGTCAGGACTGGTGCCCAGATGGGATCCTGGCACTTGTACCACGAGGATCCAGCCACTAGACCACAGCATCTTTTTTTGCTTATTTAAAAAAATATATTCCTATATTCGTCATATTTTTTATATATTATTCTGCTCTTTAAAGTATTTTACTAAGTTTGAGTTTGTTTAAAACTTTCTGTATGTTTGATGTGATATTTTTTCTTTTCTAAAGAATTTTTTGTTCTTTATGAAAGTTAATTACTTAATATACACTTACTAATTTTATTATTGCTCTATTCCACACAAAAGAGATATAGATATACACATATTAATTCATGGCCTTCATTTTAATACATATAGCTTCTATTTTCAATTGCTCTAAAATAATATTTGATGGAGACTATATTTATGCTAATTGATATATTTGATTTTCTATGAGTTCATTCTTACTGCTATTCAACATCTTCTCAAACATGTAGTTTACAGCACAAATCATGGGGTTATACTTGAGAATAAACACAACTGAACTTAACAGTTGGTGGCCAACCATATGACATATGGGTAGAAATGCCACCTGCCATCCCGCATTCCACGTCTCAGCTGGCTTCTTCACATCCTATCCAGATACCTGTTAATTGCCTGAGAAAAGCAACAGGAAGATGCTGCAAGCATTTGGGGTTGCCATCCATGAGGGAGACCCAGATGAAATTACTGGCTTCTGTCTTTGGCCTTAGTCCTTGCCAATAATAAAAATTTAATAAAAATAAAATAATAAATAAGTTTTGATAATAATAAAAATTATTTATATTAAAATTTAAAGCTGAATTTATTTTTATTAACAAGCCAGAATTGTAGAAAAGGGGATATAGACATCTTCCATCAGTTGGCTCACTCCCTAAGTGGCCACGATGGCTGGAGCAGAACCGATCAGAAGCCAGTAGCTTATTCCAGGTCTCGCACATGGCTGCAAGTTTCTGGGCTTTGTGCCATCCTCCACTGCTGTCCCAAAAAACAGTAGGGAGTTAGAAGGGAAGGGGAGCAGCAAGGACACAAAGCAAGGCAGAAAAGTGAGGACTTAAGCCCCTGAGCCTTCTTACCAGGCCTGAAATTAATAAATTTTAAAAGCTGATGGTTTGCGTATCAATATATAAAAATCATTTTTTCCATTACATTAAAGTTTTACTTTATTTATTCAATACCTCTTTTTCCTAAGCTTGAATCATTTTGTCTTATTCATGTCTTTTAAAAAAATTATTTTTGATGATTTTTTACATAGATGATTATGGCGCAAAGGGTTAAGGGCTACAGGAAAGTGGGTAAGACCATTGTTTCCATGTTCTCTCCTTTTTTTTCCTTCCTTCCTCTGGGGGAAGAAGGGAGACAAGGGGAGAAGCCACGCCAGCCTCCCAAACTCCTCTGTACCCTTGGATGGAGAACAGCCACCTGATGCCATCCCAGAGCCCCCAATGTGGAGCGAGCTCCAAGGTTCCTGCTCAAGAGGTTTTTATAGATCAACAGTTCACCTTAGAGTCTCTAATTGCCCAGATATTTACTGCCAACACTTGGTTGTGGCAGTTGATCAATTTGTTCTGTCCTCTGTTATGGTATCGGGTGTCCTCTTCAGGCTCCAATGGACTGTCATATTTGCCAAGTGCACCTGGATATGCCATCCACTGCTCCATCTAAGCCACTGAGGAGGCCCAGCTCTGATACATGCAACCATGGTCAGACAATGGAAGCTGCAATTCTCTGCATGTTGGGTTTTGATTCCAGCATTTCAGTTGGGGGAATCTTCACAAAAACTTCATTTGATGTAATCAATGACCTGATTCTTGTGTGTTCTTGCCAATACAAGGTGTGGCCCAGTCTGTTGCACACATTGGTTGTTGAAAGTGCTGGGTCATTTCTGTCTCCAGTCCTGTCTTCTATGCAAATCAATGAGTATTGGTGCCAAATCTGATCTGCCCGCTGTACATTCTGCCCTCATGCAATCCTGTGGGTGGTACAGTCTAGTCGGAGCGACCACAATAGCACCCTCTAGGTCCATCCCCAGACCTGGTTCCCATGTTTGCCAGTATGTATGGTAGACTGGTGCAGTCTGCCTGCTATCCCATTCAGTTCTCATATATGTCAATTGGCACTGAAGCTTAGTTCAACAAAACCAGCCCCACTATCCAGCCCACAAACATGCCAGAAGGTGACACTCTCTGTCTTGCCATGCTTGGCCAAATCCTGGTTGTCATACTTACTAGTCAGACTGGCAACCCAAGGGGGAGATGCCATTATTTCTCTACTGGGCCCACTGCCACTCCTGGACCTTGCACTCTCCAGGTGGTTCTGCAGTTTATCTTGACAGAATTTGCCCCTCTGTGCTAGCATCTGCCAGCTGATGCTGCAGCAAAGCCCAACCAACCCACATCCATTCTAGTTTGTATGCGCACCAATAGAAATAGTCCACCCAGCCTGGTTTTCTCCTGGTCCAACTGACATGCACAGCAAAAGGTTTTGTAGCCCTGCCCGGCCTGGTCTGCCCACATTCCAGCTCTCACACTCTCCAGTGGGAGTGGTAGCCAAGCAGGAAACCACATGTAGCCCCTCTACCAGGTTCATCCCCTCCAGCAAAGGCCTCAAGTGTGCTAGTTGGGACCTGCAGCCCAGTCTGACATGATCCTTCCCACCTTGGCATTTGCCAACGATTGTTGTAGTTTGGTCAGGCCCAACTCACCCCAATTCTAGGTCACATTGGTGGGGGTTACGGCCTAGCTCAACCCCACCGTGTCCCAGTCTTGGCCTTCGTGTGAACTGACTTGTGTTATGGCCCAACTCAGCCGGACCCACACTCCATTCGGCACTCAGATTCACAATAGGTGATATGAAACGGCCCAGTCTGATTCGCCCCTGACCTGGGCCAAATGTATGCCAGTGGGTACCATTCCCTGATTTGGTCTGGGCTGCTCTTTCTCATGGTTCTTGTGATCACATGCAGGGACTGTGTCCCAACAGAGGAGTTCCCCAAGGTTCTCCAATAGAACCCCTCCCACTGTCAGATATTGCGTACACCAGTGGGTCTATAATTCAGCCCTACTTAATTCCACCTCCTGTCCTAGCAGTAACCTTCAACCAGTGGGAACCATAACCCAGCCAGGGCATCCCTTAGCTCCCCAACCAGGCTTCTTCCCAGCCATAGATCTTGAATGTGCCAGTTGTTGCTCTGACCCAGCTTGATGCAGTCACTCACTTGTCTTGGCGTTTTCCTTAGATGCTGCAACCTGGTCTGATTCTCCTGCCCCAAGTCCCAACTCTTGTTGGTGGGTGCTGGCACCTGGCCCTACTCAGTCTGTTCCCATCTTTGGCTCATGCAAACTGGCAGGTGTGGCAGCCTAGCCCAGCATGACCTGCACTCCAGCCTATTTTCTGCACTCACCAGTGGGGCTAAGGTTTGCTCGGTCCTGCCTGGTTTGCCCCCTCCAAACATTAACCCACATATCTGCCAATGGATGGAACTACCTTGCCCACCTTGCCCGATTCCCCCATCTGGATAATGTGCTCACCAGTGGGAGCAATGACCCAAATAGGGGAGTTTCCCAAGTTCCTGCATTTGGCACACTTCCAGACCCAGATCTCACATGTGCCATTAGATGCTAGGCCCCTGCCTAACATAGCCTGCCCCTCCATCTTCACTTTTGTATGAGATGACAGATATTGTGGCCTTGCTCACCCCACATCCTGTTTGAGGATGCACATGTGGGTGCTGCAGCCTGGACTTGCACAGCCTATTCTTGGCCCCAGTACTTCCTGAAAGTGTTGGTGGGTTCCATAATCACATCTAATTCAGCTCATCACTACCCCAACTCTTAAGCTAACCAGCAGGACCTATGATTCCACAGGGTTGAGTCTACATATCCCCCACAGAATTTACCCCCAAACCTAGTTTTCTTGTGTGCTGGTTAGTGTCATTGCCTAATATGACAATTACCCTGCTTCAAAATTCAGTCAGGTACTAGTTTTCTTGTAGGCTGGTGTGTGGTGGTCAGCAAAGTTCTGCACTAATAAGTCCATCTCAGGCTCCTATGTGGGGAGGTAATTAGTCTGACCCATACATATTTTCCCATCTCTCCCCTCCAAAACACCAGGTCTGTGTCCCTTCGCTTACCTGCAAGTACAGTGGCCCTTTTGTTGGGTATCTCTCAGGATTCATCCCTCACCTACAGTGGCCTTATACATGGATGTCCCTAGGCAGTAATTCCTCAACCCTAAGTTCCCAGAGTTCCTCCATGGCTGGCACAAGCTAAGATAGAGCCAGCTGCTTTTTAAGCAGTTGGGCCATGCTTTGCACCCCACCCATCAGCCTAAAGCAGCCAACGGAGTGGAGGTTCCTGTTCATATTCCTGGCTTGAGCTAAGATGGAACCACTTCTCTCTTTCTTTCTTTCTTTTTTTCTTTTTTTCTTTTAACACACATCTACTTAACCCAGATTTTGCATCACATTATATGCATTTTACCCCCCAAAATGATGCATAGTCTCACAGAGAACAGTTTCTAAACATAATAAACACACACAGTTTTTAATCTATTCCTCATATTTCTGCTAGAAATAGCTGTCATGGGTTGATTTAGACAGAATTGTCAAAAGCATATTTTTTTGTTTCAATGCTTTTCCATTATAACATATGCATGTAACTCTTATCCACCCATTTCCTATTTCTTTAAGAAGAATAAAGCCTCCCCAACAATTAACATTTCATCATTTCATAATAATCAAGAGAAACTTGTTCATTTTTAATGGATAGTAAGTAGTGGATTTGTGTATTAGAAAGTGTGGACTAACAATGATCTAATACAACATGGTATTAAGATTTTTATTCTCGGGGCCCAGCGCGATAACATAGTGGTTAAAGTTCTCTTCTTCCACGCCTGGGATCCCATAAGGGTGCCGGTTCTAATCCCAGCGGCCCTACTTCCCATTCAGCTTTCTGCTTGTGGCCTGGGAAAGCAGTCAGGGACAGCCCAAAGCCTTGGGACTCTGTACCCGCATGGGAGACCCAGATAAAGCTCCTGGCTCGTGGCTTCAGATTGGCTCAGTTCCAGCTGTTGCAGCCGCTTGGGGAGTGAATCATCAGAAGGAAGATCTTCCTTTCTGTATCTCTTCCTCTCTGTATATCTGACTTTGTAATAAAAAAATAAATAAATCTTTTTAAAAAAGATTTTTATTCTCATCTGCCCATTAGCTAAATGTAGCGTGACTTAGGGCTATTCTGGCTTTTATCTGATGATACAATTAATAATGTTGCCTTTCATGTTCCTGGATTGGTGAGATGAACATAATCAAATTGTCCATATTACTTAAAGCAATAAACAGATCCAATGTGATCCCAATCAAAACTCCAACAATATTCTTCTCAGAAATAGAGATGATTAAAAGAAGTTCATCTGGAAATACAAAGACCACAAAAAGCCAGAGATATCTTGAGAAATAAATATCAAGCTGGAGGAATTACAATCCAACTTCAAGACATACTACAGGGCAGTGGTTATCAAGTGAAGAAGGAAGCCCATACATGTACATCCAATTAATCTTCAAGAAGAGACTGGAAATAATCCAGGGAAAAAGACTGTTCTCTCCAACAAATGCTGTGGGGACGACTGGATAGCAGCCAGTAATGGTAAAATGCAAGATTCCCAGCTGTCACCTTACACTAAAATTAGCCCTAAGTGGATCAAGGACCTAAATCTGCACTCAGAAACCATGAAACTGTTAGAGGAAAGCATCAAAAGCATTCTATATGATACAGGAATTGGGAAAGACTTCTTAGAAAAGTCACCATGAGCATAGCCATTCAAGGCCAAAATAAATGAATGGGAATGCATCAAACTAAGATGCTCTGCACGCAAAGGAAATACTCAATAAAGTGAAGAAGCAACCAACAGAACAGGAGAAAACCTTTAGACACTACATAGTGATTAGGAGACCCATTTTCAGGATTTGCAACGAGCTTCAGAAATGCAATGACAGCAATGCAAGCAATCCTATGACTAAATAGGCAAACAAAATGAACAGACATTATTTTAAAGATGTATTTATTTTATTTGAAAGGAAGATATACAGAGAGGAGGAGAGACAGAGAGGAAGCTCTTCAGTTTAATGATTCACTCCCTAAGTGGCCACAACAGCTGGAGCTGAGCCAATCCAAAGCCAGGAGCCCAGAACCTCTTCCAGGTCTCCCACGCAGGTACAGAGTCCCAAGGCTTTGTGCCATCCTTAACTGCTTTTAGGTCACAAGCAGGGAGCAGGATGAGAAACAGAGCTGCTGGGATTAGAACTGGCACCCATATGGCATCCAGGAGCATTCAAGGCAGGGACTTCAGTGGCTAGCCTACTGCACCGAGCTCTGAGCAGACATTTTTCAATAAAACAAATTAAAACGTCTCATATACATATGAAAAATCCCCAGGCTTCCTAAATATCAGGGAAATACAAGTAAAAACTACATCGAGTTTCTGTCTAAGTCCAGTGAGATTAGCCTACATTCAGAATTCTACTAACAGCACTTGCTCACATGGATGTGGTGGGGAGGGCACCTTCCTTCACTGTTGGCAAGAATGCAGGCTAGAAGAACCATTATGGAAGTCAGTATGGACAATGCTAAAAGACCTGAAAATTGACCTGCCATATGACCCAGCTCTCCAACCTCTGGGAATACATCCAAAGGAAATGAAATCTGCATATGGAAAAGTTACCTGTAATCCTATATTTACAGGAGCACATTTTACAATAGCAAAGACTTGGAAAGAATCCAGATGTTCTTCAAGGGAGAAATGGATGAAAAGAATTTTGGTACATCAGTTCCGAACAACACTATTCAGCATTAAAAATGATAACATTCTACCATTTGCAATAAAGTGGTCTAATTAGAGACCATTATGCTCAGTGAAATAAAAGAGCAAATATTATATATTCTTTCTGACATAAGGCAACCTTCATACAAAATACAAATTAATAAATATATAGGTAAACATGCATACACATACAGTCATATAGAAGAACAGTATAACAGAGACTATTATACATATGGAGATATGAAGATAGATTGGAGTAAGCATCTCTACTCCCAAATGGAAGATGTACTCCCAATGAAAGTTAAATCTATGTTGACAATAGGATCTTGGACTCTGTCATTGTGCATACCTATAATGTCAGAATACACTTAAAGAGTGGAATGATGGACTTATGACTGCTTTTGAAGGATTATAATATTATAATAATATAAGGGAAATCACTGAATGAATTCCTGAATTTGAGCCTCATATTATGTAGCATGAAGCTTACAATCTGAAGATAGTACAGAATTTGTATAATTCTAGACTGGGCATGTAGTACAACTGCTTAGGTCACCAACTGGGAGATACTTACATTGGGATGCCAATTCATGTCTTGAATGCTGTACTTTAATCCAGATTTATGGATGCATTACATGAGTCCTGCAATCCTCTAGTAGTCTGATAGTGTTCTGGTCTCCTGGATTTACCACACCCAGTTCCTCTATTGCAAGAATAGGGGAGGTGAGGGACCGGCGGCGTAGCCTAGCGGCTAAAGTCCTCGCCTTGGAAGCCCCGGGATCCCATATGGGCGCCGGTTCTAATCCCGGCAGCTCCACTTCCCATCCAGCTCCCTGCCTGTGGCCTGGGAAGCAGTCGAGGACGGCCCAAAGCCTTGGGACCCTGCACCCGCGTGGGAGACCTGGAAGAGGTTCCTGGTCCCAGCTTCGGATCGGCGCGTACCGGCCCGTTGCGGCTCACTTGGGGAGTGAAACATCAGATGGAAGATCTTCCTCTCTGTCTCTCCTCTCTGTATATCCGGCTTTCTAATAATAATAAAATCTTTAAAAAAAAAAAGAATAGGGGAGGTGAAACAGTGGGTGTAGGGTCTTTTGCTATCTCTTGTTCTCTCTCTCTTCCTCTCATTTTCAACAAGAAAATATTTTAATTTACAAAATAAATTGTGTTGTTTTTAATGAAATTACTTTAGAATACCTCTTATGAGTTCTTTAACAGGAGGGTGTATATTCACTAAAATAAGCTTTACTAGAGTTCACAGAAAATCACCAAGGATATATTACTATTTGAATAAAAATTATGCTTGAATCATCACAGATTGTCTTTTCCATATGAATTTTAGAATATTTTTGCTTAGATTTAAGTAATGCCATCCAAAAAGTGAGTGATACTTATTAATTCATTCTATTTTGAATAGAATCATGTTAACTTTGAATCTTAAGGAAGAGTGTTCCTCTAAAGAAGAAATATGGGAAAGGTAGTGAATGTGTGGTCAGGACGTGCCACCACAGTCCACAGGAGGTGAGGGGAGGGATGCAGATCACATGTAAAAGGGGGGTCTGTGGACATGTTGTGGTAGCAGCTGAGGACATGTTTGACAAGGGAGGAAGAAATGACCAAGTAACTGGATCCACCAGTAAGCGTAAGTGTAGCAGCTGGAACTGGGATTGGTGCCCGAAAGGGATGTCAGCATTCCAAGCAGAAGCTTAAGCCACTGAGCCACAATGTGAAACCTTAGGATTGTGTTAAATGGATAAATAAAATGTACTATGCTTAATTGAGTTTTATTCAGCTATGCAAAACGTAAAATGTTATTTCTCACACACGGGTGGAACTGAAAAGCATTGCAGTATAGGATCAAGCCTGTTGCAGGCTATCACATAATGTGTGATTGCGTGTATAACAATGTCATGAAGACAAACCTGAGAGACAAAAATAGCCCAACGGATTCCACCAAAACTTCAATTAGTAATTACCCTCTCCCACATTTTCTGTTATGTGGAACACATAGTACCCAAAAAAGCGTCCATATGGGATGCCAGAGTCAAAGTGGTGGTCTTACCTCCTACACTATAGCACCATCACCTCAAAGGTTCCCTGCATAGACAATAACGCCAACTTCAAACAATTATTTTCTTTCTCTCTCCAAATTGGATGTCTTTTACTCTTTTCTCTGGCCTAACAACACTGGCTTGGTTTAATATTGCATTGTAAAGGTGGTGAAAGCGAACTTTTTTTGTCTTGTTTCTTCTTAAAATGCCTAAAGTTATCCACTTTCAGTGTAACACTAGCAATTGGCTTGTTATATTTGACCTTTATTGTATTATACTGAAGTATGTTTCTTCTTTACCTAATTTGTTCAGCATTTTTATCATAAAATGAAGGTTTATTTTGTCAAATTTCTTTCTGTATCTATTGAGGAAATCATATGATTTTGACCTTCATTTCACTGATGAGGCTTATCATATATATTAACATGTGTATGTTCAATCATGTTTGTATCTTAAATATGATTATATTTAATCATGGTGAATAATATTGTCAGTGTGCTGATCGCTTTAATTTGCTATATGTTGCTCAATGCTATGTGTTACTGCTATGTTCATTAAAGATATTGACCTATAGGGATTTTCTCATATAACTGTTGTTACCAAGATTTTATCAAGTTTTCAAATCACGGTAATGTTAACCTCGCAAGTTAGCATTTGCTAATCGTCTTTTAAAAATAATTTAATAATAGTTAATGCCAATTCATCTTTAAATGTTCGTATTGTCTAGCAGTTAATCCATCTAATTATCAGCATATATATGCTGGGCAACCCTGGGCATCCCTGCTTCCCATCCAGCTCCCTGCTTGTGGCAGACGAGGATGACCCAAAGCCTTGGGACTCAGCATCCATGTAGGAGACCCAAAAGCAGCTCTGGGCTCCTGGCTTTTGATCAGCTCAGCTCCGGGCATTGTGGCCACTTGAGGAGTCAGTCAAGAGATGGGAGATTTCCCTCTCTGTCTCTCCTCCTCTATACATGTCTGATTTCCCAATAAAAATTTAAAAAAAAACTTCAGAAATACTTACTGCTTTAAAGAATTACTACTTCATTTAATTAACTATTTTACAGTTTTTGGTATCTTTTATATGTATGTCTTTGAGGTTTACTTCTTCCATTGTACTAGTGTTTGAATTGATTTAGGCTTATTTTTTAAGTGCTTGAGGTACAAACATAAGTTGTTTGTTTAAATCAGTCTACCTTTTCATATACACAGAGATCCCTGTAAACTTTTGTTCCAGTAGTGTTTTTGTTGTATTCCTTAAATTTTGGTGTATTAGATTTTAATTTGTATTTCATCAAAGAATTTCAAACTTTCTTCATTTCTCTGTTGATTTATTGATTTGTAGGAGTAAGTTGTATAATTTCCACGTATTTTAACACTTTACAAAATTTCCAATTGAGAAAATACCTAAATTGATTTCTATTTGACTTATTTTACAATTACTACATAAACCATCCTGGAGAATGTTTTATGTGCTGTGGAGGAGTATGAGTATTCTGCAGCTGTTGCATAGAATATTCTGCAGATGTCTATTAAGTATAATTGATCTGGCACGTAATCTCACTTTTTTATTATAGTAGCATTGTTTTTTTCTAATGATATTTCCATTTCTGTAAGAGGTTTATTGATGTCCCATTAGTGTTGTATTTAGAACTCTCTCCTTAGGTCTTCTAATGCCTGATTTATATTAGAGTGTTCTTGTATTGGGTTCACATATATTAGCAATGATTATTACTTTGTATCTTATTGCTATATTTCATTTAAAATCTACTTAAATTGAAAAACTTTGCATATGTGTACTTTTCTAAATTCCATTTCCATGAACTACTTCACTTAACTGTTTTAGTTTCAGAATATGTGTGTTGTGGGACATAAAATAAGTTTCTTGTGAGCAATACAACTTTGATCTTTTTTTTTTTTGATTCTTAAATTCACTCTCAGTCTTTTAACTGAAGAATTTTATTGAATTATATTTAAGATACCTATCAAAATGGCATTACTATTGCCATTTTGATACTTATTTTCTAATTTTACTGTGATTTCTTTCTTTCTCCCTATCTTACATTATTTTCTATGTAGCTAAGTGAATTTTTCCAGTTGTGCATTATGATATATTACTTAGATTTTTGATAAGTCTATTAAAGGTTTTGCTTTGTGGTTATCAGGAGGCATACAAACAATACCTTTTAATTTCAGTAAACTATTTTAAAACAGCAGTAACTTGCTATTAGTTTTTATTATATTAAAAGAAATACAAAAGAAAAAAAAGAAATACTAATAAAAACTTTATAAATACATTCCAGTACTCTCTTGATCTTCAATTTTTTAAAGAATTGGTTTATTTATTTGAAAGGATAAGTTACAGATGGAGGGAGAGACAGAAGTTTTCTATTCACTGGTTTGCTCCCAATATGACCGCAATGGCTGGAGCTGTGCCAGGCTTAGGTCAAGGACTTGGAACTCATGTTGAGTCTTTCACATGAGCACAAAGACTTCAGAACTTGTATTATACTCTGTTGCTTATGAACAAGTGGCAATAAGGAACTACAGTGCAGCTAGAGTAGCCGAGACAAGAATCTGTACCTGCATGCAATGCCAGCATTGCACCCAGTAGATTAACAAGCTATGGCACAAAGTTGGCTCGCAATTTGAATTTTGATGTCTTACTTTACTTTTTCTCTGTTGTTTGTCTCTTATATTGATGTGGCTAATACTCAGTTTTATTTTTAGTCTACAACCAGGAATATGAAGTGCTTACACATTATGTTTCCAGCGTTAGAACATTCTGATTCTTTTCCGTAGAATAACTATTTCCTAAACACTAACATTTTCAAGTGCTATTTCTACCTTCTGATATTTTCTTTTTACTTGTTAGTATCTCTTGCTTTCAACTTGAAGTCTTTTGATTTTTTTTTGATCACTTCTTACAAGATATGACAGATGGAGATAAATACTTTCAGCTTCCCATCCAAGGATCGATGGTACAGTGTTCGTAGTGACAGTTTTTTTTCCCTTTTGTACTATAGAAGCAGTAGCTTACTCCCTACTATCCTTTAATGTTTCTGTAGAGAAATCTTCATTCAGATAAACGATGATAACCATGTGTATAAAAAGCAAGTCTCCCTATAAGTGTCCTGCATCAAGGTCTACACTAACTAATGACACCATGTAGTGTTCTCAGAAAGTACAGTTTGCCTATATCAGTGCATCATGAACATAGAACCACCACCCATACTATTGTGCTGTGTCTTCAACTGAGATGGGCACACAGAGATGTTGGCAGGGATATAAGATTGCATTGTAGCATACCTGGATAAGCCACTCCCACTGATGCTGGAATTTCATATGATTGCTGTTTCAAGACCTGGTTACATCATTTATGATGCCCTCCTGGTAGCACACCTAAGAATGCAGCACAGCATGGCCCATGTGTTTGAGCCCCTGTACTGACATGAAAGATCAGTGAGAGGCTCCCATCTCCTGGTTTCAGTCTGGCCAGAATCAAACCATTGCAACCATTTAGCAAGTGGATCAGTGGATGAAAGACTCACTCCATGTGTAACTCTTTTACATAAATTCAAATTTAAAAATATTTTTAAAAAGAAGCTGATCAACCATTGGACACTACTTTGCACTGGAGCACTTTTATGCACTGCCTTCAGACAGTGACTTGGGGTTGGCGACTATTACGAGCTGCTCACTCTTCAGTTTTGTCACTCTCACACAGAATCTGAAACCAAACCTCTATAATCTAAAAACAGGACTCACCCTGCTGTCTTTCTTCCTTAGCACAAGGTGCCCTTGCTTGTCCTTTGTCAAAAGGAATTCACTGGCATAATGGAGTGATCCATCTGATCTGAGAATGTTCTAATCACTAGACTCATGTCTAGTGGCCAGTATTACCCTACAGTGATCTGGGAATTTCAGATATGGGAAGAATTTTATAACTACTGAATTCACATTGCCACTTCCCATCCCAGGGAAGAACTAAAAGAGAACCAGTGTTCCTAACTCCTAGGGGAACCTTGGAATTAAGCAACAGCTTCCCAGCTCCTTGCTCTGAACTTTGCAGTAAATAATGACTTGTTTCTACCACTCTGATGTCAGTGATTCACTTTCTGTGCATCTGGTGGGTAGATCCAGTTTGGGGATTCTCCAATGCCCCCAGCCAGTGTTGGGATTTGTTTGACAACATGTTCCAAGATGGTTTTAAAGTTCCTTTCTATCTGACAAAGCTAACAAAATTAGTAATACAAGAAACTCCTTAGCTCTTTAGCCAATCATCAGCTACTCACAATCATGGTCTCACAAATCAGGCCAGGTTTCATCACTCTGTATTACTAAATAAGTCCATACCTCTGAGACACAGGTCTCTGAATGTGTGGCAAATCGATGGGCATTCCTGTAGGTATTTGGACCACTAGTGTTTACCATGTTAGTACTGACTATCAAACTACAGTCTTGTAATGACTTGCTGTCTGGCCAGAACTGATGGATGAGTAATAAAGGCAGATATTTGGCCACCCAATCTGGCATTGTGCTCATTCACCACTGGGTCTTAAAAGTGCCAGATCCTGTTCAATCTTAGGGATTCGAGCCATGTTCATGTGAGGCTGGTGATCAAACACATTAGAATAATTCAGCCCCATTGGAGTAGAGGTCACTGGTGTTAGAGTAAATCAAAAGGCTCAGTCTGCAAGTTGTGCTTGATGTATAGGACTTGGGGCTTCAGCATGCGCTGGGTCTTGCAGTGGTGGACTTGGATGTACAGGACTTGGGTCTTCATTGTGCGCTGGGTCTTGCACTGGTGGACTTGGATGTGAGCTCCAGGATAAGTGAAAATTTTCCTTCCCCAACATACAACAGCAGCTGGAAAGTTCCTCTGCTCTGAGCCAAAGGTTAGGGAATGGATAACACGTGTTTTCTCTTGCTTGTCAAGAATAGAGATGTGCAAGTTTAAAAAAAAAAAAAAAAGTAGCCTTGTCTGGCTCCAGTTTTTACTGTGCCCGGTACTAAAACTTAAAATCTGGGTTCAATTGCCTTTCTTTTCCCCAAATTGGAGATGAAGCATCTCTCTCCTTTCTGTGCTGCCTAGAGATTTATGGGCATCCACTTCCTTCCTGATTTCTTTACTTTTTGCTAAAGCTAGACATTGTTTCCACTCTTTGCTTGAGCATTTCTTGTGAAGATGAAATAATGTGCAATATTGGTTTAAATCGGTGCGTCTCTGAGAAGATAATCACTGCAGCATTTTTTCACTCTGTTTTGCATTCTTTTTGCCTTAAAACATTGCTATTTCTAGGCACAGATCTTGAAAATCTTGTCTAATCTCATCTTCTCTATAATCACTCCAAGAATGTTTCTACTTTAAAAAGTAAATACATATGTATATAGACATATATTTTATTGTGTGTAATTATATGTTTATCACTTTGTTTCAACAGAAAATTTGATCTGAAGTCACAAGACTCCAAAATCTGTAGATGCCAAATTGTTTAAATGAAAATGCACACTACTTTCATATAACCTGTACCATATCCTTTCAAGGCGACTATTTCTATACTATGTTCAATCACCTCTAGTTTGTTTACAATACATGATGCAATGTAAGCACTATACAGATAATGTTACACCACATTGTTCAGGCAGCAAAGACCAAAAGAAGCCTGCATGTTTTCAGTGTAAATTTACTTCTTTTCTCCAAATATGTTCTGTCTGTTTTTCTCTTATCAGAAAATCAAATACTTTAAACATCTTGTGAATGATAGTAATTCTAAAACTAACAGAGTAGTGTTCTTTGTTTTTCTATTCTACCGTTAAGAGTAGAAAATAATTGATAACCTTATTAAAAATTTTTCCAGTGTCTCAAATTTGTCATCTTTTAGAACATATTCACTATTTCAAAAATCTGTATTATTTAATACTCATGTCACAGACTCCATGTTGTGTAGTACAGGTATAATACAATCACATCACATGGCAGAAGCACACAGTTGATTTGATAAAAATAAAATTTCAAGGCAAAACAACAGTGTAAAGGTAGTTTTGATGCTGGAAATTTTGAAAGCACATAGAAAAAATTGTAGTTGAATTTTTAATAGAAATGTCATCTGAAAAGTTTTCCCTGATAAAATTTGTAACTGGAATAAATAAGGGATTACAGCTCTATTACCTACTGTGTTCTCAGTAGAAGATGCGGGGAATTTCATATAGGTTTTAACCTAAAGGAGGGAAAACAAAAATCCCATGAAGAAAATCTAAAGGAGTAAACATTAAGTAGTAAGTTAAGAAGGAAAAGAACAGTATATGTGATGGAGTGTTGCTCAGGGTTCAGTTTACACGTTTAACATTTCTTTTGAAAAATAACATCACAGGTTAAATCCTTTATACTCAGCTATAATTTTATTGCCAAAGTCTTAATTTTAAAATTAATCACAATAATACATCTCTTGATTTATTCCTGGAGTTTAGGAATGACACAATTTGATCATACACATGATACATTTGCTTCTGTTTATTGAATGAATTCCAAACCTACTACCAAATTACGTGATGATAGGCATAGATTTGAAACACAGCAACGCTTTCATCACTTTAAATGTTTTCTTGTCTAGAATGAGGTATTCATTTTTCTTCCAAAAACCTATAGAAGGTTTTTAACCTACAATGAGATAATTGAGATGTCATTCCTTCTGTTAATCCTTATTTCTGCATATGAATGTGTGTGTATGTGCGTTTTCTCCTGTTCTTAGAGAAATGGTTTGGATTACTGCAACAGCACCGGACAGAAAACTGCAGTGCCAGAAAGAAACACGAAAGCAATTAAGGACATGGAAAACCAAATCCTGTCTCTTCACCAATATTAGAATATATTATATTATATTATATTATATTATATTATATTATATTATATTTATAAATTAGTACTATCTGTTACGATGATACATAATAGGTTTACAAAGAAATCCAGGAACTAAAACAATATGATTTATCTTTAGTCTGCATTTCATAAAAAGATCACAGAATATCTATAATCAAATTGGCTTTGTATTCATGATATTCCAAACAAGGAATGCATTGTTGAGCAAAGTTATTATTTGCAGAATGTGAGTGTTAATTTTAAAGATGTAAAATAAACAGTTTTATTTCACTTCAGACATTTTTTTTTCAAACAAGTATTACAATCTATTTATTTAATATCCAAATTGGAATGTGAAAGCAGACCTCATTCATTTTCACACTCAACAGGGAAGATCAGATATAAATTGCATCTCAAAGGAAGGTTTTAAGAATACATATCCCGTGCCCGGTGCGATAGCGTAGCGGTTAGGGTCCTTGCCTTGAATGCGCCAGCATCCCATATGGTCGCTGGTTCTAATCCCTGCTGCCCCACTTCCGATCCAGCCCCCTGCTTGTAGCCTGGGAAAGCAGTCGAGGATGGCCCGAGGCTTTGGGAGCCTGCACCTGCGGAGGAGACCCTGAGGAGGCTCCTGGCTCCTGGCTTTGGATTGACTCATCTCCAGCTGTTGCAGCCGCTCGGATGGAAGATCTTCCTCTCTGTCTCTCTTCCTCTGTATGTCCACCTTTCCAATAATAATAAATAAATCTTAAAAAAAAAAAAAGAATACCTATCCCAACTCTGCTATACAATACTTCTTCATGTAATTTCTTTAACACTTGCTAAGATCTTCAAAGTTTTTCCATAGTAATCTTGCTGATTCTTACAATCAAGGCACTGATAGTTTATTTGTGGAATACACTGATTGTTGAATTGTGACTCCTGGCAAAAATAGCTGTCATATATTGCACTCTAAATGTCTCCTAAGTTTCTTTCATACTGGTTCATGAATGAATTTGGTGAAAATGTTTTCCCACTCTCATTCATTAGGTTTCTTCTTCATGGATTTGCTGATGTGTAATGACGGATGACTTCAAGTTATAAACTTTGCCATACTCTTTACATGCATACAGTTTCCTCCTCCGTATGAATTCTTTGATGTTTAATTAGCTCTGACCTCCGGCTTACGGCGTTTCTGCACTTACTACATTCATAAGGATTCTCCGCTGAGTGGATTCTCTCATCACTACATACTTTCAGTGCTAGCTATCTTTTGCCTAGATTATTTACTTGTTTGAAAGCAAAATGTGACAAGAATGAGTCTATACTTCATCATTGAAGGTGATATTTTTATAAATTTGAGCAATTTAGTACTCTTAAGATTTGGCTCCCCTTTCATATAATCCTTCTAATTTTTTGAAAGAAAGTATAATTGGATTAAAAAGAATTTATGAATATAATGGATAATATTTAAACTGCATTTTCTGAGTTTTTAAATACCACAATTGATAATGCATATACTCACAAAGTGTAAATGAAAGTTGACATGAAATAGTAATTTATATATTTGTAAAATGCATGAAATATTTTCAACTATAAACTAAAGGCTTTTTTTTTCTATCCATAAAGCACTGCCTGAAAACCAGCAGGGATTAAGTACCATATTGGAACAAAATAGTGCAGAGCTACACATTCAAAGCTGAGCACCTGCTGTAACATAACCATCTGTGATTAACTGTAATTTAATTATGGATTCATTCCTTTTGTGTACACTGGAAGGATCTCATAGGTCTTCCCCAGTTGGTCGACAATCAGCTTCTGGCATTTTCTAATGGAAGCTTGCATATTCTCTTAATAGCACCTGCTAACTCCTTCTCATTTCAAATTTTGTAAAGCACTACTGGGATTTTACAGTGGAGTTGATAGGCAAATAAATTATTAAACCTGGAATCAAAGCTGCATTAATTAACCATCTCCCTTAGAAAGATGATGCCCTCAACTGTAGAATAAGTTTGTGTTTACCTGTAACAAATCATCTGATAACTTGTAATATTTAATGGAGTTATTTAGGAAGTTAAACATGTATGCCCATAACAATACTAATTAAGAGGATTTCAAACATTTTCTCTAAATTTTTTTCTAAAATTTACATAGCTACTTGTCTGGATTTCTTTTATTATTACATGAATAAAATTGTGATAATACTCAAGATTTTACATTTTGAATATTTTAATATATATTATCTCTTATTCAATTTGAAAAAAATATATGCTATAAAACTATCCAATACAATTTTATAAATTCATAATTTTCCACGTAAATTACAGCTGTATATCCAAATGAATTTTTTTTGCCAGAAAGTGGTTTCTAAAATTGCAGAGTAAGGGTAGCAATTACCTCCCAGACAACTAAAGTCATAGTTTTACAAATCTAGAAATAAGCTAAACCTCCCAAACAAGAAAAAAATTATTCAAACGAAAGCACTATTAAATGTCATGAAAATAGCAAAATCTATATTTCTTTAAACTGTGCTATTAATTTCTCTTTTAATATCCCTAGTTCAACTGCAGGATAACAAAAGTAATTATCATCACAATCAATGGATATTCAGCTGTCCAAGGAGCTCCTTTAAAAGCATTAACTTCAGAGTGTAGTTAATATTTTGCTCAAGGTGGTGTTTCTTCCCTAGAATACCTGTGTATTCAGAAGTTCAGAGCTATTTAGTTTGACCCAGAACTGTGCTTGGCATATCAATGGACAAGTGTAGAAGTCATCATACACTCAGAGGGCAAATTATAAAATGCAGGCAATTTCTAATGACCATATGGAAATATAAATTTTTAAAACAATAATATAACGCAATTATAGCAGATGATAAGATGGAGGAAGGTGAACCAATTTTATAATTGAAATGAAATGGATAACTTCCTGGAAGAACAAGGTAAAATACTGAGAATTTGTCAATAACAGCATAAATAAACCAACAACAGTTTAAAAAATGGTTTAACTTAGCAATTGTAAACAAGACAAAGTGATTAAGAGAGGGAAAAAGGTAAAGTTAATTATTTGCTAGAAAAGTAATGTCATGGAAGTTTCTTAGCCTCAGAAAGGGTAGCTAAAATAACAACAAAAAATGACAGTTAATGTAAGAAGGTATTTTCTTTGTATCAGAAAGGGAAAAAATTGTTTCCACTTCACTTAATATTATACTGATGGTCTTGTTCCTGAAAATTGTTCACAGAAAAAGAAATATTGAGTATTAAAGCTTCAAAAGGAGAAATAAATTTCACTGGATTTGAAGACATCATAATCTTATATATAGTAAATCCAAAGAAGCAAACACACACACACACACACACACACACACACACACACGCACTGCTGGTAATGTGAACTTCCAAGAGCTTCAGCAATGTGGAAATATGCAAGATCAAAGCAGAAAATCCATTATATTTCTCTATGTAAACTAGAAAGGAAGAAATTGAAACAAGTGGAGCTGTCATCGTGAAGCAGTGAGCTGAGCTGTCACTTGAGTGTGGGAGTGATAATTTGGGATTTGCTGCTTTTCTTCTGATCAATTTTCCTAATAATGTATCTAGGACATCAGCAGATGATTGCGAAATTGCTTGAAATCTTGACATTCATGTGGAAAACCCTAGATGGAGTTTATGCTCCTGACTCCGATCGTCCCATCATGGAGTTTAGTGGCCATTGGAGGAATGAGTTAGCTTCTGGAAGATATCTGTGTTCTAGGCTTCTGTCACTCTGCCATTCCAATAAGTAAATAAATAAATAAATATTTAAAATACAATTTTATTCATAATTTTGATAAATAATATCTAGGATTAAAATTAACAAAATAAATGAATCAGACAGCAAAACTTTCAGAAATGCAAAAAAATTAATGAAGAGGCAAACAATGAAGAGATGCTTTGTTACATGTGCTAGAAGACTCAATATTGTTAAGATGACAACACATTCTAATGCAATTATGTGTGTGTATATATATATGTATATATATATATATACCCATTGTATTCTCTGAATAATAAAAACTTGCATTTGCAAGAATTCATAAACATATCCTAAAATGTATGTGGATATCCAAGGGTTTCAGACACACAAAATGATCTTGAAACACAGCCAATTTGGAATACTCACACAACATGAAAGATCTACAGAAATGCTGTAACCAAGACAGTGTTATCCTGGCAAACTGACACACGTATAGATCGAGGAACAAAATCAGAAGTAAAGAGGCAGGTGTTATGGCACAGTAAGGTGAGCAATCATTTTCAGATTCTCACTTCCAGCCAGAGTGCTCTGGTGGAGTTTTGCCTTTGTTTCCAATCCAGTTTCCTGCTATCTGGTGTAAGAAGCAGCAGATAATAACCTGAGCGTTTGTATGTTCTTCAGCCATACAGGACAAGTGGGTGAGGCTCCTGGCTACGCGCTTCAGCTCTGACCATTTCCAATTATTGCAAGCAATTGGGGCATGAATCAGTTAATGTATCCCTCTCTATCTTGCAACTAAATTAATACATATAAAGAAAATCTCAAGGGGAAAACTAATTGTAAAAGAGAAATATAATTATCTAAGCATAGGTCAATTACAGGAGCATGCGTAGACCTGGAATTAATAAGACAAAGCAATCTGCTGAACAATCAGAATTTCATGGGAACAGAAAGGGAAGAAAGCAAACTTAACGTTGCTGTAAAACAAGCTGCACACAAATTCAAGGCTGCTATTCCCAAGGACAAATCAGAGAAAGCGAGACTTCAGGTTATTCCCCCAGACACAGTAAAGCCATCAGTGAAGCTTAGAAACCATAATGGAATCAAGAACACATGGAGGGCCCGGCGGCGTGGCCTAGCAGCTAAAGTCCTCGCCTTGAAAGCCCCGGGATCCCATATGGGTGCCGGTTCTAATCCCGGCAGCTCCACTTCCCATCCAGCTCCCTGCTTGTGGCCTGGGAAGGCAGTTGAGGACGACCCAATGCATTGGGACACTGCACCCGCGTGGGAGACCCGGAAGAGGTTCCTGGTTCCCAGCTTCGGATCGTCGTGCACCAGCCCGTTGCGGCTCACTTGGGGAGTGAATCATTGGATGGAAGATCTTCCTCTTTGTCTCTTCTCCTCTGTGTATATCTGGCTGTAATAAAGTGAATAAATCTTAAAAAAAAAAAGAACACATGGAAAACCTCTGAATAAAAATTAGTTTCTGAACTACAATATTGCATATCATAATAGAAGAATTCAGGTTTTTCTGAACTGCATATGGAACAGTTTTCAGTAAACACCCTATGGCAGGGTTTAAAATAAGGCCCAGCTGAATAAAAGGTATTGCAAATAATGTATATTTTCACAAAGAAATACAATAAAGCTAGACATCAATAACAGAAAAAATTTAGAAAATTCAGAATGTGAGATTGGCCCTGTGATACAGTGGGTTAAAACTTGGCATGTAATGTCATCATCCCACATGAGTACAAGATGTCCAAGAGCCAAAAATTTCCAGGGCCAGATAGTCTTACCTAAAAGTCTTATGAAATAATTAAGACTATTAAAGATCACTAGGAACAATAATAATCGATTTGATTATTTGTTTTGAAATTCAGATTGCTGGGGGCCTGGTGCGGTGGCCTAGCAACTGAAGTCCTCACCTTGAACGCACCAGGATTCCATATGGGCACCGGTTCTAATCCATGCAGCTCCACTTCCCATCCAGCTCCGTACTTGTGGCCTGGGAAACCAGTCTAGGAGACCCAATGCTTTGGGATCCTGCATCCAAATGGGAGACCTGGAGGAAGTTCCAACCTCCTGGCTTTGGATCCGCACAGCACCAGTGGTTCCGCTCACTTGGGGAGTGAATTAGCAGATGGAAGATCTTCCTCTCTATCTCTCCTCCTCTCTGTATATCTGACTTTGATATAAAAATGAATAAATCTTTTTTAAAAATTCTTATCAGTAATATATTAAAAAAAAAAGAAATTCAAATTGCTGAGAGAGAAGCAGCACAGACTTTCCATCCTCTCATTCATCCCAGTTGCTTTGTGGCAACACACTGCAAAGAGCAGAGAGTGTATACTACTAATAAGAAATGCAGAGATAAGTTATAAAGTAACAATAAATTTAATAAATGGATTCAAATTCTAAGATTACATTCCAAAATTTCATTTTTTGATTGTATATTGTATATATGAGGTTTGGTCGAACACATTTTCCATGAACCTGTTTGGAAGCCCCATCGGACCTTAGTGTGTGGATCTTTGCATGTATCTGTATGTGCGTGTGCGTACAGACACAGAACCTGCCATGTTCTTGAAATGTAAGATAGATATTCCTTCCACCTGTTCAAATCAGTTGGTTATTTTCACAAATATTGGTAAAATTTAATTGGTAATGCAGTTAAGAATATCTTAGAAAATAATTATAATGAGCAGAAGTCATATGTTTTTGTTGTTGCCTTGGAGCTTAAAGGAGTCTACCATATGTTGTCTTTACTAATTGCTAAAGTTTCCTTCTATATGCATCATGGGTACCTATTAAGTTATAGTGGTTTATGAAACACTTCCAATTATATCTAATATATTTTTCTGTTAAAAAAAAAGTTCTCAGGGTTTTTCTTCCCTCATTTCACTTGAAGATAATCCACACCAATTAAAATGAAAGAAAACATCAAAAAGGAAGTCAAGGAAAATTACATGAAATAAGATGAGCAAATAAAAACATTCACACTAAAAAGAGGAGCAAAAGAGTTGATATTAACAATCTTTACTTTTGAAGCTTATGCTTTGAGAGATATCATTTACCTGCTCCATGCTGAATTTATTTTATTTTATTTAAGTGGACCAATAAAAATCAATTCTCCCTATGTGTGTAACAAGCACACGACAGTGAAAAAAAGACCAAATGAAATTGTATATATAGAAGTACTTTGTAATGGAAAGACTATAAAATAAAATTTCATGTTGGGTCAAATTTTCAAGAGAAAATTCCAGAAGCTTTCTGCGGCAACCTTTTAAAAGGAACGGATGTGAAATGCTACTGCTTTTACCTTCCATCCCTCTCCCTTAGGGTATGCATAGAAGGCACGGCACACAGTTTCTTCATTCTCATGCTTCCTCACACATCCCAGCTCCTAGAGGTTAACAGTGGAGAGAGGCAGGGGGTGGATTTCTTTGGAGCATCTTTTGCAGGAATGAGCCAGTGGGTAGCTTTTAATTTTCTGTATTTGCCTACCTTGGTTGTGTGGCATGGCCTTGCTACAGATTCTATTGTTAGACTCTCCAAATTCTATGAAAAAGGAAATCCGCTAATAACATGACTTTGCATAGAACTAAAATTTAAAAGAAAAGCAACAAAAGATGGCAAAGAGAGAGTGAGAAAAAGGGAGAGAGAAAGAAAGAGGAGATAAAGAAAGAGGAGAGAGAACTTATGTCCACTGGTTCACCACCCAAATAGCCTGAATGATAGAGGCTGGGCCTGTGTAAATCCAGGAAGACAAAATTCAGTGTCTCACATTAAAAGCTCATTTTATTAGATGTGTGAAAATATGTAAAAGAGCAAATATATCTTAGAGCTCATTTAATGGTTTTTCTAAAGTAACTTTAAAGTTTTTAAAAAGAGCTAATTGTATGAATGTATTTTATTTAAGGTTAGAATTTGGGTTCTAAAAGTGTATTAAAAATATGCAGTTACTTCCTCAGCTATTAAACAGATCAACTGTTCAAGCCAATTAAGAAAATAAGAAAATACACAAAATTATGTTGATATTTGCAGGAAGCCATGCAGTTGGGCCAGATGGCACAAGCCTGTAAGGAGTAAAGCTCCCCTGTTGGCAAGGCTATGAGGAGTGTCTGGCTGCGTGGCGAGGCCTGGCATAATGACAACTCACCTTGTTGCTACTTCATCACATTTATGGACACAAAACCATCTTTCTGATAGTTCATAGAATTCTCTTGATAGTGCTGTTTTCCTGCAAATGTGAAATGATATCTGTAACTGGTTTAACATCTGAAACTGATTTTGTCAATCATGTAATGGTAAAAGGGTTTTAGCAACTTAAGGCAACGACACACAGTTCAAAGCATATAAGGTAAGATAGAGCCTGCATTCTTCACAAATGTCTTATTATGTGCCCACCTTTGTCCTGGAACTTACCCTGAAATGCACAATGTTCTCTTTAAGAAATGTCTTGGTAATATCTTAGAAACAGATGGCAATCATGGAGGTACACAGAGTTTATTCATCACGCAGCCCCAAACTGCTGCATTACAACGAATGACACATTTTGGCTTCCCACTGCATAAAGCAGCAAGTATACACGTTATCTTCCAAAGGGAGACAAATGCTGTGAGCCTCTAGAGGAAAATGCTTTGAAACTTGTACCTTTCATTCGCACTTATATTTGAGGGAATAAATAGTTTAAAAGATAAAGAGAAGTTTCCTGTGAAGGCCCTCCATTCATAGAAAGGCTCAGCTGCTGTGATTCCTTTCACTGCCCTTTAACGAAAGAACAAAAAAATTTGAATCAGTATTAGGTGAAGGTGATGGTAATTAGTGTATGATTGATTGTAAGATTGAATAAAGAATAATATGATATATACCTTTATAAATTCTTTCTCATTAATTTTTTATTGTTGATTTTTAAGTTAATATTAGTTTAGGTTTAGTGAAAATTGACTTTGGATATATGTAAATCACCTGTCACTATGCAACCGCATGTGTCGCCAACTGTGGGGTTTCTGGCCTCAGTCGGGTGGCAGATTTGAACGAATAAGGCTTGCGGAAATTGTTTTCTTTGACGTAACGTGATAATAATATTTATAGAATTGTTTTTGTAATCATTCTTTTAATCATGAAGTAAAAATGAAGCAGTTGGATGCTGTGTAAAAGATTGTGATGATTTCTGTATAAATAAAGAGGGCAACCTTTCTGAGTTGCCCGTAATGAGCATCGTGCCACAGTAGGCCACCCTTCCTTGTCTTCTGTTCTCGCTGATCCACGCATCCCTTGCGAGCTCTGAAGGCAGTGGCAGCTGGTCTGTGACAGATATTTATCTGATTCTTACATCTCTAAGCTAAGCTAAGATTCCAAGTAATTTATATATCTTGGTCTGGAATCTAACATTTTAGTTCTACAAATATACATATATTTGGGCCTGGTGCGGTGGGCTAAGCAACTGGAGTCCTCACCTTCAATGCGCCAGGATCCCATATGGCCGCCGGTTCTAATCCTGGCAGCTCCACTTCCCATCCAGCTCCGTACTTGTGGCCTGGGAAAGCAGCCAAGGATGGCCCAAAGCCTTGGGACCCTGCATCCAAATGGGAGACCTGGATGAAGTTCCTGGTTCTTGGCTTCAGATAGGCTCAGCTTCAGCTGTTGTGCTCACTTGGGGAGTGAATTAACAGACGGAAGATCTTCCTCTCTGTCTCTCCTCCTCTCTCTATATCTGACTTTTCAATAAAAATAAATGAGTCTTTAAAAATATATATATACATATATTTGCATGATAACATATTTAACCTTAAATTTGGACCATCTTCAACTGCTTTTCCCAGGGAGCTGAATGGGAAGTGGGGCTGTCAGGACATGAACCTGCACCCGTATGGGATCCTGGTGAGTGCAAGGCAAGTACTTTAGCCACTAGGCTATTATTCTGGGCTCATATTGTCATATTTTTAACACAGTTTTGCACATGCTTGGTTCCACAGGCATTTAATTATTCTTCATCTACAAAACAAATCCCCCGCTTAACTCCATTTCAACTTATATTGTTCAATAATGTAACGATTTCAGATTATCATCATAGGAATCTGGGAATTTGAAAGTGTTTTAAAAATATTTCAAATCACAACTGTATTAAGAAAAAATAATTGTTTCAACCTGATTCTGGTGAAATAATTCTTGTTTCCTCATTTTCAGTCTGTTCTTTGAAGTTTAATTTGAACTGTGAAGAATCTAGCTTCGCAGGAGAGTGTACAAAAATGTTCATGCATGGATGGAAACGAACATAATTTCTGGCATTCATTGACCAAATGCAGGAACATTTCAATGATTTTACAAGGGTAGGTTGTTGTTGTTTGCCAATCCTTATTGAAACTGCCTCTTTTCTATGGATATCCATAGAACTTAGAAAGGATCTTGGTACTTGAAGAAGACTTATTCTCTATCTGGATTTACTAACTTATTTATTTTCTTTTCATTCTTCCTAATAGTTTCCTTTTGTTTCCTCACCTCATCTCTTCTATTTTATGAGGATGAAGTGCGACGCACTGCCTATAATGCAGAGTAGATATTTACTTAAAGATACTAAATCTGGTTCTTTGTTCTTAGAATATTCAGCCTCCTGAGCAACACATTTTCATTGTAAAATTACTCATACCAATATTTGATTTAATTATTGCAGTTAAGACACCATTGGGCATCCAGATATGTTTTCATATAATCATGCTTTCAAAACACGTAAATAAGAGAGAGTAAGAGAGAGGCAGAGAGCTCCTATCTACCAATCTACTCCCTAAATTTCTGACTTGAAAAAGATTGAGTAAGACAGAGAAAAGGAGCTAGGAACTCAATCCAGGCTACTGTATGTCTGGGAAGAGCCTCTTATGTGAGCTATCTGGAATACCTTTCAGAGTCAGGAGCAGGATGTGAGAATCAAACCCAGATACTCTTCATGAAAACACAAGTGTTTTAAATAGCATTTTTAACTGCAAGGCTGAATAGCCATTACGATATTTTTTTTTCATATATTTTTATTGTATTTCATTTTATAGCAATGTTTCATAGGCTTTGATGTTCCCCATCCCCTCCCCGTGCCCTCCCCCCATGGTGGATTGCTCCACCTTATTGCAGTATTACAGTTCAAATCCAGTCTTGTTTCTTTCATTGCAAACATGTTCTATGTCTCAACGGGTGTCACATGCCTTGCTAAAGGTATCAGCCAGTTTAGACTACCCTAAAATCTGCCAAGTTCAGTAAAAAAATTATGCTTTAACACAATAAACTGCTAAGTACTAAAATGAAAATAGACATGAGATAGCTGAATGGTATCCTATAGCCAATTTAAGGTAGATAGAAGCCAGTTCTATACAAACAATAATTGAAATGTTAAAAAAGTACTATATATTTTTTACAAATTGTTAATTTATCTCATTTATGCTTGTTCCTAGTATGTCCTAATTGCTAAATCTCAAAACCAGGGTTGTTTGCAAGGTAAAAAGTCAGCACATATGTTTTGAAACTAATTATTCCTAATTAAGGATTTTAAACTGTAGCATCTCACTTTGAAATATGATTTGTTCCAGAAATGCAAGAGTGTTAGCAAAGGTTATTTTCTTGTAAATACTGCTTAAATAATTCAACATGTAACAATGTCTATACCATTGATCTGTAATGACAATGTTATAATTTACAAAATAATATTATATAATAATAATAATAGTAACACTTTTAAAAATTGCAAGAAGTATAAAATAGGCTTCTCATTTGAAATCTTATACTAAAAAGGAAATGCTAATGACTAATGTTACTGAAAGTATATAAGAATGATTTAGTATATTCATTTGATAAACACTCTATATATGAAGTAATACTCATATTACTAAACATTTCCTTAATTTGCACATGGAATTTCCTTTAATACTGTCTTATAGGATAGGTTCCATTTGATCCAACTTAAAGTTAAATAATATTTTGTGATTCCAAGAATCTTAGTTTGTTTATGTAAGGTGAACAAAAATATTTTAATTAATTAATACTATTAAATTTTTAAAATAAAAGTGGACTTTGTTGTCTAAAAGAATCAGGTCAATGATAATATTGCAAAAATAAATTCCATCTCATCTGAATGACCACATTTTAAATGATATTTGATGCTAATTTGTTTATTTATTTTTTTATTTCATGATACTGTTCCATAGGCATGAGGATTCACATTCCACTCCCCAGTTCTTAGCTCTCCCTTTATGTAGCCCCATAGTATTACAATGGTTCAGTCCTTCAGCAACAGTCACAAATCAAACATTCTGATATTTGTCTGCCTTGGCATTGTAGATATAGACAATGAGAGAAGGTTTATATCCTATTTTCAAGACACATTTAAAATATTCTTTGGGGATTCTTCGTTTATTCAGGAGAGATGCATACAGCAATGTATCTTCATTTATTTATTTATTTTACTGTCTCCTAAATCTCTATGCTATTTGTAGAATTCAGACTCCAGGATGGTCCTCAATGAGTCCAGTTTCTTCCAACAACCTTTGAGGATTTACATATTTTTACAGAGTTATAAGGAATAAAGTAGAAACAGAAAGACATCTTCCTTGTGCTGGTTCATTTCCTTAAAAGGTTGCAATAGCTAGAGTTGGGCAGATTTGAGGCCAGTAGCCAGAAGCTTCTTCCAGGTTTCCCACATGTGTGCAGGGGCTTAAGCATTGAACCAGCTCTGCTAAATTCCCAAGCCAAAGCCAGGGGACTGGATCAGAAGTACACTAACCAGGGGTCAAACTGGAAGCCATTTGGGATGCTAGTGGTTGAGGCAGAGTCTCAGACTGCTATAAAACTGCACATACCTTAGGGCTAGCCTACCTTTGTAATCAATAATATATTGGAGAAAATACATGGGGATTTCAGAAAAGATCATAAAACACCAAATTACCACCATATTTGTCCTGTCTGTCTTGCCATTGGCCCAATCCAGTATCTTGGTAGCAACATTCTGAGAAACCCTTAAGCAAAAGTAAGTTGTTTGCATATTCTTCATAGCATAAAAATATTGAAACAGCATCATTCTTCATTTTGCGTGATTCCAACATACACAAATATCAGTAACTGGTTTAATAGTCACTGTCCAACAGCAGTGTTCTAATTTCAGTTACCATGATGTATAAAACCAGAGTAAACACATATAGCACAAACTTTGCTGCTAAATTCTCAGTGCATAAATCTTTCTGTAAATAAAAGGTGTATATTCACTGTTACATCACCGATTTTGCCACATTTTGTTTTCAACCTAGCACTGATTGGTTATTGTGCATCTGTTATTCAGGTCATTCACAAACTGTAAACACATATTTAGGTTGTTTCTTTTTGTCCTGGTGACAAAGAGTGAGTTAGCCAAACAAGATGAAAGCACAACAAAAGAAAACAAAGTGAAACTTATCTATCTTTGTGCAAATAACTGCAAGATTAAAATCAATGTAATAGTGCTTTCGAATGTTACAATGAGAATCTCCACACTGGTGTAATTCCAGTGTCTTTGTATATGTAGCCAGTGAAACTGTACAGGTGAACTTATGACACAGATGAAAAATCTGCTTCTGATGAAAAGAATAGAGATGACCCAGAAGAAATGATGCCAGCAAAGGTATTTCACATTAAAGGGAGTTTCAGATGTATTTCAAAATGTTAAAAGCACAGCGAATAAAATGTTGTAAGTATATCCAAAGTTAGAAAAATCTCAGTTTTCTAAAGCATAATAAGAATGTCTATAAGATAAAATGTAAGTCATTTGATCTCAACTGAACTTGAACTATGGTTACGCAACAAGGTGGAGGAATCCACCATGGGGGGAGGGTGTGGGGAAGTGTGGGGAGAATCCCAGTTCCTATGAAATTACAACACAATGTAATTAATGAATAAATTTAATAAAAAAAAAGAAAAAAAAATGTAAGTCATTTGAACTGTTCCTGATAATCTGTTTCTTACGAGCAGTTAAAATTGTTTCTTAAGTCTTGACCAACTAAATACGATTTCTTAAATTTTGATCTACTAAATGAAGAATTACCTTTAAATCTTTTTTGTTTATATTAAGGATGAAAATGTCTTTACTTCTTTTAATCGTTTATTTCTTTGACAATCAGAGTTACATAAGATTTATCTTCCATTTGGTTCATTCCTCAGTAGGCCCCAACAGCCAGGGTTGGTCCACACCAAAGTAATTGCCAAAAACTACTCTTAGATCTCACGCATGATTATCAAGGGTTCAAACATGTAGGACATTTTATACTTCATTTCCCAGACAGTTAATAGGAACCAGGATCAGAAGTAGAGCAATCAAGGTTTGAAACAGAATTTGGATAGAATGCTAGCTTTGCCGGTTGTGGCTTTAACTGGTTTACATTCTGTCATATTTCAAGAAAGAAAAGTTTAAAAGCCATGGTCTGATAGTAATTTCCCCTGTTGTTAATTAAGATCATGTTGAAAAGATTAACTCATTTCAGGCTGCACATTTTTATATCCCCTGTTGTCACCCAAGGTAAGCACTGCTTTTATTAATTAAAGTTGCAGAATTCTGAGCCAATTTTTCACACAGAAATATGAGGCATAAACTAGTTTCCCTCTATTTATTAGATAATTTAGAGTGAAAAGAATCAATTTAACTTATATTATCAAATCCTTAGAATATTTTAACTGTCTGACCTTCTTTCTGAGTCTGTCTCTTGAGCTAGGAAAATCCTTTTGCCTCTTTTAATTATTAGGAACTGGAATTCAACATCTTTTCTTTATTTCATCTCTTTCAGCTGCTGTCTAAAATGAATAATAGCTAAACTAACAGGACAACTGCTGGATAATTTAGTGGTTTTGCATCATGAGGAACATCTGTCAAAATCAACGCTTTAGTGTAGCAAGAAGTAATACTTGCTGAAATTTATGCAACTGCAAATTCATGCCATGCTCGATTTTTGATATGATAATGTTTTATGGCCTAGAGAATGATATTTTAGCTCATCTCTTCTCACTGTGTTCAGTCTCCTAGGGTGATTTATTCAAATGGAATTTTACCTGTAATAACAAATCTTCCTCTCCAACACAAATCATTCTCATGAACTTCAGACATATACCGACAAAAGATGTTTAAACACAAACCCATTGACCTGAGCTCTAACTGTATGGATTCAAAGACCACATAGGCTCAGATTCAATGGATCTACCACATATTCCCCCCAAACTCTCATGTAAAGTCAAGGACTATGTTTAAGTGATATTTTTGCTCCTAGAAACTTACACATAAAAGAAAGAGATAATAGAAATTTCTTGCATTTCAGGAAATTCTGTGAAGTTGACTATAGATGCTTTCTCGAGAAGCCAAATGAAATGTCATTCTCAAGCAGAATACATAAAATTGTGCAGTTTTCAAAGGGTGCATATGTTTCAAGTCCAACTTTCAATGTAAGGAAAGAGAGTTCCTTGCAAAAGTCAGATCCTAACAGTAACCAGAATGGGGTTTCCCTATTAAACGCCAGTATCAGACAACAAGTTGAGCCTTTGCAATGACTTTCTGTGACAGGTGTAGTGAACAACTTCTTGGACAAGACCCCCAAATAATAAGCAGCAAAAGCAAAACTAAACAAATGGAACTATATCAAATTCAGAAGCTTTTGCAAAATAATTGATTACTAGAGTGAAGACAGCCAACAGAATTGGGAAAAAAAAGTGCAGACCACCCATTTCACAAAGAATTAATATCCTAAATATATCCCCAACTTGAAAAACTCAGCAACAACAAATGAATCCAGTTGAGAGATGGCAAAGAACTTCAATAGACAGTTCTTAAAAGAAGATATCTAAATGGCCAAAAAATACATGAAAAAGGAAGAAAGAAAGAAAATGCTTAGCAACAATAACCATAGGAAAATACAAGCAAAAACCAAAATGAAATACAATTCAACCCTTGTCAGAATGGCAAAATTCCTAAACACAGAGTAAACCATAGAGAACAGAATATGAAGAGAATAGAATACTTATATACCCTTGATAAGAATGTATGTTGGGGACCTGGCGTGGTAGCCTGTTGGCTAACATCCTCGCCCAACATGTGCTAGAAGCCCATAGGGGTGCCAATTCTAATCCTTGTGGCCGTTTTCCATCCTGCTCCCTGCTTGTGGCCTGGGAGAGCAGTAGAGGATGGCTCAAATTCTTTGGACCCTGCACCCACGTGGGAGACCTGGATGAAGCTCCTGGCTCCTGGCTTCAGATCTGCTCAGCTTAGGCCATTGTGTCTACTTGGGGAGTGAATCAGCTGGCTGAAGAACTTCCTCTCTGTTGTTTCTCTTCTCTGTATATCTGACTTTCTAATAAAAATAAATAAATCTTAAAAAAATTCTTTTGTACTTTTCCAGAACTAATACCTAAAGTATTATACCACTAAAATTTTAAAGATATGTGATTACTTTGAAGTTTACCATAAATGAGTGAACTGTGGAAAACACAAATGGAGCTCTGGATTCCCAGTTTTTGTAGACATTTGCATAGATAGTCATTGAATGGAATCTGCTTATCTTTCTTGCTTTGTCTGTCTCTCTGTCACTGTGCCTTTCAAATAAAACAAGTAATTTAACAATGCATAAAAACAGGGCACAGTGCGGTAGCCTGGCAGCTGAAGTTTCTTTCTTGCAAGCATTAGGAGCACCTATGGGTGCCTTAGAACCCCGCACCCGCGTGGGAGATTCAGAATAGGCTCCGGATTCCTGACTTCGGATTGGTTCAGTCATGGTCGTTGCAGCCACGTGTGGAGTGAATCATCAGTCGGAAGATCTTCCTGTCTGTCTCTCCTACTCTCTGTGTATCTGGCTTTAAAATAAAATTAAATAAATCTTTTGAAACATACATAAAAATAACTCATTTCCTTTATGACAGAGCATTCTTCGTTATTGAAATACTTCAAGTAATTGTTCAGTAATGGTACCACGAGGACCAAATATCAGTATAACTTTTGGTAAATGTAAATGATAGTTACATCACAGATATATTGCTCTATCACTGCTTAAAAACTATGAATACTGATTTTCTATGGACTTTGTGAATTACATTTCATTGTACAACTGAGAGCATATGTGAGTACAAGTCAACATAACATATCTGTCTGTGATTTCCTGCTGTGTCATTCTTACATAGTCTTTGCAAGATTCTATGAACACTGTTACATCGGTCCCTCGATGTAAGATGATTTATCAAGACTCACAGCAGATACAAGAAAGGTACATATTTATGGAATGGAGCAAGTGGGAGCTATAATAGCTCACAGATGTCATACTTTCATTTCGAACCATATTTTTATTATTTTTATACTTTATACAAATACAGAATAAAGCAATGGTGTGTTAAGACACAAGAATTGAGAAACACTTTTTTCTTTTAATACTGCTTTCTTGGATGTTTGCTGAAATGATAACGTAAAGGGGAGCAGAAGAAAAGGTGAAACAATATTTTTATATGTCACTTATCCTTCCACTATACATCATAAGTCAAACAAAAATAGCACTTGTAGAATATATACATACACATATATATATATGTATATATGTATATGTATATATATATATATATATACACATATATACAGAAGTGAAAACAACTTTTGAGGGACACTCACTGGACCTATGTGCTGAGATGCCAGTTAAGTTGATATTCTCCCACATTATAATAATTGAGTTTCATATGCACCTGTGACTCCTGACTACAGTTTTCTGCAAAAGCAGACCCTGGAAGGCAAAGATGGTGACTTGAATAATTTATTTATGCCAACCAACGAATTTCCTGGTATATGGTTTCAGCCAAACTATGTATTTGAGATCATAAAATGTTATTGACTAACTTTTGTTCAATTCAATAATAAAACATCTGGCTCTTTCTATTCCTCTCTTTCACTATACCTTGCTAAGAAATAATATATTTTATTTTATTTTATTTTATTTTATTTTTGAGTTAGTTTTTTTAAAAAATGCTTCCACTATTTTAAGTGCAGGCATTATGGTTATGACATTGATTGAAATTCCTCTGCACTGAATCAAAGGCTTTGGGTTCTAACTTCTGATTCAACTTTCGTGATATTGCAGAATATGGGTGGGTGCAGTGGTGTCCCCCATAATTGATTCCTGCAGCCCACGTATCATATAAGGAATGAACTTCTGACTCTCTGGCTCCTGGGCTTATGGCCTGGCATTTCAAGAGTGAACCAGCAGATGCAAATTTTCTCCTCCTTTGTCTCTTTGTCTTTTTCTTCTAAGAAAGCATTTAAAAATAGGTATAAAATGAATGAAGTAGGGCCTGGCACAGTGGCCTAGCGGCCAAAGTCCTTGCCTTGAATGCACCAGCATTCCATATGGTTGCTGGCTGTAATCCCAGCAGCCACACTTCCCATCCAGTTCTCTGCTTGCAGCCTGGGAAAGCAATCGAGGATGGTCCAAAGCCTTGGGATCCTGCACCCATGTGGGAGACCCGGAAGAGCACCTGGTTCCTGGCTTTGGATCGGCACAGTACTGGCTGTTGCAGCCACTTGGGGAGTGAGTCATCGGATGGAAGATTGTCCCGTCCAACAGGACAGTCAACGGGGTCGCAGTCACCTAGGAGAGAATGAAGGGACAAGAGACACGAAGAATGGACAGCAAGACAGTAGGTCTGATCAAGCTGTCAGTTTATTGATTTCAACTGAGGGTTTTTATATTCTTCAGTAACTAAGGCTCAGGGAAAGAGAAGCTGGGACGCAAGCCATGGTCTCAAGACCGATTGTTCTTGAGCAGCCACCATATCAACAATAGTAACCAACATATTAACAATAGCATAGGTAATCAGTAACAAGATGTCGGTAAGTACAGCATCAATCACATTCTGAAACAGTTGCTAGGAACAATTGAAGCTAAGCGTGTGGTAGTTTCATAACTTCTTTCCCAAACATCTAGCCAACCGGGGGTTTTCCACTGTCCCATAGGTCTATATTCAAAATGGCTTCAGTGTGGCTATAGTGCACGGCTCCTGACAGAAGATCTTTCTCTATGTCTCTCTTCCTCTATGTAGATCTTACTTTGCCATAAAAATAAATAAATCTTAAAAAAAATAAAATAAGTAAAAAAAAAAAAAATCGAATGATGTACGAGTCTAGCTTTGGATGAGTGCAGTTCCGGTCATTACAGCCGCTTGGGGAGTGAACCAGAAGATTCAAGATGTTTCTCTGTATCTCCTTCTCTCTGTATATCTGCCTTTCCAATAAAACAAACAAATCTTTTCAAAAACTGATGAAATAATTATATATGTATACGTATTTGTACTACATATACGTTGTATACTTTTTATTATTTTTATTAGCATTCTTACCTACATTTATTTTAAAGCTGTCATTAAACCAAATAAAAATAAAATGAGATTTATTGAAAATACCTTTAACTTCAAACACTTTTAGCTAATGAAAAAACAGTCATGAGAGAAACAGATGGAAAATCAAGAAAGGGAAAGTCTTTGTATCAGTATCTTTGAGGTTTTGTTCATGCCCCTTGTTCAGCCCTCTGGTTTCATTTCTTCGTGGTTTCATGTTACTCAGATCCTCGGAATAATACAGGTGGCCAAGCATGACATAGCTCACAAGGAAATGTGTTCAAGTTTAGGAAATGTAACTATTTCAATATGTTTGTGTTCTAGAAAAAAAACTGGAAATCCTTTTATTGTTTTTGCTGATTTTATTTTTAGTAGGTTCACTTTTAGAGTATGAAACCACTAAAATTAAGTTTCGTAAGTACATGATAAAAAGTACTAATTCCCAAAATAGTTCTGTTTTAATTTTTTTTTCTAAGAGGTAAAATATTAAAATTTGGCAATTTCACAAAGTAACAATCAAGTTCCAGAATACCTAGGACAAGTTGCCAGACAAATACATCCTATTTTTGTCTTTAATAGCAAATGTAGGAAGATACAGCGTGTGACACATCTACCGGCTAGACGATGCAAGGGGGATAAGCGCACTTCCACGTACTTCATGCGATTAGCATGGGGACTGTGTGCAGGAGAATCCCAATGACTGCATGATTCATGCTAAGTATTCAAGTTGTCTGGATCCACATCAACATTCCTACATCAGGAAGACAACAAAGTGACATGCTACCTTTCTTTCATTTTTTTCCTATCAGAAAATATTTTTCATAGACCATTTTAAACTCGTTATTTACTACAATAAATTAAGATGCTATTTTTAAATGTTTCAGTTTTTAACTAATCAAAACCCATCTCAGCTAAAAAAAATAGAACAATTAAGTGAAATAAGTGAATGACTTGTGTCATTATTCACATATGCACACGTGTATTAGCTGCGAAAGCTTCATATTTTATTAAGAAATGCAGTTTTTATGTTCCTTATGCTATGGTGTGATTTAAATTATTCTTCTAGTCTGATATCATAAGGCATTCCAATTCCCAAAGCTTTGACATCTGTGCTCTTTGCAAACCTTTGCCCAATGTTTTTATTAACTCAATTTAATGGAACCCTTTTTTATGGTGACCTTAAGAATTTAATAACTCCTCAATGCAAGGACAATACCACCTGCAGGCTCCATGGGGATTAAACTGTGATCGTTCAATATGTCTGCTGGAACACATTAAAGAAAAGAACAGGACAGGGGAGACGCAGTCACACACATCAGTCACTTCCCTAAAACCAACGAGCACTGATGCCATTTATGATGGTCAATCTCAGACACATGTAGGAAAATTTTGTGGAAGCTCAGGTACTGTGTAGCTTGTCTGCAGCTTTTCAACAATTTAAATCTAACTTGGATCATGTCAGATCTGCTTGCAATCTTCAATTCCAAAATGTCTCTCTTCCTGACAGACATTTTGCATATCTTACAGATACGATCAATACGTTATTAGTCAACAACCTGACGCTAGCTCATGAATTAATCCCTTTCTGTCAGCATAACAGTTTCCGGTCTTTTGTAAACTCATTTCCTCAGTATGGATGAGAATGGCTTAATCCAATTAAGATAAAATTAACTTTTTTTTCCTTGCAGTGCTCTCTGTCTATGGTAATTTAAATCTCTGAGGACAGATGCTCCAAGCAAATGATTTTATGCTTGACCTTTCAAGTGTGAGATTAAAGTGATACAGATATACGCTTGGGGAGTCAATGAGCTGTCTCTCTATTTTCATCCTTTTTTTTTTTCCATTAGGGATCGGAAAAATTCACTTGAACACCGAAGATTACCAAATGACAGTGATGTATGCATTTGGAATGTAAAGAGGACTTACCACTTTAACTTGGTACTTAGTACATGCAGTGCGTTTATCATTTAGAAAGGTAAATTGATAATAAGTGGCCGCAGGACTGTAAGCATTATTGTATTTTTGAAAAGCAAAAGATGCTTTTACAGTGTATAATATGCAAAACTAATAATTTATACTCCTAGTGTTTATGTGTCCCGTCATTATCTGTTAAAAGAAATAACACCAATTGGAAAGATTACATCTATTTCAGTAAAACATTTATGATAAGCTTTCTATGCGGCCTGACCATCATAATAGCCATACTAGGATAATGCAGCTAGGTTCATACCCAGAACCCAGCATGCAGTGCTTTGACGTTTACTGACTGTTTTCCAGGTTTGCATAGTGATCTACAAGCTAGCATATGAAAGACAGTTAATATTCTATGCAAATTTAGCTCCATCACCTGCTCTGCCCTTCTTCTTCTAGCTTATCTCTGCTCTTATGCATACCCTGTATTTGATGTCTATCCACTGAGTTGTTTTTACTTTCCATAGCAAATCTCTTCTGAGCAAAAGAAAATTGACATGCCAATTCCATTTCTGCATAATTGGAAAAGATATACTGCCTTGGGCCCGACGCGATGGCTTAGTGGCTAAAGTCTTCACCTTGAATGCGCCAGGATCCCATATGGGCACATGTACTAATCCCACAGCTCTGCTTCCCATCCAGCTCTCTGCTTGTGGCCTGAGAAAGCAGTTGAGGATGGTCCAAAGCCTTGGGTTCCTGCACCCTCGGAGGAGACCTGGATGGAGCTCCTGGCTCTTGGCTTCAGATTGGCAGAACTCCAGCCATTGTGGCTACTTGGGGAGAGAATTATGGGACAGAAGCTCTTCCTCTTTGTCTCTTCCGCCTCTGGATATCTGACATACTGTCTCTTCATTACTGCATGAGCATCGCCAGCAATGGAGAAGTAAAGTCAACAAGGAAGCAGTAGAAATGTTTTTACTTCAACAAATTTCTTTTACTGAGTTTTATACATACCTGGTAGTTATAAGGTCTAGTAAGAGAGATAGAGGAGGAGAATAGCATTACATTTTTAGAATTTTATCTAAAAATAACATTTTATCTGTTAAAAACTAATCAAAATCAAAAAATAAAATAAATACTATGTTTCTATCAATAGAGGAAGAAAATAGGGTCCCCTGAGACTATGTCTATTATTTTACATACTATGCTTTGTTTCTTTATTTGTGTTTATTTTACTTGAACGACATGTAGACAGGATAGGCTCATAATTGCTGGTTTACTTCTCCAATAGAAAGGCTTGAAGTGGCTGGGCTGATGCTGGAAGATGAAAATTCCATTAAGGCCTCTCCAATGGTTACCAGGGACTCAGTAATTGCTTGAGCAATCACCGCTGCCTTCCAGACACTGAACTGCCTGGAATCTGGGGTTTAGGAGTCAAAACCAGGAACTCCAATGTGGAATGCAAGCTACTGAAATCAGTGTCTTCATCATTAGGCTAAACACTCATTGTGCTAAATTTATTTTATTCAGCTGGGCAATGCCAATATATAGAAAATCAATCTTCATTTTAAGTTGTTTTAGTAAAAATAGCAAGCAATCTGGATTTCAGTAACAAAATGGTATTATCTAAGCAAGTCGTTACACTAGCTTCTCAATTAGTGTACTCAAACTTTGCTGCAATCCTGTATTTTAGTTTAATTCTTTTTTAACCACAAATTTGATTGATAGAGTTGTAAGTTGATATTTGTGGCTTATTTATTATTTTTATAACTTATTTCTGTAAGATGAACAAATTTCAAGAACATCACAATATTGTAATAAGAGTTTAGAAACATTTTACACCTTGCTGTATCTTCATTCTGTACTCCACACCTACCCCCTCCTTTGCTATTTTTTTCTTTTTCATTTTTACAATGGCACACTTTCATTTCACTCTGCAATAAAAAGCTTCACCCTCAATCCATCAAGTTAAGATTTCAACACAGAGAAAGTGGGCTGGGGGAACTACTATTCCTCCAACGTATACGCAAAGAATATAAAGAATAATCAAATTTCAAAATGTCAGTCTCACTCATGTGGATAACATTTTCTTGTATACTCTGTATTAGCTACCACGGGTTACAGAAATGCAAGGACTTCATCCACGAGGCTACCACACAGGGACCAGGTTTTTGTTTGCTTGTTTTCAAGATTTATTTTATTTTTATTGGAAAGTCAGATATACAGAGAGGAAGATCTTCCGTCTGATGATTCACTCCCGAAGTGGCTGCAACAGCCAAAGTTGAGCCAATCCAAACCAGGAGCCAGGAGAGTCTTCCAGATCTTCTATATGGGCGTAGGGTCCCTAAGATTTGGGCCATCTTCTACTGCTTTCCCAGATCAGAAGCAGAGAGTTCGATGCAAAATGAAACAGGCAGAAAGTGAACCAGTGTGCATATGGCATCTAGGCACATGCAAGACAATGATGTAGTCATTAGGCTATAGTGCACGACCACAAATTTAACTTTGTGGTAATAATAATGGCAACACCCCCAACCCCCAAAATAAAATGTCATCTTACAAAGTTAGATGAAAAGGCTTCTGACTAAACTCGTTTTGTCAGAAAAGCTGTGCTAAAAAAACAACAACTTGAAATTTTGTAATTTTAATCAATAAATTTGGAAAATAAAATTAAATCAGCCTATTAGTTCTTTGTACATTCATGTTTATGACTGAACAGTTCACATGTTATTGTCCAAAATATTAATCAACAAATTACAAAGAAATGTAGAATAGTACTTGGCTACCAAAAAAGAATAAAACCATGCCAGGCATGTTGGGATTTTTAAAGATACATATATATATATGCAGAATTTTGGGTGAATGTTAGATATTACTCTTATTTCATTCTTACTGTGACAAAACATATTTAACCCCAATAAATGCCAAATCCTTAATACATTCCTTGGCGAGTTTGCCAAATCCAAGACTTCAAATACTTACTTTTTAAAGTATTTAAAAAAATAATTTAAAAAGCTGAATGATATAAAGATGGAAAGATAGAATGAGAAATAGATCTATGCTATACTACTTTACTCCTGAAATGGCCAAAATTGTCAGAGTTGGCCCAGGCTAAAGTGAGGAGTTCAGAATTCCATCACAGTCTCAGATACCTGGGCCTGTTCTACTGCCTTTCCATGTTAATTAGCAGGAGTTGGATGAGAATTGGAATACGTGGGACTGCAACTCAACTATGATATGGGATGTTGTATCATGAATGACATTCTAATACATTGTGCCAATGCATTTGCCATAAGATTCTGTCTTGTCTCTTCTACTCCATAGTGCCCTCTGAAAGTGTTTTTTTTTTTTTTTTTTTATAAGCATAGGATGAATCTGAATCAAACCAAAAGACTTCTGCATACTTCTAGAGGTGTGTGGAGAGCTTTGAAACCTGTGGTTACATTTTAATAATAATGTGTTGCTTCAGACTGAAAATAGCACTGAGCTAAAATTTGAAAGAAAAAAAGTAGTTTCCATTCACTCATCGACATTTTTCTTGGAAAATGAACACATCCGCGAGTAACACTTGCCTGCTTCATTTTCTCTGTGTGCGTGTTGGAGCACAGTAACGGAAACTGACTTTTGCAGCAGTAATAGGAGACTATAAGAGACCCTCCTCTTTCAATGGTGTAAAAATCTCTGAAATGAGGTAACTCATAGTGGTGATTAAGAGTATGAAACAGTATAATTTTGCAGCTAAGAGAGGATCCTGGGAGTTTTGCCTATAAGTTGTGAATCTCTGCCAGCCTGTTGCTGTCATCTTCTGTACCATACACTATTAAAGTCTTTGGTGCATCATTCAATGGAGCACTATTTCCATTTCCATCATCTGATCCTATGTAATTGCTGCAGAAACATTTGGCGAGAACCTCAGGGACATAGGCCGCGTGCAGAAAATGCTTGTCTCCTCTGAACCTACCAAGGTTCCCATTTTCTGTGGTTTTAACTTCTTGAACTTCCTCATTGTCTTGCCACATCAGTTTTCCATTTAAAACCATTTTTCAAATGGCTATTGAGTATTCTTAGATACTTCCAGCTGTTAAGCTGAAATTATCATATAAAGATATATGGAAATCATAATTACAGAAAACAATACTTTTTATCTGTTCAGCAGTAAGAGATTAAAATTGATCAATAAAATCTGAATATTAATCTGGTTTTCCACTGCAGATGTCACTGTTACTACTTCAACACAAACACACATGCGCACACACACGTACACACAGAGCTTACGTATGTAAAATAGGTTAATGAATCAGGTGCACAAATGTAGAAGAAATCTAATATTTAAGCATTCACAAGGTCAGATGGACTATTTTTCTTAAATATGCTTTTCTTTGGCCTTATTATTTCATCACATACAAAATGACAAATTTCTATGACAGAGATCCCTAAGTTTCATCATGAAGTGAATGGTTCACTATGTCTTCTTTTTTAAATCAGCAGGTGTAATGAAAAAGGTAGGAAAAAATGACAGAATGTTTTGGAAAGCTGAGAGTGTTTCAAGGGCAAATGTGATGCGCACACATTCAGAAAAGGTAACATAAGAAAATTTCAGGGAACCACAAGGAAAGTTAATCACATGTATTTAGTTTTGGCTCAATCTCTCCTGACATGCTTGTGAAAAGAAACATCATGATTTGATCTAATATGTATTGTTGGCTGGGCTGTGCCTACTTGGCAAAAAGAAAAAAAAAGTGAGGGGAGGAGATAAACATCATATTACTGCTATGAATCTCCTGACTTGGCTTCTTTTTAATTGGCACCTGCCCTGTTCTAGTTGTGGGTGGCTAGACCTCAGCATGTGCTTTATAGCTGAGTGGCCATGACCAGCTATCCTTCTTCAAAAAGATTCTAAACCTCATTTCTGAGCTTAGGAAATGTTAGTTGGTCTCATTTGTAGAAAACTTACAAGCAAACCTCTCACCTGAAGCCAGATAAAAGACAGCTTCATGTAGAGAAATCATCTAGGGAACCAAACAAGGAGACAGTTGGAGATGTACTATTAAAAACTGGTTCTCTTGGTTCTAAGAAGTTAAAAGAGGGATAAAAAATTTCAGTGTGGAGCACAGAAAGGGTGAAATAAGGGCACACAATCTGGTGATTTCTTTTCTTTGGTTCTGAGCCCTTAGAGTGAGCTGAAGAGGCTGTTTTCTTCTCTAGGGAAAATAATCCTGTGAACTGACCTGAATGATAGAAATGTTTCAAAAAGGGCAGAATTTTTGAAATATGAATAGCTTAATAGAATGTCTTGAAAAAAAAGTTTGCAAAATATTTAGGAGGATTGGATGCAACTCAGGCTTTTTAATTTAAAATGAAATACAGTTGATAAACTTCTGTTTCAGGTTTGTTTGATGGTGAAATGGGCAGAGTGATCACTGCTACTAGAGATCCTCAAACAGCAGTTCCTTCAGAGTTATTTTTTATAATGTCATTAAATAAATGCCAGTAGGTATTATATAAATTGTAGCAGGGTAGGCATAGAGACAATTTAACTAACTATAACCCGAAGTCTTTTCTAATTACTGTACCTGTTCTAAGAATTTCCTTATAAGTTAAAGTTAGAATTTTTCTTTTAATGGAATTTTTTCCCATTCCTTATAACTTCCACATTACATAGGACCATAGGAGACTTAACAAAAATCTGTTTGTTTTTAACTCAGTATTTATTGCAGAAAAGTTTGCTGGACAAAGGTTGGGAGTGTGTAAATACCCTCGAAAGAATAAATTGCTCAGGTGTCCCTTTATTTCCTTCTCAGTGCCTTTGATAATGGGAGGAATAGGAGCTTCAGAACAATGCTTTTGTCATGCTGAAAGTCATGATCCATGCCCCTTGCAACAACTCTACAACTGGGCAAGTTCAGCATAATCTGAAAGTGAAGTCCCTGTATCCTTTGCCTGCAGGCTCTACCTCTGCAATGAAAAGTCAAGTGAAATTTCTTCTTTTTTGCTTTGTTTCGTTTTCTTTTTTTTCAAGGTTTTAACATTTTCTTTGAACTGCAGACTTACAGAAAACAAAACAAAGCAAAACAAAACAAAACAAACAAAAAAACACAGAGAGACCTTCCATCCAATGGCTCATTCTCCAAAAGGCAGGAATGACCAAAGCTGTGCAGGACCAGGAGCTTTTTACTGGTTGTCCCCGCAGGAGCAGGAACCTGAGAAATTGGACCACCCTTTGTTTTCTTCTCTGGCACATCAAGGAGCTGGATTGAAATGGAGCAACTAAACTTGAACTGATGTCTATGTGGGATTCAAGGCTCACAGGTAGAGGCATAACGTACTATGCCACAGTATTGATTCAGTGAAGCAGACTTTTTGGTTATTGTAAACTAAGGAGCAATTTACTCGAACTCAACATTTGGAGCTTTTGTGAAGGAATAAATAAGAGATTTTACGCAAAACAAGTAACGACAATGGCTGGCATAAGTTAGTACTTGATATCAATACCATGATTTATATTACTAAAATGTAGAAATGCCATGATAACTTGGTAATCATTTCAGAAGAATATGAGGAAGAAAATAAATAAATAAATAAAGATGATCACAAAAGCTGTTAAAGAAAAGAAAATTTAGCTCTATGAGAAATTGCAAAAACCTTCAGAAAACAAGGTGTAAGGAAAATTCCATATTTTGTTTATAGTATTAAAAATACATTTCTTTGTTACTTACTTGGACTATGAAAAACTGAGAAAAATAACCTAATGTGTAATTTTGGAAGGTGACGTAATGACTGTGTTATAGCAGTTTAATTATAAAACAATGAACATTTAATAGTACCTACATAATTACACATGTCGTTCAATTATACCATTTAAAAAAATCAGTTACTTTAAAACAGATTTTATGTTCAGCTTTACAAACAAGTAATAATCATTCTATTCCAGTTCAGGGTCTATGTGTATTAAACACCTATTTAAGCTGTAATACATGGTACCCTAGAGGTTAACGTCCCTACCTTGCAAGCGCCAAGATCCCTTATGGGTGTCCTGCTTCCCATCCAGCGCCCTGCTTGTGGCCTGGGAAAGAAGTCGAGGACGGCCCAAAGCCTTGGGGACACTGCACCCGTGTGGGAGACCCGGAAGAGCTCCTGGGTCCTGGCTCTGGATCCGCGTAGTACCGGCCGTCGCGGTCACTTGGGAAGTGAGTCATTGGACGGAAGATCTTTCTATCTCTCCTCCTCTCTGTATATCTGACTTTGTAAAAAATAAATAAATCTAAAAAAAAGAGAGATTATTGAAATTCGTGAGAGGGTTTGCCAACATGTCAGGTAAAAAAAAAAAAAAAAAAACAACACAAAAAAACTATAGCACTTCTGTTTTTTTTTAAGATTTATTTATTTTTATTACAAAATCAGATATACAGAGAGGAGGAGAGATAGGAAGATCTTTCGTCCGATGATTCACTCCCCAAGTGAGCTGCAACGGCCTGAGCTGTGCCGATCCAAAGCCAGGAACCAGGAACTTCTTCAGGGTCTCCCACGCGGGTGCAGGGTCCCAAGGCATTGGGCCGTCCTGGACTGCTTTCCCAGGCCACAAACAGGGAGCTGGATGGGAAGTGGAGCTGCCGGGATTAGAACCTGCACCCATATGGGATCCCGGGGCGTTCAAGGTGAGGACTTTAGCCGCTAGGCCAAGCCGCCGGGCCCGCATGTATACATTTTTTATTTCTGTACTGGTTCTGAATTGATGCTATTTCAAATATGTGAATATATACAAATTGTTTTCTGAAAGTAAAATGTTAAACATATTGTTGAAATTAAAATGTAAAAACCTCAGGATATCATTGAGAGAAATGTCTATAGTGGACAACTAAAAATATTCCTTTTTATACTTTGTCATATGGACAGTTCTTAGGGTGATACATGATATGTGTAGTTTATACTTGTATGAGACATTTCCTACATATAGTGAGTACAATTAATGACAACATGTTGTATTTTTAAAAACTGCCAAGTTTCACTGTTAGCATAATGGTAAACATTCTCACCTCAAAAATGATACCTAGGCAAGATAATGTATACAAAAGCTACCCAGCTAGAAGAGGATATTTAGCATTAGACTAACAGAAAAACTAGGCAGTTTTTTTAGACTACAATATGTTGCTTTTACTCTACTTCCCATTCAAGTCCCTCGCTATGGCCTGGGAAAGCAGTAGAGGAGGGCCCAAGTGTTTGGGATGTTGGGATCACTTGGGAAAAGCTCCTTCAAACTCCTAGCTTTAGAGTGACTCAGCTACAGCCACTGTGGTCATTCAGGGAGTAAACTAGTGAATGAAAGATCCCTCTGTCTCCCTTCTCTGTTCCAATAAAAATAAATACATCTTTTAATTTAAAAAAGAGAAACACTGCATATTATTTTTAATATAAACACCTAACACCTGAAGTGAGGAAAATCATATCCCTTTACTGAATAATGTATTTATTTATTTGAAAGGCAGAGTGATATAGAGAAGGAACACACAGGCACACATTCAGAGTAAGAAAGAGGAATCTTCCATCAGTAGGTTCAAAATCCAATTTCCAGGTGTGCATGAGCCAGGCTGAAGCCAGGATCCTGGAATACCTTACAATCTTAAAATAACATTGGTAAATGATAAGGATAATGAAATACCAGCACCTTCCAGAACCAATTGTAACTTATAATTATCAATGAACATTCTTTATATATAAACTACAACACAATGGATAGTGCGTTTTCAAAGAGGGGACATTTAGATGATCCAGACACAAAGTAAATTTCAGGGTTGTTTTTTATAATGACATATTCATGAACCAGTGATTTCTTGCTTGTCTTTAAGCTTGAATTTCCATGGTAACAGCATCCTCCAGGAAAAGCAAGCAAAGAAATCTATTCCACATAACACATGATTAAAAAGGACAGACAAACTTGGCTACCAAGAATTGTTAGGGAGATGAAATATTCTTTTCTGAAACTCCTAATGCACTACTATTATTTTTCTAAATATATAAATGTAGAAAGAAATGTACTAAATTGAATAAATCAAAATTTTCCCCATATTATAGCAATAGTTTAGTCCCTCAATATTAGTCACAAGTCTATTATTCTGTAATTTAAGTGTATCTTCACATTGTAGGTATAAAGAATTGTATAAATTCCAGCATTCTAATGTCAAGATATATTTAACATTTTTTTTCTAAACCTCCAATGCATAAGCTAAAATGTTAGTTGGAAAAAACCCTATCAATAAGAGTCTCTTATGTTTAGTTTACAACTTGATATCATATCAAATGAAGGTGATAAGTCAGACATACTTTGTTACTGACAAAAATGATTATTTGCTTTTTAAACTATTTTAAAATTTATTTTATTTTTATTTGAAGAACAGAATTATAGAGAAGGAGTGGGACTGTGGAAGAAAGAGATAGGAAGAGAGAGGGGAGAGAGAGAAATGGGGATCTTATATTTGCTGGTTCACTCCCAAACAGCTGCAACATCTGGAGGTGAACCAGTCAAAAACCAAGAGATTCCTCCAATTCTTCCATTCAGGTGCAGGATGCCAAGGACATAATCCATCCTCCACTGCTTTCCCAGGCCATAAACTGGGAGCTGGATGAGAAATGGAGCAGCTGGAATACAAACCAGCCCACATACATTATGCCAGCAGGTGTCTCAGGCAGGCTTAGTCTACACCTTGATGTTGGCTGCTAACTTTTGTTTTTTAGTACCTTCGTTATAAATTCAAAACTGACTACTCACTAACATGAACTCTGTGGACACAATTTTAATTGTATACCTAGAATACATAGGCTGAACATTTCAATGAACTGTCATCTGTCAGCTACTTTACAAAGTTAAATAGCCCTGAAGCTCTTTCTTGAACCGATCCCTTGCTCGCAATGCTTAGAAAATTGTTCCACAGAATTTTTAATTTATTATTTATCTATGGATTGAAATGTCAGCCTACTACTTACCATTTCTTTCTTTTTTTTCTAGGTTTACTTATTTTTCTTATTATCAATTTATGATAAACTTCCATAGATCATGAGATTTCCCTTATCTGCTTCCAATTCCCTCCACCCTCACTAAATACTCCTATATAATTACTACAGTATAGTTCTTCATATACAATCATATGTCCACAATTGTGGGCCTGGACAATGGCAGAGAGTTCAGCATCCTATTGTCAAGATATAGTTTTATTGGGAGTCATCTTTGTCTGGAAGTAGAGATGCATACTGCATTGTATCCTCACATCTGGATATAACAGTCTCCATTACACAGTTACTATACATCCCCTTAAATGAAAAGCCACAAAACATAATCAACAACAGGAAGAACAAAAAAAGAAAAGAAATTAACAACACCGTGACATTAAACAACATGGTACTGAAAGACTAACGTGTCGCTGGAGAACTGAAAAAGAAAGCCAAGAACTTTCTTGAAGAAAATGATGCTTCTGTATGTTCTATGAGTTATTATTGAAGAATTTAATCAGAAGAAAGTGTTTTGAAAAGATGAAACTAACAAAAGAATCAATATCAATGAGATATAGTTTCAACCGATCTTTATTAGTGAAATGTGTCTCCTGTAGGCAACAAACAGAGGGATCTTGTTTTTTAATCCAGTCTACTAATCTATGATGTTTGATTGATGAATTTAAGCTGTTTACAATCAAGGTTAATATGAATAGGTGTTAATTTGGTCCTGTCACTATAGCAGTGAATTATTCATTGATTTAGTCTTCTGTTATTTTACTGGGTTGTTCTTTGCATTGGCCTTTGGTTTTGGTGGGCACGATTCCTTTTCTCTGTCAAGAGAACATTTTTAAGTATCCTTTTAGGGCAGGTTTGGAAGACGCATATTCTTTTAACTTTTCTTGACTGTGGACAAATTTTATTTTATTTTCAAAGAAAAAGAAAAATTTTGCTGGGTAAATTATCCTGGGCTGACAATTTTTTGCTTTTAGAATCTGGAATATGTCATTCCATTCTCTTCTAGACTGTAGAGTTTCCTGTGAGAAGTCTCCTGTGGGTTTAATTGGCATTCCTTTATATGTCAACTGATTTTTTTCACGTGCACATTTAAGGATCTTTTCCTTAAGTTCAATTGAAGAGAGCTTGATGATCATGTGTCTTGGTCAGGATCGCTTTTGGTCAAGTCTGTTGCAATTCTCTGCCCCTTCTGGATGTTATTTCCCAATTCTTTCTCTAGATTAGGTAAATTTCCCCTTATTATTTCATTAAATACATTTATAAACCCAGCTTCTCTTTCTGCACCTTCTGGGACTCTCTAACTCTTATATTTAGCCTTTTAATAGTGTCTTTCAATTCTTGAATGCTTTCTGCAGGGGTGAGGGGGGCTGATCCAGCTCTGCTTCCAGTCTTTTGTTTGTTTTCCCCTGGTGACAGGAAATATCTTCTAATTATGAGATTCTTTCTTCTGCCTCTTTCATGGCTCTTTGTTTGCAGTCACTTGTGCCACTTCCTCCAGCAAGTTCCAGGTCTGGGTTCTTATGTTAAATTTCTACCATCGTCTCTGTAGCCCCAGCTCCAGTCTGCGCTTGCTGATACCATGCCGAGGCTACAGCATTGTATATACAACCTTTCTCCCATTTCTGGTTGGAGCAATTTCCAGGATTAGGAAGACACCAGGTGTTCTATATACCTTGGCTGTTGGTGGTGCTGATCTTGACGAAACATGTTTGCTGTTAAGTCTGAGGGCCACACAAAGCTATTTTTTTGCAAGACTTTACTCTTGCTCTCTGTGTTCTTGATCTGCATCATGTTTTCATTCCAGTTTTAGCATATTTGCTGCCGAAGTGAGCACTACCCCATGTTTCATCTGCACGATGGTGTGGTGAACTAGCAGAAGAAATCTGTCTTGCATATGTTCACTCACTTTCTCTTCTTTTTCTCTGTAACTCTCCCTCTCAAATTAAAAGAAAAGATATCTCTAAAAGCATATTTAAAAAAGTCTGATTACCTCCCTCAGGGCTACCACTCTCACTGGACAGCACGAACACCAGGACAGGGGCAGGGGTGGCTGGACAGAAGGGCACCTGCCAATAGGTGTGTGGGCTGGATAGTAGGTTGGTTGGGTTGAGCTGGGCTTCAGTGACAGTGCATGGGAACCAGCGTAGGGGCAGAACTGGTGGGGGTTATGGGGAGTCACTCCAACTAGGCTGCAGCTCCAACTGGTTTGCGTGAGGACAGAGTATGAAGTGGGCAGGATCGAGCTGGACTACAGCACCCATTGGTTCATGAGGAAGACAGGGCTGGAAACAGAACAAACCCAGCAATCCCAACAACCAACATGTGCATAAGCTGATTGGTGTGATGGATGGTGGACTGTGTACTAGCAAACTCGTGCAAGAATCAGGCCTGGGATTATCTCAGATGAAGTTTCTTTGGAGATCCCACCAATTGAACTGCTGAGCTTAGAATCCTAACCATGAAGAGACTGTCAGCCAGTGGACTCTGAATAGGTTTCATTGCGATTGGAACTAAGAGATTGGCAGCAATCCAGAACTGATGAACTATCAAAACTGTTTGAGCAGGACCCTCAGAGCACGCCTCCCGTTGGGGATATGGGATGTTGGGAGGCTGGGTGGGGCTTTTCCCTTTGTTTCTCCCCTGACCCCAGATACAGGGAAAAATGATAATGTTAGTGTGGAAACAATGGTATTACCCACTTTCACCCTGTAGCCCTTGACCCTTTGTACCCTAATAAACTAAGATTAAAAAAACAACAACAAAAAACAAAAAACAAAAAACAAATCTCATTCGTTTTTTTCCAAAAATTTTCTTTGAATGTTTTGCTAAACCCTTAATCTCAATCATTTTTTTTTTTACTTAGACATCTTCTGGACAGCTAAAACATATTCAAAATTCAGAGTAGCCTTTTTTTTACATATACATGTTTCTCAGTTTTTATACAGAACAGTCAGTTTCAGAACCACTGCTCTACCTGTGCAAACCTGACTATAGGAAGTTAGTCATGACTTCCTGCTCTACCTTTTCTTCCGTTGCTCACAATAAACGAAATATATGCTTTTACTTTTTCCAAAAATATAAAACTCTCATTATCTCTCATTTATTGTTTTCCTCATATTGCTAGGATGAAATTGTATTAATATTTCAGTTCATACTTTTATCTAATACTCTACAGCCCTCTGAAATGTTAACTTAGTCAATTCACTGTATATTTCACTGCAGTTGCTTCACAGAATTTATAGAAATAATGAAAAAAAATTTAAATCTATTATTAAACCATCTCTGTTACTATTCTCACCATATCTTTTCTATCTCTCATTAGCTTATCTGCATCTTTAGAAACAAAATTAATTTTATAAAAATAAAATAATAATAGGAAGCATTTGGTATATATTTGCTATATTGCCAAGTATGGCCATTTCTTGGCTGTTGTATCTTTGTGTTTGTTATGTCTTTTCTTGAATATTTTTGCATACTGTTAATTTGATAAATCCTATCATTTCTATCAAATGCTGATTCTACTCAGGTTTATAAGCCTGGTTTGTGTTCCCTTATTACATTCTCCACTTTCCTGTCTGAAAATCAACTCGTAAGTACTAACACAGCCATTGGTTAAAATTCTATAATGGAAATAAATCTAAGGCCTAAATTTATAAATTATATTTATTATTTAGTCTATATACTATATCACTGGGGTTTGACATACACATGTAGATAGTGTAAAGGTTTCTAAACATAATTGAAACCCACATATCTAAATAAGAAAATACTACCTAATTAAGCTTGATGGTCTTGATTATTATTTAAGCACTAATACATTTAACATTTGATACCATGAAAATCTTAAACTTGAATTTTCTTTGTATTTTATCTTTGGGAATCTTATGGCCTTATTGTTTTCAGTAGTTATTAGAAGCAAAATATTTTGTGGACCTACAGTTGCCTTGACTACATATTTAAGCAAGATTTTAAAAATGGAGTAAATCCTAGCTAAGATCAGCTTTAAATACTAAATTATATTTGGGATAATAAGCCCAACTCTCAAGCATGTAACTCAGTTATCATACTAGCATACAATTACTTTTACGGACTTTCCCAGCTTTGTAGCAAAGAGAAGTGGGACCCCACTGTCTTAGAATTTTATAGCTTCTTAGAAAACATTGACTAAAGCCATGGCCATATGTTATCAATTATTTAAATGTTGAAGCAAAGAGTTAGATATTCAAAAGTGTCCTTATTAAAAAACTTAATAAGACACAATTCATATTTTATTGATACACAGAATTGTCTGTTGCGGGACAACCAAACAACAGTTAGCCAAATAAAGCAAATAGACATCCACTGTCAACTCTGTCAATGATTTTTACACTTTCATTTTTAAATCCTTATTTTAAGTACAAACTTATTTGCCAAATCCTCTGTAGTTCTTTTCCTTTTTGTTTTCTAACTTGGATATTTCTGTGCAGATATTGAGACATTTTGTTTCATTTTGACTCAGCTATATGCTACCACCTGTGAATTTCCACTTATTCTATATTAAATTTACAAATTAAATAATTGCAAAATTTAGGAATAAGAGAAATGCTATTGCAAATCATATATTCATAAAGAGGAATAAATATAACTCTTCTTAAGATTTACTAAGAAAGTACCTGGGTTTATCTTGTCAAATATAATATTAAAATAAAAATATATGCTACAAATTAAAGTAAATTCAATCTGCTTATCCTAACAGAAATGGATGTCTTGAGAAGATATTTTCAGCTTCACTCTTTTTAAAAAGAAAATTATAACCATAGAAATAGCAAAGACAATATGATCTTTGATACATTCAGAATGCAGATATGCATGCTAGGAAGCAGAATTGAGCACAGTAAATGATTGTTCATTATGTCAAACCCAGGAAATGTACTTATTTTAGACTGTGTAGGCCAAAACATTGAGACATTTTATTAAGGGTCATTTATAGACTGTTTTGATTCAGAAAATAATTTAATGGGCCATTTGCAAAACATATTCTACCTTTAATATTCTTGTACATACACACCATTCATGGTTTAACCTGGGATAGATTCCAAAGATAAGTAACCAACGGTAAAAGAGGGGCCTGGAAATGACTTAATAAGTACAACTAGGCTTAAAGACCAACATTCAATGGAATGTATGTCAACCTGGTAAGTGGTTCAGCACATATTTTGAGCATAAATTTTGGTGACATTTAAATAATTAATGGAATGGCTTCATTTGACATTAACTTATCCAAGCTGCAACAAGATGGATGATTCTCATTATTTTGTTTGGTTTCACATGTTTTATTTATGTTGTACTAAATTTTAAAAATTACTAGAGGATTTTCTGACTTAAATGTATGAAAGAACTATTATGAAAATCCAATTCCAAAGTTTGGGTATAATATTTTTCAAAGATAGGATAATTAGAAACATAAATGAATATGAAAAAAGGCAAGCATGTAAAGTCTATAAATAATTTCCCAGTGAACTCATTGAATCTACTGCCATGATGTACTTAGTGTCTGTCCATTGCACATGACACTCATTAATCAGTTATTTGCTTCTTGGTTTAGTAAGCAAAAGATTACAAAATGTCAATAGAAGCAATAGAATGATTAATTATCATTGAAGTGATACTCTATGGCTGATTTAGAGTGAGATTATTGAAATGTACCACTGTCACTATGCTTATATAATAAGGTGAAGCTTTTATAAATGCAATCAGAATGACAGGACAGGAGGAAGGAAACAAATATCAGAAGTCCTGAGACAAACAAGGACAGCTTTTCAAGGTCTTTTTGGGGTTTTTCTGCATGTGACCTCTCAGGATTACAAACTACCAACATTTCCATGTGTTTCACATTTTGATATTAAGCAAATAGAGGTTAGAGTTTACTGGATTAGTAACATGTGGTGCTGGGCTGGTTCATGTGCCAGTTGCTCCAACTTCCCGTTTATGGCCTGGGACAGCAGTGAAACATGGTCAAGTCCTTTGGTCCCTGCACTTAATGGAAAGTGTGAATGGGGCTCCTAGCTTCTGATCCACTAACCAGGTGCTGTTGTGGCCATTTGGGTCTTGAACCTGCTGGTAGGGAGTCTCTTTCTTCTGTTTCTCCTTCTCTGTGTGACTGCTTTCCAAATAAAAATAAAGCAACTCTTTAAATTGTTTACTGAGAATTTTTTTCTTTGTTTCCTTGTGTGTTTTTCCTTGTTTGATGATTTTCAATACTCCCTAGTCAACTAGCAAAAACAAGGAAGGAAAACTAATAAAATCAAAGGCGAACTATCAAGTCATACATTTTTAAATTTTATTTATTTTTTTAATTATTATTATTTTTGACAATCTTGACATAATTAGGGTAAAAAGGTTCAAGCACTACAGGAAGATGGGCAAAACAATTAGTTCCATATTGTTTCCCTAATATATCTGATGTAAAAGGGGATTTTCAGGGAGAAACCCCACCCAGTTTCCCACCCACCCCAGGTCCCAGATGTGGGGCATGCTCCGAGGGTCTTGCTCAAGTGGTTTTGATAGTTCAACAGTTATGAATTGCTGCCACTCTCACCACTCTAAGCATGATGCGGTCGTTGAAGAATCCACTGATTGACATAGTCCATCATATAGTCTCCATTTGCCCAGTATTTTCATTGCCAACATATAGCTGAGGTGGTTGATTGACTTGTTCTGTCTTCTGTCTTTTGATGGTTAGTATTATGAGCCTGAAAGCTCGATTGGGGGGATCCCCAATGAAGCATTGTCTGAGGTGTTCCCAGACCAGATTCTTGTATGTACTAGCAAGTACAGGGCCCGGCACAGTCCATTGCCCCGATCAGCTGGTTGTTGCAGTTGCTGGGTTGGTTGTTTCCATCCCTGTCTTTCGATGGAACAAATGGGTGTTTGCAGTCCAGCCTGGTTCTGCCCAGCACATGCAAAGCCATCACACAAACCAATGTGGGCTGCAGCCTAGTAGAGTGACCCACAATACCCCTCACCAGGTGCCCCCTACCCTGGTTTGCCAGTATGTGTAGCAGACTAGTCCAGTCTGTTCCACATCCCTTTCTGCTCTCATACATGGCAATGGGTATTAAAACCTTGTTCCATCTAACCAGCTCAACTATCCAGCCTTCACGGATGTTGTTGGGTGTCCTTGTCTAGCCACCCCAGCCCCTGTCCTAGTTTTCGTGCCCTTCCGTGGGGGGTGGTAACCTAAGAGGGAGGAGCCCACTATTTTCCTCCCAGGCCACTCCCCCTCCCGGATTATGCTCTCCAGGTGGTTCTGTGGTTTAACTTGACAGAACTAGCCCCCAGTGCCAGCTTCTGACATTTTTTTTTTATAGTTGTGGGGTTTTGCTTTTTTTAAAAAATACATTTTGTGTTAAATTATATTGATTATAAAGGTGAGTCATTTGCAGACACACATGGACTTCTGCTTCGTGGGCAGAGAGTCAAGGTTGGGGGGAAGCTGGGTGAGATTAATGTTTCAGACTTTGCTCCTTTCTCCTTGGAGCGGGATGGTGGTGTACATAGCTCCTTGCTTTTAGAATACATCATCTCCTGGGGAGGAAGGCAGTTGTTTGATGTTGCCTTGGAAACCCCGTGGGGAAGAATGGTCTGAGGGTCTTAGGTGAGTAGTCTTGCTCTTGGATGCCATCAGTTTCATTGTATCAGAGGTGAGCAATTCTTGTAAAGAACTTCTTTCAGTGTGCCCACAGACCCTATGTGCTTTATACAGAGTCTGGTATTTCATATTTTCTCTAAGTTGTAGTCTACCCCTTTTTACAATAAAAATATTTTAGTTGAATTAAACAGCAGAGTGATATAGGAAGGGATAGAAATACAGAATTTTCCAGCTGTTGGTCCTTTTCCCAGATGACCTCAGTGTACAAGGCTGACCCAGGCTGAAGTCAGGAGCCTGTCTTGAGCTAGGGGATTTAGCAACTTGCATGTCTTCCACATGAATGCTGGGACCCACGCTCCTGGACTGTCTTCTGCCAGGGGCTGAATCAAAGTGGAGCAACTGGTACTAGGACTGTAACGTGAAAGTTGGAGGCTTAGCCTGTAAGCCACAGTACTGCCTCCCCCTTATTGACAGGGTTCTGTCTTCACTCTCACATTTTCATTTCCAAACATTTTCATGTATAAATGTCTCCAGTGAGTAAATGTGGAATATAATAATAAAGCTTCTTCTAAATAAAATTTGAATTTTATTCTTCATCTAGCTAGATTTTGCTTTCATTTTCACAATTGCCTCACGTACTTATTGATAAAGATGACTTGTCTGGTGTTAGAGAAAGCAATAATGTGGCACAATGAAAATAGCCACACTGACGTAATTTCAGGAATGACATAATATTTGTTTACCATTGTCCATTTTTAGGAAATACTGATAACAACTTTACACATAAAGGATCCAGTATCCCGCAGAAGTATAGAAAGCCCTAGTGACACATAGTAAAAGGATTATGATGTCTTTCCAAGAAGATGATTATTAATATATCATAAAGGGAAAATGAAGATGAAATGAATTATGAAATGATTGTTCTGAGGAATTGTTCAGGGATAGAAGCATTTTGATTTCATTGTTTATGAGGAAGTAATCAGAATTGCAGAAAATAAATCTCCTGTAGCTGTGATATGACTGTCGTGGTTTCTTATTTTCTCTCATGATACTTGAAATGATTGGGAACTATACTAGCATAGACAGAAAATTCTACAGTATGAGCCAGTGTCTTGTCTTTAATATCATTCTCACCAAATCCATTGAATTACTAATTGGGTTCTTAAGTCACTAAATAATGAAGCAGATGTCCTCTTAGTTGAAACTATGAAAAGCAATATATCTAACAAAACTAATCTAAATATGCCCTCATGGAATACAGATCAACCTGATTATTGCTAAGTGAACTATTAAGCTTGACTCTCTGACTTCCTGCCTGCTGTGTCTTGAAAAACTTGCCTGAGCAGTCCACAGCTTACATGCCAACATTTGAACAACACCAAAAACTAATATGTATAAGACTTGCAAGAAGTTTCTATACAAATCTAGCAGTCACTCTTACATTTTAATTCCTTATTGAAAAAGTCAAATTAAAAAAAATTCATTTACAATTATCTGTATTTTTGCGTCTTAACTAGACAAAAAAAAATAAAGCCTCCTGTAATCATACATTTTGAAGATACGTTCAGCCAGATTTCACTTTTGTAGTGAAATTGAAACAATTACATACTCATTAGGCTATTCGCATGTTTTAGGAAATAATTGTATCTGTAATAGGCATATATTCTCTTTCTATTATTCAAATAGTGTAAAATGTACAACATTTCTTGAGGTTTTATGTTTTTGTTGTTTATACTCTTAATATGTGAATAAGTTTTTGAAATAATACAATTTCTGTCTTTGAAATCAAATAAAAGATTTCATGATACCCTAAATTACTCACAAAATTAATAATAGTAACTTTTGGAAGTAAAAATTATTTCAGTTGTTCATGTGAAATAATATTTGATGATGGTATCATATAGAATATTTAGTAAAAGATGTTATCAAAGTAAATTCTCAATACGAACAGAATTTCAGAAAAAAACTCTGGTTTTGGAAGTTTTATTTTTATATAATTTTTGTTTACTTGAAAGGAGTGGCACAGAGATTAAGGAATGGGAGAAATGAGAGAGAGGAAGAGTCTTGCACAGTAGCAGTGTCATTTGAATGGCAGAACCCAACTTCTTGAGCTGTTTCCTGCTGCTTTCAGCCGGTGCCCCTTAGGATGTGCACGAGCAAGGACCTGGAATTGCGAGAGAACCGGAATTTAAACTAAGGCACTTCAATATGAAATGTGAATAATTCAAGCAAAAAGCTAATTGCTGTGCCAAATGTCATTTAAAGATTTAAAAAAAATAATGCCTCTGTGAATCCTTGTTACATTCCTCACAATCTTATTTTCACAGTTATTATCACATATTTTTCTTTCCATTAGGAATATTACCATGAATGCCTACTAGTCACTAGAATGTGATCTGTATCAGTATATGCTGCAATTAGTACAGAAATAAGTCATTTTAGAAGTAAGATTTTTTTCCTTTATGTAAATAAAAAAGCAAAAACAAAACTATAGACCAGCCTGAAAATGTGTAGGGCTATTACTGGTAATCAAATGAGAGTATGAAAATTTCATTAATAAGCATTAGATATCAAAATAATTATAATTCTGTAGCTGGTGTTGTGGCATCATGCATAATGCTGTCACTGTGATATTGACATGTATGTATACAAAATCATATATATAGTACATATATAGCATATTTCCTTAAATGTTGATAGACACATGGTTGATTCTATATTTTGGCTACTGTGAATATTGCTTTCATAAACATGATGATGGAAGTATCTGATGTAATCTATTTGTGGCTTTGAGTTCTATATCTAGTAGTTGTATTGCTGAACCATGTGTGTATTTCTAGAGTTTTAAAGACATTTCCATATTGTTTTCTATATTAGCTAAGCTATTTTACATTTCTACTAAAAGTTAAGCTTCCTCATAATTCCCTTAGATTGTAAGAAAGCACAATGAATTGAAAGAAAACACAGAATGAGGTACAAAAAAAATTAGGTGGCATGGATGAAAATATCACAAAAATAGAAATCTATTTCCTCAGAGATCTGAAAACAGATATATCATCCAGTATTTGAAATTTATCCACACAAAATGAAATCAGCCAACAAGCCATGTATTGACCTGTGCTTGTTGCAGCTTGATCTATAATGGCTAAGATACATAATCAACGCACGTGTGCATCAATGGTGACTCAATGCAGAATATGTGAAAGCATGCACTGTAAGAAAAAAAAAAGAAAACAACAAAGAGTTCAGAAGTGTGGTTGGAAAAAGTGGGCAGGAAAGAGATCAGGGTGGGAAATACCACTGTAGTCCCAAATGTATACTGTGAAATACTTGAAATTTCTTCAAGTTATATAAATCAAAGTTATAAACTGTATTAAAATAAATAAATACTTTTCTTCATATTCAGGAAAACAATAAATTATTAAGAAAAACACAATAGGGTCCAACACAATAGCCTAGTGGCTAAAGTTCTTACCTTGCACATTCAGGATCCCATACGGGTGCTGGGTCTTATCCCGGCTGCTCCACTTGCCACCCAGCTCCCTGCTTGGGGCCTAGGAAAGTGGCTGAGGATGGACGAAAGACTTGGGACCCTGAAAAAGCATGTGGGAAAGCTAGAAGAAACTCAGGTCCCTGGCTTTAGATCAGCTCAGCTCCAGGCATTTCAGCCATCTGGGGAGTGAACCAGTGGATGGAAGATCTTTCTGTTTGTACCTCATTCCCTCTGAAAATCTGATGTTCTAATAAAACAATAAATAAAATCTTAATTTTTTAAAGAAAGAAAGAAAGAAAGAAAGAAAGAAAGAAAGAAAGAAAGAAAGAAACTAACAAGGCCCAGCATGGTAGCTTAGTGACTGAAATCTTCACCTTGCACAGGCTTGGAGATCATGTGGCAGCAGTTCTAACCTGGTGGCACTAAATTTCCTATCCAGTTCCCTGCTTGTGGCCTGTGAAAGCAGTCAAGGATGGCCCAGAACCCTGGGATCCTGTATCTGCCTGAAAGACCAGGAAGAAACTCCGGGATTCTCCTGTCTTTGGATCAGCTCAGCTCTGGCTGCTTCAGTCACTTGGTGAGTAAGCCATAGGATGGAAGATCTTTCTCTGTGCGTCTCTTCTTCACTTTATAAATCTGACTTTCCAATAAAAATAAATAAATCTTTAAAAAGTGTGAGACATAGACATCCAGATAAAGAAAGCTCAAAAGATCTCAAGCTCAATCAAAAAATATTTTATTCAATATGTAGCTTTTTATACACTAATGATGAGCTTACTGATGCTGAAATCAAGGAGGCCCATTCACAATGGCAACCCAGATATCAAATATCAATTAATGATTCTATCACTAATTAAAGATGTCAAAAGGGAAACTATGAAACAGTGATTAAGAAAATTATGAAACAATGTTATTACATTTCCTATTCATGGATTGAAAGAATAACCATCATTAGACTATCTACATAAAATAATTTAAAAATTCACTATGGATTCACTTATATCCCCATAAAAATATCAATGACATGCTTCACACAAAATTATAAAGCCAATATGAATATCCCTAAAGATGATAAAGGAATAGCCAAAACAATCCTGAGAAAATGCAAATGTTGCTATTACAACATCTTTTTCTATTCATATTACAGCACACTACTAAATTATACTGTGTTAATGGCACATAATCAATATGTAGATGAATGGAACTGATCAAACGTTTCACACTGAAGTTCTATTCATTGCAATGATTGGCAGAAGGTAGTGAAGCAATATGGCTACTATTCTTGGAGCCAAACAGTGGCTCAGACCCAAGTCAACTTCCCAAGCTGGAGAAGAAATGTGTGTGACTGCAATTGTCCCTTAAGTTAAGCTACATGTAGAAATTTCTTCCTACCTTGACTTAGGAAGATAGTGATTCCTAGCTCGCCTAAGTATAATTTGGTATCAGCAGTCATTCAATGCCAAGTGCATGTGTACCTCCTACACAAGGCTTGGCCCAAAGTAATGCTCCAATGCACTGAGCTATCCAACTGGTGTAAGTTGCTTATTCTTGGTCAAATGGCATGAGACAAAGAAATGAATGTGCTATAACCTTTGTAGATACAAATACTTATTTGGAAGTTTTTCCTTGCAAGAGCTGTAACCAGACAGACTTTGAAAGGTTTATGTGATGCCCAGGTATCTTCGTCAAGTTAATAGTACCTGAGGCACCTATGTTATGCGACATTACTAGAGTGAATTAAGGATTTCCAAATAATCAGCACTTTACAGAACTTTTCTTACCTCTCAAGATCATCTATCTATCTGGGGACAAAAACCTTATTTTATCTGAACTTAAGAAATCAGTAATAAAATCAAAGTAATACACCAAGCCTGCTGAAATGGGGGGCATAGTTCTGCATTATCTGTTCGGTCTCATTCACTCAGAAAGTGATTACCTGACTGTATGTCAATGAATTCTTTAAAAAAAAATCCTTATAAATAAAATTAGACAATCATTCCAAAACTCTTCAAATAAATTTATCTTTTAATTTCATTTTTCCACAGAAAATCTGAAAGAAGCAAAATCATGAATCAGCAAAGTCGAGTAAGCAGGACAGATATTTTCAAGTGACATGCTTCTGACTTTGAAGATGGAGAATGAGGACATTACACAAAGAATTCAGATAGATTCTGTAAGCCAGTGAAGGCAAGAAACCTGGCTACCTAAGAACCTGCTGTGGGGATATAGCACTCCTGATTCACCTGAGGACTTCTGGCCACTAGAAAGAACTTTGATAGAAAAATTATATTGCTTCAGTACACTAGAAGGTATTTTGTTACATCAGAGATAGTAAACTAGAATATTATCCTTTTGTTAAGGACTGTTAATACATTGCTGTAATTGGTGTCAACACCATTTTGGTTATGTGTCTGATTCAAAATTCATTCTCAAAATAGTTTTCCAGGAATTCTGAAAAAAAATAGTTTTACCTAAGGAGTCAAAATCTAACATTGGATTTTAAAGCACAGTTTTTTGAACTGGATCATCCATTAAGCAGCTGATGATAAGGGCTAAGCATTCATGGTAGTCATGAGTATTAATCTTGATTAAATACAATGAGCAAGATTACTTCTAAAAGCTTGTGAAATTTTTAACAGATAAGTGATTACTAAGTATGTGGCCAAATATACTGAATCTCTTCTATTAATGTCTTGAGAAAAAAAATGATGAAAAGTAAAAGTGTATGTGCAACAACTGAAGGAAAATAACTTAAAAAGTATGTTCATGACAGAGAAGAATCATACCCTGACAAAAAAGGAATGGAAGTAGAATGAGACCGTTCTTTAATTGTGCTTTTAACAGATTGAGGTGGGTATCTCTAATTCTTCTCTAAGCGATAGAACTTATTGATGAATCCATCTTTTTTTTACATTGTGCTTGAAAATTGATAAACTTTGATTATTTGTGTCTTCCCAAAATCCATTTATTAAAATGTTAATCCACAGAATTATGATATCAGACAGTGGTATATTTGGGGAAGTGATTGTATCATTAGGACAAAACCCTCAGTGGGATCACTACTGTTATAAGTCCATTGCAATCTGTTGGTCTTTCTCACCAGGTGGGGCAGGAAGGCAAAATTTATGAACCAAATAGGACTATTGGTCTGAAACTTCTTAGACTCAGTATGTGAGAAACACATTTTTGATGCTTTTGAGTTACTCAGTAGGGGCAGACTGCTACAGAACATGCTCCATTTTGTTGTTGTTTGCTTTTCATTAATTCTCCTTAGTTATAAGGATACTCGGATTTTCTGTTTCTTCATCATTCTTCTTATATATATGGTACTAAATAGGAATTTGTCTCTTTTACTTTGTGTTCTTTTTTAGGACAATTGTTCATTGTAGTTTTTATTAACCTTTTTATTGTAGTAATACCTTCCTTCACATTTGTGATTTTATTAAAAATTTGACTTGTCTGCTTTTTCCATGGCTAGAGCTATAGACTTGGGAGCTATAGACTTCCCAGATTTGTTTCCATGGAAAAGATGCTCCATCCAGGTCACTCACATAGGTACCAGGCACCTAAATACTAACACCGTTTATGCTGTTTTTCCAAGATCATTATCAGGGAGCTGCATTGGGAATCGAGCAGCCATGACACACACAGGTGTTTGTAAAAGGATGTTGGATACTCGCATAACAAGAGAGAGAGAAAGAGAGATGGAGAGAGAGCGAGAGCTAGAGAAAGAAAGCCTGCCATATACTTGATTATGACTAGATCACATTGATTATAGTTTTAAAGAATTTGTCTTCGCTAGAAGTAATACACAGTAAAATACTTGTTTTCTCATAAAACCCTAGTCAAAAACATTAACAGAAGCTTTTATATAACATTTGGTCAAATGACAAAAAGCTCTTAGGATCTTTCCAAAGATAGGTTTCCAACAACCTTTCCCATAACCGAAAAAGCAAGTTACTATTTAAAGCAAAGCATAAAATGGAACCTGAGTCTGGAATATACTTCTCTAAGTACGTACTCTGGAATATACTATCCAAAATTTTGGTCTAATAAAATGACAAAACAGCCTCCCTTACGAGAAACCTGAATGGAGTTCCTACCTACTAGCTTCAGGCTGGTCCAGCTCTGATACCATGAAGATGGAATAACTCTCCCTCTCTATGTCACTCTGTCTTTTAAGATAAATAAAGACATTTTGCCTAGTCTGTGCACAAATTACCTTCAGCAGAAGTTAGCTTCTTTGCTCAAAGTCACATCCATTTCAGAATATACCTACATAGAAAAACTGGTACGTACAGTTTATGAAGAGATAAACCATTTACTCTGGAAAAAGTAACAGCACAGTGGCATATCAAACCTAGAGCACCCTATGCTAATAGTTGATGTCTTGTTGAAATGCTTCCTGGTCATTCTTTTCTTTATTCAGCCCTCCCTCTTTTTTATTTTCTCTACACCTCCATGTTCATAAGGAGAGTGCTTTAAAAACAACAACAACAACAACAACAACAACAAAAAACAGAACAAAAGCAAACAAACAAAACCCTCTGGATATTCTCCAAAAAAACCTGACCTAAAGCAAATGCATAGAGCATGTGAAAGTCATCAGATGTCTTCAGAATATCAAGCAATATTTATGACCAGTTTCTGGTGTATATTCTCCCTTCTCCTTCTCACTTGGTCCTAATGATGACCTATATCAGAGATTTCTCTTTCGAAGCATTCACAGTTTTCTGATTTAGCCATTAGTATGACAAGTGCAGTCACAGAATCCACCGTTTCCCTGAGCAAATTGTCTTTCTATAGAAACAGCCCACAGAATTCAAGTGTAAAACTGACAAACCTATTTTTCAAATAAATTTGCAGAGACTTCAGCCAGAAATAAGACAAAGAAAGACGGAATACAGTTTACACACAGAGAGAAATAGATTTTCTACTTTGACTGCTTGTAAGAACTTAAGGTGATAAATAAGCTAACAATATCTGTTACTCGCAGGGGAAAAGTTTCCATGTCTTGTTTGTCTGGTTTCCAGAGTATTCAGGATATTTTCATCTGATATATGCATTTATTTATTAAAATGCTGATAAGTAATACTTTGTACATAAACATTATACGCATAATTTATGATATGATACAGATTCCCACATGTACATTTGTTATCTAATTACAGATATAATTATATCCTTCATTTTGAAACTTTTTTTATTGTTTTCATATGATTTTACATATGTCTTTAGATGTTTATAACAATAAGATGCATCATATTCTCTTTCAAAATCTAGTTTACAGAATTTAAACTATCAACAGTTACATTTTTAGAATTTCTACTTAACATTTTATACAATCTTTTCAATAGTGCTTTTATTAATTTATATTTGCATGAGCAGGGTGCAACGGGTGCTTTTCCTCTGCATCTTTGCCAATACTTAGCGTCTTTTGTCCTTTTTAAATTGCCTATCTAATAGCACGCTCACCTATTCGCTTTAAATTTCCCTTATGCTGATGTTGAACATCTTTGTTTCATGCATTGTAGCCTATATGTATGCTTTTATTTGAGACATGTATGCTTGTATCTATCCATTACTTTTCTTTTTTTTTAAAAGATTTATTTATTTGTATTACAAAGTCAGATATACAGAGAGGAGGAGAGAAAGAGAAGAAGATCTTCCATCCGATGATTCACTCCCCAAGTGAGCGCAACGGCCTGAGCTGTGCCGATCCGAAGCTGGGAACCAGGAACCCCTTCCGGGTCTCCCACGTGGGTGCAGGGTCCCAAAGCACTAGGCCGTCCTCGACTGCTTTCCCAGGCCACAAGCAGGGAGCTGGATGGGAAGTGGAGCTGCCGGGATTAGAACCAGCGCCCATATGGGATCCTGGGGCGTTCAAGGTGAGTACTTGAGCCGCTAGGCCATGCCGCTGGGCCCTATCAATTACTTTTCTTTAGGTACTGATGGTGATGATGATTTTTCAAACTGAGTTGTATGAGTCCTTAAGTATTCTAAGTTTTATCCTCTTTCTATATGCACAATATACATCTGTTTTCTCCTATTCTGTATTTTTTTATCTTCTTGATCATTTTTGTGTATCCTTAAAAAAGTGGGTTTTTTTTAGTTTGTTGAAACTTTACTTGTCCATTTTTGCTTTTTTTTCTTGTTCTTTGGAGCCTGTTCAAAAAATAAATAAATAAAAATCGTGCAATTTGCTATGTCCAATAAGGTTCTCCCTGTTTTATTCTAGTAATTATAATGCTCAAATCTGAATTTAGGTTTTGTGCCATTTAGAATTATTTTATATATTGAAAGATAGGGATCAAATTTCCATTTTTCTGCATCTCAGTTTCCAACGTCCGGCACCGCTTATGAAGAAGAGCACCTTATTTCCAGAGCACGTGTTCAGCCCTTTTGTCCCAGTCAGTGAGATGCTGATGTTTGCTTTTAACTTCTAAGCTCTGCACTCTGCTCCACTTGTTTCTGGCTTTGTTTTCATGAAAATATCATGCTGTTTTAACAGCCATATCACTGTAATATATATATATATATATGTGTGTGCATATGTATGTAATATATGTGGTAGGATATATAATATATATATATAATATATATTCTATAAGGTAGGATAATACCTCCTGATTTGTTCCTTTTTCTTGCAATTATCTTGACTGCTTTGTGTCCTTTTCAACCCCATAGAAGTTTGAACATTTAGTAGGAATTGCAATGGTTCTGTAAATTTCTTCAGGCAATAAGCACATCTTAATGGAGGCGGGCAACTAGGGACGAGGGAGGAGCCGTGTGGCCACAGGGACCATGCAGAGGCCTGCCTGCCCAGGCCCCTGTGGAAGCAGAACTCGGCCAGGAATTGCAGGCACCAAGGAATACTGCAAGTACATCAACAACAGAATGTGGGAAATTCTAAGGGCATATGCATTGATATTTCCACCAAATTAATGCAAAGAACAAAACAGAAGGAAACCATCTGCAAACCAATAAAGAGAAGGCCAACTGGGAGAGCAGTCGAGGACGGCCCGAGGATTTGGGACACTGCACCCGCGTGGGAGACCTGGAGGACCTGGAAGAGGTTCCTGGCTCCCGGCTTCGGATCGGCGCGTATCGGCCCGTTGCGGCTCACTTGGGGAGTGAATCATCGGACGGAAGATCTTCCTCTCTGTCTCTCCTCCTCTCTGTGTATCTGACTTTGTAATAAAAAAAAAAAAAGAGAGAGAGAGAGAGAGAGAAGGCCAATGTTTAATGCCCTTTCGACCTCCCCTGTTGAACAGCTGTAATTTATCAATCAGAGATGGTCAGAAAGGAGCCATCATTGTAATACCTTCCTCCCCCGTAGCCGGCCAGAAAAGGATGCTGGGGGTCACAGAACCCTATGCAATGGAGCCAAGATTTGGAAACCTCTAAGCAACAGGATAATGCAGGAAAGCTAATAAAACTTGAGTTTATAATTGAAAAAAATCCATGCACAGAGATTGTTTTTCATATTTTTGAGGTCCACTACAACCTGAACTGAGCCAGGCAAAGATAAGCATGGGACTCAGTCAAGATTTTTTTTTTTAATGTGGGTGCCTATGTTCATACTACTGAGCTATTGTCTTGGCCTCCAAGGGTGTGCATTAGCAAGAGCTGGAATCAGAAGCCAGAACTTCAGCTTGAATCTGTAATTTTGGTGTGAGTTGCAACTATTCTAACTGGCGGTTTAAATGTTAGTTCACATGCCTGCTCCAATGTGATTTTTATAGACATCGTGATTCTTGTTTTATGTTTTAAATTTTTACTTCACAGTTTCCCATGAAACTGGCAATGATACTTCATACCCCTTAATGCTACTAACTGCTTTTCTAGAATATCATATTAACATCTGAGATTATTTTCCTTGCTGGACGTTGATTGAAAATAGCAGCTAGCTCCTCCTAGAAAGGTTGGTGTCCTTCCAAGGTTTCAGTTTGGTATGAACTGATAAGAATTGTCTTTACAGATGTCTTCGCTGTGCTTCCCTATTGCGTTTTCTATTTCCGTTCACCTATAATGTTTAAAGTTAAAATGCATATTCAGCATATCTTCTGATTGAAATTGCATTGATTTTTCTTTATATTTATTTTGATTGGAAAGTCAGATATACAGAGAAGAGGAAAGACAGAGAGCAAGATCTTACATCCGTTGATTCACTCCCCAAGTGGCCGCAGTGGCTGGAGGTGCGCCAATCTGAAGCCAAAAGCCCGGATCCTCTTCCGGTCTCTCACGCAGGTGCAGTGTCCCAAAGCTTTGGGATGCCCTCAACAGCCTTCCCAGGCCACAAGCAGAGAGCCTGATGGGAAGCAGGGCTGCCGGGATTAGAACCAGCTCCCATATGGGATCCCAGTGAATGCAAGGTGAGGACTTTAGCAGCTAGGTTACTGCACTGGGCCTGAATTGATGTTTGAATAATTGTCATAAATTATTTTTTTATATTGTTTAAATTTCTCATTTTAGAAATCAATATATCTCATTTTGTATTCAATTCTTTATATATGGCAAGAAAGATTTTTCCCCCCATTGGCTATTATAAACCCTTTGTACTTTTTATGTTTTTTTTTCAATTGTTCATTTATGTTAACATGAGTAGGATATTTTACCCCATAATCTATTTGAAAATGATTGATATAAACTTATAAATTGCAGTGTCTCCAAAGGCAAAATTAAAAAAATCAGACCCACATGAATTCTAGATTGACCCCAAACTTGCTGTCTGATAATTTTGAGATTACAAGCAAAGACGTTGTAGATATGTATCGAGCTGTCTCTAGAAAACTGAATTATGGATTGCAGCTTCCAAAGCCTCCCTTTCAAAGACCAGGATACATTTTATTTTTCAGATGGTTAAATTAGCAGGAGGCCATCAGATGGAAAAAATAAGCATTTTAAGTTCCGATGTAAAACATGAAACTTAATTTAGTATACAAATACATTTAGTGTGTAAATAATTACTAAATTTAGTATATAGATTACTTAATTTAAGATTATAGGTTAGTTATAAATAAGTGTGTTTCAGTAAATTGTAAATAACCAAGTATTAGCTGGTTACAGGGATGCGCTTGATTAAATGATGCCAAAGTCAGGACATGGCTTAGCTGAAGCCAACTAGATTTTTCCACTTTATTTCTGAGTTAGGCCTACAAAAGCTCACTGTCCGTGTTGCTGCATAGAGGCCTCTGAATATCCTCTGATTCTGAGTCCTGCTTTATCTAGGAATCATTCTTTGAACAATTAAATTGCTTTTTAAAATCTTTCTGTTAACATAGTAAAATATGTGTTCTAACTTGTGGCAAAGATATATAAGGGAACATGAAAATTGAGAGTAGAATGATGGGCATACCCTATTGTAACAATATAGGGGAGGGGAGTTGGGAAGGTGGAAAAAAGAAGTGAAATCCCTGAGCCTATGGAACTGCATCATAAAATAAATAATTTTTTTTTAATTGAGAAGCTAAAAAAAAAAGTTAAAATGGCACTTTTTTGGTTTATACAATCAGTTTGCAAACTGAGGAATATACAAACTGGGAATATGCATAGTATAGTTTTTGGGTCTTTTTTATATTTGTTTTGTTTTTATTAGGAAGTCAGATATACAGAGAAGGGCAGAGACAGAGAGGAAGATCTTCCCTCTGTTGATTCACTCATCCAATGGCCACAATAGCAGGAGCCACACAGATCTGAGACCAGAAGTTCAAAGCCTCTTTAGGGTCTCTCCCGCAGGTGCAGGGTCCCAAGGCTTTGGGCTGTCCTTGACTGCCTTCCAGGCCAAGGGAGCTGTAAGGGAAGCAGGGTCGCTGGGATTAGAACCGGTGCCCATCTGGGATCCTGCCGCATGCAAGGTGAGAACTTCAGCCACTAGGCTACCTTGCCCAGCCCAGATTTTAAAATTTATTTTATGTATTTGAAAGTCAGAATTTTAGAGGGCAGAAAGGGGGAGAGAGAGAGAGGGAGAGAAAATCTTCAACCCAGTAGTTTACTCCCCAAATGATGGTAACAAATTGAGCTAGGTAACATTCGCTCTTTCTCTCTGTATGTGTATCTGTCTTTCCAAAAAAACAAAATAGATAAACAAAAAATAAGAAATAAAAAATAGATAAATCTTAATAAATAAATAAATGAAGCTCAAGAAATAAAAAAGAATCAAACCAAAAGCAAATGTGTGTGTTTTTTTCTTTTGCTTTGTGTTTGTTTGTTTGTTTTTTATAATCCATATCTTTCAGATTAAATTGGAGGCAGGCTTATTGGGTAGCTTGCTGTTACCCTATTTCCTGCTTTAATGTGGGTAGGTTTTGCTTCAAACTCTCAATCTTTATTGTAAAATCATGCATATTCTTTAATAGATCTGTTCTTTCTTTAAACAAAAATAAGCTTGTTATTTGCCTAATCAGTGCTGTCGCTCACTGGATAAAGTTTGCTTCATAACTTTGCATTGTGCTTCTGTTTCACATATTCTGGTATGTTCTTCAAGGGACATTTATAATATATGTCATGGTCTTTTTCCCATATTGATTTGTTATCAGTTCGAGTTTGCACATATCTTTTTTCTATGGAGTGGAAATGCCACCATTAATGCAATACTAATTTGATTTTAACTTTTCAATAAAATTGACATTTGGCTAATTCCATCAGCACTGTTATTCTTTTTGTTTAAAGGAGAAGCTGGGAAACTGTTCTGTGGCTGAACAGGCTAATACACCATCCTATGGCACCAACATTGGATGTGGGCACTAGTGGTGCAGCAAGTTAATCCTCTGACCTTTGTCACCAGCATCCTACATGAGCACCAGTTCTGTCCCAGCTGCTGCACTTCTGATACTGCTCTATGCTTCCGGCTTGGGAAGGCAGTAGAGGATGGTGGGGGTCCTTGGGACCCTGCCCCATGTGAGAAACCAGCATAAAGCTCCTGGCTGCCAGTTCAGATCCACTCAACTCCAGTGGTTGTGTCCATTTGAGGGTGAACCAAAGAATGGAATGTTAGATGATGACCATCGACAGCCCGCCCAATGGTGGAATAATATCGGCAAGTTGTTCAGAGTTGTAATGGAAGCTTTTTTGGAAAATTCACTCCTGGGCCCCCTTTGCGCAGAGGGGAAGGAAGAGGGAGGCGAAAAGGGCAGCTGAGATATGTGTGGAGGAGTTTTATACTCCTATAGACATGTGGGCAGGCAAAGGGGCTGTCTGTGCCCCAACTGTGTAAGGAATGTCCATGCAGGTGTGCCATTGGTCAACTGGAATCCCGCCAGGTCGGTGACGTCACTGGCTCCTGTGGCACCTTTTGTTCCAGGCTGAAGCCTGGAAGACATGCTGGGTCCGGAGCAGACCAGCCCCTTGTCTCCAGTGCCCTGGGCAGCCATCATGGAAGACCTCTTTTTCTGTTTCTCCTTTTTCTGTGTAAAATTTGCCTTTCAAAAAATATATATCTTTTCAAAAAGATTCCATTTAAATAATTATTAAAACAAATCATAATCAAAAGATTTGATTTTCTGTTTCCAAATGCTTTTTTTTTTTTTTTTGGTCTTTAAAAAGCTCACAGAAATATTTATTTCAAAAGCATTTTTGTGCCAATACAAATTTGTCTTTTAATTATATTTTCCATGAACTTCTTGAAGCTCCCTCATATACAGAATAAACAATTAAGCCTTGAAATAAATACCATTCACAATGCCTCAAATATGAATATTTCATAGTTCATCTGGAAAAAGAAATGAAACCCTGCACACCAAGAACTTTTCGAGGTTATATAGAAATTCCGAGATCCTTCGCATTTCCTTTGAATTTTATCAAAACTTGTCCACCCGCAGTGGCTATTGTCTGTGTCATTTGCAATGGTGTTCTGCTGAACAGATAACGCTAAGAGCTGGTGTCTTCACAATATTTAATGTAACAATTTGTGAACAGAGTGCATCTGCTTGTTTGCATCTATTGTCCTTTCCTTGAGTTACAGTTTCTAGTTCTCAGTATGCAGGTTTTCATTTCTTTTTCTAGATTAACCACCAGACATTCATATTTGAGGCATTGTGATTGGTATCCAAATGCTTTTATAAAGACAATTTTATGCATTCTCAACAGTATCTATAAGTCATCTTTCACAAAACAACATTAGTTTCTATGGATGATTCAAAGGTTAAGCACCTATGTTGTAAATTTTTTAAAACCAAGTTTTCATAGTTTAATAAACAAGTTCTTACCTCTCACAGACCAACCTTAATGATAGTACATACTGATACAAATATCTCACCTTTAAGAACCTACAATTCAGGGCCTGGCAAGATGACTCAAAGGCTAATTCTCTCCTTGTAACTTGTAGGATACCATATGGGCACTGGCTCATTTTCATGTTGCTCCACTTCTCATCCAGCTCCTTGTTTATGACCGTGGTTAAGCAGTGGAGTACATCTCAAGTAACTGGGATCTTGCATCCATATGGGAGACCCAGAAGATATTCTTGGCTCTTGGCTTTTAATCATCTCTGCTCTGACCATTGCAGCCATTTGGGAAGTGAACCAGTAGATGGAAGATCTTTCTCTGTCTCTTCTTTCCAATAAAAACAAATAAATAAAGAAATAAATAGACAAACAAGCAACCTGCAATTTCATTTAGAGATCTAATAACCCTGTTAAATAAGGAGTGACACAGTCATTGTTTTACCTTGTGATATCAACAATTTAACTTTGAATAAGCTCGTTGAATAACAAATATATCTGAATCATTATGTTCAAAGACAATGGCTATATTCCAGAAAAATTCTTGGGTTCTCTATTTTGTTTTAATCCTCTTGTTTTTTTTTCCCTAGATCTTCTTGAGTAAAAATATGAAGTTAAGATGCAAACCACCTCCCTTTGTAATCGGTATTTCAGAAAGGTTGCTGTTCATCTTCTCTAAGGACCTCACAAATCCCGAGTAAGGAGGAAACATCATGCCAATCTAATTATGTTTGCCCGAAGCTTCACATCAATGACAAAGTGATGTACCTGCTCATTCCCAGTGCAATCTGTGAGAGCTCACTAAGTTATTTTTTGGTCTGTTATTAATACAGCACACATATTCACTTTTGAATGCACTTACAAGCATATTTAAAATTAAAAAGAAGTTACATTAATTTCCATTAACTTATGTAGTTAAACAATGTCTTCAGGGGTACTTTGAGTCTTTAGGTAACATTTCTGGGTCACTTTAATCCTCACATTTTTTGGGCCCGGCGGCGTGGCCTAGCGGCTAAAGTCCTCACCTTGAAAGCCCCGGGATCCCATATGGGCGCCGGTTCTAATCCCGGCAGCTCCACTTCCCATCCAGCTCCCTGCTTGTGGCCTGGGAAAGCAGTCGAGGACGGCCCAATGCATTGGGACCCTGCACCCGCGTGGGAGACCCGGAAGAGGTTCCAGGTTCCCAGCTTCGGATCGGCGCGCATCGGCCCGTTGCAGCTCACTCGGGGAGTGAAACATCGGATGGAAGATCTTCCTCTCTGTCTCTCCTCCTCTGTGTATATCTGGCTGTAATAAAATGAATAAAATCTTAAAAAAAAAAAATCCTCACATTTTTTCCTCTATATAATTACAAGCCCAATAGTTTTATAGTAAGTACAAGATGCTTTATAGTACTTTAAATATTTTAGCCTCTTCAAAATACATTGTGTCCTATTTTAGTTATGAATTAGTTTCTTCTTTTTTTTTTTTTTTTTGCTTTTAAGAAAACTGCATTAAAATTAAGGAGGAAAAGTAGAAATACCTTCACAAAGGGCAATGTTGGAACTACAATAGAATTTTAAAGTTTCTTCTGTTTATAAGTCCATGAGTGCTACGAAAGCATAACAGCTTTCCAAAAAAGTCTGCCATAACAGAGTATCTACTGGTGGATTAAAGCCTGTTGCACAATACAATCAAAAACAAAGCGTTAAGTGAACCAGAAGTAAAGTCATGTGGGACGAAATTATAAAGGTGTTCTTATGTCTGGATGAACTTGGAACAATGTTTCAAAAAAAAAAAAAAAAACAGAAAGAAAATAAATCCTCTAACCTGTAGGCACACTATAATGAAGGCTATTCAGTTTTGCTATTTACTCTAATCCATATTATAATAAGTAACATACACAGTGTGTTGTTCTGGTACTTAATGATTATAGTAAGTAATATTTGATACATTTTATTATACAAGTTGATTCAGTCATCATGATATATTCCATACTGTGTCAAATGTTTTAGTAAATAAAACAATAAATAAACACCATGGTAAATGCTAAATACTTTATACACAGGAAAAGCAATCTACAGAGGCAAAAGAGACACTATCAGGAAAGGCCAAGGGGCTAAGTCAGTTCTTACCAGAAGTACTGAAAGTAACCAGTCATTATTCCATAATCCAAAAATAAATAGAGCATGCCACCAAGTTATAAAGCAAAAGAAAGGGGATCTTCATGACCTTGGCAAGCACCTAAAAAATTGGAAATGAAAGAGGCAGTTTTAATTAAATAAATATGTAAAAGTGAAGTTATTTTCCTGTTTTGGCATTTGGCATCTTATTCTTTTACAACTAGTGTCTTAAATAATTATATAAAATGCATTTATTAGTAAAAGAATTTCATAGCAAATTAATTCTACTTTCAAAGGCAAAGCAGAAATGTCCCTTGTATTTAACAAGTAATTTGACTAGAATAAATATCTGTTACCTATTTATTAAATTTTGGCACACAACCATCAATTCGCTGAGGATTCAACATTTTCTTGTTTCAATATATGTTTCAGAAATGAGAGTTGCAGAGAGTGAATCTGTTGATTTAGTGTTTATTTTTTAATAGTTTTTGCTTTTTAGCAAAGTTTAAAGCAATTTAAACTTTGTTGTTTTGAATTTTATAGAATAGATTAGTAGAGGAATGTTGGCAATCACTTCTAGCAAGCTTTCACTTTTCATCTCTATTATAAACACAGAATAGAAAATATCTAAATTTTCATTTGTTTCTGTTGATATTTTTATTTAAAACAAGCCTATGATCACTATGGAAATTAAAATGAATTCTGTATTTATACACAGAAATATGTACGTTCACATAGATCAGAATCTGTAAAATCTGTCACCAGCTCTATACAGAAAGCCATTGAAGGAATGGCAACAAAGGTAGCATTATCTCCGGAAAACCACAACAAAGAAGTATCTGAAATTCTCAGACAGGAACCAGATACCATCAACAGCCTTGTCACTTTCAAAGCATGTTTCTTGCTTTTTCTTCCTTCCTTCCTTCCTTTCTCCCTTCTTCTATTCCTCTCTTCCTTTCTCTTTCTTTCAAAAACTAAGTCTTGGATGACTTCTTCGCTTCAGCTTTCCAGAGATGCAAGCTAAACTCTGAAGATATTCCCTCACAGAAACTATAGAATTCTAAATATGTGCTGTTTTAAGATACCAACCTTATAGTTTTACTTTTATTCAACAACAGATAATCAATTCAAGATCATTTAGTTCTAATAATGAGAAAAATGGGATGACTAAATCAATGAAAGAAAACATTGATTTTCATTACCAGTAGTTTAGTGAATGGTAGAAAAATCCATCATAGCTCAATTTTCCTCTCTTCCTCCTCTCTCTATTTTTTTCTTTTCTTATTTTCTTTCATTTATTGTCTCTCTCTTATTTCTATTCTGTCTTATTCTATTCTATTATCTTTTTCACATAAAATATATTTTATTCTAGTGATTGTAAGGAATAAAAAGCCAAATTAACATGGTAAATTCTAAAATTTATCCCTAAGCTTTGCTTCTGCTACATATTTTTTCTTTTTTGTCATGGTGACTGTTTATATTAGAATTCCTAAAAACTTTTCAAACTTTTGAAAGTAAAATGTAAAAACTTTTAAAATGTAATTAATTCCACATTAAGAACATGTACCACATGCACGTCATCTTAAAGGCCAAGTGTTTGGTTTGTGACAGATGAAGATTTGAAAGATTTACCAGTGCAAATGTAACAGCACCAACATGTGACTCTTCTGAAAATGTATCTGCAAGCTTCATTGGAGAAAATATTTATTGTTTATATATATATATATACATATATATATATATAAAAATTCAATTTAATGTTCCAAAATAATAATTTAAAAGTATATACTTCAATGTTTTACATTTTTAAAATACCATATATATATAATCTCAGACATACAAAAAAATCAAGTAAAAATAACCTAAATTTTGAGATATTTGCTGCATATTTACTTTTTTTTTCTTTTAAATTTATTTTTATCCCTTTGTATGTTCATTTATTTATTTATTTGAAAGAATTAAAGAGAGTGAGAAACAGAGGAGAGGTCAGTCTTCCACCTGCTTTTTACTGCATAAACAGCTTCCAGGACTGGGGCAAACTGCAGCCAGGAGACATGAGCTTTGTTCTGGTCTTCCTTACTAATGTTAGTGCATCGAGTACTTGAGTTATCTTCTGTCGCTTATTGAGGTCATTGGCAGGTAGCTGAATCATTAATCAGAATACAAAATCTTTAAAAGTCATTTATATATATGAATTAATTCTTATGGATATACATTTATAAATATACATATACACACATTTTAATCTTTATTGGAAAGGCAGATTTACAGAGAGAAGGATCTTCCATCCACTGGTTCATTCCCTAAGTGGGCACAATGGTCAGAACTGATCTAATCTGAAGCCAGGAACCAGTAGCACCTTCTGGGTATCCCACATGGTTGCAGAGTCCCAAGGCTTTAGGCAATCCTCAGCTGCTTTACCAGGCTGCAAGTAGGGAGTTGGATGGGAAACGGAGCCGCCAGGGTAATAACCAATGCCCATATGGGATCCCAGCTCAAGCAAGGCAAGGATTTAGCTGCTGGACCACCACACAGAACCTGTGTATATTATTTAGAGAAGCTATGTACAGCGTGCCCATCCACTGGGTTACTCCTCAAGAGCCAGGCCTATGTTCTGGGAACTGAATTTAAATGCTGTTATGTAGAATTTCAACATTTTCACAGAGGCTAAATGCATGTGGTCAATATTAGGATTCTTCTATGACTCTGAAGTTGTTTGATATTGGCATTTTGATTTGTAACATGCAAACAGTAATTCCTAGTGTTAGAGGTACATTTAGGAAAAAAGTGAAATAAGAGAAATGTAGCATGAGTGTTTCTCGCTAAAAAAGATAACACTAATTATCTACTAATTCAAAATTTTCTCCTGCTAGACTTCACTTTGCCTCTACCTTTTTTTTTTGTATTTCTATAATTAGTGGACCTTTAAATAGTTTTCTCATATGTATGATGAAAATCTGTGGAACATCTTTAGTATTAACACGTTGCTACCATAGTAATATATACCGATACATGGATATTTAGCATATAAAACAAGTATTGCATATTCAACATTAACACCAAATAATAATTATATTACAAAATTTCTAGTTACTTCTATTGCATAGGAAAAAGTTAAGAGCAAAAATGACTTTACAGAACTTAGTAAGCAAAAAAAAATCTTGAACTAGGTGACAAAGAAAAAAAGAATGTGTTAATATAATGTGAAATGTCTCAAATAGGTTTTTCTGTAATAGGCATATGTAGGGAAGCAACATGCAGAACTATACCCAAATCAAATAATTTTAGCTGTTTAATGTATTTTTTAATATAATTAATCGTACTTATTATCATATTGTGTAGAATAGACTTATAGTGTTCCATGTCTCTCAGAGGAAAATAGCCTTGAGCAAAGTTAAACCTTTTCTGCATAGTAAACTGTTATTTACTCTCCCTGTCTCTATTTTATGTTATCTGAAAATATAAAGCTGCAACTTCAAAGTCATTAGGAATAGAAAGTCTGTCCTACACTTGAATATCCTTCATATGAAGTGCACTCCAGAGGAAGAATTTAATGATTGGAGTAGCAGACGGATGCTCTCAACACCCCCTGCAATTCTGGCATCAAGGTCATTCTACACGCAGTTACTGGAAGCAGAGGCACACAGTTGGACTCAAAACCCAGAGGAAGTTCTTCAATATGAGGCTTCCAGAGGTGAATCAGTTTTTCTACTTGTTTTCTTGTCAGGCGACCATCACCGCATTTTAAAAGTTACTGCTGCTGCAGCATCAAAAGAGGCATGTTTATGCAGAAACATTCTATGCATCCAGGAGGAAATAGACTACAGTTGCAGTAATAGGCTAGATACTAAGTTTCTAATTTCAATCTAGCAAGCTATGTGGAAAGTTGAGTATTCTCTCTATAAATTATTTCCCTCCTGTGTGGTAAAAGTGCAAGGAAAGTGGACTATAAATCTATGCAGGGGCATAAAGAATAAATCCTATGTTGTAAACAAAGTACACTTTGCTGAACTTCATTGAACAGATAGTTGCTACATGCCTCATACTGGACTTTCTTTTCATTACGAAAAAAAATCTCACTCAGTTATGCAGGTGGAGTAGTCCCTCTGTAAAGAGTTTTAAAAATGAACATAATACTCCAGGATTAAAAAAAAGCAGACAAAATTAACTAGGAGAGATAGAAGGTTAGTGAACAGGTGTGAGCACCTGTCCTGAGGCAGATCATGGATGACTTGAGGCCATATGAACACAAAAATCAAAATGAATAAGCTAAGCCCAGCGAGGTAGCCTAGCACCTAAAGTTCCCACTTTGCAAAACCCAGGATTCCATATGGGTGCCAGTTCTAATCCCAACGGCCCTGCTTCCCATCCAGTTCCCTGCTTGTGGCCTGGGAAAGCAGTCAAGGATAGCCCAAAGCCTCGTGACCCTGCAACTGCGGGAGACTCTGAGGAAGCTCATGACTTTGGATCAGCCCAGCTCCCGCCACTGCAGGCGCTTGGGGAGTGACTCATCAGACAGAATATCTTCCTCCTCTCTGTATATCTGAATTTCCAATAAAAATAAGCTAAATAATTTTTTTTAAAAAAAAGATGAATAAGCCCTCCCGAATTCTGCCAGTATCATAATATTAAACTAATAACTCCATGGAACTTTGCAGATTTACTGTCAAATTTTGTCTTGAATTGGTCGAATGCTGAAGTATAAATGTTGACTTTCGAAAAGTACGTATAGATGTAAAGTGTCAGGGGTGGGTGCTTGTTTCACACATGCACCGCATGTTAAATGATAGTTAAGACCTGACAGAGTTGGTAGCAAAACCTTCGTGGCATTGTGTGCCCATGGATGACTGAAACACAAAACTAAAATATTGAAGTTGATGAATGTTGTGGTATTGTCTTTCTATATCTATAATAATGTCACCAATTGGCTCAAAATCAACTATTCTTGATCATTACTGAGCATCATTTTTGAATAACTTAGCATTTTGTCACATACCAATTTTTTTCCGATATTTTCTTCCCACTGGATTTAGTAATAAAGTAAAATAATGGAATCCAAAGGCTTCGTGCCCAGGCTTCATCAACATGAATATTTATTAACACAGTAAAAACAATGCACATGTTTATCAAAGTTGTCATCTGCTAAACTCTAACAATACAGTTTCTTACCACTCAGGATGTTAACCGACCCTTTCCAATAGGTCCTTTTATCATGGTCAGAGGCTGTTTATAAGAGAATAAGTCAAATTTAAAACCAATGAGACAAGCTCTGTGTAATCTTTACTAAACTACTTTAGTCACCAGGAAAATACATTTTCTCATTCATAAGAAGAAAGAGTCAATGCTGGTATAAAAAGAAATGCTTTAGTTTTTAATTGGCATATGCTTTTGAAAATTTATCATGTTGCCTAGCAAATCCTAAGTTTAATATATATGTCTATTTGAGGAAATGCTGTGTTTCCGTGTTAGTATAGGAATGTTAAACTTTCTTTGCCTACAGTAGAGGAAAACATGTCTAGTCCTCCAAGATTTTCTCTCAAAATTTGCCTTTGGTTTATTTTTATTTCAGGTAACAATTTATGAACAGTCAGTTGCTAGAGATACACACAAAAAAGCAAATTATATTTAAAGAGAAACAAATGTTCATACTGCCCAATAATCAATAACAAAGAAAAACATTTTTCCATAGTCATTACACTGATTTTAAATAAATTAGAATTCTTTTATGTCTTTTATTAGATTTATTTTTTTTTTATTATCGGAAAGGCAGATATACGGAGAAGAGGAGAGACAGAGGGAAGAGATTCCATCTGATGATTCACACCCAAGCAGGCACAGTGGCCAGAGCTGAAGCCTGAGCCTCTTCCTGGTCTCCCACTCAGATGCAGGGTCCATAGGTGTCCAGTCATCTTCAGCTGCTTTCCCAGGCCACAAGCTGGGAGCTGGATGGGAAGCAGGGCTGCCAGGATTAGAACTGGTGCCCTCATGGGATCCTGGGTTTTGCAAAGTGAGGGCTTTAGCTGCTTGGCTATCTCCCAGGGATATTGTTTATGTCTTTTAAGGAGTAATTATAGGGCCTTAATTTTACTCTATCTACAAATTGAAAATTTTGTTGAATGAATTCTCTCTTTTTATCTATCTTTCTCTCTCTCTCTTTTTCAACATATAATGTGCTTAAGTCATGGGCCTGACAGGAGAGCCTGGTGGCTAAATCCTTGCCTTGAATACGCCAGGATTCCATATGGGCTCACCTTCTTATCCAGGCTGCTTCACTTCGCTTCTAGCTCCCTGCTTGTATCCTGGGAAAGCAGCTGAGGACGGCCCAAGGTCTTGGGATCCTGCAGCAGTGTGGGAGACCCAGAATAGGCTCCTTGCTCCTGGATTCTGATCAGCTCAGTTGTGGTTATTACAGACAAATGGGGAGTGAACCAGTGGATGGAAGATCTTTCTCTCTGTTTCTCCTTCTCAGTGTAAATCTTACTTCCAAACAAAAATAAATAAATCTGTCAAAACAATGCTTAAATCTCATATTGCATGCTCTGAAATAAGTAAAGAATTGTTAAGGATACTCCTGATCATTTTGTGTAATAATCATCCTTAAGTTGACTTTAGCATACAAACTGAACATTCTGCTTGTTTATTCCTCATCTACTTCATGTTTTTTCTTTCATCACATAATATTCTATAAAGTAATACTTGCCACAGGCACTACTAATTTTTAAACTTCTTAACTAATCTTATCAAATTAACACAGCCCTAACTTTGTTTGAGCCTAACAGTCTGGTCTCAAAAATACAAATATTAGTTAAAACTACCTTAAAAGAGTGTTAACTAATCTGTTTGATTCAATTATCATCAATACTGCAGTGGCATATAACACTAATAACTTACCAAATTAAAATTCCTTAACTTGCTTATTTACATATTATATACTCCAAACCACTTCTCAATCTATAGTCCCACTTTTGTTTTCCGCTGATAATATCTCTTCTGGTTAACAGACTATTCTAGATGATCAATGTGCTCATTTCATTTCCCTTGAAGATAATTCTCTCAGCTGGTGATTGAAAGGCGTATTTCAGCATTCCTACCAGGCCACGCTTCACCCGGAGCCCTCCGTAATATATACCTCCACATAAACCTAAGTATATACATTCTTGAGACATTTTCTGTTAGAGAAAAAACAAGTTCTATTCTAGCCCACGTTAGGCTACTTTAAAAACATGTAAGAGAGTGTGAGATAGGTTAATACCTCCACTAAGAGTCTTCTGAAATAAATTATCCTATAGTTTTCATGCACTCTCTTCTGTCAAGTGTTGGCCACAGTTTTAAATATTTATTTTGATTTGAAAAGGAAAGAGAGATAGCAAGATTGTGTGTGTGTGTGTGTGTGTGTGTGTGTGTGTGTGTCAGAGAGAGAGACCTTATTTACTGGCTAGCTTTTCAAGTGGCTACCTGACTGTGCCAGGATGAAGTCAGAAGCTAGCAGCTTCTTTCGGGTCTCCTAAGTTGGTTCAGTGATTCAAAAACTTGGCCATAATTCACTATTTTCCCAGGCACACTAGCAGGGATCTGGATAAGAGGCAGAACATTTGATATTCAAACCATTCCCAGTGAACGAGGAAAGTGTTACAGGCAGTGGCACAAGCCACTACACTATGACACAAGCCACTACAAGACTGCTCCTATGGATTCCTTATTCAGTATGTGCTAAAGAAGGATGAGATTTCTGGCTATTATGTGCACTATAATTTATGTCTGCTTATATATTTTCCTCAGGAATGCTACAGCATACCTCTTCTGTTTAGAAATTTCCCCATAATGCTCTTGGAATGCAGCTGTTTTAAAATTGGAACCTCACTTGTCTTTTACCCAAATTTGTCTAAATTTGTCACCAAGGGCAGTTGAGCCTAGCGCTGAACAGGAAGCTTCCTCTCCAGAAGATAATAATAATCAGCTGTCAAGAGTTTTTCAGGAATGTGTTTTCCTTCTCTGAGACTCTACTTATCTATTTGTTAAACAGGAATAGTGTACAGGTTTCAGTGTTATTATGAAGAATCAATTTTAAGTGATATGTAAAACATATTAAATATATAAACTTCTCTGTGCCCATGATTTTTTTGTTCCTCTCTCTCTCTCTTTCCTTAATTCTACTGTTAAAATGAAGGATAAAAGAAGTGAGACTTTGAAAATCCAAGTAGTCCTCTTGTGTTTAGATGAAATTTTGGTTTATAAGAACTTCTTTATCCATCACCCCTGCTCTGATTAACTCTTTCCACTTTACTGATCATTTTTATTTCTACATGTATAGTCCTTATTGTCTTACAAATTAAGAAAAATGTATTCTGATTCTGCTGTCCCTCTCCACCTAAAACCTGAATTATCTTCTACACTTGACAACAATTTCACAAAACGGGTCAGTTGTGGCAGCTTACCTTTTTCGAAAAATCCACAGCAGTATTACTGGTTCTAGGAGCACTTCTACATTATTACTAGGCTCAAGAAGAGGCGACATAAGCCTGTTATTTGTAAATATGCTTGCTTCATCTTTCCTTGTATCCTGTGGAATTTTATTATTGATATTATGAATAAAATGAAGAAATTATGCTGTATAACTTCACAGAATAGGTAATGAAACGTAATGTGGTTTAATCACTTTCTCTCATCTACAATATTTATAGTTGTTTTCTAACCACCTTACACTAAGGAAGACTGGAGTATATAAATACAAATTTGGGGGAGGAGAGGAAATACCTGAGTCAGTGGAACTGTATCATTAAAGCAAATAAATAAAACATGCTTATATAATTGTGACCAAAGTACCTATAATGTAATGATACACTTATGTAGTAAAATGTATTTTTTTTACTGTTGCTGAAGGACTATGTCATTGTAATAATAAATGAGGAAATAGTGGGTTGGAGAAGAAGGCAGGTGGTAGGGAAATCCTTAAATCTATGAAATTATATACTGAAAGAAAATTAAAATTAAAGAAATAAAATATGCTTTTGCAATTGGATTGAAAATCTTACTTGACCTCAATGGACTGTTTCGCAGCTTCTACCTAAATTACAAATATTGAAATGCTCAGTGACAGTTACTGTCCCCACTTGGTTACCTTCTATTTGCTCTTTCACATAAGTCCACTAACTCAAAATGGCATTTTGTGAAAATGACCAATAAGAATTGCATTTCTCTTCTCTTAAATCCCCAGTTCTCCAATGGGATGAGCAGCAACTTTTGACAAACTGATGGCACATTCCTTTTCTAAATAATATTTTTATGATTTTTCTGGACACAGTATTTTCAATATGTTCTTCATTCCTTTTGAATGCATTCATGAGTGTTTACATTAAAGACAAATTCAAGAAAAAAATATTTTCTGACCAATTAAAAGTCTTAAATCTACCATTTTAAGTTCTCTAAACATTTTAAAATCAATGCATGTATTATGAATTTAATCTCCATGACACTATTCAAGAATGCAGAGATTAAATATGTTCATTAGCAAATACTTTTAGCTCAGAATTATTAAATTTTCCTAAGCTTTATTCTTACCTGAGAAAAGGATCAATGCAGCAGACTGTTTTATTGTTGACATTTTTCTTATTTTTCTTCTTCTGTTTTTGAACAAATATTGCATACTTGTATTAACATCAAAAGTATCATAACAAAACAATTTTTGTCTCCAAATAGGAAGATCTCTCCTCAAGCCAGCTGTGTTCAAATGATTTAGAATGTGACTCTATTCTTACACATGAATGATATTTCTGTTCTATAATTCATATAAATTTTCAGAAATAGGCAGTAGAATCTATACTTAGATTCTTCTACATGCTTCACTTTATTACGCTGAAAAAATTTAAATGGCAAAGCTGTAATTTAATGAAGGCAGGAGCCAGCTTTTTTATAACCTCTAATTTAGCACATTCTGTCAAATGCTGTTAGATTAACTGTCTCTTTCTTTACATAAAATCATAATTTCTTCCCAATGCAAATCCCACTGAGTAGACAAGCATAACTATGTAGTCTCTGCTTGTTATTGCTGCTGCTATCATTAATATATTATGAATAAATTTGATTCATGAAGGGACCATATAGATGCATATGGCTCTGTCAAACGGGCTAGTTATGTTAAAAACAACTATGAACTGTGATTAAAGAATGAATATATTCTTAATAAATACATATCCCCCCTCAAAGATCAAACACCTTAAAAATTGATTGACTTGGTTGAAAGCACATGGCACAGAAAGAGTAAGGGATATATTTTATTTCCCATGTGACCACAACGGTCAAGTATGTGTTGGGTGGAAACCCACAGCCAGGAATCAGGATCTTCTAAGAATTTGAGAAGTCTTACATTTAAGTAAAAATCTTATCAAGTGAAAAATTCAAAGGATAATGAAGAGCTCTCACTTATCCTTACATATATGACTTTATTATTTATTTTTCATATGTTTCATTCATTGCTTGTCATTAATTACCTAATATTGATATATTCATTAGTTTTCACACACTCATGGCAGAGCTGAACTGATCAGAAACAAGAAGCTTCTTCTGGGTCTTAGATGAAGGTATATTGTCCGAAGGTTTTGGGATGTCCTCAGCTGCTTTCCCAAGCCTGAAGCAGGGAGCTGGATGGGAAGTGGAGCGGCTAGGAAACAAGGACTTTAGCCACTGGGCTTCTGTGTCAGGGCCCCTTCCTTAGTTATTGCTTATATCCTTTAACCATTCTAGGATTCAATACAGAATCTTAGGTTACATTTAATTGTCACTAAGGGTCTTCTTGGCTAAGACAATTTCACAAATGCTCTCAATTTTCATTATCTTGATTATTTTGAGGAATTCTAATTAAGCATTTTTTTCAGAACACACCTCTATCGAATTTTTACTTCACACTTTTTCTCATATCTAGACTGGGGCTGTTTTGTTTTTAATTTAATTTTTTAAACTTCAAATTTTGAATTTTATGGTACAATTCTGTAGAGTCTATAATTCCCCTCCCAATTCCCATCCCCGACTGATTTTCCCCATATTGCTACAGTTGTATAGTCCTTCATAAGGAGTTCTATCTCATTCCGAACAAGGACCACATCTATGACTTCCTCACCTTTCAAATAAACATTGTAAACTAATAATAATTGGAAAATAAGTGAAATTGGGACTTGAATCCAAGAACTCTGAAATTGAATGTTTGTATAGTAGTATGTATGTAAAATCTATCATCATTATTTGATGAAATTATGTCAAATAAAATTACCATGAGCATTGATAGATAATAATAATATCCATTAATCCTAAAAGTACAGATTAGATCATAAATCTCCTAAATAATTCAATGAAGTACTTTCAATTTTCTTTCTTTAACAAAAGGGAAAACAGGTTGAAAAGTGTGAAGATACTTGTTTTGAGGCCACCCTACCTATAGCTGCTAGCACAGGAATTTTAATTCTATTGTCCTGATCTGTGAGCCAGAGCTTCCTACATCATACTATAATATTCTCTAGTGCGCCAGTATCTGGATTCTCTGTATTGGGCTGAAGCAAGAAACTAAACCATTTGGTGAACCAATGCTAGATCAGGCATGTGAAAACTGGAATGTTCTGTGCATCCCCCTAACGAACTGCAAGGTTATGACGTTACAAGTAAATTTTAGCAAGTTGGTATCTGCAAAATCGAACCCATGGTCATGAATAACCTCATTGTGTTTCCATTCATGATCTAAGCTATCTATCTGTTCCATTTCATTCCTCCCCCCCAGAGACTGGTGAACCTTATTCTTAAGAGTTGTTAAGGATTCAGGTACATTATACCTTTTTTAGCTGCTTCCTGCTTATTAGGGACTTGCCTATACTGCGTTCAGAGCTCATTCTCCATCCTATCCAGTGATTCCATCCCACAAGCCGGAGAATTTATAGTCAGTGCTAATGATTGTGTCTGCTCAGATCACTGAAAAAGATTTGACTTCTATAACAAACAAGTTTATCAGTAAGCAAGAGAAAAATTGGAGTGAAACCAGTTATAGATGGAGTGCTGTTTAAGAAACGGCTAAAGTCCTCACCTTAAACGTACCAGAATCCCATCAGTGCAGCTCCAGCCGTTGCGGTCACTTGCAGTCACTTGGGGAGTGAAACATCAGTCGGAAGATCTTCCTCTTGGTCTCTTCTCTTCTCTGTATATCTGACTTTGCAATAAAAATAAACAAATCTTTAAGATGTGTGGGGAGATTGTATTTTGTTATTTCACAATTACTGTGTAATAATATATAGCCTTGTGGAGTTTGTAAAAAAAAAACCCTAGCTTCAGCATAGAGACATTTAATATCCCTTTCAGTGAGCAGTCTATTGTTACGTTATGAGTGAAAAATTCTATTCATCTCTGCATAGGCACGCCATTACGCTATAAGCGTACATCCTATGGTATGTTGGTTGTTTATGGTTACTTTAGCCAGTGTCCATAGACTTGGTTACTTTTCATAGAAGTTGGCCTGAAGAGTAGGCCAAATTATCTAAAGCAATTAGCAGGCTTTTAAAAATTATTTTCAAATGATATGCTGATGTCTTCTAATATTAAACTGGAAGATCTTACTACGGAGTTCTACAAACCTCAGCTTCCAGAAAGGATCAAGAGAAGAGATAGGAAAATTGTGTTTGTCTTAAAGTGTAACAGCTTTAATATGTCAAAAGCTAAATATTTACTTATCATTTTGCCTTTTGGGAAGATATTTGAAGTCTTAGATGAGTTCATAAGAGGAGGCAGAATTACTGTTAGGTACACATGTTTATGTTCCTCTACTTTGCAAAGGATTCAACCGCAAAGGTAGCTTTATAGAGAGCAGCCCACACAGCTGTGGGCTGTGGGTCCTGAAACTGGAAATCCTCATTTGTTGGAAGCCAATGGAAAATGATAACATGGGCTATTTGCTGGTGTTAAAAACACTTGTTGGGCCATCTCCCTAATCCCTGGTCTGCCCTAGCTCAATACATCATGAGTACATCTTAGGCAGGTGCAGCCTTCAATTTTACGATATTCCAGTTTCCTGATAATGTGAACAGTTTGTTGGAAATGCTAGATGATGGCTCAAGTGCTTGGGTTTATTGCTACACAGAAAGACTCAAATTGAGTCCCAACCTCCTGGCTTTGATATGGCCTATTCCTGGCTGTTGCAGGCATTTCTTGTTTATTTGAACTTTATTAACATAAAATAACATTGTAATTCATCTTGTAGATATGATTCTAAGATAAAACACATTATATAAAAATTGTAAATTTTTTTAAAAAATTAAAGACATCTAAAACTAATAAAAATGACACTAATTTTCCAGTGCGATTTTCTGTAATTCAGCCTAAAGAGATAATAAAATGAAGTTCTTGATCCAATTCTATATTTTCAGTTGAAGTATTTTTTTTCTGCATATATAGCATGAATACTGTATACTCCTGAATCACCTTTAGCTATCTCTAAAACATTAAAAAAAAGTGACATAGTAGTTGTATGAACTATTTCAGGTATAAAGGCAGCATGATCTTAAGGCCAAGACACTTGAGAAACTGGTTCTTAAACTTCCTTTCATGTAACTTGCAAACCACTATAGAAATAGATTCCAAGAGAGGCAGTGCCTGTTTCTGAATCAGTTTGAAAGAAGTAGAGGTATTTTTTCTTTTCTTTTTTAAAGACTTATTTAATTCTCTTTGGAAAGCCAGCTTTACAGAGAAAAAGAGAGAGAGAAAGGAAGAGAGAGAAATCTTCCATCTTTCTGGTTCCCATACCAAGTGGCCCTGATGGCCGAAGCTGAGCCAATCCGAAGCCAGGAGCCAGGAACTTTTCCTGTCTCCCTCGCAGGTTCAGGGTTCCAAATATTTGGGCCACCCTCCACTGCTTTCCCAGGACAAGTAAAGAGATGGATGGGAAGTGGAACAGTTAGGATACTAATTGGTGCCTATATGGGATCCTGATGCCTGAAACGTAAGGATTTAGCCACTAGGCTTGTGTGCTGGGCCCAAGTTATGTTTTTCTTAAGACTTTGCAAACATGATTTGAATGGTTGTAGAATTATCACTAATGAAGAATGGCTAGAAGAATTTCTCTCAGTAATTTGTAGTTTTAGAAATTATATGTTGCCTTCTACAATTTGAATTATAAAAAGTATATTTGTGACATTCAAAATAAAAGAAAAAACATGTTTTATGTAAAAAAAGATACGAAATGTGTCATATTGAAAAAATGACTCATGAGCTTAAAAAAGTGACAAAATAAACATCTTTTAATTCCATTTTTCTATATAACTTTTAAGTCTACTGATACACTAAGAAATATTAAATAATGGTAGTGGAAATACTTAATTTGATTTGATCCTTCTTTCAGACCATGATTACGATCTACTGTCGATTTGTTTTAAGTACATTTGTGGAGTAATGATCTTTGGACAAATATTTCATTATTCTAAACTGACAAAACCACATGACTTGAAAAATACTTCAAATTTGTCTTCACAGAAGTAATGATAGCTAAATTGCATTTCATGAGTCTATAACTAATTTGAAATACTCTCCTAAATTTAAGCATCACTTAAGACCACCATCAATCCTCTTCACATTACAGGACTTTGAGAAAATATTTTGCTTTCTCCAGCAAGAAAAGAGCAGCTATTGAATGTGTACTTAACTGATGAAGACGAGAGCTGTTATTAAGAAAGAGTGTAATTGAAATGTAAGTGATTGAAGCATAGCAAAAAAAAAAAAAAAAAAGAAAAAAAAGAAAAAATCATTGGAAAAGGCTTTTATCACTTCAGTGAAGAATTTAATCTAAGCTTAAATTGCTTCCTATAATTTCTGTATATAAGCATTCACTCACTCTGTCACAAAAAGCATTTGTGATGTCTAACTTACAACATGAGGTAATAGCACTGTGACATTTCAAGCTCTTCAAGGTTTGTCAAGCACAGTAATTACGTTTACTGGGATTCTCTCACCTCTCTTACTCAGGCACCTAATTCACACCCACAACTGAAATCTATACAGTATGTGGCACTAGCGTAAAAAGAGTGTGTCAAAATGCTTCTTCTCAGATATGTCTGAGATTTTATAATGTGGGCAATCAAAATATACTTTGTTATTTTTACCAGCAGGTATACAGTGCTTTTTATTAAAGCTAGCGTGAAACATATAATGGGATTCCTTACAAAGTTTGGTAATGCTCAAAAAGGTCCTTTTGAAAGTTCTGATAAGGTAAGCATGTTTTAGTTAAATTTTTTTTTAAATCCACATGTAATTTGAGGTGATGTTTTCTGTAGCTGCATGTATCAAATATTACATGTTGAAGTTCATGTGTGAGCTCGCAATGCAAAAGGCATAATTCAAATATATTTTGATGAGAGAGCTTATGCAACTGTTGAACCAGTTAGGATAAATAAACATAAATTCTGGGGGCCACTGTTGTGGTAGCAAATAAAATTGCAGCCTGTGTTATTGGCACTGATTCTTGTTCTAGCTGCTTCAATTTCCATTTTGAAAATGTCTTGCGAAGAACAACTTAAGATGGCCCAGGCACTTGTACCCCTCTCACTCAAGTGCAAGACATAGAGCCAAATTTATTGTATGTGAATGAAATGATCATTTTTCTCATCAATTATTGTTTATGGCTATTTTCTATATTCACATTAGACTAAGGTATTGCTTTTTTATTTGTTAAATTCATTATATGGTGAACTACTAAGCCTTAGTACTACAATGAAAATTATAAATATGTTCTCTTGAAAGCTTAAACACAGAAGTAAAGGACATGTGTAGCAGGGGAAGAGAGAGAAGGAGAAAGGGAATATCATTACGTTTAAAAATCTGTGTCTATAAATCTCATTGAATCTCTTAAAGACTAAAAATGAAGTTTAAAAAAACCAAGAAAGTAATTTAATGTTGGAGAAACAAGATACTCTCAAAGTGAGCATGAATAACAAGAAATTACGTCATTTTTTTGCATTTTGTTTTTCACCATGCTGTTTTGAATATTTCAAATTTATAAAGCAAATTGGAGACAGTTATGCTAAGGGAAATGAACCAATCCCAAAAGATCAGACATCACTGGTTTGCTCGAATATAAGATAACTTCCACAAAAATCTTGAGGCTGGTATGGATAGGGGTTGTTTTGCTCATCTTTTGGAATGGCTCTTGCCTATTTCAAGATGCAGTCTTATAGGGTTAAATCTAATTATTTTTGCAGTGAATCCTTGTTGTACTTCCTAGTTATCCAATAAGTTCTTGTGATTCATTAACTGATCACCCATAAGAGATGGATTGCTTGTAAATGCTTAAGACTGCAAATGTCCATTTCAAGAGTTTTGCTACATATCATAAATAATGAAATTCTAGTTATTAATTGTAACTCCTCCAGTGCCACAAGAGTCATGCACTCTAATCTATTACTACAGGAAGGTATTTTATTCCTGTTTTACCATGTTATTGCAGAATATTTCAAGAATATAAGGTAAATATCGGTTAGTGATACAAATAATTTTCATATACACCTTGCTCATTTTCTCATATTAAGATCTCATATTAGTATAAACATCACAATCAAACAGCACACGTAGTCTACCTTGTTTTGTCTTGCCCACATTCCTTTTATCTCCCCCAGCCCTCTAATGCTCTAAGAATAAAAATTCAGTGCTGAGATGATTTATCTTTTTTTACTTTAAATACCACAGATAAGAATATGGTATATGTCATTCACCATGATGTTTTCAAATTGCATACATATTTGTGAAAATACTATCCCATTGTTTATGCATACTACATTTTCTTCATATACCCATCTTGGTATTTATTTTTATAGAATTTCTCTTTGTTGTGTTGTGTTTGGAAAAAAATGATATTAACATTTCCATTCCCTCAAGGTACAGTCCTCTTTCTATACATTTTTCACTTCTGAGGAGAAACACATTGAACTTCTTTCCCCAAGTACACTACTTAGGAGTAAAAGGGAAGCAGGAGGTGATAAGTGGCTTAGCAATCACACAGCAGTGCCTACTATAGTTTCACAAATAGCAACTTTCGTAAGTACCACTAGCTTACATTCAAATGCACATTGTGGCTGTCATTCTCCAAAAAAAGTACTGGTTTTACAGTAGTCATTGAAAATCTTCCCTGAACATGACCTCCAGTCCTTCCCAAAAGGTGTAAGTATCAGACATAGTACTAGTCATCATTATAAAAACATGATATTCTGTTTGTTTCTTAAGATTCATTATTTCTTTTTCTCTTTTTTTACTGTGAAGTCAAAAAGTCAAATTTACAGAGAGTAGAAGAGATAGAAAGATCTTCTGTCCACTGGTTCACACCCCAACTAGGTACCATGGACAGACCTGGGCTGATCTGAGGCCAGGAGCCAGGAGCTTCTTCCGGGTCTCGCATGTGGGTTCAGGGTACCAAGGCTTTGGGCCGTCCTCGACTGCTTTCCCAGGCCACAAGTAGGGAGCTGGAAGGGAAGTGGAGCAGCCAGGACATGAACCTTTGCCCATATGGGATCCTGGCACATGCCAGGCAAGAACTTTAACCACTCGGCTACTACACTAGGCCCCATTTTATCATTTTAATTCAGCATGATATCCTATAATTCTATATGCTCACATGGATACAAGAATTTCAAGACAATTTTTCTGTTTAATTAAAAATATATTTAAGAGCGTCAACATGATTATCAGTTGTTTTATTATTATGTGACCTTCTATTCTTAGCACTCTCCCATGACATACAATTAGATATCTAAAACTTAATGTTCAAGAAACAAATGACCAGGATGTTTTTCTTTTTTGATCTTTCTGATTTTTAAATCATGAATTTTTTTTTATCAAATGTTTTTTTCCTTGAAATTATGTTATAAAGTATATTTGACTAATAGAAAAAGCAATAATGTATTTGGTGTTGGCAGATTTTTTTTCAAATGCATTTATGCAAATCACTTTAAAACTTTATTTGTGATATATATATCTAATATATATTATAATATAATATATAATTATAATGTAATATAATATATAACATATATATAATATTTATCAATCTTCTATGGGTTTATGATTGATTTTGATTTTGAACAGATAGTTGGCAATTATAGGTCCACAGTACTGCCTTCTAGTTGTATATGTCCCAAATATAAGCCTATACTGATCTATTTCTTTTAGTGAAGGTGCCATTACTAAGTAATTAAGGAATGGAAGTAGAATAAGCAACACTCAAAACTGCTTGTGAGAATTCATACATAATATTTGATCTCTTTTCTCTGTGCCTACAATATTGTGCAAAGCTGAACCAGGGGACTTACCTAAAAAGAGACCTGTTTCCATCAGAAAGCACAGCGTAGAGTTGGGGATTCTATATCCAGATTCACTTCACCAATAATGCGCAAACTGTTTTAAGAAGGTAACTTTTATACTGAATTCTATATTTCTTATAACTTTTTGATAAACAAAATATAATTACATACATTGAATTCACCTGTAATGGATGTTATAAGTAATCAAAATTTAAAATACATGCATATTCTTACTCTTTCTAATTTTATCTTACTTCTCTCAAGATCGTGTTCTTCAGTTGCATTACTTTTGATGCAAGTGGCAGAATCTCATTCTCTTTTTATAGCTGAATAATTTGTGTCTCTGTGTGACAGAAATTTCTGTATCCATTCTTCTGATGATTATGCTTTGGTTGATTCCATGTTTTGACTATTGTGAATAATCTTGATGCTGCTACAAAAATCATGGTGAACATATCTTTTATGTTATGCATCTATGTGTTTTGAGCATATACCAAGTATATTTTTTTTGTCATGAGAGTAACTGTGGTCCCCAATCAACTGTTATACATTTCCTGAACAATCAAAAGAGATGAACTCATTATAAAGCAATGATAGACTGAGAAAAGTGTTAATGACTCTGATTTGATCAATATGCTTTGTGTTTTTCAATTTAAATATCACTGCCAAACCAGAAAAAAACAAGATGAACAAAGAACAAACAGAATTAAGAAAATGTCCACAAATTATGCATTTGATAAAAATTGATAACCAGAAATAGGTAAGGGGCCAAAAAATGCAATAGGAACAAAATAAATTAAAAAAAAAGAAACAAAGGATATTACATTTTTCTAAAGAAATAGTGAAAATGTTCAATAAGAATATTATAACCTGCTCCAGATCACTATCTCTCAGGAAATTGCAAATGAAACTGCACTGAGATATCATCTGAAGTACATGAAGTCAGATTCTGAAGACAATTTCTACATTCCTGTGCTTATCACAGCCTAATTAAAACAACAAAGATAGGGAACCAACCTATAGATTTATCAGTTTATGGCTAAATAAAGAAAATGGGGACTATCAGCATAATAGAGTACTAATCATTAAAAAATGAAATCCTTAATATTGTAAGAAAATATATAAACTTGTGAATCATTACACTAATTGAAGTCACATCAAAAAAGATAAATTCCATGTCTTCCACTATTTGAGGAAGTCAGCATGTATAAAAAAAAGCATTTAAGACATGTGGATATCACACTACTTGTATATAGTCTGTCTTCACTTCATTAGGTACTCCACGTAACAGTAAATGATTCTTTCCTCACTTCAACAATTTCAAGTTATGTGATAGTAATGTCACTTCCTTTCAAGAAAATGGCATGTATGCATATGTATATAATACCTATATGTGACTGAATATGGTAATATTCTAAGTCACATTCTAAAAATAAAATTTTAATAGAAAAAGTGATATGCTGTAGTATGCTCATATCTATAATCATTAAATCTAAGCATTTAAACAATTTGTGAAATTCATTAAAGAAAATCATTCTAAATAGTTAATGTTAGATAATTTAATGAGTGTGAATTAATGGTCCATGTAATTAGTGTTCAGTACTTGGCACCTGCATAGTAATTGTTCATAAAGAGTTTAATTAAATTTAACTTATTCTTTCTCTACCACATGTAATGTATTTTTAGGAGAACATTGAGATACCTGAAAAGATGATGACTGTACTGGGTTGTGAAAAAATATTATTTTGTTAAATGATATCCTGATCATTTTTAAAATAAGAGAAAGTCTGTAGCAGATTTGTAAACATTATATACAAGTATCACATAGTTTTATGTAAGTTACTTGAGTAGTAATATTTTTAGTATTTGTCCCATTAAGAGCAAGGAATGGCTTACAGATAGATAGTCTCCTGGTCATGTTCATTCAGAAGGAATAAGAAAAATGAGGGTATAAATTTATAGATTATGTTTGATAATAAAAATGAATACGAAGTTTAATCCATTTCCATTCCTAACCCTGTCCCATGCCTGGCAGTATGTGAGCAAATCTCAAATATTGTTGCTCCTTTTCTGTTTCTTGGATTATGTCATGGCTATAATCACTTGTAGTTTCTTCATAGTGTATCCATTGAAATATTTTGAAGCACAGTTTGGAATCAAAAGTGCTTTATAAAAATCAGTAAAATATCATGTGAAACAAAAACAGAAAAAAAAAACAACTTTATGTGCACCTAGCTTATATCAAAAATCTGAGATCCGTGTATATTCTGCCTGTTCTTTTACACGTCAGGATCAGATTATTTGTGATTATTGCTGATTTGAGATTAGCTGACCTAAGAGTTTCTAGCTTGCATTTCATTAATCGATGTACTCTAAAGTTAGAAACAATCAAACATCTGTTTGTGGGGTCACATTTACCTTAGGAATATAACTCTGTGACTAATTCTGTTCATATCAATTGCAAAACCATTTTATTTTGAAGTTATTTATACTTTTTCTTGAGATTCAACCATAATGATGTCTAGAAACTTAAAAATATATATTGATTTTTATTGGAAAGGCAGATCTACAGAAAGAAGAAAAAACAGAGAGAAAGACCATCCATCAACTCGTTCACTACATATGTGACCCCGATGGTAAGAGCTGAGGCCACTGGAACACAGAGCCAGGAGACTACTCCAGGTCTTCCATGTGGATTCAGTGTCCCAAGGTTTATGACCCATCCTCAACTGCTTTCCCAGGACATAGGTAAGGAGTTGGATGGGAAGTGGAGCAGTTGGGACAAAAACCAGTGTCCATATGGAATACCAGTGCTTGAAGGCAGAGGATTGGCCGGTCCAGGCATTGTACCACACCCAGCTTCCTTCTTTCCTTCCTTCTTTCCTTCCTTCCTTCCTTCCTTCCTTCCTTCCTTCCTTCCTTCCTTCCTTCCTTCCTTCCTTCCTTCCTTCCTTTTTCTCTCTTCCTTCATTTTTTCCTTAAAATCTATTTGATTTTGTTATAAAGGCAGATTTATAGAGAGGGGTGATAGTGAGAAAAGGAGGGCATGTACTCTCCTTTCCTTTCCCTCAACAAAATGCCCTAGTTGATTCACTGATGGGAGCCACAGCTGAGCTCCGTGATGACAAGAGAACATGGGACAGTACTGGAGCTTCTGATGGGGATTGGGCAGCTTACAGGTCAGGAATCACACATACTTCATGCAGTAACCATGAAAGTTCTGGTCATAGGATCCGCAGCAGCACTGTGCCTGGACTCTTGCGTACAAACTTCATCTGACTGTAGAGACTTGGAGCTCCCTTCCTGCTGAGGAATGATCTCACAGGGTGCTCAGGGACACATTGTGGAAGGGCTTGCTGCTCTACACAGTGCAGAGGTCTAGGTGGGTGAAATTCAATGGCACCACAAAGATGTGCTAGACTGTAAATCAACCAATTCATGATAACATAGAGAAGGGTTGGGATTGTGAATATGCTATTCAAAGCCAATATGCCCTCCTTGAGTTTATTTTAACTAGAGGTGTTCTCCCATGACAGTCTTGGGTTTCACTCTGGCCTCTTACCCCACAAATGAACGATGATCAGAGACTGCTGGCCCCAGCTAGCACACAATCCTGTATCTCCAATGGAAGTGTTAGACCATCCAAAACCCCACAGCAGCGTATTTTCAGAAATAAAGCATTCGATTAAAAAAATTTCCAGAGGACATAGAAAGCAAAGTGTCTGTCCAAGAGAAACACAGTAAGATATTAATATCTGAGGATGAGGACTTGAGATAATGGATCATTAAAAACAATTGTTCGGAATATTTGCAAGATTTTAAAATCACAGAGAAAAAAGTTATAAATGAACTATAAATGAACTAAGTAACTCAATGCACAAGTTGGAACGAAAATGAAAGATATATCGAAAAATCATAAATATTAGAAATTAAGTACTGAATAAACAAATAGAATATAAAGCCTTAATAATAAAGATTATGCAGTCTTTATAGATAGCTAGGTCAGTGAAGCAGCATAATAAAAATGAAAAGCAGCAGAAAACAAGAAGAGGAAGAGGAGGTGGAAGAAGAAGAAAAAGAACAACAGCAATGTGAACAAGGATACCAAGAGGAGATTCAAAGGACAAAAATAGGGCCCAGTGCAGTAGCCTAGAGGCTAAAGTCGTTGCCTGGCATATGCTGGGATCCCATATGGGCTCCAGTTTGTATCCCAGCTGCCTTACTGCCCATCCAGCTCTTAGCTCAATGAATGGGAAGGCCTGTTTGTGGCACGCAAACACAATCGAAGATGGCCCAAAGCCTTGGGACCCTGTGCCCAAGTGAGAGGCTCAGAAGAAGCTCCTGGATCCTGGTTTCGGATCAGAGCTCAGCTCTGACCATTGCGGCCACTTCGGGAGTGAACCAGCAGATGGAACATATTTCTCTCTTTATTGGCCTTTCCAAAAATAAATAAATTAATTAATCAAAACAAAAATCCTTTTAAAAGACAAAAACAGTGTTCAGATTCTTGAGACTTAAAACATAGTTGAACAAAATATATTCACTGCATTCTAAATCAGCATGACCAGAAAAAAAAGATTTTTCATGGGAACATTCTTAGTCGTTCTTTTTAACAAATTTTATGCAGAGTGTCCTAAAATTTACAGGAGAGAAATGTAGACTGCCTTTGAAGAACTCCCATCAGACTGCCTGAAGATTTCTCAGCAGAAATCTTACAGAATTTCTACAGAAAAGAAATGTAATTTAAGATGCACAGGTTAAAAGAAATGCTAACTCAGAATATTTCAAACCACAAAAATCTTATTCAAAAATTAAATTGCACTGAATACCTTCCAAAAAAAGCAAAAATTGGATGTGTCACTATTTGACCAGTTTTAAAAATGATACCTATACAGAAAAATGCAATAACTCCATTAGAAAATAAAAAGACAAAAAATTTTAGTGAAAGAACAATGGAAATGCAAACAAATAATAGTGATATTTATGGAAAGAGCAAAATGAAATTATAGCTTATCAATGATAAACATGAATGTAAATGAGTATATTTTCTAATTAGAAGATACAGATTGCCTGAATGGAGAAAATAATAGTAATTTTAAAAAGACCATCTTAGTGCTGCCTACAAGAAATACACTTACACAACATCGTCTTTGTGATTTTGCAGATTTTTCTTGATTTTGGGTGAGTGAATTCGAACCCTTTTTCATTTGACTGTTGCTTATTTCCATTGCTTATTTTCCTCCATAATCACAGTTAATTTTTTTTGAATTTTTTTGAACTCTTAAGTGGTTTATTAAGCATTTTACTCTGTTGTAGATAGTTATATCTCAAAAATTAAAAAACAAAATCTTCAATAAAAATTATTTTTCCTATTGAGACACTGAATGAATTTGTATCAACATCTATCACACAGAGAATTAGTACAGGCAAGTTAAACAGAAAGTGCTATCACAAACAATATTTAATTACTGAAAATGAAGCATGACCAATTGAAAAATAGTGGAAAATTTTAAAAGATTGATTCATAGTAGCTATAAAAAGCAAAGTATAAGATACTTGGTAATTTGTATAAATCATGCTTCATGTTAGTAATAAACATTTAAAGGAATATGACAGTGTGAAAGAGAATAACTAGAAGCATGTACATGGAGCTTGCCAGAAGAGAAGTGGTTACATTCAAGGGATTAATTAAAATTGCAAATATCAAATAAACACAGAACTATAACAAAACCTCAGTCGACCATAGAGCAATCTTCTACAAACAGGAATGAACAAAATAAATGAATTGTTCTTGACCTCACTGTTCTTCACTTAGCAAAGAACAAAATGTCCCTTTGAGAAATGTGTTGACTAAACATGCACCAACCTGCTCTACAACAAAGTGCTTAACATACTCAGAGAGTGAGATAAAACAAACACACTAATGCTAATGAATACCGTGAAACTTAAAATCCCATGTCAGTTGTAATTTGCCAAAGCCCTTCGCTCAACAAGAATGAGAAGTGGAAATAACATTCACTGCTCTGACTTGAAATTGAAGCATGCCATACGGTCATCACAAGATTGTCATGCTTCCTAGATGAGAAAGGCAATGTTTCGTGAAAAAAATTAATTATCTTCAAAAACAATTGTTAACAAGAGGAGTCCACAGAATCATATAAAGTAAGTAACAGTGCCTTTGAATTTTACACAGTTTTCACAGTACATGCAACTTACATGATGTGTGCAATTTTGAAAAATGAGCAATTAGAAAATTATTTAAGGAGAGTTTGTATGAATCGTTATTTCCATTAATAACTCTAATGTTACCACTGCAAGAAGTAGGTGACCACTACAAAACTCAACCACAAATTTTAATACTATTAAAATTACATAAAGATATCATGAAGTAAGATTGAAGGAATGAAAAAAATTAGATATTTTGATTATGGCCAATAATTCAATCTTCCCAGCCAGTGTTTTTTAGTTTCTTTTTTGATATATTTTGATATTTACCACAGGGGTTAGGGAGCTACTAACCCATATGGGTCACCAATTCTGGTTGGGATAAAGGGAGTCAGTGTGCAATGGAGTGGGTAAGATCATTTCAGTTTTTCCTCCTGCATCTGTTAGGGAAGGGTGGGGTGAAAGAATGCTGCTTCTTTGCTACCACACTGTAGCAGTGCCTGGAAAGGAGTAAGTCCTTTGGGGCCCAGATATGGGGAAGAACACTCAAAAGGTGCTACTTAAGTGATCTTGATTGTTCTGAGAGGTTGCCAGCTTTGTTACACCAGAGGTACAAAATTCTCTTTAAGGCATGTTGGCAGATCTTGTCTCCCTAAGGGTACCCACGGATCTAGCTGCCTGCTGTAGAACCAGGTCTGGAGTGCTGCCTCAACTGTCCTTCTATCTTTTAATGAGGTGTTGAAGTCTGTCAGCTTGAACGCCTCGTTCTTTGCTTTCTTTGGTCATATGAGTATGGCCTCCATTCTTTACCCTGCCTCTTTGGAGCTTCCAGACTTCCAGTAGTACAGTCACCTTTACAATCAACCCTTTCAGGCTCCTGTGCCCAAGTGAAAGACCCAGACAAAGCAGGTGGATTTTGGCTTTGAACCAGCTCAGCTCAGACTATTGTGGCTATTTGCAGAGTGAACCAAAGATGGAAGACTTCTTTCTCTCTGTCTCTCACTACAACTCTGCCTTTCAAATAAGTAAGCAATTTTTAAAGCAATTAGAGTGCTAATTAGAATTATCTATATTAGAGGTTTGGTGTATTGTAAAAGAATTAAAGCTTGGTTGAATATGTTTGTAGGTTTAAAAAGTGTGATCTTAAAGAAGAATCAATATATAAAATGAAAACACTTTTATATAAATCAATTCATATTTTTGTGACAAAATCATGAAGTCATTTTTCATATATCAACATTTTTAGAAACCATCCTAAGTATCGATATTTTGTTTTAAATAATTGAGTTTATAAATATGTTTGAGGAAAAACGACGATGTTAAAAATGTCAGTGACAAATTAAAAGATGAGATTTCTAATCTCTTTTCTTTGAAAACACGATGGTATGTATATGTTTAAAATATGACTTCAAAATGCACCACACTGGGTAGCTGTTGTGGTACAGTGGATTAAAACAAGGTTTCAATGTCATCATCAACTTGAGCCCTGATTCAAGAACTTTTGGATCTACTTCAATCAAGCTCCCTGCCAGTTCAGGCTCTGAAATCCATATAGAGACCAGCTTGTATTCTCTTGCCCTTGGCTTTGATCTAGTCCACCCTTGACCAACGTGGCCATTTGGTGAGTGAACCCTGCTTCCTATCTAGCTCCCTCCCTGCTCGTGGCCTGGGAAAGCAGTTAAGGGATGCCCAGAGCCTTGGGACCCTGTCCCCAGGGAGACTTGGAAGAAGCTTATGGCTCCTGGCTCCTGGGTTTGGATCAGCTCAGCTTTGGCATTGTGGCCAGTTGAGGAGTGAATCAGCAGATGGAAGATCTTCCTTTCTGTCTCCTCTTTCTATATCTTTCCAATAAAAATAAATAAAAGCTTTTTTAAAATTGTACTTTATTGTGCCTTGTTTTTAAGTATTTAAAATTTTAACTCAAACTTGTACTATTTTGTATAATGATAAGTAATTAATGCTCCTTTATAGAATCTGTTTTGATAAGACACTTTTTCTAGAATTGCTAGAGTTACTTTGATCTTCACCTCAGCAGAAAAGGTATTGCAGTTGATAATAATTAAAGGGCAAAATCTGTAAAGACTTTTTAAAATCATTCTGAAAATACACCAAAAAAGTGCATGGAAATCTAGCCCTGTCCGACCTGCATCTATTAGATCAGCACTGTACGTAAGTGTGGCCAACAAATGTAACTTCTATGACAGTTTTCAGTTAAGATGTATCACATCTTCTGGGAGAGTTGATAGAATCTCCACATTGAAGAAATTTATGTTAAGGGCCTCTGAGACATTTTTTGGCTAGGTCCCAAACTTAATCATGAGGAGTTCTTCCAAATTCATTACCATTTCTTCCATTGTATGAGCATATGCAGTGCCTTCTGAGACTTAATATAAACAGGATTTGTGTTGTGGGGAAAATAAAGCTCATGCAAGTCACTAAAGAAATACATATTAAAACGACAAGGACAGCTAACTCTAAAGGTTATCTAATGTACATATGTGCTGTTGAGATATTTCTGAAGTGTTTTGAAAAGTTAAAAAAAAACTAAGAGACATATAATGAAAAAGAAAAACTGTGACCACTGAAAAGAATAAAGAGCAGACACTGGAAACTTCCTTTTAAAGAACTGGTGAAAAGCAGATTCATGAAAGCCTCATGGAAAAACAGGCTCACACATAGGTCATTTAGAGAGCAGCTTGCTTGGCAGATGGAGGGAGATGAGCTAGCTCCAAGTCAAGAGCTACATTGTTGGTACCCGGTAGGATAAAATGTTGCTTGAACATACAGAGAGTGCTAAGAACTGTGTAGTCATGTTTTGACAGTCCAAGTCTAACAGGTGAGTATTTGCTACTCTATCTCCCTATTTACTTGTCCCCACTCACGGGGAAAGCTGTATTTCAAACCTATAAAAAGTTACAACAAGAGAAATGCAGCACTCAGCAAATAGAAACAGATCTCGGCTGATGCCCTATAGAGTAAAAGTTTTTCCTTTCTTATAATTGGTTATGGAGTCCATGATATTTTTATTTTTATAATAGAACCAGATGTTGGACTTGGTAAAACAAACACATAAAGACAACCATACGTGAATATATTAAATTAGGAAATTGGGTCCTGCAAAGTAGCCTAGTGGCTAAAGTCCTTGCCTTGCAAGCACCAGGATCCCATATGGGCCCCGGTTCTAATCCTGGAGACCCTACTTCCCATCCAGCTTCCTGCTTGTGGCCTGGAAAAGCAGTTGAGGATGTTACAAGGCCCTGGGACCCTGCACCCATGTGGGAGACCCAGAGGAAGCTTCTGGCTGCTGGCTTTGGATTGGCTCAATTCCGTCTGTTGCAGCCACTTAAGGAGTGCATGATCAGACAGAAGATCTTTCTGTCTCTCCTCCTCTTTGTATATCTGACTGTCCAATTAAAAAAAAAATAGGGATCAACATAGCTTAAAAGTAATGAAAGATGCCCTGACAATATACATGCATATAAAATAAAAACAGAAATAATGAAATAGAATCCTTTAAAAACTTTGGAGTTAAAAAGCACAGTAACCAAAATAAAAATTGTGAAGCAATGTAATGCTAGATTGCAAATAGCAGAAGAAAAGCTCAACAGATTTGATATAGTGAAAAATGACTTTTTGAAAACAACATTAAGGAAAAATTTTTAGGGAGCCATGCAGTAGCGCAGCAACTAATGTCCTTGCCTTGCAAGTGCCAGGATACCTTATGGGCGCCGGTTCTAATCCCAGCAGCGCCACTTCCCATCCAGCTTCCTGCTTGTGACCTGGGAAAGAGGTTAAGGATAGCCCCAAAGCCTTGAAACCCTGCACTCATGTGGGAGACCTGGAACAGACTCCTGGCTCCTGGCTTCAGATTGGCTCAGCTCCAACCGTTGTGGCCACTTGGGGAGTGAATCAATGGCTGGAACAGAGCCCACATTGGATACAGGAACCACAGAGGGAGGTTTTTCCTGATATGCCACAGAACCAGCCCCAGAATGATGAATTATTTTACTCAACTAAAGTAATTGTAATGTTTTATGTTTTGATTGTTTGAGCTGTTTCATTCCTTACATTAAGAGTATGATGTGTGTCCTCCCACCATCTCCACAGATGAAGGTAACAATGTTGACTTCTGATCCTCTCTGCTGTGGTTAATAAATTCATAAAGATGACAGCAGAGGGATATTAAATATTGAAGGTGTCTGGATAACATTCTGTTACTTAATCACTCCCTGAGACATGATTTGAAATGCACATACAGGTCTCTTAGTCATATGCTATTGTATTTCATGCTAATACACCATGTCAAGGAATTATTAGCAAAAACAATCCTGTTGAGCATGCTTTTAAAAATAGCTGAAAGCAAAGATACCTTGCAGTATGTATTTCTATTCCTGAATAAAGGGAGGACTCCCAGTGCAACAATTAAATATATCTCAATAATATTATGCTAGATTTTTCCACCCTGGTCTATACCTAGAATGCCATGGTGCACATGAATAGTGCAACTTGTAACTGTTGCTGGAAGACTATTCTGCTGTAATAATTTGAGGAGTGGGAAAAAATAGAAGGTGAAGGTTAAGGAGAGAGAGAGAGAGGCAGGAGGTAAAGATACAATGCTGTATTATGGAAAATAATAAAAATAATTTTAAAAAGAAAATAAAAAACACATATCATTATTACAAATGGGAGAAGGTTGAATTTGCTGCCTGACAAATTCTTTTCTTTTGACTCTGGCTTAATATTCAATAAGAAGAAACTTGCTAATTTTTTAGAAAAAGGATGATATTTGGACTATAACAGAATGTCTTAGAAATTAAAGAAGTTCTAAGAATGAACTTAAATAAGAATATTTAACATAGTTACAAATAGAGAAAATGTATCACCAGCCAATCTGAAATATGATAACACCATGAAAAGTGGTTTTTGGAGATATTCACATAACTGTGCTACTAGACTGTCATTATCAAACTTTACCCTCGATGGCTCTGATACCTTAAACATTATTTCCTCCTTAAGAATAATGTCTATATCCTGTTCATATTACTGACACCAAAAAATATTTGTATGAATGAAATTATGCACTTGTTTCTTTAAGTGATTAGTAAATTTGTCAGCATGAAATAAAAAACAGACTAGGCCATTCCAGTGGATTGACCATTATTCATTTATCTAAATATCACAGGTGTTTACAAGCACCATTGACAGCAAAATACGTGTTTAAATAATTAGATGAAGCTTTAGTATTTAATCACAAAACCACAAAATGTTGGTAAGTTGTACATAATGCAACAGAGGAAAGGGGAGTAAATCTAAACTTTTAATTCTTAATTTGAAAGCACAACTTGAGAGGCTTCTCATTTGTATTAAACAGCTATGGCATTGAGGAAAATTATATATGTGTGTGTATATAATTACATACATATATGTATATAATTATATGTGTATATACATGCATGTATGTATATACACATATATCTAGAAGTATCTGGAAATAAATACATATATGCATATTTCTAGATAGAAGACAGAAGGTTCCTTGTATGTCAGAAAGGTTCTATTTAAAATATTTTATTCTATTTATTTTGATTATAAATCCCCTTCAAGTATAATCAATTCTACTACCTTATTTCAGCTCAGACTCCTTTTAGGGAAAAAAAAAGAATTCTCACCAGAGGAAACAGCAAAAACAACAACTCAGCCAACTGTTACATGCTTATGGGATGACTTGAGTTTCATTTCCTTTGAAATGTATTTTTCACAAGTTTTACAAAGCTTTGTGAAGTGGCTGTCATGTCAGCTCTCTTCCTTTATCTTTTAATATCAGTGCCTGGAGAAAGAGCTTCAAAAATGTTAAAATAAACTATAATAACAGATTCTCCCAGACAGTTGGTGTGTCTAAATATTCCTAATTCTCTTCAGGCTAGAAATTCTAGTTTTAAAATGAAGTTACTGTGGCATGCTTTCATAATTATAGAATTTGGTAGAAAAAAATGACAAAATCAATTTTATTTAATCATTTAAAATGAAAAATGAAAACGAATAAGAGTAAGTACTTCCATACTATTAATCTTTCAACATAATTGAATGAAGTTGCCTACTCAAATGATGTACATGGATTGAATGAATTAAAAAAAAGACAGCAGTATGTTGCCTACTTGAAACAACCCCATCATTTAAAGCACACAGACTGAAATAAAAATGTTGCAAAAAGATAAAGTATACAAACAGAAACAACAAAGTAAGTAAGAGCAGCTGGTTATGCATATTTTTGTTGTTATTATTTTCCATGATACAATTTTGTTAGTGTTTTCCCACCCCACTTTCCACCCTTCCCACCACCCCCAGCACTTCCTGCATATTATTACAATAGTATATCTCTTCCGTAACAATGACAAGGCAGGGCTCCGCTCCATAGTGTAATGGTTAAGGTCCTCACCTTGAATGCCCCGGGATCCCATATGGGTGCCGGTTCTAATCCCGGAAGCTCCACTTCCCATCCAGCTTCCTGCTTGTGGCCTGGGAAAGCAGTTGAGGACCGCCAAAAGCCTTGGTTCCCAGCACCCAAGGGGGAGACCCGGAAGAAGTTCCTGGCTCCTGGCTTCAGATTGGAGCAGCACCGGCCGCTGCCGCCGCTTGAGGAGTGACTCATCGGATGGAAGATCGTCCTCTCTGTCTCTCCTCCTCTCTGTACATCGGCCTTTCCAATAAAATAAATAAATCTTAAAGAAAAAACAAACAGTCACAAGGCCATCAGTCAGAAATTAGAGTGTATCATAACATTGTAGCTATCGACAATTTTGAAAAATGTAGTATTACATTGTCTGGATATATTTAACAGTTTCATTGGCAGTCCTCATTATAAAATATTAATGTGGAGTTAAGCCTTCTATAGAAATCTATTTATAAATACACATATACTCTTGGGTGTCCTTTAAACATGAGCATTTACTGAGGCTTTCTAGTAAGGGCTGTATGACCAAAAGGTGGTCTTCCAGCAACATTTGCAGCAATATTGCCACTTACAAGGATATTTACTTCAATTTAAATTTCAGATAAACAACATAATTGTAGGCAAAAAGTTGCATTTTGTACTATGCATACGTATTGTGTAACATTTTTGATACATTTATATTTTAAAAAGCTTTGGTTAGTGTCTTAAATTCAGTTAACTGGATTTCCTGTATTTTAACTTATTAAGCATAATCTTTCCAATTTTAAGACAAAGCAAGTATGGAAATCAGAGAAGGTGCACAACAGATTTGAATGGATTCCTAAATCCACATTGCCTATGATGATTCACTAGGTCACTGAGGCAATGATGTGAACTTGGCTGAAAAATTCCATAATTTGATTTCAGATCATTCCATCACTCTGAAAGGAATCCTCCAAGTTCTAACCTTCCAATTACTATCTTCTGGCAATGACATACCTACTTTCTAAATTTATCAATTTGCTAATTCTAAACACTTCCTATAAATGAGAACATGCAATATTTTCCTTCTGTGTATGGCTTATTTTTTCTCTTTTTTAATTTTCTTTTTAAAAATGCTGTTATTTTCCAGTCCTGGCTCAGTAACCTAGTGCCTAAAGTTCTTGCTTTGCATGCACTGGGATCCCATAAGTGTGCCAGTTCCAATCCTGGCAGCCTTGCTTCCCATCCAGCTCCTGTATATGGCCTGGGAAAGCAGTTGAGGGCAGCCCAAAGCCTTGGGACTCTGCACCCACATAGGAGACCCAGAAGAAGCTCCAGGTTCCTGGCTTAAGTTTGACTCAGCTCTGACCATTGCGGCTGCTTGGGGAGTGAATCAATGGATGGAAGATCTTCCTCTCTGTCTCTCCTCTTCTCTGTATATCTGACTTTCCAATAAAAAATAAACACATCTTTAAAAATATTTTTTTAAAAATACACTTTATAAAATATTTATTATTTTCCATGACATTTGTATGGTTAGAAATTCCCCCAGTACCTCCTACCCTCTATCTCTGTTTTCTCCTTCCACCATTTTCCTCCATTTATTACAATAGTATAGTTTTTGAGCAACTCCAATATACTACTAATTAAGTAAAGGATGACATTGGGGAAAATGTAGTATCATATTTTTCAGGTATATTTAAGAGTTTCATTGATAATCTTTTTTATCAGAGTTGGGTTGGATACTCAGTGTATCTTCACTTTCCATGGTGCATTTATGAGAACGTATGTGTATTCATTCCCCTATATCTGCTCTGAATTTTGCATGAAGATGCCTCATATCAGAGAGAATATATATCTGTCCTTTTAAAATTGGCTTATTTCATAGAGCATAATCTACAGTTGGTATCATTTTGTGGCAAATGGCAGAATTTTGTTCTTCTTTGATGGCTAAGTAGTGGTCCATGGAAGAGACACACCACAGTTACTCTATCCATTGCACTTGCTAAGGGGATCTGAGCTGTTTCCACACCCTTACTCTTGTAGATTGTACTGCTATAAATACAAGGTTGTAGGTTGCTTTCTCATACAAGTCACTTCTTCGAATGTGTTTCCAATAGTGGATAGATCCATTTTAAGTTACCTTAGCGTTCTTCATAGTGACTGGCATAGTGACTGCACTAGATTACACTCTAAACAGTAGTGAAGTAGAGTATCTTTACCTACACCCACAGCAGCAGGTGTTGTTATTAGATTCTCAAATTTAGTTAAACCTCATTGGAGTTAGATAGATTCTCAGTGTAGTTTTTATTTGTATTTTCCTTATATCTAAGGTATCTGAAAATTTATTCATATGTATGTAGTCCATTTGATTTTGTTCTTTTGAAAATGTATCCTCAATGTTAGCCCTCACATGTTGTTTAGTGAAAATATTTTTTTCTCCTCTTTTGTTATTTGCTTCTTCACTTTGTTGATCATAGTCTTTGCTTTACAGAAGGTGACAGAACAGGTCTTGTTTCCAATGGCCGCAGCCGCCAGTGTAGAGCCAATATGAAGCCAAGAGCCAGAACCTTCCTTTGGGTCTCCTGTGTGAGTCTAGAGCTTTCCCAGGCCATAATCAGGAGTTAGATGGAAACTGGGATAAAGCGCAAATGCACCTGTACCCATATAGGATCCCAGTGCTTGCAAGGTGAAGATTTAACCATTGAGCCATGGTGCCTACCAGAAGCTCTTACGAGTTTTTTTTTTTTTCTTCAATTTGGTCTTTTACTTCTTCTATGTATAAAGCATGTCATCTGTGAACACAGATAATTTTAATCCTCACTTGCTATTTCAGTTAGTTTATTTTCTTTTTCTGGCATATCAGATAACATAGGCTTCAAAGTAACCATGAAAAGAGATGAAGTAGGTTACCACCTAACGATTAAAGGATCCATTTAGCAAGAAGAATTAATGATAATAAATGTAAAAGCATGAAATGCCAGGGTGCCGAGCTACATAAGAATAATATTAGTTTTGAAGGGAGAAATAGACTATAACATAATATGGCTAAAATGGCAAGACCAAATCATTAGCTATCGAAATGAATCCTAAATGGAAATGACCTAAATTAATCAATTAAAAGTCATGGATTCACAGACTATATCAAAAATAAAGCCCATCTATCTGTTTCCTACATTGGACACATCTCACCAGCAAAGATCTGTGAGAAATGAAGGTGAAGTGATGGAAAAGGTTATTCCAGGCTAATGCAAAGGAAAAATAAATTGGTGTAGCTGTTCTTATTTCAGGTAAGACAAGCTTTTATGTGAAGCATTAAAAGAAATGCAGACACCACATAATAAACAAGGAATCGAGCAAGACGAAATCACCATAACACATCTATACACACCAAATGCCAGGACACATAGCTTGAAAGTCCAATATTAAGATACCAGCACATATAGTTTGTGATTTGACTTTGCTGTCTGCTTCTAAACTATACCTGGGTCGTGTGTGACATAATACTTCCTTCAACCTCTTTTGTAACAGAACTAGTCCTGTTCATGACGTTAAACCCTCATGACTTAGTTACTTCCCAAATCAATACACCTTTTATCTAAACAATGGGGATTGACTTTTAACATGCGTTTTGGAGGGGCAGATAATTTGAATCACACATTACATATATAGGGAGATGTATCTGGCAAAGCTAGATGAATGCAAAAATAGATATCTACCAAGATTTCTTCATTGCACATATTTATAATATGAAGGATTCAATAGAAATGTATAGAACAGTTTGAATGAGTCCAGTAGTCAGGGTGAGAGGAGTCACCAAGACCAGTTCCACTGTAGTATGACGACAGATGGCCATCAACAACTTCTTAGAAATTTACTGTGACTTACGCAGTCTGAGTTGAGCCATAAAGTTAAGCCATTTTCCAGGTAATGAACTATGAGTTTCGTATCTGTATTGCTTGTCACTTCTTCCTCTTATTTCCTGAATTTTGCAAGTCTGTGTCTCCTAAAAAACAGAAGGGACTAATGTGAACCACCAACCTACTTTATAAAATCGAGCTATATAAAAATTACATGGTATGGAATTATCAGCCATTGTTAATCAATCACCAATGTAAACATTACTTGTATTTTAAAAAGAACACCAAAATGATGGGGGCAGCAGTATGTTGTTGTGAATACGGCTGCTGCCTCAATACCAGCATCCCATATAGGCCTGATTAAAGTCCTGGATGTTCAAATTCCAATTCAGGCCCCTGCTAGTGATCTTGGGGAAGCAACTGAATAACGCCCAAGTGCTCGGACCCCTGCAGGGGAGGCTTGGAAGAGCATACAATTTTATGTCTGTCCTCACTTCCTCAACAAATGTTTTAGAGAACCATTGATGTTGCTTTGTAAAGGATAATTGTTCAGTTTTCATTAAAAATAACATTATATTACATACAATTTCATAACACATGTGGATTTTTTCAGATTTTATTTTTATAGTTTATTTTTTCATATCTGCTAATTATGAACAATGATATGAAATACCATGATATGAAATACCATGATATGAAATACTGGATATTCTTAGTTATTTCATGTTTATCTAAGTTATGCTTTCCTGTTTTACACTTTATGTAAAGCAAATTTTTTTGAAGTGTTATCAACTTGATTTGAAATGAAGGATACTAAATGTATTATGTTATGTGAGCAGATCTCAGAATCAGCGACTTAAAATTTCTTTTGTAGTAGGTGATAGGTCGTATTTTACCAAACTGTGCATTAATGCAACTGAAAATTAATAATACAATATTTGCTAGAGTATTTATAACAGCCTGCATATCTGTCAACAATGATTGGTAGCTTCATAAATAGTAGGTATTGAATACCTTGTCACAGGCAAAACTCAGATTCAGGAGTGATGACCATTGTGACAGTTTTAAGAGGTGGGACATTTGAGAGCTGATTACGTCAGGAGAGTTCCAACTTCATGGATAAAATTAATGCCGCCACAAAAGGGTCAGTCTGGCTACCTCTGACTTTTTGTGCTTTAACTTTCTGAAATAGAATATGGCAAGGCAAGGACATTCTCTCTATCAGACGACACTTTAATATTGGATTTCCTGACCTCCAGAACTGTGAAACAATAACTTTCTGTTCATTATAAATTACCCAGTCTGCATTATTTTATTACAGGAGCACAAATGGATGAGAATCACAATCTTTCCAGTGACTTTTATTACCATTGTTTTAATTTTAGCCTGTGGCTAAGTAAATAATGATGTGTCACAATGACACATCACCATAACTCTAATGATAATATCATTGGCCAAACTTTAATGTCTGTTACTTACATGGATCTCCCCTTTAGGAGTACTTCTTCAATATTTATCCCTCTTTTTAACTGACTTTTGCTTTTGAATAGTTCTACATTATCTTTCATTACTATTGTCATAAATAACCCTTGTGTTTACCTCTGTTAAAATATTTTGGAATTTAGTCTTAGATTTTCAATTTCAATGTTTTCATTTATTGTTTTCTAAAAAGAAATTGCTAATGTTGCTCCGGTTTAATTCATGAAATACTTTGTGGGCCCAGCGTGGTAATCTAACTGCTGAAGTCTTCATCTTGCACACTGCGGGAAATCATATAGGGGTTGGTTCCATTCCGGCAGCCCATTTCCCAGCCAGCTCCCTGCTTGTGGCCTGGGAAAGCAGTCAAGGGTGGCCCAAAGACTTGGGACCCTGCACCTGCCTGGGACCCAGAGGAGGTTCCTGGCTACTGGCTTTGGATCGATGCATCTTGGGCTGATGCGACGGCTTGGGGAGCAAAGCATCAGATGGAAGAGCTGCTTCTCTGCCTCTCCTCTCTATATATCTGACATTGTGATAAAAATAAATCTTTACAAATGTTTATAATTAATTAATGTCTTTTTAATCATATTTTCAAATATTTTTCTAGTATTGCATTGTGAAAATGTAATTTTTACATCACTAATGGATATTTGCATTTATTTATACTATCCTGTTACTATAAACAATGTCATAACTATTTTGTTTTAATAAAGCCTTAAGTTATTTCTCATTAGTGTATATTGCCTTGTTTTAATTATTTCTGCTTATTTCAGATACAGAGATAAAGGCAGGTAGGACAGAGAGCCCATCTACTCGTGTAATCCTCGGTCCCTGTGATATACAGGTTTGGACCACTTCAAGAGCCAGGTTTCTTTGTCTTTCCTGATTGTTCAAATTGACACTGTGTTAAATAGAAGAGTTCAACATGGGCTGTCTTTGCTTATTCCTGATTCCAAGGTCTTTCTTCATTGATTATAATGTTAACTCTGACCTTTACACACCTGACTTACATTAGGTACAGATAGTATTGTTCTAGTTGTGAGGTACTGTTATAATTAAAACATATTCAAATTAGCCAATTGCCCTCTGCTCTTGTTTTATTTTATTCTTATATTTCACTTAAGCATTCACGATAAGTCAAGCTGCAATTCCACACTTAACACTTTCTTCAGTTCAACTTCGTTTTCTATTGATAAATTCTACATTTGATCAAACACCAAAACATGAGCATAATTCAGTTAAGATCTCTGTCATTTTTGCATCAAGGTTAATGGTTCTTCCAGTTTTTAATAACAAATTTATCATTTTCATCTAAAATTTTGTCAGAATTTCCTGGACATTCAATATTTGTTAACATTCTGATCACAACTATATAGATAATATCTTTTTTCCTGCTCTGCTTAGGTTTAATCAGATTATCTAGTTGCACCTTTCTCAGAATATAGAAATTTATTTTTCTAGTTTTCACTTCAAAACTCTTGTAGCTAATATACATTGCCACTGTCATTGTGAATTCCATGTTTTAAATATGTTAAAGTTGCTAGCACAATGGCTCAATAGGTTAATCCTCTACCTCCAAGCACTGGCAAGCCATATGGGTGCTGGTTCATGTCCCAGCTGTTCCACTTCTCACACAGCTCCCTTCCTGTGCTATGGGAAAACAGTAGATTATGGACAAAATCACTGGGACCCTGAACCTCTGTGAGAGCCCTAGAAAAGGCTCTTGGCTTCAGATCAAGTCAGCTCTGGCCCTTGTAGCCATTTGGGAGAGTGACCCAATCTTTTTCTGTCTCTCCTCTCTGAAAATCTACCTTTTCAATAAAATAAATAAATCTTTAAAAAACAAAAAAGAAAAAGAAAGAAATTATGGGGTCTGGCATCATAGCTCAATGACTAAATCCTTGCATTTCAAGCAGTAGAATCCCACTTGAACACTTCTCTGCTTCCTGCTTGTGGCCTGGAAAAGTTGTGGAGGCTGGGTCAACCCACATGGGGTACATGGAAGAAGTCCTCACTCCTGGCCTCGGATCAGCTAAGTTTTGGCCATCACAACCACTTGAGAAATGAACCAGTGGATGAAAGATCTTTCGTTGTCTTTCCAATAAAAAATAAAAAAAAAAATGAAGAGAGAGAGAAACTATGGAGTAGGTAATTCCAAATCACCCACAATTTAAATTTAGCAAGAAATAAAATTTCAACATTAATTGTAACCTTCCATTCCTTCTTTATAGTTACTTCAGTGCAAATTTGGAAGTACCGAGTAATCATATTTAGTGAAGGCAATGATATAAGTAGTTTTTCTGTCCTCGTCCTAAAATTCTCACATGGTTTTTCCTAAATAACCCTAAATCTTTCCATTGATAATATAAAAGTTATCTAAAGTAAAATGAAAGGTAAAATAAGGCAGCCAACACAAAGGCTGAGTTAAATAACCCATGCCAGAAGGCAGAGCAAGCATTTCCTTAAGATGCCAGTAGGTAGTAACCAGTATGTGGTTCATGAAACATAGCTAAGATAAAGGCAAAAAAGTTAGGGGCTACATTATTCCAAGATGAGGGTACAATATTACAAATTTTGCTATTCTTCAGCTCAGGAGCAAATGTCCTTTGTAGAACTTGTAATTAAGCACACTTAATTGAGTGTTTGATGGTTCAGGGTAGTTCTAAAACAAAGAACAGGCAATGCGAGGAATCTCTGTAAGTTTTAAAGTTCTCTTTTTCTCTTTTTCTGTCCAAAAGTTGTAGACATAAACATTGTCAGGCATGGAAACACTGAATGGGAATGAATGGAGAAATGGAATCAAAGCTTTGAGATAATAAACATTGCTTACCACCAAACTTTAATGTAACTAAAAGCTTAAAGAAAAATATTCTTATTGGTTTTGTTAGTACATGTAACATGGATGTATTCATGTTGAGATCAGATTAATTACACATAAAATAATATGTTTTACTTGCAGGTATAGTGAGCCATGAGAACATACATTCCGACTAAATGCTTATCTATATTTTCACTTACTCCTCCAGAATTGTATATCTCAATCTGGTTCTTTTCCTGTTTCTGTCATGTGCTCTATTTTGCCTTTTATCTGCAGATACATTTCTAAAACATCATAATTCTTTCTCTTAAAATCAGATCCAATCTCTTCCTCAAAAATTCCATTGTTGACTATAAATCATATGAATGCTTCTCTTCAAAATGTGTGTGGTTATTTTAAATCAGTTTAACATGTAATCTTAAAAAAACTGTACGTATTTCAGCTTTTTCATGTCCCATCCAGATCATACAAGGCACATGGAACATACTCAGAAGTAGTAAGCCAGTGGAACATTGTGTAAATGGGACTCTCTAGAACAGTTGGAAGCTTTTGAAGCGTCTCCAGTGTCACAGCTAAGGATGCTCTGGGTCCCTCACAGTTCTGACTCGTCTGATACTATGTAATTAACTCAATGCAAAATCTTTGCTTTTCATATTTTCATTTTTCAAAATTTCAATCTTACTAACGCCACAGAACTTTAGCAATAGTAAAACCTATGAAATTCATGATAGGTAATATGAAATTCACTCCTGCAAGAGTGAGTCACTGCTTTACCACAAAACATGATAAATACTTGAAAGACACATATTATTTCATTCTATAAAGTTATATCATAATTACATTTAAAATGTTATGAAGAAAGCAAAAGAAAAATAGTAAAATTGCTGATAAGATAATATATTTGCTTATTGAATTTTGTACAAAGGGAGCTGATGCATTTTTGTTTTATTATTTGGAGGGTACATTTTTAAGGCATTATTTAAAAAAAAATTGATTTCCTGATTGTCAAATTGTAGAACCAGCCTGTGGTCAATTTGCTTTTGCTCTCCAATATTCCTGAACAGTTAATCATAACAAGTAAAGGGGATATGTGTGACTGAAAACAAACATAAAAATAGTTATTTTATGGATGAGTGAAATGTGCTCCTTAAAACAGTGTGTATGCCTCACATCATTCTTTCTCTAACTGCATATTCAACCTTATAGTACAAAAAACACATGATATGAAAATGTATAGGTTGCAGTTCATCTCTTTTTCTCTGCACGTACATATAATAATATCAGTTGAAATCATTTGAAAATTTCTTGACAAAGGTTTGTATTCCACTTACTACATTTTCTAAATTAGAATACATTCCCATTAAAATATACAATAAATGTCTTTTTAATTTCTACCTTCACTCATATAAATGGAAAATCCAAATTGAAAACATATGTTGGGGTTGGCATGTCACCACAACTTTGAACACCATTTTAAGATCCACAGTCAAAATCAGAGAATCTTTGTCACATTGCTTCTATGCTGGATTCCTAATGATATTTGCGGGGAGGCAGTGAAGGATGACTAAATTGTTGTACCTCTTCCACTCAAACAGAAGACTTGGATGCAATTCTTTGCTCCTGGTCTTGACTTGACTCAGACTCAGCTGTTGTGATTTTTTTAAGGAGTGAAACAGTATTTGAAAGATCTCTTTCTCTGTCTTTCCTATTCCTCACATTGCCTTTCAAGTACATAAACAGATAGATATGTAAATAGATAACTGCTTTAAAAAATATATGCAACGTTCCTTTTGGTTTCAATTATTTTAATACATATTTATTTATTTGAAAGTTGGAGTTTTCAAAAGAGAGAGAGAGAGTTTTTCCATTCTCTGATTGACTCCAAATATCAGCTGCAATGGCCAGGTCTGGGCCAGGTTGAAGCCAGGAGCTTGACTGATGTCTCCCATGAAATGTGTAGGGGCTGTTTTCACGGAGCTCTCTCTGAAGTGGAGCAGCCAGGATTCAAACCAGAGCCTTTAAGGGATGTCAGGGTCAAGGACCACAGTTTCACCTGTTACATCACAGCACTGGAACTACATTTCCAAACAAACTTACACATTTTCTCCTATTTCATAGACAGACTTGTAAGCCTGAGTGAAATGTGTTTTTGGGAAATTTATGAAGTCTGTAAACATTAAAGCTAGTTTTATATATCTAGGTTGTAGTACTTAATATGAATCTTATTAAAATTAAGCAACTCAAATTCAACATACCGTATGATCCAGCAATAGCACTCCTAGGAATATATCCAGAACAATTGTTTTATGAGAAACCAACATGCACTCCTATGCTCATAGCAGCACAATCAGTAATTGCAAAAACATGGAAGCAACCAAAATGCCCATCAACAGAGGATTGGATACGAAAGCTATGGTTCATCTACTCCATGGAATACTACTCGGCTATTAAAAAAAACAAAATGCAGTTCTTTGTGGCCAAATGGGCCAAACTGGAAACCATAATGCTAAGGGAAATGAGCCAATCCCAAAAGGTTAAATACCACATGTTTGCCTTAATTTAAGATGATATGATGTTATGTATAACATGTTATGTTTTGAATGTTATATGTTGTGTATAAACTAAAATTGAAGTATAGGTGAGGTGGTCACAGAAGGTGACTGGGAACTCGCATTTATTTTTAACATATTGGTTACTCATTACTATGTCAATTAATTCCATAATGATGTAAATTTTTGCTGATGGTATGTTGGAGCTTTCAATTGACTGGGATGATACTCTGCTGGCTCTGTCTTCAGACCAGAGAGGGTATACCTAAGAAGCCGTTGAACTTGACTGGACAATAAGATGCTGGACTCTATGTTTGGTATACGCTTGCAATGGGGGAATCTCAACTGAACTTGAGCTGTGGTTATGCAACTAGGTGGAGGAATCCACCATGGTGGGGGGGTTTGGGGAGGGGTGGGGAGAACCCAAGTATCTATGTAATTGTGTCACATAATACAATGTAATTACTGAAGTTAAATAATAAACAATTAAAAAAAATTAAGCATTTTTATTTATGTCATAAAATAAAGAATTAAAATTAGACTTGTAGAATACAAAATACTTATTTTAACTTCCTCTTTTTTCCACTTTTTAGAGTTTAATAAATATTAGTGTGGTCATAAATATGTCTCAATGAGTCCAAAAAGTTTTGTGCAAAAAGAATATTTCTATACTATATAGTTTATAATACATTTCCTTGTAAATTATGAGAAAAACATTACATATTAATGGGTATTGATTTTACCAGTTAATGAATAATATATTAAGATATACATACTACTATATATTGTATATTTATATCGCTTTGTGGTAGGAATTAATCCTTAATGTGGGAACCAACTACTGCATAAAAAAAAGATATTTCAAAAAAAAAGGACTCTTATATTACTGTTTAACTTCAGTGTATGTCTTGCTATCTTACTAGGAAAACTGAATGACTAAGCTTTCTCACCTGGTGAATGTCTTGCTCTTTTCCTTTGATGAAGGGGTCAAAAATGTTTAAAAATATTTCATTTCCTAAAAAATAATTAATTTTAAGTAAAATATCAATATTTTCGGTGTTGAAACACTTCTGGTTAAATATGTTATCTCATAAGATAAATGTGCTCTTTTTGCCACACAAAATTTTTTGATATATGGTAAGAACATTCCTAGCTAAAATGATTTATACTCATACCACTAATTGCTCTGTATGTTGGCTGACATATCTCACTCAGTAAGTCAGTAGTTATGTAGTTGTAAAATTCTAATATTAGGTTTGAGTTCATGTGATGTTCATATAAAAAACTGGATTACATGTGTTTTAAAATAAGACCACGCATATCATAAAGGATGTTTACATAAATGCAATTGAAAGGCACATTAGGGGCTGTCACCATGGTTTAGAGAGCTTATCCTCTACTTGCAGTATACCAGATGGGCATTAGTTTTAGTGCCGGCTGGTCCTCTTCTGATCCAGTTCCCTACTTATGGAATAGAAAAGCAGTGGATGATGGGTCAACTCCTTGGGCCCCCATACACACATGGGAGACCTGAAAGAGGCTCCTAGCTACTGCCATAAGATTGACTCAATTATAACTATTGTGACCATTTGGGGAGTGAATCTGAGGATGCAAGCTTTATTTACTTCAGCTTCTCTCTGTAAATCCTCCTTCCAAAAAATATAAATAAATATATTTTTAAGAGAAAGGCACAATCCTTTATTTTTAAGAAGATATATGCCATTTTGTAGTATTGGGAACCCAGATGAAGTTCCTGCCTCTCAGCTTCTGCCTGGCCCAATGCTGACTGTTTGTGGACATCTGAAGAGTACACATTCAAATAAGTAGATATTTAAACACAGAGAGAGAAAGTGAGAAAGAGTTGATATCAGAAAGCAGAATCAATTCATATGCAATAAAATCAGAGAAAGAACAAGACCTGCCATAAAGACAGTTAAATGTAAGGTCTCACATTAGTGAATAATAAATTAAGAGTACAGATTGTTACTTCTCTATTTAGGGTAAACATTATACAGTTCAAGAGTTTGTTCATTATCAAAACACCATGCATTTTTTCCCTCTACATTCCATTCTGTATAAAAACAGTTACTTTCTTAGATTTAAATGTGAGCAAAAATTAGTAAAAATTAGTAAGATGAAACTAATTGGCAAGCTAGAGAAGAAAAACAATTTCTTCTGGTCTTTTCACAAACAGAAGCTTAAAGTAAGAAGATACATACCATATGGCTTGAAGTATTATTGTAGTACCAAAGCACCAGGGCAGGAGAGAGAAAGCAATCTAGAGACACACTCCACTTTTGACCCTGATAAAAGGGAAGATTATTTGCAAGGTCACAGAAAGATATAGTCAAGAATGATTTGTATGTTATTGTAAATGTATTGTAAGTCATAAAAATCTGAGAGTCTGGACAAATTTAAGGAGGAAGAAATCATTGAGTATGTATAGAAATGCAAAAATAAATAAATCCTACATAAGAGATATTTTTAGTTCTTATGTAAGAAAAGAAACAAAACAGTTCAGAGCGTATCAATTTTTAAATTGTTTAGAGAAATAAAGAAACAGGAGATACTGGCTGCTTACTAAAGGAAGTATTCTACACTGTTCTTTAATAAATGTGAATTCCTTTGTATTAAAATAATTTTATTTATATAACATGTTTTTTATAAGAAATAATGGTAATAAAATTCTCATTATCTGTAGTGTTATGGTTTGTCATACCTGTCCAAAGTGTACAGTAATTGTTGGAAATTTTCTTCTGTAAGTTACTATTACTTAAAGATGCATTGACAATTAAAAAGAACTTGGAAAATATATTAAGAACTAATATATCAATTAATCTAAATCATTTTCTTTGGTTTAGAAATTTAATATATTTAATTAGGAGGACTTTTTTTTTGAATCTGTTGTGCAAAGACAGGTAGAAGACACCTGTCAAATCAGACATATCTCTCTATGACACATGCAAAACTAAAGTGCCAGATTTGAGTCTTGAACATGAAAACATACACTTCATATTTTTCACCTTCTCATTATTTTGACAGTGTGTCTGGGAGAGTGAGGATACACCAACTGTAACAGGAATTACGGACGCTGATAAAGTTTCCAAACACATAACTCTAGAAAACTTTTTGGGTTAAAATCGTGTGAGCATTCTAGGGAATTATGAGCCATCGGTTAGTGATCTTGCCTTATAAAACAGGAATAAGCTTCCAATAATGTACTGGTGAATAGATCTTATTCAAGACTTTTAACTACTCACAATAATATTTCATATATGCATTTATATGTACAGGATGTGCATTTATTTATTTGTAGAGGGGGACTTGAATATATTCATGTGAAATGGTATTAAAAGATTGGTTTATTTCACTTGAAAAAAAGATTAAAATCCATACATAGATTTTTCATAAGCTGTATCTTCTTCCACAAATTGAGGTAACCTAGTACATCCGTGTATGTAAATACTTGTATTTCAAAATCATAATAACACATGGTTTATATTTACTTTGTTGCAAACAAAGTGAGACTCATTAAAATTATATGACAATGAACATCATTTGTTATCTTTGTCACCAAGATTTATGCCTTCTATGTGTTTCCTCTTGTGTCCTGAATTTTCATATGTCAGTAGTTCCAGGCTGGCTCCATGTCCATTCATTCCAACCCTGTTTCTTCACAGCAAGCTTCTATAGTCAGTTCAGATTATTTCTAGATGAACTGTTCCATGTAACAGTGTAATTTTCATTCCATATGTTAAGTAGGTTTGATTGTTTTAAGTTTATTTGGTCTTAAATTTCTGAATTTTAAAAGTACAGAGGGAAAGATGGCTTTCGTGGCTGAAGCATGCAAAGGACAAGGATGGGCCTGGCCAAAGCCAAAAAGCATCAGCTCCAGCCAACTCTGCTATGCAGGGAACAGAAACCTAAATACTGGAGTCATCATCTGCTTTCCAAGATCCACAGAGGAGGAAGTTAGATCAGAAATAGAGAACCAGGGACCAGAACTGCCACTCTGTTAAGGGACACATCTCAATCTGTTGCTTACATTGCTGTGCCTCGGTGACAACTCCCAGCTCCTTTCTTGTAGCTTGCATTTAGTCCTTTGATGTTGTTCTTATATCTCAGCTTTATGGCGATATTAAGCTTTACCAGAATTATTTTTAATCACTCTTAAAGAAAAACAAACAGAAAACGAGAAAGCATAGTTGTTCAAAGTTGTCATAGCATTCAGCCCCAAATCTAAAGCAACTAACTCAAAATGAAAACAAGAAGCAATCTTAAATGTTTAATAAGATATAACCTCACTAGATCAAGAGATAAGAACAGAGCCTGCACAAACTGCCCCCTCTTCATTTTCTCTTTGACTGACTATGCATCTCTCCCCACTGACCTTTATGTATCTCTACACAGGCCCATTTACACATTGTGAGATGGTCTGTCATCACAGACATGAGAGGCATCTCACTGTTCATGGAGCTCAAAACTGCTACAGTTTTTTTTTTTTTTAGAAAAATAATTATTTTTATTTTCTAATTATATTTTTGACAATCTTTACATAGTTAATTACAGTAAAAAGGTTCAAGGGTTATAGGGAAGTGGGTAAGACTATTATTTCCATATTGTTTCCTTCATGTATCTGAGGTAAAGGGGGATATTAAGGGAGAAGCCCCACCAAGTTTCCCACCCACCCCAAGTCCTGGATGTGGGACAGGCTCCGAGGTATTTGCTCAAGTGGTTTTGATAGTTCACCAGTTGCCAGTCTTGCCACTCCAAGCACGATGAGGTCGTTGAAGAATCCACTGATTGACATAGTCCATCATAGAGTGTCCATTTGCCTAGTATTTCGCTGCCAACATATAACTGAAGTGGTTGATTGACATGTTCCGTCTTTTGTCTTTTCTTGGCTAGGGTTCTGAGTCCAGCATTTTGATCGGGGAGATCCCCAAAGAAACTTTGAGGTATTCCCAGACGAGATTCTTGTATGTTCTAGCAAGCACAGGGCCCGGCACAGTCCATCACCATAATCAGCTGGTGGTTGCAATTGCTGGATTGGTTCTGTTTTCAGTCCCGAGTTGCACTGGAACCAATGGGTGTTGCAGTCCAGTCTGGTTCTGCTCAGCACACACTCGGCCCTCACATAAACCAGTGGGAGCTGCAGCCTAGTCGGAGTGACCCACAATAACCCCCACCAGGCCCGCCCCTTACCCTGGTTTGCCAGTATGTGTAGCAGACTAGTCTATTCTATCCCACATCCCCTTCTGCTCTCGTACATGTCAATGGGTATTGAAGCTTAGTTCCATCTAACCAGCTCAACTATCCAGCCCTCACAGATGTTGTTGAGTGCCTCTCTGTCTAGCCACCCCAGCCCCCGTCCTAGTTTTCATGCCCTCTCGAGGGAGTAATAACCCAAGAGGGAGGAGCCCACTATTTCCCTCCCAGGTCTCTGTCAATCCCGGTTTATGCACTCTTTAGATAGTTCTGTTGTTTGACTTGACAGAATTAGCCCCCAGTGCCAGCTTCTGCCATCTGATGCTGTACTAAGCCCAAACAACCCTCACCCACTCTAATTTATGCTTGCACCAGTAGGAATAATCTGCCCAGCCTGGCTTTTCCCTGATCTAGTCCACATGAGGCACACAGGTGTTGTAGCCCTGCTTAATCTGATCTGTCCCTATCCCAGCCCACGTTCTCCAGTGGGAGTAGCTGTCCGGCATGGGGACCAGCCCCTTAATCCCCCTGCCGGCTCTGCCCCCTCCCTTCCTGGTTCTCATGTGTGCTGGTTGGGTGCTGCAGTCACATCCAGTACAGGCAACCTCACCCTGGTATTCCATATTGTGCACTGGTTTCTGTTGCGACCAAACCTGGCCCGACCAACACTATGTTCTGGTGTTTGGATTTGCCAGTGAATAACATGAACTGATTCAGCCTGGTCTGCTCCTGACCCATGCCAAATGTATGCCAGTGGGAAACTTTCCATGGCCAATTCTGGGCTGTTTCCTATCATGCTTCTTGCGTTTACCTGCAGGGGCTGTGTCCTGCCAGAGGAGTTGCCCAGGCTCCTCCATCAGAACCTCTCCCAATGCCAGATTTTGTGCATATCAGGGGGTCCATGAGCCAGTCCTACTCAGTTCACCTCCTGTCCTAGCAGGAACAGTGGCTTTTCTTGGCTGGCTTTCAACCCATTCTGGTTCTTGTTGTTGGATGTTTCAGCCGGCCATGGCTCGTCCATACCCACATACAGCTCACATATGGCTCAGTAGGGGTTGAGACCATGGCTCAGTAGGGGTTGAGACCATGGCTCAGGAGGTGTTGAGACCTAGCCTAGTCTGTCCCACTTCTACCCTGGTCCTCCAGGACACAAGACGGTGTTGGGGTCTAGCCCAGTTTGGTGCATCCCGTCCCAGTCCACACTATTGCCAAGGGAGACTACAACTGTTTCCTAGTTAGAACGCAGCCCCCATTCCAGCACACTTGCCGCTTGGTGGGAACCTCAACCCAGTTAGGGTGTCCCCTTAGCTCCCCAACCAGGCCTGTTCCCAGCCACAGATCATGCGCATGCCAGTGGTTGCTCTGACTCAGCTTGGCTCAGTCCCTCACTTGTCCTGGCCTCAGCCTGAGACACTGTGCCTTAGCATCCTTGACTCACGTAGACCAGTAGGTGCCAAGAGCTCGGCATGACCTGTGCTGCATCCTGGTTTCTAGTTTCGCTTGTAGGCAAAGGTTTGCTCAGTCCTGCCCTGTACATCCCGTTCCATTACCAATTTACATATTGGCCAACTATTGGAGTTACTTTGCCCAGCTTGTCTGACCCCCAGGTCTGGACCACATGTTCACCAGCGGGAGCTATGACTCTCCAGGGGAGTTTCCCAAGTCCACTTGATCCCCTAAAACTCCTGCAGTTTTAAGACCCAAGAATAGTGTACAGGAAAGGGGATATGGTAGAAGCAGATCGCTACTGAGTAATGATTCAAAGTGAGAAAAATGTGTTTTAGAGTTTCCCTTCATTCACCAAACCTTGCAAAGATGTCTCTGGAGACTCCAGATAAAGAAACCTAGCTGACAATGAACATGTCTGGGGAAGCGGGCTGATCTCTGTATTCATGTAGAGGAGACTGACTCTTTGATTATACCCACTTGGAAACAGTAGTGTGTTTACCATGTACCTGATCTAGTGTTGTAGTTTGAGATTTTCATTCATGATTTCTTTGTTTGTATTGATAGTCATACTTTAAACTTGCACTCGATTTTTTAACCAAAAGTCAGACTCAGATTAGTTGTGGAGTCCTAAAAGTTTGTCAATATTAACTGGTCAATATGTAGTGTAACAGATAACTAAAATTAATTTCTGTGTCCAAGATTTGTACCCTTTTCAATCTCTACATAGCCTCTGGTAGCCAGCTTTACCATTAAATCAAACCTTTCCTTTAAATGTCACGTAAAAAAGTTAACATTTCAAATTACTAAATAAATATGTTTTGGCCAGTGATACATTCCCAAAAGCATGAAATGTGGATACATCTACCATTCAATATCCTTTTTACTCCTTATATTTTATATCTTCTATCTTACACAAAGATGGTTTCATTCTTCCAGACACACCTGTTCTATTATGAAGTTGATTCTATTCATTTATCAACTTGTGAGAATTTATTCCATCAAAATATTTTGTATATGCCATCTTCCATGAATCCATCAATTTCAGTAACTTATTGTATATTAGCAACTTTACAATAATATGCTAGTCTCTTCCCCTCCCATTATTTCTACCCCCTATAATATTTCTACCCATACATTTCTAACAATTTTTTTGTTTTAGAGGTCAAAAATATACCCCCTTTCTCCATTTTCTGCTTCTCCTTTCTCATGATAAAATTCTCTTAAAACAGTTATTTAATTTATAATAAAACAGAAATATGAATCACCAAAACACATAAACCAGAAGAATATCTCATTAAAATATTATATAAACATAAGGTGGATGATGTCAGTCAGCTATATAAGTCCTGTAAAATCGCTTGGTCTGGCTCTACCAATGTAATCACAGGCATGACTTAAAGTTCAATGAATCTATATCAGTCTAATGTTTAAGATGATAATCATCGATTTTGTATGGTCTACAATTTCTCTTATAAATCTCCAAGTGATCCTGTGCAGAAATTATGTTCCCCACCCCTGTTAAACACCCTTAGTTTCTCTTAAACTAATCTACATATAAAGTTAAAAATCTGTTGTTTTAAATTTCAACTCCTACTTATGAAACAGAATACCCTGGATCCTGGATGAAACCTTGTATAAGGAATTGGAATTCTAATGCAGCAGCTTAATCAACCTGTGATGCCAGCATACCATATGAACAGTGACTTGGCCTCCTGGCAGCTCCACTTTTAATTCAGCTTCCTGCTAATGTACCTTGGAAAGCAGTAGAAATTGGCCCAAATGTTGAAGCCCCTGCCATTCATGTAGGCAACCCAAATAAAGCATCTGTCCTAACTGTGTCCACTGCTACCCTTTGGTGAAAGAGCCAGTGTATAGGTGGGTGTGTGTTTTTGTGTATTTGTGTGTGTGTGTGCGTGCGCATGTGGGGTATTTCTGGCTTACAATAAATAGAGCTTTCCAAATAAAACTTACCCAAGATTTTCCAAGATTGATCTTACCAGACAACATCTCTTGGCTTGTAATATTCCTTCATGACTTTACATTCTTACATGTATTTGTTTGAAATTTTGAGCATTATTGTTCAGATACTTTCAGAGGTCTCTATCCAAGGAAGAGGAAGCAAATCCTTGAAACAACAAACTGCTTAGTACTTTCTCTCATATTCCTGCCATGCTGCACTCCTAACATCCGTGTCCATGAATATGCTGTAAACTTCTGTTTAGGAAGCTTCCGTTAAAGACTACCTTATAATCTCACATCTGCTTTTAATTGTCCTAACTCCAGAACTACCTATTAAGTCATTAAAGGTTTACCTCATTCTTCTCTTATTTCTTCAATGTGCCACTCTACTACCTGAAATTGCAGTGCTCTCTACCAGCTCAGGTTAGCAATTAACCATAATCGCGGAGCTAGTAAATATTCTGTTTGTTGCAGGTCAAACCATTTTACTTTGTTCAGTACAAACTCCTCTAAAGATTGCTTTTCCAATCAAATAATTTTAACGTTGAATATACCCATCACTAAAAATAATCAAAATTTAATAGAATGATCAAATCTAGGGACATTTTCAATCACAATTTAACGCTGCACATAGCTAAATATACTGAAGCCAGAAACCCACACCAGAGAGTGTGATGTTGATAAGAAATACTTGAAAAAGTCAAAAGTGGTTTTAGAATTGAATAGTTGCTGTGTTGAAAGCAAAATCAGATTGCATAATTCTCAGAAGTCAGCACTCTAGAAACAATGATTGATGCAAGGAAATCAGGTTTACTTAAGATGCCAGCAATCTTGGACAATAAATGATGTAAGCTATCACCAAGACTGTCTCAAAACATCAGGTTATCAGAAGAGCTTTGGGTAGCAAGAGGGGATGAGAGGCATCAGGAATAGGTGAGAGTGGGAAGCACGAGGCCAGCCATGTGTTGTGCTCTGGCCAGGTATTAAGGAAATGATTGGAATCGCTGAGGTTGCTTTCAGCCCACAGTCATAAACCTAGCCTCCTGTTTATGATGAGTGTTGTGATGAAGAATCCTTTATGACTTCTGCTAGCTTTCTCAAAACATTTGTTAGGTTAAGCATGAGTATGCTTAACCACAAATACAGCAGTTAGCTTTTCTTTAACAAGATGAAATCAGTTAAATTACTGTTTCAATCACAGACTGCGAGTTTACAGAAGAAGAAGAGAAAAGCCAATACTTCACTGTTCAAAGAAGTAAAGCTGATTCTTCTGAGTCCTCAGAAAAGCTACTGAAAAAATTCTGAAATGTCTGAGAGGTGAACCAATATTGGGAGGAATGTGATGATTAAAACAACTTTGATGTGTTGCTTGCTAAGGAGTTGATTGGTGCTTGTTGGCCTGGGCAGGAAAGGGAACTAGGCTTGTAGCTAAAAACACCTTGACTAATTGCACTCATCTGTATCCAATATCCTGCTAAATAAGGATGTGGGGGAATATAAGGAGAGGTGAAGGAGGAATAAAGCGAGACTTCGCAAAGACTTGTGCCATCACTGGTTTCCTGTTGGTGCTTGATGCCCAGACCCTCTCCATGTCCACATTACTGGTTCTACTGGCCCAAGCACTGGTGAGCTTTTAGAAATGAGAAGCAAAGGGATATGAGTGAGATCGACATCCTGGGAGCTGAATGTGTTGCTTACAAACTTTGTCTACACGTGAGAAGAATAGGGGGTTATTTTCATTGCTTTTCTAGTTGTTATAGTTGAGTGTATTTGCCTAATGTGTGTTAAGCCTATGATTACAATGCGAAATGAAAGTATGCCATTGTGAAACTGTGATAGAAAAATAGGGAAGGAGAAGAGTTGGTGGGGGAGTGCATACAGGAAGCCAACAGGAAGAGTAGAGTGTTAAGCATCACTAACTGACTAAATTCTGTGCATGAAACACATGACATTTATTTTTTTTAATTATTTATTATTTTCACTTCATTAATTACATTGTATTATGTGACACAGTTACATAGGTACTTGGGTTCTCCCACCCCTCCCCAAACCCTCCCACCATGGTGGATTCCTCCACCTTGTTGCATAACCACAGCTCAAGTTCAGTTGAGATTCCCCCATTGCAAGCATATACCAAATATAGAGTCCAGCATCTTATTGTCTAGTCAAGTTCAACGGCTTCTTAGGTACACCCTCTCTGGTCTGAAGACAGAGCCAGCAGAGTATCATCCCAGTCAATTGAAAGCTCCAACATACCATCAGCAAAAATTTACATCATTATGGAATTAATTGACATAGTAATGAGTAACCAATATGTTAAAAATAAATGCGGGTTCCTAGCCACCTTCTGTGACCACCTCACCTATACTTCAATTTTAGTTTATACACAACATATAACATTCATAACATAACATGTTATACATAACATCATATCATCTTAAATTAAGGCAAACATGTGGTATTTAACCTTTTGGGATTGGCTCATTTCCCTTAGCATTATGGTTTCCAGTTTGGCCCATTTGGCCACAAAGAACTGCATTTTGTTTTTTTTAATAGCTGAGTAGTATTCCATGGAGTAGATGAACCATAGCTTTCTTATCCAATCCTCTGTTGATGGGCATTTTGGTTGCTTCCATGTTTTTGCAATTACTGATTGTGCTGCTATGAGCATAGGAGTGCATGTTGGTTTCTCATAAAACAATTGTTCTGGATATATTCCTAGGAGTGCTATTGCTGGATCATACGGTATGTTGAATTTGAGTTGTTTGAATATTCTCCATACTAATTTCCATAGAGGCTGTACCAGCCTGCAGCCCCACCAGCAGTGGAGTAGGGTTCCCTTTTCCCCGCAAGCTCGCCAACAAGTGTTGTTGGTGCTTTTATTCATGTGGGCCAGTCTTACTGGCGTTAGGTGGTACCTCATTGATGTTTTAATTTGGATTTCCCTTATTGCCAGGGAACTTGAGCATTTTTTCATATGTTTATTTGCCATTTGGGTTTGTTCCTTTGTGAAGTGTTTGCCCATTTCCCGTGCCCATTTCTTGAGTGGCTTGTTTGTTTTGACATTTTGGTTGTTTTGTAGCTCTTTGTATATTCTGGAGATTAGCCCTCTATCACCTATGTCGTGTGCGAAGATCTTCTCCCATTCTGTGGGTTGCCTTTTTACTTTGTTGATTGTTTCTCTAGCTGTACAGAAGCTTCTTAGTTTGATGAGGTCCCAATTGTTTATTTTGGTCTTGATTTCTAGTGCATTTGGAGTCTTTTTTAGGAAGTGAGGGCCTACCCCTAAGTGTTGCAGTGTGTTTCCAACATTTTCTTCCAAAAGTTTGAAGGTTTCTGGATGTAGGTTTAGATCTGTTATCCATTTAGATCTGACCTTAGTGTATGGTGAGAGATGTGGATCTATCTTTTTGTTTCTGCAGGCTATTAACCAGTTGTCCCAACAGCATTTATTGAACAGACCTTCCCATTTGCCTGGGTTGTCGTTTGTCTTTTTGTCAAAGATTATTTGGCTGTACCTGTTTGGGTTCCCTTCTCGTGTTTCTATTCTGTTCCATTGATCTTCCTCTCTATCTTTGTGCCAGTACCACGCTGTTTTGATAACCACTGCCCTATAGTATGTCCAGAGGTCCGGAACTGTGATTCCTCCTGCTAACTTCCTGTTCTTCAGGATGGTTCTAGCTATCCGTGGTTTTTTGTGTTTCCAGATAAACCTTTGGATCATTGTTTCCAGTTCCATGAAGAATGTTTTGGGCAATTTGATTGGGATTGTGTTGAATGTATATATTGCTTTTGGCAGTATAGACATTTTAATGATACTGATTTTACCTATCCAGGAGCATGGGATGTTACTCCATCTTTTGAGGTCTTGTTCAATTTCTTTTTTAAGTAGTTTGTAGTTTTCTTCAAATAAGTCTCCTACATTTTTGGTTAGATTTATTCCCAGATATTTCATACTTTTCTCTGTTATTTTGAATGGTATCTTGCTGGTTAAGTCTTTTTCCATCTTGGGGCTGTTCGCATACACTATGGCTGTTGATTTTTGTTCATTAATTTTGTACCCTGCCACTCTACCAAACTCTCGTACAAGTTCTAGCAGTCTCTGTATTGAGTCTCTTGGCTCTTCTACATAAAGAATCATATCATCTGCATATAGTGAGAGTTTAACTTCTTCGTTTCCCATTTGGATTCCTCTGATTTCTTTTTCTTGTCTTATGGCCTCAGCGAGTACCTCTAGGACTATGTTGAATAGTAGTGGAGAAAGTGGACATCCCTGTCTTGTTCCAGATCTCAGTGGGAAGGGTTCCAGTTTTTCTCCATTCAGTATGATGCTGGCGTTGGGTTTTTCATATATGGCTTTAATTATGTTGTGGATTTTTCCATCTATGCCTACCTTGGTTAGGGTTTTTAGTAGGAAGTGGTGTTGGATTTTGTCGAAAGCTTTTTCTGCATCTATTGATACTATCATGTGATTCTTGTTTTTCAGTTTTTGGATGTGGTGTATCACATTTATGGATTTGCGAATGTTGAACCATCCCTGCATTCCAGGGATGAATCCTACTTGATCTGGATGAACGATCTGTCTGATGTGTTTTTGAATTCTGTTGGCTAGGATTTTGTTGAGAATCTTAGCATCAATGTTCATCAAAGAGATAGGTCTGTAGTTTTCCTTCTCTGTTAGTTCTCTGTCTGGTTTTGGGATTAAGGTAATGTTGGCTTCATAGAATGAGTTTGGAAGGGTTGCCTCTTCTTCTATTGTTTTGAAGAGTTTGTAGAGGATTGGGGTCAGTTCTGTTCGGAATGTTTTGTAGAATTCTGGAGTGAAGCCGTCTGGGCCTGGGCTTTTCTTTGTTGGGAGGTCTTTAATCACTGATTCAATCTCTACTTCAGTTATGGGTTTGTTCATGTCGTTTGTTGCCTCTGGGCTAAGTTTTGGCAGGTGGTAGAAGTCTAAGAACTTTTCCATTTCTTGGTGATCTTCTGATTTGTTGGAGTACAGTGCTTTGTAGTAATTTCTAATTATGGCCTTAATGGATGCGGTGTCTGTTGTTATGTTGCCTTTTTCATCTTTGATGCTGGTAATTCTTGCCTTCTCTTGTTTTTTCTTTGTCAGTCGGGCCAGTGGGGTGTCTATCTTGTTTATCTTCTCAAAAAACCAGCTTTTTGATTCATTGATTTTGTGTATGGTTTTTTTTTATTTCTATCTGGTTGATTTCCTCCCTTGTTTTGATGATTTCTTGTTTCCTATTGTGTGTGGGGCTCTTCTGCTGTTGTTTTTCCAATTCCTGGAGGTGTGTGTTTAGTTCCTGTATTTGGCGCCTCTCTTGGGCCTTGACATGAGCTCCAATTGCGATGAGTTTACCCCGTAGCACTGCTTTGGCAGTGTCCCACAAATTTTGGAATGTTGTGTCAGAGTTTTCATTGGTTTCCATAAATTTTTTGATCTCATCTTTAATTTCTTCTCTGATCCATTGTTCGTTTAATAGCATATTGTTCAGCCTCCAAGAGTTTCTGTATTTCCTGGGACATTTTGAATTGCTGATTTCCAGCTTCATTCCGTGGTGGTCTGAGAGGGTACATGGTATGATTCCTATCTTTTTGAAGTTATTTAGGTTTGCTTTGTGTCCTATCATGTGGTCGATCCTGGAGAAGGTGCCATGCACTGCTGAAAAAAATGTATAATCTGTGGCCTTAGGGTAAAAAATTCTATAGATGTCAACCAAGTCCAGTTGTTCTATTGTTTGTATGAGCTCTGTTGTTTCTTTGTTGAGTTTTTGTTTTGTTGATCTGTCTATAGTTGTTAGTGGGGTGTTAAGATCGCCCACTATTATTGTGTGCATATCTATGTCTCCCCTTAAGTCCGTGAGTAATTGCTTCACGTAGCTAGGTGCGTTTGAATTTGGTGCATATATGTTCACAATGGTAATTACTTCCTGATGGATCAGTCCCTTCACCAATATATAATGTCCTTCCCTGTCCTTTTTGATGTGTGTCAGATTGAAGTCCACATCATCTGAAATTAAGACAGCTACCCCAGCCTTTTTTTCTCGTCCATTGGCATGAAATATCTGTTTCCAACCTTTCACTTTCAGCTTCTTCGAATCTCTTCTGGTTAGATGTGTCTCTTGTAGGCAACAGATAGTTGGGTGCTGTTTGATAATCCATTCTGTTAATCTATGCCTTTTGATTGGTGAGTTCAGGCCATTTGTGTTAAGAGTTAAAATTGAGAGGTTGTGATTTTGCCCTGCCATACTTGTTTTTGTGGGTGTTGATATCTGTGTAATTGCCCTTCCTTGTGTGGACTTTAGTGGGAAGATCTTCCTGTTTGCCATCTTTGCTTATGATTCACCTCCTTTTTTTCTGGATTTAGTGCATTTCTAAGGAGATTTTGTAGAGCTGGTTTTGTGCTGGCATATTCTTCTAATTTCTCTTTGCTGTGGAAGTATTTGATTTCGTTCTCAAATACGAATGAGATCTTTGCTGGGTACAATATTCTTGGTTGACAGTTGTTCTTATTCAGGATTTGGAAGATCTTTGTCCATTCTCTTCTTGCTTGTAAAGTCTCTTCAGAGAAGTCAGCAGTGATCCTGATTGGTTTTCCCCGGTATGTGATCTTTTCTCTGCTTCGTACTTGTCTTAGGATTCTTTCTTTGTCTTCGTTGGAGTGGAACTTGAGCACCATATGTCTGGGTGAAGATCGCTTTGGGTCATATCTGCTGGGAGTCCTCTGACCGTCCTGGATTTGGGCTGGGTTCATGTTCCAAGTGTTTTGAAAGTTTTCCTGTATAATTTCGTCGAGCACCATTTGCATTCCTGACTCTTTTTCCGCTCCTTCAGGAAGGCCAATAATCCTAATATTTGATTTTCTGAGGTTGTCTTTCATTTCTTGTATGGTCTTATTGGCTTTGTTCAGACTTGTCTCCAGCTGTTTAATGAACTGGGTATGTTCGTTTTGTGTGTCTTCTGTTTCAGAGATCCTCTCTTCTGCTGTATTTGTTCTGTTGGTTAGGCTCTCAATTTTGTGCTCTAAGTCAAGGATTTTACTTTTCATTTGTTGTATTTCTGAGGCTATGTGGTTCTTGAATTCCTTGAAGTCCTCCCAATTCTTCTCATTGTCTCTGACATATTTTAACATTATTTTTTTGAATTCCTTGTCTGGTAGATCTTCTATGTCTTCATCTCGCATCTCCGAAATAGACATTGGCTTTTGATCCTTTATTGGTAGGGTGTTAGCTCTCTCATCTGGATCATTATCTTTTCTGGTATTTCTTCCCATTGTGTTAGTGTTTCTTTTTTGAAAGACCTAGGCACCAGTGTGCTGAGGGGTCTCCAAGCACTATCCTGTAGAGATCGGAGTCTGCAGGCGTGGAGTAGCAGGGTGTGGGAATTTTCAAGGCACTTTTGGTGCGTCTCCAGAACACTGGACCTCAGGGTGCCACTTCCAGGGCCCAGCGGATTCAAAGCGCACTCTCAGCTCGTCCCCTGCAGGTATGCTCCCACAGGGCGTGGGGGAGTGAAGGCACTCTCTGTGTGCGCCCCCTGTGTGCGGGATCACAGGGCTCGGAGGATTCTAGGTGCTTTCTCGGTGTGTCCCCAATGCCAGGGACTGCAGGGCATGGAGTTTCCAGGTGCTCTCTGGGAACGCCTCCTGCACGCGGGACCGCAGTGCTCTCCTGGTGCATCTCCCAAGCTATAGGGCGTGGGGTGTTCCAGGTGCTCTCTGGAAGCACCTCCTGCGCAGGCCCGCCCACCCTAGCGCTTGCAGGGGACCGACCGCCCCAGCGCTAGCACGGGACTGCCCAGCCCAGAGGAGTGCTTGGGTTCCTGTGGGTTAGCACCGCCCAACTGAGTGCCAGACCGCAAAGGCACGGGGGAGTATTCAGTGTGCCTTTTGCCTTTCTCCTCAGCGCACAGGACCACTGTGCGTCACCTCCCAGACACAGTTTTGGCAGTTTCAAGGCACTCGCCCTGTGTCCCTAGACGCTGGAGTCTCGGGGGGAGGGGTGGGGAGATGAGCACCAAGGGTGTTCAGGCTCTGTGCATGTCCCTGGGGGGCCAATTCCCGAAGCCTCCAACCCACCACTGTCCCCACCCAACTCACTCAAACCTCAGGTTCTTGCAGTCTGCCTCTTCCTCTGGAGGGAACCCTCGCCGTGGGTGCATCTCCCAGCTACTGCGTCCGTTGCAGGTCCCGGCGGGTGCAGGCGGATGGAACCCGGAGGCTGCGGCTGGTGCAGGTCCCAGTGGGGCTTGGCGACCAGGATGGGTGGATGCCAGCGGGTCCCGATGACTCCAGGTCCTGATGTCCGCAGCGGGCGCAGGTCCTGGCGGGTCCTGGCGACCAGGGTGAGCAGATGCCAGCGGGTCCCAATCACCTCCGGTCCTCACGGCCACAGCGTCTGCGGGTCCTGAGGTCTGCAGGTCGACTGCGGCTTTCAGCGTCTGCACTCAAAGGTGACTCAGCAGGTCAGGAGCGGAAAGTCATCTTCCCTGCCCTTTGTTTTGTTTTTCCCTGGTTGCTCTTCCGAGTTGTGTGGATTTTTTTGGCTCCACACTGTCCAGAGAACTTCACGTTCTTCTCTCTGTAGTTCTATGCTGCTCCACTTACGCTTTTGTCGCGTTCTAGCCCTCTCTGTCTGTGAGCTCCCTCACAGTCTTCCTCCTATGTCGGCCATCTTGGGAGTCTCAACACATGACATTTATTAACTTCATATAAATTTTTAAAATGGGAGATAATTTGGCTAAAATATGTTCATACTCAGGGGATTAATGAAATACAGGATTTATGAAAAATGCAGTGGGTAATTTTGAGCAAAATATGGAAAGTCCTGAATGGCTTCATTTAAGTGTATTGATGTGTTCTGATTTGGAGATTAAAAGTAACTAATATACTTTATATTTAATTTTGGTGAAAATCAACTTTTGGCTAAAATAAATGTGCTCCTTTAAGATCCTTTAAGATGATATAACTGTAAAGAAAAGTTCTTTTCGTAATAATGCCAAATTGTATATTTTTCATTTCACCCGTCTACCTTTGATGTAAATTACTATGATTTGGGAGCAGACATTGTAGCATACTACTTTAAGCTGCCTCTAGGGTTGCTTATACCTCATATGAGGGTGTCAGCTTGCTTCTTGACATCTATGCTTCCAATTCAGCTTTCTGCTAGTGTACCCATGGAGGCAGCAGGTACTGTCTCTGTTGGGCTTCTGCCACCCAAACGGGAGACACACATGCAACTCTCGGTGCCAGTACCTGGCTCTGACCTGGCCCAGAATGGCTTTGAAGGCTTATGGAGAGGGAAATAGCCAAAGAGCTCTCTTTTTCTTGCTTTGTCTGCTTCTAAAGTGTATGAAAACAAACAACAAACAACATAAATTAATGTGATTTTTCGATTTGGCCATTATTCAAAATTATATTACTTGGTAATTTAAAAAAAACTTGGCTAAAATGATTGGAAACACATGAAATCATATTTGCAAAAATTTATTTATTTACTCATTTGCTTGAAAGAGACAGTGATCTAACTGCTGATTCAGTTACCTTGTAGCCAGGGCTGGAAAAATTGAAACTACAAACTTAGAATCTATCTAGATCTCCCAAATGGGTATCAGGAACCCAAGTACTTATGTAACCACACACTGGTACCTCATGGGTCTGTAGGCATTGAAAGCAAAGTAGATGGTACTTTAATTAGCACTCTGAAATCAACGCATTGGTGTCACAACATCCACCCTTAGATTTTTAGAGTTAAAAGAGACCTGATATGATAGTAAGAACTTCCCAAAGATTGTTTTATGTACTTTGTGTGCATTATAATTGATTAATTCTCATTGCCTTGGAACAATTAATAATTATTCAAATGATTCAACTTGAATTTATTTTTCAACTCAAATATTGAACTGCATTAACAACTGAGTTTATTAATGGATGTGCAACTAAAGAAAAACTAGTAAATTTTATTTTAAACATTAATGCTGCACATTATTTTAAATCCCCCCATAGACAGGATGGGATTTAATGGATGGGCTATACCTGTATTATATTTGAACTCAAAAACATAAAATATTGCAGGCTTGGCACAATGCCTTAGTGGTAAATCCTCATCTTATAAGTGCCAGGATCCCATAAAAGCACCAGCTTGTGCCCCGCTGCTTCACTTCCCACCCAGCAACCTTTTTGTGGCCTGGGGAAACAGTAGTGGAAGGCCCAAAGCTTTGAGACCCTTCATCCTTGTGGGAGACCCAGAAGAAGCTCATGGCACCTGGCTTCGGATCAGTTCATCTCCAGCCATCACACCCAGTTGGGGAGTAAAGCAGCAGATGGAGAATCTTTTTCTCTATCTCTCCTTCTTTGTGTAAATCTGCTTTTCAAATAAAAATAATAAATAAATCTTAAAAAAAAATACCACATTTGAAATGCATTAGTAGTACGAATTCTAATAGTAATGATACTAAATCGGCTTCAAAAATTATTTGAACACTTGTAATTAGTATGAAAGATCTTTTTGCAAATGGATGCATATTGCATAACTCTATTTATATGAAATATAAGCAATGGAAACTTAAAAAGGACAGAAAGCAGATTAACTGGAGATGAGGATAGGGAAGCAGAGTGTCTGAAAATGTGCAGATGATGTCTTTTAAGGATAATGAGATTTCTAAAGTTCAATGTGGTCAATGTGTGTAAATATTTTTAGAATTTTATGAATATGTTAGATTATTTGATTTAACAACTAGATATGGTTAGATAAATTTTATGGAATATGAATTTTATCTCAACAAGGTCAATAATCATTTTTAAACAAGTTTAGGGAACAAAGTTTGACAGTTGACCAAAAATTACGAGAATTTTTTTAAAATATAAGATTTAAAGAATGTATATAACTTCTTAAAAAGCGTAAGTTGTTAAAAGGAATGTAAATTGAAGAGTTAATTTTTCTAATAGTTACACATCTAAATAATATAGTAACAATTCAATTAATTATGTATCATTAAACTGTCATTAGTACATTTGATAGTTTATGTAAAAGCTTTATTTTTGGCTTTAAGATTAAAATAAAGCTGTTCTGAATCATAGTTTCACTGTCAGTTTTCTATATGAACCTTAATAACTTATTTAACTTTTTTGCACCTGGGTTTCTGTATTCATAAAATGTGGAGTCTCTACACTATTATTGAAATCCAGCCAGATGAAATAAGATAGGTAAAACACAGTGCATCTTTCCCAGAAAAGAGAAAGAATCTAGTTAATGTTACAAGAAGTATTTAAAATATATGGGTACTTATTTCTCTGCGAAATTAAAATAGTACTCTTAGCTTCACACCAATGTTTTCTTTCCTGTAATAAACACTGACATTGATCTAAAACCTTTATTACATATTTCATAACATTTTTGTTTTATATCCTACAATATTTTTAAAGCAGCAACGTAATTTTTCAGTAAAATAAGATAAATAAAATGTAAAAATCACTGAGTGAGTGATGCAAGGAGAATTGGGCTTTGATGATGCTGTTACTATTGCTGAAGTCTGACTTACAGAAACGACACAGCAACAGAAAACTAAGCTTCATCATTATTTGAATTATTCAATGCCTTTTAATGCATCTTTGTGAATTTATTTGATTGAAAGGCTCCATAAGAAATGAAAAGCGCTGAGGTTCTAATTTAAAATTTTTCTTCTCTTAGGCTAAGAGGCACTACAGTTAATTCAAACCACTGGCAGTAAACAACTTTCAAGTTAGAGCCATTAAGTGGTAATCATTTTAAGAAAGCTGCTTTGGTGACGGAGCATATCGTGCCAGCAACTCTTAGGGAAAGAAAGGTGAAAAAATGGAATACACCCATACTTGGAAAGTGTACCTGAACTCCAAGGATCAATAAGTTGCACAAGTATATTTAGGAAACAAAATTTCATAGGTTCTTGTGTTGGATACGATTTTATTAACTGAATCACCACATTTCTAAACACTCCATTAGATAATCTTTGTCCCTGAGCCTACCTATATGTGTCACAATTAAAAGTGCAGAAACATTAAATTGTAAAATCTCTGAATGTACTAATGTAGGCAGGAAAAAAAGCAGTAGTTTTTCCCCTGATACTTCTGCTGCAGTTCCTATTATAAAATCAAAAGAGATTTTGTAATAGAGACACTGACTTGGGTCACATATGATAATGTTGCATTTTAATACTTTTTATCTTTTATATATGCAAAAATATTAGAAATCAAGCATTTCTAAGCACTTCCCCCCTACTTCCACAATGATATTTTGAACTGTTTTGTGACTTCTAGCGAGGTAACTCTGCGACTGCTCCTGACAGAGCCTCAGGCTGCAAATGCTCTGAGGCCTCCAATTCTATCCTTCCAAATTGTTCAAAGTGTCTCATTGTTCTGTGGAACAGCATCATTCTCTCCTACTCAAACTTAACCATGGAAGCACTTCTCTAAATCAGCAATCCTCTGACTCTAAAATAAACTCTCACAGATATGGTGTGCAAGTTATGTTATTGGCTAAATGTAATTATTTCTGCTAAGATATTTATAAGGACTGTAATGAATGAGAATTTGAAGTCAATAAAGTAACAATTAAAAATACCAATAAGGAAGAAAACCAATCACCTAATGTAAACTTGCAAGGATTCTGACTACTATTGATTATATGTTGCCCTAACTCTACTTGGAATTGATTTCATAAAGTCAAAATATCTACACTTAATAATTATTGGAATCCTTTTTCTCTGAACATTTTATATATTTCTATTATGAAGTATAGTATTAGAATACTATACTATGGATTTACCTATATCTCAGTCCACTTAACATGCTGGGGGTGCATGTGCAAATTACAAATGCATATGAATTGGCAGTGAAGTGGTTATCCTTTACCAGAGCTGTGCATATTATGGTGATAATGAGGATAATAACAAAGATGCAAAGCTTTTTACCAAACCTTGAGCCATGAATTTTTAATGAATTACCGTATATATATCTCATCTCAAATTCCTAGTGTACCATATTCGGATCAGAAGAAATTATTTTATTCACCAAGTTTAACCTTCTCCAGATTTGAAATTGGATTGCAACACACTACAGTTACGAAAGACAAGAAAAATTAACTCTTCTTTTTAGACCCTATAGCTGCCTTACTGTTTTCTAGCAGAAAAGGTTAAGCCTGGATCCTGGATGTCTGGTGATTTTCTAATTCATACCATTTTTTTTAATATACTAGATCCATATATTTTGCATTTTCCTCCATTTGTTATGGTTAGTCCTGAATACTCAGACTAAAGCTGAGGTTTTACTCTAAAAATTAGTAAGTGGCTACAGTATTTATAAATACACAAACACTGTATCGCTAATGCTTCTTTCATTATTTCAGAAAATGCATTTGTGTCCAAAACTGATTGATTTGAACAATAAGAAAATGACAAGGAGAAAACTAAATGGTTGGCATGCAAAGAACATATTCATAATATGTTAATTAATTGGAGAATTATTACTTTCTAATTGCTCATTTGTTGAACTGTCCAGATAGAGTATATTGAAACCCTTTGAAGCATGCATAACAAAACACATAATATAGAAAAGCTGATAGCTATTTAAAAGCATTTCAGAAAAAACTCATAGTAACTTTGTTATAGAATATCTGAATTGGATGTGGTTTGAGGTAGTAAGAAGAAAAAGAAAGCAGTTAGAAGAAATTCTTAATCAGAACAAGACTGAATCTGCTAAAATTTAAGTATAAACAAGTACCACATTTATGAACAGCATTGTATGAAAACATGTGAAGTCCCTGAGACTTTTAAATATCTATGAAATGGAACTGTAACAGGAGGCATGGACACAGAGACTGGATGCAAGAATATTCTTTCCTAGATTCCAGTGGATTCGAAGAAATTAACACAGAATTTTTAAGCTCTGATTTGTAGCATACAGTGGGGTCACTACCAATTCACCAAGGTTGGGAACCAAGTGTTGCAGTCTGGCAGCACCTGCCTGTCATGAGCCACTGGCGTTTGTGCCCCAAGCAAGTGGAAGATAACCTGTTGAGTGAAATAAAACAAATTCAGAAAGCCTGTATGTTTCTCCTCATAAATGGGAGTTAGAATTTATTTTTTAAGTTTATTTTTTAAAGGATTGATTTGTTTTTATTGCGAAATCAGATACACAGAGAGGAGTAGAGACAGAGAGGAAGATCTTCTGTCCCATGATTCACTCCCCAAGTGGCTGCAATGGCTGGAGCTTAGCCAATACAAAGACAGGAGTCTGGAGTTTCTTCCAGAACTCCACACTGGTGCAGGAACCCAAGATTTTGGGCTGTCCTTCAGTGCTTTCCCAGGCTGCAAGTAGGGAGCTGGATGGGAAGTAGAGCTGTTGGGATTTTAACTTGCGCCTGTAAGGGATCCTGGCGCTTGCAAGGTGAGTACTTTATCTGCTAGACTATCGCACATGGCCAGGGGTTTTTGAATTTAAAAAGAAAAGAAAAACTAAGAAAGAAATGCCTTTGTGTGATAGTACTGCTGCAAATATGATTTTCTTAAACTCTCATGTCTTTGTCAAATGGTTTAAAAAGGAGTGTTATGATTAATGATTGGTGAATATTTTAAAAATATACTGTATATCAGTGACTTTGATTTGCTTGATTATTGATTTTTGGCCTTGTTTGCATTCATGCTGAAATATGGTCTCCTTTTTACTTGAACATTTTATGTGGTAGAACATTGATTATAATCTTAACCAAAAAGAATCTATCTCAAAAATGAAGTAAAGAAAGTGAAAGAAGGTACATTTACAGCAATGCATTTCCAGGGGTAAAAGTGGTCCATTACAGACAATACCCAATGCAAAGCAAACATAAAGTAATAAAACTGTATTTATCTCTTAGTAAAGCCTCAAAATATGTGAAGCAGACATTTACAGAACTAAAAGGGAGAATAAGTAAATACTTATTGTAGTTGCACACTTAAAACTTGAGTTTCAGTCATGAATAAAAGATCTTTGTTGAAAGTCAGTAAGAAAAAGCACAAATTGAATAGCACTCTAAATGAATTAGACCTAACCAAAAGCACCAGTAGAAAGTACATTATTTTCAAGTGCTCATAGAATGTTTCAGGACAAGCTGTGTTGCACCATAGGATAATTGCAATTTAATTTAATTAATTCAAAGTCACAAGAAATATTGAGGTTGACCAAGGTGATATCAAACTAAGTAAAAAAAGAAAACTTATAAATTGTACAAATGTACCATAATTATACAGTACAGTTTTAAACAGCCAGTAGTGAAAAAGAAATAATTACTAAAATAAAACTTACAGATAAATGAAACTTAAAATTCAGCATGAATAGCCTAAAAGGATATAGTAAACAAGGACCCTGAGTAGTTTATACTTGTGTTTTTTTAATATATAAAGAACAAAGAAAATCTCAAATCAACTTTATACCTCTTTTATGACTAGCAAATGAATTCATGTGCCAAACAGTGTTCATTTTAAGAGATAATACATTGAATATTTCACCCAAATTCATAAGAAAAAGACCCATGTAATTAAAAATAATAAGTTATGACTTACAAACCCTTCAAAAATTATAATCAATTACTATAGTAAGCTGTAAAATAATAAATTATATATTACAAAATACACACACAATATTACTTTTTCCAGAACTTTTCACATATAGTACCAACATTTCAGTATACCCAACACAGATTATTATCTTATGGTTCTGAAGGCCAAAATTTTAAAATGAAAATGTCAGGGTAAGTTTCCTGTGAGTTCTTTTAGGGAGAGTTAGTTTCATTGTGCTGTAAGATCCTATGATCTTGCAGCAATTTGGAAATGCTCTGATTTGGAAATATGTCACCTTGATTTCTACTTCCAAACCCACCTTGTCTCTCCTTTCTGTGTCTGCTCCTGTTCCTAATTTTCCTATGTTTATAAAGCAATAATGCTGAATAAGAAACTATTCCAATGTCCTTATCTTAAATATATCTTGAAAGAACATGTTTACAAATACACTCACATTCTGGTACACTTGGATATTGAAGCATAGTGAGTGTATCTTGAGAGAATATAGTGTTATATATAACACACACACATTACTATGATATACTGAAGAAATAAAATGTCTCAATGGTTTTATAGAAAGTAAGCAGATTGAATCATAAATTAAAAACCTCCCTAAAAAACAAAACATGGGATCAGATCTGTTTATTACTGAAGTATTCTGCACATTTAATTAATCTACACCAAAAAATTTTTAGCTATTCTCTAAGCAGAAGAGGAGGAAACATTTTATATGTCCCTTGAAGCGAGTGTTACTCTCATATCTCATACCAAACATAAGATGGGTAAGAAAACTATGGAATAATATGTATTGGGTACAGTGAAAATTCTTTTTTTTTTTGGCATTTTTTTTATTTTGATGATCTTTACACAGTTAATTTGGGTAAAAAGGTTCAAGGCGCTACAGGAAAGTGGGCAAGACCATTATTTCCATATTGTTTCCTTCATGTATCTGAGGTAAATGGGGATATTGAGCGAGAAGCCCCACCCAGTTTCCCACCCACCCCAAGTCCCAGATGTGGGGCATGCTGCGAGGTACTTGTTCAAGTGGTTTTGATAGTTCACCAGTTCTAAATTGCTGCCAATCTCACCACTCCAAACACGATGAGTTCGTTGAAGAATCCACTGATTGACATAGTCCACCACAGCGTCTCCATTTGCCCAGTATTTCGCTGCCAACATATAGCTCAGGTGGTTGATTGACCTGTTCTGTCTTCTGTCTTTTCTTGGTTAGGGTTCTGAGTCCAGCAGTTCAATTGGGGAGACCCCCAAAGAAAATTCTTAATCAAGTACTTATCAGCAAAATTCATCAAAATATACAGAGAATTTTACACCATGATTAATTGGGTTTATTCTATGCAGGAGCAAACTAGAATGAGCAATAGAACAGTAACTATGTGTGTGTGTGTGTATGCATTATATATATATATATATATTTAAAGAGAGAAAGTAACTATCAGTCATTATTGGTCATTAATTAGATACACACAATTGAGTCCTTCCCCATATGATGGACTAGTCAATCCATTTACATAATTGATCTATAATGGTCAACTCATATCCTAAGAAATTTTGCCTGTATCACCTAATAGATATGATCTGAGGAGCATATATCATTAGTAACAGATAATTCTATGAGTCAGCAAACAGTGTTTTTTCCATTAATGGAGTAATAAATAAATGAATTGTAACATCGATAGCAATAGAATATTTTTCATTTATAACATGGAAGTGCTGAAACATTTCACAACTTACATCACCTAGAAACACATGTGCAGTAAACAAAGACAGAACGGTCATACGTTTTATGAAAAAATGTCAGGTTTATCTGGAGTAGGCAAATATGTAGACACAAAATGAAGATTAGAGATTACCAGGGAATGAAAAGTGAAGGGAATAAGTGCTTTCTAATATACTTGGGTGCTCCTATTTAATTAAGAAACAGTGATAAACTTTAAGGGAACTACTGATTACAAAACATGTTGCTGAATATCGCGTATTGTATGCTTCAAAATGATTAATCATATATGTGTGATTGGGCTCATTACCTTGACTTTATGACTAAGGCTGTCTAATAGGTATAATTGAATCATGTATCACTTATTTTAAATCTAGCATGATTTTGTTTATTTTATTTTGGGATTGAAATTGGTGCTAGAAATTGTTTCATTGAGTGTTAGTTTTATGTAAGTAGCTCATTAGAAAACACTTATTAAAAGGAAACTTGCTATTTACGTTCTTCAACAGCACAACGAATGTTTTATAGATTTGTATATCTTTGTAAATGCTAAATCATGTATGTTACATTTATATTGATCATTTGCAGTATTGAATAACAACAATTTTTCAGAATTTGTTAATCCAGGAAATTATGTAATTTAATATTGTACTTCAATGACTGTTAAAATATTTAAATTACTATATTTCTTATAATTTTGCAAATACTCTATAATGGCTTTCATAAGCAATAAATCAATTATAATTAGTGCTTGGCTTGAAACCACTATGTTGCAAAAGTGTTGTATATATATATATATATATATATACACACAATGGTGTATGTCAGGGTGTGTGTATACATATGTACACACATATACTTATGTATGCACACACAAACACATATACATATGTATATACACACAAATATAATCAGATATCCCTGTGCATGCTGCTAGACTTAGCTATTCTGAAAATGAATTATACTTGGAAGTAATGTTCATTTGTAAACTGTTTCAAAGAAATAGCTTAAGTATGAACATCAAAATGAGGAATGGTCCCTCGTTCACCGAATCACTGAGAAATATGTGGAGAAAGAAGAAAAATATAACATATCATGTTATATCATGTTATAACATATCATGTTATATAAACTCTCTGAGTAAAGAGAAATTAGGAATTAGTATCTGAGTATCTCAGGAACTAAAAGCAAATTAAAAGGAACACAAATATTAAGCAATGGATGTTAAGGGAAACTGACATATCTAAATTTATATTTCATAATGTAAATAGAACAAAAAACATTGTAATTCTAAATCAATTTAAAATTTAAAATGAGCTCAGTTTTTAATAGTAAGCTGAAAGCAGTAGTATATCTTGGTATATAAAAAGCAATAGTGAAAAATTAAAATAGAATACAACAGGAATAAAAATATAAATTTATTTTAGTAGACAGCAAATAAACATATAACCAAAAATAGATGTCTGACGTATCAGATAGAATGCCTCAGCCTATATCAGAATCAAATGCTGACTGACATTGATAATAGAATTGATAGCTCAAATCATTGGTTTCCTGACACTCACACAGGAAACTCAGATTGAGATACGCACACTTGAGGAGTGAATCAGTAATGGGAAGCTTTCTCTCTTCAAATATATAGATATATAAAGGGTGGGTGTTTGAAATGCCTACATTTTATATGGAAATGTCCGACCAGTTGCGTTCATGCCGTTCATGTGGGTGATCTGAATCGAATCCCTGAATTTTTGTCTGAGTTTGGCGCACCTCCAGGCTGTTGTAAGCATTTGGCAGTTTAATCAGAAGATGCAAACTATACCTTGTTGTCTCTCTGCTTGTAATTCTCTGCTTCACAAATAAATAAATTGAATAAGTTATCTTTAAAATGACTGGTGCTTAGCAAAATGATCAAAAATAAATGAAGAACTGAAACAAAACCAAAATTCTTCTTCGGAAAATAAGCTTTTAAATAAGGAGTTCTTCAGAATTATAAACAGAAGAACAAAATTTTGGTAAAACAACTTCATCTGCTATTTGCATACATTCAAACCCATATAGACTGATACCATTTAAAAATATATGCAAAGATAATCATAATTAAGAAACATGCAAACATATTCAATATTCTTGAGATGAGGAACTATAGAATTAAAATATATGTTTATATAAATTTGGGAAAGGTAAAATAAATTTTGGGTAGTCATTTAGAGTAACATAATTTAGTAAATAAATATATATATATATACACACACTGAATTTAAATACATTGCAAATATTTTTTCTAATGAATAGAGTTGCATAAAATCACATTGAAGAAAATATCAATTTTGAAAACATAAATGAAAATTAAAATATCATGTAAATTTTCATAGCTATCCTCAGTAAGTTTATTGTAATGGCTGCGTACATGCAATATTATGGTAGTGGTAGTGACAAAGAATATATTTCAGGAAGTAGGACTAGAAATACAGAAGAAAAATACTTTTTTTTCCCATGAAGTATGATGTGATTTTAGAAAGATTATGGAGGGAACAATTAAAAGGTCAATTTATTTTGATGTAGCAAATTTGAATTCAAAAATGCCTTTTTCTTTTTTTAAAGATTTATTTTTATTACAAAGTCAGATATACATAAAGGAGGAGAGACAGAGAGGAAGATCTTCCATCCGATGATTCACTCCCCAAGTGAGCCGCAACGGGCCAGTGCTGCGCCAATCCGATGCCGGGAACCTGGAACCTCTTCCAAGTCTCCCATTCAGGTGCAGAGTCCCAAAGCTTTGGACCATCCTCAACTGCTTTCCCAGGCCACAAGCAGGGAGCTGGATGGAAAGTGGAGCTGCTGGGATTAGAACAGGCACCCACATGGGATCCCGACGCGTTCAAGGCGAGGACTTTAGCCACTAGGCCATGCTGCTGGGCCCAAAAAAATGCCTTTTTCACAGTGCAAATTCCAAGTGAATGTTTTGAGAATTTTGAAACTTTTGAAAAAAAATATTAAAGACCATAAGGCAAGTTAAAGTGTAATATATAAGATGAAGAAAACAAATTTATTTTGGTGTTCTGTGGTTTCTAGCTAATTATTCATGATTTCTCAGTCATAGCCAGAGTGTTATCCAAGTTTGTCTATTTCTCAGTAAGTTTAGAGGACACAGGAACAAATTCCAAAATAGCGTCAAATGACTATTAAAGTAGAAAGGAGAGCCATGGTTTATTTTCCTATTACATTGTTTTTTCTTTTCTTTTTTTTTTTTTTCATTAAACTTACATATATACAGGGATTGGCATGGTTGCCTAGTGACTGATGCCCTTGCAGTTGCATGCAAGGGCGTCCCATGTGGGTGCCGGTTCATGTCCCAACTGCTTTGTTTCTCATCTGCCTCACTGCTTGTAGCCTTGGACGACCATGGAGGACGACTCAGGGCCTTGGAAGTCTGCACCATCTGGGAGACCTAGAGGAGGATCTTGCCTCCTGTCTTTGGATGGGTATAGCTCTGGCCATTGCAGCCACTTTGGCAGTGAAACAGTGCATGGAGGATCTTTCTGTCTCTCCTATGAATCTGACTTTCCTATGTACTTACCCAGTGAGAATAACTCATATGTGTAGTTTTCTTTTCCTCTGTTTTTATTCAATAATTTAATTACTTTAGGTGATGCTAAAATGTTAACTTGGAGAAACTCTAACATTTTAGTTTTTCTTCTGATAAAAGAGACCCTTCTAATGTTAAAGGACAATAAATTCATGGAAGATTCCTCTCATTTATTATTTAAATGCTCCATGGAACAATGCATACATACACTTATTTGATAAAATATCATATTAAAAATAGCTTGGGAGTAATTCTTTACTACAGCTTCAATATTTGTGGGAAGACAGTGTGGCAGTAGAAATTTAAATGATGCATCTGAATTATTGTCCTTCACAGAACCACAAGAGGAATTTAAATTACAAAATAGTCAACAACTTGAATATTGTCAGCGAAGCAGAATCTCCAACATTTTACTTAATCACTTACTGAGAATTCTTTGTTGTGTACTTCATCCTAGTTTTCTCACGACAACCTATGGATTTGATATTTCAAAATTAATCATTCTCACAGTTGCATTTCTCTTAGGTAAGTATATTTCATAATTCCAATTGAACAATAAAGAAATATTTGTACATAAACAAGCATACAATCATACTTACCATGTTAACAAATATCCTTTACCTACATAGTGTTTCATAACAGTTTAATAATGAATAAGAAGTTGAACACAAAAAACATAGACGAGCCATATGCTCACTAGTGAAAATAGGAAGCTGAATTGAAATAATCACTATACTGTCTAATCTATTCATCATTTATCTCTCCAATAGATCATGGAACAATTCATACATCCACTTAACTATTGTCAGCTAAGCAGAACCTTCAACATTTTACTGAATTATTTACTGAGAATTCTTTGTTGTCACATTGGAGTCGCTGTGTTTCATTCTTGGCTATGTGAATAGTCGCTCTCCTGAACTCACTACATTTAGAGGGTGCTCCTTTCTTCTCTCTTGTAGATGGAGAGTGACAGAGGCTCACAGGTGCTCCTCCTCTCTGCTCTCCTTTCCCACACCGTTTCTCCTTCTGGCTTACTCTACTCATTGTGCTATCCCCACCCACGTCTGTGTGTGTGTGTGTAGGATTAGCCTGTGGAACCAACCCACTGACCTTGTAAACTCATTTTTGAAAAACATACACTTTGCAAAATGAATCTGATTAAGTTTGTGTATCAAAATTTAAATGCATGTTTATCAACCTTGTTCCTTTTAATGACAAGTCATTTGATGAGTATAAGACTGAAGTATTGTGACCTTGTCATTTTTTATAGGACTACAAGGCCTATACACATCAGCTAACATTAAAAAATATTCTACAGTTACAGGAAAACAGTCAGTAAATCATTCCTCCTTGACAGAACACCTTAACATCTCATTTTATCATCTTAGTTTAAATTTTATAAGAGATTCATAAAGCATTACCTACATTAAAATCTAGGCCATCTTCAGGAACTGAACAAAAGAATATTATTCACTATACTTTAGTATACAAAGTTGGAAGAATGTGTTCAAATATTTCTATAGCATTTCTTCTATCCTTTAATGTTAAGAACATACTGAAAGGTCCTTTAATTTTTCACCTGAAATAATTAGATGTGATTTCAATGCAATCAATTTGTAATTATACAATATGAATTACCCATTTGATTAATTACTGAAATAACAAAGTCAATATTTTTAATCCAAATCAATGTGCTCTTTGTTTTAAGATTTGCTTATTTTTATTGGAAAGGGAGATATACAGAGAGGAGGAGGAACAGAGAGGAAGATGTTCCCTCTGATACTTCACTCCCCAAGAGGCCGCAACAGCTGGAGCTGAGCCAATCCGAAGCCAGAAGCCAGGAGCTCTTCCGGGTCTCCCACGTGGGGGCAGGGTACCAAGGCTTTGGGCCATCCTCGACTGCTTTCTCAGGTCACAGGCAGGGAGCTGGATGGGAAGTGGAGCTGTCGGAATTAGAATCAACGTCCATATGGTATCCCTGCACGTTCAAGGCAAGACTTTAACCACTACGCTGTCGCACCAGGCCCATCAGTGTGCTCTTAATATCATCCTGGTAGTTTCAATCTGTAACTTTTGTCAATATCTTCCAAATGAACATTTTAGCAAATTCTGATAATTACATAAAATATGTATCATTAGTAAGTTTAGCTTTGCTTGTTACAGAATTGTTAGAGTTCAAATGCTTAATTTGATACGTGTGAGAATATGTTCCACCTTTAGATATTATAAAATTCTTTAAATTCAATAAATGATCAAGAAAAGAGAAGTCTGTTAGAAGCAATTATTTTTTGAGTATTTAAATCACTCTAAACAACGTTTGAAAATTGTAATTTTAGGGCCCAGCGGCGTGGCCTAGTGGCTAAAGTCCTCGCCCTGAAAGCGCCAGGATCCCATATGGGCACCGGTTCTAATCCCGGCAGCTCCACTTCCCATCCAGCTCCCTGCTTGTGGCCTGGGAAAGCAGTGGAGGACAGCCCAAAGCCTTGGGTTCTTGCACCCGTGTGGGAGACCTGGAGGAGGTTCCAGGTTCCCGGCATCGGATTGGCGCAGCACTGGCCCGTTGCGGCTCACTTGGGGAGTGAATCATCGGATGGAAGATCTTCCTCTCTGTCTCTCCTCCTCTATGTATATCCGGCTTTCCAATAAAAATAAATAAATCTTTAAAAAAAAAAGAAAAGAAAATTGTAATTTTAAAACTTTTCAGTAAAGGAAAGAGTGGATCAATCAAATTTGGGCTGTGTCATAGGGCATCTACAATCCAGAAAGACCAGAAAGGAAAACTGTCTAGTACAAAGTATCAATTATATTTATTTTTTATTTAACATATGAAATATGCAAAATTTCATTTTAGATAATTTGCATTGTGCAGTGATACAAAGCACTGTTACTCGATGTAGTCTTGGAAATTATATTCCAGCAATAAATGAAAGACAAAAAGAAAAGGCAGGAAACAATACATTTTATTAATAAGAAGGGAAGTAAATGAAGTGAATAAATACACAAAGTACCATATTTTGGGAGTTGGGAGGGGAATTACATTACAGTTCAAAACTTCATCAGATAGACATCACTGATAGCTGAGCTCTAATATTACAGCAAAGAGCTGGTTGGCCACATAGAAAATTAACGCAAGAGGATTGTAGTCTGAAAAAAATGTCCATGCAGAGCAAAGGTAATAATCTCTAATCTGTGGGAGGTGGCTGATATTAGAAACAGATATTACTGAACTCCTGTAGTAATCTACTTTTAAACAGTTCTTTCTATTTATCTGAAAGGCAGATTTCTGAATGTAAGAAAAAATAATGAGAGTTCCTTCGTTCAATTTTTGACTCCTCAAGTGGCCACAACGGCCAGAGTTGAGCAAAGCCAAAACTAGGAGCCAGGACCTTCGTCTGGGTCTCTCATGTGGATGAAGGGGAAGGAACGCTTGAAGCATCTTCCTGTAGATTTCTCTGGCCTCCAGCTGGAGCTGAAGCTGGAATGAACCAGTTGGATGTGATCAGCATCCACATGGGAGGCTGGTGTTGCACTCAGAAACCTTAGCTACTATGCTGCAACGCCAGGCCCTGTAATAATCCACTTGGCTAGTTATAGTTTCTTGGCTCACTGGTTGCAAAGCAGAAAATTTATTGGAATTTGACAAGGACATTTCTGACAGAGTTCCCTATCAAATGCAACAATGAAGCTTTAATATTTTACTATATAATTCACCATGTAAATGTAAACAATTTTGAGAAATGGCTGATTTAAGAAACATATATTACATAGTAATTCTATATTAACTTATACCAATGATTGGCTTTAATTAAAATTTTAGATTTATTGAATATATACTATATTTGAATGTCCTTACTATGTAATAGTTAGAAAAAATTTAGCAATTGAAAATTATTTCAGTGAGTTATACCACATTTGAGCTAGCAGTCTGGGTATGAGTTAACTTAGTCCTCATCTTATTATCTTACTACATTTATATTATTCATGCTACTAAATTTATATCAAGTCATTTGCATGACCCATTTATTCACTGACTTAATTAACAGGTTGCTGAAAGAATTCAGTTCCTTGTGACTGATTAAGTTCCATTTTCTTTCTGTTCATACAGGACATGTTCACTTTCTTGAAGTCACTTGGGATATTAGTCACATCTAAATTTCAAATATTAATCCAGTTAAAACCTGGTAGCTAAATTAGCTAAATCCTGAAAGAGACTCTATTCCTCAGTCACTAAAATAAAATGTTACATAGCATAATATACAAAGAAATAAATGTCCCAGCATATGTAGAGGTAGCTTTCATACTGCACATGAAGGGTTACATGAGATATTTACAGATGAGGGACAGGATGCTGGTAGTCATTTTAGAAATAATCTTATTAGAGCACATTTTATCACTTTAATGTTTTACCTGCAAGTTTTGTCATTTTATTAAAGTTGTATTCAATGGATGGTAAATTACTATATATACACCTAGTCAGATTAGAGCACTTTATGCTAAATGAAGGATATTCTCAAGTTTTTGCTATAGGTAGGAAATGTTGATGATAGTCAACAATAGCACATTAATTCTAATCCATGTGAAATTATTTATCATGTATTAATTAACACCAAATTTATAGAAGTTGAAAATTTAATTATATATATATAATTGTATATATAACAGTATAAAATGTATTATATACATTTTATATAACATTCTTACATACACATTATATATAACAGTATACAAACATGTAAATTTAAGCTTATACATTCACTATATATAAAAAATATATATATATACAGATATAGATATATATACAGATTCAAATATATGTACACACAGACATATATGTATATGTGTGTATATATATATATATATATATATATATATATATAAGCTCCTTTATGTGTCCAACAAGGTTTCTTTACTGTTTACAGCTCACATTTTTATTAACATAGCATGATTTTCACAATTAAATAATAAATGCTAGTGTGCTATCATAATGTTTACTATATTTGAATTATCCTATTTTCTACTTACAGTCACTTTCTTCTCCAGGATCCAAAGCTGGGATATCTCATCACCTTCAGGTGTCAGGTTTGCATAATAAGCTTTTTCTGGCTGTATATTTTGCTTAGACATCCATCTTACAAATAGCTGAACACTAATTATTGGGTATTCTATAAGGGGCTTCACAATTGAAATTTGTTTTTCCCATTACCATTCATAATTTTAAATGTTATTTGGAGGGATACATGTGTATGTATATGCTTTGCATTAGAAAGATTGTAAGAGGATGACTGTATAATTACTTGCATTCTATATAGTCTCTTCAGCTACAAATAGCACCTGAAATGTGATTTCCTTTGTGCATAATTACTTCTGGGATTACTTTGTTACCTTTCACTTTTGTTTTTCTTCCTTTTCCTTGGAAACAAATCAGAATACCATATGGAGTGCCTGTTTTGTTAGTTTTGATAATATTTGCAATGAAGTTCAGTATTTATCAAAACTGTGTGATTTTCTGTAGTTAGAACCATTCCAACTAACAATAGCAATGCTTACTGATGGTGAAACTATTGATCATACACATCAAGATTATGTCTGCTGCAGCAAGTGTCAATAAAAAAGTTGTACATTAATCAGGAAATCAATATACTTTGTCAATAAAAAGGCATGTTTGTCAGGACAATGTTGTCAGAAGACCTACTGGGTAAGTAACGCAGCAAGTGACATATTTCTTTGACTCTAGGCTGTTCTCCAGCTACATATGAAGAAAAACAATGAAGAATTGCTGCATGAAAAGCCTCACTCATTTAGTTTGATGCACAGGAGCAAAAGGCTAGCTTATTATTGCCGTAACCTACATTTGTTCTGTTTCTAGAAAATTTACCTTGTAGTTCCTACTGTAACTCTACTAATTGCACAAAATTGGCAGAATATTTATAAAAACATAAAATGTTAATATTTATAATATACCAAATGTTCTGTTTTTTCCAAGTATTACTCACTATTATTCATTGTAAACCACTTTTGTCCACTGTATGACTCAGAATTGGTGTTCTTCATTTGCTCAGAATTATTCCAGGTGCAGAGCTTAATTAGCATCTTTATGCAGTTCAAACTTACAAGTTGCCAAAAAAAATTGTTTAAAGTTTGTCAAATCAATTGCATCTTACTCTTTTCAGAGAATCAAGCTTGTATTTCTTAATGTTTATGGAAATAAGATTGAGATTTTTCTATACTTTTATTTTAATACTTTTTAAACTTACAGATCTTTCAAAGCATCTTTATGAATTATACTGTTCTATAATATATTAGAAAAATTTTTGGATTCCTGCCTTTTCTGTCCTAGGAGATGATCTGTCAGGAAAGTGAACAAGAGATAGAAAAGCAACTGAAGTATGTAAAGAAGAGTATGAAGGAATTTCAGATATCCTTAAGGTTTCCATAAAAATGATTAGGTTCCATGATTCAAGTTGTTAGTGCTATTGATGTTTAAATGTGTCTAAATCAATAACAACATTCTGAATTCTGAAGTTTCAACAAGGACTTAGAAAGATAGCTTAATGTTATCTTTTGCTGGGAGTCTTGTTGATCGGTGTCTATGTTCTTTCTCCTGCCTTGTAAGTACCACAGCTCATGATTTTTTGAGAAAAGCATCAAATAACATGATTTGTAAGTAGTCAGTCATAAGCAGAAGTAAAATGATGCCTAAAAATAACTATTTCCCATAAATATAAAATGCTTATACAAAAGAAAAATGAAATTTTTATTACAAGTATCAATACACTGAAAGTTTTGAAGTATGCAACTAATTCCTTTTTAAACAAAAGACATGATTTGTTGCAAGCAAAGAAAAACTTTAAAAACTGCTGGCACATGGCCTTGTTGCACTGTATAGGAAGTGTGTGATTCATTATTTTCTGTCCACCTATGATAAGAAAAGGAAAAAAAATTAAAACCTATTCATTTTTAAGACTGTCATTAATATTGTTACAAGTTATATTTTATTGATCCTAAGGTTTCTAAGATGCTTATAACCTTGTTAAGATTACTTTATGGCTCAGAACAATTTTCTATTATCTGTCTTTGTTCTCTTCCCAAGCAAATGCTTCATTATTTGAAATCATAGTTTATAGTTGACCAAAATGAGAAAATGCAAATCTACAGTATGAAGTCTATGATGCTAATACAGAGAAAAATCCATGACTAGTTATAATATACATTCAAAATCAATTGGTTTGTATTTTATATATACAACATGATTAACATGCCATAAAAATACCTTCTTGTAAAACAAATAATTTATGGTAAAGCATCATAGGCTCAGGGAATTCCCCTGTGTTCTCTGTTCCCCTTACCTCTTCAGTTTCCCACCATATTATTACAACAGTATAGTCCTTCAGCAATAGTCACAAGTCCATCATTCTGCTATTTAAGTGTGTCCTAACTTAGTAGGTATGGACATGGCAGGAAGTCTGGCATCCTATCATCCAGCTATATTTAACAATTTCATTGGGAATCATCTTTTCTTCAGAAGTGTAATGTGTCTTCACTTTCCTGATGCTGCTGGTGTCCATTATGCAGTTTCTCTAGGTGAATATGTGTCTGCAGATATTTATCTACATATCCATTGATCTTGTATTGTCATGAAGGTTGGCTTATGTAAGAGAGAGTATATGATATCTGTCCTTTGGGGATTGGCTTATTTCCCAGAACATGATGTTCATTATGAAAAGACAGAATTAGAAGGAGATGGGGAGTGACACAGTAAGACATTTTCTCATGCACTGATTCAGTCTTCACATGACCTCAATAGCTATGGCTGAGGCAGGACCCAGGCAGGGGCCAGAAATATCAGGTGAGTCTCCAACATTGGAGACAAGGCTGCAAATACTGTGGACATTTTTCAGTATCTCTCAGGCAAATTAGCAAGCGGTGTAGTCAGAACTGCAATGACTGGGATGTTGAACTGGTGCTCATCTGAAATGCAAGCATTTCTGGCAGTGGCTTACCCCCTGTGCAAAATATAATAGAGCTGAACTGATCTAGAGGCAGGTGCCAGGATCTTCTTCTGGGCCTCCCATGTGGCACAGGATCCCAATGCTTGGGTATCTTTTACTGCTTTCCCAGGACATAAGCAGGGGGCTGGATGGGAAGCAGGGGGCACAGGGACACAAACCGGCAGCCATATGACATCCACAGCATGCAAGATAAATAGTTTAGCTGTTAGGCAACCGCACCGGGCCCCCACTTAGATATTTTTCAAGTCAAGTCCTATGATATCTCAATCTTTGTTTAGCTTGCTCAGAATAGCTTTGGTTATTTGATATTTTTATGTTATATGAATTTTGTGAGAAAAGGTATTGGTATTTCAAAGGAATTGCATTAATTATTATTGGGGGTGTATAGATATTTTAACAATAGCAGGTATTGGGATTGTGGCATAGTAAGCTAACTGCCACTTGCGATGCCGACATCCATCACCAGTTTGACCCTTTGAGTCTGGGCTCCCCTATGTTTCACCTAACTCACTGGCTATGTTCCTGATATGGCAGAAGAAATGATTCAAGTATTTGAAGCCTGCCACCATGTCAGAGTTGTAGAAGCCTCAGACCCAGCTGTTAGACGTATTTTGGGAGTGAGCCAGCGATAGAAGTTCTGTTTCTCCCCTCTACCACTTTTCGCCTTGTGTATGTGTGTGTGTGTGTGTGTGTGTGTGTGTGTGTGTTCACCTTCCTCCCTTATTCTGCCATTTCCCCCTTAAAATAAAGAATTTTTTAAAATAGATATTCATTTCCCAATCCATGAACATGGAAAACTTTCATTTGTTTGTGTCTCCTTCAACTCCTTTCGTCTATCATCAAGGATATGGAATTATGTTTAGAGACATCACTCAATTCCTTGTACAAATTTATTTCTGAAAGACAATAGTTAGCAAGTTGTTTGACCCTGGTGCATATGGAATAGTGTTATTTTTTTCTGAACAATCCTTTACTCATGCATAAGTAAACTACTATTTCTTTTTAGTTTTTGTACTTTATGTCTAGCATTTTAAAAATTCTGTTATTATTAATAATAGTCTTCAGGTTTCATTTACCATAAATCATTATGCCATATCAAGTGAAAAAGATGAACCATTCAGCCAATATTCCTTATTTAGATACACTTTACTTCTTCCTGTTGACCCGCTGGTTCATAGTACAATATAACACATCAATTGAAAAGAGCAAAAGTAGACATTCATGTCTGATTCTTGATTTTTTTAATATTTATTTTTATTGAAAAGTCAGATACACAGAGAGGAAGAGGGACAGAGAGGAAGATCTTCTGTCTACTGATTTACTCCCCAAATGGCTGCAATGGCCAGTGAGCCAGGAAGCTCTTCCAAGTCTCCCACACCGGTGCAGGATCCCAAGGCTTTGGGCTGGCCTCTACTGTTTCCCAGGCCACAAGTGGGAGCTGGATTGGAAGCCAGGCTGCCAGAACTTGAATTGGCAACCATATGGAATCTCAGTGCATGAAAGGCCAGGACTTCAACAACTAGGCTACCATGCAGGGCCCTGATTCTTATATTTATATTAAGTGGTTCTAACTTTTCCCAATTCAATCTATTTTCTGTAGCCAGGTTATATGTACTGATTATTGTGTTAAAGTATTGTCTTTCAGTAATTGATTTTTAATAGATTTTGTCCTTAGAAGTGTTAATGGATTTAATATAATGTATCTTTTACATCTGCATCTGCCTCATTTTTTATTATTATCTTTATTGCAAAGTCAGATATACAGACAGGAAGAGAGACACAGGAATATCTTCCACGCGATGATTCACTCCCCAAGGGGCTGCAACCGCTGGTGCTGCGCCAGTCTGAGGCCAGGAGCCAAAAACTTCCTCCAGGTGTCCCACTCGGATGCAGGGTCCCAGGGTTTTTGGCAATCCAGCAAGGGCTGGAAAGCAGGGATATTGGAATTAGAACTGGTGCCCATATGAGATCCTGGTGCGTTCAAGGTGAGGAATTTAGCTGCTAGGCCAGTGTTCCATGCCCTCTATATCATATTTTTTACCATATTTTCTATTCAAATGATGTATTATGCTTATTTTTTTATATGTGTTGAATCATCCTTCATCCCTGAGGTAAGGCTAACCTGATCATGGTGTGCAGGTTTATATATCTGTACAAGTACTATTTTATTATATGTGTTGATATATTCTCAAGATTTTTATATCAAAGTTTGTTAGAGAAATGAGTCTGAAGTGCTTTTTTTTCACGGTTATGTTTTGAACTAGTTTTGGTAGGAATGCAATTCTAATACCACAAAACAGGAAAGGTTGTCTCCATTTCAATGCCTTAGAATAATTTTTAAAAATAGGAGTTATTTGTTCCTTTAAAGATTTGATATAATTCATCAGTGTAATGATGTATTCAGGACATTAGACTGTACTGTGCTTAATTTTGTTGTTGGAGAAATTTATTGTTGATTTAAATGATTTATTATAATTACCTGCAATTTGTCTATAGTCTGTTTTTCTGATTCAAGTTAAGCAGGTTTTGGTCTCGGTTTTTCAATTTACTAACATGTAGATTTCTTTGGAAAGATATATAAACAAATGTTTATTTATTTACATATTTATTCATTTATTTGATAATCAGAGTTGCAGAGAGAGAGAGAGAGAAAGAGAGAGCCATATTCCATCCATAGGCTCACTTGCCAAATAGCTGCAATAGCCAGAGCCAATGTGCTCTGAGGCTCACCTTCTTCCAGGAGTTTATTCCAGATCTCCCACATCAATGTAGGGACTCAAGACTTTGTGCTGTCCTCTGCTGGTTTCTCAGGTCATTGGCATGGAGTTAGATTGGAAATGGAGCTTCAGGGACCAGAAACAGCATTCATTTATAATGCCAATACTGCAGGATGAGGATTAGCCTGAAAAGCTGTGACTCAGCCCCATAATTTTTTTTCTTTAAGATTTTTTAATTGCAAAGGCAAATTTACAAGGAAAAGCAGACAGAAAGATTTGACTGCTGGTTTAATCCCTCTCGTTCTCAAAGACTGGAGCTTAGCCTATCTGAAGGCAGCAGCCAGGAACTTCTGGGTCTCCCACTCAGGTGCAGGATCCAAAGGCTGTGGACCATCCTCCACTGCTTTCCTAGGCTACAGGCAGGGAGCTGGATGAGAAGAAGAGCAGCCACAACACGAGCAGACTCTATGCTTCACACACAAAATCTCTGTTGAGGTACTGAAATGCATTTTAAAATTGTATTTATTGAAATATCCATAAACCAACATTTTGGTTAATTTGTTGTGATTTTTTTCTCTACTGAATTCCTCATTTGTGTCATTAATCATATTCACAATTTACAGACTTGACATATATATTCTCTTGTATTTGTTAAATTTCCTTAAAATAACTGATTTTAACTGTTAGTGGGAAGTTTTCAAAGAATTCATAGAAAATATACATCATAACATAATTTCATCTTCTTTAAAACTTTTTGAAGAAACCTTGTAACTACACGTATACCAGTCATGCTGCTTCTACCTCCTTCATAGGGTGGCTTGCAGAATAAAACAGTTATTCTGATGTTTCCTCTAATGTTAGTGTTATATGCTGTGTTGCTTTTGGTTTTAGTTGGATATTTGGTGAAGTAGCCAAATAGCTTTCAAAGTTTTAATCAATGTTAACAGTTAATCAATGTTTGTTTATTTATTTCTTTTTTTTTTGCCACCACCTCCGCTTTATTAACAGGAAATCCAGAGACGGCCCCCCCCACTCGTCCCCGCTTACCGCCGGTCCACGGGACGGCTTCCTTTCCGCACGACCCTCGGGGAGGCCGCCCGCCGAGGCCACACCGAACCCAGACTGTACACGTAGGTAGCGTGCTGGGCCTCGCTGCTCGACCCCTAAAACAGTTAATCAATGTTAGCAATGTGTGCTTCGTTAGCTAGATTGCAAGGTTGGTGGGACTGCAACAGAACTGAAAATTGACTCTCATTAGATGCTAGTTTGATGCACAAGATTCTGTTGGTTGTGGCTCTGAAGAGCCACTTCAGTGGGATTTTGTGTGTGAAGCATTGAGTGCTCCGTAGTGAAACATGGTATGGATCCGTTGCTGCAGTTCCTTATGGGCTGAGCCACACCCGTGTTGTCAGATGAGCCACACCCGCGCTGTGTCCACACCACCCCCCCCCCAGAAAAATCTTGTCAAAAAAGTAGAACTTAATGCTGAGAATGAATGAAAGTAGCCACATATTCGTGTTTCAAGACCTCAGTATCCTGAGTTTCTGAAAACAGGGCGTTTATTTTTTCTCTCTTTCTTAGAGTTTTATTTATTTATTTTTATTAAAAAGGTTGATCCAGATTTACAGAAAGGAGAGGTAGAGAGGACATTTTTCAACTTGCTGATGCACTCTGCAAAACGGCTGCAGTAGCTGGAGATGAGCTTATCGGAAGCCAGGAACCAGAAGCTTTTTCCAGTTCTCCCACATGGACTCAGGGTCATGAGGTATTGGGCCACCCTCTCCTGCTTTCCCAGGTCATGAGCAGGGGACTGGATTGAAAAGGCAGTTGCCATCATACCAACCAGTGCCCTTATGTGAAGCCAGCAATGGAGGTAGAAGATCAGCCAATTGAACCATTGTGCCAGCCCCTCTTTTGTCTCTTGAAGCTACAGCATGATGGACAGTGCTGTCCAGGTGGATTCCACAGTATGGGTAATTAGGCAGTCACCTGTTTGTTGCTGAGGGTCTCAGCTGCTGACGTCAGGCTGGGTGGTTTATTCCTCAGGTCAAATAGGTCAGCATGGAAATCTGGCTACATCCTAGGGCAGTGGCATAGTGGGTAGCGGTATCTGGCTGCTCCTGGGGAACTCAACAAGTTGAACCACTCAGGGTTTGTGTCCTATCTTCTGCCAGGGACCAAAGGTGGATAGATAAGGCTTCTCAACCATTTCCTGGATGCCTATTCAGGCCCAACACAATATTGAGATATTTTTCAGATCCAATGTCTAGACCTGGAAGAAGGCAGCAACACTGATTCACTTGACTGCCTGCTTCCCATGACTTGTAGAAGCCAGGTGTAGAGATTGCACCCTGCAGCAGGACCATGGATATGGGCATGCTCCCTACAGGTGTGGTTCTTTCTCTTGCCCTGTAAGATACACAGGAAACTCACTGTACTGGGCTCAGGGCCTATGAAGGCCACAAAGTGTCTCTAGAAATAAATACTTCAGGAGTCTGGTGCACGAGTTATACAGTTGAGGGCTTGCTGTTGACCTCTTTGATTTTCAAGTTTATCCTGAGCCTGAATGGTAGCTGCTGTGTTCTTAGTTTCCTTTTTTATAGGTTATCTTTCAATCCCATACACTACAATGTTTTTGTTCCATATTTGCATTACACTCCAAAATTCTCCTTCAAATATCTCAATGAAATATCTGTTATTTACTTTTTACTCTGATCATTTGTTGCTAAAGGATGGGTGCAAAGCATTTCTAGTTAGCTATCATGTTTGCTCCTGGGGATTGTTACTTAAGTATGAATTTTTAAAAGATTTTGACCTGTTGACCAAAGAGCTAGTGAAAGAACATTAATGTTACCAGCACATTTTTTTAATTTTTAAAATAAAAAGAGCTGTTTTGTATTAATCAATATGACAAAAATGGAATATTTGATATGTTTAAATTTTAGTAACAGAAAACAATGGAAAAAATCTAAGCAATGGAAAAAAAGTTAATGTTGAAATAATTTGAAATTAAATGTAAACTAGCTTCAATCTTTTTAAAAAAGATTTATTTATTTTTATTATAAAGTCAGATATACAGAGAGGAGGAAAGACAGAGAGGAAGATCCTCTGTCCGATGATTCACTCCCCAAGAGAGCGCAACGGCCAGTTCTGTGCCGATCCGGAGCCAGGAGCCAGAAACTTCCTCCAGGTCTCCCACATGGGTGCAGGATCCCAAAGCCTTGGGCTGTCGCCAACTGCTTTCCCAGGCCACAAGCAGGGAGCTGGACAGGAAGTGGAGCTACCGGGATTAGAACTGGCGCCCATATGGGATTCTTGTGCGTTCAAGGCGAGGACTTTAGCTGCTAGGCCATGCTGCCGGGCCAGAAACTAGCTTTAATTTTACCTTAAGTGTTGAAAGACACAATAAGAAATAAAATCTACTGGGAAAAGCTACACTGAAAAACAAAATATTTATTATTTTGTATTTGTTTTCAAGTTAAATTATCTACTTTATCTTTTCCTTCAATTAGTTTATCTAATCAGGCTGACAAGATTAGATTTTCAAAAGTACATGTTCCACTCTTGTTGCTGTATTATTTTTTGTCATGTGCAAAAGCTGTCACTGAATCATAGAATGCTGGCACAGAATAATTCACTGTGCTAATTGGTTTTGCCAGTGGTTTTGACTGTTTAATTATATTCTTTTCAGAGATTCTTTAATTTTAATATTGTTGTTCCTTCAAGCAATTCTAATTATATTTTATTTGATGTTGATTTTATACATTGATTAGTACCAACAGCAATCAGATTCAACTGTTGAAGAGTCTGAGCCTCTAAGTTATTAAAATGTATAATTTAATAGAGATTAATTTGGAAATAAAATAGATCAAAAGTTAATATTTATCTTTAGAAAATAATAAATTATGCAAATATTGTCATTTTGAGTTGTTTATCAACTTTATAAAACATGTCTTAAAATAACTTTTTGCATATATGTTTATTACAATCAAAGTTAACAATATTTATTTATCATTCTATGATTATAGCATGTAAAAAGAAGAATGCTGTGTATTTCTACTATTGAATGCCAGGTCCCTGATTTCATATCTGTAGATTGAAATGTGTCTCGTTAGAGTCTTTAGTGTGCATAAAAACACTTTGTTAATATAAATTTTTAAATCAGTATAATTCTGACTAGAATAACAAAATGCTCCAAAGTGGACTTTAGAGAACTAATCAAAATTGTAAATATGTATTCTTACCTCTTTCATATAATTGTGAATTGCTTTAAATCTCATATCTGACAATAACTAAAGACAAATACTCACCAAATAAGCCCCACATTCTGAGCACAGTTTCATGAATATCATTGTAACAACATAAGCCACCACCCTTTTGAATTATAGAAATCTTAAGTCATCTTTAAAGATGTATCTGGCTTCTTCAGGGCAAAGGATAATGCATTAAATGGAAACGTGTTTGAAACCATTATTCCTAAGATTTTAAAAAATTTATTTTCATTGGAAAATTAGATCAACTGAGAGGTGGGGAAACGGAGAGGAAGATCTTCCATCCGATGATTCATTCCCCAACCAGCCACAATGGCCAGAGCTGAGCTGGTCCAAAGCCAGGAGCCAGGCATCTTTTGAGTCTCCCATACAGGTACAGAGTTTCAAGGCTTTGGGTCATCCTCAGCTGCTTTCCCAGGCCACAAGCAGAGAGCTGGATGGAAAGCAGAGCCACCAAGATTAGAACCAATGCCCATATGGGATCTCAGTGTGTGAAAGGCTAGGACTGTAGCCACTAGGTTATCACACTGCGCCCAATTTTTGCATTCTTTAAATCCTTATTAATTTAAGCCACCAACCACAGGATATGTTTCTGTGTTCTACACACTGTTTTACAAAGGAGTTATTTTCTTTATTTTGTTTTCTGTACTATGAAAGGTACTAATCCATGATCAAAAACTCATTGTGGAAGTCTGACAAACAATAATTATCCTAACGTGAAATAATACATTAAAAAAATTGCAATAATGATCACAAGATGAAATCGTGGTGCAAATGCATCCACAACAACTTTAGCAACATGCAGGAATCAATTATTATGGAAGCCATGACGCTGCTTTAGGTCCCCGTGGCCAACAGGCTTCAAGGGCTCATTTCCTATTGTCTTGAACAGTTGAAAATGGCCACTTAACTCTCTATGGGAAGGTTGAATGTTCGTTTGTAATATATATTCCAAATTTTTGCTTCCCTTTTGAAGCTTACACTCTTCTTCAGGTCACAGCTTCTCATGACTGCTTTGTTTTTTGAAAGGTAGAGTAATGGAAAGATAGAGAAAGAAGAAGAGAGATCTGCCATCTACTCATTCACTTTCCAAATGGCTTCAACATCCAACACTGAGCCAGACAGAAATCAGGAGCCATTAACTTCATTCCGTTCTCTCACTATCTGCTGCCCAAATGCCTTAATGTGAAGCTGAACTTGAGCCAACACATGAAGTTCTAAGCTGTGGCTTAACCATTTGTGTCACAATATCTGCCCCTGTAATAAGAGGTTTTAGGCTTTCGAAACAGCAGTTATGCATTTATTAAGTCAGTAGTGACTTGTGATCTGCTACTCCAGGGTCCTAGGCAGGTTATTCTATATCACTCACTCACTTCCCCCAATATTTCTGACCTATAAACTAAAGAGAATTTAAAAGGATGATGATCTTTGTTCTGTATTTACTTGCTATTCATTAAAGTTATGGTCCTTTCCTGTGTCATATTCAGAAACTTCTTCCTGTATTATTCAAATATTTGCATTTCAAAAATCAGGATTTTCAGGCCATTGTCAAAAGATGTGTTCACTATCATAAAGCATAGCAGAATCTTTAAGTATTATCATATAAGAACTCACAAAGGCTGTTTTCTGCTAATAGCAGTTTCCTGAGAGAATCAGGGGAAGAGGTAGTCAAAACATGTCTGCTCTAAAATGAAACGTCTTTGATGTGATACAAAAAGGCTTTATTTTCAAATTTAATTTTGAAGAGGAACAAGATCTTCTTCCTGCTTGGGATATTTTGCTACTCTATTCCATCAGAGCCTTCTGTATCTGACCTAAATTTTTTAAATCTGCATATATATATATATATACCTATATATACACATATATATGCAGATGTGTATATATATATATAGGTGTGTGTATATATATATATACACACCTATATATATATGCATATATATATACCTGATGTGCCACTAGTAGAGTTCTTGATTTGTTAGCCATCAGGTCTGAGGGCTACCCAGATGTATCTTGGGTGGAACCTGTAGGATACCACGTTGCTGCAGCTCACTGAGCCAGAAATGAGTTCACTTCCACATCAGTCATGCATGGTTCTCTCCCATAGCCTTTGCCTCCCTACAAAAAATGGCTCCCAATTTGGCTTTGTGGTGGGGGGTGGGGGCTGTGGGGGAGTGGACTGTGAAATCATCTTGATCCCACATTGTCCATTGGGGACCTGTCACTTTGTCTCTGCTCCTGGTCAAATCAAACAGACCAGCAGGAGTGGCAGTTCTTTGTCTGGGTTCACCTCCTGAGCTCCGGGTGAATGCCCCTTCCCACCTTGCTGCTGGTGGAGTTATGGCTGTTGGTGCTGTGCAAATCACTGCTCACTGAATGCCGTTTGGATATCAGTCACTGCAACACAACATCATTGTGTCTGATGTTTCCTGTGCCTGTCTGTCTCCAGGTACCCCTCTGCTGTCATTTTGTCCTTTGCTATTTCTTGGAATGTGCCCTCTCTACTTCACACCGGCTAATATTTCTCCATCTGTATAAACATGTCCTCACCCCATATAGATAACTTGATTTGCCATGTACTACAGGAGTTCAAGTTTAAATGAACACTGATATATTAGATTAAGAATACAGTGAAGCAAAGTAGAAGTACAGTGGAGAGTGCAAGTAGAATGAAGGAAGTAGAAGAAAGAATCTCAGAATTGGCAGATATTTTCTGCCACCAGGGGTAAACAAACACCTGGAAGCAGAGCTTAGTCAAGTTATATATATATATATATATATATATTGAAGAGTTGAAAGACTGTTTATGAAGAACTATACTATAATAATAATAATAATAATAATAATAATAATAATAATACAGCAGAAGTCACTGGAAGAGGAGCAGACTCAGAGGGGGTAAGGAAAATTTCAGGGTCTATAAAACTGTATCATAAAATTATAATAATAATAAATGAGCACATTTTTAAAAGTATTAAAAAATTAAGTTATTTGCTAAAAGAAAACCCAAAAACTGGATATAGCTATCTAGAATAATAGACCATTGTTCATGGAAATGGAATCAGTTTCTAAGTCGTAGAGAGCTATTTCCTGATATCATGTCATAAACAGAATGAAGGGCTTGTCCAAGTTGGAGATTCCTAGTGCAGAGCTTCTGTTAATATATATTCATTTTTGGGAAAATTTCTTGTTCTAATGTCTACTGAAGTGCATAAATGTTAGATCCATTTAAAGGTCTATATAAAGGTTGGCTATCTATTCCTACTCGGGGTTTTAAGTTGTACAAAATCCTGCCATTGGTAAGATTATCCTTAGCCATTCCTTACCTATGAAGGTCCTACGTGTAATATAACATTGTCTCTTGAGTGAAGGAGCACATTTGCCTGTGGTCAAAATATATTTTAAGTAATTTATCTCCAGTTTTGATACATGGACTTTGATTTAATTTTTTTAAATTTTTATTGCACAGTCAGATATGCATATAAGAGGACAGAGAGGAAGATCTTCCATCCATTGATTCACTCCCTAAGCAGCTAGAAAGGCTGTAGCTGAACCAATCCAAAGCCAGGAACCAGGAGCCTCTTCTGAGTGCCCCACTTGGGTTCAGGGTCACAAGGTTTGGGGCTGTCCTTGACTACTTGCCAAGACCACAGGCAGGGAGCTGGATGGGAAGTAGGGCTGTCAGGATTAGAACTGGCACCCATATGGGATCAATCATGGCATGTTCAAGGTGAGTACTTTGAGCTGCTAGGCTACCGTGCCAGGCCCTTGAATGCTATTTTTAACATCTGGCTCAATGGGATTTGGGGTCCCATGCCATTATTAAAACGATACTTTTATGAATGCATCTAAATAATGAATGCAGAATTACACAGCTGAATTATCTCTGTAGAACTTGAGAAGACAAAGATAGCATGGGAATCCTCAAGCCAGTTTGGTTTAGACATATGGCTGGCACTTTAGAGCCCCTTTTTGCTGCCCCAACATGGGATTCCTTGCGTTAGCCAGCCCACCTTGGGCTGTTCCTCTGTAGATTTAGCTAGGGCATATCCACTGTCATAGATAGAGTGATAGATAGATCAATGTGTGTGTACATATGCATATTTATATATATGTGTGTGTGTGTGTGTATACACACATATATACAGATAAAGATATCTATATCTATTTTAATATATGTAGATACACATATATATGTATATGGATGTAGGTATAGGTATAGATAATACATATATAACATATTACTGCAGACGACCATATTGGAGGCAAAGGTCCTACTGGGACACACAATGTTGGACAAGGAACTCTCATGATCTATATGCAGATAGAGAACCTCTGCTTCATTTGAAAGCTCTATTTCCTGATTTGGAGTGTGGCTATTGGGCAATCTGTCCAATTGCATTTCCTGTCAGTTTTAGAGTAAAAATTAGTAAATGAAAAGTCACACACTGATCTTAATAAGGAAAATGCCTTAAGATAGGACAGTGGTAGACCACAGGGAGTTCATTCATACAAGTTGAATTATAGGTCCTGACTCACCAGCAATGAGGATTAATTTTCAAAAGCATTGTAGAAACATGAAATGTTCATAAATTTTTTGGCAGAAGACCATGAGATGCCCCACACTTTTTCACTGTCAGAATTCTATTAACATAAGCAGCTTGTACTTACCCATTGCTCTCCCACAGCTACCTATATGAACAGCATTGGTACAAACATTTGAATTTTAACAGACCTGCTTAAACTGCTGAGAACTGTGAAGCTAGGGGAAAGAGAAAGTGGGGTTTTTAGAATTTAGAAACTGCATACTGCTGGGACAAAGATATTAAAAATCCATTTACCATTGCTGCTTTGGGATTTCAATAGCTGGCTTTATCAGATACCTGGGAGCTGCTTACAGAGAGAAAAGAAGGGTGCACTGCTCCTAAATGCATTCCTCTTTTATGAGTTTAGAAGTGGGGCTTAGAAGTTGGGTGGCTCTAAATTCTGTGCCTTTATTGACAATGGTCAGAAACAGACTTCAGCATTGGTTAAATTACCAAAACAACATCAGTATTGAAATACAAAGTGAATCTAAGTCAAAGAAAATCAGATAAAATATGAATATGTTACCTCAAAACAAAATCCATACTAACCTAGCATAAATAAAATGCTTCTTAATTTTGTTATTGAAGTGAGGTTTAAAAGCACAAAAATAATTCACTTATTTAAGTAACAACAATATATTTTGAAAATAAACCATTTGTCAAATGTTCATTTGCTGATGTCCATGAAATGGGTATGGATGACACGAAGCTGTGAAGAGAACTGTTTAACTGCACTCAAGTCTGCGAGGAATTTTCTGCTGCATGGCAGGGCCCAGCAGATATCTCTGCATCACCTGAAGGCAGTTTCACCTCACTTTGCATGGACACTGACCACCCCACCCCCCTGAGAATTCTGTAACCTATTTAGTCTTTGTTTGCCACTGCAGAGTTGGTTTTTACTACCAATGTGAGCTTGAAAGTTGATGTTGCTGATAACATCTTGCTAAAGGGACTTTTACAATACATGCTGTCTCTGTCTCTGCTGCATGCCACATTGACCATCCTTGATCTTTAGGTCCCTCCTGTGATGCATTTCCTCCCTTAATTAATTCAAGAGTAAGTTGTAGAATGAGGATTGTAGTAGGAATGTGTTACTGATTAATATGCACCATCTATTGAGAACTTCCTGACCACATGGTCAGGATGGATAACATGCTGCTTTAAGGTGAGGCAGAATTATCCTTTGAAACACCCACTTGACCGTTACGTAAAAAGTCTGTGCCAGAGTTTGTGACTGCCTCTGTATAAATAAAGGAGACAGCTTTCTTGCATTGTTTATTATGATCATGACATCATAATGGTCCATTTCTCTTCTCTCTACACCTACTCCACACACCCTTCTTGAGTTCTGAACTCAGCTGGAGCTGGACTGTTGCACTCATTGACTAACAGCAATACCCAATTAAATATACTTTCTATAATGTCACTGTCATCTAGCCCTTCAAGAAATTTGTATCATGTCATTTTAATGAAGAGAAGGATTGGGATATTTTCTCAAAAGTAGGCATGACAACATTGAAGGATATTTTATATTTTCTAAGTATGAATAAACCTATTACATAGACAACAGAAATTGTTATTGTTTTTGCTTAAATTGATTTCCTCTATGAATCTAATATTGTTAGAATCTTAAATCATAATCTGAGATATTCAGGGCAGTGTAATATAGTTAAACTGCTTATTATCTTCAAAGATACTAATTCTTTTACCTCAGCTGCTTACAATTCATTTTCAATTACTTCTCCAAATCCTCTCTGTTTTCAATTGCTTAATTGTTACTACACATCTTATATTGGGTTAAGAATATATTCCCTGGAAATCCAAACAAGTGACAAGATTTTTTAAACAATCATGATTCTATAAATAATCAAGTTGCAAATTTCGCTTATTCAATGTGAAACATGATCTGTGTGGGGGCCCTATCAAGAGAGAGATTTGGACTCTTGAAATCAGCCTCAACCAACCTTGTCCGCTATGGTCATCTGACAAAACAATCAGAGGATGAAAATATCTTTCTGTCTCTGTCTCTTTCTGCAACTCAGACTTTCAAATTAATCAATACATCTTTTTAAACTATGCAGTATCCTCCTAAAAGATTATATTTTGTGTATTTGAAAATATCAAAACAATGACAGTTTTCTACATAAGACAAAAATGTTCTAGCATAGTCATTTGTCCATTGATTACCAAAATATTTGAATAGAAACTTTTGCATATTCTTTTTTGTCTTTCTCCACGATGTTTTGCTAACTTAGATATGGTTACAAAGAATTATATGCATTATTTTGTATTGATTTTCACCACCTCCTTTAGTACGTTAGCAATCATCTAAGATCATGAAGGTACTTACACAGCACAATGGAAATTGCAAATATTAACTGAACTAAATATACCAATTTTACTTTGATATCTACAACTAATTCTTTTTGCTTGTTAGAATTTTTCTGAACTATAACATGAGTTATAGATATAAAATGAAAAGGAAAATAAAATTTCAGAAAACTTTGCAAATAATGTGTGATTGGCTTTTTTGTGATAATGTAATACTTCATATATTAATATATTTAATACAATGTTTCTCCTTCCAAAGTGTAGCATTAGCTGCCTGAACCAGAAACCTTTGAAATACAGAGTCATGCTTTGCCTAGGCAATATAAGCCATAGGAGGATAGATTAATCCTACTGAGCTTTGTGAGGGATTCACATTGAGGAATATCTCGGGATTCTTTCCTTTAATCTTATATTTACAAAGAATCTTCTCAGAGGTTTCCCGACCAGCAGGCCCAAGAGCACCAAGGAGTGAGGCGATGGTGTTCTTAAATAACAAAACCACCAGGAACAAACTGGTGAGTGATGCTTAAGGAAAACCCACAAGCTAGGGGAAAAAGGAAGCCCCAGTGGGGTTCACAACTACCCTCCACCCAGCAATCACTGCAACTGGCTAAGAGGCATGCCTGTCTCTTTGTCTGGATCCTCCTTTCACAGATCTGCATGTAAGCATAGAAGCTGTGCCTCAAGCCACGGGCAGGTAAGCCGAGGCTCACTGGCACACAGGTGTTAGAACTGGGCTGAAGGATATGCCCTGGTGCACGTTCATTACACATGGCTGATGAACAGAATCAGGTCGCTTTTTAACTGCTTAGAGTTACTTATCAGGGAAATCCTAGCACAGCTCATCTGAGGACACAGAAAAAAGACTAGGGTGCAGTCTACTGCTCTCACTGCATGCCCAGTGGATATGCCAGACTGAGGTAGTGGTTAGTCAAGACCATCATCGGGGATTCTCCCAGGGGACACTGTGAGCCATGTGCCTAAGGCATTCCACACGGGCTAAGCAGACAGAGATCCAGGGGTGATCTCAAACAAAACTTGTGAAAAAAAATTACAAACTTTGATTTCTTTTGGTTGCCCTCTGACAGACATCAATAAATCATTTTTAATTGAAACCATAAGAGCAAATAAGTTTAAGTCTGAAAAAGGCCACTGTGGGGTAGGCTTTGGTACAGTAGTTAAGAAGTCACTAGTGGTGCCTACGTCCAATGTTGGACTGCTTGTTTTGAGTTCAGATCTACCTGATTTTTCAGTCTGCTGCTAACGTCTACCCTGTGAAGCACCCAGTGATGGATTAAGACTGAATTTGGGAGCATACTGCTTAGCCCAATTCAAATGGTTGCAGGCATTTGCATGCCAAAATGGTGGGTAAAAGATCTCTAACCATTTATACTTATCATTCTCTCAGCCTTTCAAATAATTAAAAAAAACAATTTGCTTATTTAAAAAATAATAATAACATTAGAATATCTTAAATGTCAGCACAGCGGGGAAGCAGCATCTACTCTGATAATTCACAATTTATATATGACAGTGAAATGCACTTATCCCTTTTCTCAAAAAATAGCCTCATTTTCCTGGAGCATCAGATGAGGAAGTTCTTAGAACTTGCCATAGGTCTGTTCCTATGCATGGCATGCAGCATAATTTCTGCATTACAGCTGATATAGCACTGAGAATGTGCTTTTTTTCACCATGAAATATGAGACAGAGGAACAGAGAATGGTTAAGCAAAAGTTTTGTTGAAAAGAGCAGAGATTGAAATTACAGCAAAAAAATCTTCCCGCAAAGCAAGCTGGAGGGAATTTTCAGCTGGAAAAAGCCATTGCCAGGAAATAGTTTTACTGTGCTATACCTGTTGGAATGTTTGTACAATACCCTTTAAATGTTTCTTAGGGCTTGTGCACTGGCTTAGCAGCTTGTCCTCCGCCTAAAATAATGAATGACACATCATACAGGAGCCAGTTTGTGTCCTTGCTTCGCTTCCAAACCAGCCCCTGATTATGGCCAGGAAAGTATCAGAAGATCCTCAAAGGCCATAGCTCCCTGTACCCGTACAGACCTAGAAGAAAATCCTGGTTCCTGGCTTCACCTTGGCTCAGCTCTGGCCATTTGTGGCCACTTGGGAATTGAAACAGCAGATGGAGGATCTGCTGCCTCTCCTTTCCATGTTTCTCTGCTTTTCAAATAAAAATAAAATAAATCTTCTTGAAGAGAAAAGTGTTTCTTCTGTGGTGAGGTTTCTGTCTTCTTCTCTCGCACTCCTCCCCGTTGGCTTTGATTTTTCACAGGTCAGAGAAGAAGTTCTTGAGAGTCAGTAAGGCTGACAGAGGTGGCCTTTCATGTGGTCTTGGTACCAAGAGCTTGCTTTCCTCATTACTAAGCAAGGACATTTGTTGTATCATTTATTACTGCACTTGCTTTTTAGCTCAAGCTAATCTCTTAGGTGTATTAAAAAAATCCACAAAAGGGACACTTTTCTTCACATTTATACCACTTGTTTTATTTATGTATTTATTTTGGATTCCTTTCTCTACTACTACCATATTGTTTGGAAAACAATGATTTATTAACTAATGTATTGAATATATGAAATCTGTTCTCCTAATATGGGAATTCAGGTCAAATAATTAACTGCAAAAGAAAACAAACATCTGATTTTTTCATTTCACTGTATTTTACTATTATTTACTATGGCAGAATTTTGTAGATATAAGAGTAAACTACCTTAGACCTAGTACATATTTGTTACAGAGAGGAGGAGAGACAGAGAGGAACTTGTCCTGTCCATTGATTCATTTCCTAAGCAGCCTCATCGGCCAGAGTGCACCAATCTGAAGCCAGAAGCCCGGAGACTCCTCTGAGTTTCCCACACAGGTGCAGGGTACCAAGGCCTTGGGCAATCCTCAGCTGCTCTCCTAAGCCATAAGCAGGAAGCTGGATGGGAAGTTGGCAGCTGTGACACCCATATAAGATCCCAGTGAATGCAAGGTGAGGACTTCAACTTCAGCCACTAGCCTACTGTGTTGGACCTGTTAAAAGCAATCTTAAGCAACAAAATCAAAGTCAAATGCATCAAAACACAAGATTTGTAGACCTATTACAGGGCATTTATTAGGAAAATGCCTTGTGTCTGTATAAAAATAATCATAAAGATCAACGGAACACAATAGCAACCCCAGAGGTTAAGCCATGCATTTACAACAAATCACCTAAAATCAATCATTAGAGAAAAGACAGTCTCTTCAATGAATGGTGCTGAGAAAATTTCATTTACATGCAAAGGCATGAAAAAAAAAAAGATTGCCTTTCACCTTATATAAAAATCAACTCAAAATGAGTCAAGCACCTAACTCTAGACCTGATAACATTAAATTGCTTGATTTGAACATTGAAGAATTTCTGCAAGACAATGACAGAAAAAGACTTCTTGGAAAAGTCCCAGAACAATAATCAATGAAATGAAAAAGTAATAAATTGAATTACATTGAGCTAAGAGGATCCAGTATTACAAAGGAAACACTCAAAAAAAGTGAATAATAGAAATATTTGTGCACTATAAACTGACAGAGTTAAAATACAGAACCTGAAAAAAGCTTGACAAAGCTGAGCAACAACAACACAATCTAGTTAAGAAATGAGTAGAGGGCCCAGCGCTGTGGTCTAGTGCCTGAAGTCCTCTCCTCGAATGTGCCGGGATCCCATATGGGTGCCGGTTCTAATCCCGTCAGCTCTACTTCCCATCCAGCTTCCTACTTGTGCCCTGGGAAATCTATCCAAGACAACCCAAGCCCTTGGAACCCTGTGCCCTGATTAATTTAAGTATTTTAATGTCATTGTTTCACATTTTAGTAAAACATTCAAATTCCGCATAACTGACATATTTTACCTCTTAGTTAAACATGTGAATTAAAAAGAGTTTACATGATATCTTTGAATCTAAACTTGATCTATATATTTTGAAACTTTGGGAAGAAACCAAATATATCTGTGATGTGACTCAAGGGTATTTTTAGACTCTGTGGTAGAAAAGTTATTTCCATAGTAAAATATCTAGTGTTGTAAATTTGATTTTTATTGCATTCAAATCCTTAGTACCAATTAGCACACTTTATGACTCTGTTTGGAGAGTCTCCAAATTCGTGTCCATGGCAGCACATTTCATAATTACTTTATTTAAAGAGATTACACCAGATTTTTGCTGCTTGGGGGTGGTCTGATTACAACTTCTGGAATTACTATGAATAAGCAAATCCTACTACTACGGATTTGTAATTAGTTGTAAAGTAATTACATAATTTCCTCATATCTCCAAGGATCATCGTCATTCATTTTCAGACCTCCAGGACACCATTCAAATAAGACAGAAACACCCTAGGGGAAGTGGCATCCTAGGCTAAGCAGTTGTTACCTCTTTGGATACAATATACAACAATTTTAAAAAGAAATAGGAGAAAATATTGCATAAATTACCACGTTCTTACCTTTATACTCAGATTGTCCTTCAAATGGCATTCACATATCCAAGATGGAGAGACTTTTGCTGAACTGCGTATATCAGTAACTGAAATGACCTAAACACTGTACAAACTCAATAGCAATTAGAATAAAATAAAAGTCAATATCTAATTTGATCTGCTTGCTGACATGACAAAAAAATAGTATGGTCCATGACACAAAGTAAACACTGAAAATTAGAAAATGCTACTGCTTGTACTATTGTTATAACTGTTGAAGTTCAATTTGAGTATCCTACCAAAAATATTCATTGAGGATATCCTTAGATATTTATATTAACTATATTTGTTCTGATGGAATTCAGAATTTTTATAATTGCTATAAATATAAAGGAAAATCATCATGCTTTGATACCTTGCTAGAATTTCTTCTGTTTATATTCTGAAGAAATTCTACATTTCTCAATCATCAGTTAGAAAGTTAAAAAAATACTATATTTGAATCTATCTATCCTTCTAGAAGATTTAATTTCTCGGGATTACTTCACCTTTTCACTCGTTTAAAGTGAATGAGTTTACCTGACATGTTCATGTTCATCCTTTTTTTTTTAAATAAATTGTTTCGCATTGTTCCTTAGGCGCAGGGATTTATTCTTTACCAAGCAATCAGGAGCAGAGACCCATAGTTTCATCAGTGTCATTCATTCCACTTTGGGACTCAGTAAATCTCAATATTTGGAATGCTGAAATTACAAGGGAAAAAATGCTATATTGATAAAATACATTTTTACTAATAGTCTAATGGGGGAGATAGTTTTGTGATCTAAAGGTTAAATAATCCAGGGCTATCACAGTGGCTTATAGGCTGATCCTCCACCTTCAATCACCTGAGTCCTGTATGGACATTGGTTTATAACCCAGATGCTTCACTTCCCATCAAGACTCCCTAGTTACGGCCTAGGAAAGCAGAGGGAGATGGTGCAACTCCTTGGGACCCTGTACTCATATGGGATACCTGGAAGAAGCTCCTAGTTCCTGTCTTCAGGTGGCCCAGCCCTGACTCTGGATGCTGTCTGGAAAGTGAAACACAGAATGGAAAGTATCTCTCTCTCTCTGTCTGTCTCTTTCTCTCACTCTCGCTTTGAACCGATTTAAGATAGCTTAGTTGTGCATTACGAACAGCATGGGAGAAGCTTTATCGTGAATGTGTATGCTTAATTAAAAATTTAAATGTGTGATCAAAGACTAAGAGTATTAAGATGATCCATTTTCTTAAAACCAGCATTTTTATTGATTGTTATAGATAACAAAGAGGAATATATTTTACGTACATGCATGCGTGTGTTTACATATACGTGTGCGTACATTTGGAAGATTCATCATCTTGAAGTGTCCCTTGATCATACTATAAACTTAATTATGTTTGAACTCTTCAGTGTCTTCAATATTATAAATTTTAAATATATAGTCACTCAATACAACAATTGCTACAAATATATAGTAACATTGTAATAGCAGAAAAAAAAAGCTTTATAGAACTCCAGAGTTATGAGTATTTGAATTTCAGTCACTCAACTAGATATGTGGAGAAATCTTTCTTTCAAAAAGAATGATAAAATAATGTCATGATTTAAACTAAAGCTGTGTATCTATCATAATTGAAAACATATATCACACAGAGAGGGAGGGAGGGAGGGAGGGAGGGAGGAAGGAAGAAAAGGAAGGAAGAACTAGAGAGAGAGAGGGAAAGGAAGAAATGGAAAGAAAAGCAGTTAAAAGAAATCTTCCATGCACTGTTTTACTGCCCAGATGGTTGCACCAGCCAGGGTGAGACGAGAGTGAAGTGCTGAGTCAGTAGCTTCGTTTGTGTCTCACCTGTGGGAGCCATGGGCCAAAATTTCTAGACCATCTGTGCTGCTTTCCCAAGCCATTGGCCTGAAACTGGATGAGAAGTGAAGTAGTCCCCAAGAGATGACAGCAAAGGCAGAGACTCCATCCTTTATGTCACAACTCCAGCCCCTAAAGTTATCTTTAATAACTTAAAAATTTACCATTATGGTAGATGTTTAATATTGTGAAAATGGCTTTTTTTCCTACACGAAGCCCCTCCTGTCACTATGGTAGGGGATGTCTCTCTCTCTCTCTTTCTCTCTCATAAATCTCATTTTGCACACTGAAGTTGTGGGCATGGAAATTCTTTTGTGTGAGACAAGAAATGAATTTGGTGTTTTGTTTCATGTTGAATCCCCAGCAGCATTATCTGAGATTCCTGGAATAACAAGAGATAATTTACATAAATTTCAGATCCCAATGAATTAAGCAAAATACAGCCGGAGGGAGGGAGTGTGTCCTTTGAACAAGATTGAACAGAGTCTAAATTTACAGTCCTCAAAGAGGAGAAGGCAGTATGAGCACCCAGATCCACTTTATGCTGAATGAGCATTTTCCACACTTCTTGGAGGTGTGAGATTTTCTGGAGTTCGCACACTGTGGAAAAAGTGGGTACCAGAGGGGTGACCACAGATGAATGGATGGCAATTCTGCACTCGATTTCCAAAACCAGGCTGCATTTATGCTCTCATCTGGATGTTCATCTGCATTCTTTATATTATGTTTGTGAATGAACCAGTATTTTATGTTTCCCCAAATTCTTCTAGCCTCTACACACTACTGAATTTTAAAGCTGTTCCAAAATTTTAAAATCCAACTGCAGGCTGGGTGATACAAGGGCAGGTGGCTTGCATTTGGTGAGTACATTTCTGTGTGTGTCACACCATGACAGAAAGTAGAGTATCAGCTGCGAATGCATGCACACATAAAAGGGAAAGGAAAGATTTAACTTGTTCTTTCATCAGGAATACATTGCAGTGATAACTAATTCACTCTTATGATAATGGTATTACTTTGATCATTAATCTGTATGCTGAAAACTACAAAATACTTAAGAAAGCAATGGAAGAAAACAAGGAAATGCAAAAGATGGCTTGTACTTACGCATTGCAATACTTGTTAAAATACATATCCTACCCTAAGGCAATCTACATAGAGTCTAGTCATGACATTCAAAAATACAATGCATTTTTCCTTCAGATTAAAAGCAAATACACTAAAATTTGTATGGAGTTACAAGAGATGCCAAGTAGTGAGTGCAATTTTGTGTACAGATAGAAAGCTAATGGTAGCACCTTTCATGTTTCGGACTGTAACAGAGTATTCCAAACACTTTGTGAAGAAGCAGAATAAAAGCTATTTGGTGCAAAACAGCTTATTTTTTTAGTGCACCTGCCAGCACATCATGCAAAGATGTAGACTGGGGGCAGAGACTATGCCAAGCAGGGCCATAGTAACAGCAGCCACATATGAGAATGAGAGCTGGCAGTAGGCCTGGTAGGGAAACTTTGGGAACTCCCTTGCTAGGCTGCAGCTCCTTCTGGGGAGCAAAAAAGCTGAGTCCGGGAGCTGACCAGGCCAAGCATGGCTGCAACATTTAACATGTCTATTGTCCAGGTCTGGTGGCAGGTAAGGTTGGGCCAGGATGCAACATCCACTGGCACACGCACGATCCAGGACTACAGGCCATGCTGACCTAGGCATGATTGCAACGCCCACTGGTGAGAAGTTAGAATCGAGACTGGCCATGCCATGCTGGGCCCAAGCACCCACTAGCATGCATACTCTTCAAGTCCAGGGGTAGGCCTAGTAGGGGACACTGCTAGGCTATAGCTCTCTCTGGAGAGTGTGAGAGCTGTGGATGGGTGAAAACAAGGCTGGGAAAGGCTTCAGCCACTGGCATGCATGTGGACTGGTTTTGGGAGTGGAGCAGAATTTTTCTGCCTTACTCTCCCACTGGTGAGTGCCAGGACTCGTGGCAGATCATGCCAGCCTGGTCAAAGCACCTCTCGCCAATGAGATCTAGAGGTGGGAGTAGGCATGGTAAGAGAACTTGGGAAACTCCCCTGTTAGGTTGAGGCTCCTATTGGTGAGTGCCAAGAGCTAGGGCTGTGGGCAAGTCTGGCTAGGATGGCCTACAGTACCTGTTTACATACTTGTAGGCCAGGTCTTGGGGCAAGTTGGAGTGGGTCTATTCATAGCATACTTTGGCATGAGCAAGCGCCAGGACAAGGTTCAGGTCAGGCTGGGTTTAGAAATAACACCAACCAGTTCACATGATGCCAGGGTTGAGATTGGGCCAGACTGGGCCAGGATACTTCGCTTGCTGGCAAATGCTGTGACTGGGAACAGGCAATGAGAAACTAAAACACAATATTCACTATCATGCTCAAGACATGGGGCTTGGAGCAGGCCTAATGGTGGAACTTTGGAGATTCCTTTCTTAGGCAGCTGCTTCCCCCAGTGAGCAAGAGAGTTGGGAATGGGGATAGGTCAGACTGAGCTTTGCTGTTGCACTTGCTGGCATGCTTGCATGCAAAATAGTATAGGCCTGGTTGCAACACCTGCTGGCAAGTTCTGGACTGGGTACAAGTCATGTCAAGCTGGACTGCAGTACCCTCTGGCAAGTGCAAGATCCAGGACTGGGTGTAGGCTTATAAAACTGTGGCCAAGTCCGTATTATACTGCAGCTGCCACTAGTGAATACAAAAGCCATGGCTGGGGTCAGGCCAGGCTGGACAAGGAGGCAGCAAGCTTGGAATATGTGAAGACCAGGTCTTGGGGTAGGTCTGGTTGAACTAACTATATTTTTGTGCTTTGATGATAGCACTGCCATAAATAGCTTGGAATATCTCTTTTTGAAGTCACTTTCATATACAAAAGGATGTTTTGAGTATATAAAACTGTATTTCTCATTTATATTTTATTTTTCAAAACTGTTGGTACACATTAAGAGCAAAACCTAGTAATAGGGGGGTTATGAATCAAAATGATCAAAGTTCAATTGAATAAATAAGGAACTCTAGAAGCAAGCTCGCACAGCTAATGCTAACTGATTTCATTATTGTGCTAAAAACCTGCATTGAACAAGATTAATTTGTTTTAATTATTTACTTAAGTAGAGTTCACAGAGAGTGAAGGACAGAGAGAGAAGAAAGAGATCATCTGTCTACCTTTGCACTGCACAAAGAGCCATAACGGTTGGAGCTGAGCCAATCTGAAGCCAGGAGCCCAGAGCTTCTTCCAGGTCTTCCACATGATTGTAGATGGCCAGGCTTTGCTGCTTTCTCCGTCTAAAAGAAGGAGTCAAATCAGAATGATGCACTGGGAATATGGAGAAGTGCCCTTTTGGGACGCTGACACCTCATGCAGACAGTTAGCCTATTACACCATGGCATTGGTCCCAACATTTAGTCTTTTAAAAAAGAGCATTGTTCACATTTTCCCTGTTATCAATGACATAATTTTCTGTATAGGGGAACCTATAGTTTACTATGGGACCATTGATATACGGTTGCAGGATACAAAATCTATACACAAAAACAGATAGTCCTTATATCCAAAAACTATTTTATGGCTGACAAACACATGAGGTCAAAAGACTGAAGTTACTGCATTAGCTCAAGTTTGCAATTAGGACAAGGCTTGTTAATAATAAGTGGGCTTGGTGAGATGGCCTAGCGCTTAAAATCATCACCTGAATGCACCTGGATCCCGTATGGGCTCTGGTTCTAATTGCTGCGGCCCCACTGCCCATCCAGCTCCTTGCTTGTGGCCTGGGAAAGCAGTTGAGGATGGCCCAAAGCTCCTGGCTCCTGGCTTCGGACTGGCTCAGCTCCAGCTGTTGCAGCCGCTTGGGGAGCAAATCATCAGATGCAAGACCTGTTTCTCTGTCTCTCCATCTTTCTGTATATCTGATTGTCCAATGAAAATATATCTTTAAAAATAATAATAAGGTAATATATATATGTATACATATATATGTGACTCATTAAAGTGTAGATTTATAAATAAATATGTGTGTCTTTCTCACATTATTAGTGGTTTTATAATTTGCAGTTTTGTGTATGTCACTAATTTTTAAATATTTTGAACATTAATACCTAAAACATTTCTTCTATTCTGTTCTTTCATTTCCTTCTTACTTCACAATATTTCACGTAATGCCTTTGGAAGCAGTCATTGGATATTTTTCATTTCATGTTTTTTTTTCTTTCATTTTTCTCTATTTGATGGGTTTGTTTTGAGCAGTGTGATTCTTGTTGATGTTTTCCTCTGACTTTCCAGGCTTCGAAGGAATAATTCATTTCTACTTCAGCATTTTTATATTTATCATGTCCTCATTCATTTTAACATTTCTATTTCTGTAGTTACAGTGATTGTCCATTGTTGCAGTTTTTTAATGCTTATAGACTAGAATATTATTAATTATGATTGCTTTGTGTTACATGTATCATAAATTTAAAATCTGCTTTATATGTGAGTCTGATTCAAATTTCTGCTGTAACATTTTTGTCATGGTTTTTATACTTTGTATTAATAAAACCTTTACTGAGAGCTTTTAAGCTAATTTCATTAGGGGTTGGATTTTATTTTATATTTTTTGTAATTACTTTTGCAAGAGATTAATAGTTATCTTAGTGTCTGTGACGGATCTGGGTAGAGTTCATAGAAAAATGGAATTAAAATATCTTTTTAATGTGGTACAAGCAATTTTGAATTTCATTCATTCTATGTGTCTTGAAGAAGTTAATGAAAATGCCTATTATGAAAAATCATTCACAGGTTTCAAAATTTTTACAGTAAAATAAACTGCTTTTAATTTCATTTTAAAAAATACTTTCTCTTATTTTTTGAGCTTTCTGAACACTTTTCAAATATACTTTATTCTATCTTAAATCTTTTTCACCTGTTATATAATACACTCAATTTTGTTGAGATAAAATATGAGAGATCAAAATCATTTGGTATCCTATGATTAAATCTCAGTATTTTTGTGAGCTAGAGGATGGTATTCCCAAATGTTTCTGGTTTTCAATTCCTACCTCTTGGTTGACAGGCGAGCAAGACTGGCAGTTTGGGAAAACACCCTTGTATTAGGGCTTTCAGGCCCACACAAAGTTTTCCCTGTTTTTCTTAAGGAGAACACTCTAGGTGTATTCTCTAACTTCACACTCCACTTCCCTTTGCCTGAGGTTCCAGGACATTCTTCTGGATTCCTTACAATTTCCTGGAAGTGTTTCTGAAGCGATTGCTACTTGGATGTTGAAGTGAAGAATGCAACCCTTCCTTCCCCGTGATACTTCCCAATCAGCCTTCAGGAATTCATCCACATGACCATTTCAGTTTCCACAGCACCAATTTCTCTAGCAGCTCTCCTTCCATGTATGCATATTTTGGCGTGATTGTCCTTTTTGCCTATCTTTCTAGATTCTTGTAGGATGGTTTTAACAAAAACCTCAGTTATCTGAAGTTTCAAGTCACAGCTGGATTCCAAAAAAGCTAAATTTCAGTTTGTGTAGCTTTTTTTTGTAAAGAAAGAATAGCAATTTCACAAATATCATGGACGCTATTCATTTATTGCAATTAGTGTGTTAAAATGTCCCTTTTAGTGACAGAAATCCTTGGGATTGAGTAACCATTTAATTTCGTGAAATTTAATCATAACCCATTTCACCCAAGTAAAAAAAAATACTGAACAACTTCACATTCCTGTAATAGCATAACTAACAACATGACTTCAAACCACAATTTCAGGTTATTTCAAGATCTGTGGCTTGGTACAGACTTGGTTGGGGAGCAAAGGGTGCCCTGGCCTGGCTGTGGTTCCCACTGGTGAGTACAAGGGCCAGAGTGGTGTCTGTGATCTGGTCTGGACATTGCTATAAAGTCCCTAGGCCCTAGGTATGGACTGGGTCTTGTGTGTGCCAGACTGGGCTACACTCCAGCACCCACTGGTGCTCATGAGAACCAGGATAGGTGTAGGACAGCCTGGGCTAGGTCTCTGCCCCTGATGAGCCATGTATGAGCTGTGTCTGGGTATGAACCAGGCTTGACTGGGCTGTAACACCCAACAGTAAAAACCAGAATGGTGAAGGCCAGTCAGGAAAAGCCACTGTTCCTACTAGGACAGGAGATGGACTAAGTAGGGCTGTCCCATGGACCCACTGGTGGGTGCCAGATCTGGCACTGGGAAAGGTTCAGGGCACCTTCCTCTGGGTTGCCACTCCCATTGGTGAGCATGAGAACCAGGTCTCTGGCAGGAAGGACTCAGACAGAGAGTGGCACCTGCCAGCATCAGTGTGATTTGGATGGTAGGGATTGTTGGGAAGAACTAGGCATCAATAGCCCTTGTTACATATGAGAGCTGAATGGGATGTGGGACAGAATGGACCAGTCTGTTGTACATAACAGCAAGCACAGGAAACATGGCAGTGTGCAGGTTGGTGGGGCTTTTAGGGGTTGCCTTGACCAGGCTGCAGTTCCCAATTGTTTGTGTGTGGACCGGTTGTATGGTGGACAGGATCATCCAGACTGCAACACCTATTGGTATGTGTAAAAGTCAGGCCTGGAGACAGAACTGACTCAGCAATTGCAACCACCAGCATGTACATAAGCTGATTGGGGTGATGGACTGTGCCAGACCTTGTATTGGCAAGCACACACAAGAATCAGGTCTGGAATCACCTCAGACAAAGTTTCTTTGGGGATCCTCCCTACTGAATTGTTTGACTTAGATGGAGAGAATTGCAGGTTCCATGGTTTGACCATGGAGTTCAAATATTAGAGCTGGGTCACTTCAGTGGCTTAGACAGAGCAATAGGCAGCATATCCAGGTGCACATAAAAGATAGAATATGACAGTACATTGCAGCCTGCAGAGGAAACCTGGTACCATGACAGAGGATGGAGGGCAGAACAAATTAATCAACTGCACAAACGAAGTGTTGGCAATGAATACCTGAGCCAATGGAGACACTAAGTTAGACTATGTCAGCCAGTGGATTCTGGAGATATTTCATTGTGCTTGGAGACACAAGATTGGCAATAATTTAGAACTGTTGATCTATAAAAATCTCTTGAGCAGAACCCTTGGAGTATGCCCCACATTAGGAACCCTGGGATGGTGTTGGGTGACTGCCCTCTATCCCAGGGTATGGAGGCTATCGGGAGGCTGAGTTTGACTTCTCCCCTTCCCTCCTCTTCCCCCAGACACAGGAAGGAAAAAGAGAATGTGGAAATGATGTTCTCACCTACCTTCCTGTAGCCATTGTCCCTTTGCACACTAATCAACTATATAAATGTCATCAAAAATTAAAAAAATATGATTTCGCTGAACCTGGCTGTTTTTCGGGTGGTCTAACTCTATAATTCTAACAGGATATATGTCGACAGTTTAGGTGAGCATGTTTAGGAGGGGTGTGCAGAGAAATCTTCCATACCCCAGTTGGAAGTAACTAATTTTTGTGTCCCACCCAGTGAGGTATAAGTGCATCCCCGCTGACCATTTCCTGTCTGGTTCTAAGCTTTCCTTGTTGTTCTCTGTCTATCTATTCTAGTTTTGTTTGTTGGTTTGTTTGTTTTGAGGGGTTTCTGGAGCGCTCAATGCTTCAATGCTATAAACTGCTAAAGACTAAAATTAAAATAGGCATGGGACAGCTGAATAGCAATCTAAGCCATTTTAAGGTGTATAGAATACAGTTGAATGCAAACCAAAATTGAAATGTCTATGAAGAAGTCACAGGTTGTGGTTGAGAATCTGCATTTTCCTGTTAACATATTGGTTAATCAATATCATGTCAATTAATGCCATAATGTTGTAAATGGTTGGAAATATTATGTTGGGGCTTTTAATTGATTGGAATGATACTCTGCCGGCTCTACCTTCAGACCAGAGATGGTCTCACCAAGGAACCATTGAACTTACCAGGACAATAAGATGCTGGACTGTATGCTTGGTAAATACCTCCAGTGAAAGAATGTCAACTGAATTTGAACTATGGAGATGCAACAGGGTGGAGCAATCCACTGTGGGGGGAGGGTTTTGGGAGGGGCGGGGGGAATCCCAGTGCATAAAAAAATGTATCACATAATGCAATGTAATTAGTTTTAAAAAAAAGGAGATGCAATAAAAATATATGTTAAAAAATTTAAAAAAAGATAATAAAATAACGACAGGGATCAGGTCCAGTGCAATAGCCTAGTGGCTAAATCCTCACAATTTATGCTCCATGACCCCATATGCTATTGCTTTATGCTGCAGTAGCACTACTTTCCATCTAGCTCCCTGCCTGTGGTGTGGGAAAGCAGAAGAGGAAAATCTAAAACCTTGGGACAATGAACCCATGTTGGAGACCTGGAAAAAAGGAGCTCCTGCTCTTGGCTTTAGATTGGCTCAGCTCCAGCCATTGTGGCTACTTGGTGAGTGAACTAGCGATGGAAGATTTTTCTCTGTTTCTCCTTCTCTTTGAGTCTTTTATGGGAAAAAAAGGTCTTTTAAAGATAATGCCCTATCAGAAAAATAAACTTATGTAATAATAAATAATAATATACTGTTTCAAAGATCTGAGGAAGGACTCCATTCCAGTTACCAGTTAGACCAATATGGAATGTAAAGTTTGCAGAAGCATTTTAATCAACTGTGTCACAATATTTTTCCAATTTTCTTTGATCTTATATCTTATCTTGATATGTAAGTGCATATTGTATACACATATGTAATTCAGGATAGCCTCTCACCTAAAGATTATTAACATATCTGCAGTGTTCCTTTCAATATATAAGGCAAAATATTAATAGGTTGTAGAAATTACAATGTGAATATGTATAATGAACAACCTGTGAATTTAAGGAAGAGATATGATATAAAATGGATAAATTGCAACAATCAATATTAGGATGAGCCATGAGCTTATTCTTTGTTATGTATTCAAGTGTTTTGGACATTGAATGCTCTTTCATATTCTCTATTCAAAAGCATATGGTTTCCAGGTACATCAATTTTGTTACAAATAACAGGATCTATTTTTTGTGGCTATTTTGTAGTCTGCAGTGAAAATATACCATATTTTCTTTATCCAGTTATTAGATACTTAAATTGTTCCCTATTGAAAACTGACTTCAATTTGTGAGGACTCTAATTCTACCATTGGGTCAAAAGGTCTGGAAAATTGCACTGTTTCAAAAGTTTCCCAGCAGATAGATACAAACATACAATTAACATTGAAAATCAAATGCAAGTGAGAAAGATAAAAGTTTGGCAAATGATAAGCTAATGTTACAAATAGTGTGTGAAAAAAAAAGGTGACTATATACAAGTTGCACTTTGTTTTCTTTGTATTTATATAAGAGAAAATTAGTATTATTAATAGAAATAATGTGCTACAGTGAGATTATAAAAGCATTTACTGTAAGTAGGTCGTTGAAGCAGTAATTCTTTTGTAGGGAGAAAAGAAATTTACATGTGCGAAAGTATGATATATTTTGTATATTATTTGATGTTGGAAGAACAAGGAGAGAGTGGCATGAATTGAGTGATAACTTGAGAATTCTGGTGCATAATTTCCCTTTTGCATTTTCTGAGGAATAAAAATATAAGCCTTTCAATATCTGGCAATGTCCATAGTTATACTCCTGGTCCTATATTCAGTAACATGTTCATGGGATGTAACATTTTTCCTTATCATTTTTTATAGAGAAATTTTAAAACAGTTTTTAAACATTTTTTGGACATTTTATAAATCTGCAAAATGGAGAACTCGCTTAGCTTCCTAAAGATATAAAACTTAACATATTTTCTACTTTGTGATAACTGCTGAAAATGAAGATCCTATTGGGAGAGAACCAACAGTTAGGTCATGAATTCAACAACTGGGTGCTTCAACCTTCAGAGTCTGGCCTAATAACAGTCAACCAGATATATTTTACCACATTGAATGACCCCAGGTTTTAGAGGGCAATCTAAATTTATCAGAATCATACAACCAATAAATGCAGAACATAGGCCCGCAAATATGAAAAACAACTGCAGCAAAGATGAAATGAGGAGAGAAGAAAAATACAATTGACAAATTAAATAAAAATATGGAATCTGCTTTAACTGTAAACACAGTGCAAGGTGTTTTTACAAATGATTAAAATAATTAGAAGGATATGATACCATAGAATAGGATAGAATAGAATAGAATAGAATAGAGAATACAACATACAATAGGAACCAATATAAACATGCAAGCTAAAAATATATAATTATTTGAAAGTAAAAAGTACAAATTAATATTCTCCTAAGCTAATTTGATAGTTATAAGAAAATGAAAATGAATATAAGCTACTAAGTAGATTCATTGTATTGATGACATAACTAATGGAAATAATATGTGATTTCCTTACAGGGAAATGGTCGTAACAGCAAATGTGTTACTAGTACGCTTAAAATTAAATGTTATTCAGGCAAAACAATAACCTGAAAATTCACTTTGCAATAGTCCAGTTGGAATCAATTTGAAGTTTGCACTTGAAATCTTGGAGTTCATATTTTGCTGGCTTGTTTATAATAATGCTGGCTTGTTTTCTGCTGGACAGTGTAACAATATACACTTTTACATTCCCAGAAAGTATCACATGAATAAGGTATTGTTTCCATATGTAATTTTTACTTAATGAAGAACACACAAATTAGTTCATTTGAAATTTATTACCTTAAAAATTATCAAGAAGGAAGGGTGGAGGGAACACTGATTATTATCTTCTTGGGACTGTACCTGTAGAATGAGTTAAATTTGCTTTATTTGTATAAATAGAAATAATAAAAATCATCGTGCTTTTAATTAAATAATTACAAACTAATTATTAAAGCTCTAATATATAGGGTCAAATATTTGAATACTTGCTTATATTTAATAAGAGACACTAGAAACTGTTCTAATTACCGAGTTTATAGCAGTGGACAATGTTCTTGTAGTTGCTGTCTTCTCAGAATATACTGGTCAACAATGCAGGCAAATGGATAAATGAATTATCGCTGTTGGTATAAGTAAAAGTATATCATCAAATGTAAAACATATTAGAACATGATAAAAGCGCAAAAGGGAAAGATTCACACTGAAGCATGCTGGAGCCTATAAAAAAATCTCAGTTAAAAGCAAGTTTTGATTTACTTATTAGCTTCTAATATTAATGCCTGTAGTGAGTTAGAGTATCGAAGATCATAGCAGTAGCTTTTGGAATTCCTACCTAATAATACCCCAAAGTTATCAAAATAAAAATACATATTTTCTGGGAAATTATTCTGATTGCCAACTTGATTAGCCTTTTAAAAATTCTGGATATGGCTAATAAAGAAGTGGCAATATTCCAGTAGACATAAGCCTTCTACCCATTGAATCAGAAAGAAGCAATATTTATCAGGCTAATTTAAAGTTTTTATGCACATTTTCTTATTCTATTTTCAAAACAATACCATTATTTGAGTAAAAAGAAATGATGAACTGTTTTGCAATTTCTCTGAAGCTACAATTCAAATGGATATTTTTGTACAATTTTTGATACTTATATAGATTTTTATATACAGCATTCAATCAGGGTCTACTTTTTAAAATAATCATAATCTACATACATTTTGTGGTGACATAGACTTGGGACATGTGTTATTCCATTGACTAATGATGTTGAATAGAATATAATAGCTATGTCAATTTTTTGAATGATAGAATATAAGCAGTGATTCAGTCGTGTGTAAGGTGACTAATTAAGTGTTTTATATGTGAACAGTAGATTGAATACAACTTCTGGTAACCTGATTTCAGCAGCACTGAAATTGAAGTCTATTAAAATTTTGGATGCTAATTAACTCTTAAATCATTATACTAAAGCAAAGCTGCAATGCATGAATAGCTATTTTATCGGTGATAGTATAGATAAAATTATGTACATAATGTTCCATCTTTTTGTCTTCTTTTCTTTACTGTGCCAAAATACCCGTGACAGACTACTGTATGAAAAACAGCACTTAATTTTGAATTCCAATCTGGAGGTACAAAACAGAGAGCCCTGAGGCAGCACATGGCAGCATAGGGAGGCGATGTGGAATAACATGTGAATGATCTCTCTACTTTTTATAAAACCAGCAGGATTCAATCACTGAAAAATCAAGTATCACAATCTTGAGGGATATTCAAGTAATATCCAAACTATTACTTATTATCCTAGATTTTCCACTCTTTTCATATCAGAGAGTATTTTATGGAGCTCAGATTAGAAAAAAAGGGATAAGAAACTAAGAGTAAAATAAGTAAGAGGAAGGAACTTAATTCAATTGGGATTTTTCTTTTTTAAAAACTAAATTGTTGGTCAGTGGACTTCATGACATTCAACAGCGACACTGTTTTTGTAGTTTGAAAGTCCCCTACAGTGAACTTTTACAGAAATCATCTTGTATAGTTCCTTGAGTCCTCCAATCCCCATTCCTCCCGATAGTGTTTCCATAGCATCTAATCACTGGATTCCTCTTGGTCTACAAGCCTGCCATGTTGATGCTATCTTGGGCAAGTGCTGGACATTTACATGGGCCAGGAAACAGCATATTCATGCATGATTATCACCTACCTTTCTCAGGGTAGACTTTTCTTATCTGGCCATCCCTCCACAGTACTCTTTTAGCTCGCTAACCAGTTTTAGGCTTTTGCCCATTTGCCCTTACACCAGTGTAGGTGTGACAAAAAAACCAGTAGACACAGAAAACTCTTCTCTTTGATGATAGCTGTATTTGGTTTGAATTTAGTATTCTTTCAGCACTTTCTCATGTTCTGTCAATGCAGAGTACCACTAATCATTGGGATGCAACATTTCTCATTGTTGCTATATACTGAAAAGGTTTTACACTAACAAACACCAACACAAACTAGGCCGGCATGGTGGCCTAGCGCCTAAAGTCCTTACCTTGAATGAACCAAGATCACATGTGGGCACCAGTTCTAGCTTCCCGGCAGTTCCACTTCCCATTCAGCTCCCTGCTTGAGGCCTGGGAAAGCCCAAAGCCTTGGGACCCTACACCCATGTGGGAAACCTGGAGGAAGTTCCTGGCTCCTAGCTTCGGAACGGCCCAAGTGACCCAGTGGTCACTTGGGGAGTGAACCATCGATCTTCTCTGACTCTTCTCCTCTCTGCATATCTGACTTTGCAATAAAAAAAAATACAATCACAAAACTTTCTAAAGTAAATGATTTTGAAAACCCTAATATTCCTGTTGCAATCAGCTGACAGGTTCTATTATTGAAATGCTGAATGGTACTAATTTATAGGATAATAATAAGTCGTATAATAAGAGAGCAGTAGCCTAGCAGTTAAAAGTCCTTGTCTTGCATGCACCAGGATCCCATAGGGGCCATAGTTCAAATCCCAACAGCCACACTTCCCATCCAGCACCTGATTGTGGCCTGGGAAAGCAGTCAAACAAAGTGCAAATCCTTGGGACCCTGAACACACGTGGGAGACCTAGAAGAGGCTCCGAGCTCCTAGTTTCGGATATGGTGTAGCTCTGGCCATTGCAGCATTTGGGGAATAAATCAGTGGATGGAAGATCTTCCTCTCTTTCTCTCCTTCACTCTGTATATTTGAATTTCAATTATAAATAAAATAACTCTTTAAAAAAAACAGTTTGTGCTATATGATATATGTCAGGGTAACAAATTTGCCTATAAAACAATGTGAAGACAAAGGCATTTTGAGTAAGATTAACTTTTTGGTTTTAATTTGAAAATGTTGTCTTTTGTTTACCCTGAAGAGGGAAGCATGTAGGCTTTCTTTGGTTTCCCTAAAATTCAGACAGCTAAACCAGAGAGAAAAAACAGGCTTGAACACCATGAAGAAAGCCAAAGATTATTAAACTCTATTTCCTTTAAGAAGTGTTTCTTCGCTCATTGATCCTAAAAGTGACCTTGCTGCTTAAAGCTAAATAGTTCTTTAATTGCCTGATTTCAGAAAGCAGATGCACTAGCTCAACCATGCCATCGTTGTCATATGTATTCTCTTGTACATCACAGGTCAGTGGAAAGGTTTTGTTTTACATAGAAAGCCTTTTGATGATCTTACAGAAATTCATTGAATATCTGTAATTTTAATGAAATCTTAACTGAAATATTAATGATGTATACACAATTAAAATATGAATATAGAGGTTTTTGTTCAAGTTTTTCAATTATCAGGTTAGTATTTTTTGCTAAAAAGGCTCAGTCTGCATAATATTTCAAAAATTATAGCAACTTAGTTTAAGATCTAATCTTCTTAAAGTTCAAAATTACTCTTTTGATATAGTCTGACAAACACAATACATAGTATGCATTATCAGAATACTTTTATATTTATAAAACATATTATTGGACTGTAATGCAGAGCTTTAAACAATTTGATCTGGACACAAATTACTTTCAACATATGCATGCAAATCATATCCTGAAATATAGAACTACATTTTTAATTTCCACTTACAAATTTTCTTTTCATATAGGAAGTATGTAGAGGTAATTAAGGAGCTTACATAGTATAACAGCTTTAAGTATCAGGATTATTCATTTATAAACATTAAAACTTATTAAACGTTAATTAGATGTTATTCTAATTATTCAGCATGATTTTTTAATTATTGTAACTATTATATATTATATTTGCATATGACAAATATTAATTTTAGCATCAGAAACTAGCTTAGTATTAAAGTAATAAATATAAATATTAACACATAAAAATCAATGTGCAAAATAATGAAATGATAACATTACTAATTTTATAGTTCTATATATACTTAAAGAACAGAAATCTGTAGACATTGATATTATCATCTCTATGCTTTAACATATGGATATATATATGGGTATATTTGAAAGTGAAAGCTACAAGAAAGAGGCAAAGACAACTTTCTTAAGTGGTGGTGTCAATAACCATTACTCCGTCAGGCTGAAGCCAGGAGCCAGGAGCTTCATCCAGGTCTCCAGGTGGAAGGCAGTAGCCCAAACATTTTAGCCCTTCTGTGTTGCTTTACCAAGGATGCTACCAGGGAGCTGGATTGGAGGTGGAGCACTCAGGACATGAACCAGTGCCCATATGGGATGCCGGTGGTGAATGCAGAAAATTGCACAACACAAGAGGACATATTTTTTAAGTGCAGTTGTAAAATAAAATAAATGTAGTCAACCATTTTATTTGTTATCAGATTACTGAATAGATACTGGGAGGCAGAAAAGCAGAAAGAGATCTACTGGAGATATTTCTGGATTAATCAGTCAGCTAGATGTTTTCATGTTCAATATGGATGAAGTCGTAACTTGTGCAGCCACCCCCTATGGAAGAAGTCACAAAAGGTAAGGCTCCAGTGCACATGCACCTCTGAGGGCAGCTCGACAGTCATTCCACCTCCTATTCTGATTCCTCTTAGCTATCTGGATCCTTTGGTTTTATTTCTCCTTGGTTCAACTATCATATTCAGGTTTTCTTGAACTTCTGATTCTGTTCAACTGCTGCATAAATTATTTGCTGTTATTTGAAAACCCTGTACACTATTCTGATGATTTGGGGCAGTGGGAGATGCTATGTCTCAATGTCCCCGAAATTTTTTATATCACAGATATTAAAATATTTTATAAAATGTAAAAATGCACCTTATGCTCCACCATGGTATACTGCTTGCTCTTCCACCACTTCAGCGGCATTCATATGCTGATGGGGATTATTTTCAAGCTGTATTTTTTTGTTCTTAATGCTTTTTTTTAAAGATTTTTTTTTTATTGGAAAGGCAGATATACAGAGAGGAGGTGACACGGAGAGAAAGATCTTCCATCCGATGATTCACTCCCTAAGCAGCCACAAGTGCTGGAGCTGAGCCAATTCATAGCCAGGAGCCTCTTCCAGGTCTCCCATGTGGTGCAGAGTCTCAAGGCTTTGGGCTGTCCTTGACTGCTTTCCCAGGCCACAAGCAGGGAGACGGATGGGAAGTGGGACTGCTGGGATTAGAATAGGCACCTGGAGCATTCAATGCAAGGACTTTAACTGTTAACGCTATCATGCCCCATCATCTTAGTGCTTTTAACAAATTCTTTTCATACACACTAAAATAAGGTATTTGATTTATTTTTAACACAAGCATGTTTATATCAGTGTATATTTTTATAGTATATATTTTCCCTTAGTGATCATTCTTGTGAATACATGACAAAAACTTCTGATAAAATGTTACTTCATATCTTTCTGTTTTTTCAGAGAGATAAAAAGTAAATAAAGAACACAACATCCCAATTTCACACGGGAAAATGAGGCAGAGCATACACTATGCTTGTCATTACATGCTTGCCTTAGAAAAAGATCATGAACAGAACCGATAAAGAAAGTGTTTTTCTAATTATCTCAATCTTGTTTGTGATGAGTTTATTACCGTTTGTTATAAATATTATATGTTTCACATAGAATTATTTTTGTTTCAATGTTATTTGTAGAGGCACATTTCATTTTTCTGTCACATAAAAACCAGGTCTTGGCCAGGTCAAAGCCAGGAGACAGGAAGCTCGCCGCTATTTCCAAATTGGGTGACGGGAACCCAGCACATGAGCAGGAATCTGTACCAGAATTACAGGTGTCAACTCAACAGGGACCTCTGCAATGGGTTTCTGGGACATCTGAGCAGCATCGTAACCCATTGTACCACAATATTAGCCTCCAGAAATGATAATTTTAGATATCTGTTTGAGTCAATATATTTACATATACATAAGCAAATACAAACAACTGGTGTCCGCTATTTTTAATATTTGTGACTTAAAATGATTTTTAAAAGTAAGATTTCTGTCTAATTTACTGAAGAAATGATTAAAATATGCAAAAAAAATGTATGATTACTCCTCATTCCCTGTTCATTTGTCAGTCTGATTAAATCTTTATAACTAACTTACTTTAAAAGGTGTTTAATTGGGTTTGAAATGAAAAAAAAACTCTCTTTTTTTAAAGATGTATTATTTACTCTGATTGGAGAGTGCAATTAGAAAGGAGGAACAGACACTATGTGCTGGTTCACTCCTCAAGTGGCTGGAATTGGTCTGAGCTAAGCCGGAGTCCAGGGACCGCTTCAGGTCTCCCATGTGGGTCCAGGGCCACAAGGGCTTGAGCAAACCTAGGCTGCTTTCCCAGGCCATAAGCAGAAAGCTGGCTGGGAAGTTGAGCATGCCAATATTCCCATATGAAATGCTAGTACATGCTGGTGGAGGATTAGATTGTTGAGCCTCCACGCTGACCCCACAAAATAATACTTTTACCTTTTCTATGAAAAACATTATAATCAGGTCTTGTGAGGTAGCTCAGTGGCGAAAATCCTCCCCTTGTAAGCAAATCCTCCCCTTGTAAGCACCAGGATCCCATTTGAATGCTGGTTTGTTTCACCCCCCACTACTTCCCATCCATCTCCTGGCTTGAGGCCTGGGAAAGCAGTCAACGATGGCCCAAACCTTGCGACCCTGAGCTTACATGGAAAACCCAGAGGAGACCCCAGTCTCCTGGTTTCAGATCAGCTCAGTTCCAGCTGCTGCAGCCACTTGGGGAGTAAACCAGTGTGTGGGAAATCTTTCTTTCTGTATCTCCTTCTCTCTGTAAATCTGCCTTTCCAAAAGTGAAATAAAGTAAAATAAAATCTTAAAAAGCTAAAATCATTAGCATATTTAACAGCTATGTTTAACCTATATAGTAGCCCAATCAATAACACAAACAGCAACAATTTCCCAGACAAGCTAAACACGAGGAAATTTGTTATTTTAAATTACCTTGCAAGAAATGACAATGAAGTCCTACATCAAGAAGTAATCCCGCGGGCCCAGCACAATAGTGTAGTGGTTAAAGTCCTCACCTTGAACACGCCGGGATCACATATGCGCAGCAGTTCTAATCCTGGTGGCCTTGCTCCACTTCCCATTCAGCTCCCTGCCTGTGGCCTGGGAAAGCAGTTGAGGACAGCCCAAAGCCTTGGGATCCTGCACCGGCGTGGGAGACCCGGAGGAGGTTCCTGGATCCTGGCTTCAGATTGGCATAGCTCCAACCATTGCAGTCACTTGGGGAGTGAATCGTTAGAGGGAAGGTTTTTCTGTCTCTCCTCTCTGTATATCTGACTTTACAATTTAAATAAATAAATAAATCTTAAAGAAAAAGAAAAAAACAAAAGTAAACCTGCAGTAGTTACCTTTATGAGAACTTGCTAAACTATAGAACTCTCCAGTGCGGTGGATTCACAAATGAAAAGCTGAAAGGTTTCAAACCATATGACTCCAAAGAAGGACAAACTAAACAACACCAACAAAAACAAACCATATATGTTAACAATAATAGAATAAAAAGAAGGAAAAATAAAAGGATAGGCAATTGCCCTCAAGATTAGCAGCATATCAGGAATAAATTAGTGCATATAAATAATAGCTTTAAAGTATATCATCTTAAATTTTCAGATTAAAAGACAAAGACTGGGTAAATTTATGAAGAATAAGGCACACTGACATATTACAGTCTAACACAGTAAGAGCTGAAAACCCTAGCATCCCACTTTCAACAGTGAATAACTCATTCAGACTATGGATTAATAAAGGGAGAGCTGAAACATAGAGAGCAGGCATGCATATAGAACTGAATTCAATACCTAAGAGGAAAAAAATCATTCTTATATGCTTAGATATTATTCTATGAGAAAGACTATATATACATCGACCAGAAAACTTTATCACAAAAATTTAAAAACTCAAAATCATATCAAATATCTTCTTTGATCAGAATCGAAAAAAGATGCAAAGCAACAATAATTAGAAATGGGTGGATTTTAGAAATTCATCAAATTCAACACAATTTAAAATATAAGAAAAATTTTGAATAGACACACTACAAAATCAAAGTGAATTTTTGAGATGAATCATATACTTGTTTATCTGATTTGATATTCATGCAATATTTTTGAAGGTAATTTTAAAATTTAGCAGAAACTTAAAAAAAATTATAAGTTTAAATGTGAATATTTGTCCTCTCAATTAACAAGTCAGTTAATACGTGAATGTTTCACATTGTAATATCTGAGCGTGCTTCCTGCCTCTGGCTCCAAATTCCAGCTCATGGCTAATGTGAATGTTGGATGTCAATATACATTGCTTCACTGTAATTTCTGGAACAATCCTTTTGGGGGAACATTTAGATAATTATTTGGAGAAAAGAAATATATACAATAAATGGCATGGCATCAAACAAACAACAGCTAAACAAACTTAAAACAGATTCTTTCTGACAAGTAGTTTTTTCCTGACAAGAACTACAAAGGGAAAAGTGAATATTTGAACAAAACTGTCTGTAACTGAAGCTTCTGGAATCCATAGAGACTGCAAATATTAAGTACATCACAATTCATATCAATACTAACATGAACCAAATACATATTCATCTCGGTTCATGTTACCAGATACAACAATGTGTGAATTTCAGCAAGAAAGTTACAAGACTGTCAAAGGTGAAGGTAAAATACAATCTGAAGAGACGGAGCAAACATCAGCCACTTTATAGGTGACAAAGTTGCCAGAGTTGTTTTCAAAGAACTATGATTGACATATTAAAGTCCTTAACTGGAAAAGAAAACATCATAGAGGGATTCATGGGTCATGTTAGAAACTGGAAATCAAGAGTGAAAAATAAAGTGTGAAAACTCCTAAGCACTTTAATAGAAATGAAGGATGACTTTCAAGGACATATGAATAAACTCAACATGAGTAAGGAATGAATCCAGAAGATTGAATATAAATCAGTATTTCCCAAACTGAAATTGAATTAGCAAATAAAGAAAGTAGCAGAGTGGAAGAATAAGCCACCTAAGAATACTGAGATAATCTAAGATACCTTGATATGTGCATAATTAGTGGAAGGAGTTATTCGAATATTCCACCCTGGACCCGGCGCCATTTCCTCTTTCTCACAGCTCAACAAAATTCGGGCCATTCAGCTGTCCACCAGTTAGGCATTTCGCCTGAGAAGCCCACCCTCAATCTCCCAGCCGCTTGCCCAACTCCGCCTGCTTACCAATCATTCTTAGGCAATCAGTGAGAGTCTCAGGCACCAATCCCACTCCCCGCCCCCACACCTTGTGGGCTCACCTGAATGACATAAAGGCCCCCAGGTGCGGCTCTGTCTCTCTCTCTTCTCCTTCCCGCTTCCACCCCCACCTCATCCTCCCCTTTCTCTTTGCCTCCCCACCACCTCCACCCACTGGAATAAACCTCCTGAGAAACCTGGTTGCACCTGGTGTTTTCGGCTCACAGTAAGAACCAGGCTGCGGGAATTAGCTGCCCATAATATTGTAATAACTAGAACTCTAACTATTTTAAATAACTGAAAATTAGAATACCACGAAAAAATAAAAAAGAAAATAGAACTGAAGAAATATCAAATAACAGCTTAGATCTTCTCAAGTTATCAAATGTTAAGAAACCACGAATCTAGGGTACTCAGAAACACTATAACCGATACATGAAGTAGAGTGAAAACTTTAAAATCAAAGAGTAGAGAGAATTATCTATCTATGAAATCACCCTATTTCTCTGAAGTAATAAAATGAAAATGGAACAAAAAGTTTAATTTGTTAAGGAAAAAAAAAACTCATTAGCCTGACATTGTCTATTCAGTGAGACATACATCAATGGTAACATGAAGAATTTCACACATAGAGAAAACTGATGGGAAAAAAAAAGAAATATTTTGTAAGAAATGTTTTTAAATATCTAAAGGGAAATGAGAAGATGAAAAAACAAAGTGTCAAGGAGAAGTCAAGACAGCAGCTGTGTAAACTGCAACTTCCTTCCCCAAAAGGCACCCTTGGGACTAGCAGTATACACAATAAGTCACCTTCACATTAACTTTGAAGCCAAATGACATTCCATAACATCTGATCTCATTGCATCCACATAAAAGTTTACGTAATATCTAATCTCATTACATCCACATAAAAGTTTGCAAACGAGGAAAGAGTTGCCAGTGTGGCCTTTGTCCAGCTAGACAGATGGCAGCATGAAAAGACAACTCCACCTGGGAGAACTATAGCACAGTGAATCCCAGTATCAGCTCCAGCACCAGCAAGCTTCCTCACGCTGAGCCCACCTACCCCTGCCCTCAGGTCCTTAGCAGCGGAGTTTTTGCAACTTCCGCAGGGAGGTAAAATCCACCACTGTTCCCAATATGTCCACAGAAAGCAAATCACTGGTCATGGAAGATCTGGAGATGCAGCATAATTTCATACTTAGGAGCTCAAAGACAGGTCTGTTGAAAGGGAGAAACAACCTAGTATGTTATTCAACTTCATGTTGTTAATTTTCAATTTTTCCTTCTGCTGTTGATTTTACTTTATGGCTTTTCATTTAAGGGAATGTGTAATAACTATGGAATAGAGGTTATCATATCCAGATGTGACGATACAATGCATTATGCACCTCCACTTCCAAATCAAAGATGGATTCCCAATGAAACTGTTAAATACAACTTGACAATAGAATGCTGGACACTCTGTCATTGTCTGTAATTGCAATGTTAGGATACACTTAGATAGAAGAAGGATGGACCTGTAACTGGTTATGAAGGACAATACTATTGTAATTATATAGGGGTAATCAGTGGAGTGAAGGAGGTACTTGGGGAGGGAGGAAGGGAAATCCCAGAGCCTATAGTACTGTATCATAAAATAATAAAATAAATAATTTTTTTAAAAGTTGAGCAGCTGAGGAGATAGGTCTTTCACCTTAGAACGTTGGGCACATAGCTGACAGTTTTAATGCCAGAATGATGAAACACAGCACTGGGCAAGTAGTCCTTGTATCCAGATAAGTTCCTGAGGACAGGGACTTGATATTTTTGAGTGTTCAGCAAGGGGGTGGGTAGGGGAAGAGGACAGGGCCATGGACCTGGTTGCCATGGATCTTCTTCTCTTTTGTTTTTTTAAGATTTATTTATGTATTTATTCATGTTTATTGGAAAGTCAGATTTACAGAGTGAAGGAGAAAGAGAAAGATCTTCTATCTGCTGGTTCACTCCCAAAGTGGTCACAATGGCCTGAGTTGAGCCATTCCGATGCCAAGAGTCATGAGTTTCTTCTGGGTCTCCGACGCAGGTACAGGGTCCCAAGACCTTGGGCCATCCTTGACTGCTTTCCCAGGCCACAGGCCGGGAGATGGATGGGAAGTGGAGCCACTGGGTTATGAACCAGCACACATATAATATCTCAACACATACAAAGTAAGGATTTCAGCCAATATGCCACTGCGCAGGGCCTGCCTTGGATCTTCTTAGCAATAGAATAGACTGCTCAGGATTTCTAGGATAACCACAAATGAAACTACGTTCTAATATCAATCTGACATCATGCTCCAAAAACATCAAGGACTTTAAGGAAACATGGCTTTATATAAAGAGCAAAATATGGTACCAGTAACCACACTGAAATGTCTAATGCTCACATGAATATTGCAAAATAGTTATTAAGCAAGCACAATAAAATTCAAGAGAACACATGAATGACTCAATATTTTAAGAGAGTGATTTGATCCAGAGAAGGGAATAATTAATCAAAATCATACAGAAATCCTTCAACCAAAAAATTCATTAGCTAAAATTAAAAAACAAAAAAAAGGATGGAAAGCATCAGCAGCACTATACATCCAGAGGAAGAATCAGTGAGCTCAGACAGGCTGTTTGAAAACGATCAGTGGTAGGAGAAAAGCACATCAGAAAAGGTGAGGAATGCATGCAGAAAATATAACATAATATGTAATGAAAATATTATTATTGGAATTCCGGAGGGATGAGAGAATGTCAAAGGAACAGAAAGTAGATTCAAAAAGTTAACTGCAAAATTTCAAAGCCTAGAGAAAGAATTAACCAGTTACAGGAAGGCTATATGTCACCATTGAAGTTCAGTGCATTCAAGTCAAGTCAAGTCAGGTTAAAATCAAGTTCTCCAAAGTTAAAGGTAAAACTGATTTCTAAACCTTTAAAACAAAATAAGCAAGTTAACACTTAAATGGCCACATTTTGCTTGATTTCAGGCTTTGAAACTTCACAATTGATGAAGTAGTGGCTAAGACTTGTTTTCTAGCAAGAACAACATATCTAACAAAACAAAAAAATCAAAAATTAAAATCCATAAGATACAGTTTCGCCTCTTCAAAACACTTTTTTTCTCATTAACTTCTTCAGTGACTCATAGATCATATAGTAACATCATTTTCTTCAAGAAGGTTCTTAATTTTTTTTTTCATTTCTTTAGCAACACAGTCATTCAGTAGCATGTTATTTAACTTCATAGTGTTGCTGATGTCTTTTTTTTTCTTCCTGTTGTTGATTTTGTCTTGTGGCTTCTCCTTTAAGGGGATGCATAGTAACTATGTAATGGAAACTATTGTATCCAGATGTGAAGATACAATGCAGTATGCACTATGAACTCCCAATGAAACTGTTAACTCTATCTTGACAATAGGATGCTGGACTCTGCCATTGCACATGCCTGCAATGATGGACATATGACTGTGTATGAAGAAGTATACTATAGTAATAATATAGGGGAACTCAGTGATGGGGGAGGGAAGTGGGGAGAGGATATGGGAAATCCCAGGGCCTATGGAACTGTATCATAAAATGATAATAATAAAAAGTAGTAAAATAAAAAAAAAAATAAAAGATGTTAAAACATTTATTTTGTTAAAACACAGAACAATATATCTCATAAAAATATATTCAGATTCAAGTGAGATAAGATATTTGTAGACCATAGATTTGGGGATTGCAGTGAAGCAGGGACAGCCCTCACCCAAAGCCAACATCTAATAAGGATGACACTTTGAATCTGAAGTGCTAAAATTCTGATCCAGCTCTGTAATAATGTCCCTGGGGAAAACAAACCTGAGGGCGGTCCAACTGCTTGGAGCACCCATGTCGGAGACCTAGAAAAAGCTCCGGCTCCTGGTTTTTGCTTGGTCCATCCCATGCCATTATGTCCATTTGGGGAGGAAAACAGTGAATGAGACAATTCCTTTCTTTTTATGTTTCCAACACTTTTCTGTAGTACTACATTCAAAAACCAATAAATAGATCTTTAAAAAAGTGTTATAATTAAAAAAAAGCAAAACAGAGTTGAGAGAATTTATCACCATAAGGTTGCTGTTTCAGAATCTTTGGAGAAATTTCTTCAAATTAAAAGGACAAGACTTTTAAGTAAGAAGAACATAGCAGAGAATGAAAAAAAAACTCATTAGTAAGAATAACTACCAGCAAAATATGATCTAATAAGGTAAACATGTTTTGTAAACCAATTACAATTTTATGCTGAAAAATAAAATACATAAAATTACCATGCTAGAATATTAAAAGAAGACAATACAGAAAGAGACAAATATAACATTGCATATTTAAAATGTGTGGACGCATGAACTAAAAATGTAGACTGCCTTAATAAAGACTTGTTATATCTTTTGGCTTATGTTTCTCTCTTCATATTTTTATGATTTATTTATTATATTTATTGGAATGGAAGATACAAAGAGAAGAGCAGAGAGAGAGGAAGATCTTCCATCCGATGATTCACTCCCCAGAGCTGAGCTGATCCAAAGCCAGGAGCCAGGAGCCTCCTCCGGGTCTCCCATGCAGGTGCAGGTTCCCAATGCTTTGGGCTGTCCTCAACTGTTTTCCCAGGTTACAAGCAGGGAGCTGGATCAAAATCAGGGCCACCGGGACACAAACCATTGCCCATATGGGTGTGCAAGGCGAGGACCTTAGCTGCTAGGCTACCTTGGCAAGCCCAAGCTCTTCATATTTTCATAACCAACAATATCATTTCAAGAAAAATAGTATAATTTAATCTCCTTTGGGCGAATTGCCAGGAGAGCCATCCTAACTGTGGGAGGTGAAACATCCCTGTGGTTTTTATTAGATTTTCCCAGATGGCCAGTGATCCTGCACCTTCTCCCCCATGTCTGATGGCCTTTTACATGCCAGCCTTTGTAAATTGTCCGTTAATGACCTTTTCTCATTTCATAACTTGGTTGTTCTGTTTTTGTTCAGTCCTTTGAGCTATTTGTAGCTATTTCTGATCCAGTTCCACACTATTGCCCGAGAAAGCAATGGAAGATGGCTCAAGGACTTCAGCCATGTAGGACATTTGGACCTTGCTTTGACAACCTCGGCTCCAGCTGCTGTGGCCTTTTAAGGAGTAATTAGTTGGAAAATCTCAATCATTCTTTGCGTTTTGTTCTATTTATAAAATGTGCCATCCATTCTTTAAAAAAAAAAGGAAAAGAGAGACCCCAACTGAATGTTGCTGGCAAGAAACATGTTTCATTTCTAAAGACACACATAGACTTACGGTGAAAATATGGAACAAAGTATTTCATGCATGTGGAACCCAGAAAATGCTGAAGTTTCCTTACATCCCAGGGGTAAAACATTTTAAATAAAAATCAAAGTGATGAAAGCTGGGAAGACACTATATGATGATGATGTGTTCGATCCAACAAAAGAAACTAATACCTTTAAACATACACGTAGGGTCTGGCACGATAGCTCAGTGGCTAAAGTCTTTGCCTAGACCTGCCAGGATCCCATATGGGCGCCGGTTCATGTCCTGGTGGCGGTGCTTCCCATCCAGTTCCCTGCATGTGGTCTGGGAAAGCAGGGGGAAAGCAGGATGGCCCAAACCTTGGGACGCTGCACCCACATGGGAGACCCAAAAGAATCTTCTGATTCCTGGTGTCAGATCAGCTCTGCTCTGGCCATTGTGGCCTTTTGGGAAGTGAAATAGAAGATCTTCTTCTCTACTTCTCCTTCTCTCTGTATATCTGCATTTTCAATAAAAATAAGCAATAAATCTTAAAAAAATAAACATGTGCACACAATATTAATGACCCCCAAACATAAAACAAATAATAACATACACAACAAGAGCAATCAACTTTAATGAACAGTAGTAGGAGATTTTAATACTTCCTATTAATTAATACTTCCTTTTAATTAACACATCATCCAGGCATAAAACTAATAACATAACAGTAGAGTTAAGTTGTAACCTAGAGAAACTGAATCTAACACTTCTAGAGAACATTGCTTCTATTAGCTGTAGAATGAACATTCTTTTTTTTTTCCAAGCTTTCTTTCTTTTTTTTTTTTATTCATTAATTACATTGTATTATGTGACACAGTTTCATACATACTGGGATTCTCCCCACCCCTCCCCAAACCCTCCCACCATGGTGGATTCCTCCACCTTGTTGCATAACCACAGCTCAAGTTCAGTTGAGATTCCCTCATTGCAAGCATATACCAAACATAGAGTCCAGCATCTTATTGTCCAGTCAAGTTCAGCGGCTTCTTAGGTATACCCTCTCTGGTCTGAAGACTTAAATCATACTCATGCAGGTTTTAGGATGGCCTAGGGTGAGTGGACAGACTAGAAATCCAGGTTTTTTATTTATCTGTTTTGTCACAATCTCAAGTCTGAGGTCAAAAGAACAGCAGAATAAAAACTGATAATTCCCATGCTCCAATCCCGATGTAGAATCTCTCTCTCCTCAAGAAACTTGCTATGTCTGTACTCATCACTGATGGATTGGATGAAACCCAATCACATCCTAAAAGTGTTTTGTTTTGCTTAAAGTTACTTAAACAGTGATCACAACTAAACAATATCTTCACAAATACATTTAAACTAGTATTTTGTCAAATAACAGAACCATGGTCTAGCCAAGGTGATTTTTTGTAGGCCAATAGAAAAATGGCTTCCTGGAAAAATTAGTTGTGAAATTCATGTAACCAAAGTTGCTTCTTGAGGACAAACTTAGATCACAGGGCATGCCCATTTCCTTTGAAAAGTAGTTATGGAAATTATCTAAAATGATTTCAGAGCATGCACTACACCTACTTATTTAGGCAAAATGTATTAGCAACATTAAATGTACAGAAGACAAACCCTCTAATAAATGAAAATATTTGGACACTGATGTAATAACATAAATGAGAGACAGAAATAAACAGGAACTTACTACAGTTGTGCTTAAAAGAATGTCTTTTCAAAGGTTTTAATTTATAAAAACATTATTTGCAAGGACCATTTCAATAGATAACATACATTTTTGTATATGTGTACCAAATATGATATGTGGGGATCCCTAGTATGAACTTAGGAAGTCAAGCTTATATATTAATATATCTTACTTAATGTACACAATTTTATTTTCTTCAGCTATGTTTAGCTAACTATGCTATCCTTTAAAATGACTTCCTTCTATGTTTAATTACATTTCACATTTCAATAATTCTTTTAACATAATGATGACTTTTTCTGCATCTATTTTCTGCAATGCACTAAAATTAGTTTGTGAATTTTCATGAAATACCACCTCCTCATATGAAAATTAATTTTAGTATTGATTAATTTTATTTCATTGATTTAAAGATCCCAAATATTTGGAAGCAGACTGGGCACATGGTAAAAGTGTATGTAATACAAGTACATTTTTTTTAAATAATGAAGGAGTGAGTGATTTTTAACTTAGTATTCTGCTTTGTGAATTTTATTTGAGGAACACACATCACAATAACATTACAATGCAGTTTCATGTGAAGTTTAAAAAACATTTATTCATCATTATCCTTTTATTAACATTGATATATCACTTTAAAATATTTCTACATAAATAATATCACACATTAAAGTCAATACTAAATAATTCAAAATGAGCTAAAACAATAATTTCCCTTAAACTATGTTTGCTCTGATTGATTATCAAACTGATTTTCTACTCATTTGTGACAACACTAATCTGTTAAATTTAACATACCTAATTTTGTTCTGTAGAAATGTTACTTACATAGTAACAGCACATAAATCCTTCTCATTTTGTAATCAGCATAAAATAAGTAATTTTAAACATGAATAATCATAATGACTAACTGAAGAATAAATGTAGCCTTCTCACTTCTTAGGATTTATCAACATTTTATTCATTGATGAAGTCAGCTATTTTACATTTTTTTCCTTCTTTTTTTTATCAAAGTCATGTGTATTTTTGGAAGAGTCCAACCCCTGAATGTGATGGCTATATTTATTTTAATATTCTGGTGGATAAACAATGACCTTTATGACACCAATTTTTAAAATGTAGTTAAAATGACATTTGAAGTATTTCTATGCTTGGTTAAATTGAATTTTCACATATTAAATTATTCTTTAAATGTATCATATTTATTTTCTGAATGAATTATGTTGTCTTTATGTAACAATTGAAAAGACCAAAGCTCTTAGATTAAACTTTAAAAAACAAATACTGATTGTAGTTTAATTGTTCTAGGCAACAAGAAATGATGCCTCAAAGTAGCACAAAACAGACCTTTGAAATGAAGATTAAACACACAATGATGGAAATTATGACAAGGCCGATTACATCTTTTGTTCAAATAGCCCTTGCCCTGATGTGTTAGTATCTAGATGGTCTGAAAATTATTTTAAAGTACATGTGTCATTTATAGGCCAACAAAGGTTACAAATTTAGTTTTATCATAGACTTCTATTTATCACATTGGTCCAAATTAATGAGAAATGCATCTTTCAATCAACCAAATAATGATTGTCAAATTTATCGGAAGAAAAGAAATAATTTAGGAGTGATGCAATAACTTAGTGGATAAAATCCTTGCCTTGCAAGCACCAAGACCAATATGGAAGCTGGTTCATACCCTGGCTGCTCCATTTCCCATACAGCTTCCTGCTTGTAGCCTGAGAAAGCAGTAGAAGATGGCCCAAAACCTTGGATCCCTGCACCCGCATGGGAGACCTGGGATTACTTTCTGTCTCCTGGCTTTGAATTGGCTGAGCTTGTTGTTCCATCTCTCTGTAAATCTGCTTTTTCAATAAAAATAAATCTTAAAAAAAAAAAGAGATAATTTTTTTTAAATGAGACGTCTTTAGCCACCCTACTTGCTTCCAAGTTGTGTTTCAAATATTACATCTTTATATTGTAGTGCCTATTGCAATAACAGTTTAATATCTTGCTGTATATGTGCATTTTATCAGTAGTCCAATTTTCAGAAATTTCCATTTGTTAACCTTGTTTTCTGTAAACTATGGTATTAAATTTTTGACTTTAGAACCAATCAATATTATAACTATCTCCCCCATCAACAAACTTCTTGTCCACTCTATGTTTTAGTGAACAGATAGATCTATATGTAATTGTATTAAATACATTGGCATCTTTATGAATATCTTTTAGTAACACTTTATACTTTTTGTATTAGTAACAGTTTTGTTAATGTACTTGAGCTTAAAAATTATGGCTTGGGCTACTTATAATTAAAAATTAAAGAGACAGTGAAACAGAGAAAAAGAGAGAGGGGATATTCTATTCTGTGCTTTATGGTCTAAATACTGTTACTTCAAAGAGCTTTAAACTCCATTTGGGTCTTTCACGTAGGCAGAAGTGAGTTAAGCATGTGAGGCACTATTAGATTTCTTCCTGGAAACACTAGCAGGAAACTGGATTAGGAAGAGTAGTTGGAACCACAACCGTCAGTCGGCTATGGCACGGAAGCAGTGTAAGCAGCGGCTTACTCCGCCACAGTGCAATGTCCAGCATTAATTTCCTTATTGCTTATTTTAAAATTTATTTTTGTCTACTTTAAAGGAAGAGAGAAAACATATATTCTTGATTAATTTTACAGTAAATTTTGTATGAAGAGTATAAGAAATAAAGATGTGCACATTTTCGTTTTTTTACTTCATGAAAATAATTTAATCTAACTCCACGTTGTATTTATTCATACAAATAAATATAATTACACAAATCAATATATTTATATAAAAACAAAAATACAAACAAATATTTTTATACACAAACTTCTAAAGTGGAATACATCTTAAAACTCATTTAAAATACATAAAAAGCATGGTGTTTTACTTCCTGATTTTTATAAAATTGATTTGATATACATTTTGAAAATAATCACAGGTTTTGTAATACACCATTCATTTCTGCAGAAATAATGTTTATTGCTGCTTTGACTCTTAGTTCTGACTTTTTTGAACATGATTGTTAACTGTAAACTAACATTTTAGAATTTTAAATGATGACTACTTTTGCAGGATGAATGAAATAATTTAGGAAATAACATATGTTTATCAGTAGTGTCCTAACATACTTGTTTTTACCCATCTATTAGGGTTTCAGAAAAACACTATACTTGATCCAAATCTCTAAGACCAACTGTACGATTTAAATATAAATTGTCAGTTTAGTATTTAACATTCTAACTACATGTGTTCCAAAATTCTAGTGATATCCCAATGCCAAGGTTTTTATCAAACCATAACTATCTTATATATGTACTTTTTCTATAACACAAATGGACATATATTTGTATTCATACTTATACACATGAATTTACTTTAAACCATTTGTAAAAAATTGGTATTAAAAGATAGGTTTATTTTGATATAGTTTCAAATATATTCATATAGGAGTGATTTTAAAAGTTCATGAAAAATACATATTGTAAAATAATTGCACCTGATTTCAGAATTTTTTTTAGCCAATGAATGCGATGAATGCTTGGTAATTACTTTGTGTTCTAATTTTCTCATGGCTGTGATAAAAGATGAACAAATGATGGTATTTTTTATTATGTCTTTAAACATGCTTCCTTTATTTTAAAACTGTTTTGGTTCTTTACTTAGATTTATTTATTTCTAATTGCATTGCATTGTCCCTATCAGAGACATTTTCTCCTGTTTTTTTTCTTTTTGTTTTTTCTATTTTGATTACATCAAAGCCATGCTTTCCTTTTTTAAAAGCTGTGAGCTATAATTCTGTAATAAACATTTTATTTATCTTATCCTTCATTTCCTGAGGAAAGTTTGGTAGCTTCTGTATTTCAAAATGGTCCACTTGACTTCCACGTCAAATTTGGGCTTTCAGCTGTTATTATTTTCAACTGTTATTTTTTCAGTATCTGCAGGAATAGTCTACTTGCTTTACAATATTGGTAATTTATGCTACTTTTTAATTTATGGAATTCTTAATAAGCATGTTCCATTGAGCATAATAAAAGAACAACTTTTGGATTCACCGATTTTCTCTAGTTTTGTAAACATTTTACTAATTCTGCTTTTTCATGGTTATTTTGATTTTCTTCTATTTCTAGTTTTTTTAGATAGAAGCTTCGATGATTGATTTGAGATCTTTCCTTTTTCTAATATTTTCCATTTAGAATTGTTCTCTTAACACCGCTTCGTTTGCATCACAGACATGTTAAGACTATACCTTTGGTTTTATCCCATGATAGTATTTAACTTCCTGGAGGCCTCCATTCTAAATCATAAATAATTATTTACTTGCATATTCTGCAATTTTAAACTAATATTGAAATACATTAAGTGCCTTCCAATTGTTACTAGTTTTCTTGTGTCATTTAAGTTTTTGAAATAGGTTGTCATGGAAAAAATCAAGACAAGGACAAGGACAGTTAAGCATGGAGCTAGAAGCTGGGAGGGGGAGGGGGAATTAAGATTGGAATGTTCAACAGTGAAGTTTGGTAAATTTGCCAGTAACTGAGATTAAGGAGGCATCACAACTACTCCAGTGAGCCTGGAGTTCTGAGAGGCAGGTAATTTTAATTATCACAGCACTAAACTCCAGAGAAACATCCACTAGCATAATGTTGCCATGGGAGAAGCCTCTTATAACATGAAAATTGCTTCTTGGCTAGGGGGGTGTATTGATGGTATTTGGACAGAGGTTAATAGTTTGAGATAAGGATTTTTTTTAATTCTTTCATTTTGGTAATCTTTACATAGTTAAAAAGGGTCAAAGGCTACAGGAAAGTGGGTAAGACCATTGTTTCCACATTAACATTATTATTATTATTGTTTGTAATGGATAAGCAAGGAGAATGGGAAAAGACCCATCCAGCCTCCCAGCTATCCCAGGTCCCTGACATGGGGCATGCTCTGAAGGTCCTGCTCAAGAGGGTTTGACAGTTCAGCAGTTCTGAATTGCTGTTCAAGGCGAAGACTTTAGCTGCTAGGCCACACTGCGGGGCCCTAACATACGTGTGTTTTCCGGATGAACTGATCCTTGTGTTTGCGATTTATGTTCTACTTTACCCTGATAATTCTGGTTCTGAAATTTGTGTGCTACTTCAATGTGGGACACCAGTTTTCTGTTGAACAGTACCTGTGTATTGTGTTAATATATGTATGTTTTTATTTTTAGTCTAATTAACTAATTTGAATGTTTTGACCATCTACATTAATATTATTTTTCTCTTTAGCTTGTATTTACTTGGCTGTCTTCTTTTGAATTATTTGAGCACATGTAATATTTCAGTTTCATTTAACTAGTTTTTTTTTTCACTACATTTGCTTTTTTAAGAATCTAGAAATCAGTGCACACACATAACTTCTGGAAGACTTTATATTTTATCATTTCAAAATATGCAGGAAGCTCTCAGATACACAATATTGATTGTAAAGTTATTTTTAATGTATTTGGAAGGCTGAGTTAGAGAGGAAGAAAGACACATAGAGAATCTTCCATCCACGGATTCATTAGCCAAATGGTTGCAACAAAAGCCAGGGCGCTGGAGTTTCTTCTGGCTCTTCACTTGTGTATAGTCCTTTTCACACTGCTTTCCCAGGCACGTTATCAGAGATGTGGCTCTGAAGTGAAGCAGAAAGGGCTCAAAGCATGTCCATATGGGATGCTGGCAACAGAAGCAGAGACTTACACAGCACTGGCTACATACATATTCTTCTTTTATCACTATCAATTTTGTGCTACATTTGTAATATGTATCATGTAACATATATTGAATTCCCAGGCTGTACTGTAATTAATTTTCTTACAGCAGGTATACATATTTTATAGAACTAAAACTATGCATGGCATCTTCTCAATCTTGGAAGCTGCCCTACCAACTGCTACACCTGGAGGTGTCTGACTTTAATAAATTGTGTTTTGCTCACTGTATTTATTGCATGGAAATTCTTCCTTCTTGTGAAATAAGAACTAAGGTATTTTTAACACCTTGGTCTTGCTTTTGTATATAATGTGGTATTCTCATCCTTTCAAATATAGTTTAGACCTTTTATATTCAACACAACTAGTGCATGGCTGTATTTAAATCTGTCCTCTCCCTGATTGTTTTGTTTGTGACTTGTTTTTGTGTTGTTGTTTTTCCTTCTCCCCTGCCTTATTCTTAGAAAAATATAAAAATAAAGAATAACATAAAATTTTGTTCTGTGTTATTTTATTTATCCAGTTATGTGTAATTTCTATTGCTTTGATTTCAATCCTAAAATCTCCAGCTCCTCTTATGTGACTATTATTTTACCCTAAAGAAATTGTTTTGTATTTCTTCATCTGATACCATCATTTCTTTGCTTTTATCTCTGAAATTCATTTATAGTGGTAATGAATTATGGAATGAAAATTATTTTCTCTCAGCATTTTATAGGTGTTCTTCCACTAATTACTAATTCTGATTTAAAAAAATGCAGACTCATTCAGACGCACACAGTGTCTGCCGTTTTGTGAATGCTACTCGGACACTGCTGTGAAGTATGAGCAATGCTATGATTCACTTCTCATTTGGTAGTTCTTTCTCCCTCATGGTTTTCCCTTTCTAAATGGCTCCCAATAGTCTAATTTCACAAACTGCACCTGATTCATTGGATGATTTTAGATATTTCTTTCCTAACACTGTACCCCCAAATCTGCATTAATGGAGCTTCTGCTACAGTAAGGCAGTGAGAATACCAGGGGAAAAGTAGCAGAGCTCTTTTTCCCACACCCTTTGCCTAACAGAGGGCCCTTTCATGGAAAGCACTCCCGTTCCACTCTGTTCTTAGTGCCTGTGCCAACCAATTGGCAGCATCAGTACATTTCAATGACTAAGATTAATATTTGGCAAGGGATTTTGACAGAAAAAAAAAAGAAAATATGAAGGGATTTTTCTCCATGTTCTACTGCTCATGAGGACCTTTTTATATGGCTGAAGGACCCCAAGGATGTGTTGCCATAGGAGATTTTGCTGAATGTGTTTGATATAGTTTTCATTCAGGGTTTTTGGTTACACACTAAGAGATACAGGAGAAAAAGATACTGTAATCGTGGATATTATAGTAATGTGTCTTCAAATCTTGATTACCCTTAAATCAATCTTCAATTATTCACATTTCAGAGTTTCCTAGAGGTGCTTATTTTTGTTTCAGTCAGAGTTACAATTTTAGTTGAAACGAGTCAGCAATATTCCTGGACTTCATCAGTCACGGCCAGACTCGGTACTTCATCGTCATTATCTTTCATTAGCCATTTACTTTTTGATGCGCTGTATTTCATGATTTAGTTAGCTGAGCATTAATTCCAGAATTCTCTAATGCACAAAATACATTTTATGAGGATAAAAATTTTATATATTCATCTCATCTAACAAGTGGCACATATCTTCATATAACTATGAGGTACTTTGAAATTTAGCTATTATAACTGCAGGTCTTGGTTTTTATGTTCATTTTATTTTAATGAATAAGATGCTATGTTTATGTAAGCCCACAGTTAATAGGCTATAGGTTGAACAGCACAGCTGAAGAATTAATGTGAATTATCGTAGCACCTACTAAAAATACAGGTCCTGCCTCTTAAAAGCTATATACAGGATGAGAAAATTTAGTGATATGATTCACATTCTGTGGTTCAGTATCTAGAATTAAAAATAATATATCGGCCCAGCGCCATAGAGTCCATACGGTAGTGGTTAAAGTCTTCGTCTTACATGCCCGGGATCCCATATGGGTGCTGGTTCTAATCCCGGCAGCTCCACTTCCCATCCAGCTCCCTGCTTGTGGCCTGGGAAAGCAGTCGAGGACGGCCCAATGCATTGGGACCCTGCACCCGCGTGGAAGACCGGGAAGAGCTCCTGGCTCCTGGCTTCTGATTGGTTCAGCTCCATCCATTGTGGTCACTAGGGGACTGAATCATCGGATGGAAGATCTTCCTCTTTGTCTCTCCTCCTCCGTATATCTGCCTTTCCAAATAAATAAATCTTTTAAATATATACATATGTTTTAAGCTATGTAATCAATCTGAATCATCTAAGTAATGGTGCTAACTCAATCTGCATAACCACATGCAAATTAATCCTGTTGCTTTCTCTTTAGTAAATGGAATTAATCCAGATACAAAGTGCTAAAACTAAAATTCTTTTGAGGATACTTGCACTTTAATTTATTACAGAATCGTCAGGGGGACAATATGGGAGAAACATGAGTTCAACAGTACAACAGCCTGTAATTTGCTATGCCGGGATTCTATTTGTGTTTCTTGGTCATAACCAAAGCATACTGATTTCTATGGAGTAAAACAGATGCTAACATGAAGAATATGCCCCTTTTCCAGTGTACTTCAGTAATGTTCCAAAAGGCATGGACTGTATCAGGCAGAAACCAAGTATCAGTGATGCATTGTAAATCTTCCACATTGGGGCAGAACAGAGTCTCTGTGGGTATTGGTTGCAGCTTCCCTGAGTGTGTATTCGCAAAACATAAGTTCCAGGATTGGCGCTATGGCTTGAACCCAGGTGATCCCAATTGGAGTACAAGTGAACCAACTATCCTCCTAACTTCCTGAACAAATGTCCCCTGTTGTTACTAGTCTTCTGTTTTTGTACATGCTGCTATTATAAAGAGTTTGAGCAGTCTAGAAATTAACTTTTATGAATTTATTTTTTATTGTGAAAAACATTCATATCCTTTTTAATCTTTAACTTACTAGCTCATTTCTTTCTTTTTTTTTTTTTATTCATTTTATTACAGCCATGTATACACAGAGGAGGAGAGACAGAGAGGAATATCTTCCGTCTGATGATTCACTCCCCAAGTGAGCCGCAACAGGCCGATGCTGCGCCAATCCGATGCCGGGAACCTGGAACCTCTTCCAGGTCTCCCACGCGGGTGCAGGGTCCCAATGCATTGGGCCGTCCTCAACTGCTTTCCCAGGCCACAAGCAGGGAGCTGGATGGGAAGTGGAGCGCCGGGATTAGAACCGGCGCCCATATGGGATCCCGGGGCTTTCAAGGCGAGGACTTTAGCTGCTAGGCCACGCCGCCGGGCCCAGCTCATTTCTTCATATCACACCTCTCCACCGCTAAACTGTTAGCTACAACTATGCTTCATTTTTTTTCGATAACACTATTGTTCACTTTAAGCCTTAATGTTCAAGACCCCCTCATATCCTTGTGAAAGCATCTTCGGGTTTATTTTTAATTCATATTCACTATAATTTTTAAGAACTTGAATAATCAATTGATTCTATCGTGATTATATCAATTTTTGGATATAAATATTATGTTAATTTGTGTATAAAGATGTAAAAATAAAAATCAAAATTGCATTCTAAAACTTGCAATATTATGTGACTGGGGATAACAACTATGTATCAAAACAAAACCTTTAAAGACGGATGTGACTGAGTCTCATAGAGAATTAGGTTCACATCATGATATTCCAAAGGGATTTCTTCTTCTGCCACAATATTTTGTGTGTCCGCTCCCTTCCTCTTTACTGAGGAATATAGTCCATCATGTGTTGTGTTGCAAAATATGAAACAATAAATGTAATTTTAACTTTCTACAATGGAAATGGGTTTTTTTCACAGCATTCCTGGGTGAGTGCTAATGTACTATCCTACATTGGGCATGAATGGGAGTATAATCCTTTAATTTGCCTAAATTGAATCACCTATTTCAGCTAATAACATTACGTCTGAAATGTCAGATCCCTAGATATACATATAGATGATGGTAGCTGTCAGCTCTCAGGAGAACAACTCTATGTTATATCACATATTGCAAAAGTATGATTTCTAGGGCCAGCTTTGCTAGATAATGATTGAACCTGCTACCTCCAATGCTGGTATTTCATACAGACTCCTACTGTGTCCCAAATTTCTGCATCCAATCCAGCTCCTTGCTGGCAGCTGGAGAAAAGTAATGTAAAACTATCCAGGTGGTTGGGCCGCTGCTACCCTTTTCAGAGATCTGTAAGAAGCTCTGGGCTTCTGGCCTCAATCTGGTCCAATTCTGACCATTGCAACCATCTTAAGGGTGAACAAGTGGATGGAAGGTCTCCATTGGACTCTTCCTCTATCTGTGTAACTCTGACTTTAAAAATTTTAAAAAATAATAAAAATATGAAAACCTTAAAAAATGTTACACCATAGGTATTAAGATTATGGTGAAATTTGTCACTTTTACTTCTAAATTCCTAGTATGTTTATTATTTTTTTGTATAGGTCTATTTATTTGTTTAAAAGGAAACATTACACAGAGAGAGAGAGAGAGAGAAAGAGAGAGCCAAAAAATGCTAATTCACTGCAGAAATGGCCACAGCATCCAATCGCTGGGAACAAGAGTTTCTTCCAAGTTTATAATGTGAGTTCAGGGACCCAAGCATTTGGTCCATTTTTTACTGCTTTCTCAGCTAATTATCAGAGAACTGAATCAGAATTGAGTCAACAGGAACTTGAACAGGTGCCCATTTGGGATGCTGGTGCTGCAGGTGGCTTACCCACTGCTTCACAGCCCCTGTGCCCACATTTGTCATCATTATGAATCCACTGTATGCATTGCTGAATATTGAATGGATCCTTGGATACAAAAATGTCTCATCATGAAGCCAGTGTTTGGTTTAGCAATTAAGATGTAAGTTCAGGCTGGCCAGGCTGGGCTAAGTGATGATGTCCACTTGTCCATGTATGAACCAGAGTAGATGCAGGCTGGTGGAGCTTTGCCACAGAATCAGCAGGCAGATGTCAGGCTGGACTTCAGTATCATCTGAGAAGTGCAAGATTCCAGACTGGAAGTGAGTCTAGTTGGAAAAATGTGGGCAACACCATGTTGGGCTACAGCTCCCATTAGTAAGCATGGGAATCTGGGCTAGGAGCAGGCTAACTGGACAGGAGGGAGCTAGACAGTAAGCTGGACAGGTGAAGGCTAGATAGTAGGTTCAGTCAGGCTGAATTAGGCTGTAGCACCCGTTATTGTGTTCAAGAACTGAATGGGATGCAGGCCAGATACGATCAGTCTGCTGCACATGCCAACATGCACATGAACTTGGCTGGGGACAGCCTAGTAGGAATTATTGGAGGTCACTCTGATGGGGCAGCAGTTCCCATTGCTGTGCATGTGGACCAAATGCGTGGTAGGCAGGCTTGTGCTGGGCCACAGCATCCATTCCTTTAGGTATGAAATGGGGCTGGGGCAGAACTGACCAGACAACTGCAAGCACCAATGCATTTATTGGCTGATGTTGGTGAAGAATTGAGCTGGACCCAACACTGACTAGCACACACATGAATCAGGTATCGGGTCACCTTAGGTGAGGTTTCTTTGAGGACCCCACAAACTAGATCACAGGACTCAAAGCTCCAGTCATGGGGATTCGCAGCCTCACCATGAGTTCACATATCAGAACTGAGCCTGCTGAGTTGCTGAAGACTGTACGGTTGCATGTGCACACATAGGACATAATAGATTATTGAGGCCTAGATAAGACACCTAATACTTTGGAGAGCCAAACATAATGGACAACGCTCCCGGCTGAGTGTCAGAAGCAGATGTCTGGCTGAGTCCAGTCCTTAAGGTAGAGAATGTTTACTGATGGATTTTGGAGGGATTTTCTCAATTTTGGAGACAATACATCAGCATAAGTTAGCATCTCAGAACTATCAAAACCACTTAAGCCATACTTTAGAACTTGCTCCACATCGGGGATCTTAGGATAACATGGAGTGGACTTTCCTCGTACTCAGATACTGGTGTGGTTAGGCTGCTGGGAGCAGCACTCTCACTTTCCCGCAGATGGAACAATGGCAGCAATTGCCTCATCTAATTTCCCTCATTTCTTGACCCATCCCATCCATTTCAGTGAAACATGTGGACGTGCATACTTCTCAACTATGTAACCATCATCAAAAAATAAATGAATCTATTACAAAAAAGAAAAAATGTAAGTTCAGATACCTACATCATACACTACATTTGTTGAATTTTGATCCCAGTTATACTTCCTGAGTGTATTTTTCAGTTCAAGTGATTGGGCTGGCGATGCCCTTTTGGGAGACCTGGATTCAGTCCCTAGTTATCAGTTTTCCCCTTGACTTAATCTTTGCCATTTTAAGTATGTGGAATATCTGGGGAACGTACTTGTAGGTTGGAGGTTTCCCTTCTCCTCGAATGATTAGATAATACAGAGAAACAAATAAACATTCTCATTTTAATAAATTAAGAATGATTTTCACTCTGTATTCAATAAGCTACTTACTCTTTTGTTCTTGTTCCCTAATCTATCTAATCCTCACTTATTTTGAAGTTAGACAAGTGGTTCCTTCTGGAAAATTTTCCATAATTCTCTAGTGAGAATTCCATTTTGAACACATTCTATTCCATATCCATGTATTTCCAGTTTATTGTCTTCAATAATTTTGTTTTGTATTGTATCCCCCACAAAACGTATATCCCCTTTTAATGTAACCAATGCAACAGTACTAGATGATATCAAGTAGCTCTTAGGAAAAGATACCAAAATATTTTCATGTGAAACTTGCAAAAGAAATGTAATGTCTTTATGTTGCAATCAGAAATGTGATGAAAGAATGAACAATAAATACTACTTGAAGACATAACCATAAAGAGATTAGAGTGATATTCAAATTGTTACTTATCCGTTACATAAAGATGTAAAATCCAAAATTACTCTCTCTCAATAAGACCCTAGTGAAATATATTTACAGTCTTATGTCAGAAGCAGTTTTGCAGAATTCTGGCCGTTTGACTGCAAAATTATATTAAAATATCTGTAACAATATTCAATAGTTGTATGCCAAATATAATGTATTAAGTAGCCTATAAAAATAGTGATTCTGCATTGCTAATTAGGAGTTTTCAAATAGCATGCCATGGTGCCATTCCTTGCATAAGCATTAAAACTTAAGTTTTCTATTCTTGAAAGCTATTTTGGATTTTGAATTTGCTCTGAAATAACATATTTAACTTTATATTTAGTCTTCTACAGTAGTGATGAATCAAAATAGGAAGAAATGCTCATTTATAAAAGACTTGGCTTCCATCAGCTCAAAATTAAGCTTACATTATAATGTGATTTTTATAGACTATATTTCAGAAATAATTCTGTATATATCTTCTTCTTTAAGATTTTAATAAAACATTCTATCCAAACTGATTCAAGTGGTAAACTTGACTAATTTAAAAGTTGTTCCAAAGAAAAATACAATTAGAGTTCTAGACACTTTTTAAATAGGTCTGAGTTTCCTCCCACACAATGGTAAGCAAACCAGAAAAAATAATTTTGACTTTGATATATAGTCTAATCTTTCACCTAAGAGCATGAAGATTTCATTTTTTTCTAAAAATACAAATGTGGAAAGCCACCAAATTTGATTAAACATAATATGGCTAGAATCAACTTACATCAATTTGCTCTTATTGCACTAAGCAAATCATATGTTTATTATAAAATTTCATCACATAAATCAACCAGAACAAATATTTTTTTGTTCCCTAGTAAGGCTTCTCTCAGATTCCTCTGTTCTTTAAGTATTTTATTAATTATAGCACAGTTTGAATGAAAAATGTAAGATTGGGGTAAATGAAAAGTGTAATGTAGAGTTCACTGGAAACAATGTAAGACAATTAGTAAGTACTTTGAATGAATCAGAAGACCCCATTGATCATAAAGGACTTTTACATTTTGTTTTTGAGTTTCAGCACAGAAGCTTCTGATAACATTCTTTGTAATTAATAATAATATAATATAGTATATATTATATTATATTATATTATATTATATTATATTATATTATATTATATTATATTATAGTGTATAATGCATTATATAATATCATGTGATGATGATGATTATTCCTGGGACCAGCGTGAGAGTCTAGTGGCTAAAATTCTCATTTTGCATGCACAGTAATCCCATATGGGTGCAGGTTCTAATCCTGTCTGCTTCATTTCCTATCCAGTTCCATATATATGGTCTCAGAAAGTAGTGGAGGATGGACCAAAGTCTTGGGATGCTCACCCATGTGGGAGACCCAGAAGAAGTTCTTGGTTCCTGGGTTTGGTTCCTGGCTTTGGATCGGCTCAGCTCTAGCCATTGTAGTCACCTGGGGAGTGAGTGAACCAATGTTTGGAAAATATTTCTCTGTTCTTCTCCCCTCTATAAATCTGGCTTTCCAATAAAAGTAAATTAAAAAATCTTAAAAAAAAAACTCCCATCCTACTCTATATATTTAAATATACAATATTCATTTTATTAAATCATCACATATATCAGTTCAAATGATTTGCTTTATTCTTTGTCACTAGCTGCAATTTCCAAAAGTGAGGGCTCCAAAAATTACATGAAATTATTAATAATTTCACAAATACTTGCTGAATGTATAAACACATGAGTGCATGTACAAATTTACTTTGTATTGTTCTTGAAGGTATTTTTAAAGGTATATATATATATATATATATATATATATAAAGGCATATATATATATATATATATATATATATAGCCTGATTTTTTTCATTAATAAAGTATGAGGAATCTTCAATAAAACATATGGGAAATAAATAATGTTAACTGGAAATCATCAGCTAGCTTCAGCTTTCTCAGTGAGGGTGTCCACGGGACCAGGGAAGCCGGGAGGCAATCAAAGTACCCCGTCCACTTTCTGTTGCAAAGCCTCTGCTTCCTCAGGCAGCAGCATCTTTGCAGAGGATAAGATTTGCTTGGCCTGGTGGCTTGATAAGTGGCCAACTGTTCTGATTAGTACTTCCAGATCTTTATTGGCTAAGTGTATCAGGCTTTTGTAGCCCTTATTGTATAATACATGATATAGTTATTTATTACTCTATTATGGGGACAAATGTAATATTCCCAGAATACAAAATGTGTGGATGTACAAGGATACTTCTGAAAGTTTGTGGCAAATATAAATAAACAATCACTATCAAAATATCTTGAAAATAGGATGCTGGATTTTCTTCCACTATAAGCAACTACATTGTGATGATACATGCAAGTAGAATTCAAAAATTTGGAAACTTGGAAGTCCAAGATCAGATCACCAGTGTCTTTTGAATGCCTGAGAGCTCATTCCTCATAGAAGATTTCTTTTGCCTGTGTTCTAACAAGGAAGAAAGGGCTTGCTAACTGCTGAAGTCTCTTATGTGAGTGATAAACAACATTAGTCACCTTCCAAAAGCTGTACCACTTAACGTAATTTTGTTGAGGTTTAGGATGCTGGCATGAGTTTGGAAGAACACAGGCATTCAGAGCATAGCCTGCATGCATTTTCTCTGAGTCAGGGGAAAGTAAAAACGGATGGATGGAAGAAAGATTGAGATAAATGGAGGGATGAAAAATAATTTAAATGTTACATTGCAGAATATATTTAACAGGACTTTACAATTTTATGGAAGGTAAAGATTTTTAGTTTACAGGAAAAAATTTGGAGATGCATTTACACAATGATATTGGCAAAGTTCATAGAAAATATGTATCAGAACAAAAAACTATGTAAGAAATTCAAAACTGTTTTTGCAACAAATGAGGCTTAGCTCCATATTCTGCTTTTCACAAAATGATTAAAATATTCTTACAGGGAAAATGATGTTCATAGTTATGTGTGTATGTACTATGCACACCCACACATATGTGTGTAAAGATATATAGCACCAATTTCATGTAATAGTCATGTGTGTGGAACATCAGACACATAAACATGTCAACCTATATGATGTACATGCTTTATTTATTCTTTTTTTAAATTGCAAATGCAGATACAGTGAGAAGGACACACAGAAAGATACTCCAGCCGTTGATGCACTGCCCAAGTGGCCGTATCAGCTGGAACTGGGCTGAATTGAAGACAGGAGCCAGGAGCCTCTTCCAGGTCTCCCACTTGAGTGCAGGGTCCCAAGGCTTTGGGCCGTCCTCAACTGCTTTCCCAGGCCACAAGCAGGGAGCTGGAGGGAAAGTGAAAGCTCCTGGTTTCATAATGGCCCAGAGGTGGTCACTGCTGTCATTTTGGTGAGTGAATTAGATTAAAAAGCCTTTTTCCCCTATCTGTAATTCTGCCTTTCAAATAGATCAATCAGTAAGTAATCATTAAAACCAATAAGAGTACACTGTGGAATTTATAACATACATATGTGGAATCTGAGTAAGAAAAAACAGCATAAAGTGGTAAGAAATGGAATCATAAGTTTGCAATACTTTTATACGGAACTTGAAATTGTGTCATATCACTTAGACATATACTGTAAGTTTAGTATGCACATTATAATTCCTAAAGCTGTAACTAAGTTGTAAATCAAAACATTATAAATAACAAATATTATGCCTTAAAACAAAACAGAGTCGTAAGATGTCTTATCAATAATTATACCAGGTGTAAAATCTCTAAATACACTTATTAAACTTGAAATAAAGGAAAGAGCAAAGTTTAAGTATAAGGACACATATATGTCTATGGCAGAGTTGGAGTGGGGGTATATTAATATTAGAGTAGAAGTTAAAGACCAGACATTTACCAGATAGATTCATTTTCTAATGTTAAAAAGTATTGATACATCCAAAGTGTGTAACATTTCTAAGTATCAACATACATGACCATCCCACTTTCAATATATGAAACAGAACTAACTATAACTGGAGGAGAAATACACAGCTCTAAAACTGTAATTAGGTACTTCTTTTTTGTCAACTTATTCTGCATGCAATAGAGGGTTTTTTTTTTTTTGCTACATTCTTCCAAAATTCCATATTTCTCTGAAAAATATTTTTTCTGTAAGGATCTATTGTGGTATAATTTAATAGTACTTGGAAGTGTGTCCTATTTTAGCAAAAAAATAAAATTTAGTATATGCAGGTGTCTAAAGGACCAAATGAGGGAGTGAAGCTTGAAAGATATTTGAAAAATGTTGATTAAAATCTGCTTGGCATTGAGAAATTAATTTGTATTTACCTGTTGCACTTGAATATGTTAACCAAAGCTTAAGGGAAAAGGAGAAATATTAGGAATTGGAATGAATGTTTTCTTCTTGATGTGGTGATAATGGCAATGAAACTAAGTCATGGTAACTGGAGAAATGCGAGGTCTAAGAAAAAACTGAATAATCTAGCTAATAATATTTCCAGGCAAAATGATTAGAGCATTACCTGTATTATATTTACTGTCTTTTATAAGTGACAGAAAAATATTGAGAACACTTGTTTTCCCATTTTAAAGAAACACAGAAAATGAAAAGGAAATGACACCAAGTAGTGAGACAATGCTATTCTACTTCTCACTCTGTCTCTCCTGTGCTTTTATGTTAACAAGGGACTGTGATGAAGGTGAAATACAGGATGGGAATACAGAACCCTTGACAAAACGTCAGAAATGTCCAACATGGTACTTCAGATAAAAACTGTCGAAATATGCTGCTCCATGGAGCTCTGCTAACATGCCTCACAGATCCCCTGTCCTAGGCAATAAGGCTTCCAGAAATGTAAAGTGTGGTAGATGAGGAAGCCTTTCAAAACTGTGAGGGAAATTGTAGGTTATTTTAATGGATTTGTTAGTATTGGGGAGAAGAAGCAAACTAAAATCAACGTCAGCTGAATAAAATCAAGACAATGACTTATATAGGAATCCTAGAATGGTAACATGCACTCAAGTTGATAGCTGATTTCAATATCCACAAAATTACTTAGCAGATCTGTTTTTTATTCCTGAATGACAGCTATGGAGGAGACACTACTTACATTGCAAGTTGTAAAACTTCGAGGGTTTTGAAGACAAAAGCTAACTCAGTACTCTAACCCATTTGGTCTTATGGAGTCGAGATTTTCACTTTCCTGAGATTCTCTCACAACCTTGATTTTATGCTGAAGTACAACAGCCTACAGCGGTGATAGTGGGGGTAACTCTTTGCTCCAGGTAGTGGTTAAGGAGAAGCAATATAGAATCCCAACAACTCCTTTCCTCTCATGTTTCACAGCTTGCTTTCTGCCCCAGCAAAAAAGGCTTACTATATTCCCACAATGCGGAATTGTCATAATTTTTTTAGTTTCTCCATGTTTGTAATTGAGAAGATCGCCCATTGCCTTGCTAGAATTCAAGTACTTCATTGACTTCTCATCACACCAGTGGTAAGCAATAATTTTTCAAGTGTTTTCCATAGTGCTAAAGAAGCAAAGCAAACTTCATTTCATGTCAAATTCTAGAAACACAACCTGGTCAGTTTTTTCATGGATTAGAATTTAGAAAGAATTAGAATTTAGAATTAGAATTTAGGAAGTAGATAATTCCTCTTTTTAAATTGAGATGACTGAGGCTAACAATATTTAAAAAATGGTATCTAATTGCAATTTTTAAACAATTGGATCACTGAATAAACTTGTTCTAATAATTAGAAATATAAAACAAGAATTCATTTTTCCACATAAATATAATACAAATGCCCTCTATAACATTTTTCTTTTATTACTTTGCCCTCTGTGTTAAGTGAGTTAATACTTGACAGGAAAATATTTTTTGAACTTGTTTCACTAACAGATTAAAGAAAAGGAAAACAAAAATAGAAACAAAAAACCAAAAACACCTCTCTCAACTGTGCTCTTTGTTGCAATCTACCAAGTTATCCCTGAGAATTGTGAAAACTAGAGAGTAGCAGGAATATTTGCAACTAAAATTTATTAAAATTTGATATAATTCTCAAATATAGGAAAAAGAAGTTGTTTTTTATTTATTCAGCAACATAGAAGTGTTAAAATATCTATCTACCAACTTTTAATGCACTCTGTATGATCTTCCAATTTCATCCCATTTTATTATGATTCAGACTTAAAAACACACCACAAAGAAGCCCTCATTAATCTTACCAATAAAATAATTATATTTCTGTTCTGTGTAATTTAAAGCTGATGAGCCATTTTCCTTTTCAGTTAAAAGAATGTTGTTAAACTTGTTATGTGGTTGTATTAATTAATGTAACCGAGGTTGGTCGACTCTAGTCTTCTTACGTGGTTTTTAAAGAATTTTTTTCTGTGAATGTCTGCTTAAAGCTTTCTATGCTTATTTAATTTAACTTTAAGTGACACACAATTTGTCAGCCTGCTGTTAGGATTGTTCAGTCTTTTTTACTTTTCAGATACATGGTCAAATGTGACTGCCATTATCAGGAAGAAATAATGAACCCTTTCAATGTAAAGACTCTAAATTTCACAAATTGATCAGTAAAATGAGCCTTCTGGGAGCTACTATTGTGCAAACAGGTGGTGCTGACAAGTAGGGCAGTTAAAAATTTAAGACAGTTACTCAGAAGAATGAAAGAAATTAAATTTGTGAAGGTCACATCTGGACATTTTAACTTTGGAGCAGGTTTCACTTTTTGACATACCTATGGGACTAACAAGTACCATAACATAGAACTGAATAAGTCATTTTCATCTAAGTAAATCTTATTACCTCTCCACATATTAATGTTTTCCCTTTATAAAATCATGGATATTATAGCAGGATATTTCAGTTTGAAGCATTGCTTTTCACTATTTTACGAAACCGCAAGAGCAAGCAATATTATTCACCTGGGTTTTCCAAAAAAGCTACAACTTCAGCTTTTTTTACACAGCTGGATTCTTGTTTAGGTTCAGCAAGGCAGGTATTAAAAACAAACTGTTCAAGAATGTACTTACATACAGAATGTTGCAGTGTGAAAAGGCATACAGACATCACCAGTAGAAAATAGCTCTATTTACAGGGATAGCAACTGTGGGAAATATTGGCAACGTCGGAGACACACACCATTCTTGAACAGTTTATTTTTAACACCTGTGTTGATGAAGCCAGCTCCCAGCAGGTTCATCTTACTGGTTAATTTGGGAAATGTAGAGTCTTAACATTGTAGATTGTTCTGTGCTTTGAGTAATAACATTCTAAGATAATTTTTAGTCTAAAGTTGTAAAACTGCTAAATATAACTAGAATGCAATACAAGTTTGGAGTACTTTTGTTGCTTTAGCTAAATATCTTGAGAGGTATGAAGTATAGTCAATGTTGTGATGTCCATAAAACATTTGACCACAGAAGTCATTCAGCTGCAACAAAAAAAAAGTACTCAATATTATAATATATTCATGGAAACAATTACTTGTGTTTTTGTGGGGTTTTGTTATTGTTTATTTTGTTTTGTCTTTCTTTTTTGTTTTGCTAGAGGAGCTCTAATTATAAATACCACTTGCTTTGATCAGTTGGTTATCGTGAATAGCTTCCACAATTTTTAATTTTTTTTCACAATAGGATTCTTCTCATAAAGAAGATTTAGTCCAACACCATCAGTGAATATTAGGAGCAATGGAATGTCTTCTTTGAGAGGTTGCTTTGGATCAAAATAAATCTAGCTGTTCATATTATAGATATACTTATTCTATATTATACATATCATAAATATAGATACATTTTAGATATAGATAAAGGCTTACAAAAACAGTATGCAATCTGATTTTTTTTTCTTTATCAGAAACTGCCTTCTATAAAACAGGCAAATGTGAGTTATGTAGGTAACAAGTAATATAAAGCTTCAGCTTATATAATTGTTCAGCTTAAGAATTTAAAAATGCAGGAATTTCAATACTATGTAGAACAAAAGTGAAAACAACAGTCCCTTAGATACTCGGACAAAACTCTTCTATTATTATTATTATTATTATTATTATTATTATTATTATTATTATATGATACAATTCTGTAGGCCCTGGGATCTCCGCTACTCCCTTCCCAAGTCCTACCCCCAAACACTGATTTCTCTCATATCATTACAACAGCACAGTTCCTCATAAACAGTCATAAGTCCATCATTGCTGGCAGGGACAATGGCAGAGAGTCCAGTCTCCCATCGTTAAGACACATCCGGAAGTTTAACTGGCAGTCCATCCTCGATCTGGAAGTAAAGATGCACACTGCACCACATTCTCATATCTGGATACGGCAGTCTCCACTACACTGTCAGTAAAACTCTTTTAACTTTTCCTCCGAATTAGATTTTAGCCATGGACTATTTGTATAGCCTTTGCTGGGCTGGGGAAAAGTTCTCCATCTAACCTAATGTGAGTTGAAAAGGTATCTAACTTTGCCAAGTGATTTTTCAGCATCTATTGAGCTAATCACATATTTTTAGCCCTTCATAGTGATTAGGTGGTAAATCACATTTATCAGTTTGTGTTTGTTGAACTCTGTTGTCTCCTAAGGCTATATATTCTCTTTGTTCATTTCGGCTGATCCTTTTAATATGCTATTGACATTGGTTAGCTAACAGTATGTAAAAGATTTTTGCTTTTGGTTTCACAAAGCATATTGCTGCAAGGGCCCGGCGGCGTGGCCTAGCGGCTTAAGTACTCGCCTCTAACGCCCCGGGATCTCATATGCGCGCCGGTTCTAATCCTGGCAGCTCCACTTCCCATCCAGCTCCCTGCTTGTGGCCTGGGAAAGCAGTGGAGGACGGCCCAATGCCTTGGGACCCTGCACCCGCGTGGGAGACCCGGAAGAGGTTCCAGGTTCCTGGCTTCGGATGGGCGCAGAACCGGCCATTGCGCTCACTTGGGGAGTGAATCATCGGACGGAAGATCTTCCTCTGTCTCTCATCCTCTGTGTATATCTGGCTGTAATAAAACGAATAAATCTTTAAAAAAAAAAGAATATTGCTGCATGGTCTTATTTTCTTATATCTTTTGCTTCAGTTTCAGGATAATGTTGGACTTGGAAAATAGAAGTGAACATACTCCTTTCTGTTAATTTTTTTAAAGATAATGAAAATAAATTACACTAGTTATTCTTTAAAATTTTAATAGTATTCAGGTTTAAAGACATGAAGTCTTGAGCTTTATTCTCATGGGAGTATTTTTGTTACTTTTTCAAGTTCTTTAATTATTATTGATCTGCTCATATTTTCTTTCTTTCCAATTGTGTCTTAGTAAGTAGGTATATATATATATATATATATATATATATATATATATATACCTATATATATACACCTGTATACCTATATACCTATATACCTATATATATACCTATATATATATATATTTTGTTGTTGTTGTTGTTGTTGCTATCCCTTGCATTACAGATTATATTTGATTATATTTTCTTTCCTCTTTTCTAAGTCTAGCTGAGGTTTGCTTATTCGATATTCTTCATAAAGATCAACTCAGTTCATTCATTTAAAAATTTTTCATGTGTTTTTGAATTTGATTTTTAAGAAATAAAATCCTAAATGCTGTTTTGCTGCTTTTCCTAGCATCCAGGGCCCAGGCATAGCAGAGAAATGGATTAGAAATCGAGCAGCCAGTTGTTGAATCGGAACCTTTATATGACACCAAAGTCGCAGATGATGGATTCCAAATGAATTTTTGAATTATGGGATAAAATATTAATCTCAAAACTCTTTTATCAATATAAATTCATATTTTAATCATATTTTCATGAACTTTTAAAGTGTTCTCATATGTCTTATACATTTAATTGTTCTAACATGTAGTTCAAATTGTGTATGTCCATAGTGATTTCCTGTTCCAGATTGATTGTCCATTGTAAAATGTTGGATATGACACCTTTCACTTTAATGAATTGTAGTCTTTTTTAATTCAGATGTTTGCTTTATTTATTAATATTAATATTAGGTAGAAATAAATTTTTTGCAATTGATATACACTATTGACTAAATGAAAACTGTATATAATGGCCTTTCTAACATTGTATACATCCCTATTTGCAATGTGTGAGATAAAGTCTATTTTGTCTACCATAATTATGGTTATCTTTATTTTGTTTTGGGCTCAATTTGCAGGGGCCATTTTCACTCTGACTTTCATGTATGTATGTGCTTGATGTAAAGCACCTTACAGGCAGTGGGTGGATAGGTGCTGCTGTTGCTGCTGTTGTTTCTCTCCTATCCATTCAGTAGGGCTGTGTCTTTTGGCTGGAGAATTTAGAGAGTTTACCTTCAACATAAACATTTGTAAAGACCTACCTATGCGATCCTAAAAACTGTTTTCTACATGCCTTTATTGATCTGCTTCTTTCTTATTATTTTTTGATTGGATGATGTGCTTCATGTTTTATCCTTTGCTTTGTATATTTTTATATGTTCATGATGAAGCCATCAAATGTTACCATGATGATGCCATAAAATGTAACATTGCAACAGACTATTTTGAGCAACTTTATTTTTACTCTAAAAATCACTTAATGTTTACCTCCTACTTGCATTATTTTTGTGATGTCGCAATTTGTCTTCCTTATTATTATTGATAATTTCTGTCTTATAATATTTATACTAAAATGCAGGTGATTCAAACAGCATCATTGCAATATTGAAATATTATGTATTTAATGTATATCTTTTTTTTCCAGACAGTTTTAGACTTCAATACTTTTTGAGCTACTAATTAGTGTCTTCTTTTTCCATCTTGAATAATTTGCTATAGCACTACATGTAAGGCAGGTCTCTAGCTAACAAAGTTTGGCTTTGGCTTTATATAAATGCCTTTATCTCTTTTATTTCTGTAAGATATTCTTCCTGGATAGTTATTTTTAGTTAACAGGTTTCATTCCTTCTGTATTATCACACCCTTTCTTGGCTTGTAAATTTTCTGTTATTGATAACCTCATTGAACTTCCAGGGCCCTCTCTTTGTTTTCTGCTAAATTGATTAAAATATAAATCTTTGGCATACTTTTTGTTTGGATTGAAACTGAGACCTTTGCACATCTCATATCTTAATATCTTTGCCAAATTTTGGAAGCTTTCTGCTATCATTTCTTTTCAAACAATCTCAATCTCTTTGTTTGTTCTTTATCTTTTCAACTTCCTACACAGCGTACAAACATAATTGTCTTGAGGGTCTATACAATTAAAGTTTTTCTTTCCTCATGTTCAGCAACTGGTTGTGTGCCAAGTATATCAGTGAAAAGAACAAAAATATCAACCACACAGAGATAACAATAGATGCAAGATAGACATTTAAGGTAGTACTGTGCTAGGGCTAAATTATATCTGCTAAAAAATATTATTTTATGACAACTAAGATTAAGAACTAAAGCTGAAAAGAGGGCTATGAATCATTTTGAAGAAAGTTGATGGTTGAATTTTTCAAGAGTGGCCCAAAAAACCATCACTAAATGAAAGACTTGAATGAGAATATTAAGAGCATTGTCAGGAATTGTCTGCATGTGTATCTGCTTTCTCTTCTTATATTTCAAATAGTACCGATTAAATTTTGATTTTTCAAATTTGTTCTTCAAGTTTTTTAATGTCCTTTGGAAGGAGAAAAAGAGAGAAAGGGGGGGGGGGTCTCAGGGGAGAGAAAGGAGAAGCAGCTGCCATGCAATATTTTACTCTAGAAATGCTTGTAACAGCTGGTCCTGGGAAGGACTGAATCCGGAAGCTGGGAACTCTGTTAAGGTCTCCCACATGGATGGCAGGAGTTCAAACAATTGAAGCATTACTGTGGCCCACCAATGCCAACAATGTAAGAAAGGACATTCTTAACCAGCAGACCAAGCAATCCCCACAAGTTAATTATACAAGATTAAATTTGATGAACAAATACAGAATGTGTTTTCTATGATTGTGTCTGGTACACATATGTTGGCAACATTGTTGAGTCTTGGCCCAGTAATACAGCTACTGAATAAATTGAAGTATGAAAGCCTTTTAAATAATTCCTATGCAAAGACATCATCTGTTTTATCTTCAGTTTCACTTGATTGATAGTTACATTCAAGTATTGTTTTTAATCTTAAAATTTAATACTGCAGTTTAGTCTGTCTAATATGCAAATCTATGTTCATCGTTAAATGCCTCTTTATCAGGTTTTTTTTTCCTAATTGAACCTGTTTAATATCCAACTGGAAACCTCAGTTTTATACAATTGAAGACAACTCACAATCTCAGAGAAATATATGAGGAGGTGAGAGTTATCTTGATCTGTGAAAAATAAATTGATTTAGGACTGGCTCAGTTATGCTTCTGAGCTTAGATAATAGATCAGGTTTGTTATTTGCTCTAACATATCCTAATCTGAGATGTTTCTTTTTGTTTCATGTAGAAGCTTTCAGAAAGGTGAAATTTAGATGATATAACTTGATGCTTGTTTGAACGTCTAGAAAGGCAAAACTAATAAATACTTCAGAAAATATTCTACAGCCATGTGGAAATTGAACAAAAGCGTAGTATAAAGCTTCAGTTTAGGTTAAAATATTAATTACTTTGGTTTTAAAGAAAATGTTCACACCACACAACTACTTTAATTGAAATAAGCTGGTTTATAACAACTATAAAAACAATCAAGAAGAAAATGCTGTATTTTGGATATCATCTCATTAAAAGGGAGATGTTTCATAATGACTAAAAAGTAAGTGACCTTATGAGGTAGAATTTTTTTTTAAATCATTAGAAATAGTGCATGATTATGAGTGTTATGCTGTTTATTTGGAATGCTATGGAATATATTTAATCCTTGTAATAACTTTGTTTAGATCTCTGATTCCCTCATATCACAAGCATTATTTATTACCATATATTATAAGTACTATTCTTATCACAAGTGTAAGAATCAAAATTAAGCTGACATGCAGTAATTATAATAAGGAGACTATTTACAAATGTAGATACATTTTAGTGTAAATTTAGATTTAAAATAACCTCATGATGAATATTATATCATATATCATGATGTAATTTATTATGGAATTTTGCTTCTCTGAAAAAGTTGAAAAAATTAAATATTTATGTATTTATTTTGAAAGACTTGCAGAAAAAAGGGGGAAAATAGAAAGATTTTCCATCTACTTGTTGATTCCACCAGCTGGCAGCTACAGCCAGTACCGGGCTAGCAGGAGACAGGAGCATCATTTGTTTCAAAAATCGGTAGCAGGTGTTCAAACATTTGGACAATCTTTTGCTGGTTTTCCCAGGCCTAATATTAACAGGGAGCTCTATCAAAAGTGGAGCAGCCAACACTAAAATTGGGATGCCGACATCTCAGTGGCTTTTACCAGTGTCTTATTGGACCTGCAAATTTACTGTTAATAAAACTGCACCATACATTTCCATATGTATTTTTTTAAAGATTTATTTATTTTTATTACAAAGTCAGATATACAGAGAGGAGGAGAGACAGAGAGGAAGATCTTCCATCCAATGAATCACTCCCCAAGTGACTGCAATAGCTGGTGCTGTACCAGTCCGAAACCGGGAACCAGGAACTTCCTCCATGTCTCCCACATGGGTGCAGGGTCCCAAAGCCGTGGGCTGGCCATCCTCAACTGCTTTTCCCAAGCCGCAAGCAGGGAGCTGGATGGGAAGTGGAGCTGCAGGGATTAGAACTGGTGCCCATATGGGATCCTGGCGCGTTCAAGGAGAGGACTTTAGCTGCTAGGCCACGCCGCTGGCCCTCCATATGTATTGTTAAAATACTTGTTATTTTTATTTACTTGAGGGAGAGAGAGAGAAAGAAAGAAGAGAAGGTCTAAGTGCCCGTTCAACTCGCTAAATGTAAAACAGTCTCAACAGCTGGGAGTATGCCAAATTGAAGCCAATCCTGGAGCTTCATCCAAGTCTTGCATGTTGGTGCTGGAGTTTGATTACTTTGTCCATCTTCTGCTACTTTTAAAGTCACATTATCAGGGAGCGGGATCAGAGGTGGAAGACACATGTCTCTAAACGACAACCATATAAGATGCCAAGTCTGTCGAAGTTGTAGTTTTTGCTCTTATTAAGTTATTTGATCTATTCTCTCAAGTGAAATTGATTGGGTCAGTGATCTAACTTATATAAAGCAGCAAGTCTTATTGAAAATTGTATGATAAAAATTTTAGGCAAAGCAGAAAAACTAACATATATCAATACAATGAGGTAAAAATATGCCTGACTTGCTAAGAGCATACAGGCTTGTGGACTGTATCAACATGACAGTAGAACACTATAAAACTGAGAGGATCAGAGCAATACGATGGAATGTTGACATAAGAGTTCCTTATAGTACAGAGATGACAGACAAATATGAAGACAGGTAGGTAAATCAATTTCAAATTGTTAAGCAAGAATAAATGAGGCTTTACGTAGGGTGCTGTAATAAAATGGAAAACTAGAGTAACAAAAGGAATACATTTTGCTGGCTGTTGTTGCTGTATCATATGATAGTGAGAAGTTAATGATGCACTATGTTCTTTATATGCGTCTGTCTTCCTTCTTTAGCTATGTCATGCATTACAGGATCATCTAGTCCCAATTATATAAGATATTAGACATGTATGTATAAAATATGTACATAAAATATTCTTACAAAATGGTTAAAATTTCTTTTTCTTACAAGTAAAAATCAGTATTTGGATTTTTCTTTGGACTGGGGAATAACCATTTATCTGTATTTTGGAAATACATTATCCAGTTATTTTGGTACTTCATCTTAGTCACTTTGCTAACATATAAAGATCTTACAATAGTGTGCCACTTCTATTTCTATTTTCTTCCCCTTTTCTGGTTTTCTTCCTCCATTAGCTAGGTCATCCTCCTTGCTCCTCTCTTTATACTTTACCCCTTTTTTCTTCACTTTATTCTTATTCTTAAAAAGACAAAATGTTTTGCCATCTACAGTTAGCTAACACTGATTTTATTAAACACATTAATCATCAGTATCAGAAAAAGCTGCCACTAAGTATGCCAGTTTCAGCAATGTGTAGAGAACAATGCTGTATTTATCTTATTTTGAAAAGCTTATAAATGACTTAATAGAGCTGCCTTCTGTAGCATCATCATAGGCCTCTAGAACTTGTCATTTGGGGGAAAAAGTGAAACAACCTTTTTCTAATTGTGTTTCTGATTAAAATATAGCTAGTTAAAACCACTGAGGAATAAGTATTAAAAACAATTTGTCAATAATGAAAGTTCCTATTTGCCACATTGTTAACAAATATGATTTAAAAATACAAAAACAACCTCCAACAACTTGCCATTTAATTGCAGCCCATTAGCATTTAATCCTGAGTTTTTAAGCTTTTAGAATATCATTGGTTAGTTATTTTAACAAAACCTAAAAACTTTTCATTACATTAAAATTTACTTGAAGGGCCTGGTGCCGTGGCCTAATGGCTAAAGTCCTTGCCATGAGCACGCTGCCAGGATCCCATATGGTCGCCAGTTCTAATCCCAGCAGCTCCACTTCCCAACCAGCTTCCTGCTTGTGGCCTGGGAAAGCAGTTGAGCACAGCCCAAAGCCTTGGGACTCTGCACCCGCACGTGAGACCTGGAGGAGGATCCTGCCTCCTGGCTTCGCATTGGTGCAGCCTCGGCCATTGTGGTCACTTGGGGAGTGAATCATCGGGCAGAACATCTTCCTCTCTGTCTCTCTTCCTTTCTGTATAACTTGTAATAAAAATAAATAAATCTTCAAAAAATGTGCTTGAAATCTACGGATTCTCAATTTATATTTAATACTGTTGCAGGGAATTCAACGCAAAACAAAGCAGAAACTTCATTTCTTGTCTCACATGAAAGGATGTTCATGCAATCAGCCTTTGTTTGGAAAGCTAGATTTATTTAAGAGAAAAAGAGAGAGAGGTCTTCTACCATAGTGACAGGAGGGAACTCCAAGAGAGAAAAGACCCAAAGAAATGTAAGCGAGAAAGATCTCTTGCCATAGTGACAGGAGGGGTATCCAAGGAAGGAAAAACCTGAGGAAGTGGTGGACATCCTGTCTTTTATGCACCATCTCAGGGAGGGGGTTCACCTGAATCCCTCAAAGGGCAGAGAAAAAAAAAAAGCTTACCCACAGTTGTAGGAATATCTACCACCACATCACAAACAAAAGGGTAAGTCTGGTGGCTTCCTCCTCCCATTCTGATGATAAGCTGAAATCTAAGGCACCATCCCTTTGACAATGACCAAAAAATGAAATTAGTGCATGCCATGTCTGATTACTTTTGTTATGGCAAGAACTCTAAGGGATGGGGACTGATATTTTGATTCTGTCCCTTTATTCTCCCCCAAGGGGGAAAAAAATACTTCTGGAAGTGTAAGAAATTAGGAGAAGCATAATTTCATATTTTAAAGGGTAATGTTACCTGGAACTAGAGAACCTAACTGTCTGTTAACACATTTGACTCCTCACAAGACCAAACACTTTGGATCTCAGCTCTGGTTTTCATGTTCTTGCTCTGAGATATTGGGAAACATGAGTATTTTTGGGCTGTTTGCTATCTAGAAATGATGGACTTAGTCCACGGATCCACAGAGCTGATAATCATACATGTGAACTACTGACTGATGGTAAACAGCCAAAGTTTATTAACAGCATAAGATTTGTAAAGTCTGAGAGTCACATAGCAAGGCAGAGAGCGCTGAAGCAAGATTCAGTTTAGGTATAGGCATGAGAAATGTGAATCAATCAGCAAAGAGCATGGTATTTTATCAGAGTGCTAAGGATTAACAACATAGGGAGAATAAGCACCTATCTTTCCTGGAAGTCCTGGAGCTTGCTCAACAGGGTCACAGCTGATTATGGCTTTGCAATAGGAAGGAGTTCTGTCCTCAAGTTTCTGCCTCTCCACATTGGAGAATTAACTTTTCTTGCCTGCTAAATGGGGCTAATCAAAGCAACTATTTCTTTTGATTCCTGTGGAGATTAAGCATGATCGTTTATGTTAAAAAGGATACTTAGAATTATATACTTTTATCACATTAAAATTCGCTTATCATCAGAACTTCTATTAACTAAAGAATGAAGGGCAGGAGATTTTGCTAACAGAATCAACAGGCCCATTCAGAGTACCCTGTGATATCAATCTGGTGAAACAGTAAAAAGCGGGATAGCCTTGAAGTTGGTAAAAAATAAAAAAAAAATCTTCCTGGTTATGACGGCAAATTTTATCTCAAGTTACAACTTGCCTTGGGTAAGTATTTCTTGTACCTTTGTTTTCCAGCTTCTACAATATAAACATCAATATTGAAGGGAAAGCATCAACCACAAGGGGCCTTGAAAGTGTTCAGATTAATACTATAAATAAATATTTCAATTCCTGTTCATAGAGAAACCAGAACATGCATAAATTAGATCTGATCTTCAAGTTAAAGAAAATGCCCTGGGACAATAATCATGCTTGAAGAGTGTGCAGCAAATGTAAAATGAAAAGACAGTAAAGAACATACCATTTATTAATAACTACTGGCAGTTGGAGAATATCTTGGATTGCCATATCAGATCTATCAGTTAAACACAGTACCTGAGGCTAATAAAGAGGCTATTTTTCAATTGAAAAAGCAATTTTTTCTTCTTTTTACCTTTACCTTTTGACAAATTCTGAAGTGCACCAAAATAAGCTCATGTCACATTGTAGCTAACATGTAGATGTGTCTTACACAATTAATCAAGTTAGTATTTTACAAATTAAGCAATATAAAGGTTCTCTATCCAGTCCAACATCAGTTGGGAAATATGTTTTATTCTTGAGAAAGAATAGAAATATTACCATTAGTGAATAATAATACTTCTTGCTGACACTGTCAGGAAATGAATTTTTCTAATTTCATTAATTCCTAACAGAGAATCATTCCGTGATGCTTGTAATAATACTTTGCCAGAGTCCAGTTCCAGCTGAGCTCGGAGCTCCAGAAGGGTGTGTGAAATAGGCGTAGAGAGAAGAAACCGACCACTACAATTCCAGGATCATCATGGACAATGCGAGAAAGCTGTCCACTTTATTTATACAGAAGCAGTACAAGGTTTTCTTTAGGGGCAGTTTGACATAGCCTCGGGGGGAGGGCACAACTTATAACAGCTTGAGAGATGAATGAGGGAGAATTACACATTCCTTGCTTATTTTGTCTTGCCAGCCCCCACCCCCACAGATCACCTCAAGTCTGGGCTCTATCCTTGGCGCCACCTGTGACAACCAGGCCCCTATCTTGAATTATATATGGGTTAATAAGTCTGGGGCCTTGGTTTATAGGGATTGGGGTCATTAACATTAGTTGACCATTAGACCTGCAAGCTCAGCCTTTAGGGTCATGGTAACAGGATAACCTTTAGGGTCACAGCAGCTATAGTTTTTGTCATAGCAGTTTTAGCCTGTATCACTTCCATTACTTTGTAAAATTCTTACCAATTCATTTCCCAGAAGGCAAGTTATATGTCTGGGCCAGATTTCAGGGCAATGGGTAGGCACACAATAAGGTGTCCAGAAACGGCGTGGGTTTAATTGTACTCCTGTGTGCAATCATAGGCCCACTCACCAAGACATTATCAGTATCATTAACTCTCAAGCTCATGTTGGTTGCAAAAGCCATCTCACAGGGGCAAACAATGCCTCAATAGATTACAGAATTCTTAGTGGAGTGGTTGAGCGTCCATGCAAAAAGGGGGTGAAACTGTGTCAGGGTGGTCAGACAGAAATCCACGGGGCCTTGCCAAACAGCTGGAAGCTCCCCCTGAGCCCTGCCAAGCAGGGGAGCTGTCCTCTTCACACCTTCATGTTCTTCACACCTACTGCACCAACCCCAGCAATACTTCACGGGGAAAGTTTCATGCAAACATCTTCCATTGAATTTAAAATCTAAAACTTTTCAACTCTTATCCTGTTATGCATACTTTTCTAGATGATCATATGTTAATACTTTATATACATTTGCTTAATTATGCCCATTGTATGCATGTTCTCCCTATGGGGTGGAGGCTCATACTGAAATACTGAAACGTTGTTAACAGCTTTGAACTTTGACATGCTATAAAATATGTTACATTCTCATTCAACCCCATGTGTATTACACAGGTTTACCTTCATTTGTTTCTTTCATTTTTAGAGATTTATTTTAATTGGAAAGGCTGATTTGCAGAGAAAAGGAGAGATGAGGGAAAGGTCTTCAGTAGCCTGGTTAACATCCCAAAAGGCAGCAACAGCCAGAGCTGAGCTGATGCTGAAGCCAGCTCTGAAGCCACAACCCCAGAGCCATGAGTTGCTTTTGGGTCTCACGTGGACGAAGACTCCCAAGGCCTTGGGTCATCCTCTACTGTTTTACCAGGTCACAAGCAGGGAGCTGGATTGGAAGTGAAGCAGCCTGGACATGAACTGAGGCCCATATGGCACACCACCACTTGCAAGGTGAGGATTTAGTCTTTGAGCCATTACTAATTTTACCTTAATTTCTATTGTTTAGATAGAAAGTCATTGCATGACTTTAAAAGACACCTCTACAGAGATTTATTGCCATAAAATCAACAAATATTTAAAGTTAAAATCTGGCAAATTAAACCTAGGAAATTTAATATTAAAAAATCCTTATGAAATCATAAATTTCAAGTTTTATAAACATGGTAATTTCTGCTTTCAAAAAAGTATTTTGTAGTAAAGGAAGGAAGGAAGGAAAGAAGGAAAGAAACAAAGAAGCAAGATTATGTTCTATGCACACTGAAGCATATGTTCTATAAGGGGAGTAACATGCTTAGATAATTCACACAGATATGATTTACAGTGTAATGTAATGAGCAAGTATGCACTTACATTTTATATTAGGCTCTATTTTACTGACATCATTTCAGTTTTAATTTCTGTTTTTTAAAAGATGTATTTATTTACTTGAAAGAGTTAGAAAGAGAGATAGGGAGAGACAGTTATCTTCCATTTTCTGATTTATTCCCAACATGGCTGCAATGAATGAGCTGGGCAGGTTCTGAGTAGGGATAGTCTTTCACTTCTGCTACATGGGTTAAGGACCAGCATTGTGCATCATTTCCTCAGGCACATTAGCAGAGATGTAGATGGAAAGCAAAGTATTCTGGACTTGAATTGGTGTCCATATAGGTCAGCATTGTTGGTAGAAACCTTACCAGCTGTGCCACAGTGCCAGTCCTGTAATCTGTTTTTCATTACTTTATGGCAAAATCCATAATGAATTTGGCTGATATAAATAAAGACAATAGAATCTTGATTTAAGAAGTGAAATACGTCAAGGAGTGAAGTTAGGGAGCAGAAATATATAAATAATATACATATATTTAAAATAAAAATTATATTTCATATATGAAAATTTGGGGTTACATCATAGAAGGGAAAAGAAAGAACAATCAATGGAATTAATATTGGATAACAATGTAAGATTATTTAGAGCTATCCAATCATCTTTATTTTTAATTGCAAATTTCAGAAAATTCATTTTATATGTCCATCTTTGAGGCACACAATAAGCATTAAAATAACAAAAACAAAGCCAAACTTAAGCAGTCCTGAAAACTCTGAGTCCTGCAGTAAGCTGTGACAAATAAATAATGCTTTTGTTTAGAACACCTCACTAAATCAAAACAATGGGGTGGAGGGTGCCAGATAATTGTCTCTGATACACTGCTCCAAGTGAGATTTATGGCTATCTAAACCATGCTGTCACAGTGGTAGGCTGCCTAGTACCTCAGTAATATTTATGGAATAGCCTATCTTCAGGTTTACAAAATTTCTAAGAAGAAAAATGAAAAATGCTTTGCGCTGTCTTGGAAAATCTCCTCTTACCTTTTCACAGTGACATAATTAATGCAGAAACTAAACAGGACAGAAGTAAGCATGGCAAAACTTATAATCAAACATAAACTCTAATGAGTTTAAACATAAGTCTGTTCAACTTCTATTCACTATCATTTAAAAATGAATAATAATTGTGTTAATAGAAACAATAGCTCCATCTTTCTTAAAGCAAATATGTCTGAGTATCTATAAAAAGATTTTTATCACTAAAAGTATATGAAACTCCATGATCATTAAGCCAATCTTTTTTTTTTTTTTAAAGATTTTATTATTACTGAAAAGCCGGATATACACAGAGGAGGAGAGACAGAGAGGAAGATCTTCCATCCGATGTTTCACTCCCCAAGTGAGCCGCAACGGGCCGGTACGCGCCAAACCGATGCCGGGACCAGGAACCTCTTCTGGGTCTCCCACGCGGGTGCAGGGTCCCAAAGCTTTGGGCCGTCCTCTCCTGCTTTCCCAGGCCACAAGCAGGGAGCTGGATGGGAAGTGGAGCTGCCGGGATTAGAACCGGCGCCCATATGGGATCCTGGGGCTTTCAAGGTGAGGACTTTAGCCGCTAGGCCACGCCGCAGGGCCCGCCAATCTTAATATTATTAATCTGTTTAGAGAATTTCCAAGCAGATATACAGAGAGGAGGAGAGTCAGAGAGGAAGATCTTCCAACCGATGATTCACTGCCCAAGTGGCCGCAACGGCTGGAGCTGAGGTAATCCGAAGCCAGGAGCTAGGAGCTTCTGAGTGTCCCACTTGGGTGCAGGGTCCCAAGGCTTTGGGCCATCCTCAACTGCTTTCTCAGGCCACAAGCAGGGAGCTAGATGAGAAGCAGGGACTCTGGGATTAGAACCGGCACTCTTAGGGGATCCCGGTGCATGCAAGACCAGGACTTTAACCACTACACTGTCACGCCGGGCCCTCTATTTCTTTTTATTATGAGATTTGATTTATAAAACATCGCTGCATTTTAAGAACAGTAAGTTTAAGAAAAAATGACATGTAATTCCTTTCCTGTGTTATCCTTGTGAAATTGTGCTGACATTGTTATAATAAAGAACATTGAATGAGTTAAAAGCTTATCACATTTTCTATTTCTTCATAGAATTCCTTATCATTAATTTTCTGTTTTCCTCTAGAGTATGGGAGATGTTATGAATGAAATCCAATGAGCCTGGACATTAGTTAGACAATTTCTTTAACATGCAGATTTAAATTCTTGATAAAAACAGGATTATTTGCATTTTCTACATGTTTATTTTCCTAAAAAAAGTATGTTTAATTTATCATAATTAATCGACATGAAGATTTTTGAAACATTAATATATTTCAATAGGAAGTTTTCAGTGATTTAGAAGATAGATATTTATAGCAAATTCTACATTTAGAGAAAGTGTATGTCAGTTTGACTTTTCTTGTTCTATTTAATGCATAGATACAAATTTATTTGTATTCTTTCCTTAATTGCTGTGTATATCTATGTGAAAAATCATTCTATGCATCTTGCAGCGTTTCTTCCTTTGAAATTATAGTTGGTGTATTTTTAAATATTAATCTAGTTATTGATTGATTAATTTAATTAAATGATGTAATACATAAACATTTCATATTAAATATTTTAAATAACTTCTATGCTGTTTTCAAGTAGTGTTATACCAATTTATCCACAGGTACAGGAATCTTTTCTGTCAGACTCACCCATAGTTCTCTCTTGTATTTTGGGTAATAGCTAACTTATAGATGTGAGATTATATCATACTGTGGCTTTGATTTGTATTTTCCTCATGATAATTATGTTAAACATAGTATCATATATATGTGGCTATTTGCACACGTTCTTTACAGAAACTTCATCTCAGAGTTTTATTTTTTTATCTTTAAGGAAATTATTGTACTACTGCTGAGTTTGTGAGTTCTTAGTATAATTTGCCTATTATTTCCACAAACACAAAACGGGACTGATAAATAAAGTCAGTAAAATTGCAGGCTACAAAATCAACATACAAGATTAGTAGCATTTTTATACACTAGCATCAAGCTATCCAAAAAAGAAATCAATAGTGTAATTCCATTTAAGCTACTTACAAAAACTAAGAGTAAATATAATAAAAAAAGGTAAAATATGTAAGCCATGAAAATACAAGTATTGATTAAGGAAACTGAAGAAAGCATAAATAGACAGATATTCCATATTTAAGAGTTATTCAGGTAATTAATATCATTAAAATATCTACACTAATAAAAATAAAACAGATTCAATACATTTCCTACTGAAATTTTAATAACATTTCTCAAAAATGTAGAATAGACACACACAACCAATAGATTGCTGAGAACTGATTAGATAGCCAAGAAATGTACTCCACTAATTTTTGGCAAGGTCACATAGATGATAAAATCACAAAGACTGTTCATTAAGTGAAGTACTTGTTAAAAATATGATGCCCACATGTAGAGATTGAATCTTACCTAAAATAACACACACACATACACACACACACACACACACATCTCGAAATGATTGGCAGACCTACACGCAAGACCTGAAACTCTACAAATCTTAGACAAAAAGATGCGGAAGGAAGGCTTCTATTGTCCTTGACAATGATTGCTTCGGTAGCACAAGAAAACACATGGTCACAAAGCAAAATTAATACAGATCTCTATTTTAACTTGATATTTTTTGTATAATAAGGAAGAAATCACCAAATGTAAGTGTATGCAATGAAGAAGTGGAATAAACTTTTAAATTAGGCAAGAATTTAATATCCTTTAATGCCATTTTATGTCATCCCTGTGGTGGAGTTAATTTTCAGTGTGAACTGGCAGATGAAAGACAATGCCTCTCACTGTATCTATTTAAACTTTTCCCTTCCTCTTTCTCCATTGGTTTCTCTACATGACTCTTATTATGCTAACTGCTTTTCAAATTTCAATAAAAATAAAATCATTTTAAAGAGATGATGTAATGATAGCAAGAATAGGCACCATGAGGCAAATAGCACCTCGGGACAAAAACTGGAATATTTTGCGAAGACACAATCATAAACCAATGCACTAGATAGACTGTGAATTGAAATCAACATATACACATCAAAAAGTTTTAATATATGTGAAAGAAAAATCATGTAAACCTAAAGTTCCATAAAGCAACAATCATAAACCTCAAACATTGAAATATGTTTCAATAGTTTTTCAAGAGAGAAAAACTCAGAATGCTCATAAATGTGTGAATACAATTAAAATACTTCATATGATTGAGATGTATGAACAGAACAAGCACTTACCAGAGCACAAAACAATTATGTACTTGTATAATTTTATTCCTCATAAACAAATCTCAGCCATTGTGACATGATTGATAAAGTGTATATTTTCTCTCCCTAATGAAAAAATCAACAGCATAAAAGTAACTTGGAAATCTAAAAGTATTTTTAAATGAACCCCAATACTTCTCCCTTTCCTAGTGGTGTTGCCTTAAATCACTAGTTATATTGGTTTCAGTTTGAAATTCATGATTCACACATTCAATTTGCCAGTATCTCAGGAATAAAGCTACTTCTAATATCATCCCTTCTCTCTGAGTTTTCACATCCTAAGTACTCCATAAGGGGAAGACATGGCGTGGGAGCTAAGATACTGCTTGGGATACTCCATTGTATACCATATAGTCAATTTTCCTGTCCTGGATTTGCTCTCAATTCTTTTCATGCAGATGCAAATCCTTGGGAAACAGCGAATTATGACTCAAATGGTTGATTGCCTGTCTTGTATGGGAAAACTTGACTGAATTTTGGACTTCAGATTAGTGCGGCTTTAACGATTGTAGGCATCAGAAGACTTGAATATTAGATAGGATATATATATATATCTTTTTCTCCATCTCTCAGCCAGCTACAGGATACTACATCCTGGATAGCTGCAATATTAATCATTCAAATGCATGTTTGTTTTATTTTAATCAGCTTGCTCATCCTGTATCTAAGTTGATGTTAAAGTTGTTCAGCACAAGATAAATATAATATCATATTTATCACAAAGACAATGACACCTTTTATTATTCTTATTTCTTGGTGTATATGAAAGTCATTCACAGGGTCTAACAAGGTAGCCTAGTGGATAAGTCCTCACCGTGCATGCTCTGGGGATCCCATATGGGCACTGGTTTGTATCCTAACTGCTCCACTTCCCTCCCAGCTCTCTGAGGTTTGGGAAAGCAGTGAAGGACGGCTCAAAGCACTGAGACCCTGCACCTGCATGAGAGACCAAGATGAAGCACCAAGTTCCTGAATATGGATTGGCTCATCTCTGGCCATTGCAGCCACTTGCGGAGTAAACCAGCTAACAAAAGATCTTTCTCTCTGCCTGTCCTTCTCTTGGTAAATCTGACTGTCCAATAAAAAATAAGTAAATCTTAAAAAAAAATTTAGTAATGATATAGAATAGTCTATTAATTGTGTGATAGTTTTGTGTCCAAAACATATTTTTTCTATCTTAATCTTACATGTGTACGGTAAAATTATTAGCTGCATCTGTATCAAGCCACAGGCTTTCTCTTGGAGTTCCTGGCTTCCGTATCAGGGTTGCTGATTGACCAGGGTGGCAGTTTCTGAAGGTGACAATGACTGCAGCAATTCTCAAAAAAAAAAAAAAAAAAAAAAAGATGACAATGGAACTTGTCACATCACCTGATTCATTCTTTAAGGAAAACATTTTCTCTAATGCTTGATATTGAAAATATTTTACTCACAGTAGTACTTCTTCCATACGCTGTTTTTTTAGCAAGGGACTAAATGCAAATTTTGGCTCAGTTGGGTCATTGTCATAAGCTTTACCAGGGGTAAATTCTAGCTCATGAAACTTTTTTTATTTATATGTAAAAATAACAACTCACCCACTGAAGCTTTATCATGAGATTAAAACATTTTGATCACATCACCAGGTGCTGCTTCTGATTCTACTTTCCTTTCTGCTTCTACCCAAGTGATATTTTCTTCATTGAAATATTGACCTCTTCAATGTTATCCATGATACTTGAATTTAACTTCTCCCACACTCGTATTGTTGTTGATATTTTGACCCTGTTTGCAGACTCATAAAAATAGAAAGCTAAGTAAGGCTTGACAAGGGAGTGGTCATGTCCTTTAAAGCTTTGAAGCTGAATGCTGACTTCTAGATATTCAGCTCCAGGATGGAGACTCATTTGCATCGAATATCTGTTTAGTGTAGCAATATTCCATTGTCTTTGCTATCGGCTTCTGGATAAGTTACTGTAGCTTTTATGCTAACGCTCACTGCAGTGTCGTGCTTTTTTGTTGTGAGAGGGCTTTGTCCACAAATTTTAAAAACTTACCATTGCTCATTTCAAAATTTTATTTTGCAACTTTTTCAGCTCTCTGTGTCCTCATAGAAAAAAACAGGATTAAGTTTATATTTACATATTATATTATATTAGTTATATATATATATATATATATATTTGGCTTTTTCTTAATAGAATGTTGTGGTTGCTTTGATATATTCAGATTACTAAAGCTTTTCCCATTGCAACTGCTTTCTTAAAAAACTGAGTATCTGACAAAGCATCACTGTTAGTTTTCCTAAAAATGGTTTCTTTCAAAATCAGAATTTGACTGATTATTCAGCCTTTGTTTTTCACTTATTCCATCATCTGATAAGCAATACTTCTAACTTATGCACTACCGACTTCTAGATTAAAAGTGAGAGAAGTATTACTCTTTGTTTTGCACAATAAGAAGCCATATGTTTATTGCTTGGGCTAATATCAGTACTGCCTTGGCAGAGAGGAGAGGAAGGCCTGGGACAGAGAGAAAGATAGGGGTAGCATTGGCACACATAGCATACATTAATTTTGCTTCTTATATGGGCATGCTGCTTGTAGCACCCTCAAATCATTGAAATAATATCAAACAGCACTGATCACAGATAATTATAAAAGATATAATACTGTGAAAGTTTGAAATACTGTTAAAATTATCAAAATTCTGCACAGAGATACAAAGTGTAAGCCTGCTGTTGGGAAAATGTTGCTGTTAGTCTGGCTTGGTACAGCTTTACCAAAGAGCCTCAATTAGCAACCAACACAGTTTCCAAAAAGCAGAATAATATAAAGTTCCACAAAACAAACTGTACCTGCATTTAAGATTAGTGAAAGCATCAAATTTTATATCATAGAGATATTTTCATCCATATTTAAGTGATATTATTTTATTATTTGTGTATATAGTTGATTCTAATTCTGTTGAAACATACTACAACATTTGGAAGATTTCAAGAATCTTACAATTATATGGCATTGTTTTCATGCAAAGGGCACTGTATACAAACTACACATATCCCAGAAATTTAAGATAATCCTGGAAAGCTTCTTCAGTAAGTAAATATTTAAACATAGATATTATATAATTTTTCAAATATGTATAAATGATGAGCTTTAATCAAAACTATGCAGCATTATCAGACATAAATTCCTACCTATAAGATTAAAAGAGTAGATTTGACTTTAGAACCCAACTATTCATCACATCAACACCATCACCACAAAGGACAAATGCCTTAGTCTGTGTACCTTTGAAACAAGGATCAGTCCAGATTAGCATTTTAATTGTTTTCTTAGATATAATCATTCATTGAGGATTATGGAGAATCTCAAAATATGAGAGCCAACGGGAAATGCAAATTAAGTATTTTTAAGTAAACTTCTTTAAAAAGAGAGATTTATTTATTTATTTGAAAGACTTAAAGACAAAAAGGAATAAACAGAGAAAGAGAAATCGAGAATGTTCTACCCACTGATTCACTCCTCAGATGGTTGCAATGCTCTGGGCCAGACCAGATTAAGCCAAAGGCAGAAACAGGAACTTTATCCAGGACTGTGGTGTGGTTATAGGAATGCAAATACTAGGGCCCTCTTTTCGCTCCATAAGAGTTGAATGGTAAGTCAGCACTAGGAATTGAATGGTGCTCTTGTGAGATGCCGACATCAAAGATGGTGACTTCAATTTGTATCCCACAACACCAGTCTGAGTGAATTGTATTATTGTATGCCATTTTTTCCCCAATATTTATTTGTTTTTATTGGAAAGACAGATAAACAGAAAGAAGCACAGATCTTCCTTCTGTTGGCTCATTACCCAGGTGGCATCAAGGGCTGGATATAAACTAATCTGAGTCCAGGATCCAGGAGCTTCCTCTGGGTCTCTTAAGCAGGTGCAGGGTCCCAAGGTTTTGGGCTGTCCTCAGCTGATTTACCAGGCCACAGGCGGGGAGCCGGATGGGAACTGTAGCATCCAGGACATGACCCAACTCCCATATGGGATACCAGGCATGCAAGGCAAAGACTTCAGCCACCGTGCCAGGCCATTATACCACATTCTTAACATAATCTTATTATCTGTAAACTTTTAATTAGGGAATCTCAACGGAACTTGAGCTGTGGTTATGCATCAAGGTGAAGGAATTCATGATGGGGGAAGGGTTTGGGGTGAAGGGGGGGGAATCCCAGTACCTATGAAATTGTGTCATGTAATGCAATGTAATTAATGAATAAATGAATATTAAAAAAAAAAAAAGTTAACATTTACACTCTATAGTTGAATCTAAAATTTCTTGTTAAATAAATGGTCTTCAGGAACAAGTTGTAAGTTATGCTTTTTATAATTTTATTTATTTTGTCCATAATGTTATGCTAGCAGAATGTTTCATTTAAAAATTAATGTGCATCTACACATACAGTCATTTGCCAAATTCTCTTTGGTTAAAGATTTTAGTCTAGAACAATTGTACTTGCATTTCACACAAAAAAATCTCTTGGATTATGTTACTTCTATCTATTCTTTTACATTTTAACCATTTTTCCATCATTTCCATGAATATAATTAGTAGCACATTTCATTTATTATTGGTTAATTTTGTGTCGTTGGATCAGAAATTTAATCATATTGTTTTGTTTTATCAAATTACCTGCTTTTTATTGTAAGAAGCATTCATTAACATCTACTGTGTTTCTTTTCTAAATTTTCCTTTTATGCATTATAATCTGAATATGTAACTTTTATTACACTTCAAACTTTTTACCTGGGGACAATATAAATTATAAAGAAAAGAAATTAATGTTTTACAGATTTGGAACCTGGGAAATCCAGGGCTAAGGAGCTATGTCTTATTGCTTGTAAGGTCTCCTGCTTAAATGTCATCAGAGAGCCCTTATCAACTCAGGATATTATGTTTTAAGAATGAGCAAGAAGGCAGGTGTGCTGGTTCATTTGGCTAATCCTCCATCCACAAGCACTAGCATTCCATATGGGCTGTCATTCATATCCCAGTTCCCTGCTTATGGCATGGAAAAAAGGCAGAGGGTGATCCTGATAGGTTATACTTCACGTCTTCCTCACGCATTCTAAGGAGATGGAAGATTTCTCTGCTCTCCCGCTCCATTTCCGAGCAGTATGGGGTCTTAAAAGTATATTAGATTTTACAATTCTTTGATGTAGATCATAAGCAGTCTGACTCATATTGATTATTGTGCATTTTATTTCCACCAGTCTCTGTCATTTGTATTTAATATGCAGTAACTTAATATAATTCTCAGAATAACTCAGTGAGGTAGACAGTAATGTTTTCATCTTACAAACAAGTAAACGAGTGCCTAGAATAACTTGCCTAAGGTTAACCACACTTAGTAAGAAGCTAGCAATGAATAAGGCAGCCTCCTTAAAGAATTCACATTTCAAATATTGTACCATTATATTACATAATGAATATATGTATAGTATTGTAGCAACTAATACTCAGGATACAATTAAAACTAAAAAACAGCTAATCAAAAATGTCTGTAAACAAAACAAAAGTAAAACGGGCTTCAGTGTAAAAAAAAAAAAAAAAAAAAAAAAAAGAAGCAGAGGATGGCCCAAAGCCTTGGGAATCCACACCCATCTGGGAGATCCAGAAAAAGCTTTTGGCTCCTGGCTTTGGTGCTTCTAATTCTGCTTTGTGGCCATTTGTGGAGTGAACCAACAGGTAGAAGATCTTTCTGTCTTTACTTCTGTGTGTAAATCGGCCATCCCATTATAAATACATAAGCAAATCTTTAAAAAATAGCATGCAGGTCAAAGAGAGATTGTTTGTATGGCAGAGCCACTTCTGTAATAACATTGAATAATTAATTCATGAAGATCCATTCTTGAGAACTCTGTCCATCATTTCTCACAGGTCCATCTCTAACAACATTAAAACAAAAAACTTGTTCAGAATTTTTAAATCAAATGCAAATAAAATGAAATTGATTCTTCTATATAAAAAATAATTATATATAATTTATAGTTGTTCTTCATGAATTTTTAAAATGACTAGCAAAAAATACATTAATCATTTACGTGCTGTAACATAGTGTCTCCACTAGCTTGAGCATAAAGACTTTTCTGGATTTACAATCATTCAGCTTTTCAATTTTCAACTGTGTGAGATGGGGAAACATTATAATTTCAATAAAAATGATACATTAGATTGTGTATTTTAAATATAGACTAATGGCATATGGTAGGTTGCTTTCTTGTTACTCCCAATCAGCCAGTTTTAAGTCTAAAAAACCTGTACACAGCATGGTATGTGTTTCTGAACTACCATTTTTGATTGGATAGGTGTATTAAATCCATCTTTAGGGCCTGGCTCAGTGGCGTAATGGCTAAAGTCCTTTCCTTGAACGCACCAGGATCACATATGGACACCGGCTCTAATCCCGGCGGCTCCACTTCCCATCCAGCTCCCTGCTTGTGGCCTGGGAAAGCAGTCGAGGACGGCCCAAAGCTTTGGGACCCTGCACCTGTATGGAAGACCCAGAAGAGGTTCCTGGTTCCCGGATTTGGATTGGCACAGAACCGGCCGTTGCGGCTCACTTGGGGAATGAATCATTGGATGGAAGATCTTCCTCTCTGTATATCTGACTTTGTAATAAAAATTTTAATAAATCTTTCTAAAAAATCCATGTTTAATTTTGCATGTTTCCTTCCTTCCTTCCTTCCTTCCTTCCTTCCTTCCTTCCTTTCTTCCTTCCTTCCCTCCTTCTTTCTTCCAAATCCCTATGATACATAATCAATAATTTCTAAATGTATTCAATGCAAAATTCTTTTACATGTAATTTGAATAGTGTTTAAACTGAAGCTCTCTGTAATGTGTATATTTTAACATCAGAGTGATAGAGACAGAGATGTTTCATCTCATGGTTCATTCCCCAAACACCCTCAACAGCCACGGTTTGTGCAGATGAAAACCAATACTCAGAACCTTCGTCTTGACCTGCCACATGGGTGGCAAAGACCTAAGCTCTTCCGCTGCACTAGAGGTGGTTTGCGGGGAGCTAGGCAGGGAGAGGTGCATTGAGGTCCCAAATCATCACTCTCACATGGGATTTGGTTGTTTCAAGCAGTGGTTTTACCTGCTCAGCCACAATATATGCTCTGCTTTTTTTTTTTTTTTTTTTTTTTTTTTTTTACTTTTTAAAAGTATTTGTTTATTGGAAAGGCAGATTTTTCAGAGAAGGAAAGACAGTGACACAGGTTTTCATACACTGGTTAACTCGCCAAGTGGCTGCAGCAGCTGGAGCTGAGCTGTTCTGAAGCCAGGAGCCTGGAACTTCTCTCTCTTTTTTTTTTATCTATTTTATTGTATTGTTGTTGACAATCTTTACATAGTTAATTACAGTTAAAGGAAAAAGAAGAAAAAAAAAGAAAAAAAAAGGTTCAGGGGGATAGGGAAGTAGGTAATGCTATTATGTAAAGGGGGATATTGAGGGAGAAGACCCACCCGGTTTCCCGCCCACCCCAAGTACCGGATGTGGGGCATGCTATGAGATATGTGCTCAAGTGGTTTTAATAGTTCTCCAGTTATGAATCGCTGCCAGTTTCGCTCGATGAGGTCGTCCACTGATTGATATGGTCCATCATAAAGTCTCCGTTTGCCCCATATTTTGCTGCCAACATATAGCTGAGATGAATGATTGTCCTGTTCTGTCTTCTGTCTTTTCTTGGTTAGAGTTCTGAGTTCAGCAGTTCGATTGGGGAGATCTCCAAAGATACTTTGAGGTATTCCCAGACTAGTTTCTTGTATGTTCTAGCAAGCACAGGGCCTGGCACAGTCCATCACCCCGATCAGCTGGTGGTTGCTATTGCTGTGTTGGTTCTGTTTTCAGTCCCGAGTTGCACTGGAACCAATGGGTGTTGTAGTCCAGTCTGGTTTGGCCCTTACATCAACCAGTGGGAGCTGCAGCCTAGTTGGGGCGACCCACAATAACCCCCAACAGGCCCGCCCCTTACCCTGGTTTGCCAGTATGTATAGCAGAAGACCAGTCTGTCCCCCATCCCATTTGGCTCTGGTACTTGTCAATGGGTATTAAAGCTTGGTTCTATCTAACCAACTCAACCATTCAGCCCTCACAGATGTTGTTGAGTGCCTCTCTATCTAGCCATCCCAGCCCCCGTCCTAGTTTTCATGCCCTCCCACGGGAATAGTGACCCAAGAAGGGGGAACCCACTTTTTCCCTCCCAGGTCTCTCTGTCCCGGTTTATGCACTCTTTAGGTGGTCCTGTGATTTGACTTGACAGAATTAGTCCCCAGTGCCAGCTTCTGCCAGCTGATGCTGTGGCCCTGATCTAGTCCACATGTGGTGCACAGGTGTTATAGCCTTGCTTAGTCGGGTCTGTCTCTATCCCAGCCAACGCTCTCCAGTGGGAGTAGCTGACCAGCGAGGGGACCAGCCCCTTAATCCCCCCGCCAGCTCTGCCCCTTCCTTCCTGGATCTCACGTGTGCTGGATGGGTGCTGTATTTATATCCAGTACAGGCAACCACGTCCTGGCATTCCATAATGTGTACTGGTTTTGTCGCAACCAAACCCGGCCCATCCCACACTCTGTTCTGGTGATTGGATTTGCCAGTGGATGACATGAACTGATTCAGCCTGGTCTGCTCCTGACCCATGCCGAATGTATGCCAGTGGGAAACTTTCCATGGCCTATTCTGGGCTGTTTCCTATCATGCTTTGCTTTTTAAAAAAAAAAAAATTGGCTTTATTGTTTGTGTAAACTAATAGTACATCCATTTTTTAAGGTAAATTAGGTACCAAATTTAAGTAGGTTAAGAAGAAACCCTCAGGCAAAAAAAAAATCTTTATTAAGGTAAAATTAGCACCCTGACTTACAGAAAGAAGAGTAGTGCAAAATAAAGAAGACAAAATTGAAAATTTAACTACAGAAAGTGACAAAGGTGATGGAAGAGTGCTCCCAGATTATAGATATTGAATTTTTCTCTGAAGAATGTTGTTTAAGCTAACAGTTTCTTTTCAATCTCAGTCAATTCAGCTCCATCTATCTCAGGAGGACTTCATAGCTGTTAATTGATCTTCACAGAGCCTCTTAATGCACTGAAAGCATCGTGCAATAGATTGGTGGTTGCACACTGACTTTTCCTTTAGCTTTTTTTCCAGGCAGGTAGCATAACCATCTTTGTCTTTGAAAAAACAACTTGTGAAAATAGAATTAGGATCTGGACATTGGAGAATATCACTGACTGATCTAATTTAGAAATAAAATTGAGATTCAAGTGTTTTAACCAGGGTTTCTCTTTTTAGAAATTTACTTAAGCATTTATAGCAGTTGCTTCTATATTCAACACAAAATGACCTTTAGAAGAAAGTGTTCAACATGCTGGGCAAGTGTCCCTCTTTTTAATGGAAATCAAGCTGCTACATAACACAATTGACCTGAAAAAATGGCTTTGAGATGTCTGGAAATAGACTTCATATTTGTTTCTCAAAGTAGACATTTAACAATCTGTATTTAACTCTTTTCTAGGCATGAAATATCATATTTAAGAACAACCACTTTACTCTTTTAAAATACAATAAAGTCTGTGGCAACAACAGAAATACTTGACAATGTATGTTTTCACTAAATTATATACCTAAATTTGATTATTACACCCAGACAGAAAATGTTTGTTAAAATCAGCCATTAAAATTTCTGTGCAGTTTATGTATAGGCCATACAATAGATAAGTACCTTATTATGTTGCGTTAGCCTGAGATTATTCTAATTATATCCATTAGTTTTTCACTGTAGACTTATAGTCAATAAGACAAGAAAACTAAACTGATTGTTTGAAAAACAAATGTAGAATTATCACTCAGACAAATCAAATCAGAAGACTCATCAAATCAATCTAATGTCAATTTAGATTGATAAGAAATCTTTGACCATCACCAGTCTGATCACTTTTTTTTTTAAACATTACTAGAGGAGTGGATATTTAATCTCATGGTAAAGAATTCTTTCTCCCTCAACCCCCATCAACCTACATCAGTTTGGTTCTTACTTTCAGATCTTTACTCCATTTTCCTGCTTGTGCAGGCTCCTAGCAGACAGGTGAGGGTTCCAGTGAGTTCCTTGCAATCACCTTGGCAATCCTAATGGACTCAGCACAGTCCCAGTATTGTACTGTTGTGAGGAGGGAAGTAGCAAATGGACACTTTCTTTCTGTGTCTGTTTGCCAATGCCTCTCAAATGAATACATTTTTAAATTATACATAAAAAATACATTTTCTCTAAGTGGGATCCGTATCGCCTTATGACACAGTTAATGTCATGCCTCACCTTTCTTATATCAGTTTTTTTTTTTAATTTTATTTTAAATTCATTAATTACATTGTATTATGTGACACAGTTTCATAGGTACTGGGATTCTCCCCACCCCTCCCCAAACCCTCCCACCATGGTGGATTCCTCCACCTTGTTGCATAACCACAGTTCAAGTTCAGTTGAGATTCCCCCATTGCAAGCATATACCAAACATAGAGTCCAGCATCTTATCAGTTTTTTTTTTTTATCAGAGCTCTTTTGCTTATATCAATGTTTATTCCATGTAATTGTTGAAGGGTATGTTGAAGTTCAAAAGTATGAGAGAATCCAGCACACATTTTGAAATATTTTCTGCAGTGAAGTTATTCAGTTGAGATGTTTTTAACATGGATGGTTTGCTTATCATTCCTGTATAAAGCAGAATTTCATAAATAGTTGTTGATATCAAACATATACAAGATAGGAACACCACATTTGGGAGAATGAGAAAGAAGTCCATTTTTCTCATTTTTCTTCCATTTCTTCATGATTCTTCAATTTCTTATGTTTCCTCTATTTTATTTAATGGAAGAAAATTTTGGTATTACTTTATATCTCAAGATATGATTCAAAACAATTAAGCAAAATTTATGAAATAGTAATGAAGAGAATCCGTGGGCCAAACAAAAACATGTCATTAAGAGATCTTGGAACCCAAAATCCCAAATGAGCATGCTAGACATGTGTAGGTTAGCATTTAACTTTGTTGTTGGTGGTGGTGGTTGAGAAATGGGGAATATAATAAATATTTCAACTGAGAGCAGATAAATGGTTTGAGAGTAGCTAAAACAATCTCCCTTGCTTCATCTGTGTGCCTTTGTACTGTCTTTCCAATCATGCTGATTATCATATTCCAGTCACAGATTTCTTTGATTCTATGTCCTTGTGTTTACAAAAAAACAAAACAAAACAAAAAAAAACCTCACCAAGTGTGAGGTATTCAAAATTACCAATGAGCAAATGCATGATAAAGCATGAAATGTTAAATGTTTTACCTGTCTTTAGGTAAGCGTATTGATTCAGAATCATATGCTAGAAAGCTGTTCTAGTTAAGGGATCTCAGTGTGTTTGTATTTATCTCTATGCAATACAATTGTCAATATGCAAAATATATACTCTTTTTGGAAAATGAACTAAATTAGTAGACTTCTAGTTTCCTTTTCATGAAGATACTTAAATAATTCCAAATTTTCAAATTTAACTGGACCTTTTATTTGCTTTAGAAATATTTAATCCTACTTGTTATGTAAGTGCAATTGCTTTCATATTGCACACCATCCTATCATTACTGAATGCCTTTGTGCACTGCAAATCAGTCGCAAGCTCTGCACAGTTAATGCACATAAATGTTTAGGTATTATGGTTTGTTACTAGGAAGCTGTGAAAAGATGACTGTGAATTACCATCTTATAGTGAAAGAAACATCTACTTTGTCCTTACATGCACATTGGTAGTGCTAAAGTACTGATCATTTTTACATGTTTTTTTTTTTTTAACCAACTGTCACATAGTCTCATCTTCTGTTACCTGCAATTGGTCAAGAATCTATTCCCGAAATGCATATGACTTGGCTTTCTCTCCATTTTAGTAGCACACAAATACCAAGAAACCAAATCACTATTGATTTACAACACAGATAATTATAGATGAATGTGTGCAAAGGCTTTCTAATAGTATTCTGTCAATCAACTCCAGGCCCAACTTTCTCATTATGTGTTTGCTGAAACTATATGATGGAATTTGTCTGGTGACATTTCAGGGATAGTGACTTTGATTTCAAAGGAAATGTTTCAGGTTCATTTCATTACCTTAGAAAAGTAAAAGCAAATTTGCCTTATAAAAAGCAATTACTTCTTAGCTGACCAGTGCACAATATAATATAAGAGAGATTTCTCATTCCACTATTCAAATCCTGAACCAGCAAACTAGTGTTTGATTTTGCTTTAAGCCAATTTTATCATGTTTGAATTGCAAAAGCATTTAATCTTCATAAAGTAGGTTATTATAATGGAGCTCTTATTGTATTGGTACGAAATATCACTAAGAGACAACAGAATATTGTTGGGGTTTTCTCTTATTTTTCCTTGTGTTTACAGCATTTGAAAACTGATATTTGATAGAGAACATTAATAATTATTTTAAGAAACACAGAGAATCTACTTTAAACAGATAATTTTACTATTACTTGCTTCTGTGTTTATATTTATTTCAAATGATAGGCTTGTGAGTTTATAAGTGATTGAACAGAAGAATCTATCAGTCTAATAATGCAGTGAACATTAACTAAATATTGGAAAAATTTCACAGAATTATTCTGCTGCTGTTTTCATTCATTATATTCTAGTTGCATATTAACACTCCAGGATATAAGCTTTTATATACTTCATTTAAAAATATTTTATATTTAAAGTTTTGTGTTTTCACAATTTATGTGAAATGAGATGAGAAGCTTTATACTTCATTACCCAGTCTAACACATTATTAGATAATACTAATAATCATAAGCATTATTCTGTGTTGAGTGCACAGTGGGAAAATTGACAATTTGCTTGCACTGATTGTTCATTTATTTAAAAAATTATATTATACACGATTTTATCATCCCTTTGCTGTTGAGAAAACTAAGTCAAATTCAGAGCAACTCATGTACAAATATTTGGCATTTATGCAACCAATGTAGTCAGACGGGATTTCTTTTCCTTTTTATGATGTGGTGTCACTGAAGATACCTGTGCCTTCCGAGTTCTGAAGGCTTACTGCAATGGAGGCTACTCAAGATTTTTGTAAACTCATTTGAAATAATAATATTTAGGGAAAAATTCTAAAAGTTACTACCATGAGATAAAATTTATCAGTTACATAAGTGTTTCATCAACTGTTGTAGCTGCCCTGTTTCTACTACATGTAACAACAAATCATGAATAAAAAAGTAAGCAAGAAACAGATAGTGTACTTTTTTCCTGAGTACGTACATCAACAATGAAGACTAATTCAAGTTTCCTGCCTCAAACTAAAATTTAAACTTTAGACCCTGAGTTCAAATGACTGTGAATGTGCCAACTACATAACAGAAAAATATCCCTGATTTCTCTCACAAGGTTACCAAGATTAACTGCTCAACTTCCATTTCCTTGATATTACGATTTCTAAATCTTTAAAATGTTTTTTTTTCAGATAGCTTGATATTTGAGTGATTTTTTATTCTATTTTTTTTTTACTGAGTTGAATACTTGCAGAAATAATTAAGGTTGATATTGTTTCAGTGGAATTTTTTTCTAAGTACTCTGAGATTCTCAATATGCCTGCACCCTGAGTGTTTCTCTGAACCTCATTTTTTTTTTAAATAGATAAAAGAAAATTTCATGGAAAAGGGAATACCAACACGACATTTAGAGTTACCATGAGATCATCAAAATAATATTTGTATGATGTTTTGAAGAATATACTTTTGAAAGAAGTAAATTAACCTTAAAGAAATTTTGTTCTTTCAAAATATATTTATTTTTGTTTAAAATGCAGTGTCAGCGAGATAGAAGGAGAGACGGACAAAGACATATTCCATCTACTGGTTCACTCCCTGAATTGTCACAATGGCCAGAGCTAGAGTGTTCCAAGCCATGAGCCAGGAAATTTTGGTTCTCCCATGTGGGTGCAGAGACTCAAGGGCTTGGGTTCCCTTCTGCTGCCTTCCCATATCCTTAGCAGCGAGCTGGGCTTGTCTTCTTATGTGTGAACATTCCATTCATGTTGCCACAGTCAGGAGAAAGTGAAGTTGGTGAATGAGAAAATGACATTCTAGGTTTTACTACTTTTTGACAATTTCTTTGCTCTTTTTTCAGATGTCATATAAACTTAGGCTCTAATTGCTCTTTTGCGTTAGTAATACTTTCCATTCCTCCTGAACAATTATGACTCCCCATGCAAAGAAATTGTTCTTTTTCTTGTTAATCTGACTTTTGCTAGCCTGATTTTTAGGGTCCGAAATAATGAACCTAAGGCAGGTTACAGAAAAAGTTTGTTTTCCTTTTTTACATCACAGACATTTCCTTGTAAATGTAATAAATTTGTGTAAACATCACCAAGAAAGATATAATGAATAACCCCTTGTGGCAGTCTTATTGATCATGAAAGCTAAAAAGGGTTAAGGAAATCATAGAGTAAAATGTTCTGTTTGTGTTGCTGTCAATGAGCTAGTTGAAGATAATTTAAATCAATTAACAAGGCTGAAAGTTTAGTGGACTAAAATCAAATTTTCTTGATTTATTTTTTCTAAAATGCCATGTCATTTATTGATCATATTGACAACCATTATGAGTTTCAAGTGACACTGTACTTCAATGCTGTAGTGAACAGGCATTTAATAAGGCTAGATTGGATGAAAATTAGTATTTTAGACATTTTTTCCAATTTCATAATGGATACATGTAGACATCTTTTTTTTATAACTTAAACACTAACTGTATCCTGCTGATGCTGTAATAGATTTTTTCTAAAAATTTTTTGAAGTCCTTGTACAGTTTCACAATAATGCCATCTCCTCTGATAACCTTTTTTAAAATTTAAATTCTTTTATTTTGATAATATTTACATAACTGATTAGGGCACCAAAGAGTCAAGGGCTACAGGAAAGTGGGTAAGACCATTATTTCCACATTAATATTATTATTATTTTCTTCTATATCTGGGATAAGGGGAGATATAAAGGGAGAAGCCACACCCGGCCTCCCATCCATCCCAGGTCCCTGAGATGGGACATCTTCAAGGGTCCTGCTCAAGTGGTTTTGATAGTTCAACAATTCTGAATTGCTGCCAATCTCCCCATTCCAAGCTAGATAAAATTTCTTCAGAATCCACTGGCTGACATAGTCTGTTCATGGCTTGGGTTTTGAGATCAGATGTTCAGTTGGAGGGACCCCCAAAGAAAATTTGTCTGGGGTGGTCGTCAGCCTTGATTCTTGTGCTTGCCAGTACAGGGTACAACAGAGTCTATCGCCCCAATCAGCTTATGCCATATGCCGGTGGTTGCAATTGCTGGGTGAGTTCTGTTTCCAGCCCTGTCTTCCACTTGAACCAATGGGTGTTGCAGTCCAGCCTGATTCTATCCACTTCACACTCGGTCCTCATGTAAACCAGTGGGAACTGCAGCCTAGTCAGGGTGACTCCCAGTAACCCCACCAGGCCTGCCCCCTACCCTGGTTCCCATGCTTGCCACTATGTATCGCAGACTTGTTCAATCTGTCCCACTTCCCATTTAGCTCTGGTACTTGCCATTGGGCATTGAAGCCTACCTAGTTCAACCTAACAAGCCCTACTATCCAGCCCACACACATGCTGGCAGGTGACTTTCTATCTATCCACTCCTGCCACAGGCCTGGTTTTCATGCTCTCCAGTACGAGTTGTAACCCAAGAAGAATGTGCCCAATATTTCCCTACAGGGCCACTCACCCCCAGATCATGCACTCTCCAGGTGGTTCTGCAACTTAACTTGATAAAATTAGCCCCCAGTGCCAGCCTCTGCAGCTGATGCTGCATCAAAACCCAACCAACCCTCACTCTCTCTGATTTATGCTTCAATCAGTAGGAACAATCAGACCAGCATGGCTTTTCCCTGGTCTAGCTCACATGAGGCCCACAGGTGTTGTAGCCCTGCTTGGTCTGGTCTGCCTCCATCTCAACTCATGCTCTCCAGTGGGAGTGGCTGTCCAGCAGGAGGGCCCTGCACATTCCCTCTACCAGCTTTGGCCCCTTTCCCCTAGTTCTAAAATGTGCTGGTTGGGTGTTGAGGCCCAGTCTAGCATGGCCTGCCTCACCTCAACTTTTGCCAGTGGGTGCTGTAGCCTGGCCTGGCTTGGCCTGGCCCACTCCCAATTCTAGTTGACATTGGTAGGGATTACAGCTTAGCCCACACATCCCCCACAGAATCTACCACTGGACCTGGTTGTCTCGTGTGCTGGTTAGTGTCTTGACTCTGCAAGTGTGATCCATCCCCTGCTCCACCACTCAGTCAGGTACTAGTACCTAGCCCTGCCAGACAGGCCGCCAGCCATAGCTTTCATTTAGACTGTTGTGTGATAGTCAGTGATGCCCTATGCTAACAGCCCATCTCAGGATCCCCATGTGGGCTGCTAAATCAGTGTGGCCTAAATAGATCTTATGGACTCTCCCCTCCAAACTATCAGGTTTCAGTATCCACTCTTGTCAGCAAGTTCCGTGACCCAGTCACTGGAAGTCACACAGGATTTATCCTTTCCCTACACTCACATTGTCCTTATCCATGGATGTCCCTAAGCAGCAATTACATACCCTAAAAACCCTAGAGCTCACTGCGGGGTGGTCAGCAGGTAGAGCCTGGCTCACAGTGAGCACATTGGCTGCCCAACACCCTAGGATTTGCTTATCGCATGGCAGCAGTGACCATGGCCTGAGTCCCAAACATTGGGTTTTGGCCTGGCTTGGGTACTCCCCAGAGCCGCCACCTGCAAAGGGCTCCTTTTGCCTTAGCCCCCCTGCCAAACACTTCTGATACACTTTGAAATAAAAATAAAAGTTTTGTTTAGTTCCACTTTTTTTCCCCCTTTTAAGGTACTGAATTTAAAAACATAGTAACATGTTTCTGCTTTTAGTAGATATGTTTTGCTTCTTTTGGAAGAGAGAATAATGGAGATGCACTGGGGCACTGAGGGATCTGTAGTTATAAAACTACAACACAAAAAGGTAATAATGAGTGAAACTCCATTTGGCACTCTCTCACTCAATCTTTCCTTGAAACTATGCAAAGAAAATCAGTTAGGATATAACTAAATTATTGTTGGAGGCAATTCTGTTACCCCCCCCCAAAAAAGGTGAAAAACTACATTTGACCCTTAAAAATTAAAACAACAACTTTCAAGGTTCTACTTAATATCGTTTCAAAAAGGCTCATAAGTAAATTTATGTAGGAAGGAGGAATGGGTGACTGCAAATTGCCTGAATATTTTGTGCTTTAGTTTATAATTTCATTCCTTGAAGTTGCTCCTTGTGTATATTCTTTTGTTGTCTTCATGTAGTGTTCTGTAAGTGTTCTGTAAGTGGCCTGACAAAGCAGTCAAGGATGGCCCAAAGCTTTGGGACCCTGCACCCATGTGGGAGACCCGGAACAGGCTCTGGACTCCTGGCTTCAGATTGGTTCAGCTCCAGTGGTTGCACCACTTGAGGAATGAATCATTGGACAGATTTTCCTCTTCATCTCTCTTCCTCTCTGTATATCTACTTTTCCAATAAAAATAAATAAATCTTTTTTAAAAATCAATATAATATCATTCCCTGAGTGAATTTATTCCATTTAAGTTGTCATGTCATATATGTATATATATTTAATTTCTATTTTACTGTAGTATTTAGGATATTTTCCTTAACTTTATATCTTTATGTTGACAATAATATACATCCAGAAGACTAGAGATACATATATAATATTTGAAAATGACTGAACTACATCCAACATTAAAAGTCAAACACAAGGCACTTGAAAGAGGCCCCTGATATATAAGCAATGGGTTTTTTCCATTAAATTTAGAACCATTTATCACACACACACATACTTTTAATGATATATTGATTCAAAATGCAAGATATGCACAAATTAATTTGTGAATTAACATCTTTAGAATATTGACCCAGTGTACTTAAAACATATATCTATTTCTGTAAGTTTTCTTCAATTTTCTCACTAATATTCTAGGGTTTTATTTCTTTAAAAAGTATTTATTTATTTTTATTGGAAAGACAGATACACAGAGAGGAGGAGAGACAGAGAGGAAGATCTTCTGTCTGGTGAGAGAGAAGAACGAGAGAGAGGTCTTCCATCCAGTGATTCATTTTCTAAATGGTCTCCATGGCCAGAGCTTGGCTGATCCTAAGCCAGGATCCTGGGGCACCTTTAAGATCTCCTCTGCACAGGCAAAGTTCCAAGACTTAGGACATCCTCCACTGTTTCCCAGGACATAAGCATGTAGTTTGATTGATAACGGAACATTTGGGCTCAAACTGCTGCCAGTATAGGATGCCAACACGAGAGGAAGAGGCTTAGTCTACTATGCAAACACACTGATCAACCAAGGAAAATTCGAAAGTCAAAAATAACTTCAAAATAGATAAATAAATGCTTGTAGGAACAGTACATAAAAAGGTTGAAGTCATGAATGTGTTCATGTTCTAAAGAGTCAGGAAGAAATGTAAATGTATAGGGTCAAATACTTCAGTGAAAAACATTGAGTTTATTATCAAAACATGAGCTTGTAATTTATAAAATGTTTTACATAAAGCAACTTATTACCAAATATAACCCTTATGTTCTAAGCTTTTGCCTTTGTTCACTGCTTACTCACTTACTAAGAGTAACTTCCATTCCCATAGATTTCATTCATGATAATTACCCTTCACAGGTGTACTTTTTAAAATTTTTTGTATCACACGTCTATGAAACATTCAAAATCACTGTTGCAAATGTATACATTAATGAAGTAGACTGTGATAATTTGATATATGAATCCAAGCAATGATGTTTAATCAATTTATTAATGTCTCCATTTCCCATACTTACATCCTTTTTTACTCTATGATTTGTATGTTCCAGTACATAAATAGCACTGTATTATAATTAAAGCATTATTCAATTTAGTAGCATATTTTAAAAGTTTGTAGTCCAGGGATAATTTTAGGGATAACAGAATATTCTAACAGAATATTCTATGGAGCCTATTTTTAACAACTACACAATGGTGGAAACACATAAGAATGCATTTCTTAGCACATGTTCCCACCATTTAAAGATATGATTTTATTTTGTGGCTGGATGGTACAAATTCAGACTGTTTCGTTTCCAAGTAAAAACTATTCCAACTGCAGTATCACATAATCCATTTTTTCTCATCCTTGAACATGTTTATACATAGCATTTTCACATATAATAGCTTGTAATTGAAGATTATTTTAGATTTGGTAGCAGAGAGTCATTTTAAACAGGAAAATAGATAATACACATGTTACAAGTTCTGGAGGAAGTTAATCTTTTCTGAATCTTGAACAATTGCCAAATAAACTACAGAGCAGACCCTTTTTAGAGTTACCATCTCTTCTCATTATGAATGCTGCAGACTCAGGCACCATAATTGGGATTTCTGTGCAAGTAAGAACACTTAACATACAATTAAGTTTCTAGGATCAAGAATTAGAGTAAGATACTGAAAAATAAATTGCAGCCATTGATAGAATTGCTCCACCTTTCAAGACCTTCAAAGTGAATGACTCAATGTTGTAAATCCAAGGTTTCACATGAGAAAAAAAAAGCATACAATTCCATCAGAAATTGCTCTTTGCCTAACTCTTTATAATTAAGCTTATGTAACATTCTAATTTGTCTAATTTTATTCCCATCTAGAATACAACATCAAGGAAATCAGGAACAAATTTCCAAAAAAGAAAACTCAAAGTAAATAGAAATGAATGCTGATGTCAATTACATCAAGAACAATTCAAAGACCTTGTATTGTATTGAATGAATAATGGAGAGAAACATTAAAATAAATATCTAATATACTTGAAGTAGAAAATAATTACCATCCTAAGTCTTCACATCATGAGAAAAACTAACATTGGCCTCACTGATAAAAATTGTGAATGACTTTCTTAAGCCAAGTTGAACTTTGCAATGAGTATCTGTCTAACTGCACAACTTGGACCTGCTCTTTACATTTTTAAAGTGGAAATTCTTTCCCCCCAAATAGGGCATTGATTCTAATCCTGTTTCTAATCCTTTTAATGATCCATTATCCACAAACAGCACAAACAGCACTAACGACTGCATTGCATTGATAGCAAAAATGCCCAAAATGACAAAATCCCTTAGGATTTAAAATTCATGGAAGAAAACCTTTCTCTGACTTTTGAGGTTGTATATTTGTTTTACTTATTTGAAAACCACAAAAACAGACAGAGCTATCCCATCTGCTGATTTACTCTCCAAAATTCCACAGCTGCAATGGCCCCACCAGAGCAAAGCTAGGAGGCAGTTATTCAATCCAAATTATCCGTGACAGTGACAGGTACCCAAACATCTCAGTCATCCATTATTCTTGTCTTGCACTGTGAAACCTTGTATTGGGGAGGAATTGGAACCTAAAACCAGATAGTGTGATACACAATGCTGGCATCTCAAGAAGCGTCTTAACTGATATGTCAACATCCACACCTGTCCATTTTTATACTCATATTCTGTACCTGATACAATGTATGCAACATTGCTTGTTTTGCTTTTTAAATGTCATTCTATAGTTTACAATAGCATTGTCTTTCCTATCTCTTGTGGTACAATTTTCAAGATTAATTTTAATCTAACATAAACAGTAAAAATACTGTATTTAAAGGTGGTGCAATTATTGGCAATTACTCAAGATTTTAAAGAAAAGTTGGATTTTTATAAGGACTAGTTTTCCATTGTGATTTGGTGAATATCTACTTTGATCAAATTTATCTGAAGCAATATACTTCATGTGTTTGAAATACTTCAATGATCTCAATGTAAATGTTATTCCTTTTTACACATGACAAAACTAATATATCAACAAACAATACAATACAAACTATGTGAACAGAAGTCGCTTCTGTGTATAGTTGTTGAGCCTACTATCCACTTTCCACTGTGAGAACATGTACCAACAAAATATTTTTAGTTCTAATATCTTGTATTGTGGATGTAGATTGTTTTCATAATATATAAAAATCTTCTCATATAAAGTTACTTGTTACAGAGATTATGTTTCATATGATCTGATCACTGAAGTAAATTATTCAAAGAGAACAAAAGCAATGTGCAGAAAGAACAGAAATGTCAACTAGTATACTCTCATTTGTTTTGTCTGAAATACAATTTGTATAATACACGTCTTGCAAGCTTGCTCTAATGTATTGAGTTATTAGTAATTTTTCCTCAAATTGGTTTCTGTTTCCTGTAGCAAAACAGTAATAATTAGTGGAAATACTCTATTTTCTGCATTATCTTGATGCTATCAACAGTTCTTCCTATGAAAATTCAGACATTAATTTGTACATAACATTCAGTGCAATATGTTTTATTTATTGTTATAAAATACAGAAATCATCAAAGACATTTTCTATTATTTACATGTCTTATTTCTCTATTCACAAATGTTTATTTAATTACACTGTAAAACTATAGCCTTCCTAAAATGTACTTTTCTTCATATACTTTCATTGCAGTTTTGAATTATAATTATGCTGCCTTCCTGGATCATTAAGTTTTAATATTTCATTTCTAATATAATTATATTTATGACTGACAATATAATTATGACATATGATTGATATGCCTTTCTAGACTTTAAATTATGTTTTGATATCTACTTAATATATAAATAATTCTTAAGAAGTATATTTCAAGATGATTGAAGGAATGTTAATTAATGAAAGTTTTTTCTTTCTGGTTTTATTGTTTACATTATTTCTTCTATTACAAACAATTTATATTTTAAAATGTTCACATTTCTAATTCTGGGACTCTATTCCAGGATCTGTCCATTTTTTGCTTTTACTTACATCATCTTCTGACTCTTTGCTATTGTCTATCCCATGTAAATCAACATTATTTATAACCCTCTTTTCTTAAAGAATTGCACAGTGAAAGGTGCACCAGTTTTAAAAGAAATACACATTTTTGCAAAGCAGCTTCAACAGCGGCTAATAACTGACTAAAATGAATCACCATCTTTGCATGTTTCATGTCTTTGTTTTTTTTTAAAGATTTATTTATTTTTATTGGAAAAGCAGATATACAGAGAGGAGGAGAGACAGAGAGAAAGATCATCCGTCCGATGATTCACTCCCCAAGTGACCGCAACGGCTGGTACTCGCCAATCCAAAGTCAGGAGCCAGGAGCCTGTTTCAGGCCTCCCATGCGGGTGTAGGGTCCCAAGGTTCTGGGCCATCCTCGAATGCTGTCCCAGGCCACAAGTAGGGAGCTGGATGCGAAGAGGGGCCGCCAGGATTAGAACCAGTGCCCATATGGGATCGTGCGCAAGGCGAGGACTTTAACCACTATGCTATCGTGCTGGGCCCTGTTTCATGTCTTTTTAAAGTGTTACCAATTTCCACTCTTTATTTAGGCTTCAATATTATTTTCAATTGATAATTTTTATCAAGTTCAGAAGTAGAATCTCAACTGCACAGGCTGCTCTTGGTTAAGAACTCTCCAACACTCATGGGTACTGGGGTTGGGAACAGAATAGAGTGTGAGGTAGGCTGGGTTGCAATATCCACCAGCTCAAACAAAGGCTGGGAGAGAGGGGGTAGACTATACCAGGAAAGGTCCTAGCACCCATTGACACATGTGAGATCTGGATCTGGGATTGTGCCTGGTTGGGGAACTTGGAACCTCCCCTAGTGGGTTGCAGCTCCAGTTAGAGAGCAACAATTAGAGACCAACAGCCAAGCATCCGTGCTTGACTGTTGGTCAAGTTGGACAAATTGGCACTACTCATCAGCAAGTGTGTGGGTTGGTTATGGAAAGAGACCGGCAAGGCATGGCCAAACCAACCTGAACTCTGACAGATATGCAGGAACAGACTGGAGTTGGGTTATGCTGGGCTGACTAACATACCTACCTGTTTGCATGAGACAGAGAAGTTAACAGTCTGAAGGGCTAGCCTGTGGCATCTGCCAATGAGCATCTGAACTGGGGGCAGGCTGAACCAAGCCAGGCTGCAACATCTGTTGGCAATGGTCAAGACAGAGGATGTGCCATGCTGAGCTAGGTTAAAGCAACTGCTGTAATGTGCAAGATCTTTAGTTGGGAACAGGTCTGGTTGGAGAGCTAAGAGGACACCCTGCTGGGTTGTGGTTCCCACTGGTGAGCAAGACAGCCAGAACGGGGCGTGGGGGAGGCAATCCAGTATGGACATGACTGCAGTGTCATTCAACATGGGTGTGGAATAGGTCTGGGTTTTGCCAGGCTGGGTTAGATTCTAGCACCCAATGGAGCTCATGAGAGCCAATATGGGTGTATGCTAGGCTGGGCTAGGTCTTGGCACCTGCTGAACTATGTGAAAGGTCTATCTGGATATTGACCATTTGCGGCTGGACTGTAACATCCAACAGCAAGAGACTGAATTGGTATGGGCCAATGGGACAGGGTTGTTGTTTCTGCCAGGAGAGAAGGTGGACTAAGTCAGTCTTGGCTAAGGTCCCATTGCTGTGTAAGAGATCTGCCACTGGGAGAGGGCCTGATAGAGGAGCTTGTGGAACTTCTTTGTTAGGATGCAGTTCCTGCATATGATGGCAAGAACCAAGGCTGGGAACAGCCCTGAACATGACAGATTACACCTCCTGCCACCATATGTGTGTCTTAGGTCCGTGGACAGGCCAAGCCACAGCAATTCATGACACATCCTGGAAGAACTGAGAATCAGGATTTAGTGTAAGATGGGCAGGGTTGGATCATAACACTAGCCAATCTATTTTAGATCCAGGATTTGGGATTGGCTGGGCTGAGCAGCAGCACCCACAGGCATGAGCTGAAACTAAGGGCAGGCCAGGCCAGACTAGTCCATAGCACCCAACAGCAAATGCCCAGGTAAGGTGAGCCATGCCAGACTGGACCATAGCACCCTTCGGCACATATGAGACCTGGGAGTTGTGAGCCTAGTGAGGGTAGCAAGGGGCTCCTCTGCAGGGCTGTTGCTCCCGCTGGTGAGCATGAGAAATGGGATCAGGACAGATCAGGCTGGGCTGGGCCAGAACACCTGCTGGCCTATATATGAGCAAGGTTAGTGAGAGAGCCAGGCTGTACTAACTGACTATCCATGGTGCATGCATGAATTAGAGTAAGTGCATAATGGTTAGGCATTGTCACAGCATCAGCTGGCAAGTGTTGTGACTGAAGGCAAATTCTAACAAGCTAGATTGCAGAATCACCTAATGAATGCAAGAGCCAGGACTAGGAGTCAGTCTGTTACAAAATTTCTGGACACCTCTCTGATGCATTCCAACACTGATAGGTGAAAATGAAAATAAAGGTTGGGGGACAGGTTTTGTCAGACAGGCAGCAGTACCTCCTGGCATGAGTAGCTTGGATAGTGGAGTCCATTGCATTGAGCTTGGTTTCAATGCCTGTTGATATATGCAAGAGCTGAATAGGATGCAGGGCAGACTGTAGCACTCTGCTCCACAGATTGGCAAGAATAGGAATCAGGGCCTGGAGCAGGCCTTCTGGCAGTTATTTGAAAGTCATCCCAAATTGTCTGTGTTCCCGCTGGTGAATATCAGAGACAAGTGTATGGTGGGCAGGGTCAGATGGGCCAAAGCATCCACTAGTCGACCCTAAGAGTCAAGTTTTGAGATAGAACTGACACAGCAATTGTGTGTGTAGATTGACATAGATGACCAACTGAGATGGACCCCAAAATGGCAAACGTTCACAAGAGTAATTTCTAGGATCACTGCAGGTGAGATTTCTGTATGGATCCCCATGCTTGAACTGCTGGACTCAGAACTCTAACCATGGGGAGAATCACAGGATCTGTGTTCTGACCATGGAGTGCATATGTCATAACTGGACCTCCATATTAGCTAAAATGGAGCAGTGGAAAGCATACCCATATACACACTGAAGATATTGCAAGCCATTGGGACCAGCTGAGGACATCTGGTACTATATCAGAGAGAGGAGAACAGAACAAATTAGTCAATTACCCCAAGCAACATTGACAACAAGTGTCTGGGCAAATGGAGACTGGAATGGACTATATGAGCAGATGGGATTTGGAAGTATTTCCTCATTCTTAGATCAGAAAGACCTACAGTATTTCAAAAGAATTGAAACCACTCAGGTGGCACACTCAGAGCCGGACCTGCATCAGGGACTCTGGAATGGCACTGGTTGGCCTTTTCCATCCCTGGGTACTGAGAATGTTGGGAGGCTGGGTACAGCTTCTCCCCTAATTTCTTCCCTTCCCACTGATATCAACAAGCAAGAGAGTGAAGATTTGGAAAAAATGGCCTCAATTACAGAATCCTCATCATCGGTCCCTGTCAACCCTAGTTAACTATGTAAATAGCATTATTAATTAATTAGCTAACTAATTAATTAGAGTTTCTCTGAAAGATTTTTCTTTTTTTATCATGAAATGAAATATTGACATGAAATAAAGAGAGAGTGAACAAACTGTTGTCCTGCGAATGAGGAGAGGAAATTATCTCTGAATTCATCATTCTGTGATGTGGAAAGATAAATTGGCCTAAACAAATACAGAATGATTGGTTATGCTAGAGATATATAGAGGATAATGTTAGTAAACCTAACATTATTCTGATCATTAACTGAAGATAAATGTTAACTTTTTTAAAAAATGTGTTTATTTTATTGGAAAGGCAGATTTACAGAAAGAAGGACAGAGAGGAAGATCTTCTGTCCTATGATTCACTCCCCAAGTGGCTGCAATGGCTAGTGCCGTGCCGATCCGAAACAGGGAACCAGGAACTTCTTTCTGGGTCTCCCACTTGGGTGCAGGGTCCCAAGGCTTTGGGCCATCTTCGACTGCTTTCCCAGGCCACAAGCAGGGAGCTGGATGGGAAGTGGAGCTGCCAGGATACGAACCTATGCCCATATGTGATCCCTGCACGTTCAAGGCAAGGATCTTAACCATTATGCTATTGTGCAGGGCCCAAATGTTAACACTTGTGTTTGACAAGTTCTCAGAGCAAATGTTCTTAATAACTACTTCCCTTTCAAGTGGCAGTAAGGAGGCAGGATAAAGGGGTTCTATACCCAGATAAGGGCCTCTGTTTCTGTTATTATAAAATATTCTTCAAGGAGGTGAGGGTTGATTATATCAAGCTAAAAAATCTTCTGTACAGCAAAGGAAATGATCAGTGTAGCAAAGAGGCAGCCAAAAAAAAAATGTGAGAAACATTTTATACAATATAGCATAAACCAGGGACTAATACACAGGATTTACAAGGAGCTTCAAAAACTCAGTGACATCAAGACAAAACCCTCTGAACAAGTGGACAAAGGAAATTAGCAGTTATTTTTCAAAAGAACAATTTCAAATACCTAATAACCATGGGACAAAATGTTTAGGCTCCCTAGCTATTAGGGAAATAGAAACCTCATTAAGGTTACACCTAAGGCTAGTCAGAATGGCACATGCATGCGGAAATCTACTAACTATGCCTGCTGGCAAGGATGTAGGAAAAAAGGTGGTCCTAGTCTACTATTGGTGGGATTGCTTTATAGAGCAGCCACTTTGGAAGTCAGTATGGAGAGTGTGAAGAAAATTGATAATTGTTGTAATGTATGACCCAGTTATCCTATTCCTAGGAATATATCCAAAGGATGGGTGTGAAATTTGCATATGAGAAAGTGACGTGCAAACCTTTGTATATAGCAGCAAAGTCTGCAATAACAAAGACAAGGAACCAACCAAATGACAATACAGGACTGCATGAAGAAGCCGAGGTACATCCATTCCATGGGATAATATTCAGCCATTAAAAAGAATAAAATTCTACCATTTGTAACAAAATGGTCCCAGCTGGAGACCATTAAGCATGGTAAATAACTAATGACACAGAAACAAATATTATGTATCCTCTCTGACATAAGGATAACTTGATACAAAATATGAAATAAATAGAGATATAAGTGAGCAAGTATATACTTATATTCTCATAGATGAGCTGTGTAATGTACAGTAGCATACATGGAAGCAAAGATAGATTGTAAATGGTATCACTACTCCTGAATAAAATGAGGACTCCCAATGAAAAGTTTAACATACCTCGACAATATGATACTAGAATCTTTAACTTATCATTTCATGTGTCTTCTTGGGGAGTGAATCAGCAGACATAAGATCTTTCTATGTCTTCCTTTCTGTATATCTGAATTTCCAACAAAAACAAACACACCTTTACAAAAAAGTTGTGACATTTAAAAAGCAAATAAATAAAAGTAATTAAAAGATAAAAATTAAAATTTTTTCTGCTAAGTCATTGTAAGAAAATTGCAAGAATTCAACATGAATGAATATAGATCTACAGTTTTGGGAGGTTTTTAATGCAAGTTCTGTTTCTAACTAAAGTCTGTTACAAATTTTATTCCTTTAAGTTAGTTTGATATTACTTTTTATAAATCTTTCATTTTTTCTGATTGTAACTATTTTTATCTAAAAGGTACAGTTGGAGAGAGACAAATAGAGTGATCTTACATCCACTGGTTCACTCCGAAAATACCTGCAATGGCCAGAACTGGCCTAGACCACAACAAGGAGCCTACGACTTCTGGTACTCCCGTGTGGATGCAGGGACCCAATGGAATTGTATCATTCACTGTTGCTTTCCCAACCAACAGAGTAAATGTGATTATTCTCTCATTTCTCCTCTTCCATGTATATTTCTTGTAAATGTTATTGATTCCTTTAAAGAAACATTTTTTTTTTATTTTCAAAAATCTCTACTGATTATACTCCATTTCATTAATTTCTTTATTTTTTAAATATTTATTTTAATTTTATTGGAAAGTCATATATAGAGAGAGGAGGAGAGACAGAGAGGAAGATTTTCTGTACACGGATTCACTCCCCAAGCAACCACAGTGGCTGGAGCTGAACTTATCCGAAGCCAAGAGCCCAGAGCTTCCTCCAGGTCCCATGTGGGTGCATGGTCCCAAGGCTTTGGGCCATCCTCGATTGCTTCTACTGGCCACAGGCAGGGAGCTGGATGGGAAGCTGGACTGCCGGGATTAAACCAGTGCACATCGGATCCCTGCACATACAAGGCGAGGACCCCAGCAGCCAAGCTACAGTGGCGGGCCCCGTTACATTAACGTCTAATCTTTATTGTTTCCTTTCTTTGCTTCATGTTGTGCATTTTTTTTTCTGTCTCTTTTTTCTAAATTCTGAAGTCATTAGAAATGAACTGGGTTAGAAATGGAACATCCTTGACTTCCACCAGCACACATATGGGAGGACAGCATTAAAAGTAGACACTTAACCTGCTATCTAGGTTATTAAATTTACTACCACAGAATTATTCATGACGTTTATTACAATCTGATAAGATACTACACTTGGTGTTAGTCAGAAAGCCAAGAAGTGATCATATCGCCACCTGCATATTCAATGGTGATGTGTTATTATAATTCATGATTCCACACATGAGTATTCTTTTTTACGTCATCAATATATGAAATTTTATAAACTTTGTCAATTGCTTCATAGGATAACATTTCAATTTATTTAAACTTATATTGCCATCTATGCCCTATTTCATTAAGTTACAATTTTTATTACATCTGTTTTTTTGGTTTAATTGCATCTTCTTTTTCTAAACATTTAAAACATAAATTGGTTTCCTTGTGGTTGATTTCCTTGTGATTCTTCTTTGTGTCATTGGTAATTGCAATATATGTTTATTTTGAAATATCTATACATTTTACTTTATCTTCTGGATTTCCTCTTTCATGGAATTATAACTATTAAGGATACTATGTATAATTTAAATAATGTTGTTTTTACTGAGATGTTTTCTGTGGCTTAATATATCATCTCTCCCACTGAGCACTCCAGGTGCACTTGGAAAAAAGTGTGTAAAAGTTAATTATCTCAAAAATATCTACTTATTTGTTCCTTTAAATTTTTGAAAGGCAAAGAGAGAATCTGTGATTCACTCCCCAGAGCCCATAAAAATCAGAGCTGACTTTGTGATACAGAACTATCACCCACTTCCAGAATAACTATTCAATGGAAAGCCATGTAGTATTTTCGCTATGAGTTCAACACACTGTTTCTATGTTGGTATGGCACATGACATCATTGACTATGCAGTCCTACACTGTGTCAACTTTCAAATTTGTCTAATACCATAGTCTAATTGATAACTTCACCAACACTGATTCTTAAGACTTTTTTTTCATCAAAATATAATGGGGCTTTCAGCATTTTGAGTTCATAAGTTCAACAAAGAAATTAAAATTTGTACATGCCTCAGAAAAAAATATCAGTGTCCTTAACAGAAGTACATAATCAGAACATAGATTTTATACCACAGAAAGAATGCATGACATTATTGAATAAGGTCAGATAAATGACACCACCAAAGTTACATATGCCCCAATTGTGTGAAGTGTGTGTGTGTGTGTGTGTGTGTGTGTGTGTGAGAAATTGGGGTAGAGACAGAAAGAGAAAGGAGGAAAGAGAAATGTTGATACTGAAAGAAGGAGAGGTATAGACAGGCAGGTACAGAAATACACTCAATAATTACATACAGATTTATTTATTTATTGCCAATTGCCTAATTGATTATAGAAAATGCAATAAGTATTCTAAAAATTACAAAAGCTTCAGTTATACCCCAGCTAATATGTTGGGAGAGAAATATCTAAAGATTTGATGAGCAATAGTGTACTTATTATTTTTCTGCAAATTGGAAAGACAGATTTTTTTTACCAAAATGTGATAAGACTAATAATTTCCCTTTCTATATTATTCCCAATCTACATGAACAATTAAAGCAATACTATGCCTTCCTGGCTCATAAATTGCATGATTAATCTGAGCAAACCAGTAATGAATTGTGTTTAATTGTGATGCATCAACTGTAGTCTTCTTTTCAATTAGAAAAATGTTGCAGATTAAAACAGGAAGGTTTCTGAATGATTTGTGCATGAATTCTAATTAGGAAAGTGACATATTTATTGCATTTGTGAATTTTTAAAGAATAAAAATGGACTTTAAGTGCTACTATAATATGCAGTAGCACTGTAGGAAACTGATAGTTAATAAAAGACTATTGTTTCCAAGATGTCTTTTATACTCAAGCAACACCATTGGAAATTAGAGCAAATCGTTTTCTAATTGCACTATATTTATATCTGTATATATATAGTTAAATCTTATTCAACATTAAACTATTTTTTGATAGTGATAAACTATTTCCAGCAAAAGTTGTTCACATCTTATTTCATACTATAAAGCATGAGAAAATATGATTTTTGAGTGGCTCTATGAATATTGAAATGTTTAAAAAGCAATCAATATAAACATTTAGATAAATGTATGCTATTAATCGTAAATGCTCCAAAAATCTCTCTGCTGTGAGTTTGATTGTTCGTGAATCTTTAACCACGCAAAATTAGGAAGATTTTCACCAAAGTGGCATTATTTTCTTATATAAGTTACGGATTTTAAAGTTTACCACAGCTGTAGGCAAGTGCTGGGAGAAAAGCAGCCAATAGCTAGTTGGCATTCTTGCCCTGGTTAATGCCAGATTTGTGTAAATATACCAATGTGCCAGCATAGTTGCTTATTCCTTTTATTTTGTAAAGCTATGTGGGGAAGGCAGGGAACACTGGCGTGGGACATACCATCCCAGACAGCAGAGTGGGGCTGGGATTGGGGACTCAAGGCATGGAGGAGTGAGAGGGGCTGAGGGAATGTTCGACGAGGGAGGAATAACTTCTGGGGGATTCCATAGACCAGGCCGCTGCACTCACAGTTAGGCCAAAGTGCTGAGATGGGATTGGCGTGGGAGGAAACCTGATGGAATATCTGGGTCAGGCCAAGGCACCCACACACGTGGGAGACCTGGGCTGGCCCATGTAGCATCACCCACCACACACTTGTGCACCTGGAATCTGGGACTGGAGGATATGCCGTTTCTGGCTGTGCCACAGTACCACCTGTGAGTTTTGGGCAGAGGATGGATCATGTCAGGATAGGCAGCAGCATCTATCATAATTCAAGAGAGCTGGCTTTGGGGATAAATTAATACAGGGAACTTCAGAGTTCACCTCTCTATTACTGCAACATCTTCCGGTTTGCACAAGAGATGATGGTGGTGATGGGTCAAGCCATGCTGGACCATGGAACTCATATATAGGAACTCTACTGACAAGATTTTCTCAACCCTGGTACATCAAAGCCAACGATGTCTCAGAGCTATCAAAACTATTCAAATAACACCTTTGGAACACTCGTCCCCTCACTGGGGTTTCTAAGGCATCATCAAATGACTGGCCTTCATTCCCAGATTTCCGTTGTATTTGACAGCCAAGAGAGGTCCTCTTCCAAATCCTCTCCCCTGACTGGCAGATCAGAGGAATAATAAGAAAGCTCAAATATTTGTCCCATCCTCCTTCCTTCATCACTCCAACCTCCCTACCCTAAGTGGAGGGTGATCATACTTTTCAACCTTATAAAAATTCTTTAAAAATTTTTAAAACATATATACAAAAAGGAATTTTAAGGCTTGCATGTTTGTAGACACCAAATTTAAGTAAGAATATTACAATAAATTCGTCACCTAGGATTTTGGTTTCCTCACCATCACAAACCTGAAACTACAAGACCTTCTATTGTTCAGCAATTACTGAGTCTCGTATCAAGTAGAATGCAGCAACATCCTTGGTTTATCTTTTTAAAAATTGTGTTTGGTTGCTTTATGTCTCACTAAGAATAACAAATGTAACTGAAATTTGATGGTGTTTGATGTTTTGTAGTGAGCTATTAACCTTTTAATTGATATATGTTAAATTGTCAGAGGATAAATGGTATTCTTATGTAAAATGATCAGTTATTACTGCATTCTATAAAACGGTAATAGAATATAATTCCATTATAGATAAATATATTAAAATATTCAGTCATAAATACTACTGTAGTCATCTGAGTAGTAAAACAGCAGATGATTTTTTCTTTGCTTTTTTTTGTTAATTTAAAATGAGCAAGTTTTATATATTCTATAGGTACTGTATTTCTCTCACACTCTTTATCAACCTAATCTCAAGGCACCAATTTAGTAGACCCAGAAGAAGCTCCTGGCTCCTGGTTTCATATAGACTCAGCTCTGGCCATTGCGGCTGCTTGGGGAGTGAATCAAAGGACAGAAATTCTTCTTCTTTGTCTCTCCTCTCTGTAAAATCTGCCTTTCCTATGAAATAATTTAATATTTTTAAAAAAAATTAAAATAGAGGATAATAGCCTAAAATTTTCCTTAATTATATAATATATCACTACCTATAAATCTTCTTTTGGATATTTTTATCAACTGAAAAATAAAACATTGTTCTATCACAGTTGTCTATATCTATCTGTGTTTCCACCTCTGAACAGTTGCCACAGTTCATTCTGTAGATTTCCCAAAATTGATATGTTATCTTTCATATTATCTTTTCTTTATCATGAGTTCTCACAGATTATACCTTCAAAATATAATCTGAGCTTAACAAGTCCTTTCATTCCAACTACTAACATCTAGTCCAAGTCATTGGTATTTGTATGTGCTAATTCAATAATTATTGTGATTTTTGTCAAATGTTTATTTTATAAATGTATCTCTCTGAAAGAACCAGAGAATCAGACATTAGTCTCCAATATGTCATTGACCTAGTAAAAACATACATAAAATAGAAATGATTATTATCTCACCCAGACATTCAAGAGCTTACATGCAGTAACTCCTAATATATCTATTAATGTCTACCTCTTACAGTCCACCAAACATTTTTGTTATTGTTCCTTCCCAATATTCCTACTCTGTAGATTTTCTTGCTTTCTTCATAGATTTTCTTGCTTTCTTCTTCTCTGATAACCAATTAAAGAATCCTTGAATTTGCATGTCAGCCAGCTATAGCAAGAAGGGAACACAAGACTGTATGTACTTTGAGTGGAGATTAACGAGCACATTTTGTAAGGTTAATATTAAAAGAAAAAAATCTCAGCTACCTACCTCAGAATCACAAAAATTAAGTGACATATCATGTAAAGGTATGGTGTCATGTTTATCTCATGTATATCTAAACTATTAGATATACAAAAATATTAGTAAGATGTATTATTGTAAAGTTAATGTAAGTTTGTTAAATATTACTGCTAAAATAAATAAATATGGTACATAGTTTTATTATAGCTATGCATTATAAAAACAAAATCAAGCAAATAAAGAACATTATAATTACATCCTAAGAACTGTATCTGTGAACTACATTGAGTACATTCTCTCTGCGATAATATTGCAAGGACATGAAAATTCATGTGTTGTTGCACTTGCTGTAACCTTGAATACCTAATATATTAAACAATCTGTTAAAATTAAAATAAATTAAAATAAAGAACATTTTATAAAAATACATGGTAATCAGTAGACAAATAACATAAAATAGGAAAATAAATAATTTTGCTTTGATTATTATTAAAAGAAATAGGAACTCTTTTGAAGAAAAATAACTAATAACCAAAAATAACTAATAATTGCAGTTATCTTATTCATGTCTGCTTTTTGGGGAGGAAAAAAATGAAATGTACAAAAGATAGTAAATTCTTTATTTAATAGGTGGTCTAAGATCATTGCTGGCTGTTCCAAGGGGGAGATTTCAAATTAATAACAATGCATAAATTATTGAGGCATGATTAATGCTAAATTATTTAAGCTATTTTCGATTTAATGGGCACTTTCTAATATTAGCATTTGATCATCTGAAATCTTGTTGTTTTGATAAAACATATGAATTTACTTATAAGTTGGGTGGTTGTTCAGGCATAAGAAAGTAGGTGTTAGCAATTATATTCAATTCCTCTTATTACTGTTTAATCACTCAACCTGATTGTCATATCCACGTCTGGAGACAATCAAACAATTCCTTCACCTGAAAGACTGTTATGTGTAGTGCTTCTGGATTATAATGTAATTTAGGTAATAAGTTTTAGACTTATATATCATTGCATGCTTCAATAATTTATGCTTTAAACAGTTGTCTGTGTAATACATTCATTTTAGTTATGCTGCATACCAATTAAATACTAACGATATATATGTAAATCATCTTTCACTATTTGAAATATATTTTCAATTTTTAGTACTATCTCTATTTATAAGTCAAACTCTTATAAGTCAATTCTTAAGCAATCTCTACCATCAAAAATTTGTGAAGAAAATTCTATTTTAAACAACTTATTCCTTCATGTTTTGCTTTTTTTAAAAGATTTTTATTTATTTTTATTGGAAAGGCAGATATAGAGAGGAGAAGAGACAGAGAGGAAGATCTTCCATCCAATGATTCACTCCCCAAGTGAGAGCAACGGTCGGTGCTACACCGATCTGAAGCCGGGAACCTGGGAACTCTTCTGGGTCTCCCACGCGGGTGCAGAGTCCCAAGGCTTTGGGCCATCCTCGACTGCTTTCCCAGGCCACAAGCAGGGAGCTGGATGGGAAGTGGAGCTACCGGGATTAGAACTGGAGACCATATGGGATCCCGGGTACGTTCAAGGCGAGGTCTTTAGCCGCTAAGCCACGCCGCCGGGCCCTACCCCTTCATGTTTTACAAGAAAGCTTAAAATGGAATGTGTACTATTACCTAAATTATTCTCGAGCACATTAAAAACAATATATCAAAGATAAATTTTTTACAACACTAGCCAGGTAATTCCATTCGATTTTCTGGGACAACATTTTCCTTATGACAAAAGAAATTCTTTGAGATTAGTACTTTTTGAGCCAAAATTAAATGAAGATTGAAACACACATCAAAAAAGGACGAAAGATTGTCCTAGGATTATTTGATAATTAGAGTCTGTAATTATGTATATTACATATGGAATAGTCACATAGTTTAATTAATTTATCTGGATTAATTTACTCATTGAATTGTTTCCTTAGTGAAGGCACACATTTTGGAAGATATTTTGTGGAGAACCAAATGCAACCAATGACACAATTGAAATACACTTTGTATAAAATTAGGATATAGCCAAAATATAGAATTTGAAGAAAAGGGGCCAAGTCTGTTTTCTTTTCCTATGAATACAGAATCAATGAATCGTGAAAATTGAGCAGTTCAAATTTAGTAGGACTTTCTAAATGTCTGTAACTTCAAGGCAGAACACAAACTGATCAGATCCACATTGTACATATCTGACACTGATCCCATAGTTAATCTCCATTACCATGGAATAGAGTCTCTTCATTTGACATGAACTTGTTTAGACCATCTCAAGGTATCAGAACACTCCAATTTTTACAGATGCATCAGAGAAACTAGTATATGTTGGAAACTATATTCAAATGTGTATATCATGCAAATGTTTATCTGCTTTACTCAGGTTGATAATTACCTTATGTTCAACAGCAAAGTCATACCCATTTTGTATATCCAATATGTTCTGTTAGTGGCTGTCAATATTCCTATGCTACAAAAATCATGTAGACAATGTCCTTGATTATTCGGCAAATGGGCAAAATGTGATGATGAGAAAATGCCAATTGTATTTGTGTTATGAATATCAGATATACATGCAGGAGTGACAGAGAATATTTCAAAAGGAAAGGAAAGTTATGGTTGAGCGCACTGGTCACTTCCAAATGTTATAGTAAAATTCTGGAAGTCAATAATAATATACATTTTTATATTATTTGAAAACATTAAGTGAATGTTTTAAAAACTGGTTGAAAAATAAGGTTAAAATTATTCGGTTATTCAAATTCAAAGTATGAACACAAAATCCTCCCTGTGCATCATCCGCACCTGTATGGGTAGCAGTTTGTGTCAACTTCTTCACCTCTGATCCAGCCTCCTGTTAACGGCCTGCGGAGGCAGTGGAAGACAGCCTAAGACCTTAGACCCCTGTACCCACATGGCAGACCTGGAAGAAGCTCCTGGCTCCCAGCTTTGCTACAGCCAGCTTTAGCTGTAGCAGCCACTTATGATTGTGTGATGTTATAGAAAATCTCTGTCTCTCCCTCCCTCTATGAATGACTGTGTGGTTATCAGTAACAGTGAAATCAAAGAAATCCTAACTGACAATTGAGGGGAATCTGGCAATAGACAGCCCGGTTGATTATATTTTTAAAGATTTAGGAAGGACCAATAAATCTCAGAAATAAAAGTATTTTGAATGTGTGGCTTATTAGTGAAAATGTAATTATGATCTCTTAATATATGTTAAAATTAAAACCCTTAATTTGAATTCTTAATTTTCTTTTGTTTTAATATTTTGTTTCAGTATTAAAATTTACCAAAATAAATTGGGAAGTATAAAAAAATCCTAAATATCCTGAACTCCATCCCGATTTTTCCTCCAGTAATATGTGCTCATATACACACACCCACACACACATACATATATGAGAGGTTATATATATGAGAACTTATAATATTAAGTTTAGAGATTAGCTCTCAGGTATAAGGGAGAAACTATGGTATTGTATGTCTGGTTCAGTTCACTCAAAATGATCTCTTACAGTTCTACACGTTTTCATGCAAATGGCAGGATCTAATTTAAGATAGCTGAATTTTATAGCCTTGCATATATTACATACAAGGCATTAGTATGGTTATAAATATAGCTATAGATCGCTGATCATGAACACATTGATGATTCTATATCTTGACTATAATTAACAATATTGCTAGAAATATGATGGAACAGGTATCTTTTGTGCAATGAGTTCATATATGGTCAGTAGTATAACTGTTGCATTAAACTGAATTTCTGTCCCAGGAAACATTTTTTATTTCTTTTTGTACTAATTATTGCCTTTACATACAACCAAACTTAACAGTATCAAGCATTGCTTCTTTTTTTAAAAATCTTCACTATATTTAGAGGATAGTTCACTTTTCTGTAATGTTTTCCAGTAATTTGTTTGTTTTCTTCAGCCTTTACAATGAGCTCTAAATATCAGGTAGTCCAGATTTCAGGAAAGTGGACTCTCCTGTTTCTGCTGATGTTCTTTGCCTAAGATACCTGCTAAACAGTTGTAACTTAATGATCCTATGCTAAGACTTTTACGTTTCTCCTCAAATTCGCCCTTCCACAGATTTTCCTTTTCTGTTTTAAAAATTTCTTTTACTAGTATTTGAGAGATTAAGTTACAGCAGGTAGAGAAGGAGAGAGAGAAGGAGAGCTCTTACATTTGCTTGTTCAGTTCCCAAATGGCCACACCAGCCAGAGCAAAGCCATTCCAAAGCCAAGAGCAAGTTACTTCTTCCCGATCTTACATTGGTGCAGAGGCCCACTTACTGAGCCATTCTACCTTAATTTCATGAGTCATTAGCAGGGACCTGGATAGAAAATGAAGCAGCAAGGTCTAGACACAGCCCCTTATTTATGCAGGGCCATAGGCAAGGCCATACCTGTTATGCCACAGTGCAGCCTTCACAGATTTTCTTATCTTAGTAAATATAAAAGTGTTCTTGTTGTTTTTTCTCACATGTTGCACTATTTTTTTTTTGCCAAATCTTACGATTTTTACATTTTATTTGTATTTGATCACTTCTTAAAACACATTGTCACATTCCAATTGAATTATTACCAAAATAACCCTCCATGCATTTCTAAACTGATAGCCAATGTAATGTTTTTAAAAATAAAAATTGCCTAACAGGGTATGGCATAGTAGCCTAGTGGCTAAATCCTCAGCTTGCATGCTTTGAGACTCCATATGGGCACCTGTTAATATCCCAGATGCTTCACTTCCCCTCCAACTCCCTGCTTGTGGTCTGGGAGAGCAGTTGGGAATGGGCCAAAACCTTGGGACCCTGCACCCATGTGGCAGACCTACAAGGAGCTCCTGGCTTCATACCCACTTGGTTTCAATTATTGTACCTACTTGGGGAATGAACCAGTTGATGGAAGATTTTTCTCTCTGTCACTCCTTCTCTCTGCTAATTTGACTTTTCAATAAAGAAATTAAACAAAACATCTTAAAATTGCATAAAATTTTTGCTGTATTTTAATCTGAAATTGGCTTCAGTAGAGGCAAAACTCATATTTTTTGTTTGCTTGCTTGCTTATTTGCTTGCTTGCTTGGTATTTTAGTATAAAATGCCCTCAGAGCATATGACATAATCTAGATTTAGATGTTAGTCTGTCTCTTGATTCTAGCCACTTGCTAAAGCATATCCAAGGAGGCATTGACAATGGTGCAAATAGTAGATTTAATTAATTCATGGGTGAGACCTGGGTTCCATTTTCTGTTGCTAGTTCTAGTCCAATTCCAATCTTGGCTGCTGTAGATGTTTGAAGAGTATAATCTCTCTCTCTCTTTCTCTCTTTGATTCTCTGTCTCTGTCTCTCTTTCTCTCTCTCCCCCTCCCTCTTTATGTTTCATAAATAGATAAAAATTAATTGAAAATTTATGGCTCCTACCAGCTAATGTCCAACTAGATTATGGCAGGTGGGTAATCCAGCTAAAAACAGTGAGGAAAATTTGAAAAGATAAATAGGAACTTTAGATATCTCCCAATAAGGAAATTTAAGTATTCAGATCTGAGGAATTGGGACGTGAATTATCATATAGTGCCATCGTTTAAACCTTAAATAATTTGCTCAAAATACATTTCTAGAGAAAGTATAGGTACCTTTTCCTAGTGTGTTAGGGAACTAAGGTGAGTAGAGTGATTAGAGAGTGCATGGATAGAGAAACTGTGGAAAATTTTAAATTTTGTATTCCTACTAAATACTTTATATTCCAGTTGGTTTTCTTTAACACTGACCTTACATGTGAGTGGAATGTATAAAAAATGCATCATTGTTATAAAGCAAGTCAAATCCAAAGTATCTGATACAGGGAAGTGAAAGTAAAATTTTACTTAATTTTTAACAAATAATGAATTTAGTCCATTAACAAATGTATGCAGAGTCACAAATCCCAGAGAGTATAGGGGAATGATGAGTGAAAAGTACCTTCCTCACCTTTTCTTTCTCTATAGTTTTCATACTTCCATCAGGATGCAACCACTGTTTTTAGAACCAGATTGTCCTTCCTGAGATGTGCTGTGAATTATGACTGAGTACAAAGACACCACAAGTGCAAACTTTCATTTTTTAATGATCTACTTACTTATTTGAAATGCAGTTACACAGCAGAGGTGGGGACAAAGGAAGATTCTACCATCTTTGATTCACTACCGGATGACCACAAAGGCAAGTGTTGGTCCAGACTGAAGCGAGGAGCTAAGAAATGCATCCAGAGTTTGCCCATGCGTGACAGGGGTTTATGTAGGCCATCTTGCTCTTCTTTCCCCGGTGCTTATAGCAAGCACTGGATCAGAAGTGGAGCACCAGAACTTGAACCAGAACTCGTGCAGGACAATGATGTTACAAACACAACTTAACAGCTATATCACTGTCAATTTTTTAGAGGTGTTGTCTATATTCCCACTGAAGTTGGGCCTTTCTGATTTTTACTTGTAAAACTTCTTATTCGGTAAAGTCACAAGCCCTCATACTCTAATATTAAATTTAATCTCAGAAACTAAGAAATGTCAGAAAGAAAGAAGGAAAGAGCCTGGAAGGAAAAGATGGAGCGGCTGGAGGAAGGAAATATTATAATAAAATTATGAATGGCTCTAGAAATATTTTCTACAGAGTCTGAGATATTTTATTGATAATTATGTATGATTTGACTCTTCCAAGAAAGTTGTCTTATGTATCTATATGTGAGTCCCATAATCCCCAGTGTTGGAACTGGCTCAGTACTTGTAACAATCCAAGGCAAGGCTAGCTCCAACATTCTGTATTTTTGAGAGCATTATTTCAAAGTCTTTTTCCTGTTCTGGGATGAGAACAAACATCCCTCGGATGTGCTTATAAAAGTAAAGCTCAAATTATAGGTCTTACAAGTAAATAGTCCCCAAAGTTCTGCTGGTGAAATAATCAAAACAAGATTTTCCCTGACATATCTATTGAAAGCTTTAACATATTATTTTCATACAAGTTTTCTCATTCAACTGTAATAAATAGGCAATTGGAATATAAAACACATTACTGAAAAGTCAAGTGGATAGGGCCCAGCTCAGTGGCCTAGCGGCTAAAGTCCTCACCTTGGACGCGCCCTGGGATCCCATATGGGCGCCGGTTCTAATCCCAGCAGCTCCACTTCCCATCCAGCTCCCTGCTTGTGGCCTGGGAAGGCAGTAGAGGACGGCCCTAAGCTTTGGGACCCTGCACCCGCGTGGGAGACCCGGAAGAGGTTCCTGGTTCCCGGCTTCGGATTGGCGCACCGGCCCGTTGTGGCTCACTTGGGGAGTGAATCATCGGATGGAAGATCTTCCTCTCTGTCTCTCCTCCTCTCTCTGTATCTCTGACTTTGTAATAAAAATAAATCTTAAAAAAAAAAGTCAAGTGGATAAAGCAAAGATAATAAAAGTAAATCTACTCTATGGTATCCAATAAAATGGTATCAACTACAGACAATTATGGTCTGTGAAATAAGCTAATCCCAAAAGTACAAATACCATTTGTTCTCTCTGGATAACGCAAACTTCATACATCATACAATATATGTATACACACATACATTTGTATGCATACACACATTTATATATATGTGTATATATATATACACACCTATACACCTAAATATAATTGTATATATATTCATCTAGAGTAAGAGTATAATAGAGAATATATAGAATATCAAGAAGTGAAGATACATTGCATTTTGCATCTGTACTACAAAATCAAAGATGTACTCCCAGTGAAACTGTTAAGTATATTTTGACAATAGGATGCTGGTTCTTCTACCTTTTTTAAAATTTATTTTATTTTTGTTACAAAGTCAAATATACATAGAGGAGGAGAATCAGACAGGAAGATTTTCCATCTGATGATTCACTCCCCAAAGGACCGTATGGCCAAAGTTAGGAGCCAGAAGCTTCTTTTGGGTCTCCCACGCGGGTGCAGGGTCCCAAGGCTTTGGGCTGTCCTCGAGTGCTTTCCCAGGCCAGAAGCAGGGAGCTGGATGGGAAGCAGAGCTACCATGATTAAAACTGGTGCCCATATGGGATCCAGGAACATGAAAGTTGAGGACTTTAGCCACTATGACACTTCACTGGGCCCTTCTACCACTGTTTATACCTACAATGTCAGGATATACTTAAATAGCAGAATGATAGACTTAAGATTGTTTTTTAAGATTGTTTATTATTGTAACAATATAGAGGAAATCTGAGGGCAGAAGAAGCTGGGAGGGGAAATAGCTGAACCCATGGAACTGTATTATAAAAGGCAAATCATAAATTTAAAAAAGAAAATAAGAAAAAAAAACTTAAAAAAAAAACCCTAAATCTCAAGGCCATAGGATATAAATTTGAATGGTTTTCAGGTTCAAGAAGTTATAGGGAAAGATAAGAAATTTCCTTAAGATAACAGAAATGCTTAAAAATAATTTGTGGTATCGAGAATTAAAAATCAGTAGATGCAATTGGAATCACTCTGCTTAGATAAAAAGCCATTCTCAATTAGAGAAATAATGTTTTACCCTACAGGTGGCAACTAATATCATAGCAATATGTAATGTAATATATATTACATTATATATTACATTATATATAAGCAAAATGGGCATTTTTGTTTACATCCTTGAGGGGCAATACTACTTAGTTTAATTTTTTTATGAAGGAGTACTTAAGCTTGTGATTATAAAGAAAACTGAAAGTAGGTCATTGTAAAAACAGAAATAATAATAAAAGAAGAATGGAGCTTGGGAGATGGGGGAAGGAGGCAGGGTAGAGTGGGGAGTATTATTATGTACGTAGAATTCTACATATGAAGTACATGATTTTTCCCTTTAATAAATAAAAAAGGAGAATTTAGATAGCTTTGAAAAAAAATAATTCAACTGTGAAAGTAGAGGAAAATATCCGTATTTTCACAGAAGCAAAAATAATGGAAAAAGGCGCTTTTTGAAATGAGAGACATATGGAAAATGACCAGGAACTAGAAGACAGATATGTAATTGGAATCTCATAGGAAGATGGAGGAGAACGGTCAGAAGCAATAATCAAAGTCATAACAGCTGAGATATTTTCAAATTTGCTTAAAGATGTGTAGTTCCAGATGTAAGAAACATTATAAACACGATAAAAGAAAATGCAAACAAAACTCTAGTGCACATTTTATAATTAAGCTGCTAAAATACAAAGACGAAGAGATTCTGAAAAACGATGTTTGGAGGTACACATTTTTTCAAAGGAGAAAAAAAGTATAGCATCTAAAAGCACTTAGAAACAATGGGAGCCAGAAGGCAGAGCCCGACATTCCATTACTTACACAAAACTCATTTTTAGACAAAGAGTAACAGTAAGTTTCAATAGATGCAAATATGAATTAAAAATAACTAACTGCTCACTCTCTTTCCAAATGCCCAACAATGGTCCCTGACCTGCAGCCATGCCAGAAGCCAGGAACTCACTGTAGGTTTCCCAAGTGGGTGGCAGGAGCCCAATCACTTGAACTGTCATCACCACTGCCTGGGTCTGGTATTAGTGGGCAGCTGGAGTTACTCCAATATTACAAACAGGCTCCCTAACTAGCTTCTTAAGCACAAGATAAAATTCACACCACAAAATACTGAATAATAAAATTTAAATCAGAAGATATAAACTTTTAATAAATGACACTGCAGGCAGGCCTTGTTTCATAGCCTACCCTTTATAGGATCAACTGGAGAAATTTGTTAGTCCAAAGATGTCCACGCTTATGAATTGTTGCACAATGAGGTGGATACAAAATTATCTCATGTATTAAAAATCAGCATGCATAGTAGAAATGAGCAACAAAACAAAGTTATTTGCAATAAAAGCAAATTCTTCTTTACTGAGACTAAAAAAAAAATTAACTAGAGAAAAGAAAAACATGGAGACGCAGGGAGAAATGATGAGCAATTATGATTAAATTTGAAGAAATATTGGCTCAACAAAATAATGATTACAGCGTATTTGTAGTTTAAAACACATGTATGGTTGCATGATGTGGAACTTATTCCCAAGACACAAGAGATGATAAACATATAAAAATAAGCATATTGTTGATATTATAAACATCTAGCCAATACCACTTACTGTGGGTTGGTAACAATAAGTTTTTGCATAAGGATGTGAAAAACTAAAACTAGCCATTCAATTTATCCTCCCGTATTAGATGATTCAGAAATAACTTACAGCATCTTAATTTTGGCATTAAAACAAAAGGACAATTTTGGTGGAAGACTTGATAGCTATTCCAAAGGGAGTTCACATAGTTATGTTAATATTTTTTGTTATAGTGTTTCCTTTTTCCTGTCTTGAAAAAAAAAATAAATACTGTAATTATTTAAAAAACAATAATAAGGAAGTAGAGAGAGATAGAGATCATGAGAGAGACAGATAAAAGGAGAGATGGTCCATCCACTATTTCATTCTCCAAATGGCTGGAGCTAGACTAGACTGAAATGAAGATCTGATATTCTCTCTGGATCCACCCCATGGGTGACAGAGACCGAGGTTCTTAGACCATCTTTCAGTGATTCCCAGGGGTGTCATCAAAGAGTTGGACTGGAAATGGAGCTGATAGGAATTAAATGGGCGTTCTAAAATGGGATGCCGGAGTAATGAATGGCCATTTAATATGCTGGGCAACAACACCTGCCCAGTAATCCTTGCTTTGTATGAACTTTGACAAGTTCCTTTTACCAGAGCTACATTTTGTTAACAATACTACAGAAGTGTTAGTGATATGTATTTATCCATATCTTAAAGTAACTTACCAAAATATTTCATCGTTTCTTCCTTCATGGCAACTGTGTCAAGGGGGAATACTTATGAATGTACATATATACAATTATTGAAGCCTATACTAATTGTTTACAATTAAATAACATAAGAAAGTTGCTTTATGTCTAATATATTGTTTCTACTACTTTAGATTTTTTTCTACATAATTTTAGAACAAATTATTTATATGTTTAGAAAATACTTAGCAATTCCATATATTTCAGAGTAAATTGGTACTCTAGGTTTCTAGTTTCTTTCCCCCTAGTAGGTATTTCTTTTCTTTTTCTTTTTTTAATGTAGTTGGTATCCAAGCAAGAATTTACAGAACTTTGTGCATTTTAGGGTAATCAAAGCAGTGTTATAACTCTAACAAGCCATATATTAGCAATTGAAGAGTAGAAAAGTCTTAGGAAGGTGAGCAGAAAAATCCCCAATAACTTAATAAGTGAGGGATAACTGAATTCTACATCCTACCTAGTGAGGTCTAGGAAAAGCCAATTTGGGAGCCTGACCAGTAATGTACAGGCTGAGCCAGCTGATGTTTTACCTGTCTGTTCAAAACTTTCTATATTAGTCTCTCTCTGTGTATCTGAGCTAATCTGGGGGCTCTTGAATGACCCTGATTGTCAGTGCAGTAGAGGGTGGGGAATCATAGCTGCAGCTAAGTAAGGACCAGAAAAAGCTCCTCCCCTGAGTCCAGAAGGAAATTTACTATTCTTTTATCTCAGAACCACCCAGAGCTCCTGGCTGTTGTTCAGATGTCACCAGATCCTATCAGGATGGTATTGGGGTGCTTCAATCCCGTGTGGGAAATTTGATAGTAAATTACTGAGCTCAGAATTCTTGGCCTGTGAGGGCATTCAAATCCCTGTGATCTCCTGGGCATTCAGGATAGGGTCCTTGGTTCCCCTACTAACAATAAGACGTTTAAAATTTGCCTTTTAACACTTAATTTTTTTTAAAGATTTTTCTCAAGAAAACATTTATATTCATGCTGATAAATATTTTTCTACATCATCTGATAAGACTTTACAAATTCCTGTGTAGATAAAAGAACTAAATAGTTGGTGTCCTGGAACACTAACAACCGGTGGCAAAAGTTATATTCTTGTCTCTAGAATTTCCTGATGGCTCCTGTGAAAAACTGTGGGTTTCCCTATGGCTTCTCTGACCTTAGAAGTGCAACAATTCCCTTGAATACAACGCTGCCCCTGGAGAAGATGGAATCCCCAGAGGAACTGCATCACAGAGCTGAAAAACCTGATTTTCTCTTAATATCCTCTTTGTTCCACAACAGGTCAGGAGTGCAGAGAAATCTTCCACCTTCTTAGAATGTTTGAGGAAGATTTTAAGTGTAATCCATTAAGATTGTAGCAGGTGACTTACACATTACAGATTCTTAACTGCCTTAGACATTTGCAAAAGGTATAGAGACTTGCAGTGGGATCTGAGAGCACCCTGATAGCCTCGTAAAGGAGGTCATGTGCACAGAGCAGGAGGGGATCCCAGAGCGGGGCAGGAGGGGAAAAGGAGGTCTGTATCCTAGTCCCAGGATATCTCCAGAGGCCTCCCTAGGGCTTTCGCTACAGAAGCAGTGGATACTTCATTCAGTTTCTGGTTTTTAAGGTCAAAAAATAGTTATTATTTTGTTAAATTGATTGTACAGTTCCAGTATCCTTAATAAATAACCCAAGAATTAAAGTCTTGGTAAACTGACTTATTTCTAAGCTAAAATAAATATATATATATATATATAAATATATATAAATATATAAATATATAATATATGAATATATAAATATACACATATATCTATAAATATATATATTTTTCTTTTTATACTCAATAGCACTGTTTTTTCTTTCCAATTAGTTGATATTTGCAATGGTAATATGAAAATTTGGAATGTTAGGGTTGATAATGTGGTATAGCTTGGTAAACTGCCATCTGCAGCGGTGGTATCCCATATGGCATCACTTTTCTGCTTTTCTTCTGATTTAGCTCCATGCTAATTCTTTTGGGACATTAACAGAAAATGGCTCAGGTTCTTGGGGTCCTACACACACGTGAAAAACCCTTAGCTGTTGACTCCTGAGTCCTTGTTTCGGCCTGACCCAGCACTACCTGGTAGGGTAATTTGAAGAGTGACCAGCAATTGGAAATTACTTTATTCCTCTCTTTGTGTTTTCTCTCTGTATATTCTTTAATTCTTCCTTTCAAATAAATACTTGAATAAATGAATTTTTAATAAATTTGGGCTGCTAACTATTTTAATAAAATATGGACTGTTAAAACTCTATATGGACACTGGCAATAAAATTATTTAAAATTCAGATAGATAAAAATATACCTTTTTGTTTGTTTAAAAACATACCTTTTAATTTGAATCAATTATTGTACCAGATGTTATCAGCATCTGATTAATATTTTGAAATCAGTAGCAGTAATGTTGAAGACATTTCCTCTTTTGATGCAAACGTATGAATGAAATTGTTAACTTCCAAACTTTGACATAATTATAATTTATGAGCAATCTTAAAAGTTTCTGTCCTGTGACATTTATACAGTTTTTAAATCTCTAGCTGTATATCTATATAATGTGAATGATGGAACTTGTACCTGAATAACTAGCTCCTCAGGGTGGGCCAGTTCTATCTGATGTTTGAACTATTCACTTGCAAAGGTTTCTCTCAGGTTGTTACCAGAAATTCCCTTCTGACTCAGTGCTTTAACAACCAGTTAGGATAAGCTATTCTCCTAATTTATTGCATTACATTTTCAAATTTTATGGTTCATAATCCTGTAAAAGAAACAAATGAAAAGGATTCCCAGTCAAAATTTAGTTAGAATGTAAAAACCGAGGATATCACACACACACACAATGACACACAGATATCCATACCCATCCATATCCAAACAAATCCACACACAACCACACCCCCAAACACACATACACACACAAAGATAAAAGGATAGGAAAAGGTCAGTATTTACATACTCAGAAACTGTAGAAAGAATGGCAATCTTCCCACAGTGGTGGGAAAAGCAGTTAGTAAGGAAAGTGTGTAAGTTGCTGAAGATAGGGAGGTAATGCCAGCCTGCCGTAAACTTTCCTTCTTAGAGGAAGTTGCTTGTGCAACTGAAATCTCTCCATTTGATGTCAAAAATAGAGAGCTCATATTTTTTGGGGGGATACAAGTTTTATTATAATGTTTGGGAGTATTTGCACAGTAGATTTACATAAAAATCTTGTTTCTTTTACATTTCAAGATGGAACTAATTTAAACTTTTATCATAGACTGAAGCATTCAAAATGCTGGGGTGCATATGCAGCTACAAATGAATACACACTTTGATGCACAGTATTCATTCCTTTCTTTAAATAGGCAGTCAGCATTTTGGTTCATAAAAGATTCATAAAAGAACAAATAATGAAAACCAGTATCAATGTCAGAGACTGCAAAACTTAACGTCCCAGACACAAGACGTACGAAAAAGATCTATAAAAATGGAATGTACAAAATCTAAGGAGAAAAAAGAGCTGGAAAAAGAAAAGTCTCCACCCTCAGACCTGGAATTAGAAAGTGACAGAACTGAGAATGGGATCAGGAATTCTATCACAGGAACACACCTTCGTGATAACAAAATATTATGATATTATAAAGCAAAAAAGGTATGTTTGAGGCTGTGTTGCTTTCTGACATAACAAAAGTACTATACATTCATGAGGGCAACATAGCAAACTTGTTAGTCTATCTGGAAGAGTAATAGATTCCATACATTTTCCGGAGAAACACAGCTATTTCCAGAAAATTCTTTTGCAAAAAGGTTTTTTCTCAAGTTTAGCATCATGATTTATAGTTTATAATCATTTAGAACAATGAAAAATATTTTTTTACTAAACAAATGTTTAACAGGGACTTAATTTCCTTTATTGAAATACTAGGTTTCTAGTTATGAAAAATGCTAAAATAATTTTAAATTGATAACCCAGATCAGATTTTATCAGCATTCTAAGATGTGGTTGAGAATTAGGCTGGGTGAATGAAGATTTCAATGATGTCTTCAAGCAAGCAGATTTGATAGAGTGGAATATCTGATTTGTCACAACTATGATTATAGGAAATTGTAAAAAGGATTTCACTCTACGATTTATAATTTTATCATGTGACTCTAAGATAATATTTCCTTTGTCTCTGTCATCTCAACCAGAATAGTGGAATTAATATCTTTTGAAGGCAATTTTACATATGGGAAAATCCTATACGTCTAGCAGCAGCATGCCATTACTATTCTACACACTGTTATTATGTTACACAGAGAGAGAGTTCTCATGACTCAGAAAGTTGGTTAAAAAAAAAATCTTCATTCTTCCATATTTCAAGAGACCCTTTATTCAATTAATTCGATATAGGTCATGTGTAGTTTTTTTATTTCCACATCTAAGTTGTGCTATGAACTGTTTTAGAACTGTTGTTTGTTTTTTAGAGCTGTTGTTTCATTATTTATCAACAATAATAAAACAGAGAATTCTCAATGTAACCAATATTTATGGTGAGGAACCATAATAAATTATATTCATACACATTAATCACATAACATATTAGAAACAGATGAGTGCTATACAAAAAAAAATATTGCAGGTTGATAAGATGTATTAGAAACGCTGAAGTCTAGGACCAGTATTGTGTTATGAAGAATAATGTCGCAGTTTGGGAAGTCAGCATCCTCTACAGGGGTTTTTATTTTTCCTTGCTATTTCACTTCCGATCCAATTTCTGGGTAATGATCTGGGAGAAAGCAGTAAAAAATAGCCACGTGCTAGGGTACCCACCACTCCTGCATGGCACTGAATAAAGTTCTTGATCCTGGATTGGTCCTGGTCATGGTAGCTACATGGGAAGTGAACCACAAGATGGAAGAAATTTCAGTCTTTCCCTTACCCCCTTGGCCATTTGTGTATGTGTGTGTGAGTGTGTGTGTGTGTGTGTGTGTGTGTGTTTCTCCCCTTCTCTGTAATTCTCAATTTCAAATAAATTCATACAATTCTTTAAAAAATGGCAAAGTTCAATGAGATTGACAGTTCAATGTTAAGTATCATGGTAAAGAATGAGCTAAATGGGCCTGATGCTGTAGCGTAGTGGCTAAAGCCCTCACCTTTATCACACTGGATACCCCACATGGGTACTGATTCCAATCCCAGAGCCCCACTTACCATCCAGCTCCCTGCTCGTCACCTGGGAGGGCAGTAGAGAACGACCCCAAGCCTTGGGACCCTGCACTCGCATGAGAGACCTGGAAGAGGCTCTGGGCTCCTGGTTCCAGATCGGCTCAGCTACATCTGTTGCGGTCACTTGGGGTGTGATTCAGCAGATGCAAGATGTTCCTCTCTGTCTCTCTTCCTCTCTGTATACCTGACTTTCCAATAAAAATAAAACACGTATTTTTCTTTAAAAATATGAATGAGCGGCATGAGAATGTGATAGTTGAGTAAGTTTGAACAATTCAAGTGGATAGTTAGAATAAAAAAAAAAAGTCTAGCCTGAGTATAGTTGGGAAAATACACTAAAGCAGGTGCATGCCATCACACTTAGAGAATAAAATCAGTAAACTCTCAGGAGAGATTTCAAAGAAATAGGGAGTGGTCATTTATAAACAGGGTTTTTGGCTTAAATCTGAGTGCAATGAGTGCCATGGCAGCATTATTTGTAGAAGGCAGTAGAATTCTAGCTTAGGAATTTCAGTTATTTGCTAGATTGAAGAAAGTCTATAGAGGTTCAAAATTAAATTGGAAATACATGATCTAAGACTTTAACAATAGTTGGAATTGGAGAGCAATAGATTTGATATGGGTTTAATTTTGAAAGTAATGAACAGTATTTATATCTGAAGTATATTTTGATTATAAGAAAGGATTCTTTATGGACTAGAAAGATATATATATATATATATTTAATTTATTAACCTACAAAAATATTAAATGGCTGAACTAATTTTTAAAAAGATAAGATAGTACATTTTGTGCATATACAGCTTATTAGGTAATCAGACTGATTTGTTATATTTTACATGAAATATAATGATTTTGCATCACTGAAGAACTATTGTTGTAGCTCCAATATTTTCACATTAAATTAATGCTGCATGAAACACACACAGCACAAATAGCATAGGAATATAGTTATTTTTATTTTATTTCTAGGGGGAAAGAAAAATCTCTTCTCAGATCAATTTGGATTAAATAGCACCAACTTATATATGATTATGTAAGTTTTTTTCTTCAAAGTATAAAAATACTAGCTATTCTTTACTAGGCAGTAATTAAATAGACTGTACACAACAAGATAACAATCTTAATCAACTCCATATAAACGCACAATCTGAATTGGTAAAAAAAATAATAATTATACCACTTGTCTCAACTACTTAGCAGGAAAATTCTTTGGAGGCGCCTTGGTGTCTCTCTCTAATACTACTGATCATTCAAAATATTAGCTGGAACTTTTAAGCACAATAAAATTTAAAACATCATATGAAAACACACAATGTTTCAAAATGTACTGCTATTTCTTTTACACATTTTTAGATTATGCTAACTTTAGAGTGTGGTCTATTCAGAATTTGAGATAATTAACATAGCCTGTAATCAACAGTATGATATTTAAAGAACTCTTGGGGAAACTTTTATTTAAATATTATTTAATATTTTTAAATTATTCAAGTTTCAAATTGTTTAATTATAGCAAATGAGATTTTGTTTCTACACAACAAATTAGATATTAGTTTTTTCCTTCTTCAGACTTTGTTGTAAATGAAAATTTGTATAGACAATAACCTGTCATTCTGGAAGTCAGGTGCGAATACATGCTTTTAGCATTACATCTTCAGAAGAGACTTTAAAAAATATTAATGTAGGCTTTAATATAGACACCTTTCAAAGAAAAGACGAAAAGCAACAGGAGGAAAAGCACTGCACAATTAATAAACATTACCTTTCATTTCACAGCTTTCCATTTATTGCCTCACCGTTTATAGTGTATGTGTTTGTTCTTGCCACCCTAATCTTTCCCTCTTGTAATTTCACATTAATTTAAAATCAGCTTTGCTGTGGAATTTTTAGGGTTTGGAGTTCTCCATTGATAGTGTGCTTGCACTGCATTTTCTCATGTTCTTCACAGCTCTAGTTAAGAGTTTGAAAAGTAGGTGATAACATTGAAATATTTTAATATAAAAATGAATAAAAGGATTTGTCTTAGTATATTAAGAAGATTAAGCAATGGTGAGTTCTAGACCATCTAGGTTTTAGCTCCCATGAGCTAAAGCTGCTTCCACATCTCTATAAAGACACCAGGTGACAGTTCTCTTCCAAGGTCAGGTTGTGCTGTCAGTGCAAGTAAAAGCATGAAGGAGATTTATTAGGCAGCAACGTGCATCTATGCATTTTATCTTTCTCCAATATAAATACCTAAGAGACGCTTGGAGCAGTGTTTAAAAGGAGTCCTGATGAATTATAAATGATGATAAATCTGAGTTGATTTCAAAGTGATGGGCTTTTTACATTTAACAATTTTACTGTGGCAATTGCCTTTGTGTCCTAGCTTCTTTTACATTGGAATATAAGACACACTGCGCAAAATCAGCATTTAAGGAGGTTGATAAAATACAAAATATTATAAAACTGAAGTGTAAATACAGAGCAAATGTTTATTATATAACTGCTGGCCACAGACATACATACAGTGAGTTACACATACATTACTTAAAAGTAGGTACTTATTTTCCTTACCAAAATGTGTTAGTTATTGTATTAAGTGCATGCTTACTTTTGTCAAACTGTTGATTACTATTCGGTTTTTAATCTAAGGAATGTGTAGTTACTCCAAAATTTTCCAAATTTCTAATATGAAACTGTAAGTCTAAATGATCTTGCTTTTTATTTTAAATGTCAATCTCTCATGAGCAATATTAAGAAAATAAACACTTTGTGATTTTTAGCATGCATACTCTTGATTAGTTTTACCTACCAATTAAAAAGGAAAGAATTAACATCAATATTTTGTGCATATTAGCTAAACCACACAAGGAAATTCAGAAACCATACGTTTTTGGGTATGGTTAGAATCTAAAGATATTCTGCACATTATGAGAATATGTCTTTTAAAATGCCACAGCTCTGATATATTTTCTATTTTCTTTTTTCCTTACTTCTAGAATAGACATAACAACTGTGTAACAGCGTCTATCTCCTAGAAATTCTAAAAACATTAAGTGGTATTATGAATATAAATTAATTTTACAATTCCTAGCAAATAGCAAGTACTTAATACATGTTTGCTCTTGAAAAAGATGTTTTTTCTCCCTACATAATCTATAGTGTCTCTAGTGCATCAGATGCTATTTTGAACTTGAAAGGCTAATCGTTGAACTAAGACAAAGCTCTTCATTTTGTGGCACTTACATTCTTTTCGAGAAGATGGAGATAGCAAATTATCAGATAATTAGCTTCTGTATGTTTAACTTTATTTCTGTATTATACTGAAGGGTATGTTATGAACATACAGAAGAATAAATTATGACTCAGATGTACTGAGGAATACAATTGCTAGAATGTTTTTATGCATTTTAATATTTCTAGGTTTTCTTTAAGTGAAAAACTTTTGAATTATTCTAATCAATCATGTGTTTCTGTGTCTGTAACAGTATTTGAAATATAGTGAAGATAAATAAAGTATTCTGGTTGACCTTGAAATCTATTTCAAAAAAGGCCTGATCTAAACGAAAAATACAAACATATAAAATATGAAAAAATAATTTTTACTTTATTAAGTTTCCTTATCATATTGGCCTTCTAGAATTTGTCAAACCCATGTTTTGTAATGTTTATCAGTAGCATGTCCATTCAGGCCATTAAAAATTTATTACTTTATTTGCAAGGAAATTACAAAAAATTTGATGGTGGTGTGAACCTTGTGCTGGTCGGTTCCTCACCCAGTGGTTACAACAGCTGAAACTGGGCCTGAATGAGGCTAGGAGCACAGACATCTACCTGCGTCTCCCAAGAAGATGGCCTTGGGCACAAGCTTCGTGCTTCCCCAGGCACGTGAATAGATTTCTGGATCAGAAGTGGCACAGCTGAGACTGGAACTTGTATTCCACTGGATGCCAGCCACGTGGGCATCACGACTTAATACCCTGTGTTATAACTCTAGAACTCACGATTTTTTTTTTTTACAATAAAATTTCTGAATTATCAGAAGTTGGGGTTGGCACCTATGTGTAGTGGGGTAAGTTTCAGTCAACAGCACTTGCATCAGTTATTGTCAATAATTCTACTCCCAGGTGCTCCACTCCTGATTATAGCCAGGGAAAGGAGTGAAACATGCTCCACTCCTTGGACCTCTGTATCCATGTGGGAAATCTAGAAGAATCTCCTAGCTTCTGCTTCCGATCAACTGATACGGGATGTTGGCATCATAGGCAACAGTTTAGTCTGTTGTGCTGCAATATTGGCATCTTTCAGAGGTATTTAAAATAGATAAAAGTTTCCATGCATCAAAGTATTTAAAATATGCTATTTTGGGCCCAGCATGGGGGCCTAGCAGCTAAACTCCTAGCCTTGAATGTGCAGGATTCCATATGGGAGCCAGTTTTAATCCCAGAGAGAGACCCACTTCCCATCCAGCTCCCCGCTTGTTGCCTGGGGAAAACAGATCCTCTCTATCTCTCCTTCTCTCTCTTTCTCTCTCTGTCTCTCTCTCTCTCTCTCTTTCTCTCTCTCTCTCTACATATATATATATATGAGAATTTGCAATAAAAATAAATAAGTCTTAAAAACATGATATTTTAAAATTTAGTTTGAGGTAATTAGAGATAGAATTAATGCTCTCTGGCTGTGACATGTCTGATACACAGGGGGAGTCACAGTAGGCATCTGTTAGGGAAGAAGAAGCAATTTCGAAAGTGTGTGTTAGCGATTGAATGAAATAATAATCTATATTTTGTTTACTATTTCATAGCTCGGTAACACAAACCTTGGAATATATTTTCCAACAGAATTTGGTGGAAACGTAAAATGTTAGTATTTATGAGAGGAGTGGAATGGTGTCATGAGTCAGCACAAGCAGTCCTGTAAGTCCAGTTCTCTCTAATATAAGGAGACCATCTTCGGAAGTGTCACTTCACTTACCTACCCATACTTTTGGGGGGGACTGCATCCCATGTGTTTTGATTTTTTTCCTTTTTTCAGTGTATCACATAATAAAACATATTGATGGTTATCAGTTACTACATCGTTATCAGAATATTTGTCACATGAGTGTTTTAGAAACAAATTCACATATTCCACAACACATCAAACAGTTCCCATTTTCATGTAGATAAGAGATTCAACATCATTTAAGTCATAAATCCACACATTTAAATACTGAATACAGAGCATGTATCTTAAATCAAGCACAGCAGAAGGCTTCTATGTGTTGTTATAAAATAACAAATTTATTTTTAAATTACTATTTTATATATTGGCTTGTTATTATGATTTTTAATCAAAGTATTACTTATTCTGTTAAAAAAAAATAAAGCATCCTCTACAGATGTTTTGTTGGTACACCAGCAATTCATACTAATAAATTGAAGATTCAGAAACAGGTAGTTTGTATTTACGGGTAAAAGTAATTTCATCAATATATCTAAATGTCAAAAATATACTGGGTCTTAGCTGTATTTTAAGTGTTAATTCAAGATCACCTTTCTTATGAGCCAGAGTAAAAAGCTAAACTGCCATTACAGTCCCAAAAGCATCCTTTCAGAGCTAATTAAACTTCTTTATTTGCTGTACACCAAATGGCCAGTATAAAAATTACGTTACAGCTGAAACTCAACACATAAATGTGAAGTAAGAAATTTTACCGAAAAATAATGAAAACAAATTTTACCCTTTTTCTGTTTTTCATGAGTTGTTGTATAACACCTTTTATCTTTTAGCATTTTCTAAGTTTATTTAATGTAAAATTTGGTCCATATTTTACACTGTAATACTATTTTATATTTCACAAATTTATAAGCATTTACTGGACATACTTACAAGCCCTTGAACGCTAGTGCATTAAAGCCAATAAAATATATATTATTTTACTCAATGTTATTATTTAGCAAATTGAAGATGCCAGTATGTTTAAACTCTTAACTTCAATAGCAAAATATTTTTCTGGTCATGTTACTATGCACAGATGTAGATTATATAACAATTGTACAGTAAAAATGTCATTTTAGTACAGAACATCTTCTTTATAGCTAAGATTTATTCTTGTAATTAAGCCATTATTGACTAGGGTGCCACTCCTCACAATTTCTAGAACAGGACAACTTGTGTTCAAAATCAGGATACTTTTTTCTGACATTTCGATTTAAAAACCAATGGTTTTATTGCCTCAATGTCTATACCATGTTTTATCTTATGTTATCATCTTTAACTACAAAAAATGTGTCATCATATGTTTCTGATAGATATGCTTTGTGTTTGTAAACTAGTTTTGTGAAGGTTATAATGATTGTTATGTGATTGATGAAACATTTATATCATAGATAACGTAGTGGTCTGAGTGAAGGCCATAAATGTTAGCTGAATAGCTGTACAGTTAACATAGCTATTCTGTTAAAAATGGCTTAATGCTGCATCAATGATTATAAATATGATTATATAATATATAGTGTCATGTTATCTATTTTCAAACTTATAAGTCATCATCTTATTAAAATATTAGTATTCTTTTTTCCCTTATTATAAGTATTCTATTCCCTTATTATAAGATTTTGATTTTCTTAATATATTCATTATTATCTCACAGCAAGAATTATTCTTTTATTCCGAGACCTGTGTGTTAACCATTACCTAATGTTTGCTAATAAAATCATTAATTTCTAAATTTATTCTTTTGTTGAGACAATTTCTCTAAATGTTTAAATAAAAGTAATTAACTCTAATGTCTCAAGCAATATTTGTTCTATTTTCACTGTAATTATTTTCCCATAGTGAGATTTTAAATCCATCTATCCAAACAACATCTTACTTTTGTGAACAAATCTCATAAATCTAATCACTTACTATCCACGTAATATTTTGATACTCACTTGATTGATTCTAATGAGAATTTAGTTGTTGGGGTAATATGTGGCTACCACCACAATGTTTTCAGTATCACTTTCTATTACATGAGCTTCAGCCAGGTATTTCATGCAGATATCTATAGCCAAAGCACTTGTTCATCTTCTGATACTTTTGCCTTGTGAATTGCAGGGAATTAGGTCAGCAGTGGAACAGTCAGACGGGAGCTGGTACGCATATGGATTTCCAGCAACACTGGTAGCATTTTTCCCACTGTGACACAACACCGGGTGCCTCTAAATAACCTTATGGGTACTGATAACTAATGTTTTATTTTATTTTTCAAGATTTATTCATTTTTATTGGAAAGCCAGATATACAGAAAGGAGATAAAGGCAGAAACATCTTCCATCTGCTGGTTCATTCCCCAACTGGCCACAACAACCAGAGCTGAGCTGATCCAAAGCCAGGATTCAGGAGTCTCTTCCAGGTCTTCCATGTGGGTGGAGGGTCCCAAGCTTTTGGTCCATCCTCTGGTACTTCCTCAGGCCACAAGCAGGGAGCTGGATGAGAAGTGGAGCAGCTGGGACACCAGCTGGTACCCATATGGCATCCCAGTGCATGCAAGGTGGGGATTTAGCCACTAGGCTATCATGACACCTTGATGATTTATGCTTTAAACAGAAAGCTTCCTGATTATGATGTTCTTATGCTAGTAAATGTGCATTTAGGTTTATATTTAGGTTTTACATTTACTAATGTAAATTCCATAAGTGTTGAAGAAATAAGCAATACTTTGAAAAAAAAAATCGCAGACTAACTACTCAGCACAGCTTGAGGACTCTCTTTTCAACATCTTCTGTCAATATTTTTATTAAAGTTATATATTATAAAATAGTATACAAATAAATTAAGAAGCTACTCTAAATGTGTATATATTTCAATATCAATGGCATGGAATTAGTTTTTTAATTTCTAAGTATTTATTTATAAGAATGACAGAGGTTATGAGACAGAGACAGAAAACAGACACACAGAGAGATTTTCCATGTCAGCTGGTTCACTCTCCCATCTGACTGTATTGGTCAGAACTGGGCCAAGTCAATGCCAGGAGCCAAGATCTTCTCTGCATTCACTCTGGTTGCAGGGACATAGGAACTGGAGCCAGTTTGCACTGGTTTACCATACCCCTTGGCAAGGGGATGGATTGGAAGTGTTGGAAATGGTACTGAAACCAGAATCCATATGGGATGCTATGCCACAGTGCTAGCCCAATAACTTGGAATTTTTGAAACTGATGATTTAATGAATAAAATACCAAATGTATAATTTTCAAAATTAAAATTTTGAGCAGCAGAGAAAGAAGAGAGAAAAGAGAGAGCTTCAGAGACATTTAACATGTTTCCATCTTCTGGTTCACTCCCAAAATACCTACAATCACTGAGCATAGGCAAAGAACCAGATGCAGGAAGCTCAATCCAAGTCACCCATTGGATGGATGGAGCTCAAGCACTTGCTCTATCACCTTCTGCCTTCTTGTGTGCCTTTTAACAGGGTAAGGAATTGGGTGTGGAACTCAGCGTTGAACACAGACACTCTAATATGGAATCCATGCAACTTATCAAGCAAGCATCTTAACAACAATACTAAACAAATAATTCCACAATATGTTTTAACATTAATATGTTCTCCATAATCTTCTCTTTTAGTAGCATTAAAGTTTAGAAAAAGTAGTTTAATAATCATAACTGTTGCCTTCATTGTAGGGTCTGAGAGGAGCAATCCATTTTTTCACTGTCTGTTTTCAATTGCAGTGCAAGGAGCTACAGGAAGACTAGGCTAATCATTTTTAACTGGAAATGAAGCAAAAAAAAATCACTAATACCAATATCTGAACTATCTTTAGTTAAAAGTTTATTAAGGAACTGATTAAAAATGTAAGCAATACACTAGTTAAGTAAATGCAAAGCAAGGATTTGGAGGTAAATAAAATAAAACAATATAACATCTCCAAAGGGCACGTATTGTTTTAGCAACAGAAAACGAAAGGGAAAATGCCAAAATTTATGGTAGACAAATCAAAGGAATGATTACAAGGGTTCTCAGAGAGAGACAAAAAGATTTCAAAAAGAGAGTTGAATGAAATGCATGCATGATATAAGTTATGAAGTCCACTAATACATAGGTATTTTGTAAAACAACCAAATGGAACTCTTGAAGAATTCAAAAGGCAAAGAAAATGCACACTTGAAAATCTCAACAACAGACTTCATCAAACAGAAAAAAAAGATACTTGATCTGAAAGATAGGTCTTTTCAAATATCTTATTCAGAAACAATATAGTGCTATTTTTCAAAAGGCACCATAGAAACTTTGATGTTAAGTTTGTACTCAGCTATTATATATATGATGGATGTCACTGTTGATCAAAAAAAAAAAAAAAAAAGCAAAAAGGCACCAAGGGGCTGGCATTGTTGCACAGTGTATTAAGCCACTACCTTGCAAAACAGGCACCACACATGATTGCTAGTTTGATTTGTAACTGCTTGATTTCCACTTTAGATTCCTACTAATGCACATAAGTAAACAGTGGAAGAGAGCCTAAATACTTGCTCCTTTGAAGCCAATGTGCAAAAACTGATAGAATTCCTGTCTCCTGAATTTGGATTTTTTCAACCCCAGCCCTGGCATGCACTTAGGGAGTCAATCAGCACATGGTAGGTATCTCTCTTTGTCTCTTCATTTCTCTGTAACTGTCTTTTAAACAAATAAAAATAAATCTCAAAAAAGGATGAATGCCTTCAAGATGCTTGAAACATGATAAAATAAAGGATTACATAAGGGACAAGAAAACTGAAAAGTTTCCTAATATGGTGAAAAATACAGACATCAAGTACGAAATTCACCTAAACTCCAAACAGACTCTACCTGAAAAGCTCTACAGGAGTGTTGGCTTTAAAACTAGACCTAGAGCCCTGCAGAGTAAGAAGGAGATCTCTGGGGGCTGAAGGCCTTTACATTGCTCAAGGAGCGTGAGCTCTGTTCTTCCATAGCCAGCGGTGTACAGAAGATCTTTCACTCTGTCTCTCCTTCAGGCTATAAATCTTATCTGCTTCTCTAATAGAATTTAAAAACAACAGGAAAAAATTACAGCTTGGCCCAGCGAGATAACCTAGTGGCTAAAGTACTTGCCTTGGTGCCGAATCCCAAATGGACTCCAGTTCAAATCCTGGTTGCTCTGCTTCTCATCCAGCTCCATGCTTGTGGCCGGGGAAAGCAGTAGAGCACAGCCCAAAGCCTGGGGCCCTGAGTCAATGTGGGAGACCCAGAAGAAGCTACTGGCTCCTGGCTTTAGATCAGCTCAGTTCCAGCTGTTGTGACCCAATGGGGAGTGACCCAGCAGGAGTTAAGAGCTTTTTATCTGCCTCTCCTTCTCTGTATAAATACGATTTTCCAATAAATATACATATATATATATATATATGTATGTATTTGTATGTATGTATATATATTTAAAATAAAGCAAACTCACATGCAGAATTTTCCTATTTGAAGAAGCTTTATGCTTTTTTATTGTCATGTAAATGCAAAACATGCTATGTCAAAAACTAAAAGAAGTAAAGAAAGAAAAAAAAGAAAAGAACGGGAGAGGGAATCATGCAAAGAAGAGAAGAGGTGAATATCATATGTTATGATTTAAATGCAAACTACATTGAATCTGCTAAAAATTAAAACTTAAAAACTTTAAAATAAAATTTATAGGTCAATATTCTCGGTGTTCATAAATATAAAACTTCTAATCAAAATTTGAGCCACTGCAATCCAAAAACATATCTGGATTTAATTGAATTTATCCCAAGGATGTAGTGTCATTTCAAATTATATGAAACAATATATCCAGCCAAATGAATGAGAAAATTCACATAGTCATATCAATAATATGCAGGACATTCAATGAGATTTAACATCCACTCATTATTTAAAAACAAAACAAAACAAACTTGAACAAAACTGATGAGGAAAGAATGCTGCTTATGCAATAAAGTCTGCCTAAGACAAATTCACAGTTGATATGCTGTTAAATAATAAAATGTTTAAAATATTTTATGATGTTGGACCTGAAATACATTCCAGTGCCTTATTTTATTGGTTATAGTGATAAAAGATTTCGTCTGCAACTATTAGACAAAAAAAAGAAGTAGTAAATAAATTTAATAAACCACAGGACACAAAAACAGCCTAAAAGCTTACACAATTAATAAAGTCACGAAGTAGTGAATGAAAAAAATTCCCTTCACAATGGCTACAGAAATGTCCAAATGCTTTTGCATGTATTTATCTAACAATGTGAAATATGTCTACCATGTAAACATAAAACACTGATGAAAATTCAAAGATAATCACAAAAAATGAAATAACCTTATATTAATGGACATCAGAATCATTAATAATCACTAATATTAATTTTAATGTATATGTTTTCCAAAGGAAGTTACAGACAAAGCAGAATACCCATCAAAACACTGAGGAAGTGCAGTGGCAGTTTAAAACTCCACCTGCAGCTATGGCATCTTAGATGGATGCAGATTCATGCCCTGGCTCATCCTTTCCCCATCGACCTCTCTGCTTATGGCCTGGGAAGCCAGCAGAGCATGGATTTCATGTCCTCAGGCCCCTGCATTCTTGTGGGAAATCCTGATGAAATTCTAGGATCCTGGCTTCTGGCTTGGGTTGGCTCATGTCTAGGTGTTGCCATCATTTGGAGAGTGAACCAGCTGATAAAAGTTCTTTTTCTCCTTGTCTCTCCTCTCTGTAAATCTTCAAAGTTCAGTCTTCTAGATCACACACACACACACACAAACACACACACACACACACACACACACACACTCCTCCTTTCTTATGGAAACATAAAAGGCACTGAATTTCCAAATCAATATTCAAAAGAAAGAACAAATCTGTACTCATCATCACTGCAAAGTTCAGCAAATGCTCTGACATAATATAAATGGTGTAAAATCATACAAAGGGCAATTTGCACAAGATTAAAAAAATATTGGTTTATTTTTATTAGAGAGCAAGATTTACAGAGAAGAAAGACAGAGGGAATCAGCTTCCATCTGATGACTCACTCCCCAAGTGGCTACAACTGCCCGAGCTGAGTCTATCTGAAGCCAGAAGCCAGGAGCCTCTTCTGAGTCTCCCTCAAGTGGGAAGGGTCCCAAGGCTTTGGGCAATCCTCCTCTTCCTTCCCAGGCCACAAGCAGAGAGCTAGATGGGGGATGGAACAGCCAGGACATGAAGTGATGCCCACGTTTGTTTCCAGCACTTGGAGGTGGAGGATCAGCCAGTCGAGCCACTCTGACAGGCTCCATATGTGTAGAATTGAATTTTGATTTTCTATCTCTTTCTCTATAGAAAAACAAGCTGAAAAAGACAAATCCTAAATCAATTCTTGAAATAATAAAATTATTTGAAAAAAATAGGATAAAATCTTTAAGACATTAGCATAGAAAGTGAATTTAAACAAATATTCAAGAGCACAAGCAATAAAAGCAAAGGTAGAAAATTAGATTATCCCATTAGAAAACTGCTTTGTAACAAAAGAAGCAGCCAACAGAGTGAAGAGACAACTGATCAAACAAGAAAAAAAACTGTGAACTATACATTTGACAAATCATTAACGCGTGCGATGTGTAAGAACTCAAAAGTGAAACAATTAGAAACATTAGAATAGAATATTTGTCAGAAACTGAAATAACAGATACTTTAAAAAGCTATTTAATGTCTTTAATCATCATAGAGCATAGATCAAGCCACTCATGTAAGAATGACTATTATCAAGAGAGGGAGGAGAGAGAGAGAGAGAGAGAGAGAGAGAGAGAGAGAGAGAGAGAGAGAATTACCAGCAAATGAGTAAGTGTGTGGAAGAAATGGAATGCCCCTCCTCTGTTGGTGGAAATGCACGTTATTACAGCATTTGTGAAAAAATAGGGAAGTTTTTCAAAAGACAAAAATTAATCTCTCTTGTGACCCAGTTATTTCTCCTTTGGGTATGTATATAAAGAAAGTATAATCAGTACATGACACAGGTACTGAAACCCTCATGCTTATTATAGAACTATTTATAATAGCCAAAGCATGGGGTCAGACTACATGTGCATCACCAGATGAATGAATTAAAATTCATTAATATAAAGCAGAATATTATTTAATTATAAAAGTAAGTAAATTGTGATATTTGCAGCAAAATTAATACAATTTTTCACAATATATTAAGTGTTATAATCTAGACATAGAGAGACAACAGCATGTTCTTTATACTTTGTTGAATAAATAATACAGTTGATGTGACAGTAATTATTTGAGGTTGAGAAGAGTAGGAGAAGCAGGATACAGTGAGTTTGCTTTAGGGATAGCAACACATTTAGCTATGACTAATACCTATTAGTTTTCCTTGGCATAATGACACAAAAATGACTACAAATAATGTATAATCCAAAACATAGGGTGAGCAGAACTAGAGTGTGAAAAATAGAAAGTTCAAAATGTATGTAATAAAATTAAAATTTCTTCCCACTGATGCAATTACCTAATAGCTCAATGATTTCATGGCATAAACCGTAGAACCGCAGTTGATTGAGCAGAATGGGGATTGTGAACTCACTAGATACAGTAGAAAACCACTAAGCAGAGTTAATTTGTAACCATCATACTATAGTAGAGTAGCTTACATTTCAGATTGAACAACTTAAGTAGAAGAAAGAGGTGAATTTATAAATATATGGGATACTTATCTTTTGAATTTCAGTGTGTATATCATCAATATGTTTATGAAAACTAATCATGCTTTCTGCCTTTTTACTCTGAAGCATCCATTGCTATCAGTTTCCATGCAATTTTTCAACATAGAGCCTGACATTCTTAATTTGCATGACTATTTGGTAGTAATACACAAAATCAAAGCTCGGGAGTCTCAGTTTAATGTGCTTTCCACTAGAACATAGTTTCATTGCTTTCTATAGTATGACACACTAGGAAAATTTTGTCCACAGATTCAGAAACAACATGCACAATGTATATCTGGATCAGAGAACTTCAGTCTCTGTGATGAATCAGCCCCATCTTTTTTTGTCATTTAAATTGAACTTGAACAGGGCCACTCTGATACCTTTACTATCGTCCATGGATACTTCCCTGATAAAATAACAGATGCTTTGCTGTTGTAACAGATTAAAAGACATCAAGAGTATAGAATAATGACTTTCCAAATACAGTTTAATTACAAAGTGTTATAAAGCAAATGTACATTTAAATGAAATATTAATGTCAAATTTTCTAAATTTCAGTTTGTATTTTTGAGGCCATAAATTCTTAGATAATATGGTTCATAAATAAAATTGAGTAGTATTGTTATAGAGACTTAAAAATAATTCTGCAATAAACCTAGCAGGATTTTATTCTGAACTCTGTGAGCCACTGTTTCTAATTTTATCAAAGTACTTACTTATTGATTTGTAAGAATGTCCATTTTTAAACTGACTATAGGAATAACAGAAGTAAAATAGTAATTGCTTCCTTTTACAGCTATTGCAACATCAAGTTAGTTGATATATGATATACCTAAAATACTTAGCATGTATCATGCATTAAAATATTACCTCCTGGGCCAGGCGGCGTGGCCTAGCGGCTCAAGTCCTCACCCTGAATGCGCAGGATCCCACATGGGCGCCTGTTCATACCCCGGCAGCCCCGCTTCCCATCCAGCTTCCTGTTTATGGCCTGGGAAAGCAGTTGAGAATGACCCAAAGCTTTGGGACCCTTCATCCACATGGGAGACCTGGAGGAGGTTCCTGGCTCCTTGCTTCGGACTGCAGCAGCACCGGCCGTTGCGGTTACTTGGGGAGTGAATCATCGGATGGAGGACCTTCCTCTCTGTCTCTCCTCCTCTCTGTATATCTGACTTTGTAAGAAAAGAAAGAAAGAAGGAAAGAAAGAAAGAAAGAAAGGAAGGAAGGAAGGAAGGAAGGAAGGAAGGAAGGAAGGAAGGAAGAAAGAAAGAAAGAAAGAAAGAAAGAAAGAAAGAAAGAAAGAAAGAAAGAGAAAGAAAGAACGAAAAGAAAAGAAATCTTCAAAAAAAAAGTGTAAAGCTTGAGGAAAAAGATCCAAAGGAAAATAACTGTTTTTACCCCATTAAAAATTTGAGAAAATTACTAACTCTGAATGGAAATTTAATCATTCATTTACAAAAAAGGGCATAGTTTTAACCAAGGTTGAAGTGCTCTTGAGCAAAATCTGCTATTTAGGAACTACACCAACATTTTGCTAAACATCACATTTGATTGCTGTCCGTTTTTTTTTGAACTCTCATCCACATATAACACAAGATAATACACATCTTTTCATAATTGAGATTCTGTTTATAGTACCCAGAGGCAATCATGGAGGTCACTTGTTTTCAAGTTCATCTGCCTTTCATTCAGATATGTTTACTTACTTTTTCCTTTCGAAATCTCAGGTCTACAAAGAATTTGAAAGTCCTTTACAAAGGACAAACATTAATGTTTACACATGACACAATTGATGGTTTTGCATCCAAATATGGGAAAATATAGAATCATACAAAATGATTGTCAGAATCCCATTAAGCTTGCACAAAGCAAATTCTAATTAGTACCATGAGACAATTTTCATCAAATTACCAACATATTCTGTGGCATGCAAAAATGTTGATATGATACATTTTAGTCTTATACTGTTTCTATAGCAACTTTATTAAATTAGTATTTGCAAATTATATGTCTGCCAAAAGATTTTTTAAATTATTTAATTTGATTTTTTATATTGCTTACATAGTTTAGAGAGATGCATTCACTTGTGAACCTCTAATTTAGGTGGGGAAGCTTTCAGTGTAGAGGAAGGTGGGTAGGACAAGCATTTCATTCTTTTTACCTTTTTTCTTCCTTTTCTTCCTTTTCTTTCTTTCTTTCTTTCTTTCCATGTGAGTGTGTGTGGGTGTGTATGTGTGTTTGCATTTTCATGCTAGGGGAAGGAGAAGGAACTTCTTGCTGCCAAATTACCTGCAGCCAGGACTGAAGGATGGTCATTTATTACACCTTAGAGATGCCAATGTGGGGAACAATGTTCTGTGGCTGTTACTTGGGTGGTTATAATAGTTCTAAGACACTGTTAGCTTCATTGCACCAGGGCTGAAAAAAAAATATTTTTGTGCTTAATAGATCCACAGGCTTAGACACTTACTGTATATCTTGGCTAGGAGAGTTTTGCAACATCTTCTGTTTTCCATCTTCTGATGAAGCTGTTGATGTCTTCTGTTGGACCAGATGAGCTGGCTGTCTGAACTTCAGGTATATCTGGTCAGGATGCCCACTGCGCACACATCAGCAAATGTATCCAAAATATCTGAAACAAGTAAGTTTAAGAAACACATAACTTAATTTTAATAGAGAAATTATATGAATAAGCATTTCCAATGTAGAAAAATATGAATATAAATAACCATGAAAGTGAGTTCAGTTTGCAGTTATGAGCTAAACACAAATTGGAGGGATTTTATGCCATTTTACAGCCTTCAGATTAAAGGGTGAAGAGTATGTCACAATAGTGAGGAAATGATGAGTTCTACTATCGTCAAAAGTTGAAATATATTGTAGCCTGTTTGCATATTGGTGTCATGCCAGTTTTGTAATTTATTAAAATCTAAATAATTAATAATTAAATGGGGTAGAGAGCAGACACTTAGATTTGGGAGAAAGAGGCAGACATTACCAAGGTTTAACTTTGTGTTATTGAGGTAAAATGGATCATCAATAAGAAATGGAAAAATACAAGTTTAAATCTCCATATATTTTACAAACCCAGGCATGTGGTGGTTGGTATGAACCACATAAGGTTTATTTGTTTCTCTAGGGTTCAAGTCTTGGAGCACAGCTCTCCAGGGTGACAATGTTAAGAGGTGGTGTGATTTTTAGAAAGCAGAGCCTATTAAGCATTATATTAGCCATTTCTGATATTGTCTTTGAAGCGGCAAAAATATTTTTTGTGGGAGCCTCTAATGTTTCCCTTAAGACAGTTCCTATACTAAAGCAAGACTACCCATCTCCCTACCTACCACAAGTCTGGCTCCCTGTCTCAGCATCTTTCCCTCTTGCATACACTCATTTCATTGTAAAACTATCTTTCTTGAAGTCTACACTACAGCTCAACTGATGTTGGCAGCATGTCCTTGCTCTAGAATTATGAGCTAATTAGGAGGTTTTTTTTTTCTCATAACAAACTTAACCTTAATACTTCTGTTTATTTTGTTTGAATGACAGAGAGTTGAATAGAGAAAAAATAGGTAAAGAGCAGAGAGATAAATCTCCAATTTGCTAATTCACTGCCAGATATCCTCAGCATTCAGGGTAGAGGCAGGCTGACATCAGAGGACAAGAACTCAAACCAGTTTCCCAAAGAAGTGTAAGGGAAACAATTACTGATCCATGGCCTTTCTGCCTTCCAAGTGTGAAAAGAAAGGATCTGGAAAGGATAACAGAGCTGGGACTGAAACCAGGTACTTGGGTGTGAGTTTTCAGCATTGCAAGATGACTCTTAACAGCTATACACAACTCCATCTGCAGCATGACATGTCTTGTTAAAATAACACAAAATGTGGGTCCAGTACAGTATCCTAGCGGCTAAAGTCATCACCTTGCAAGTGCCAAACTCCTAGAGAATCACTAGTTCATGTCCCAGCAGTTCCACAGCTCCATGGTTGTGGCATGGCAATGCAGTGGAGGGTGGTCCAAAGCCTTGAGACTGCACCTGCGTGGGAGACCCAGAAGAATCTCCTGGCTCCTATCTTTGGTTAAGCTCACTTCAGGCTGTTGCTGCCCCTTGCAGAGTGAACCAGTGGAAGGAAGATCTTTCTGTCTTTCCTTTCTGTATATCTACCTTTCAAACCAAAACAAGTACATAAATAAATCTTTTAAAAACCCAATAAAATAAAATGGAATAACATAGAAAAATTACTGAAGAGAAAGGTCATTTCCATAAAAGTGATTGAAAATGATGAAGTGGAATTGGAATTTGAACATTTGCAGTGGTTTCATGATTTTGGAAGATGGTGATAGAAAAAGTACTGCAAATGCAGCATTACTGGTGATTCTGGTGCTGACTGAGAAGAGACCTGGGAATGAACCACAGGTACAAATGAGTCATGTTACAGCAAACTGAAAATATTGGCCGAATTGTTTCTATGCTCTACATTTTTATGACATGTCAGATTTAAGAATGATGAGTAAATCCTAGAGCAATTTCACAACAAAACTTAGTTGGGTCTGCATGGATGATTTTTGGTAGTTTACATTACCATTTGAAAACAAAATGAGTGGAAACATTGGGAAAAAGCACATGAGGGTGAGGCCAAACCACTGCATGTTGAAGAGCATGCCTCAGATTAAAAAGAGACAGATGACATTAAACAGGCATGAGGAACAGCTCTGAAATCCAATGATAGAGCTGTAGAAGAGCAAGTTTGTTTCCAGGATTAGAACCAGGTCCCTCTCTGGGGACTAAGGAAATAATATCACCGGAGAACTTGTCTTTTTCCTTTTCAGCCAGCGTTGTGTCTCTTCAGATATAACTTCAGCTGTCCTAGACCCCATTTTTGCCATCAGCAGACTTCCATACCATTCAACAAGCTGAGATTAGAAGGCAAGTAGAATGAAAAAAAAATTTTTTTTTTGATATCACGAAAGCTTTCCTCTGAAATATCTTATGAAAGCCTGGAAGTCTGGGAAGAAGTTGAGCAGAGGGTTGGAGACACCACTGATTTTTCTCAAGTGGGATGTATAGTGTCACCATGACAACACTGCTTCACTGAGGAAATACAGAAACCAGCACCATGGGCTTCCCAGCATCGATATTAGCAAGCCATCTGGGTAGACAACATGGTGGCTGAGAAACAGCACATAATGGAGATGAAATGGTTTGAGGCATTGGGTACCTGACTCCGTTTTGATATGCACAGGTTGCTCTGAATATATAGAAAGAACATTTGTAAAGAGAGATATTGGTCAAATATCTTGTCATTTGGCAATACGCATCTTTTTTCCCTAAAAATCTTATGCTTTCCTATACATTTCTTCCAACTTCATTTTTTACCTCTGATTATATCCTATTCATTGAGAACTCACCACAAATGTTATATTAAGTTATAGTGTTGATATTCAAAGTGTTTTTTAACTTTTATTTTCACAAATTCTATTTCTATTCTATTAAGTGTAAATATTCTGTTTTACAGTATATTCATTGATTTTGTCTTCTAACATGTAATGAACTCTATGGACTATAATTATATTTGTATTAGTATCTCCTTAAACTTAGGTGTTTTTTCTTAAGATTTAACCAGATTATGACAGCATAACAATTGTGGAGGAAGAAACTTAAAATTAATAAGATTTCAAGGCTAGAATAAACTCATGAATCATTGATAGTGATGATTTTGTAGCTATAAATCACCCATATTTTCAAAAACAAGTGAAAATGATAGCAAAACATAGGATGTTATGCAATAAAATGATATACAAAGTATTAAAATATGAATTGGGATTAAAAAAGCCAACATGCAAAGCAATATTCAAATAATTATCATATATATTAAATCTGACTTGATTTTCAGAAAATCCTAGGAAGTAAGCATTATCCTTTTGCTTACTTTAAAAACAGAAAACAAAAGAGATTTTTGATTTTGTAATGTGTAAACTGGACTTGTTTTAACTTTGTGCTCCTATATATAGATTATTTTTTCCTATACTACAGCTTAGGTTACACACTGTCTATAATGTCCTCAAGTGTATTTGCTGTGCAAAAGCAACTCCTGAAGGTCAGGACTCCTGAGTTTGTCCCAGACAAGGAAATTTATCACAAGCCTGGAGGACAGGGTAACCTTGTAACACCAAGCAGCTGACTAAGGCCCTGTGTTATTTATCCTTCCTGCCTCCCTCTGGTCACAAACAACAGAAGAAAGCTTTGCTAGCTTGAATGCTATCTTTGCTGAGGTCAAGCAGATACCCGGATCTAGAAACATTTGAAACTCTGACTATGCACTGAAGATCAGCAGCCATTATAATGTCAGGTCACAAGCATGGGCAAACTGAGGAACTGCCAGCTTCCCAGACCCTCCACACCTAAAATGTATAAAAGTCCAGTGTTGTGAACCTGAGACAGTCATTTTCCTCACATAGTCACTCAGCCATGTGGAAGTGATCACAGGCTATCTCCAATCCAGCCAGGTGCAGTGTTTCAGACTCTCTTTCTCCCCTGGTTAATAAAACCCTTTATCTAAACTAAAAGACTGTCTTTGTCTCAAATTCTGCTACCAGATGCTGCTGCTCTGTTTTGCTCTGAGACAGCCTTGTCAGTGAGCCCTGGCCACCAACAATAAATCTACGTGTTTCCTGAGGGGTGCCATGGGTTTGTCATTCAAAAACTTTACAGAACTGAGATACTACACGAGTATCCTCTAACAATCATTTTGATTCACTATACCTTGGCAATTAAACTGTTTCTAATACTTTTTTAAAATTCATAATATCCAAACGTGGTTTTGCCCAAAAGGTTGAATTTATAATACACTCTTATTTCCAATCGAAAATTGACCTAGATTTTGTGTAATAAAAAGGCAGAAAATAAGCTCAATTGATTATTTATAGTTAAGTTGTTCTGTTCTGGAATTAGATGAAAAGAGACTGGTTAGTGGGAGGAAACTTGAATGTAAGAGAGAACACATCTTTAATGTGGAGTGTATCTGAAGAACTCTTACTTAAGACATCTATGAAAATGGTCTCACCTCCATTCACTCTAGTCCAAACAGTTTCCTGACAGTCTGAGTGCTTTAGTAACAGCATCAAAATCTGTCAAGCATTCAAAACCAATTACACACAGGATGTCAAGTGTTTTTATGCCAGCTGTCCTTTCAATCCTCAGGGATTCCCACTGTCCACTTTCAGTTTAAATATATCTTTCTATTTTGAGTTTATCGCCTAGTACTATTCTAGATTCCTCTCACTATTTAGCAGAAATGACTTATTGCATGAGCTACAATTGTAGGGCAAGAAGAACATCTTTCTAAATCCGTTATGTATTCAAAATTTAAATGTCATTGTTTTCTAATAAAATTTTAGGCATGGTATGCAGTATCATTATGGTCATAGAATGGCACCATTATCTCTTTTTCAAATCAACAGACTAAAAATGTGGAAGCTAGTAACTAAGATGAATTAATTATTTAAATAAGTTAATAAAATTACTTTGGAATAGTTTCAAACAATAGCTACTCTGTGCACATTATTTTAAACATTTAACATCTGTAGTGCAAATCCAAGGAGGTGGTGATGATGTCTCAGGTAATTGGGTTCCTGGCACCTGTGTGGGAGAGTTGAGTTGTTGCTGGCTCAGCTCCCAGCTTTGATCCCTTGGCTACTGCAAGCATTTGGGGGAATTAATCTGTCTGTGTAAAGTCTGTGGACACTTTCTTCCCTCTATCTCAATCTTTCTCTCTCTTCTCAAATAAATAAGAAATTTTAAAAGAGAGTTTCAGATGACATAATCCTAAATCATATTGGTCAATAATAATATCAACTGCATTAATCAACAGTGTTAACAGATTAATTGTTCTTTATGCTTTTGAAATATTATCCAGTAATATACAATGCTAACACAAGTAATTAATTGCCTCCATTTGCAAAGTATTGCATGTATCCACTATTAAGTCCTTTCTGAAGAAAGCATAATAATGGAATTCAGAGAATGCCGATTCTGAAACCTTTTTAGGCTTATCCTCACATTTACACTCAAAAGGGTACTGTATTCAATTTCCACAAATGATTATTTTAAGGGCATAATTAATAAAATTGAAAGATATATTGATCATAACATAAAATTTAAAAATTTGAATATAATTTTTCTAGTAAATAATTATCTTCCTATTAACAAACTTAAAACACACTTAGGGATCCAAAGATAACTTCTTTCTGAGAATATCAGGTAAGCCTACATTAGCAAGCTGAAACAAATACAGTCTTGAAGGTACCTAAAGGGGCCGGCCCGGCATGGTAGCCTACCCGGTAAAGTTCTCACCCTGCATGTGGCCGGATCCGTACAGATAATGGTTTGTGTCCATGGTCCAATTCCCTGCCTGTGGGCTGGGAAAGCAATAGAGGACAGCCAAAGCTTAGGACCCTGCACCTACCTGCGAGGCCCCAGAAGTAGCTCCTGGCTTTGGATTGACTCAGTTCTGGATTTTGTGGCTATTTGAGGAGTGAATCAGTGGATGGAAGATCTTCTTATCTGTGTCTCCCCTTTCTGTCTATCTGACTTTCCAATAAAAATAAGTAAAAAATCTTTTAAGAAAAGCACCTTTAAGGATGGCGACACCATTATAATCTTAGAAGTATGTATATATCCTGAATTTTAGTTCCTCGTTTTATAGGGTACACTAATTTTCTCTTGTTCTGTAGTCTATTTCTTCATTTTGTTGATGGTTTTGTTTGCTGTATACAAGCTCCTTAGTTTGAAGTAGATTCATTAGTTTACATTGGCCTTGATTGTCTGCATGTTGGTGAACTTGGATACCATTATATTCAGTGAAATGAACCAAGTTCAACAGGACAAATATCATATGTTTTCTCTGATATAAGACAATAGTCATTAAAATACAAAAGAGATATGTACATAGGTAAAAGTGTATAATTACATATTCTTATAGATGAACAATCAAGTGGATACTAGCATACTGGGAATTGAAGCTATATTGTGGTATTCACCTCTACTCCTAATAACAGGAGGAATTCCAACAAAACTATCAAATAAAGCTTCACAGCATGATAGTGTATATGCCACATTTCCAGTAGCTACAATCTCACGATACACTTAAAAGCAGAATTTTGGACTTGTTACTTTTGCTGAAGGACTATACTAATGTAACAATATAAGGAAAACAGTAGGAAAGGAAAGAGAAAATAAGAAGAGAGAGGAAAATCTTGCATATATACAAAACAGTATCATAGAAAATAATAACAATACAAAAATAGAGTACATGAATAATTCAAACAACGGATTTGTCCTTCTTGTGATGAATGTTCAATTGAATCTTTTCTGAAGATTTTTATCTTGAAAATAGCTGTAGTTTCCTTCATAACATTAATAAAAAAATGGTTTTCACTCATAAAAATATCATTTAAAAATGGAAGAGATAAAGAGCACTTAGATTATAAATATAGATTCAGTAAATTGTGATGTGTAGGGAAAAAGCACCTCAGAGCAGGTGTTATGCATTAAAATGGCGATGGGAAATGTTTGCGTTTAATTTGAATTTTAAAAATGTTATTAATGAGGTCCCAGTGCAGTAGCCTAGCGGCTAAAGTCTTCTCAGGACATAATAAGTTGGGATTCCATGTATGCGCCGGTTCTAATCCCAGCAGCCCCGCTTCCCACCCAGTTCCCTGGTTGTGGCCCGGGAAAGAAGTCAAGAATGTCCCAAAGCCTTGGGACCCTGCACCCACATGGGAGACCCAGAAGCTTTGGGTTGGCTCAGCCTCAGTCATTGATGACACATGGGGAGTAAATCATTGGACAGAAGATCTTCCTCTCTGTCTCTCCTCCTCTCTGTATATCTCACTGCAAAATAAACAAATCTTTAAAAAAAAATTAATGAAAGAAACCTAAAATTTTAGATTGTACTGTTAAGAGATATCACTAAGGTTTCTAATAATTAGTGACATAATTAGAATTCTTCCTTAATGAATCTTATCAAGTTGCAACGTGATGATATATGTGTGTATACTATATATATACTGTAATATATATACTATATATTTTATATATATATTTAAATATATATAGATAGATATGGAATGAAAAATATAACAGAAGAAGGCAAGATGGCGGTATATGGTGCAGACAAGTTTGAAATGACAGAGAATAATTAGCCAGATTGAAATACAGATGGCAGATTCTTGGAAAAGATAGAAGACAGTCCCATGGTGGAGGGGTACCTGGAGACTCTTGGCCATGGAAAACAGTGGTGGAAGTGGAGTGATGTTCCAGTGAGCAAATAACCCAGCAGACGTTGGGAAGTGGAAATCTGAACTTCGACAACAGCCAGAACGCCAGTGGGATCCAGAGCTGCAGCAGCAACCATGTGAGAAAGAGAATTCCCAGAGCTCAGGAGGTGAACACAAAGAATTGACTCTCCTGCTAATTTGTTCGATCAGACCAGGAGCAAAGATGGAGCAGTAGACTCCAAAGGTCAGTGCAGGAAATAAGCTGATCTCACAGCCCAGAGCACCACCAGTGCTGCATGATGCACCCTCTTGTGTTTTGGGACAAAGCACAAAGACACAAAGACACACACACACAAAGCTCAAAGAAAGCACCTCTTCCAGACGTGAATTACAAATGATTAAAAATAATCTCTTGACAGAGAAAACCTACAATGCCTACCAAAACCAAGCCAAAGAACAATCCATTGCTAAAATGACAGGATCAAACTGCCACATATCCACATTAACCATGAATGTAAATGGCTTAGACTTAACAATCAAACATAATGTATTGGTAGACTGGATCAAGAAAAGAAAACCCATTTATCTGTTGCCTATAGGAAACATATCTCACCAACAAAAATCAGTGGAAACTGAAAGTGAAAGGATGGAAAAAGATATTCCAAGACTAATGGAAAGGAAAAATGAGCTGGTATAGCCATTCCAATATCAGATAATATAGACTTTGATGTGAAAAATATTAAGAGATGAAGAAGGACATCTTGTAATGATCAAAGGGTCCATCCATCAAGAAGAGATTACCATAATCAATATATATGCACAACATGCCAAGGAATTTTGCTACATGAAATAAATATTAATGGATTTAAAGGGAGAAATACATTTCAATATAATAATAGAAGGGAACCTTAACACCCCACTAACAGCAATATACAGATCAGCAAGACCTCTACTCGCCAAAGAAACAACATAATTCACCAGGACACTAGAGCAAATGGACTTCCTTGATATCTAATAAATTTTTCATCCTACATACAGAGAATACACTTTTTTCATCAATACTAGCTTTCTCAGGCCAAAACCAAGGAGCTGAATAGGAAGCGGGAGCTCCTGGGGTTAGAACTGGCACCCAAAAGGGATCCTGGAGAGGACTTAAACCCATAGAGTACTGCATCAGGCTCTTCACTGCTAAAATTTAGCAAACTTTCGAGACAAATTTATAATAATTCTCCAAAATTTTTCTAAGTAACAAAAAGAGAGGCAATCCTTTGAAACACTTTCTGTGAAGCCAATATCACCTTAATACCAAAGCTAGATAGAGATACAAGAGAAAAACAGAACTATGGACTAATATCCCTGATTAACGTAGGTTCAAAGATCCTCAACAAAATACTAGCCAACAGGATTCCACAGTACATCAGGCAGATCCTTCACCAGGACCAGCTGGGATTTGTCCTTGGCATGGCAGAATAGTTTAACATTACAAATCAATAAATGTGATACAGCACATCAACAAATTGAAAAATAAAAACCACATGACAATCTCAATAGATGCAGAGAAGGCATCTGAAAAAATCCAACACCACTTCAAGCTAAAAACCTTAAGTAGGACAGGCATAGAAAGAACATTCCATAACACAATCAAATCAATACATGAAAAGGCCAACACTAGCATCATATTAAATGGGGGAAGATTGGAAGCTTTTCCGCTAATATCTGGAACTAGACAGAGTTGTCTAATCTCACCATTGCTATTCAAGTAGACTATTAGAATTCTTTGCCAGAGTTATTAGCCCCCTCCCAAAAAAACTAAAGGAATTTAAATTGGAAATGAGGACTTGAAATTATCTCTATATGCTGATGACAGGACTCTATGTAGGAGAACCAAAAAACTCAGTCAAGAGACTATTGAAACTCATAAGATACTTCGGCAGGGTAGTAGGATAGAAATTAGTGAACAAAAAATGATGGTGCTATTATGCACAAATAACTCCTTGGCTGAGAATGAAATTGTAAGTACAGTTCCCTTTAAAATAGTGAGAATGAATCTTAAATATCTAGGATTAAAGCTAACTAAATATGTGGAAGACCTTTATGATGAAAACTATAAAATATATTTAAAAAATTAGAAGACATTAAAAGAGGGTGATACCATGTTCCTGGATTGGTAGGATCAACATCATCAAAATGCTCATATTAACAAAAGAAGTATACAGATTCAACCAGATCCCAATCAAAATCCCAACAACATTCTTCTCAGAAATAGAAAAGAAGATACAAGAGTTCATCTGGAAACACAACAGACCATGAACAGCCAAAGCTATCCTGAAGAGTAAAAATCAAGCTGGAGAGACCATAATTCCACACAATAAGATATACTACACAGCAGTGGTTATCAAAATAGTCTAGTATTGGTGCAAAAACAGAGATCAATGGAATAGAATACACACACCAGAACAAAGCTTATAATTGTATAGCCAACGAATCTTTAACAAGAAACCTGAAACAATCCAAGGAAAAAGCCTGATCTCTTCAACAAATGCTATTCATACCATTGGACAGCAGCCTGCAGGAATAAGAAACAAGACCCCCGCCTGTTAACTTTTACAAAATCAGCTCTAAATGTGTCAAGGACCTAAATGTGTAACTTGAAACCATCAAACTATTAGAGGAAAACATAGGAAGCACTCTCCAAGATATAGGAATGGGGAAAGATTTCTTGACAAAGAAACCGAAAGCACAGATAGGCAGAAGAATAATTACAAAACTAACATACAATCAGACCAAATTATTTCATGATGAATACAATAAGGTGCCTGCTCAGAAATGTTTTAATTCTGTTGTTTTCAAGTATTGCATATTCATTCTTCTTTCTCAAGAAAAGTTACACACTGGATGTTGAACTAAAATTGTTATTTTTAGGAAATAACTAATACAGGTAGTCATTTGTGACTTATACAAGCTTCTGTAATTTGATTTTTAAAAATGTAATTCTTGGGCCTAGCATCCAGAAGAGGCAAAGATGCCTGTGTCAGATTGGCTTAGTCCTGGCCCTTGTGATCACTTGGTGAGTGAATCAGCACGGGGATCTTTCTGTCTCCTTACCTCTGTACATCTGACTTTTCAACCAAAAAATAATTAACAATAAAAAAAGCAAATCTTGCAATACATATACAACTGCTGCATATTTTATTGGCTGGGCTTAGAATGTTTTAATAGAATTGTGAAGGGCCAAGACTGTGTGATGTCAGTACTCAAATTTGTACTGTGTTTTGTTTTACATATATATCACATTTTGACATTTATATAGCTTATATAAACCTGAAATTCTTTGCTTTAATTTTAACCTGTTCAACTCCACAAATTAGGCAGGAATAGCTAATATAACTAAGCTATTTAAGCAAAATTACTGTTTGATACTTGGTGCATAAAAATAGTAAGTATAACATTTAAACCATGTATAAGGTATTAAGACAACTGTGAAATTATTATCCATTGTAATGATAATCTTACCATAGTCATTGAAAGTACTTCTGCTTAATAATATATTTACTTTGTTCCTACTGCCTGCCTCTCTCTTCCTGCTTTTCAGTAATCACTGAGGCACACACTTCTACATGCTTTATATTTTTATTCTTAATGGGGCACAGAGGAAGGGATGCAAGGTGAGGAAAGAGGGAGATCTATGGTTTCCTGCTCAAGGGTCTGAAGTTGAGGCTGTTCCTTACAGACATCTGGAGCCAGGAATTAAAACTGAAGGATCATAACTGGTAACTCATAGACAACAGACTTGAATCAGCATTAGACAATAGTAAAACTACAAAGGAATGGGGGGGAATCAGGAGCAATCCTGACACCTTCTTAACAGGGTCATATGCATCGAGCAGAGGGGCGGACCCCAGAGTGGTGCAGAGGGACAGGAGGAGGCTTGTATCCCAAACCTGAAGACTGCCAGATCCTCACCAAGGACTATAAGTACGAGCACCGAGGACTACATCCCTGCTGCCAAGGAGACCACGGTGCCTTTGGAGGCCAAGAGCTCTGAGGTCACCCAACCCCATTTGGATCTACCTCAGGGGATGGAAGAAGCCCAAATCCTGCCTTGCAGGATCCAAGGTCATCAGAACAACAGTCAGGAGCCCTGAGTGTTCCACACAAACAGAAGAACAGTTAACTTCCTTCGGGACTAGGGAGGGGAACTTTCTCCGGTCCTCCCTTGGTTCCAACTTTGGGTCCCCACCCTCTCTGGCAATGACCATCAAGATTGCTCCAGAAACTCCTCAAAACAAACAAACTAGAATAGATAGAGAACAACAAGGAAAGCTTAGAAACAGACAGGAAACAGTCAGCGTGGATTCACTTATACCTCACTAGGTGGGACCCAAAGATTACTTACTCCTCACTAGGGTATTGAAGATTTCTCTGCACATCCCTCCTAAAACTGCTCACCTAAACTATTGACACATGTCTTGTTAGAATTATAAGCCAGTTTAGACTACCCGAAAAAAAGCCAGGTTCAGCAAAATCATGCTTCAACACCATAAAATGCTAAATGCTAAATAAAAAATAGACACAACACAGCTGAATAGTAATCTATACCCATTTTAAGGTGTATAGAACCTGGTTGTATATAAACTAAAATTGAAATGTCAATGAAGAAGTCACAGGATGTGGTTCAGAACTTGCATTTTTCTTAACATATTGGTTACTCAATACCATGTCGATTAATTCCATAACGTTATAAATTGTTGTTGATGTTATATCGGGGCTTTTAATTGAACAGGATGATACTCTGCCAGCTTTACCTTCAGACCAGAGATGGTCTCCCCAAGAAACCGCTGAACTTATCTGGACAATAAGATGCTGGACTCTATGCTTGGTATATGCTTGCAATGAAAGCATCTCAACTGATCTTGAACTGTGGTAATGCAACAAGGTGGAGGAATCCACCATTGGGGGAGGGTTTGGGGAGGAGTGGAAATCCCAGTGCCTATAAAACTGTGTCACATAATGCAATGTAATTTGAAAAAAACCTGAATCTTCCTTGTGCAGAGTAGGATCCATTGAGTCTGACCACCATCCACTGCTTTTCATGGTACACATTTATAGGAAGTTGCAATCAAGTGTAAGCTGTATCTTGAACCCAAGCACTGTGATATTTAATAAGTGTCCAAGGTGACTTTTTAATTAGCATTTGTCTTCTCATCCCTACTTTTGTCTATCTTTTGTTTCCACAAAATGATATAATGCACAAATAATATTTTCAAGAACTTTTTGGTAAACATTGTATTTCATAGAATCAATTGCATCGTTGATAAGACCGTTACATACATCATTTTCTTGCACAGTTGCGCTGTTTTCCCTTGTGTTAATTTATCATAATTTGCTATTTTATATTTGACATACTCTGAAGAGGTTTTTCAATGAAAAGTCTATAATGAATACCTTTTTTAGATCATATATACTCACATTTTTTCCCCTGGGAAATGGATTAGAGTAAAAATTACTGTTCACTTTAATGAAAGTGCTTAGATAGAGCTGATATAGTTTCATAAACTAAAATTTTCCAAAACTTTCTGTTATATTTCAAACTTCTTAACTATGAATAATCCATTATTTGTAAAGTGGTAACTTACTGTACTCTTAATTTTCACGCTTCTGCTCACTTCATGGGTTTATGCCTTTTCATGTATTTATCATTTATTTCCTCATCTTTTAAAATAAAATTTCATCATATTTTGTAGTTCTTATGTTAATGCAGCAGTGTTCCAAAATGATATCTAAATATCTGTATTTGCATGTTTATATGTATAAATATATATGTATACATGTACATATGTGTGTATACATACATATACACACAGTTATACACATACATATGCCAATAGAGTAAAATTACAAATGTTGATGAAGGTGAAAGTACAGCATTGTTGTGGTAAACACTTGTTGGTGGAGGTGTAATTTAGCATAAAAATTCTAGAAAGCGGTAGATTCTCATAAAATGAGTTATACATGTATCATATGATCTAATGAGCCTCATCTGGGCATATACAGAGGAAATGGAATCAGCTTACAAAAAGAAACTACATGTGGGCCCAGCATGGTAGCCTAGTGGTTAATGTCCTCACCCTGCACGTGGAGCCGGGATCCCATAAGGGCAGCAGTTCATGTCACTTCCCACCCAGCTCCCTGTCTGTGGCCTGGGAAAGTAGTAGAGCATGACCCAAAGCCCTGGGGCCCTGCAGCCACATGAGAGACCCAGAAGAGGCTTCTGGCTTTAGATCAGCTCAGCTCCGACCACTGTGGCCTCTTGGGGAGTGAGTCATCAGATGGAAGACCTTCCTCTCTGTCTCTCCTTCTCTCTGTACATCTGACATTCTACTACTAATAATAATAATAATGAAAGAATTACATGCATTCTGACATAGTATGACTATTCACAACAGCTAGGATATGGAACCAATATATGTATCAGTAAATGAATGAATGAACAAAGAGAAAATGGTACATATATAAATATGCACTACACACTCACACACACATATATGTATATAATCCATAAATAGACAAATGAATTTCTAATATTTGCAATAAAATATTTGGTACTGTAAGACTTAAAGTAAAATAAGTGAGGCATAGACTTACACCACATGTTATCAGCCAATTTAAAATTTAAAAAAAAATGAAAAGTGGAGTTGATATGTATGTGAAATAGTGATTGCTGGCTGTTGGGGAGGGTGAGCATAGCAGAACGGGGAGGTAAGACAACAGATATGGAAACACAGTTACATGGAATATATACCAACACAGTGGATTGCCAATATTTCAAACTACAATAAAAATACAGTATTATTTATTTTATGAAAAATCATCACAAAGGAGGTTGCAAACATAAAACGCAAAAGTGAATTACTGTGACTTATTTAGTAAGCAGTGTATCAATATCCCCACAGATATGATCCAGATGACTTCAAAAAGTTTGTCAAAATTTGAATTCAAATCTAAGTTTATTTTGACACAAATCTTTGAAAATTCAGGTATTGTTTTCCCCTAATGCCCATTTGTATGACATTTTAATAGATCTCTCATGCACTTCTTATATATTAACCAAAAATACGTAAAATTCCTGTCTTTGCCTTTAAGCAATATTCTGCTTTTTTTTCACATTTTGATTTTTCTTTTTCTTTTAAGGTCTGTGGGAGATTGTCCCGGGATCTCTGCATACTTAGCATGTGGGAGTTCATAAAGACACTATTTACCATGTCCCTGGGTGACCCCCCAGGCAATGGTCTTGGCACACTGAGACCTCAACCTGACCTGACCACTGAACATACAGGCGAGAGCAGTGGGCTGTGCCCCAGTTTTTCTTCTCTGTTCATGGATGAGCTTCCTTGATAAACAACTCTGAGAACTCAGTGTAGTCCCACATTACGTGCCAAGCATATGTGGTGTACATGACCTGTAGGATATCTGTCAGCCATATGTGATGAATGTGATCTGCAATAGGATCGGAGGGCCCAGAGAGATTCAGCTGCCTTCTGGGGAACTGCAGTGCCACTGTTGGGTGAGACGAATGTCAGGTGATGCCTCTCTGCCTTCCTCTTTTCTTGGGCTATAAAATAGTGTGCATGCTTTGCAATAAACAGACATGCTTGACTAGACTGTCTCCAGGGGTTCTTGCTGAGGAGCACCATTGCTGCAGACCCTCAGTGGTTGCAGGGGTCTCTGGTCAGAACCAGGTGCTGAGAACTGGCACCCGAGCAGGGAACTGGAGCCATCAGGTAAGCAAGGATGAGGCCCATCTCTACCTGGTGAGCGGGATACTTCTCCCCATTAGTTAGCTCTTGGCAGGACCATTCTCTGTCAGAGGCCCCAGCCGAAGCACAGATCAGGGGTTTGTTAAGGCTTGCTGTCAGAACCCCCAAGAAAGAAATATTTATTTTTTATGGAAAGGCAGATTTACAATGAGAAGGAGATACACAAAGATCTTCCATCCACTGATTCATTGCCAATGTAGCCACAATACCTGGAGCTAAGCTGATCCAAAGTCAAGAGCCCAAAGATTTTTTCATATTTCCCAATTCAATGCAAGGTCCCAAGGCCTTAGGTCATCCTTTACTGCTTTCCCAGGTTACAAGCAGGGAGCTGGATGGTAAGTGGAGCAAGTAGAATATGAACCTGTGCTCATATCTGATCCCAGCTCATTCAAGGTGAAGATTTAGCCACTAGGCTATCGCTCTGGGCCCTAATTGTTGAATTTTGGCAGAGAAAATTGTGACCTTCAATTGCAAAACTTTATTACAGGAATGATGCGTATTTGTCACTAATTAAACATCTACTGCATTTATGAATTAAAGGCACAGGGAATATGAAGATTCAAACAAACACAGTGATAACATTGGCAGTGCTATTGATGTCTTATTTTGTGACGTTTGTGTTTGTATATGGGTAAGGAAGACATGCTGGATCTCTAGCAATGTGACACCTACAATGTCATGATTCACTTAAACAGAAGAATGAGGGACTAGTGTTGACGCTGAGAGAGTATACCATCGTAAATACACAGGGGAAGCAGCTGGGAGGAGGAGAAGTGGGAGGATGGAAGGGAAAATCCCTGAGCCTATAGAACCGTATCAAGAAAAAGTAAAGTTAAAAAAAAATAATAATAAAATGAAATCAGGCCCGGTGTGGTGGACTAGCGGCTGAAGTTCTTGCCTTGCATGCACCAGGATGCCTCCCATATGGGCGCCGGTTCTAATCCCAGCAGCCTTACTTCCCATCCAACTCCCTGCTTGCGGCCTGGGACAGCAGTCAAGGATGGCCCAAAGCCGTGGGACCCTGCACCCGTGTGGGAGACCTGGAAGAGCTCCTGACTCCTGGCTTTGGCTCATCTCAGTTCCAGCTACTGGGGTCACTTGGGGAGTGAATCATCTGATGCAGGATCTTCCTCTGTATATTTGCCTTTCCAATAAAAATAAGTAAATCTTCAAAAAAATCATAAAATAAAATAAAAATTATAAATAAGAAGAATCACAGATACAGCTGGATTTACTTCTGAAAGATAAATCTTATGAAAAGCTGAAATTAATGGGACTTCATTAGATGCTGTAATTGTGCCTAGCTGACAGCATCTAGATCTGAGCAGCAGGCATTTTAACTAATCCTGATGAAAAGTGGCAATGTCTCTGAGATTATTCAAAGCATGGCTTAAGGTGACTACCACAATTACAGGCTCCGTTTTTTCAGAAAAATTTTCTGCAAACTGTAAAAGCTTAACCAAATGTTAGCAACTTGACAGGGAACACCTGCAAAGGGAATATTTTCTATCTAAATTACTATTCTATAGACCAAATAATATTTAATCTTTTAAAATGTGATGGTGATTCAGAGCAGATAATATTGAAATGCATGTTTTCCAGACGACAGGTACTGAAACCTATTAAACCAAATATCCTAGGCTGTTACTTTTCCTCTACGATGGGTAATGGGAGGTGGGTGATGAACTTGTGACTGATCTCTTTTCTCAGACATCATTTCCTGGCTCTGTCTGTACTCAGTAAGATGTAATATTGTACTCCTGATAATAGGTATTTGTTACTTAGCAGGAATTTCTTCTGGTTGAAATTCCATGAAATTTATGGTTAATACATCTACACATTCTTTCCAGAAATAAGCATGATATACTAGATGAAATAATACTAATTGCTGTGAAAATTTTTAAAAATTCATATCAAAATACAAGTTCACTCTTAATTTCTTCAGATGTCTGGGGTTTAAGTGATACTGCCTGACTCCTTGCTATGAGTCATTGAAAATAAACTCCTATATCCACCCAAGTCAGATATGGTTGATTGGTTTGTTATGTATTAGGAACATGGAGTCAGGGTGTTTTGTTTTGGTTTGGTTTGTTTATTTATTTATTTATTTTTGTATTTCCATAGCAATACCAGCTTGATTTATGTCTCTAGGTTCAATCACTACAACGCAATTTCACTGTTTATGGTAGCTATATAGCTAATCATTTCCTTTGTCATTTAAAGTCAAGGAAAGAAGAGATGCCAGGAAATCGCTTTTCCTTTAGAACAGGGAGAAAGCCATTTTTTGTATCCAGGTATATTTGGATTTTAGATAGTTTGAGATAGATAGATAGATAGATAGATAGATAGATAGATAGATAAATAGATAGATAGATAGGTAGATATAGATAGACAGACAAAATAAGAGCTAGGGAGAGAGAGAAAGAGAGAAAGAAAGGGAAGAAAGGAGGGAGGAAGGAAGGAAGAAAGAAAGCAAAAAAGAAAGACATTGATCTTCCATCTTCTACTTCACTCCCTAAGGGCTCACAACAGGTGGAACTGACCACTCTGAAGTCGGGACCCAAGAACTCTGTCCAGATTTGCGATGTTGGTAACTGGGGATCGAGTACTTGGCAATCAACCCTTGCTTTTCAGAATGCACAGTAGCAAGAAGCTAGCTTGCAAGAGAAAATGGAATTGATTTACTTCAGTCCACTATTGCATCTCCACAGCTGGGTCAAAAAAGATACATTGATTTACTTAGCTTTTTAAAAATGAATCTTACACCTTTTTACATTTGCACTGATGAATTGCATTTGAAAATTTACATTAATTATTTTGGGAAATGTTTTTCACTAACATTTTTTTTTTTTTGTCCTAACAAGAAATAAAGCCAAGTGTTGGCATTTGAACGACAAAGTGCTACTCTGATTCAGGTTCTGCTCACCTCATTAAAATAGATGTCAATATTTTTCTACATCTTAGAATATTCATAAATTTGTTTTAATTTTTTTCCTGAAACTCAAAGGCTTGAGTTTTTGATCTTCGTCTGATATAAAAATTCAGTGAAGCAGCTGACCAATATTCATGCTTCCCTAAATCACTTTAATACCCTTAACTGTAATTTTACTACCTTTATTAATAATATTTCAATTTTCTCATCTGTGAAATTATTGGGTTGTCCTATATCTCCAAATATGAGTACTCACACTGTACAACAGCTCTCATACTGTGCTGTTCAATCTTTGTATTGCACATGTCAGCCTCCCTGAAAATGTATTTCCTTTCTTCATTCAAAGATAAAATTTAGAGATATTGTTAAATACTTTCTGTTTCTTTATAATGCAGTATGGTTATTATCTAATTTCCTCCAAGTGCCCACTGTTTCTGATCACTTATTACAAGCAAATCTATTGGCTACCAGTTATATATATATATAACTGGTTATATATATATATGTATATATATATGTAATTGCTGTTTTAACAGTCAATGAACAAAGGGTAATATTTACTTCATCTGCAGTGTTATTTCTATGATCTATTTAGTTGTATGTAATTTTATAACAACAGAAATTGCTTTATATAAGATTGCTTCTAATATTTTTTTTCATTTTAAAAAAGGATTCATTTTATTTCTGTTTTAAATGCAGAATTACAGTGAGAAGGAGAGACAGATATTCTTTCCATTTGCTGTTTCATTGCCCAAATGGCCCGAACTGAGATAATCCCAAGCAAAGAGCCTGGAACCTCTTACAGATCCCCTGCATACAGGCCATCTGAAGTAGAACAGGTGGGGATATAAATTGCCTCCCATACACGCCAATGTCTCAAGCAGAGGCTTAACCTCCAACAGCACAGTACAGTGCCATTTTTTTTCTTTTAAATTCCTAAGTTAGTTGTATTGAATTTGTAATATTTAGTAAACACTTTTAAAAGGAAAAAAAATACTGGAATACATGCAAATCTAAGACTTACTGTTATATAGCAAGTGTAACTTTCAATTCAGGAATCAAAAAGTTGTTAGCATTTTCACAACTTGAAACAAAAATAATCTACTTCATTTTTAACACTGATAAATTTAAATTGGAACATAAATGAATCAAATGTGTTAGAAATAATTAGTTTTCAAAAATCCATTTAGCTGGTGCCGGTGAGGTGGCACAGCATGTTAGTTCTGCACCTGTGTTATGAGCATCCCATATGATTGCTGGTTCACGTTTGAGCTACTGCACTTTGATGCACTTTCCTGCAATGCCTGGGAAGTCATCAGAAGACGGAACAAATCTTTGAGACTTTGTACCTACATGGGAAACCTGGAAGACTCTAATGGCTCCCAGCCTCACACACAGAGAGAAAGATCTTCCATCTGTTGACTTACTGTATAAATGGCCACCATCCCTGGAACACAGCTGATCTGAAGCTGCCTTGGTAAGCTATTAGAGAGTAAACCAGTAGATTCAACATTCTCTCTTTCTCTCTCTCATTCTGGTTCTCCTTCTCTAGCTCTGTATAATTTTTTCAGAATAATTAATTCAAAAAAATACCATCTAACTTTGGTTTCAGACTCAAAATACTATTTCATTTCAACTATTATCTTGAATTTCTCTGAAAAACAGATGGTTTCCATCTGAGGCAGAGGAAAAAAACAATAAATTTTATGAAAAAAAAGTGTCACTTGTAAGTTTGTAAAACCGTATACATGTGATTTTTAACATGTCTTACAATTATTTTCACATCAATCTTTGAGCCTCTCTGTAAGTGGAGTCAATGTTATTTAAATTAAAAAAAATGCAAAACAAAAACAAAATTAAAAAAAATACTCACTGGTTTAAAAAATATCCAGTCTTACCGATTTATTGTCTTGCTTTCACTCTCATTGCATTTTAAACTACCTCACCACAACCTTTCAGAAAAAGACCTTTTTTATATTCAGTAAATGTCCAGAGTCAAAATAAGTTCATTAATATTTTATTAAAGGTGTAAGGAAATTCAGACAAGCAATTCAGATCTTTGGCTTAAGGATAATAATTGAAATACAGCTTAGAAAAATCAAAAGTATTGCAATACTGTATTTGTCTACTAATATATTACTGCATATTGAGGTGACTTATTCCTGAGACAATTTGTCCCTCTCCATTGAATTTCTATATTTTTGAATCTCTGGGTATATATTCAAATATCCAAAATGGTGACTATATTCTTTATTTCTCCTATCTTGCTTCAACCAGTAATTTAAAATATTTTAATTCAGATAATATTTAACTATAGATTATCTTTTCTCCATGCAACATTCATTATGACATTTCATGTGTGAGCTAGTATTTTGTATTATTCTTTTTTGTTATCTGAGAGGAATAAATATAACACTTGGTTATCAAGTAAAATAATAACTAAATAGCCATGAACTAAAGAAGAAAATTATAAAGTTCATTGATAACATGTTATTTGTCAAATTATTGTTAGTATTAAGGATTTAAAAAAAGAGAACTTCAAATACTGAATAGGTTTCAGTTTATCTTCATAGTCTCGGCTTCTGTAATCCTCATGCTACATACCATTGTTTCAAGAGTCAGTTTTATACTACATTATTTGCCTGTATATCACAATATTTCTTTTCAGAGTAACCTCTAACTTCTTGTTCATGTCATATGAGCATTCCACAAGATTCTTTTAATAGCAACAAAAAGATTTTTATTTTAGATAACAGTTCTATAATATTTAAAAATATTTGGGCTTTTTAACTAAATAATTACAAATCCAATTGGTATATGAGAAACCTCAAAAAGATTAAGGAAAAATATAATTATGAGATAAGCTTAGGATGAATGTTTTGGAATAGTTGGTTAAACATCTAATATCTAAGTACCTGACCCAAGTCTCCGTACCTCAGTGTTCCAAACCAGCTTCCCACTAATAAATCAAAAATGCAAAAGATTATACCTCAAGTATTTGGGTTTAGCCATCCATATGGGAGATCTTCTGCTTAAAACTGTGTAAGCCAACTACACACAACTGATTTTCTTTATATAAATAGAACATTAAAAATAAAGCCATGATTTTTTTTTAAAGTAGCTGAACCCATCCCTTTACTCCTTGGTTGACTTTACCAGACAAGGGGAATCTGGCTGATACGGCTATTTTCTTTCTAACATGGTTGAAAAAAATACCTCTGGGAAAAAAAATGGAAAACATTTATGTAATGCAGTATGTACACGTAACCATGCATACTGAAGCATTCACATATGCTTTCATATGAAAATAAGAAAGAGGCAAATATTTATTGAAGATACATGCATATGAGGTACATGTGATATGGAATATCTTCTGGCCATCTCTTCTTCTGCTTGGTCAACCTTCTTTCAGATTAAAAAAATAATAATCATTTCCCTATATCTCCTGAGATTCTGTTATAAATTATACCAAACGCATGGTTAAAGGAGTGTGTGAACCATGGACCAGCCCACTGCAATTGAAGGCAGCCAAAGGATCTGAGACCAGGTGGTTTGCAGAGTGGGAAGCCAGAGGGCATATCTGTCAGACCAGAATACCTTTCATGTGGAAGATCTGTGTTGGAATAGTGACTATCAATCACAGCCCATTGATGTGCATGAAAATTAGGGCTGGGGGCCTGCCTGACAGCACTGGGCCATGGTACCTGTGAGTGTCATATCGGAGGTGATCCACGTTAGGGTAGGTCACAACACTAACCGGCAGATGAAGATGGAATGAAAGAACTGGGTCTGGGGGCAGATTCTAAGGTGAATTCAGGGGCTCATCCCTGAGACTGCAATACCCCATGATATGCTTGAGAGCTGCGGGTGGTGACGGCCAAGTTGGGTATGAGCACAGAACTCACCAACATGTAAAGGAACTGCGGTTAAGAGATGGCTACTTGAGGAGTAAACCAGTAAATGGAAGTTATTTCTCTCTGTCTCTCATTCTCTCCATAAACCTGCCTTTCATATAAAACAAATAAATCTTAATCCTTCCTCCTCCCAAACAAATAAACAAGCAAACAAACACACAGAAGAGTAGGCCAGGAAGAACCAAGCTGCAACACCCACAGGAACACCCAAGAATTTTTTGTGGGGGATGGGCCAGATTGCAGCATCAGCCATCTTTCACAAAGACCAATACAGTGGAGTGGACTATTCTGGACAAGGTCCTAACACCACTGACATGCGTGAGATCAAGCTGTGGGAGAAGGCATGATCAGGAAACTTGGGGAACTCCTCTACTAAGCTATAGCTCCCACTGGTGAGCATGAAAGCTGGGATTTGGTGTCTGCCAGGCCAGGCAGGGCTGATCCACTTGTCAGCAAGAAGAGGTAGTGGCAGTACTATGCTAGGCTTTTATACGTGCCTATTCACGTGAAAGCCACAGATCAGGAAAGACTGGAAGGGTTAGGCTGCAGCACCCACCAGTGAGAACTGGGACTGTGGGTGGGCAGGCCAGGACAGACTGTAACAGTCAATGACAAAGGCCAAGCAGGAAATGGGCTATGCTGGGATAAATAGAGCAACTGCCAGACATAGATCTATCGCTAGGAGCTGGCCTGTTTGAGGTAATAAGGAAATACTTATACTGTGTTGATGTTCCCAGTGGTGAGTGCAAAAGCTTGAGTGGGGGTTGGACATGATTGTAGCATCACTCAGCATGGGTATAAACTGGGACTTGGGTGTGCTACAGTGGGACAGATTCCAGGACGACCCCCTGGTGCTCTTGAGAACCAGGTTGGACATAGGCTTGCCTGGGCTAGGTCTCAACACCTGCTATAGCATGTGAGAGCTGGAACTTGGGGCAGAATAGGTGCAGTCATGCTGTAGCACCCACTGGTTAATGATGATGCAAGGCAGGCCCTGCCAGACTGAGCCATGATACACACTAGCACACACAAAACCCCATGGGTGGAAAGCAAGCCAGATAGGGAGGTTGTATGTGTTTGGGGTGGGGGGTAGGGTGTCCGCTACTAGGTTGCTACTCTTGCTGGTAAGTGTGACACCTGGGACTTGAGGAATACCAGGCTGAGCAGGGCTACAAAACTATTTGGCATAGAATAGAGCTGGGTCAGGATGGGGAGCTCAGGTGGTCTAAGTGACTGTATCTGCTTATATATGTATGAGCTATAGGGCAGGCTGGTCAGTCATCGCCACAGTATAACCTAGCAAGTTCTGGGACTGGGGACTAGCCCCATTAGGCTAGACCATTGTACCACCTGGAAACTGCAAGATCTCTGTCTGGGAGGGGACCGAGTGGGGAAACTGTGGACACCCATGTAATGGGCTGCTGCCCCCATCAGTGAGCATTAGAATCAGGGCTGGAGGCAGGAATGGATGAACAGGTGGTAGCTCCCACCAGCATAAGTGTGGACTGGATAGCAGGTTTGGTCAGACTAGGTCAGGCTGTGGTTCCCACTGATGAGTATGGGAGCCAAGTGAGATGCAGGACAAGTCAGAGCGGTGTGTTGCACATACTGGCTTCTGCAGAAATCAGGAATGATTATTGGAGCTGGTGGGGTTTCAGGGGTCACTTATGACATGGGGCTGGGGACAAAACTGAGCAGGTGATGAAACCCACCGTTGTGTGTTTAGTCTGATGCAGATGATAGACTGAGCAATATATTGCAGTAGCAGGCACACACAGGAACTAGGTCTGGGGTAACCACAGGAGCGGTGTTTTTTTATTTTTGTTTTTTTGTTTGCTTTGGTTTGTTTTGTTTTAAGGCGAGGGGAGGGATTTTCCCAACATGCCCAGATGCATATAAAGCACATAACAGTTCATTGAGGTTTGAAGAGAACATCTAATGCCATGCTAGAGGATGGAGGGCAGAACAAAGTGAACAACTCTCCTGCCCAAGCTTTGACATCAAGAATCTGTGTGAATGGAGACTTTAAGGTAGACTGTGAGAGCCAACTGATATTGGAGTTTTCTCACCTTGGAACAGTGAAAGCGACAGCATCTCAGAATTATCAAAGCTGCTTAAGCAGTACTTTCAGAACATGCTCCACATGGGGACCCCAGGATGATGGTGAGTGGTTGCCCCATTACCCAGGTACTGATGTGGTTAGGCAACTGACAATGTTCCTCTCCCTTTATACCCACCCCCAATCCCCACCAATCAGATACAGAAAGAAAAAAAAAGGTAGTAATTGTTTCACCATACCTCAACACTTCCCACTCTAAAGAGTGGTGGTACACGTACCATAAATTCTTTATCCATTTCTCTTTGTGGGCATCTGGATTGTTTCCATGTCTTCACTATTGTATATTGTGCTGCTTTAAATATTGGATTACAGATCTTTTTCTCACATGCAGTATTCATTTCCTTTGGATATATTTCTAGGAGCGGGATAAGCAGATCATACAGCGGCTCATTTTCAGTTCTCTTAGCACCCTCTTTACTAACTTCCACAGTGATTGTACTAGCCTACACGCTAACCATCAGTGAAAGAGGGTACATTGCTCCCCACACTCACACCAGCAGCTGTGTCAGTAAAGGTCTGAATATAGGCCAATTTCACTGGACTCGGGTGGAATCTCAGTGTAGTTTTCATTTGTATCTCCTTGGTAGCTAGGGATCCTGAGCATTTTTTTCATAGGTCTATTAGACATTTGAATTTCTTCTTTTGAAAAATATCCGTTCATTTCATTCACTTGTTTCTTCACAGGTTTGTTTTGCTGTCTGAGTTTCTGAAGCTTTCTGTAAATCCTGGATATTATCTCCCTATCAGTTGTACAGTGTGCAAAGATTTTTTTCCATTCTGTTGGTTGTTTCTTCATTTTGTTGAATGTTCCCTTTGCTGTACAGAAGCTTCTCAGCATTTGTTTCCTTTGGCTTTGGCTACCTGTGCTTTTGATGATTTTTCTAAGAAGTTTTTCCTGATTCCTATAGCTTGGACAGTGCTTCCTATATTTTCCTTTTAATAGTATCTCAGTTCAAATTTATGTCCTTTATCCATGGAAAATTGAAAATATAAACAAATATTTCACCATATAAAAAAGTTTGTAAACCATTGATATTATCTGAAGGAATATGTTCTTATCTCGTTATTAGTTGGATGCAGATTGGTCTGTTTCACCTTTTCAGTAGAGTTCTATAACTATGTAGTGAGGTCATCAGCACTTAGCATGTTATATAAAGAAGAAACATGCTACCATTAGAGTCCATGTACATGGAAGTAGAAATAAGACGTGGTGACACAGCAGTATTTTAACTGTTACACCAGACGTTGACTTGAATGGTGATATATTCTTAAGTTCTGTATGGTCATTATACACTCATTTATTACACCTTAAATAATTACTATTTTCAAATAATTGTTTGTGCATTAACAAATAATATGGGTTCTCTAAGGTAGCCTTAATACCATTAGCCAGAAAGTATTTTATACTAAAATAGTTATTAATTCTAGACACTCACCCAACAACAAAGTTTCCAAGAATGCATAATGTATAGTTTAGGATGTGTTTTTAAGAATCTCCTTGCAGAATTTCAAAATTTAAATCCAAACTTTCACAAAACTTCCTCACCTACCTCATCTGATCTCTAAGAATACAGAGGCATTATATATTAAATCATATTTTATGAATACTAGGAATTTTATAACAAATACAAAGCATTGAGATAAAATAAACTAAGGGAGAATATTTTCAAGAGAAATTCCATTTGTGCATCTCTACATGTCAAATACTAGTGTGTGCTAGAATGCTGTAGCAGGTGTGTTGGACCACTAGTACATTTTCAGAGTTACTGATGTTTTAAATCTGATAGACTGTTTGGGAACTCAGCTTCTCAACAAGTTACTAGGTGCTGCTGATAGTCTGAATTTCATATTTCAGATACACTATATGTTCAAGAAAGCCTAATCTTTGACCCTGTTAGCTGTCTCTCACCCTTATTCAGCTTTGCAGGGTCAATTTTGCAAGCAATACCAAATTTTTTTGGCCCTAACAATAATTCTTAATTATTTTCACACTTAATGATGAGTCTGAAAAATCTATTTTTTGTAATAAAACTTCCTCCACTACAGATATGAATGTAATGACATAAAGTTTAAAAAAAAAACCTTGCCAAAATATTGGGACATTGTGTAACATAACTCATCCTACACAGGTAAATATAGGGTACATGCAGGTATAGACACACATAGTTATGCAAGTGGGTGTGTGTACAAACAAAACAAAAACACAAAAAATTGAAAAAAAAATGAACAAAATTCACCACCACCACAACAATACAACTGTAATTCATCAATTGATGAAAATAAATAATCAAGAACTGGCACTTGCCCGGATGGTAAACCTTCTACCTACTATGCAGGCATACCAATGGGCACCGTTCCAGATATTGGCTGCTCTACTTCTGATCCAGCCCCTACCAAGGGAATAGGAAAAGAAAAGGTTGTCCCAGTGCGTGGGTCTCTGCTATGCGTATGAGAGACTTGTAAGAAACTCTGACTCCTGACTTTGGCCATGGTGGAAACCAGAGAATGAGAGATCAATCTTTCTCTTTGTTCCCGCCCCCCATTCTTTGTGCAACTTTGACTTTCAAAAAAATAAATCTTTTTAAAAAAAAGTAAATACACAAAAAGAAAAATAGTAAACAAAGTCTTCTCAAAATAGTTATACATAAGATAAAAATAAAGGTAACCATCCTAATATTAAAATTTTAAAAATATATAGGTAAGTTATTAGTGGAGGAAGATAAATATTAATTTGTTTTTATATATTTTCAGTGCTTTAGATCTCATGCACAGCCATATTTTGAAAAAGAACAGTAGCAAAAAAATAATATAATCCAACCAATATTGTATGAATTTATAAACAAATAAATTTGATACTGTATTATAAACTGAAGTGCCCATCTTTATTGTTCTTTGTGTTTTTTTCATTGATTTTTTTGTTGCTGTTGTTGACCATTTTTAGAAAAAAGGTAGATGATATATTATAAATACAATGGCATACACCTCACCTAAAAACATATGCTGTGAATAAACTGTAAAAGTAAATGCCACCATTCAATGCCTGTAAATGAGAGAAGGCCACAGCTGCATAAAAACAGACCTTCTTAAAGCAAACATCGTGTTTTAATTGAATTGCCTGCTGGGACAAAAATCAAGTCTTCCCTAGAATCAGATTCTAACTGGCATGCACTTTAAGTAAAAGCAAGCAAAATGCCTCTCCATGCTTTCAGAGAGATCTATAGCTTTCAGAGCTTTTTGGAAAGCTTTTCAACAGGGTGTTTATGATTGTATTTTCCCCAGGTGGAAATAAAACTGTAATCATACAGTCTTTATTATTTTCACAGGTATGTCCCTAACTGTCTTGCCTGGGAGACCACTGTGACTCACAAGAGGAGTTCTTTTTGTAAGATTTAAGCTAATTTTAGATAAAGTCACTTAGAATTTAAAACTGTTGGATTTCTTAAGTTATGAACCCCCCTTTTAAAAGCCTTTTCAATTAATGTTTTCTTTTGTTTATTGTTTCTAATTAGCAGAGTAAAGCCCATGCTTTATAAACACATGTATATTATGCTCACTCAATAGTACATTAAATACTGCACAAACATATAAAAGATAATGTATCATGCATGTTGAAGTTCACATTATATGAGTAATACACATTATTTTAATTTCAGTATCATAAATATATAGTATGTAAAAATAGCACAGTTAGTGCAACTTATATAAAGCACTTATTTTATTTGGTTCTGATTAATTAACAGTGCATAGATCTTTTCCATGTTCTTCTCTTCACTATCTTTAGTGCCAATTAGTAGTTTATTCAGAATTTTGAGATGAGTATTATATAAGCTTTTATCACTGTCTTTACCATATTTATTTCGAGATAATTTCCCTTTTTTTCTCTTTTAAAACTGTAAATAAAGCGAATGTTCATGCAAATAATTATTTTCTCAAGATCTTATTACTAAACAGTATTTTGTTCTAGCAATTCAAATGAGAATGAACAACTCTAAATAATTTTTCATGTACCTTGTTATGTTCATGTTTTATTGGGTTATATCCAGGTCAACTTTATAAAAGAAGTATAAACTGTTTTCCAAATGAGAGGAGTCAGATGGCAGTTAGGAGCATTTTCCCCCTTTTTCTAAATAAATTCTGCCTTGCAAATTAGAGTTGTCCATATGAAAATTCTTCTTTTGTTTAAGACAAGAAAGAAGTTGCTGCCACGTTTCATGTTGAATTGCTTCTTTTCTCTTCTCTTTTCTTTCTTTTCTCTCTTTTCCTTTCTTTCCATCCTACCTTCCTACCTTTATTCCTTCCTTCCTTCTAAGATTCATTTTCACAGACAAGGAGAGACAGACAGAACCGCATGCTGTACACTGCTTCATTCACCCAGTGGTTCATTCACTCAGTGGCTGAAACTGGCTGGAGTTGAGCCAGCCTGAAGCCAGGAGCCAGGAGACTTTTTTGGGTCTCCCATGTGACCATCCTCCACTGCTTTCCTTGGCCACAGGCAGGGAGCTTCATGGGAAGTGGAGCAATTGTGTCACAAATTGGCACCCATGTGGGATTCCAGCACATGCAAAGTAAAGATTTAATCACTAGGCCAGCACCACAGGCCCTGCTCTTGCTACCTTAAAAGCCCCCTGCCTTATGATGTTGCAGGGGGTTTCTGTCTAAGTCTTGCTTTGCTCACTGAAATTGTCTACATGAAAATCCTTCTTCTGTGTTAGATACAAACTGAGATTGCCTTTGTCTTTTCATGTAAAAGTTCATAAAACAAGAACACGATACATTGTGAAACCATGGTATTATTCAGGTTCCTCACATGGACTGCAAGCCAATATACTCACGCTACTTCTGCTACTTCCGCAGGTGTATTATCAGGGAAATGGGAAGGAAGTGCAGACACAAGAACTTGAACGCCTGCCCATATAGGATGTTGGTGTCACAGGCAGTGGTTTGAATACACAAAGCCACAAAAAGACCCCAGTGATGAATAACTGCTTAAGTAATGACATACACAAATATACCCCCCAAAAGGTAGTAATATCTACTGAAAGTGCTCCTATTAGAAAGAAAATACAGAATTTTGAAAGATACAATTAAGGACATTATCCAAAAGCTGAAAAATAAGCCAAATAAAATTAGTGGATGAAATCCAAGTAGCAATATTTAATATACAAACTAGAAAAAATCAAAGACATTGTGAACACAGGGAACATAAAACAAGTTAGTCTTATATAAAATTTAACAGAAAGGAGCATGAGTTTAAAATAATTAAAATAGGGTCCGACACCATGGCCTAGTGGCTAAAGTTCTCGCCTTGAATGTGCTCCCAGCAGCTCCACTTCCCATCCAGCTCTCTGCTTGTGGCCTGGGAAAGCAGTCGAGGATGGCTCAATGCTTTGGGACCCTGCACCCACGTGGGAGACCCGGAAGAGGTTCCTGGCTCCTGACTTCAAATCGGTGCAGCACCGGCCGTTTTGGTCACTTGGGGAGTGAATCATCTGACGGAAGATCTTCCCCTCTGTCTCTCCTCCTCTTGGTATATCTGACTTTGTAATAAAAATAAATCTTTAAAAAAAATGAAAAGCAAAAATGCACAAATGGAAATCTAATTAATTAGAAATTATGTGTAACTTTTTTTCTGTTTCTGTCTCTCTTTACTTGAATTTTCCAAAACTTTGGTATATATATATATATATAAAATATATATATTATATTATATATAACATTTATTTTATTATTATTTTTTAACATTTACTTTTTCCTTTGACTGGTGGTAGGGGACTGGAATTGTACAATTTCTGAACAGTTTTAAAATGATTTTGACTTACGATGAAATTTATCATTAACCTAAACTTCCATATTGCTGCTGAGAAAACAAGTATGATATATAGCTCCTAGTCTCCTTCAGAATTCAACAAAACTACAAAGTATATTGCAATAAAAAATGTATTAACATCATGAATGTAAGTGAGCAAACTTGAAAAACAAAATGAACAAAAATGTAAAAGTATGTTACATATTGCTTTCCATTTCTGTGCCTCCATTTCTGGCATGGGGTTTGGGACTTTCTGGAATGTGCATTAAGTGTCAAGTGGTTTTTCAATAGAATTGACCATTTTGTATTATATTCACATATCAGGAAAATGAATATAGTATTCACGTTGTTGGTGTCAACTATTGCCTAAGAAAGACATATATACTTAAATTCTGGTGCTACACAGAAACAAAAATTGCATATGTCATATTCTATATTCAATGCAACTGTTTCAAAATACATTTATATATGTACATATATAATACATATGTAAATAAGTATCAATACATTTCTGTTTTGCAGATGGGAACACTAGGTAATTACGTTAGTTATTGTCTAATTGATTCAATTTTCTTTATTATTATTATTATTATTATTATGTTTTAAAGGAAGATATACAAAGAGGAGGAGAGAGAGGGGAGGATCTTTCATCCGCCAATTCACTCTCCAAGTGACTGCAATGGTAAAAGTTGAGCCGATCCAAAGCCAGGAGCAAAGAGTTTCTTCTGGGTCTCCCATGCAAGTGCACAGTCCCAAGGCTTTGGGCCGTCCTTGACTGTTTTCCAGGCCATAAGCTGGAAGTTTCATGGAAAGCTGGGCTGCCGGGTTTAGAACAGGTGTCCATATGGGATTCCAGTGTGTTCAAGAGAGAACTTTAGCTGCTGGGCCACCGTGCCGAGCCCCAGCATTATTTATTTGAAAGATAGAGCAATTGAGAACAAGAGCGAGGACAGAAGAGTGAAAGCATCACTAACAAGTCTTCCTAAGTTGACTCTTTCTAATTCTTAATAACTATAAGTCACATCAATGTCACCTAATATATGACTATTTTTAAACCAGTTTAATTTTTAATTATATCAACTCACAAACTGAAATGAATGTGAATAATACTAATGAGATTATTTACATATAGATCATTTTAGATTAAAAACTTGTGGAGTTAATCATATGTAACATGTTCCCTAAGATCATTCAGCTTTTGTGTATCTGATTCCCTAGAAACCCAAAACCATAGTAATTAAATGAAAATATGTGCTAGTTAGTGATTATTTAAGATAATTTACATTCATTTCAATATATTAATGATTCAAAATTAGCATCAAATTTTCAGAAAGAAATCTTCTAATGTGAATATTGCAACACTTTATGGCAAATTGAGTTAATTAGCTGTTCTTGAATTTCCCCCAGAGCCTTTTCCTTCATACCTTTCTGAAGAAAATTATGTTTCTGTTTATTTCTGTTGCTTTTTTTGGTTTGTTTTTTATTTTTAATTCCACAAAAATGCTGGAAATATTTAAGTGCATTATACCCAATTTTTCTAATGTATAAGGTATCAGTATGTGTTGAATTATAACTCAAACGCAAAAAAGTGATATATACACAGAGAATATTTAGAGCTTCTAGAATTCATTCTTTAGTAAATAAAAAGTTAAAAGAAAATAATGAATGCAGTAACAAAGATTTTGATAATTTCTCCTTAAATTTGTGATCAGCTTTTTATGACCTAAAGTATCTCCTTGATATCAAAAGCACCATTTACTACTGTTTGGATAGTTTAACCATAAAATTAAATTTCTCTATAACCAACTTTCTTAAATCCTGCTTTCATTGTTAATAAAAGTATCCACCCAAAAGTGTACACTTTATTATATTATATAGTACCCTAAAATGAACAAGTGCATTTGATCTTTCCTGAAACTGAATTAAACTGCTCGTTACTCCCCAGGTAGCTTGTTTGGACAGATGATGACAGAACTATTAGGGCTTAAACACCCTCCCTGCCAAATTGGGAACAAAAGTGATATTTCATCTACATATTGTGAAAAATAAATAAAACATATAAGTATTCTTGAAATCTGTTTATCAATTGGTCTACTTGACACATTGTGTTAGTTGTATTATTGAGGAACAGACAAAATTTGTGCAGTAACTGATCTTTAGATTGTAAGTAAACTGATATATAATGTAAACTGTACTTAAATTAGCTTATTACTCAGAATTATTTCCACTTTTAAATATACTATTGCTTCATAATATTGACAAAAAGTATGAGACCTTCAATTTTTTTTTTCAGATTTGTTTTGACCTGTTGGTATTCCTTGAGATCCAAATCAATTTTAAGATGTTTGTTTTTATTTTTTATGATACAGTTCCAAAGGCTCTGGATTTTCCTGTCCCCCTACACAAGTTCTTTCTTTCTCACCACTGATTTTCCCTCTGGTATTACAATGTATAATTGTTCAGGAATAGTCATTAATCCATTCTTCCACTAATGAAGTATTTCCCAATATTGTAGGCATGGACAATGCCAGAGAGTCCAATTTCTTGCTGTCAGGACATATACAACAGTTTCACTGGGAGTCCGTCTTTGGTCTGGATACAGAAAGATGTGCTGTACTATGTTTCCACACCTGGACCTGTCAGTCTCCACTACACTTCTGTTATACATCCCATCACCTTGGATACAGAGCCAGAAAAGAGTTCACAACAGAGTGAAAAACAGAAAATTTTTATCAGCATGAAGTTAAACGATATGCTACCGAGTGATCAATGTATCATTACACTGATTAAAAAGAAAATCAAAAATTTTTGTAGAAATCGATGTTACTGCATGATCCATGTGGCACTGAAGAAATGACAATAAAAACAAAGCTTCAGTGCCAGTGAATTGCAGCAACAACAGTGTTGAAAGGGACATTTACAAACTCAGGTGCTTACAAGCAATCAAAGTGTCTGTTATGGGTGATGGATTAGTGAATAACAAGGACTTATTGAAAAAGATACAAATGAATAGAACATATGGAAAGGTAAATTTTGCAGCAAAAATAATTGAATTTGAAACAAACAACAACAAACCCTCCAAATTAAAACAAGAAAGCCATTCCCTAAGAAGATGAGCAAAACAACCCCTCAGCCATATTAACAATGAGCATTGTGAAAGGATAACCACTTAAAATTAGAGATGCAAGAGAAACATTTCCTACTTGTTGCTCGTTTCGTGGGTCATGACATTGCCAGCATAGGCAATAGTAGGAATTGTAATGTTTTGTTGTTTGGGTGTTTTTAGAAGCTTCATTGGGAGTTTGCCTTCATTTCTTAGTACAAATGCATTCTGTTATCCAATCCTCTGTTGATGGGCATTTTGGTTGCTTCCATGTTTTTGCAATTACTGATTGTGCTGCTATGAGCATAGGAGTGCATGTTGGTTTCTCATAAAACAAGTGTGCTGGATATATTCCTAGGAGTGCTATTGCTGGATCATACGGTATGTTGAATTTGAGTTGTTTGAATATTCTCCATACTGATTTCCATAGAGGCTGTACCAGCCTGCAGCCCCACCAGCAGTGGAGTAGGGTTCCCTTTTCCCCGCAACCTCGCCAACAAGTGTTGTTGGTGCTTTTATTCATGTGGGCCAGTCTTACTGGCGTTAGGTGGTACCTCATTGATGTTTTAATTTGGATTTCCCTTATTGCCAGGGAACTTGAGCATTTTTTCATGTGTTTGCTTGCCATTTGGGTTTGTTCCTTTGTGAAGTGTTTGCCCATTTCCCGTGCCCATTTCTTGAGTGGCTTGTTTGTTTTGACATTTTGGTTGTTTTGTAGCTCTTTGTATATTCTGGAGATCAGCCCTCTATCACCTATGTCGTGTGCGAAGATCTTCTCCCATTCTGTGGGTTGCCTTTTTACTTTGTTGATTGTTTCTCTAGCTGTACAGAAGCTTCTTAGTTTGATGAGGTCCCAATTGTTTATTTTGGTCTCGATTTCTACTGCATTTGGAGTCTTTTTTAGGAAGTGAGGGCCTACCCCTAAGTGTTCCAGTGTGTTTCCAACAGAGGATTGGATAAGAAAGCTATGGTTCATCTACTCCATGGAATACTACTCAGCTATTAAAAAAAACAAAATGCAGTTCTTTGTGGCCAAATGGGCCAAACTGGAAACCATAATGCTAAGGGAAATGAGCCAATCCCAAAAGGTTAAATACCACATGTTTGCCTTAATTTAAGATGATATGATGTTATGTATAACATGTTATGCTTTGAATGTTATATGTTGTGTATAAACTAAAATTGAAGTATAGGTGAGGTGGTCACAGAAGGTGACTGGGAACTTGCATTTACTTTTACCATATTGGTTACTCGTTACTATGTCAATTAATTCCATAATGATGTAAATTTTTGCTGATGGTATGTTGGAGCTTTCAATTGACTGGGATGATACTCTGCTGGCTCTGTCTTCAGATCAGAGAGGGTATACCTAAGAAGCCGTTGAACTTGACTGGACAATAAGATGCTGGACTCTATGTTTGGTATACTCTTGCAATGGGGGAATCTCAACTGAACTTGAGCTGTGGTTATGCAACAAGGTGGAGGAATCCACCATGGTGGGAGGGTTTGGGGAGGGGTGGGGAGAACCCAAGTATCTATGTAATTGTGTCACATAATACAATGTAATTAATGAAGTTAAATAATTAAAAAAAAATTAAAAAAAAATACTATGTCACAAAACAAAACGCAATAAATCATAAACGAGAGAAAATGAAAAAAAAAAAAAAAAACAAATGCATTCTGTTGATTTTCCTTGATTCCTGTTACTCTGGTCTCCCTTACTGTCTTCTTTTGTGGCGTTACATGTGTGTGCTTATTCTCCTTTATTTGTTTATTTGTTTTGTTTTGTAGTTTTGATTGAAGCTGTCTTAGAGTGAACAGATGATATCTCCTTTTGGGAATGGTTTATTCCACTTAGAATAATGGTCTCTAGTTGGGATCATTTGGATGCAAACGATAGAATTTCATTCTTTGTAATACTTGAGTACTATTCCATAGTGTATATCTAAGGCAGTTTTTTTATCCAGTCCTGTTTCAATGGGCATCTCAGTTGCTTCCATGTTTTTGCGACTGTTGAGCAGGTTATAATGAATACAGTGGTACAATAGGCTTTCTCATGTATCAGATAATATTTTTGTTTCATCTATAATGCTTATGTTTATATTTTTAATTTAAATAGTATTACTTCAATTAGAAGTAATACTTTCATTTTATTCTTATTGCTGTGAACACTAAAACAGATTAAATTTTGTCTGTTGTTGCATTTCCAGAAGTTAGTATACAATCTAAAGAGAAATTGCATATTTAATTAATATGCTAAAATGAATAGTATTTGGGTATATTTCACATTTTTTAACAAAGAAAAGTCATTCTCAGTTCTTAAGAGTAAGTTCTATAAAATTGAGTATAATGAAGTGCAATATACTATTTATTTCAGGAACTTCTTATAAGCTCAATGAATAAATTAACGAAGCATTTTCATGAAAGTGTGATCACTTTTATCACTTATAATACAATAGGGTTAAACATTGTGTATGTAATTGTTGTTATTCTTCAAATACTGCCTATTAACTTGAGATTGTCTCAATGGAAAAGGTCAAATAACGAATAGCTAACAATAAGCCTATAAAACAACTTGAAATGTGTTAATTATTTATGCCAATTAAAATAATTCTGTAAAATCAGCTTTAGTTCCTAATATAAAAATAATTTTCAGATGATTATGTGGTTTGTAAAGTCTAAAATATCTATTCATGTATCATTTTCTCCTCTTAAGAATACCATACTAAAATTTGTATTTTCAGCCCATATTCAGTGAAATTCTGTTCACTCAATCCAAACTGAATACTGAAATTAGCCTGTTAAAAAATGGGAAAAAATTCAAAAAGCAAATAGTCACATGAAAAAATTGTTAAGGTTCCCTAGCTGTTAGGGAAATGTACATAAAACTAGAATGAATAGAAACTCTACTGAGAATGTCCAATGAAAAGAAATCAGTAAACCAGTGCTGAGGATGTGGGTTGAAAGTGAATGTCTGCATGATCCATCGTTGGTGGAGAAGTTGGATCCAGTGATGGCGAGAATATAAACTAGTACAATCACTTTGGACCAATATGGAGAGTGCTCAGACAACTGAAAGTTGTTTCGCCACTTGACCCATCCATCCCACTCTTGGAACTATATCTAAAAGAAATGAAATCTGAATTTGAGAAAGCAGCAAGTAACCTAATATTTATAGCACCAAATTCCCAGCAGTAAAACTTTTGAGTCAACGCAGATGCCTGCTAGCAGATTAAATAAATTATTGTACATCTATTTGATGGAATGCTTCTCAGCCATAAAGAGCAATGTAAAATCTTGCCATTCACAAAAAAATTAATGACAGCTAGAAGTCATTATGCTTAATGAAGGGAGCCAGTTCTGAAAGGACACATATCACGTATTCTCTCTGACATAGGACAGCCAATACACAAAGGTTTGTATTAGCTATACACATGAACTTTGATACTATGCAGTATGCATCTGTACTTCTGAATAAAAATAGGATTCTCAATGAAGTCTTTAAATATACTTCTAAAATACCCCCCTTTTACCTATACTTATTTTATGATGCATTTAAATGTCAGAAAGTTAAACTTGAAACATACAAAAGAAATATATTATTGTGATAACACATGGTGGAGAGGAGAGAAGGTTTGAAGAGAAAAATGGGGAGGCAGGAAGGGGAGAGGGAGGAATGAATTCCTATACCTATATAAAAGTATTGTGGAAAACAATTAATTTTTGATACAAAAAAATGTGTGAATGGTTGTTATTTCTGCCTACAGATAAATAAGTTGAAGAAATACCCTCTAGTGTGATTTTTCTGAAACAGAACATTGAAGGATGTAAGTAAAGTCACGATGGTTTCCCTAATTTGATAGAACATGGGCAGCACAGCTTCTTGTGCACACACAGGAGAGCTCAGGTGTGACAATCAATTCACGCTTGTGGGGAATGCTGAGGAAGTCATGTGCAGAAAATATCACTACTGATATTTTGATCTTCAACTTTCAGCCTCCAGACTTTTGCGGAAAAAAATTCATGTTTAACTCACTCTGTGTGTGTGTGTGTGTGTGTGTGTGTGTTTTACAGCATCTCAGGCAGATTAAAATAAGATAAAATCATAGAGGTTCATAGCACAGTTGCTTTCCCCTGAAATATTTATAAAATCCATGGGCAATGAGTGAAATTTACAAATTAAATTAAAGCTTCTAAAATACATTACAAAATCACCTTCAGTTTCTCAGTGCTTAGAGTATTCCTCCCCAACCACAACAATATAACAGGCTAGTGGGTATGTCTAGCTCTCTGGATCCTCCAGTGAGTGAAATTATTGTTCATGTCTTGCATTCAGGGCAGGAAGTTATGTGTCAGGGCAAACTTGTTACATGCTGAAAATCAAGATGAATGTAACATTTGACTTTGTAGAGTTGTTGATCAAGGAAGTCCTAAGAGACAGAGAAAAGAGACTGGGGGTCAGTCCACTGCTCTCACTGCATGCCCAGTGAACAGGACAGGTTGGGGTCTCAGCCAAGACTCCTGTCAGGGGTTCCCCCATTGACATGGTGTATTGTGTGCCTACAACCTCCCACATTGGCTAAGCAGACAGATATTCAGATGTGATGTCCCACACTGGACCATGGAACCAGCCATAACTAACTGGAAAACAGGCTAAGAATTATTCATCTGGTATTAACTTAGTCGATGCATTCTAGCTTACAACAACCACTCCTAGTTACTAATTGATTTTAATTGGTAACCTGTGTTGTTCACCTATTATGATTTCTAATTTTCTTGTTAGTACATCAGCACATCATTTTCATTTGTAATTATTGTAGTTCACTGAAACTTCATGGAAATGCTGATTATCACAGAAGCCATTTGTCCATTTTCAATAATATTCAGAGTCCTTATTGTGATATTTTGTCAAAGGACAAGTGCAGTTTTTTTTTAAAGATTTATTATTGGAAAGCCAGATACACAGAGAGAAGGAGAGACAGAGAGGAAGATCTTCCATCCGATGTTTCACTCCCCAAGTGAGCCACAATGGGCCGGTGCACGCCAATCCGATGCCGGGAACCAGGAACCTCTTCCAGGTCTCCCACACGGGTGCAGGGTCCCAAAGCTTTGGGCCGTCCTCGAACTGCTTTCCCAGGCCACAAGCAGGGAGCTGGATGGGAAGTGGAGCTGTCGGGATTAGAACCGGCGCCCATATGGGATCCCAGGGCATTGAAGGCGAGGACTTTAGCCGCTAGGCCACGCCGCCGGGCCCGGACAAGTGCAGTTTTAAAATCTGGAGCCTTTCATTTCTTATTCTATCAATCTCAAAAATAATCCCATTAATATGGAGAAGAGAAATCAAATAACAGAACTTATTTGAGGATTAGCTGAAAGTTTTTAAATGATATTTGTAAGTAATTGTGTGAAAATTGTAACTTCTGGGGGAAAAGTAAATTATAACATCCATTTTCCATTTATTTCTTGCACTCTCAAGCATGACAGCGTAAAATTGCTTAAATGGGATTAGTTTCATGTGTGATCCAGTTTTACTCCACTGAGCACATGCTGAATTTAAAATGTTAGTCAAAGCAGTAAAGTACTGCATCCATTTAGTCAGCTGAAGCTAAGGAAAGGCTCTATTGGATTGTTGTAGAGAAAACCTGAGTTTCATTTCTTCGAGTGTTACTTTAGAAAAGCATAATTGATTCAATTATGTGGAAAAAGTATGTAAATTTCTTTCTCAGTCTGCATCCACACTAAGTCAAGCAAAGATACCGAGACACTTAATCAAATCTAATTTGATTTTTGAATTTAATCAATCGGATATTCACAATATTTGAACATTTTTTGTTTCTTAATATAAATGATTGGACTTCAATCTTCACAAACACAGTTACAAGTTTGGAGGTGCAAATAATATTAGAGTTTATGTTCATATAAAGCTGTTAAAGTTCTTTAATTGATCTTATTTTAAGAATTATTTTTATTTGAAAGGAAAATTTACAAAGATAAAAGGATGACAGAGAGATTCTCCAATTCTGTTTCGCTTCCCAGATGGCCACAATGGTCAGAGCCAAGCAGTTCTGAAACCAGGAGTCTGGCCCTTCCTCTGGGTCACCAGGCAGAGGTGCAAGGATCTGAGCCTCGTTTGAAGCTGTTCTCAGCATATCAGCAGCGAGCTGGATTAGAAGTGGAGCAGCCAGAACTCAAAGTGGGGCCTGCATGAGATGCAAGCACTAAAGGTGAAGCCTAAACACATTACGCTGTGGTGCTGGCACCTAATTAATTGACACATTTTCTTAAGACTAAATGGTGACCCAGTCAGAACAATTATCTAGATTTTGTTATTTCTAAATGTTGAAGTTTTCTTTCCAGTGCCTTAAAGTAAAATTATTAACATTAATCCTATTATGATAAAGCAATTTTGCCTCAATATTAGGAAAAAATAATATTACTAGTATTAGTAACTATTAGTACTAAACAATATTGAAATGACTGACTATTGCAAAGCTCAGAATTCGATATTTAAATTTCGTAACTTAGAAAAATAGTCTTATATAGATGATAAAGTTCAAGAATGAAATTTGTTCATACTAGGGAGAAATCCCACGTGGTCTGAATGAATAATCATTTATATTTGTTGATAAATTCGATTATCTAGTCTTTTGTTAAGGATTTTTGTATTTATGTTCAACATTGATATTGATCTATAGCTCTTTCTTTCTTGTATCATTTTCCTGTTTAGATAAGATGATTATGGCCTCAAAAAGGGCTTTGTCAGAATTCTATCACTTTCACTTGCTTTAAATACTTTGAGGAAAAAATGTAGTTCTTAAACATTTTGATGAAATTCTGCAAAAAACCTATCATTTCTTGGCTCTTGTTTGTTGGAGGGCCTTAATTACTGATTTAAAATATTTCTTCGCATGTCCAAGTATTTGTTTTCTATGTAAGTATAATACAGTTTTATTAAAGTGTGTAGGAGCAGAATTCTACACATTTCTTCTCAATTTTCCATTTGGTTGTAGTAATTCCTGGTGGGCGCCTTATTTCTGTGTTGTCTGCTATAATCTCTTCCTTCTCCTTTCTCAATTTTGATGTTATTAATTTGGATCTTTTTTGATAATTTTTGTTTTTAGTTGGAACAATGTTGTACTAAAATTTTTTTCAGAAAAGCATTGAGATTTTGAAGAGAAAACTGCAATTACTGAGGCAGTTTTTAAGTAACAAAATTACATTCTCTTTAGGAGTAATTTTTTTTCATAAATGTTCTCCCACCAGGCTCTGCTCTAGAACCTACCTCTCAAACCTACTAGTTTAAAAATCAAGATGTTAAGCGAACATCTTTTTTTTAGGAAGAAAATGTATTGGGGTGGTACTGCTTTTTTTATTATTATTAATTACATTGCATTATGTGACACAGTTTTATAGGTACTGGGATTCCTCCCACCGCTCCCCAAACCCTACCACAATGGTGGATTCCTCCACTTTGTTGCAGTATAACAGTTCAAGTTCACATGAGATGCTTTCATTGCAAGCATATACCAAGCATAGAGTCCAGCATCTTATTGTCCAGATAAGTTCAACGGTTTCTTGGGGAGACCATCTCTGGTCTGAAGGTAGAGCCGGCAGAGTATCATCCCGTTCAATTAAAAGCCCCGATATAACATCAACAACAATTTATAACGTTATGGAATTAATTGATATACTAATGAGTAACCAATATGTTAAAAAAAAATGCAAGTTCAGAACCACATCCTGTGACTTCTTCATTGACATTTCAATTTTAGTTTATATGCAACTGGGTTCTATACACCTTAAAATGGGTATAGATTACTATTCAGCTGTCTTGTGTCTATTTTCATTGTGGTATTTAGCTTTTTATAGCATTGAAGCATAATTTTGCTGAACCTGGCTTTTTTTTTGGGTTGTCTAGACTGGCTTATAACTCTAACAACACATATGTCAACAGTTTAGGTGAGCAGTTTTAGGAGGGGTGTGCAGAGAAATCTTCAATACCCTAGTGAGGAGTAAGTAATCTTTGTGTCCTACCTAGTAAGGTATAAGTGAATCCACGTTGACCGTTTCCTGTCTGTTTCTAACCTTTCCTTGTTGTTCTCTGTCTATCTATTCTAGATTTTTTGTTTGTTTGTTTGTTTTGAGGAGTTTCTGGAGCAATCTTGATGGTCATTGCCAGAGAGGGTGGGGACCCAAAGTTGGAACCAAGGGAGGACCAGAGAAAGCTCCCCTCCCTAGTCCCGAAGGAAGTTTACTGTTCTGTTTCTGCAGACTGCTCAGAACTCCTGGCTGTTATTCTGATGCCCTTGGATAATTTGTATCACTGTTATATTCATTTAGATATTTATCTATTATCAACTTCTAGCAAGTCCAAAAAGATTAAACAGCGCATGATGAAGAGGTAATCCCTGTCAAGGATTCATGAACAATGTCTTTAAGCTGAACACAGAAACCCGAACTATGACTTGGGAGTTAATCTAATGTATCCCAAATGATGTAGTAGCAATTTGTCATAAAATATTTGAGTTATTTGGGTTTTATAAAGCTTCAAAACTGTTTAGAATTTAAATTAGTAAATATTTTGGGTGATGAATATATTTGGTTACAATTCAATTAGTAAAGAATGACAGTGAGAGAAATAATACTGAAATTTCAATCACATTTTTAAAGCCAGAAACATTCTTGTAAAATAAGTACCAAGAGAATGGAAATCAGCTTATTAACTAAATTGCAAAAATGTTGTCAGCAAATTTGTTATGTGCATTATAATCAATATTTTAATTGGATTTATTGTGTTGTTTACATTGGCTTATTATGACATGACTCATTCAATAAAGTTAATAAATTTGATTTTCACAAAGTTTGGACAAATTCACATATTCAGCAACATTAATTGCATATTTTTTTCAGTTGTTGGTAGACACTTGAATTATTCTCAGTTTCACACTATTATGACAAAAAGTTTGATCAATAATCAAGTAAAAATTTTATGGGTATGCATTTTTATACTCAATTTCATACTCAGGGACAGATTTATAATTATATGATAAATGTAAGATTGAAGTTATTTGAGAATGACTTTTATAGCCCTTGGGATTAATTATTTAATTTAATTTGTTAACTTTTGGTATTTTCAGAATTTATTGCTCTAGTTTGCATTTATTCAAACTTACTCAAAATGTTGTTTTAATCCATGAATGCCTACAACAGTTGGGCTGAACCAATGTTAGAACAAAATTCATGGGCATAAAACAGGTGCATGAAAAATAGAGCCAGAATCCAGGTTTTCAAAATGAATGACAGGAAGCTGATTGCTGGAGCCATAGTTCTACCTCTGAAGATCTGCATTAGCAAAAACCTGAAGGGAATCAAGTCCAAGTACTTCTGTATGAAATACAACTCTCTTAATAGCTGAGCTAACTTTCCGACCCTTTCCATAGCATTAATCTGCACTTTTTTACTATTTAAACATATGAATACTTTGTAATATTTTAATTGATTTAAGAGGTAGGGAATGAGACAAAAACAGAAGGAAAGAAAGAAAGAAAGAAAGGAAGAAAGAAAGAAAGAAAGAAAGAAAGAAAGAAAGAAAGAAAGAAAGAAAGAAAGAAAGAAAGATCGGTCTGTCATTTGCTGCTTCACTGCTCAGGTGGCTGCAATGGCTGGAAATGCCATACCCAGTATCCAGTATCTCAGTGTTTCTCATGTGTGGCAGGAAGCACATTTTTTCCCACTATTACGGCCTCCTGAGGTTTACATTACCAGGGACATGAATCAAGAGCCAGAGTTAAGTGTAGTATTCTGGTATTCACATGAATAACTTATCTGCTAGGCTAAATGCCTGCCTCTGATCATCTTTTATTTGGCATTCATTCAGATACTGTAATGAAATATTGTGTTAATTTTTTTTTTCATTTTGTAAGTCTTATATTGTATCTTTCTATGGTGGTTTTATTTGAGTTGCAAAATACATTTTTCAAAGATTTAATTTATTATTTTATTAAAAGTCAGATATGCAGAGATAAGGAGAGACAGAGAGGAAGATCATCAGTCCCTTGATTCACTCCCTAAGCAGCCATAATGACTGAAACTGCTCTGATCCGGAGCCAGGATCCTCTTCCGGGTCTCCCAAGCGGGTGCAGGGTCCCAATGCCTGGCAGTCCTTGACTGCTTTCCCAGGCCATAAGCAGGAAGCTGGATGGGAAGTGGGACAGCTGGGATTAGAACGGGCATCCATCTGAGATACTGGCACATGCGAGGCAAGGACTTGAGCCACTAGGCTACTTCACCAGGCCCAAGTCCTAAAATAATTTTAGACATATATTTTGCAAATATTTTCTTCAAATGTGAAGATTATGGATATCATATTTATATATGCCATGAAGATATTATAGATTAGTAAAGTGAACCAAGTCTGAGGATTTGGGAAATAACACCAAAATGATAACATACATAATTATGTGCTTGTGATCACAGTTCAAAGAAACATGAAATCTTGTTTTTTACAATCAAATGGATTCAACTGGAGACCATTTTGCTTAATAAAATCAACCATACTCCAAAAAGACACATATCATATATATTGACTTGTTATTACAAAATATTATGACTTTCATATATAATATAATGTGATTATTTAGAAATAAAATATTGTATATGAGTGAAATCTACAATTTGAGACATGGCAAGTGTCTACAACCCTTGTTCACCCTCCTATGGGAAAACAGTTTCTCTAATTTCTACTTGTTAAACTATTTAGTGGAAGATTACACCTTTAGCTATAAAGTAACTTGAAAGTGTGTTACCAAAAAAAGAAAATTTATAATCTCAACTTTGTCACTGATAAGAATACGTAACATATTAAGATGTTTTAAAACAATTGCAATAATGTTTTCAATAAACTACTTTAAGATTCAAGCTTGTTTTACACATGAAGTGCTTGCTTCCTTGATCTGAATACATATTCATTGTATTTATCTTTAGGGATTTTCTCAAACACAAACCAAAGTGTTTTTTAAAAATTGTTGTTGTGTTGCTTCTGTCTTGTCATTCTTTGTGTTTGTTTTCTTTTTCTGTTCCAAGAGTGCAACATTTTCCTGAAATACATAAATATTGTTGCCTTGGGCAGTTCATAGTTATGTCAATATTATGGTGATGGGAAAAGTTCGGATTCTTGATTCCTGATCATTTAATTATTTTGCCTGCATTGCAAGATAACCATCAACATATAGGTAAGGGATAATTTTGATCTACACTACTCTTTTAATAATTATGACATATATATACTTGATTTTTGGTTTTCAAGTACCATGTATTTCAGGTTTATTGACAGTTTAGATAAGTGATAATACAATTATTATCACTTTATTATTGTTTGCAATTATTGCAAAGTAGTGTAGAAAATGAGAGAGGCTAAGCCTTTAGAGTTTATGTGTTTGATAATTGCAATAAAGAACAATTCAATTTTATTAATAATATTTTAATATTTTTGAATATTAACAAGATTTCATATATTTCTTAAATATAGTTATAAGAAGGTAACCAAGAAGCCAAGAATGCCCAGTACTGAAACTAGAGATGTAATATATTCTTTGATTTAAAGAGATCACAGAACCAGACAATACCTGATTTTATATTTTCCATTATTTCTAGGATGTTGTTAATAGCATTGAAGATCTGAAAGTATTGAGAGATAAATGGTACAGGCAGCTTTTAAATGCACAATTATCAGAGCTGGTACGATGGCCTACTAGGTAAACCTTCTATTTTTTGAATTGGCATTCAATTATAGGATCCAGATGGAATCCGCTTTGCTTTGCTTCAATCCAGCCCCCTGCTTGTGGCCTGGGAACTACAGAATATGTCTGAAGTTGATTGGCTCTTAAACCTACATAAGAGCCTGAAGGAGATCCAGGCTCCTCGCACCTGGCTCTGGCCATTTAGGAAGTGAGCCAATAGATGAAAGGCCTCTCTTCCTCTCTCTTTCTCTCTCTCTCTCATGCTCTATGTGTATGTATGTGTGTGTGTGTGTGTGTGTGTGTGTGCGTGTGCATGTGTCTCATTGACTCTGTAATCCTGCCTTACAAAGAAAAATCAAAATAAATCTTAAGTAAACCCCAAAAAATAAACAAAAAAAACTACCATGATCAATCGTATATGTATTCTTCCTCACCTTTTTTATGATTGAGAGAGAGAGAGAGACCAAGATCTTTCTTCCACTGATTCAAACCCCAGATGGCTGAGTTTGTCAACACTGCACCAGTGCTGAAACCAGGAACCAGAAGTGTCAGCTGGGTCTCCCATGTGACTGGAAGGAAATCAAACAGTCTGGTCTTTGTAGTTCCTCCAGCCTATTAGCAGGAGGCTGGTTAGAAGTAGAACACGCAGGTCACAAATCTTTGCTGATACGGGATGCTGACATTGCAAGAAGAGGCTTTACCTGTTACACCACAATACCAGGCTCCAACAACTGCAATTTTTTTTAAATAGATCCTAAATCCTTAACTACTTGTAATATAATTGATATTATTCTGTCACACTAGTATAAAATTCATGAACTCTAACACATAGCTAATGGCACATTATGACAACGGAACAACACAATACTAAGGAAATTCTGAATTTTACAGTGAAATATACATTGGTCACTACTCATTTAATGAAATTCAGCATATTCCAACTTGAGCTTTCTTGTAAGATTTACATTTTTTTCCCTGAAAGTAAGAGTTACAGAGAAAGAAACAGAGATTATTTTTTTCATCTGTTGGTTCACTGAGAATATCCAAAGGAGGAGGTCACTTAACAATAGGCAGAAAAATACATGAAAGAGGGTGGTTTCCAACCCATGACCCTGAATTAACTACCTACCTATGTACCTAACTAACTACCTAACTAGTTAGCTATCATTCTACCCTCAGAGATTTCTGAGCCTTAACCTTAAGGGTTGGTGACATACAGATTCATCTCATCTTCTGTACCTACTTTCTGCATTCAGAAATATCCCCCTTCCTCATTTCATGGGTCCCTTCGGGGATGGACAATGTCCTTTTTGTGGACATCCGGGCATCTTCTTCTAAGTACTTGTTTACAAAGCTGGTGGTCCAACATGGCGTGTTTGTGAGACTAGGACTGACAACCATGGGCTTTATCTAGTCCCTGAGATTTAACACCCCTGGGCATCTGATGCGAACCAAACAGGAAACAGGGCATTAAAGGCCATCAGTTGGATCTAAAGAAAACTGATAAAGTCAGGTGTTCCTGTTAGTCTCAGGTGAGCAGCATTGAGGCTCTGTGAGGGTACACACAATAACACTCCTGAATCATCTTAAAGTTTTACTAATTTGAAAGAGAGTTGCTGGCCTTGAGAAATGAATGTGTACGAACCAATATTATTCTATTTAGTTTCTCTCGTTTTTTTAAATGCAGCCAACAACTGGATCCACATCCAGAAGCATCTCTAAGCAGCAGACCATTTGAAGGACAGAGATCTTGTAGATAGTAATGTTTGACTCACTCTGATGAGAAAAATAAATAAACTAAATGAGAAGAACAACTTTCCAACAAAACCTAAAACCTGCTGTGAGTTTTGCATGTTAATAGATTATTTAATCCCCAATTTGTGAGTGCAACCCTTTTTCTATGCAGGTTGCTTATTTTTTTGACTCTGATATCCAAATTAATCCACCATTTTTTGCTATGTGAATGCAATATGGGTGCTCTAAATATGTTTTTTTCTTTGTCAGCTAGTGTGATGCTAAATTTTGTCAGTAGAGATCACTGCAATAAATGCAGATGAAAGGCTTTCCTTTTACTTTGTTCTCTGGTGACTGAGCTAGCTCCAATACCTTCCTTACCACCAGGTTCTTGAAATATATTTATATATGTATATATATATTTTTTTTTATTTTTATATATATAGTATTTATTATCTCTAGGACTTGGCAGAGAGCAGTGCTAAAAAACAACAGTTTACTTGAGAATTTCTCCCATCATTCTCTCTCACACTCACACACACCCAGAGAAAAAGAGAGACACACAGACAGAATGAGTTTTAAAGCATATGAACTCTGTTTTTCAGCAGCAGCATCAGGACTTACAGCGGGTTCTGGAGACCAGATTCTCACTTCGGCAGGCAATCAGAAGTTCTCTGCCCTTGTATGACTCTGCATTGCCACCTCCAGCAATGTGAGTTAAAGAGCTAAGCTTTGCCCTATGTGCTTTGGAGTTCTTTTTATTTTCTTAGTCAACCAAGCATTAACTCAGGCCTCTGCTATAGTTAATACTTCTTTTTGTTGACCTTTCCCCGTTTAAATTAGTGCGCCATTTCTTTTTCCTCACTAAACGGTGACTGATATACCATCCAAAGCCATCTATTTAGGGAGGATTATTAAAAAGCTTAGTTTTACATTTCCTGATATAATGCCAGTCTATGTCTTATATCTTTTAAACTAGGACATATTTAGCCATGGATCAATACTCCAAAGATTAACTGCTGCTTTAGTGTTCAAAAGTATTTAATAGAGTCTTTTTCCTGCAGAGTTCTAAGGCATTTCCCCTTCTGGCACATTTTTTCAGAAGACAAACTCTTTAGTTTTATGTTCTTTAGAGTCTGTTGCAAGAATATGAAGAATATAAATGTTAGCTAAACTGGATATATTATATAAATCCCCTTGATAATTTTTGATTTATTCCTGAGGTAAGTTCCAGTCCAAAACGGGGGCAGGGGGATATACAGCATTCCTTATATTTCCACCCTCCTTCCACCCTATTCTGTGGTTCTGCGTTCCATGGTTTTCACTTAGAAAACCACAATAAAAAACTCTTAAATGGAACTAAACAGTTCAAAATTTTAAATACTGTAACACCATCATCAAATCAACTGTCACTGTACTATCACAGTCAGATAATGTCCAAATAATGTCTCCAAACATACTGGTGAAGAGGACAACTCAAATGTTCTACAGAAGCCGAGAACCACTTTTTTAACGCAAATGTAAAGTTATGAAGTACTTTGATAAGTTTGTGGAAAATGTAGCTAATATATATACATTATAATATTATATTATATTAAATACAGAAATTTGAGATTCTTGCCTCCTTTTGTTCATAGCATACGTTTTCCTCAAACATTTTGAAGCTGACTCACATAATATTTTGAGAGTGAGTAAATTCGTTCTTATGTATTTGTATTGCTAATTATTTATTTGACTAATCTGCAAATTAACCTTAGCATAGGTGGGCACAAATAAAATAGTGCATACTCATTATAGATTTCAATTGTATCTTTCAAAAGTACAATTTTTTGAAATATTTTGCATTTTAAAATTAGGAGAATGAGCAGATTGGTGGAATAAGTCCTATAAAATTGAGGAGGTTATAGATGCAATCTGACTTTCACTTTCCAATAATGAATTTGAAAGTTGTCAGATTTGTGTTCAAAACAAGAAAACAAAACAAACAAACAAAAAGGATAGCAAGGTGAATGATAGTAACACCTTCTTGGATCTATTGGAGAACTGAAGTTGGGGGAACAGGCCATTGCTTTTATACCTAGAGATATGGGAAAGTATAGAGAACCATGTTTGTTTATGGGACAAAGCTGAATGAGAAAAAAATGGGTTGAAGTAGTTGACAAGATGGACAAATTAGTAGGTATAGAGCATGGACAAAGTTAAATTACTGAGAACAAGGAAGACACACTTTTGTGAGTTTTACCAAGAGATTCCCACCGTGAAAACTGGAGAAAATCACCTGCAATCTTTAGGTGCTAGGAAAGTTAGAACAGGATCAGTTTGAAAAGAAGCATTCCCAGAATGTATTGTTCTTTTCGGAAAGATTCTTTGAGAAAAGTACTTTACTCATGAATTATCTGCCGATGCAAAAATCAATTAGAAAACTGGAAATTCCCATATCCTTCCAATCTCATTAAATGAAAAGGCTGTACTCAAAGATTCCAACTCAGTAAAAGAGGAGACAAAAGAGACTGTGTGTAGAATGCTTCTTCTTACTTATACCTCATCAACAGATCCATAGAGTTCCAATGTGACATTGCATTCAAAATGAGCTATAAGACTCTATTTAATACAAAATGCTTATTGAAACTCAGACAGCAAGAAGCACAAAAAGCAGGAATATGAAAGTATTTATAAGCTATTCAAAGATACAGAAACATACAGATGTTATGTAACTAATAGACAGGTACATATGAACCATAATGCTAATGACCTACTTATCTATATCTGTGTTATTGTTTCCTGATGTGTAATATTGCTTTCAACAAAACCGTAAGACATGCTTAAAACAAAAGGGCCATATGAGGTCCAGCATGGTAGCCCAGTGACTAAATTCCTCATCTTGCACGCACCAGGATCCCATATGGGCAGCAGTTTAATCCCAGTGTCCCCACTTCCCATTCCGTTCCCTACTTGTGGCCTAGGAAAGCAGTGGAGGATGGCCCAAAGACTTGAGACCCTGCAACCTCGTGGGAGACCTGGAAGCAGCTCCAGGCTCATGGCTTCAGATCAGCTCAGGTGCAGCTGTTGTGACTGTTTAGAGAGTGAATCAGCAGACGGAAGATCTTCCTCTCTGTCTCTCCTTCTTCCTGTGTATCTTTCTTTTTTTTTTTTTTTAATTTTATTTTAAATTCATTAATTACATTGTATTATGTGACACAGTTTCATAGGTACTGGGATTCTCCCCACCCCTCCCCAAACCCTCCCACCATGGTGGATTCCTCCACCTTGTTGCATAACCACAGTTCAAGTTCAGTTGAGATTCCCCCATTGCAAGCATATACCAAACATAGAGTCCAGCATCTTATTGTCCAGATAAGTTCAACGGCTTCTTAGGTATACACTCTCTGGTCTGAAGACAGAGCCAGCAGACTATCATCCCGATCAATTAAAAGCTCCAACATACCATCAGCAAAAATTTACATCACCATGGAATTAATTGACATAGTAACGAGTAACCAATATGGTAAAAGTGAATGCGATTTCTTATCCACCTTCTGTGACCACCTCATTGACATTTCAATTTAGGTTTATACACAACATATAACATTCATAACATAACTTGTTATACATAACATCGTGTCATCTTAAATTAAGGCAAACATGTGGTATTTAACCTTTTGGGATTGGCTCATTTCCCTTAGCATTATGGTTTCCAGTTTGGCCCATTTGGCCACAAAGAACTGCATTTTGTTTTGTTTAATAGCTGAGTAGTATTCCATGGAGTAGATGAACCATAGCTTTCTTATCCAATCCTCTGTTGATGGGCATTTTGGTTGCTTCCATGTCTTTGCAATTACTGATTGTGCTGCTATGAGCATAGGAGTGCATGTTGGTTTCTCATAAAACAAGTGTTCTGGATATATTCCTAGGAGTGCTATTGCCAGGTCATACGGTATGTTGTATTTGAGTTGTTTGAATGTTCTCCATACTGATTTCCATAGAGGCTGTACCAGCCTGCAGCCCCACCAGCAGTGGAGTAGGGTTCCCTTTTCCCCGCAACCTCGCCAACAAGTGTTGTTGGTGCTTTTATTCATGTGGGCCAGTCTTACTGGCGTTAGGTGGTACCTCATTGATGTTTTAATTTGGATTTCCCTTATTGCCAGGGAACTTGAGCATTTTTTCATATGTTTATTTGCCATTTGGGTTTGTTCCTTTGTGAAGTGTTTGCCCATTTCCCGTGCCCATTTCTTGAGTGGCTTGTTTGTTTTGACATTTTGGTTGTTTTGTAGCTCTTTGTATATTCTGGAGATCAGCCCTCTATCACCTAAGTCGTGTGCAAAGATCTTCTCCCATTCTGTGGGTTGCCTTTTTACTTTGTTGATTGTTTCTCTAGCTGTACAGAAGCTTCTTAGTTTGATGAGGTCCCAATTGTTTATTTTGGTCTTGATTTCTACTGCATTTGGAGTCTTTTTTAGGAAGTGAGGGCCTACCCCTAAGTGTTCCAGTGTGTTTCCAACATTTTCTTCCAAAAGTTTGAAGGTTTCTGGATGTAGGTTTAAATCTTTTATCCATTTGGATTTGATCTTAGTATATGGTGAGAGATGTGGGTCTATCTTTTTGTTTCTGCAGGCTATCAACCAGTTGTCCCAACAGCATTTATTGAACAGACCTTCCCATTTGCCTGGGTTGTCGTTTGTCTTTTTGTCAAAGATTATTTGGCTGTATTTCTGTGGGTTCCCATCTGGTGTTTCTATTCTGCTCCATTGATCTTCTTCTCTATTTTTGTGCCAGTACCAGGCTGTTTTGATAACCACTGCCCTATAGTATGTCCAGAGGTCCGGAACTGTGATTCCCCCTGCTAACTTCCTGTTCTTGAGAATGGTTCTAGCTATTCGTGAAGCTATTGGTGAAGGGACTGATCCATCAAGAAGTAATTACAATTGTGAACATATATGCACCTAATTCCAATGCGCCTAGCTTCGTGAAGCAACTACTTACAGACTTAAGGGGAGACATAGATACACACACAATAATAGTGGGTGATCTTAACACCCCACTAACAACTATAGACAGATCAACAAAACAAAAACTCAACAAAGAAACAACAGAGCTCGTACAAACATTAGAACAACTAGACTTGGTAGACATTTATAGAATTTTTTATCCTAAGACCACAGATTATACATTTTTTTCAGCAGTGCATGGCACCTTCTCCAGGATCGACCACATGATAGGACACAAAGCAAATCTAAATAACTTCAAAAAGATAGGAATCATACCATGTACCCTCTCAGACCACCACGGAATGAAACTGGAAATCAGCAATTCAAAATGTCCCAGGAAATATAGAAACTCTTGGAGGCTGAACAATATGCTATTAAACGAACAATGGGTCAGGGAAGAAATTAAAGATGAGATCAAAAAATTTATGGAAACCAATGAAAACTCTGACACAACATTCCAAAACTTGTGGGACACTGCCAAAGCAGTGCTACGGGGTAAACTCATCGCAATTGGAGCTCATGTCAAGGCCCAAGAGAGTCGCCAAATACAGGAACTAACCACACACCTCCAGGAATTGGAAAAGCAGCAGCAGATGAGCCCCACACACAACAGGAAACAAGAAATCATCAAAACAAGGGAGGAAATCAACCAGATAGAAATAAAAAAAACCATACACAAAATCAACGAATCAAAAAGCTGGTTTTTTGAAAAGATAAACAAAATAGACACCCCGCTGGCCCGTCTGACAAAGAAAAAACAAGAGAAAGCAAGAATTAATAGCATCAAAGATGAAAAAGGCAACATAACAACAGACATTACAACCATTAAGAACATAATCAGAAATTACTACAAAGCACTGTACTCCAACAAATCAGAAGACCACCAAGAAATGGAAAAGTTCTTAGACTCACACAACCTGCCAAAACTTAGCCCAGAGGCAACAATCAACCTGAACAAACCCATAACTGAAGCAGAGATTGAATCAGTGATTAAAGACCTCCCAACAAAGAAAAGCCCAGGCCCAGACGGCTTCACTACAGAATTCTACAAAACATTCCGAACAGAACTAACTCCAATCCTCTACAAACTCTTCAAAACAATAGAAAAGGAAGCAACCCTTCCAAACTCATTCTATGAAGCCAACATTACCTTAATCCCAAAACCGGGCAGAGATCCTACAGAGAAAGAAAACTACAGACCTATCTCTTTGATGAACATTGATGCTAAGATTCTCAACAAAATCCTAGCCAACAGAATTCAAAAACACATCAGACAGATCATTCATCCAGATCAAGTAGGATTCATCCCTGGAATGCAGGGATGGTTCAACATTCGCAAATCCATAAATGTGATACACCACATCCAAAAACTGAAAAACAAGAATCACATGATAGTATCAATAGATGCAGAAAAAGCTTTCGACAAAATTCAGCACAACTTCCTGCTAAAGACCCTAACCAAGGTAGGCATAGATGGAAAAATCCACAACATAATCAAAGCAATATATGCAAAACCCAATGCCAGCATCATACTGAATGGAGAAAAACTGGAACCCTTCCCACTGAGATCTGGAACAAGACAGGGATGTCCGCTTTCTCCGCTGCTATTCAACATAGTTCTAGAGGTACTCGCTGAGGCCATAAGACAAGAAAAAGAAATCAAAGGAATCCAAATGGGAAATGAAGAAGTCAAGCTTTCACTATATGCAGATGACATGATTCTTTATATGGAAGAGCCAAAAGGCTCAACACAGAGACTACTAGAACTTATACGAGAGTTTGGTAGAGTGGCAGGGTACAAAATTAATGAACAAAAATCAACAGCCATAGTGTATGCTAACAGCCCCAAGTTGGAAAAAGATCTAACCAGCAAGATACCATTCAAAGTAACAAAGGAAAGCATGAAGTATCTGGGAATTAACCTAACCAAAAATGTAGGAGACCTATTCGAGGAAAACTACAAACTACTTAAAAAAGAAATTGAACAAGATCTAGAAAGATGGAGTAATATCCCATGCTCCTGGATAGGTAAAATCAATATCATTAAAATGTCTATACTGCCAAAAGCAATATATACATTCAACGCAATCCCAATCAAATTGCCCAAAACATTCTTCACAGACCTGGAAACAATGATCCAAAGGTTCATCTGGAAACACAAAAAACCTGTGTATCTTTCTAATAAAATAAAATAAATATTTTTTAAAAGAACTATACGAAAAGAGAATGCCAGTATCAGAGAAGGACTTGTATGTGAGATTAATTTTATAATTATTAGAGGAATAATTTAAGTTATTATATTGACTATATCAGGTTCTCTAATGAGAAAAATGAAAACATGCAAAAATATGCAAAGGATATAAACAAGGAGACAGAAACTCAAAAGAAAATCAAATAAGGGAGACTATGGTATATACATTCAAAATAAGTCAACATGGCATTTGACAGAATTTTTAACATACAAAATAGAGCTTAGAAAATAATACATTAGTTTGGAATATTATAAATAGAAAAAGATTTTAAAAAGAATATAATCATACTTGCAGGATAATTGACAAAAGTATATAATATGTCACAGTAGTTTGAAATGGAACAGCAGAGGAGTAAAATGTGAATGTTTAAATAATGACACAGAATGAATCCAAAACCATGCCACAAAGAACCAACCACTGAGGAATAATCTAAAGACAGACTATCAAAGGCGTGAGAAAATCTTTAAAATATCTAGGTCGAAGTCTAGACTATATATAGAGGAAAAAAAAGTTAAGAACATAGCCAAAAGAAAAAAAAAAAAGGAAAAAAAACACGTCAAGTATATGGAAGAGTAAAATCACTTTAAAATTTATCATAGTGTCAAGTGTCAAGGTAATCCTAGATTATATTTAGTAAGTGTATCCCACTTTGATTATTAATTCAAATAATGATAATTATAGTATACATTCAGAGATTATATAATAATGTATAAACAGAGTGAAACTAAGGTCAGAACCAACTCAGTTTCTCTGCAGCCTCTGAAATTTTTTTTCCAGGCCTGGTATTTACAGGATACCCATCTCTTCAGCCTAACATCTTGGAATCATCATCAAAAATCTTTAAAGTTCAGATTCTAAGTTTGTATGTTTTTCTGGACTGTTTGTTTCATCATTTTAAATAGCAATAGCTTGGACCACTTATACTATGCAAGGTAATTATGGCTTATGCCCAGAGTCCATCAACTGAATATCAGAGAACATGTTCAGTGCTGCAAAGAAAGAAGACCTGCACTTCCAAAGTTGTAATTTGCATTTATTCTTGAATACATAGCATATTATATATTATTGTCAATGGTTATACGATACCAGATCTTGGGAATAATACAAAGCATCCATGAGCTTTGTGTTTTTCAATTGCAGAGATTTTAAATGACATATTAAACTTTAAATGAATTATGAGTTCTTAGATACTTACTTAAATATAGTTCCTCCCAATGACTCTTGATTTGACAACCAACTTCCCACATACTATACGAAGTAAAAATAAAATGAGTTAAAATCGTACACACAGGAATCATGATTGTCAACGTCATTGCAAAGCATACATAATATTATTTGAAAAAAATGACTTTTTAGAATGAATTTTATTATATGTGTCAAGTGGCATAAAGTTTCTGTCATTTGCAAATAAAATAACTTCCACTTATTTCTTAATATTTTCCAAACTGTTACTTTGATATTATGCAAATTTAGCATTTGATACCCATCTTAAAAAGTAACACATAACCAAAATCACATCATTATCTCCTTTTTCCAAATCTCCAAATTAGTGAGTGTACTGTAGCTTTCACTTGGTACACAATTTAAGTCACAATTAGAGAGGGGTTTTGAAAGGAATAATGATATTCCTGTTGGAATACTAGAGCAATGTGATGACAACACGTGTACAATGGAAAACTGTGAGCATGAGTAAGAATGTTGAAGTCAGCACTTTCATATCAAACTTTGAGGCCCTTGATATGTGAGGAAAGACCTTTCTTGTGTTGAATCCATGCAGCCTGCAGTGTTTTAATATGGCACTTCAAAAAATAATGCACAATGTTCATTATTATTTTTCATTATATACACTATCATCTATAATTGTAATATTGCATTGCTTATTTTAAGTTCTGTATAATTGTATCATAATTTCACTTGGTTTTCTATGATTTTTTCAGAATACACCTTAGAAATACATTTCAAAAGAATTGCTTTAATATATATTCAGTACTATTGATAGGTGTGTGTGTGTTCACTTTTACTATATTACCTCCATTGCATCATCAACTCGTTTAAGTACAGAAATTGCTGGCAAGTCTTACATACCAGGAACAGTCCAATGTCTAACAAAGAATGAATTGTATATCCTAACATAGAAATTATTAAATAATTTAGTAAAACGCATAAGAAATTCAAGACATTTTTCCACCGAAAAAGATAAGAAAAACCTAATATAAATGCCAAAGTAATTTGCAGTAAAGAAAAAAAAATAGGAAAATGCTGAATTCAAAATATGCATAATTTTTATTATCTTTAAAACTATTTTTCCATGAAAATTTTGATATCCCCCAATCGCTAAAGTTCTACAGAAAACTAACAAATACCTAATGCTGTATAAAACATTTCAATATCTCGAACTATCCAAAGAAGGCATCAATTTCTGGGGAAAAAGAATAAAGTGATAATAATAATTTACACTTATTAAATTATGTAAACTTTCATATAATTTATTCCATTGACATTTAATAATTATTTAAGCAATCATATTTTAATACCCTCTTCATTATTTGGAAGTATTAACTGATTTATAATTCATAGCACTTGACAAAAGATATATCAGAACCAGCAAGGATCTATTTTTTAAATGAAGATGCTCAGATTTACTGTAGATTTATGGAAAATCAGATATTCACTATTTTAACTGATACATTAATGTGTGATTAATTCAACATTCCCAAGGGTAGGGAATCTTTCCAGGATGAATGGTGTACTTTCATCTTCCCTCCTTCATCTACTTATACTAATATCTTCTGAGGAAAAGTGAAACTAATGAAATCCAGTAACAGACATAGGATGCTCAAGTGGTGAAGTGACATTCTGATAGGCTTCTGCTGTATGATTGCTGAGTTTTGAGAGAAATGCATGATTCCAAACTAAATATTTCAGAAATATAAAATGAAATCACCTGATGTAACATACTTTAGACAATATATGCAGAGAGTCTTGGTATAGGGGCGCAATGGGTGAAGCTGCAAGTATCATGCTGGCATCCTATATCTGAGTGTTGATGCTAAGCCAGCTCTCCTGCTTCCAATCAATTTCTGCTGTTGTTATTATGCCTGGCAAAGCAGCTGGACATCTGCCAATCATTTGATAGATTAGACTAGGATGGAGCTCCTGAACTCTCGTTTCGTCCTACGGCCAACCCTGGGATTTATAGGCATTTGGAAAGTAAAGTGGCAGATGGAAAGTTTCTTATTCTTTTTTTTTTCAAGATTTATTTATTTTTATTGGAAAGTCAGATATACAGAGAGGCGGAAGACAGAAAGAAAGATTTTCCATCCGATGCTTGACTCTTCAAGTGACCACAATGGCCTGTGCTGAGCCAATCCAATGCCAGGAGCCAGGTGCCTCTTCCGGATCATCCACATGGGTGCAGGGTCCCAAGGCTTTGGGCCGTCCTCGACTGCTTTCCCAGGCCACAGGCAGGGAACTGGATGGGAAGCAGGGTTGCTGGGATTAGAAATGGATTCCTGTATGGTATGCGGCGCATGCAAGGTGAGGACTTCTAGCCAGGAGGCTACTTCACCCACCGTGCCCAACAAATAAATCTTAAAGAAAGAAAATATCTGCCAGAACACGCTTTTAACTAAAACACATTGGCATATTCCCCAGGAACAGGTTTTCTAAATATGAAGTTGATAGTTACGAAAGTGAAAGGGATAACATCAACATTACTAAAGTATAAGGCTCTATCTCCATCAGTTCTTAAAAATTGTACGGATCATCTCAGATGAAGTTTCTTTGGAGATCCCTCCAACTGAACTGCTGATCTTAGAACCCCAACCATGAAGAGACTGTCAGCCAGTGGACTCTGAATAGGATTCATTGTGATTGGAACCGAGAGATTGGCAGCAATCCAGAACTGATGAACTATCAAAACTGTTTGAGCAGGACACTTGGAGCGCGCCTCCCGTTGGGGATCTGGGATGGGTGGGAGGTTGGGAGGGGCTTTCCCCTTTGTTTCTCCCCTGACCCCAGGTACAGGGAAAAATGATAATGTTAGTGTGGAAACAATGGTATTACCCACTTTCACCCTGTAGCCCTTGACCCTTTGTACCCTAATCAACTAAGTAAGATTATTTAAAAAAATTTTTTTAAATAATAAAAAAAATAAAAAAAAAAAAGAATCGTAGAAGCCTGGGTGTATTTAGACTTCAATCTGACCTTGAGTCCTCATGCCAAGCCAACATACAGTTCTCCTTCCAGTCCTGGCTGTTCAACTTTCTATCCAACTTCTTGGCAATGCTTCAGAGAAGGCAGCAGGAAGATGCGCAAGGGTTTAGTCACCTGCCATCCATGTGGGAAATGCAAATGGAGATCTCAGCTCCTGATTTGTGCTTGATCCAGCTTTTGTACTCCCCACGTGACCTCAACGGCATGAGCTGCGCCGATCCGAAGCCAGAAGCCAGGAGCCTTTTCTGCGTCTCCCACGCTGGTGCAGGGTTTCAACCCTTGACTGCTTTCACAGGACAAAAAGCAGGGAGCTGGATGGGAAGTGGGGCTGCAGGGATTAGACAGTGCCCATATCAGATCACAGTGTGTTTTAGGCGAGCACTTGAGCTGCTAGGCCACTGTGCCGGGCCCATGAATCTCTTTTTCTATCTCTCTTTCTCATTTTTTCTGTCTCTCCTTCATTTACTCTCTATAACTCTGTATTTCAAATAAATAAGCAATTATTAATGTATCATCTATATAATTTCAGTTTGTATTATTCTTATAAGTCATTCAAAAATTATGGACATTAGACAGATTGTATGTGCTTTAGTGAAAAAGGCACATTCACTAAAATTGGAGAACATTGTAAGCTGTTTCAGCAGAAAAATGTAATTGATTATAAAGTTAATGAGAAAAGGAACAGATAATCAAAAGGTTTGAAAAAGGGAAAATTCATTAATCTTATACTGAAATCTAAATCAATTAATAAGATGGGTGTTCTAAAATCATCATTAATAATTTAAAGATAGGATTAATAGCATACTGAATGTGTAGAACACGAGATTTATGAATTCAAAAATACGTTAAATAATAATAAACCTAAAACAGAGAGAGAGAATGGAACACTAACAGTACCAAAGTATATATGGTGTATACAAAAATTTCTGCACATATATTTGGGATACTAAGAGAGTATAAAAAAGCAATAAAGAGAGAGTAGTGACTTTTAAAGCAAGTATCTAAAACTGTAAATCAAAGACTGAATTCAGTGATACAAATTTCTCAGTGTACCCCAAATTGGTTAAATGTAATATAATAATACAATTACAGGAACGCTTAAAAATATTGCAGGCAATGATACATTACTTCCAACACAGTAAGGGAAAGACTAAAAAGTAACTTTGCAATAGAAATTTGGAAGAGGTTCTATACCATTTCATTTAAGGAGCAAACAAATACTGAATGATTTGTCAGAAGCAAAGCCTCACTACCACAAAGGCCAAAGTAATTCTTCCATCACAAGAAAAATAATTTTAGTTCAAAATATAGAAATTCAGTAGAGGGTAAACCTCTACCGTGAGAGGTTTGAAAGGTAAAAATGTTCAGTGATAGACGTGACTATTGTTAGCATATAACATCAGCCAGGACTTTTAGTAAAACATGTGCATGAAAAACAGCAAAAACTATGGTTTCAGGATAATTGTTGTTAGAAATCTCATCTCTTAGACGTATCAAGTGCTATGTGACAATAATAAATAATATTGATTTATATTTTATCAAAGATATATTTTTGGTTTTGTAAGGAAATTAGTCAAACTATTATTTAAAGAATGCAAGGAACTCCTGAAGTTGAAAATACCTAAAAGTCAGACAAAAGAGCGATATAGAACTGATTGATTGATTGAAGAAAAAACTGCCTCAAATTTACCTGAATAAATAATGTTATTAGGGCCCGGCGGCGTGGCCTAGTGGCTAAAGTCCTCGCCTTGAAAGCCCTGGGATCCCATATGGGCGCCAGTTCTAATCCTGGCAGCTCCACTTCCCATCCAGCTCCCTGCTTGTGGCCTGGGAAAGCAGTTGAGGACGGCCCAGTGCATTGGGACCCTGCACCCGCGTAGGAGACCCGGAAGAGGTTCCAGGTTCCCAGCTTCGGATCGGCGCACATTGGCCCATTGCGGCTCACTTGGGGAGTGAATCATCGGACGGAAGATCTTCCTCTCTGTCTCTCCTCCTCTGTGTATATCTGGCTGTAATAAAATGAATAAATCTAAAAATAAATAAATAAATAAATAAATAAATAAATAAATAAATAATGTTATTAACAATAACCTTAGCAAATTCTCCATGTATATATTCAAAATAACAATAAATCATAATGAGTAACACCATACTAATGTGTAGTACCCCCTGAGGTAACTCGTATGGCATATCAACTTCTGAATTATACAACAACCTGCTGTACTGTTAAGTTTGATAGTCATGAAGCTATATTAATCTTGGAAAAATAGCATTGAGTTTAACAGTTCAAACACAACACTTCTAGTTCAACAAAACTGAAAGATGGACACAATAATTCATATGAATTTACAAATCCAGATACGGGTTACCATTGAAAATGGTTACTACAGGAAAGGAGTTTGAAGGAGGTAATGAAGCTCTGACGATGGTGTTTTTTTATCTAAATGTTTATTAAACAGAGACATTCAGTTTGGAACAATCCATTGATATCTATAAATGCAAGAGGTGCATATATTCTATTCAGTTTTCCAATAAAGTATCAAAGAGTTAATGCTTATCAAATATTTAGATGGATCAAAAATTACAAAAATCATTTTGCTAAATCTGCTTCATGCATTACTGGAAACAACATAAGCAAATTTTCTGAATTTTTTTATTGAGTTTTTCACCAACAACAGAAAAATAATTACTATTTCCAAAATTTTTTTAAGCATCTGCTAGATTTGATCTATGGCAAAACTTTTAGAACACACAGTATCTATTATTCAAAATATCGAGTCTGTTCACCATTTTCCTGTAAAACTTTTAAATATTCCAATATGACTCTTATAAGGTAAATTCTCTCCCTGCCCCTGGATTAAGATAAATTGAAATAGTTTTACCAAAGCATTGCAAAAGAAAGAAAATGAAAATTAATTATGTGGAAGTGAGAAATATACCTTATGAATTAAAAAGAGCAAAACCATCACTGGAAAATGTTCATTGCTTCAGTGTCAAAAAGAAACACAGGAAAGACTGACAGCCATGAGGCATGGACTCAAAACATTTGGATATTCAATAAATGATAAATAAAATATAAAAGACACTATCCTTAGTCTCAATAAAAGCCATAATTGAGAAGAGTGTATTCAGTGACATAACATGAAAAATTCTACTGGTAGATGAAATAGGATTGGCTTCAGCAAAAACAAAAATTATGATAGTACAGCATAATGGATGAGTCAAAGGCTATTTTAAACCTTAAGACCGGTAAGGTAGGCTTGAGTTCACAGTATGCAAGATTTAACTAAATTGTGCTCACGTCAGCAGCACAAATACTAAGATTTAACCAAATGAAAAAGCATGGTTGCAATTAAATTATATATTTCAGGGATTGTTTTATATACACAGTTTATTGTTTCATTGTTATTTAAATGGAAGATTTACAGTGAAAAGGACAGAGACACAGATATTTTCCATTCTCTGATTCACTCTCCAAATGGCTGCAATGGCTAGAGTCGAGCCCATCTGAAATCGGGAAGCAACAGGCTTCTCTCAGCTCTTCCGGTGGATGCAGCAGCCTGAGGACTTCAGTGGTCCTCTGATGCAACCTGGCCCGCCCCAAATCCTAGCTCTTGTGTTCTCCAGTGATAGGTACAGCCTAGCAGGGGAGTGTCCACAGTTCCACTGCCAGGCATGTACCCAGCCTGTATCTTGTGCCTGTCAGCAGGTTGAGCATGACTTGACTTGCATCCAGATGTGACACTTGCCAACTGATATTGTGGCCTAGCTCAACTGCTCCACATCCATTCTATCTTCTCTGCACACCAACAGGTACAACAACATAGCCCAGCCTGACCTGCCCCAAACTGAAACCTTTTTCCCCCTGTTCCAGCTCTCACATTCACCAGTAGAAACAGCAGCCCAGCCAGGAAGTCACTGAAGTTCCCCTACCAGGCCCAGACCCAGCCCTGCAACTTGTGTGTGCCTGCAGTTGCTGCCATCCTGTCAGAAATGGTTCAGCAGGTGTTAAAGCCTGGTTCAGCCCAGCACACCACCAGCCCCAGCTCTTATCAGTCGGTGCAACAGTCTAGCACAGCCTGGTGCATCCCAGCCCTAATGCGAACTTGAGTCTGTTGCAGTCCAACCGGCCCTAGCCTGTACCCTGTCTTGGCTCCCACTCAGCCAGTGCGTGTTGTGGACTGACCCTAAGCAATTTAATGTTTTAAGGAGAAAACGAAAAAGAACATCTTTGTAACTATTGGCATTTAAAATTATATTTGTGATACACTCAATTGTGTCTTAATTTTACAAAAGAAATTGCAGGTTTCAGTTATCTCTCCGCATAGGATTATAACATAAATATTCCATTTATTACGGTTGATGTTACACTGAGCTAAAGAAACATAAGACATATAAGTATAAAATCAATTTATGAAATTATTTTAAATAGTTGTAGTTCAAGGCAAAGTTAAAATTGCCTTGAATAGTAATGTAATGGCCAAGCAGCTGTGCCATTTTACACCTATCTTAATTAAGTCAGACAAAGAAAGAAAAATTTGAGACAGGTAATAATAATAATAACAACATCAATAGTAATAATGCTTAAACAATTTAATGGACAAATGTCTATAATTGTATGTGTATTCTAAGAATAGTAACACAGAAGTGAACAAAATAAAAGCCAGGTTAATACACTCCATTTCACCCATTCTCCATTTAATAGTTGAGACATTAAATGAATAGATAACATCTTACAAATCCTTTGATAGTTTTGCATTTTGTCTTATACATATTTGATATTATCTATCAATTAATGCATATAAAAAACATTTACATTTTTTTAGTTGTGACTGGCTTATTTCACTGAACAGAATAGATCGATGTAGTAGAATGTTTATAAAATATTGCCAAGGGTTAACATCCCCAACTCCCTGCTTGTGGCCTGGGAAAGCAATCGAGGACTGCCCAATGCATTGGGACACTGCACCTGCATGGAAGACTCAGAAGAGGTCCTGGTTCTTGGCTTCGGATTGGCTCAGCTCCATCTGTTGTGGCTGCTTGGGGAGTGACCATTGGATGGAAGATCTTCCTCTCTGTCTCTCCTCCTCTTTGTATACCTGACTTTCCAATAAATACATCTTTAAAAAATTACAAATGATTTGAGATATGTTCACAGTGTTATTAATTCCACTGGAGGTAGCTTATTTAGTAAGTTGCAGAGCTTTAATTAATACTCCTGTTAGTTTTCCTAAGAGGTTTCATGAATCTTAACCAGCTCTGGATAACTGGGATAATCTAAGCTCTTAGAATGCCACATAAAGGGTCTCTATTTGCAAAATACTTAGAGTTATATTCCAATTTCCTAAGCAAGAGATAAGGTATTTTGAATCTGAGGATGTCTTGAATAATAGTTATTTGTGGAGGATGCCATCTATGGGGAGCTATTGTGTATAGTGGGAGGCAACTGGTCTTGATAAGAGTTTAGATGGAGATTAAGAAAAACAAAAAAACAAAGAGGTACAGTTAAAATGCTCACAACATCACATTGCAGTGTCTGCGGTGAGTGTCTGGCTTTGGCTTCTGCTCAGGCTTTCTGCTATTTCAGACTCTGAGTAGCAGCAGTGTTGCCTCGAGAAACTGGGTTCATCACATGGATGGAGGAGACATGTCAGATGCTGCTCTCAACTTGTTGGCAGAACGTGAATAAAAACATCACAGGTTGGGACACACATGCTTGCACAATTTTTTCTAAGGCCATGTTTTTGATACATGCTTTCTTTCTTTTAGAATAGTAATCACCCAAACATCTAACATTAAAGTTGAATGATATTAATGACAGCATGAATAATACAGGATGTGCCCTGTCCTTGATAGCATGGTTCCATAAACTGTCATAGTGGTAAATGACTATGACTGGCATTTACCAGCCAGTTTTTGTAATGAGCTGCCCCAAGATAGCGTTCTTTGTTAACTTTTTGCTAGCTGCCTGTTACAGAATCCCTGATAAAACCAGATGGAGATAGCAGCCACCAAATGGCACACGGGAGGCAGTTCATAACTTAAGTGGACCGGAGAGTTAACACATGATTCAGTGCAGTGCTAAACAATACCTCAGATGAGGTTTCAGTGATCATTTTTGAACATATGGTAAATGAGAGAAACACGATTTTCCAAGCGATCTTCCACAGCCTCATTTTCCTCACCTATCACGCTTCATTATTCAATTATGTCCAATTATGGCCTATTTACCTGAACTTTATGCATTTTCAAGCTGAATTTGTAAGAGAAAGTTGATCTTACTCCTTTCTGATTCCCCTACATGGCCCTGATAAAGCTTCTGTTTCTCAAAGCATTTAACTCTCCATATTTATCTCTCTCTATACCCCTGTAGGGAAGAGTGCACACATGGAATGAATTTACATTTTTGAAGAAGTAAATTTGATGTGTTAATAGTAAGTTAGAAGAAGAATAAAAACATAAATCACAGAGATAATTATTTTGAAAATCAAAGTAAACAGGAATAAAGTAAACAATAAACATTGCATGTATGCTGGATGAAAGCAGAGTAGCCAGCACACAAACCAACTCCTAAATGGGATGCCAGCGTTTGTCGACTGAAGAGTAGAGTTGAACCATTGTTCTGGCCTCTCAGCTTCACTTCAGACCCCAAATTTCTACTGGTGTGTAGCCTGCAAAGCAGCAGCTGAAATCCCAAGTACGTGAGTCCCTATCTCTCACATGGGATTCCACACACTGCTTTCTTATTCTTGGTGTTGCAGTAAAGCAGCAGACCGAATTCCGTTTTGTCTCTTTCTAACCCCTCCATCTTTCCTTTCCACCCCTCTCTGACTATTTTTCAATAAATAGAAATACATGTACAACAATTGGAACTAACACAAACAAGCAGAAAATAGAACAAACATGAAAATAATGAGTTTCACCAACAGGGCACTGAAACATTTTCTTGGGTGGAAGAGCAAGAGCTTGTGTGGGCTACAGTTCCATGGTGTGCCAAATTACAAGCTAATGCAGGTGAAAACATAAAAGTGTTGGGTCCGGCCTTTAACTAAATGATGATCTATGTCAACAATTCTTTTCTTTGCCATTTTGATTATTACATATCCTTGATTGGGCTTACTCAAATTTGGCACACAATGGAAGTAAGCATTATCAATATTAAGATAGCATCATTATGATTTCCTAATAAATACTATTAACTTGAATGTAGAAGTTTCCCTTCGTTGTTTTGGAATCCTTCATTCTTTTAACTTATTATTCAGTTTGAACGTAATTCTAGTCTTTAAAATATCAATGACTATTCCCCTCTAATCAATGCAGTTTAATCACACCTGGCCAATATTGCTAATGTTTTTGAAGGTTGGCAAAATTATACACCTTAGGAATAGGAAAGGAAAAATAATACAAGTACTAAGCTAACTAATTTCAACTTCTTTCTCTCCACTTAGATTTTATTTTTTATCCTTTCTGTATTTGACTGTACCCCAAGTCTGATTCTCATTAAGGTGCAATATTACTTGCCTTATAAATCAATGATCTATTTAGATGTGTTTATAATTTTACGGCTTTTTACTGAGCCAATTCTTAGCAAAATTGAATTCCATCTTTAATCTAACTTTTTAAATGTAAAAGTGTGCTTTATTTGATTAAGTTATTATTCTCATTTTGACCATTACTACCTTTTCCCACTCATGTAATTTCAGTCTGGCTGGGTCTTTGTGAAATGAGTTTCTTGTAGATGGCATGTGCTACCACCTTGACTTGGGAACAGGCTGACTTCATGTCGGTATTGCTAGCTGCTTTAAGGCTGATCTTACTAGCATATCCATCTTCTTCCAGCCCTATCCAATGGAATCTCTATCTTGTTCTATCTCTTCTCCACTGAAGGTTTCTCTGTCGGTATCCTGAGAACATGATATTTATTTCATTTTGAAATAACTTTTTGCAGCTCAGGTCAATGTAGTTTCTCATTAACTAGCCATCACAGATCCCCTCTTATAGTTCATTTTTAAAAATACATTTGGCTTAATGTATAATGCTGAATACCTTGATGGAATATAGTGCAGTATCTTAACAGATGCCTACAGTTTAAACTGGTTAAATCAGGCAATTAATATTCCCAATTCAAATCTTCTCACCTGCCTTTATTATAGAATAATAATTTTTTAGAATGTATATTCTAAATTACATGAGAACAACTTTGATATAATATTAATACTTAACACTCTATGTAAAATGTATGTGTTATATTTCACAAGCAAATAATTAAATTATTTGCCTACAGTTTACAAAGCAATTTACACACTCAGGATACAACAGTAAAATTAAATATGGTAGACTAGCCACTAAAGTCTTCACTTTGCATGCACTAGGATCCCATATAAGTGCTATTTCGAGAACTGGTGGTCCTGCTTTCCATCCAGCTCTGTCTGTGGCCTAGGAAAATAGTGGAGGATGGCCCAAAGCTTTGGGACCCTGCACCCACTAGAGAGACCCGAATAAGCTCCTGGCCTCGGATCAGCTCAGCTCTGGCAGCTGCCACCGCTTGGGGAGTGAAACATAGGATGGAAGATTTTCCTCTCTGTCTTTCCTTCTCTATCTATGTCTGCCTTTCAGTAAAAATAAATAAATGTTAAAAATGATTAAATGCATGTCCGGTTGAGTCAAGATATTATCTACCCATGGACCTTGCAGTTTAACTTACAAATAAGCACTTCAACTAAGTAACACATTTTTAAAAATGTTGTTGTGATAATAATAATACTCCTTTTTAATACTATGAAACTTTTTCTGGTCAAGCAAAGACTAGCAAATGCAGAATATCAAATTTATGATGATAAGAAAATTGTGGATCTATAGGCAAATGATGATTTTCTAACCTAAAAAATAATGATCTGCCTCAAAATTATTTTAAAGCACTAATACATACTTTTACTTTTCCTGAATACCACACTAAATGGATATTAAATATATAATGCATATGATATATATATATATACACACACACACATACATATTTATTTCAAGTTTTACAAAGTTTTTCATATACTTGGAAGCACACTCAAGATATTCTGCCATGGTTTTAAAGAATGACAGCAAAAGCAACTTTATCTGACATTTAGGATGATTAAATTTTGAAAAATCACTTGGCATATTCAGTAGAACTCAACAGGATACCCTAGCTTTATAAGGCAATGGATCATGTTAGTTTAACTTATATTTAAGATTTGAAGGCCTAGTATTATTGTGTTTGGCAGTATTGCTGAAATGGAAACATAAAATTTTGCTGCCTTGAGATCAAGTTTGTTCCTGCCCTACACTTAAATTACTTCTATAAAATTTTAAAATAAAATGTTTATTCTAGCTATAGTGGTAGTATAAAATAAGACGCTCTGGTTAAATACATAAAATTAAGGCTACTATGTCTGAAAGTAGATTTTCTTTTTCATATATCATTGAAATTCAGAAATAAAGTTTTCTAAACCACCAAGAATGTTCATATAAAGCTTACATAGAAAAGCTGAATGTATTTGAGAGTTCATTTATAAAAGCAATATGTCCCTTTGGACCATAATGTCTCATTTTATGAGTGGATACATAAATGTGCTACTTCTGCATTGTAATGAAGCATATAAAGAAAAATAATATGGTACCACTGTGCTTATAAGAATGTTATCATTTCTGATAACCAACTTTAAGAATACACATGTTTAACAAAAGAAATAAAGGTACCTTTATCAATTTGCCAAAGAAACCTTGTGTTATTTGTGTTAACTAAACTTTTTGAAAAAAATATGGTTATAAGTGAATGTGCAAAACAATATTTTTTGTCATTTAAAAAGGTGAATGAGGGTTCTGCGTGGTAGCCTGTTTCAAAAAGTTGTTGCCTTGCATGCACCAGGATCCCATATGTGCACCAGTTCTAATCCCAGCAGCCCAGCTTCCAATCTACTTTCTTGCTTGTGGCCTGGAAAAGCAGTGAAGAATGTCCTGAAGCTTTGGGTCCCTAGACCCATGTGGGAGACCTGCAAAACACTCCTAGTTCCTGGCTTCAGAATGGTGTAGCTCCTACCATTGTGGTTACTTTAAAAAAATGTGAATGATTTGATTCTGCATAATAACCTAGGATCTAAATCTTCACATTGCATGTGGCAGGATTCCATATGGGCACCTGTTTGTGTCCCAGGTGGTCCACTTCGCATCCAGCTCCTTCCCTGTAGCTTGGGAAAGCAATTGAGGATAGCCCAAGGCTTTGAGACCCTGAACCTGCATGGGAAGCCCAGAAGAATCTCCAGGCTCCTGGTTTTGAATTGGCTCAGCTCCGTCACTGTAGTCATTTGGGCAAATCAGCAGGAAGAACTTTTTCATCCCTTCTCTCTTTTTAAATGCATTTCCAATAAAAAATAAAGCTGAGTCTTAAAAAATGTGAGTAATACAATGTGCGCTTTTGGAAGAGAAAAAATGAACAAAAAGTATCATCCATACATTTCATGAAATTCTTTCATTTCTAAGCATTAATAAAATACAACGAATAATGTTTATCAAAAGCAAGCAAAACCCTACCTTAACTTCTTACTATTGACAACTTATAGGGTAAGATTGTAGGGTAATACATCTTAGGAACCTGCCCTAAGGAGAAGAATCTGGCAACCAGAATTGTAATGACACAAGGTAAGAGACAGAGGCACTATGAATTTTACTGAAGACTCTTAGATAAAGAAGCAAAATCCTCTACCACCATCAGACTTAACTGAAGAAGGCTTTGAGAAAATGAGGACAGAGAATTTTTAAAAATTCATTATAAAGCTTCTGAACAAAAATGACAAGCACATGCAGGAGTTCAAGGAATTTAAGCAATATGTCACAGAGGAAAGAGCAGCAATGAATCAATTGAAAGCTGATATAAAAGAAACTAAGAATACCGTGGAGCAAATTAAAACTACATTTCAGAGTCTCCAAGAGAGAATGAAGGAGACAGAGGAAAGATTCTCACAACTGGAGGATATTTTCTGTTACCGGGGGAAAACAAACAAAAAGGTGGAAACAGAGCTGGGTCAAGCTAAAAAAAGTATTCAAGAATTGAAAGGCACGATTAAAAGGCCAAACATAAAAGTTATGGGAGTCCAAGAAGGTGCAGAAAGACTAGTTGGGTTAAAAATGTATTTAATGAAATAGTAGGGGCAAATTTTCCCAATCTAGAGAAAAAAATTAGGAAACAACATCCTGGAGGGGCACAGAACTCCCTATAGGGCTGACTAAAAGAGATCTTCACAAGGACACATGATAATAAAGCTTTCTTCAAATGACCATAAAGGAAAAATTGTTAAATGTACAAGTGAAAAAAAATCAAACCACAATCAAACTCACAGATGATCTCTCAGAGGAAACACCACGGGCCAGAAGAGGATGGAGTGGAATATTGCAAATTCTAAATGGGAAAATTCTTCATCCAAGAAAAACGTATCCGTCAAAACTCTCCTTCATTTATGAAATTGAAATAAAATTCTTCCACAGTAAAGAAAAACTCCAAGAATTAATTTCTTCTAAACCTGCCCTACTAATGATACTCAAAGCTCTTCTCTTAAAAGATGAAAAAAAACCTATCAAAACCAAAGCAAATGCAGAGAACACCCCCATAGAAGGCCAACAGAAGACTAAATAAAAAACAAACCATTGCTAAAATGAAAAACTAAACTTCCACCTATCCATGTTAACATTGAATGTAAATGACTTAAACACATCAATCAAATGCAATGGATTAGATCACTGGAGCAAAAAACAAAACCCTTCTGTTGCTTATAGGAAGCACATCTCACTAACAAAGACAAGAAGAAACTGAAAGTGAAAGAATGGAAAAGTATGACAGATGCTCATGGGGGACATGACAACCAGCTCATTGAGACTGCAGAGGACGTTTGGTACCATGGAGAGCAGAACTAACTGGACAGCTCTTCTGGTCAAGCCTTAGCAGCAAGTATTTGGCTGAATGGAGACTCTAAGGTGAGCTAAGACCGCAAATGGACCTTGAAGGTTTTTCTTAAACCTTGGATCAATGAAATCAACAGCATCTTAGAACTATCAAAACATTTGAGCAGTATCCTCAGAACATACCTCATATTGGAGACCATGAGATGACATTAGGTGATTGGTCCCCATTCCTGGGTACTGATGTGGTTGGGCCACTGGGAGTGGCCCTTTCCACTTCTCTTCCCACTTTCTGCAGACATAGGAAGAAAAAAGGATATTGAAGACAGTTGTCCAATCCACCTTCCCCTATTCTTCAACCCTTCCCACCCTATTTGGTGATCCATATGGGCATGTATTCCTCTCAATTCTATAAGCATATCAATAAAACAGATTTATTTTAAAAAATGGAAAAATGTGCTAGAATGGTAAATTAGATTCAGTTTATTTTTTCAAAAGTTGCATTACATCCATAGAAATACCTGGCACCTTTATAATGAATAAATCACAGCATTTCTTTAATATATATTTTTCTTTTCTTGTATTTAAGTAAAATATCAAGGTCAACATTGTTGGCATTCTTTGCATCTTGAATATTATACATAAAACTGTTCAAATGCTAAATTATTCATGAAAGTATTATTGAACCATTCAATTATGAGCTAATGCATATTTTAAATGTTATGATTGCATTTTATTTTGAATTAATGATTGTCATTCAAGAATCTACCATTTTCTCACACTTAAATGAAATACACAAAATGTGTGTGTGTTAGACAGCAATAATAGACTTTGTCCACCTAATCATAAGATGCCTCTCATCGATGCTCCCAATCTGAATGTCCTTCCTTTGTTTAAAAAGATTTATCTATTTTTATTTAAAAGACAAATTTATAGAAAGAGAAATCGCTGCCACCCATTGCTTTATTGTCCAAATGGTTGCAATAGCTATAATTAAGGCTGGTCCAAAGCCAGAAGCCTGGAGCCTCTTCCAGATTTCGTATGAATCCAGAGGTCTATGTACCTGTGCTGTTGTTCACTATTATCCCAGGCATAATACCAGGTAGTTTGATCAGAATTGGTGCAGCTGAGACTTTAACTGGTTCAGAATGCCAGTACTGCAGGTGGAGGCTTAATACTAAGGCTGCAGCCCCGATCTTTCTCATTTGTATTCTCCAGTCCATTTGCTATGTTGTAAATATGGTGAACTTTGTATTATGTGAGATAGCAGAGGACATTAAACCTGTACAGTTGTCACTACAAAACAAAGGGATGCTGGGTACTTTATTGAACAACTGTTTTAGAAAGACGCTCTGAAATTGGACTAGACTTCATGTAATTAAATGAACAATACAAAATAATAAAAATGAAAAGCTTTGAAGGTGAAAATTGCAATTCTAGAATCCTATATTAGAGTACCAACCTCAGTCCAGGCTGCTCTGCTTACAATCAAGTTTCCAGTTAAAGTGTCTGGGAAATCCGCTTCTTGATGGGGAAATCTGGGTTGAGCTCCTGGCTCCTAGCTTCTGCCTCATCTACATCCAGAAGTCGTAACTATTTAAGAAATGAGTAAGCAGATGGAAGATCTTTCTGTCCAAATATCATCAATTTATCTTTATATCAATTGAATTTTCTGTCACTCTGCCTCACGTCAAATAAATGCATTTTTAAGAAAATGCAAGTTTTATATTAAAGCATATTCTGAATGAATGGAGGAAGTATTAAGTTAGTAATAGAGCTTATGAAACAGTCTCCACTTAGATTGATAACCATTAATACTCACTATGGTCAGCATTCTGGTGTGCAGAATTTTTTTTTCCACCAAGGGTCACTTGGATATTTGTAACATTAATCACAAATCATCTATAATTATCAACTTAAAAACTAGCCTGCTGGAGAGTTATTGAATTTGAGTCCCACCTGTGGTGACCTTAGCAAGACCACAACAAATAGCTTCATTGGCTTTTTCTGGTCTTTGTGCCAGATTTCCCCCACCCCTATGAGAGGCAAGGCCTGGCTCTTATTTCCCTCTACAAAACTATTTACAAATATTCTGTTCCAGAAGCTAAAACATTCCCAATTATTTATAAATATTTTATTTAATGTAATTCTCATGGCAGATATTCTTTTTTTAAAACATATACATACTTCTGACAATCTCAATATCAATTTATTTTTTAAATGTTTTTCAATAAAGAAACTGCGTGAAAGAGGCTGATGTCAGATCATTCTCTGACTGGTTATTACTATCAGAGGACCCAGTCTAATGAGAGGATAAGAGAATCAATAACTCACAGTTTTACAGGCAATTGAGTGTGGTAAGAAAACCAAATGGGCTGAAACCAGGAGCAGTAGAAAATAGGTAGAAAGATACAATCAGATCACAAACTAAAATTGAGTAGTAAATTCTTTCATACTTTAAAATGCTTTTAGTTGACTACATACTTATTAAGGTGAAGAGTTACATTGTAAAGTTCTGTAAATAGTTGAAAAATAATTTGTCATAGTCTGTTTTTATGAATAATGCAATAGATACTTTTGTTATGTAATTTATGATCCAACCTAATCATTTATTGAAAAAGTTAGTATTCCTGTCCCCTTTTGTGTATGGCCATGATACTATACATTGGGAAAACATACACACAAAAATCCTCCACCACCCCCAGAAAATCTCCCCAAAAAAACTATAATACAGGAAAGAAAGTATATTAAAATTTGGCAAAGAATGAAATAAATCTGTCTTTTGTGTTGCAGATTTAACATAGTTCACCACATATATTACCCCTAGATCATCCTCCATTTTCTTTGTGAATATGGCAACCATGTGTTGATCATTGGCATTATCGAAAAGAAAATTTAACTCCTTATTTTTCAATGAGGAAAGATAGTTGTTCAAATTAGAGGGAAGCACCTGAAGGATTTAGCTTCCTACGTTCCCACAGAAGCCAGGAATTTAGGAGTTCCTTTCTTGCTGTCTGTATTTCAAAGAGATGATTCCTCAGACTGAGGAAGAAATGTCTGACTGAGAATTTTGCCAAAAAATTGTATTTAACTTTAAAATGCACATATATCTCAAAGAGAAAGGAATACATTCCATGATTGCTCAAGTTGATCCTTTTAGAACGAGGAGTAAGTGCTTTCCTCCCATATATTCAACAGGGAAAAATTAAACTGTGTCTTTCATTTGCATTTATTCGTACAATTTCCTCTCCAAATTTCCATTCAATAAAGCCATTATATTTCTATGTATTTCCACTACAGTTTATATCCTTCTCTGCCTAAATATTCAACAACCCATGGCTAAATGCAAATCAAGGACTTTGTCAGAATTATGATTAACTGACACAGTAACATTTTGTTTAAAGTCAGCACACATAATTTTATGTCTAGGCTCTATGCCTACAGCTTCCTGCTCATTGCACTCTGTGATGCAGCAATGATATCTCAGCCATTCACATCCCTACCAGTGACAGGAGAAACCTGAATGAGTTCCTGGCTCCTATCTTTGCTGGGCACACCCTATGTCTAGCATTTAAGGAGTAAATCAGTGGATAGATGTTATTTCTTTTTTTCAATCTCTACTTTCAAATAAATAAAGGACAATTATCTTCTCAAGGTTCAAATAAGAAGCCATTCTAAAAAAAAATGAAATAATTGTGTTAAGGAGAGAAAAACCAGGGTAACTACAAGCATACAGTAGTACATTTTATGCCTGACTTCACTTTCTGAGCCTTAGTACCCAACAGACAACATTGCTCTGAAAATATTATGTCAAAAATGCCATAAGTAAATATTATGTATGTTTTAAACTGCATGCATGTCATTCTTACTGGTATGATGGAATTCAGCATTATCTTGCTTTGGTTTATTGGTGAAATCACTCAGTCTTCCGTCCAGAGTGTTGCTGTTGTCTATGCTCCTTATGTATTTATCATTTAGTAGCTATCTCAGTTACCATATCAGTTGCCATGCTAATGCATTCATCTAACTAGCATTTAAAGCCCTTAATACTGATCAACAAACTGGCAATTGTATTACTTGCCAGGAATTGCCTTGCATTACTATTGTTTCTCAATTTTATTATTAATATTCTTACTGTTAATTTTTACTGTGCTTAAGTTAAAATTAATTTTATCACAGGTATGTACAGATACTCATAACTAATGATTAAGACAATGCCCAGCTGATTTCATAGTGAGATAAAAGGCAAAAATATTTCTTATGTACCCAATATTATACCTCAACAATGCACTGTACTGTAGCATGTAAGTCACGTGTTTTTATAATCATATGACTGATTCAAAGCCGCTACCCATGCCTCTAAGAAAACAAAACAAAAAAATTGCTACACACTGTTACTACAGAGAAAAAATGTGATTTTGCAGTAGAATTCCTACAGAATATATATCGCGCTTGTACCATTGTGAAGCTGAAACATGATCATATTGTGTTATGAACTATCACACAATCTTATGTGAAGAACTAGTGAATAGGAAAAAGTATAATTTATTAAAATTTGTTCTGTAATTTCAGGCGTTCATTCGGAGTCTAGAACTGATCTGTTGACCATCAAAGAGACTAATGTGATTTAAAAATGTGCTGGGATGTTTCTTCTCAGGTCAGGTTGTAAAAATGTAAACCACATCTGAGAAATTTTTTTTTTTTTTTTTTTTTTTTTTTTTTTTTTTTTTTTTTTTTTTATGTATAATCCATTTTATTGTATTGTTGTTGACAATCTTTACATAGTTAACTATAGTTGAAGGAAAATCAAGAAAGAGAAGGAAAAAAAAAAAAAAAGGTTCAGGGGGATAGGGAGGTGGGCAATGCTATTATGTCCATATTGTTTCCATCATGTATCTGAGGTAAAAGGGGATATTGAGGGAGAAGCCCCCCCCGGTTTCCCGCCCACCCCAAGTCCCATATGTGGGGCATGCTCTGAGATATGTGCTCAAGTGGAGTTAATAGTTCTCCAGTTATGAGTCACTGCCAGTTTCGCTCGGTGAGGTGGTCCACTGATTGATATGGTCCATCATGAAGTCTCCATTTGTCCCATATTTCGCTGCCAACATGTAGCTGAGATGAATGATTGTCCTATTCTGTCTTCTGTCTTTTCTTGGTTAGAATTCCGAGTCCAGCAGTTCAAGTGGGGAGATCTCCAAAGATACTTTGAGGTATTCCCAGACCAGATTCTTGTATGTTCTAGCAAGCACAGGGCCCGGCACAGTCCATCACCCTGATCAGCTGGTGGTTGCAATTGCTGTGTTGGTTCTGTTTTCAGTCCCGAGTTGCACTGGAACCAATGGGTGTTGCAGTCCAGTCTGGTTCGGCCCTTACATCAACCAGTGGGAGCTGCAGCCTAGTCGGGGCGACCCACAATAACCCCCACCAAGCCTGCCCCCTACCCTGGTTTGCCAATTTGTGTAGCAGAAGACCAGTCTGTCCCCCATCCCATTTGGCTCTGGTACTTGTCAATGGGTATTAAAGCTTAGTTCTATCTAATCGACTCAACCATCCAGCCCTCACAGATGTTGTTGAGTGCCTCTGTCTAGCCATCCCAGCCCCCGTCCTAGTTTTCATGCCCTCCCACGGGAATAGTGACCCAAGAAGGGGGAACCCACTTTTTCCCTCCCAGGTCTCTCTGTCCCGGTTTATGCACTCTTTAGGTGGTCCTGTGATTTGACTCGACAGAATTAGTCCCCAGTGCCAGCTTCTGCCAGCTGATGCTGTGGCCCTGATCTTGTCCACATGCAGCGCACAGGTGTTGTAGCCTTGCTTAGTCGTGTCTGTCTCTATCCCAGCCAACACTCTCCAGTGGGAGTGGTTGTCTGGCGAGGGGACCAGCCCCTTAACCCCCCCGCCAGCTCTGCCCCTCCCTTCCTGGACCTCACGTGTGCTGGATGGGTGTTGCATTCATATCCAGTACAGGCAACCACGCCCTGGCGTTCCAGAATGTGTACTGGTTTTGTCGCAACCAAACCCGGCCCATTCCACACTCTGTTCTGGTGATCGGATTTGCCAGAGGATGACATGAACTGATTCAGCCTGGCCTGCTCCTGACCCATGCCGTATGCATGCCAGTGGGAAACTTTCCATGGCCTATTCTGGGCTGTTTCCAATCATGCTTCTCGCGCTTACCTGCAGGGACTGTGTCCTGCCAGAGGAGTTGCCCAGGCTCCTCCATCAGAACCCCTCCCAATGCCAGATTTTGCGCTTGCCAGGGGGTCCTTGAGCCAACCCTACTCAGTTCACCTCCTGTCCTAGCAGGAACAGTGGCTTTTCCTGGCTGGCTTTCACCCCATTCTGACTCTTGTTGTTGGATGTTTCAGCCCAGCCATGGCTCGTCCATACCCACATACAGCTCACACATGGCTCAGAAGGGGATTGAGACCCAGCCTAGTCAGTCCCACATCTACCCTGTTTCTCCATAACACCAGATGGTGCTGGGATCTGAACCGGCCTGGTGCATCCAATCCCAGCCCACACTAGTGCCTCGGGTGACTGCAACTGTTTCCTAGATAGAACGCAGCCCCCATTCCAGCACATACACCCCTTGGTGGGAACCTCATCCCAGCTGTGGCTTCCCAGATTGGGACCGTTCCTAGCTGTAAATCACACACCTGCACGTGGTTGCTCCGAGGACCATTAGGTGCCAGCCTGCTACACAAGCCGGAGCTTATCTTTTACTTGATAGGTGTTCAAAGCTCAGCATTGTTAAGGGATTGGAAGTTCTTCAAAGGAAGAGTTACTGGCATTGGGAATCTTTAGGATTGACTCAGATCCCAGAAACAGTGGGGTCACTCTAGAGCTATCTCAGCAGCGATTCAGATGTCCAATACCCCAGAGCTCCCCGACGGGCGGCCAGTAGGCACAGCCTGGCGCCAAATGGCGCACTGGCCGCCCTGGCCCAGCCCGCCATGAGCCATGGGCACATGGCGGACTGGGTTCGGGATCCGAGCTAGACGTCCTCTCCCGCAGCCCTCGGCTCGCCTCTGGCAGCCGGAAGTTAAATCCTGCAGGCCCGAGGTTGCGCCCCTCCCCAATCCCGTTCACCCACCACCCAATGAGGGTGTTGGGTGGGTCCCAGACATGCCCAGTCACGGAGGCCTCCCCCCTCGGCGTACTCACCCCAGAAGGAAGCAGGCCGCACCCAGGCATGTCCGGGCCCAGCCCGCCATGAGCCATGGGCACATGGCGGACTGGGTTCGGGATCCGAGCTAGACGTCCTCTCCCGCAGCCCTCGGCTCGCCTCTGGCAGCCGGAAGTTAAATCCTGCAGGCCCGAGGTTGCGCCCCTCCCCAATCCCGTTCACCCACCACCCAATGAGGGTGTTGGGTGGGTCCCAGACATGCCCAGTCACGGAGGCCTCCCCCCTCGGCGTACTCACCCCAGAAGGAAGCAGGCCGCACCCAGGCATGTCCGGGCCCAGCCCGCCATGAGCCATGGGCACATGGCGGACTGGGTTCGGGATCCGAGCTAGACGTCCTCTCCCGCAGCCCTCGGCTCGCCTCTGGCAGCCGGAAGTTAAATCCTGCAGGCCCGAGGTTGCGCCCCTCCCCAATCCCGTTCACCCACCACCCAATGAGGGTGTTGGGTGGGTCCCAGACATGCCCAGTCACGGAGGCCTCCCCCCTCGGCGTACTCACCCCAGAAGGAAGCAGGCCGCACCCAGGCATGTCCGGGCCCAGCCCGCCATGAGCCATGGGCACATGGCGGACTGGGTTCGGGATCCGAGCTAGACGTCCTCTCCCGCAGCCCTCGGCTCGCCTCTGGCAGCCGGAAGTTAAATCCTGCAGGCCCGAGGTTGCGCCCCTCCCCAATCCCGTTCACCCACCACCCAATGAGGGTGTTGGGTGGGTCCCAGACATGCCCAGTCACGGAGGCCTCCCCCCTCGGCGTACTCACCCCAGAAGGAAGCAGGCCGCACCCAGGCATGTCCGGGCCCAGCCCGCCATGAGCCATGGGCACATGGCGGACTGGGTTCGGGATCCGAGCTAGACGTCCTCTCCCGCAGCCCTCGGCTCGCCTCTCCACATCTGAGAAATTTAAAAACTATTTATAGGAATCATAGTCTAGCCTCCATGATATCTTGATTCCATCAAGAATGCATTAGTCCAGATTTTTGTTTTGTTTTTCACTTTGTTGATAGCTGTATCAGCCAAGCCCTTGGACCCATGCACCCATGTTAGATACGTAGAAGAATCTGTGGCCTTCTACTGGCCTAGCACTGGTCATTACAGCCATTTGGTGGGTGTGAACTAGCAGATTGAAGAGTCTCTCCCTCTGTAAATTTTCCTTCCCAATAAAAATCAATTTCATCATCATCAAAAAAAAAAAAACCCTTTTGTCTTTACTTTGAGTGTTGCCTATAAATAATTCTACGAATTATGTATCTTCTTAATGCTTTGAATGAGTTAACAACAATTGTATGTGCAATGAGAATTTAATGTCTTGAGACCATGCTTTCCGTTCAGATAACAATGTTGAAGACACATTTACCCAAAGCAAATATGGACTGTAACACAGGATTTTTAAACTAACTTCAGAAATCTATACAAATTTGTTTTCGCTAAAATTTAGTTCCTTTGTCCTTTTGTTTTGAAAATATATACTTGTTTATTTTATTAAAATATAAATAATAGCTTGGAATCTGCTATATTTTTACAGCACTTTTATGAAAGATCAATCATCAAGCCTCGAATCTAACATTGAGAGGCTAATATATAATCAGGAATTTAGAAACCTTTAACAAAAGAACTATCATTTTGTTGTTGTTGTTGTGAGTTAATTGCTTCTGTTAAAGTAAATTTCTCTATTAAAAACCTTGCTTAGGAACCAGTGTGGTGGCCTAGTGTCTAAAGTCCTCACCTTGAATGTGCCAGGATACCATATGGGTGCAGGTTCTAATCCCGGCAGCCATAAGCAGTAGAGAAAGGCCCAAAGCCTTGGGACCCTGCACTTGTGTGAATGACACAGAGGAAGATATTGGTTCCTGATTTCAGATCGGCTTAGCTCCCACCATTGCAGTCACTTGGGGAGTGAATCATTGGAGGGAAGATTTTCCTCTCTGTGTCTCCTCCTCTCTGTATACCTGATTTGCAATAAAAATAAATAAATCTTAAAAAAAATTTGGTTTAAAGTGGGTAAGAAGGTATAATGAATCTAGCTATGTAAAAATTATATACACATTTTATGGACAAAGCTTGAATATTATGACACAAAATTAAAAGTTGAGAGATTGATAAGGAGATTCCAACCTTATATTATCCGGCATCTGCATTCAAGACACTGAAACATAATTTAATTCATGTTAAATTTGAATAATAAAGCTGAGGGAGAGAGATAGAAAGGGAGAGAGAGAATGACAGATATGAAAGGCTACATTCATCTACTTGTTCAATCACCAAATATTCAAAGACTGATTGAGAATGTAACCAGCAGCTGGGAATGCAATTCAAATCTCCCATGAAGGAAGCAAGAAACCACTATTTGAGTCATTCTCACTGCCTTTGAGGCTCAGCATGATCCAGAAGCTGGAGATGAGCATCAAGCCCAGGTATTGCAATACGAGATGCAAACACCTGATCTGCTTAGTAGCTGTTTCAATTATCCATGTTTTTCTTAACTTGAAATTTGGAGAGAGCCAAGATACAATTAGCCAAGACTGGAGCATGAACTAACTCTGCTCTCTTATCCATGCCATTTAATTTTGTTCAAACCTCACAATCTACTAATGGAAATAAATGAGACCCAAAGAAATAGCCACATTTAGGGGAAAGGCTTTGGGAACTTATTAGCACATTTATTCTCAGGTCTCTAATACCCTCAGTCTTTAGAAGTTGTAGGAGCTAGTGGTTACTTGAATATAACCAACATACCCTAGGATACAGTAATTCCCTTGCCCTTAATAGGGCAAATAAACAAACTCTTCTGACTTCAGACTTCCATGGAGTTGTCAGTGTGAACTCTTATGTGCATATTGTAAACTAAATCATGCTGTATAACATGGCTAAATGTTAGTAGAAAAGAGAAAAGGGCCCTACAATGAGCAGTATCTCCTGGTACAAAGTCATGAAGATTAAAAGAAGGTCCACTTTGATTAGTTACTTGCTTAATGAATGATCCAAAGAGGAAAATTCCCTAACCAGTAGTCTTCCTATGGAATAGGTTTTATTTTGTTTTGTTTTGATTCAAGTTATCAATGATTCACAGACCAAGTCTCTTGTACTATGTGTTTTCCTATGGTAAGTGGCTGAAGTAAAATTCAGGCTAGCCAGAAGGCAAGCAAGATCGTCATCAAAGAGATGAATAACTTATTACGGGCCAAAGGAATTATGTCCTTGTCATCCTGTGCAAGAAAATCCAGTAGTGAAGATGACTACTAGTAGAAAATCAGTACCACTCTCTTGTACAGTGTCAAAAGTAAGGGAGTAAAACTTGTAAGGGAACTAGTAGTAGCAAGGACAACTAAGAAATTCTCATCAACCTTCCAAATAGTGAGATTGCTATGTGAATTGCTGAATGAAACCTTCAGAAAGATAAATGTCAATTGTGTTTTTAAATACTCCAAAAACATCTTAAGGAGCCATCATAATATTATAGCAGATTAAGCCACTCCCTGCACTGCTCACTTCACATATAGGTACTAATACGGACATGTAAAACTACTTATGAACAGAATCCAATAGCAGATTGCAGACAACAAACCATGAATATAAAATGCATAACAGGAAATGAGAGAGAATCAAAAGGAAAAGAAAGATACCTGACATTCTGGAAAGTACTGGCACCTTTCAAGCTATACCTGTCTCCAGAGACAACCTGGTGACTTGTGGTCGAGTGCATTACTGATGAGGATTCTGTTGATCCTCAAATGGTGTTCAAAACCTGTCCTGTGGTGATGCAGAAGATCAATGCCCAGCAGTCAATGATGCCTTGAGAACAACAGCAGCCCCAGTCCTCTCACCCCGGAATTGGCAAAGAATTCCGCCAACACATCCAGGCAGAGTTGTAGCAATTGGGTTAAATTTAGTACAAAGTCTTCTGAGTCGATTGCTGCTTGGTTTCTTCAAATATGGTAGGTGGGAATGGATAGCATGAAGACAAATCGAAAAGTTGGCATTTCTGACCATGCTTCAGCCTTATTGAAGCAGACTTAAACCACCAATGTCATGGAAGAGAATCACAAAAGTTTAGATTGAATTGCAGCAAGGACTATTATGGTAGAATCCAATGCTGGAGATTATCTGAAGTCCTCAGTATTTGGGCAATGTATGTTGATCTACTAAGTTGCACAGCACGATGGCATCAATAATGCAGGGATTCATGGATGACAAATTTTTCACTGAATGGATGAATGTGTGGTCTTCAATTGAAGACTTCTCACTGTGCCCTGTTAATGGCATGGTGAAAGTGCTAGCCCTTGATAGAGGACAGCCTATCCATAGGCCTGGCTATACTGTTTCCTATTTTGGAAAGGCCAAGATAATGCACACTGAGGGGAATGTTGACTGTATCTCAGGAGAAGGAAGAAGATAAATAGCCAATTGAGATCCCAAAACCAAGATGTCAGCTGATCTCCTGAAAGTAGAGTCAAACAGGCTATAGTTAGATGGGAAGATTAATGAGACATTGCTAGCATTTTGACAACAATTAAAACTGCAATAATAGTTTCATCTATTTATAAGGTCTAGGTTAATAAAACATGTAAGAGAGTAACAGGATTTCAAGCAATGTAGATATAGGGTTTTCTGAGGACCTGAACTTTGTGAAACTATAATAGAAAATCAGGCATTTATATTTTATTAGGGGGAAGGCAGGAGTACTCACTGGGCAGGGTTGATTAGGACCAGAGGGCCCATGTGGAACTTACTGTTCACTGATTATTTCATAATGTTCAGTGTTTATGGCACAGGTTGACATAGGCTTGAGTACACATAGTTATAAAATCACCACAAGGTGTATCCCAGGACCCAGTGACCATAAGTGAATATGGATGATAATGTATTCAGATTAAAACAGTAAATTTATGATGGGAAATACTTGTCTGAAGAATAGTTATGCCCCTCCACTAAACATACACACACACACACACACACACGCGCGCAGTGTACAATAGCATTAAAGTCCTAAAGAGTCTGTGGCAAAACAAACAAAAGGGCCCTGCGGTGTGGCCTAGCGGCTAAAGTCCTCACCTTGAAAGCCCCGGGATCCCATATGGACGCCGGTTCTAATCCTGGCACCTCCACTTCCCATCCAGCTCCCTGCTTGTGGCCTGGGAAAGCAGTTGAGGACGGCCCATTGCATTGGGACACTGCACCCGCGTGGGAGACCCAGAAGAGGTTCCTGGTTCCTGGCTTCAGATTGGCGCGCACCAGCCCGTTGGCGGCTCACTTGGGAAGTGAAACATCGATGGAAGATCTTCCTCTCTGTCTCTCCTCTTCTCTGTATATCCGGCTTTCCCATAATAATAAATCTTTAAAAAAAAAAGCAAACAAACAAACAAGCAAAAAAGATCGGTTACATCTGGCTGACAGTGCACATGGTTAAAGCTGCAATGAAAGAGCGTGCCCTCCATTCACCAGTATAGCAACCTATCACATGGCAATTGAGATGCCAAAAAGCACAGACTGCTGGAAGATTATGAATATATTTTTGGAATCATGCAGAAACTGATTAGACTCACATACAGCCTATTCAATTCATGAGAACAACCTGTACAAATAGAGATGGGATAATAAAGCATACGATGGTAGGTTATTGGTAAATAATATAGCTGTTCTTTTTTAAAATTTTATGTATTTATGTATTTATTTATTTATTATTTTTTGAAGTTAAATAACATGCTACTAGATATGAGAGTCTCCATTACACAACTACTATACATCCCTTCAAATGGAAAGCCACAAAACAAAAGCAACAATAGGAAGAAAAAAAGAAATCAACATCATGAAGTTAAATAACATGCTACTGAATGACTAATGTGTCACTGAAGAAATGAAAAAGAAAATCAAGAACCTTCTTGAGGGCCCGGCGGCGTGGCCTAGCGGCTAAGGTCCTTGCCTTGAATGCCCCAGGACCTCATATGGGCGCTGGTTCTAATCCCGGCAGCTCCACTTCCCATCCAGCTCCCTGCTGGAGGCCTGGGAAGGCAGTCGAGGAACAGCCCAAAGCTTTGGGACCCTGCATCCACGTGGGAGACCCAGAAGAGGTTCCTGGTTCCCGGCTTCGGATTGGCACAGAACCGGCCGTTGTGGTCACTTGCGGAGTGAATCATCGGATGGAAGATCTTCCTCTCTGTCTCTCCTCCTCTCTGTATATCTGACTTTGTAATAAAAATAAATAAATCTTTAAAAAGAAAAGAATCTTCTTGAAGAAAATGATGTTACTATATGTTCTAAGATTCATTGAAGAATTTAATGGGAAGAAAGTGTTTTGAAGCGGTGAAACTAACAACAACAAAAAAGTCGAAATCCATGAGATATAATTTCTGCTGATTTTTGTTGGTGAAATGTGTCTCCTGTAGGCAACAAAAAGATGGGTGAACAACCCATTGCTAAATTGACAGAGCCCTCTATGTAAATGGTTCAAGCTCAAACGTCACAGATTAGTAGACTGGATTAAAAAACGAAACCCAACTATTTATTTATTTATTTGTTTATTTATTATTTTAAAGGCAGATTTACAGAGAGAAGGAGAGAGAGAATAAATCTTCCATCCACTGGTTCATTTCCCAAATAAGCACAACAGGTGGAACTGAGCTGATTCATCTAAAGCCAGGAGCATGGATCTAGGTGCTAGAATCTTCCTGCATGTGGTGTGACAAACGTGCAGGGGTCCAAGAACATGAGCCATCTCCCCTGCTTTCCCAGACCTTGAGCAGTGAGGAGCTGGATTGGAAGTAGAGCAGAGAGGACATGAACCAATACCCACAGGAATGATGGCGCCATTGGTGGAGGATTAGCCACCAAACTGCCACCAATAAAGTTGCTCTTTACTGGCATGTAGTGATTACCTGAGTAAGTAATATCACAGAGCATGTCATTCATGAATTTGGAATTTGTCATCATGGTTGAGAGCAACCTAAGGCTTTCTTGTCTATTGATATATATTCTGATGGAGGACAAATTTTCCTTTACTTGGGATGGCTGAAAATGACCTTCTGTGTTCTTGCACAATGCCACCTACATAGATGCACCTTGTTTTATGGTTCAATAGCAACAAGGCATATGCTTCATCATGTAGAGTGTGGGATGTTAGCATGTTCTTCTCTTGTTGACTGGAAATTGCTTTCCTCTCTTTTTTGATCCAAAGTCATTCATCAGAGTGATAAATGAGTCCAAAGAGCTGGAATTGGGATTCTCTGTCAAATTCTATCTGTTCAGGTAAGACAAAGGTCATCCATGAAGAAGTCGCAAACAAAATCCAGGCACTCTCCAACCCAATGGCCATAATGCAGTTTCAGTAGCTTTTAGGATTGTTGGGGGTATTAAAGAGTGTTTATTATATCTTTGGCACAAAATCTGAGGCATCGAACCCATTTGGAAAAAAGCGAATCTAGTGGAAATAGATTGAAAAAGAGCAAGTGGTCTTCACATCAACTAAGTGAAGTGTACAAACAACCCAGTATCTTAACATGTTTGATTCAAGTTTTCACTATGAACTCTATGTGTATGTCAATGAAGAAATATTTGGATAGAACCTTTGTTAGTGGTATGGAAGATTGAGACAGCTTGCTGTATTTAGGGAGCAGAGATTTAGTTCTTAGTTGAAAAACAACTGACTGCAGTTTATGATCATAAAGTGATTACTGAAAGCACAATGAGCACTGCCCTTGTTGTGTGTATCTCTTATAATGTTGGTTGAATAAAAGACTGGGTAGGTAGTTCAATCCACATAGTGGGAAAGAACAGAAACTCACATGGAGGAAGGGCATGGTCATTTACAACATTGGAGAAGGTTCTAAATGCTAACATATAAAGCCTAAATTATTTGGGATTTGGGCGTTTGACTGAGAGGACGCACCCAATGGTCACATGAACCATCGAATCAGAACCTAGCCCATAGTAACGTGAGACTTCAGTGCTCTTTGTAGAGACCTGATAAATGGATATAGCCAGTAAAGAGCATCCCACAAAGTTGAGCATGATGAGCCTGCAGCATTCAACTGAGACATTCAGTTGGGAATCAAAATCACGACAGTAGTGATGAGCTGAACTACAGCAGCATTGCTGGATTCTGCCAATGAGTTTTATCCAATTCTGTTTGCATGGAAAGCTGCACAATCGTTTGAAGATTAACTAGATGTCAACATGATATGCAGAAAATAGGATGGATATACACTGATCTTTATTTGTCCAAAACTATGGAAAATTTAACACAAGAAATAAATCCTTGTATACCAGTGACATGAGTAACACACTCACTACCCATCCAGGGAATGGTGACACTGATACCCCAGCTAAAGTAAGTTGGTTGCAAAAGGTCACAAAAAAATGAAATTTCTTAATGTTTGTACCAGCAGCTGGTACATTAAGAAGGCAATCTGGGCTCCAATGAAAGCCTAAGTTTGCCTACAAGTTACCAAGAAACATTCATAAAAGCTATACTGTCTGTATCCAAAACAGCATTACTGGTTATCAGTAGCAACTGGAGTTTGCTGAAAATAGGCAAGTACTCTTTATTGGGCTTTTTGCCTCAATCTGATGAATACAGTTATAGTGTCACATTTTTAGAAATTGCTGTAACACTGCTTTTTTGCCACTCCTATCACACAGTCCATTTCCAATAACCTGGAAAGTTTATTTTCTATTTATGGAAGATCAGAAGTCTTTAAAAGCAACCAAGGGATGCATTTCAAAGATCCTGAAAGTAGAGTTATGTTAATTGCCTAAGTATTGCTAGGAAACTACATCTACCATTCTTAAGAAACTGAGATGACTGAAACATACAATGGTCACTCAGGTTCCTGGGTAAGATGAACTGAGAAACTGTGAACTGTGTTATAATTTTTGAGCAAACACCCCGGGCAGGAACATTAATTCCCATGGAGATTTTGCTCAATTTTCTGCAGCACCACACAATTATAGGTGCAAACCACTGACATTCTTATTGCAAACATGTTTTGGAAGACAAAACCATGAGATAGTACCTGTTCCCATGGCAGTTTATCTGGGCAATATTTTTACCTGGAAGGTGCAATGAAAGATATGAAAAATCATCAAAGCCTTCTTTGCCAATATTTCATTATGAGGAGCTGGAATAAAAGAACCTGGAGCTGACACTGTATTTAACAGCCACTTTGCAAACTGTGGTCAAAGTGCATTACGCACACAACAAAAAGGCTTATACCTTTTACAGGGTACATATGTCATAATTGTGTGACCAATGCTAACCTTTCAAAACTCTATACATATAAGACAGTAACCAGTAAATTTATGCCCCTCCTAGTCTGGTATAAGGGGCTTGGGAATCCCTTTTTTTGTCAATAATAGTTTTACTTATTTTATGTAAGATTTGTTTATTTGTTTGAAAGTCAGATTTACAGAGAGAAGGAGAGACGGAGAGAAAGATCTTCCATCCACTGATTCACCCCTTAAGTGGCTGCAATGGCTGGAGCTGAGCAGATCCGAAGACTGTAGTCAGAAGCTTCTTTTGGGTCTCCACATGGGTGGGTCCCAAATCTTTGGACTGTCCTCAACTGCTTTCCCATGTCACAAGCAGAGCGTTGCATGGTATGTGAGGCAACCGAGACATGAATGCAACCCATTTGGGATCCCAGCAAAGGCAAGATGAGGACTTCAGCCACTAGGCTACTGTGCTAGGCCCCAAGCAGTAAGTTTATTTCCAAATAAAATTTGTATTATATCTAACCTGATGGTTGGGATTTTTCTATTGTTTGGACCAAAAATTTATTTGGTCTTAGTGCTCTTAGTTTTATGGTAATGAATGATGATTGGCATAAACTTTTGTCAGAATTGCTACCTATTGGAATTTTGTTTCTTGTCAGTCCAGCAATGGAACTGCCTTGAAGCACTGATGAGAACTAAATTTGATTGGTAGGATGGAGTTCTGATCCATTGTTGGAAATACTTGGACATACTTGGACTATATGAAGGTTTTAATCTGGGATCAATTTAATAAAACACAAGGTAGAGATACTCTTTTTTTTTTTTTAAAGTTTGTCCTGGCTTTCTTCAGAGACAATAGATTTATATGAAACTGAATAGAATGAAAAATGAATGTATCCCAACTGGAATGAATTCCTTAATCTTTGTTTGTAAACACTAAAAAATAGATTAAAGATACAAGGTGGGAAGGGAAGAAGCCCCACATTACAATGTATGTTGTCACATACCTGTGGGTATCTCTTGGCCTGGGTATCTTATAGATGGCTTTAACTGCACTATAGCAGAGTGGGAAACTCTGCATGGGAATAGTGTTTTCTCCCAGGGTCAAGAACCCCTGCACTGCACAGTTGCCTTCTAAGACTTTTGCAAGTTCTGATGTCATATAAAACATGTATTCTCATGGTACTATCTACTTGCTACGTTCTTCCTAAACACAAAGCTATCAAAAGTCATTCAAACTGAAGGTGAGTCACTTAAACTGTATTGGCTTTTCATACAGCTTGGGCTTTTAATATAAGCATCAAGAGATGAGGGATTTAGAATGAAGGAGTGCCTTAAATAACAAATGTATCACATAATCACATTATCATTGCATGTCCTACCAGGAGCCTGAGATAGTATATATAGCATGCTGAAACAGAACTCTCATATATACATATATGTACACACATGTGTAAATATGCACACACTCATACATTAATGCATATGTACATATATGTACACACATGTGTACATAAAACCCAAGTCCTCAGCACTCCAAGCAAAGGAAAAAAGAAGAAAAAAATGTTGTGCAACCAAGCAACTGAGAAGGACTGAAACTGGTGGCTATTCCAAATAAATGGATTGTGAACAGCCCTGTTTATTGTATTTGGCACTATGTTCTCCCACATCGTTTGTTGTCATAGACTGTATAGCTGCTGTGGAACTTGCATGCAATATTCCACTTCTCTCAGAGGAACACTCCAAGAAGCTAACATAGAGCACAGCATATGAAGTAAAAGATACTAAAAGTCATGATAACTGACAGGCATGGAAGCTGATAAAATTCTATCATGTAACATTTTTGCTGCCTGTCATTGCTTTCTGTAAGCAGATTTAAGAACTCTGTATAGAACTGAGCAAAGATCCTTTTCCTGTGTTCTTCTGCCATCAGAAACACAGCAGCTTGCCCGGGTATACTTGCCCACTGCTAGGACAGTAAAGAGGTATGAATCTGCACACACCTGCAACGTTTATCTTTGTCCAAATCCAAATCCGTTCTTCTTGGAGCTGAGTTCCTACTCTACAACATGTGCTTATTGTTCATCTTTTCCAAAACTAGGAACAACATGTACAATCTTTAAACAAAGTAGGATTATTTTAATTAAGGCTGTCATATATATGTGTGTGTGCATATTTGTATATATAATATATACAATATACACAGTATTATATATACTGCATTTTTTCTATGCATCATTCTACATTCTAAAGAATCATGAGGGAATTAAGACGTATTGAAAGAAAAAGTTGCACAAGTTGATTTAGACACCACTTGAACAGCTTCATATTTCTGCAGCATTGCAATTTTTTTTTGCTTTTGTCAGTGCAGGTTCTTCTTTTTGTTCAGTTTACCAAGAAGTAAAACCTGTAAAGATTATTTACTCTGTCTTAAGGAGTTCATCACTGCAGCTTTTCAGCATATATGATTGAACTGTAAAGGCTAAGCATAAATCATCTCTTGTTAATAAAATGTCTAAATTATTTAGCAAGTTTGGTATTAGGTGAGGCAAGAGATGGCAAACTAATGACTTCTTTAATTATTGAATAAGGATTCCCTGTACAAAATTCAGATTACAGTCTACTCTATTTTAGCATTAAGTATTCATAATGCTGAGGAAAACACACACAATTCTTTTCTTCTCAACAAAAGCTTGTTTCAATGAGTGAGATCCATCGCTTTATGCTTGGAGCTTTTGCATTTGGTTATTATGTTTCTCTTTGTTTCTTATTTAAATATTTAATGTAGGGTATTATCTGTCCTGTGTGTGTGTAAAGTATTTAAAACCAAGGGTATAACATACAATGTTTAGTACGCGAATTAGTGAAATTAATGTCAAAATAGTAAAAATACGGAATAAGAGAAATATATTAAAGCAATATTTTAATAATGGACAAAGCATTCTACTTTTATCTTGAGATGGTGAATTATAAGGAATGAAACCCAATAAGCTTTGCATGGCTAGGTTATGTTAGCTGTCATATACTATATGCAACATCTTGCTAGTACCTACCACTAAAATGATCAAAGTGATAAAGAGAGTAAGCAGTTAAATATTCCTTTAAGAAACTAGCAAATCAGTCCTCCATATCTTCTAATATGTCAGTCACAAACATTATACACAATGAAGCAAAAAAGACATTTAATAATGAGGAGGGCAGTCAAACTATTTCTTATTATAGGTAAGTGGTTTCAAGGGCACTGTTAGTACCCACATGCATATATGTAAAGCTAAATAAGTATTATGATGCCTATTGTGCAAAATAGAATAAAATATTATTGCACAATGATCCGAATTTAACTAGTTTTAATCTTCAAAAGCATATCAGGAATGCAACATAAGTGTAACAAATATGTTTAGAAAGACAAGGCTCTTAAAAGAAGTTGTGAGATTGTAATTACCCAGCATGAATATTTTTCTTTGCACTGGAGTTAAAATCAAAGCTTAAGTATAGAGAATCACAGAATGAGATGTGAGTCTGTATCATCGTTTGGGAATTTAGAAATTGCAGTAAATCTGCCAAAATATCCTTGGTTACGAAATTTGTCTTTTTAAAGATTTATTTATTTTTATTACAAAGTTAGATACATAGAGAGAGGAGGAGAGACAGAAAGAAGATATTCTGTCTGATGATTCATCCCCCCCCCCGCCCCAAGTGGCCACAATGGCCAAAGACAGGAGCCAGGAGGTTCTTCTGGGTCTCCCATGTGAGTGCAGGGTCCCAAGGCTTTGGGCTATCCTTGACTGCTTTCCCAGGCCACAAGCAGGGAATGGGATGGGAAGCAGGGCTGCCAGGTTTAGAACCAGCGCCCCTATCCGATCCCAGCCTGTTCAAGGTAAGGACATTACCCACTAGGCTACTGCGCTTGGCCCTGAAATTTACCTTTTATCAAACTTGGGGACACTCACAGATTAATCTAGATTTGAAACACTGTAATTACACTAAAGTTAACATATTCAGTTTGCAACACTGGCTAAGGAACAGCTAATGAAATATGGTATTGCTGATATTCAGTAGACTGAGACAGGATTGGTTCATCAATGTCTTGATGTTTAAATTTCTGCAGAACTTACTGGAGTTTAGATTACTGGAGACATTCTTACAATGTAAAATCGTATCCCTTGATAGACATCTTTAATACATTGAATAATACCCAGGTAACTCCTAAAGCAATGACTGCTATTGAGAAAATTTCTTGGAAACTCTCAGACTAATAGAAAGTAGTATTTTGAAGAGCTAACTATCCAAACAATGTCACCGTCATTGGATATAACTCCAGTTTGGGATGGAAATAGCTAGATTAGTAGCTAGATTTAACTGCTGCTAAACAACACTATTACAGTATGCATCAATGTTTTCTTTTAATTTGACTCAAAGATTATTTATTTATTTCCAGAGTTGGAATAAAACTGCACATACTTGCTCTGTAAATTAACATATATATGCATACATTAATTTTATAGGCTATAAAGCCATGAATATTTAAGCTTTTTTGATCATGGCTTCTCTCATAAAATTCAGTTGCATACTCGAACACCTTGGTGGGTTAGAGTGTACGTTTCCCTTCTATGGTATGTCTGATGCACCAGCAATTGAAACTGGACTGTTTTGATGTCTGGAGACTCAGATTTTTGGTTACAAGGCTATTCATTTTGTGCAGTTACTATGTATTTACATTAGAGGTGACAGTTCCCTTTCTCCTGAAGTTCCTTCTGGCCAAATTTTACTACCTAATTTTGGACATAGATTTGCATCAAATTCATTTTAGTTCAAAGTATTGTTTTTGGTGGTTATTTCAAATATTGAGAGATTGATCAAAACTATTGCAAATTGACAGATTGAATCTAATTTTTCCAAAAACAGAATTAAAAACTCACAATATCATATTAGTTATATGACATTTTGGCTCTAAAAAATTATTTAGAATTTTTGGGAGGTATGCACATTGTCAAGAAACTAAAATACACTTTTTAAAATATGTATTAATTTTTCTTGGAAAATCAGATATACAGAAAGGAGGAGAGACAGAGAGAAAGATCTTCCATCCACTGATTCATTTCCCAAGTGGCAGCAAGGGCCAGAGCTGACCCGACCTGAAGCCAGGAGCCAAGAACCTTCTCAGGGTCTCCCACGTGAGTGCAAGGCCCCAAGGCTTTGGGCCATGCTCGACTGCTTTCTCAGGCCACATGTATGAAGCTGGATGGGAAGTGGTGCCACCGATACATGAACTGTGCCCATATGGGATCCCGGAGCACACAAGGCAAGGACTTTAGCAACTAGGCATTTGATTAATTATAACTTACAAAATTTTTCTATGAATTTCTGCCCAAATAAGGTATAGCCTTATGTACCCTCCCCCTTAACACAGAATAATATGCAATTATATCAGGAAAAAATAATTCTTCTGAACTCACACCAGTGTTGCTGAAATGAAAATGCCAGTGAAATTCCCCGGTTAAACTTCTTTTCGAGTTACCAATACGTGTGCACTCATAAGGATCCCCAATGAATTCTTTTCATTAGTAACATATGGCTCTATGACTTGAAGATCTTGAAAAGTGGGTGATGAAGAGGACTTTGCAGACCCCTTGGTTTCCAAGGAAGATCAAACTTAGGCTTTTTGTGTTGTCGTCTCCAGAAGACCCAGCTTCCATTTTCCAGTTTATGAAATGGTTTTCTAAGCATAGGTAATGAATCATAGGTAACTTACTCCATACTAAGGAACTGTACTCAAATATAACATATAGACTTTGCACAAGTCAATGCTTACATGTCTATTTTCATTAAAAACTTTACCTAATTGATGGTGAAACTACAATTTGGGAAGAAATTAACCCAAATAATCCAGGATTGATTATGCCATGCCTTGAGAGTTGGCCATTCATACATGAATAAAATATGTATATCACAGTGTCTCATAATCTACAAAATAGATTAAATATTATTATGACATCTTTAGATTACTGCAATAATGTGGCCAAGGTAAAATACATATTACATTTCTAAGTATTATAAACTTCTAAAATCTAATTTTATTACACTGTCACTGATATTTTTAGAGTTGTAAAATACAAAATTCAACACTATTATTGAACTGTGTAATATTAACAAAAATAAGAAAATATAAATACACAGTGCTTGTTTTTTATATACATAAAGAAGTGTTGGAAACATTTCAAATAAAATGGAAACTAACTAAAATGTCATATTTTATTATTCTTAGTATATGAAAACTATTTCAATACAAATAAAATGGTGCTATAATCAAAACAAATGGATACAGCTAACATTGCTTTTATTTTCTGAAAGAAATAAACATATAATTTTGAAAAGAAATAAGGAGAAAAGCTATCAGAATTGACAAACAATGTTTGCATATACTTTTAAAGTCTTATTGGTCAGCACTTTACAATCTAACTATTATTATATTCTGTGAAAAAAATCAAGTTTGCTTTCTTACTTAAACTAATTTACAAAACAAATATTCATATATCATGCCAGTCTACCCTTGAAGAAATCAAATTATAAACCTCCCATCATAAGCAGAATCAAAGCTTATGGTGATTATTTTCTCCTCACTAGACACTGAAGATGTGAAAACTAGCAAGTCTCCATATTTAGAATCTATTCAAACTGGAAAAAAACAACACAGAAATTCAGAGTCTGTGTTGCCTGGAAATGCACTTTTATTATGTATAATATCATATGTGGGAAAAATCTCTATATTGAAAGCAGCAGTTCTTTCAAGAAGTATGTACATATGTGTGTGTTTGCAAGCACGTGTGTGTGTATAGTATTGCATTTGAAATGAGAAAAGATTAATAACATTGCATTCCACTCTGGCTCCCTCATTTAAGCATTCTCTTATAATTTGCTAATATAAGAAAGCTATTTTCTGTGCACAGACCTTTACTTAATTTGTCATTTTCCACATTTTTTATTTCCTCCTGTGAAAAGAATATTTGAAAGTTGCAAAAGCCTATCGACTTGTCTGATAAAACAATGTCAGAATATGTGTTCCAACATTTTCTTCTACAAAATAATTCTGTTGCTATTAGGTATTAACAACCATAATTTTTAAATTAAAACATGCCGTTTTCTAAGCAGTGAGTTTGTGTAATCCATGGATAACTATACTGATGAATTTTAATACTTATCTGATTAGTCACAAGTTTATTTTTTAAAAAAGGAATAATCATCTGTAACATATATTAATATCAGCCACCAACGCCAGATATTTAATAGGTCTTTCTTTTTAATTATATTTATTTATTTGAATGAGGTTCACAAACACACACAAAGGAGAGAGAGAGAGAGAGAGGTCATGGCCAACGATCTCATTCCTCAAATGCCCTCAGCAGTTTCTCTTTGGGAAACAGGAACCCACGTACTGGGACCATCAGTGTTGCATATGTTTTTACACATTTATGGAAGCTAGGTTGCAGAGAGAAGCCAGGCTCCAAACATGGGCTTTCAGACATAAGATGAGGACATTTAAAGAGGCAAATTAACATTGAATCAAATGTCCACAATTATTTCTTATTTTAAGAATGCTATTTTTTATTCTGCTACAAATTGCATCAGAATGATCCAACGTTGCGTGGAAATACTCTTCTAAGTATTCTCTAATATTTATTAATTGTTTTAATCTTAAAAGTTTCAAATAATGCAGAATATATATATATGAGAATCATATAAGTATTCATAGCTTTAATAATTTTAACAAAATTTGCTTTATATATATATATGTATTTCTTGTAACACATGTATAGAAATGCATGCTTTATTATACATGACAAGAAATTTTTGAAAAATGTAATAAAATGTGGGAACAAGTATATATTATTCTGTAGAGATACTGTTTAGTGAAATACACTTTTAAATTTATGTGTATATATTAGCTTCTGTAGGTGAAAGAAAACAGAATGTCTGTCTTACTCATATGCATTTTTCAGTTTTGTGTAAACATCACATTTTTGTTTTAAGCTCTCTGTTATTGCCCATCTGGGTTTATTTCACATTGTTGCTGTTTTGATGGGAGCCACTGCGTTCTTGCTTTTCTTCAGTGAACCAACTCCAAACTCTTTTTACTTACAGAAAGATAAAAGAGTCAAAAGTTACACTGCATTTTTCCTCTTAATTCATTACCTTTAAAAAAGTTCAAAACTACCCGGAGAATTCAGGTTGCGTCCAATTCCTCACTATTGGCGATTGTGCTACTTTAAATACAGGGATGTAACTCACTTTTTGTATGTAGATTACACCTCATTTGGATATATTCCCATGAGTGGGATACCTGGGGCATATGATACATAATTTTTCAGTTATCTGAACACTCTCCAAGTCAACTTCTGTATTTGCTACATTAGTCTACAGTCCCACCAGGAGTGGAGGAATGTTTTTCCCACATCCACATCTGCAGGTGTGGTGAGTGGATTTCTTTATCCTAGCCTTCTCAACAATCAAATATGTGAAAGACTTCTGGGAGAAAAATTACAAACCACTAAAAGAAGAAAAAAAGACATTAAAAGATGGAGTAACTTGTCATGTTACAGGATCTGTAGAATCAACAACATCAAAATGGTCATGTTACTCACACAAAGTAATTTATAAGTTCAATGTGATCCCAATAAAATAGCAACATCATTGTTTTCAGAGCTAGAAAAGACAACACAAACATTATTTGGGAAACATAAGAGACCACAAATAGCCAAAGCTGCAATTAGAATTTAAAAAAAAAAGGGGGTTAAGGAATCACAATTCCAGATTTTAAGATGTGCTACGGGGCAGTGGTAATCAAAACACTGTGGTACTGGTACATAAACAGAAAAGAAAACCAATGGAACACAAAAGAAACCCCAGAAATGAACCCACACTGGTACAGTCAATTAATCTTCAACGAGAGAACTGAAAATAACCCTACATAAATGTTAGGGATCCTGAGGAAGTGCTGTTTGGACTATTGCAGAGGTAAGAAAAAAGTTCCCCATCTTAGGTCTAATACAAAAATCAGCTCTAAATGTACCAAAGACCTAAATTTGCAGCCAGAAATAATCAAACTGATAAAGGAAAACATAGTCCACCCTCTACAGATAGAGGTTTAGGCAGAGACTTAGAAAAGTCACCCAAAGCAGTGGCACTCAAAGCCAAAGCAAACACATGGGACTGCATCAAACTAAGAAGCTTGTTTGCAACAAAGTGAAGAAGCCAAAAGAATGGCAGATTTAATGTACATTGATAATAGATTTATGTATCTCCTCAAATTTACAAGGATCATTCTATTAAAAAATAACGTTCTTGGCACATTTTTCTCCTGCTTTCTTAATTGTATCATACATTTTCTGATGTGTTATTTTCTTTAAAACGCAGTGTTAAATCTGTCTAAAATATGGAAAAATTGTTACAGAGCTTGGTGTTTCCCAAAGATGCTGCTTTCAAACGATCCCCTTACATCTCTTTCCTCTAGGACCTGACTGAGAGCAATTTGTGGGTCCAACTGGGCCCCTTTGTGTACCCATTGTCTGGGCTCAGGCTCTCCAGCACTTCTTGGTGAATGATTGGTCTTTAGCCTCTCTCTGGTATCTCCTCCTTTCAGACAATCAGGAGAGTGAATAGTATCTTGGCTATACACACTCACCAACAAGCCCCAAGTCCTGACATGTCACAGATAATTCCTAACATGTCATTTAATATTGCTACTTTCTCTCACTGGCGCACAGGGGAGGGGAGTTACACACAAGTTCACATCGCATTACATGAATTAATGTTTCAGATATCTCACACATAGGTTATCATCAAATCATATCAGTTAATATTCTTCACCCTTCACATTATAAAGGGATAGGATACAGACAACAAGATTTTTAACAAATGCTATTATCTTCATTTTGTTCTTAAAGCATTTATCTCTCAAAGAAATATGAGGCTGATACTAATTTTATCTACTTTAGAGAGGAAAATTAGGAGCTTTACTTTATATGAATGAAGCCTAGTACAATTCTCAACTTTTCTAAAGCCTAATTTAAAGTGTTTTAAACACATTGCATTAAATGAAATACATATGTTAAGTACTTCTAATACTGTGAAATCTAAGTTTCTGTATACATGTACTCTAATGTTAATATATGTGGATAAACTTTTGTTCTGCTATTAGATGGAAAGACAAAACAAACTATGTCAATTATATATAGCTATGTGGATAAAAAGTTTTATATAATTAAAGATTAAGAAATTATGATTTGTAAATTTAATTTGATTGGTACTTGTCTGGGAATGAAAAAACAAGACAATAATTGAAGAATTTAATTTTGTCACTGAAGATAATACTATTTTAGTAAATATTCCTACATATATATGCATATAAATATGTATATTGCATCTAACACATTCACAGTATTTGATGATAAGGTTTATGTTTTGAGTTTGGATTTTCTTTTTCATTTCTTTAACAACACATTGGTTATTTAGTAGCATATTACTTAACTTCATATTGTAAATGTTCTACTTTTCTTCCTATTGCTTATCTTTTTCTTATGTCTTTTCATTCAAGGGATGTATAGTAACTGTGTAATAGAGACTATTATATTGAAATGTGAGGATACAATTCAGTATGCATCTCTACTTAAATATCAAAGAATGGGCTCACAATAAAACCATGAAATTAATCTTGACAATAGGATGTCAAGTATAGGATCAAGTATAACAGAAAAAAATATATGACTCTGTTCTTGAACCTCTATTTGTATCAGTTGTGCAAGTTTTATGCAGCCAAGCATCCACAGGAAGTTTTGCCAAAGAGTAATTTTATAGGAAGGCAAGGATTATTGTGTACATTGGTAGAATAAATGTATATAGGATTTTCATATTTTTTGGTTATGTGTGAAATAAACTGTGGAGCATTTTCTAACTTTTTAAAAATTTTACCCTTAATATTCAAAAATGTGCATGTATTTTTTATATTTAATATGAAGTAGAAGTACTAACCTTCACTAATTTTTTAACAGCTGTGTGTTTTGGTAAAATTTTTAGCATTTTCTACACATAAGAACAATTTGTTAAAAAATGAAAAAAAACTTATTTTTGAATTTAGTGTCATTTATTTTTCTTTCCTGATTTGTCTAGCTAGGGCTGGTGTTCCATTGTGTATATATGTGTGTGTCTTTTACTGGTCTGCTCAGATTTTCTATTTTTCATAGACTTAATCTTGGCAGGTTATTTGTTTCTAGACTGTATTCTTTAACATTATTTATATATTCTACTGTATGCTATATAATATATATAAATATTACATTATATGTATTATATTTATAGGTATGCATAATTCTAAAGAATATAAAATACTTGATAGTGATAAAAAAAATCTCCAATCAAAGAAAACCACAGATCGTACTGACGACACATTTTAATTGTGGCACAAACAGTTCTAAATCCATTAAAATATTAAGGAGGAAAGAGTTATAAGATAATTTTGTAACTTAATGAGCTGATACTGAAATCATATAATATACTACAGAAATGATTCTTACAGGCTGATGCATAATTGCTATATGATACAGTCCTCAAAAAGGTCATGGAAGATTCATATTATACCTGTAAGTGAAAATTATGTGCAACTTTTTCAATTTTTTTCTGTGCCCAAGTAAATTGATCATTGATTAGATTTTCCCTGAGGGTTTTTTTATAATTTAATTTTTGATGGAATGGCAGTTACAGACAAAAGGAAAGACATATAGACCTTCATCTGCTGGCTCACACCTCTAAGCAGCCAAGGTGTCCAGATCTGAGCTGATTCAAAGTGAGCAGTCAAGAACTTCTTCCTGATTTCCCACTGGGGTGCAAGGACCCAAGGATTTGCACCATCCTCCTCCACACTCCAAGGCAGTAAGCAGGGAGCTGGTTTAGCACTGGAGCAGCCAGGACTAGAACTAACAGCACATGGCTGAGAATGCCACAGACATAGAATTAGTTGACTACATCAGTGCACCAGCCCCATCTATGGTTTTTTTTTTCTTGTAACATTACTGAAACAAGCATCCTCAACAAAACACCAAGAAATTGAACTCAGTTACACATAAGAAACATCAGTCATCATAATAATTTGGGATTCATTATAAAGGTGCAAGGATGGTTCAACATAGACAAATAGAAATGTGACATACCTCATTAACATAATTAAAGCCAAAATCTATTCAATTATCTGAATAATTGTAGAAAAGAAACATTTGAAATTTCAAATCATTGGGAATTTAAATATTATAAAGAATCGGGATGGGAGTATTCATTGCAATATAATATATGGCACATGTGAATATTCCAGGCACAAAGATAACTTCATATCTAATGTTAAGAAGTCAGGAACTTCTGAATAAAAAATATATAGCTATGTTTTGTTAAAGAATTTCATTTTTAGTTCAAGAAGATCCACTACTAAACATCTGTTTTTATGTATGATTTGTCATTACAATGTTTACAAATTCCCACAAATAAAGGATGAGATTTCAAAGAAAATTAAACATCAAAAAATAAATGGCGCAGCATTGTTAAAATGCTGAAAAAAAACCTACAGCCACAGGACACTAAAAACAGATTCAGAAACAGTAAAAATAAATGATGCATGAAATGTTGACATTTTCAGTGTATTTAACTCACGGTTTTATACTGTTTGGAGGAATGTTGCCTTAAGGATACAGTACCCATCATTTTATGTCAAACTTGAAAAATTTAAGAACAACACCATACATCGTTCCTGCAAAATATACACAACTGCCTTCTCAGGCTGTTAACTCCTGTGGGCTTAATAAAAGTTTTACTCTACCTTACCAGGTAATCAACAATATATTCATTTTATATTGGAGACATGATAACAATCATATCCTGGGCCTGGCGCGATAGTGTAGCGGTTAAAGTCCTCACCTGGAATGCGCGGGAATCCCATAAGCACCGGTTCTAATTCCGGCAGCTCCACTTCCCATCCAGCTCCCTGCTTGTGGCTTGGGAAAGCAGTCGAGGACGGCCCAAAGCCTTGGGACCCTGCATCTGTGTGGGAGACCCGGAAGAGCTCCTGGCTCCTGGCTCCTGGCTGCAGATCAGCTCAGCATCGGCCATTGCGGCCACTTGGGAGTGAATCATCAGATGGGAGATCTTTCTCTGTGTCTCCTCCTCTCTGTACATCTGCCATTCCACTAAAAATAAATAAATCTAAAAAAAAAAAAAAAAAGAAATCATATCCTGGAGAAAATGAATCAAATTCACTTATTTCTACCTCAATGTGTATAAGTTTTATTCCTTCTTTTTTCTAGATCATGCTTAGCATGCGTAATTAATGACATTCTTGATTAAATATGAACTACCTAATAATATAATGGATGCATTGCCATGCTTCAGCCCAAGTCACACAGTTATGAATACACAATTACGGTTTGGTTGTTGAATCTGTGAAATAAAAGCTTAACTATAACTTATGAATTAAATACAAATGTTAGTAAGTCTAAAAATAAAATTATATATGAAATAATTTTCTTGTCATAAAATAATAAATAATTGAAAAAGACATAATTTCTCATAAGTAAGAGAATCCAAATGTTATAATATGTAAAATACAAGTAATTTTTTGCACAAGGGGTATTTTTAGTGGTTTGTTTTACAGAAATACACATAAAAATTATTTAAAGGTATTCAGCATCACTTGCCCAAGTTCCCACGAATCTCCTCCTCCTTATTCTTCTCCTTTTTCTGCTCCTCCTCCTTCTGCTTCAAATCTTCCACCCCCTGGTTCATTCCCAAAGTGGCCACGATGGCTGGAGTTGAGCCAAATTGAAGCCAGGAACTACTTCTGGGTCTTCAGTGTGGGTACAGAGTTGAAAGGCTTCAGCCATTCTCTACTGCTTTCCTAGGTCATGAGCAAGAGCTGGACAGGAAATGGAGCAGTTGAGACACAAACTGGTGCCCGTAAGGCTTTAAGCACAGCAACATTGCCCCTCCGGAAACCCTCCCACTCATATTATTACCGTATTTAATCTACTTTTAACTGCAAGATATTTTAACTTGACTTTTAACCTTTGCTCATTGGCACTTGTCCATGTGCCGTCATAGATTTTTGGGTGGTTTTTTTACTTTGTTATTTCTGAGTTTCAAATATCATTGTATATTATAAAAAGAGCATTGCTTTTCTTTTTTAAGATTTATTTTTTATTGGAAAGTCATAAATATAGAAAGGAATAGAGACAGCGAGGAAAATTTTCCATCTGATGATTCACTCTCCAAGTGGCCTCAACGGCCACACTGAATTCATAGATCCAAAGCCAGGAGCCTGTAGCTGCTTTCCGTGTCTCCTGAGCAAGTGCAGGGTCCCAAGACGCTCGTAAGGGATCCCAGTGCGTGTAAGGCAAGGACTTTAGTCACTAGGCTACCACGTCGTGCCCCAGTATCGATCGTATTTAATTTATACATCTATCACATTATAATGAATATTATCATTTTAATAAAGAATGATTTTTGAATCTATAATTCCCCGTTTTAAGAACATAAATGTATTTTTATAATCTTGACAAAGCATCAATATTACTATACGTTCCTTGAGTTTACAAATAGCGCTCAGTTTATAGCATAATTTAAGATTACTGATTTTCATTTTCCCATATAACAAATATCCTCTCACAAATCCTATGAAGATCTTATTCATTTATTCATTTATTCCTTCTTCTGGTTAACTTCCCAAATGGTCACAACAGCTTGATTTGCGCCATGCAGGGGCCAAGATCTAGGAGCCACGAACACTCTGTTCAGGTCTTCAACCTTGATGGTAGGGGACCAAGGTACTTAGGACATTCTGCACTGAACTAGGTGTAATACTAGGTGTGTATCGCTATTCATGACTATACTACACTCCTACCAAATGTGTGTGAGATTTTTTTCTCTATAACATGATCAACAATTACATATTTTCTTTTGCTTTTTAATAATAACTATTCTATGAAATGTGCATTGATAATTCATTATGGTCATAAGTTGAATCTCTATTCTCCTCTTTGAATATCTGGTGAAGTATCCAAATCTACTTCCTTGTTTTCAATTTCTAAAAATTAAATATATTCCTTATCTTAGGGTTTCCTATATCAATTTCCAAAGCCAATAACATCAGAATGAGTCATTTTCATAATTGCTTCATACCAGGGATAAAGACTTTGAATAGATAGGTTTTTTTTTCTAAAAACTCATATAAACTACCAATAAATGTATGAAAAAAATGCAGAGTATGTTTAATAATTGGGTAAATACAGGCCATCTAAGCAGTAGCTTAATCTGCTCTAGCACATTTGCCACTGATTATTTTTTCCCTTAGTGAAACTTGATATAAGGTAATGTCTTCATATATTTCATAAGAATTATGTTGTTCCAAATGCTGTTTAACCTAGACCTGAGATATCAGCTAGTAGCTGTATTTAGTGTCACCTCTAAGAGTGGATTTCTCACTGTAGCTCAAAATATGTTTGAATATCCAATATCTGTCTTACAGACTATATTTGTAGCTAAAATTTAATCTGTGGGCTATTGCTCAACACTTTAGAATCAAGTCTGCTGAAGTCTTTATCACATGCTGGTTTACATCCCAGTTCTGATCCAGCTATATTTTTATAGATGGGAGACCATCAGAAGATGGTTCAAGAATTTTGGCCACTGAATCCACATTGGAGACCTAGCAGAAGCCCCTGGCTCCTAGATTTGGATTGGTCTACCTCCAGCTTTGTAGCCATGTGAGGAATCAGCCACCAGGTAGAAAATTCTGTCTTTCCTTCTATCGTGGTACCCTCCCTCTGATTTTCAGATAAAAAGGAAACAATTACAGGAAAAGTTTCACATGAGCATCTACAGTCTAAAGCAGTTAAAAGAAATGGAAAAAATGACAGGAATGTACAATTTCTATTCTTTTAGAATTGTGGTATCACAAGGCAATTTACATTTTTCAGCTACATTCTCAATATCTCAATATATCTATACACATTTATAAATACATATGAAAATGAACTTAGCAAATTAACTATAAACTTAGCAATGAGATAATATGATTTCAGTCATTTGGAAGAAATTCATAGTGATATAATTTTGAGCATTTCAGATACAGCACATTTAAAATTCTGCATTTTAAAAGTAAAACCTGAAAGTACATATTAGCTTTAATAACACTGATGCCATATAGAGTAATTCTCAAAAAATGTGTTATTGCAAGTTGACGGACTGTCTTATTAAATTACAGCTGCAGTTTCGATAGAGCTTAAACTATTAAGGTAATTTTGACCTAAAAGTATACTGAAAATTAAGTCATTATATATGTAATATTTGAAGTCAAAGAAATTTTCAAGCAAAATTTTAAATATTATTCACAATTTTTCTGTGTTAAATATGACACTTTTAAAAATTTTGAAAGCAGAACTAAAAATAATAAAATACACTTAAAGACATTAATAAACAAAGACAGAGCTAATGGATTTAACAAGTCTAACTTGTTATCTTAAGCAATAAAATGCTACATAAATCATCTAATTTATGAGGTAATATCAAATATATTTCAGATAAAGTATTACATAATAACTAATATTTTATGTCTTTATAATAAGTTATGTTCCGAGATATTTTGTAAGAAATGAATGCATTTACACTGTATTTGTAGGGTATTCCTTATATCTTACCAAAAGTCACAATGCTTTTTTGCTTCTTTATGTGACCAAAAACATCCACGTCTGCTAAGAATCATCTGATTTTACACCTGCTGCACTGATGTCCCATAAAGTGTCCTGGTTTTAGTGACGAATGAGGTGGTTATGCTCCGTATAAACTCACAGATGATCCTGCAGTTGCTACCTACTGACCTCTACATGGAAAGAAAATGCACTGGGAGATGAGGATGTGTGTCCTCAACTGTCAAAGTTGTATGGAAGTGGCAATCTGTAGAAAATTGGAAGAGTAAAAATAGAGATCTAAAATTAATGATAAAAACAAGAAAAGATATGTCTTGTTCCATAAATGCTTTATAAAATGTCCTCAAAGTTTCACAGAATAAAAACTATGAATAATTGCTATTGTTTATAATTATTCACAAGTGCCAAACATCATTAATTAATAAACTGAATTTCTTTTACAATTCTGATGTTCCATTTGTCTGATTACTGTAAACAGTAGTCACAATATTCCAGAGATGATGTTTTCAAAAGCATGATGAAAATAAAACTTCAATGTATTGTCAGTAATGCTACATCTAAATTAACCAAGAGCATTAAACAAATTCACTTCTGGAGCCACTGCAGTAGCCTAGTGACTGAAGTCCTCACCTTCTGTGCACCAGGAACCCATGCGGACACTGTCTTATGTCCCAGCTATTCCGCTTCCCATCAAACTCCCTGCTTATGGCCTAGGAAATTGCCTTAGAGTTGAAGAAGCATTGTTTGAATGACTCACATTCAACTACTGCTAATTATCTAATATTAATTACCCAAATATTAATAATCCAAATTGATTGTTGTGACAATTCTCAAATACACACCATTCATGTACTCCATATTACTTTTTCTTTGAATAGATTGATAAAATGGCTGTTGTTCTTCACTTTTCAATTCTTTTTCCAACTCCATGCAGACCCTCATGAAAATAGGATGAATCTGCAAATGTACGCAGAATGTAGTCCTCTTCTCACATCAATAGTGACAAAAGCAAGCCACCTGTTGTTCATCACATTTTATTTGCATTCCTCAAAGCTCAATTTTATTGCTACATACAAAGTGCTTCTTAAGAAAAAGCGGTGCACTTAACCACTTGCATTTTCTACTCATAACTTTGGTGATTCACCATGTCATGCATAATAATAGAGCTCTTTTAACCATCCATTATGTATTCTTACTGATATCTCTTTCACTCTGGTTCAGACACATTGATATGTTTTTAAAAGATTTAATTAATTTATTAACTGGCTAAGTAATTAAAAGGCAATGTGACTCAGAGAGAGAGTAAGAGAGAAAGACAGAGACCACTCATCCACAGGTTCATTCCCAAAGTGGCTGAAGCAGTCAAGGATGAGTCAAGTTGGAGCCACGATCCAGGAATTCAACTCAGTCTCCAAAATAAATAATAAGAGCCTAATATTTTAGCCTTTATCCACTGCTTCTCTAGTACTATAGCTGGGAGCTGAATTAGAAGCAAAATTGCCAACCCCAAGTGGCAGTTGAAACCATACCACCAAAATGCTCAACTCACATTCAGCATCCTTAACAGTCCATTCACAGTGCTTGGACACTTTCATGTTACCGCCATGTATACCTGAGAATTATCCAAAAACACAGGGATTTATTTTATTCTCATGGCTAATGTCTTCATCTTTTTTGAATATTAAGACAAAGTGGACACTTGTTTTCAAGTTCTATAAATAATCACATTCATTAGTGCCTCTTGTACGATTAATTCTGATACTTTGTTTTATTTTGTGCTCATAAATTTATCCCCCTTAAATTAGATAACTTTACATTGATTAATGAAAGACATCCCTCAATTAGATCATCAAGTATAAGGAGCTAGACATACAGCTTTTTGTTTTTATTAAAATGGCATACTCCTAACTTCCTAGAACAGTATTTAACACTGAATAGAAATTAATGTTTCTAGGGACAAGAGCATAACCTTTCCCATGGATTATTAGTGTTTCAGAATATCAATCATTCAGTTGCTTTATCAAATACACCATGAGGTCAGGGACAGCTGTGCTTGATGCGCCAATTTCTTAAGATTCCCCATGTCACCCAGTGTTGAGTGAGGTCTGGCCTCTTCCTCCTCCGTTGTCTCCTTGATGCTGATGGATCTTTCAGGTTGTGAAGTTGTCTTATTGGAGGGGCTTACTTCAGTTGATGGCGTCCAGGGCGTTAGATTACAAAGCAGGCACCCACACAGGCTGTGGCTCAATTTCTGGAAAAACACAAACAAACCCTCTTCCCATAATTAACAAAGTGCTCAGGACTTCTCCACTTTTGGGTGGCAAGGTCCCTCCAAATAAGCAAAGGCATCTGTGTTGGGCCTGCAGGTGGCCTCGACTAACGCACAGCTGGTGCTCACCAGAAGGCAAAATCTGAAGAAAATGTAACATATTTGGGCCCGGCGGCATGGTCTAGCGGCTAAAGTCCTCGCCTTGAAAGCCCCGGGATCCCATATGGGAGCCGGTTCTAATCCCGGCAGCTCCACTTCCCATCCAGCTCCCTGCTTGTGGCCTGGGAAAGCAGGAGAGGACGGCCCAAAGATTTGGGACCCTGCACCCACGTGGGAGACCTGGAAGAGGTTCCTGGTCCCGGCTTCGGATTGGCGCGCACCCGCCCGTTGCGGCTCACTTGGGGAGTGAAACATCGGATGGAAGATCTTCCTCTCTGTCTCTCCTCCTCTCTGTATATCCAGCTTTCCAATAATAATAAAATCTTTAAAAAAATAAATAAATAAAAAAAATAAAAAGAAAATGTAACATATTCATGAATAAGGCCAAATTAATGCATTCACAGGGGTAGAATATTCCCTCCTCTGCTTTATTTTTATTAGTTTTATTTTTTTAAAGATTTATTTATTTTTATTGGCAAGGTAGATATGGAGAAGGAGAGACAGAGAGGAAGATCTTCCATCTGGTGGTTCACTCCCCCCAAGTGGCCGCAATGGCAGGAGCTGAGCCAATCTAAAGCCAGAAGCCAGAGGCCTCTTCTGGGTCTCCCACAGGGATGCAGGGTCCCAAGGCTTTCAGCCGTCCTTGACTGCCTTCCCAGGCCACAAGCAGGGAGCTGGATGGGAAACAGAGCCACCGGGATTAGAATCGGAGACCATACGTGATCCCAGCGCATTCAAGGCGAGGACTTTAACCACTACGCTATCACGCCAGGCCCTCTCCCCTGCTTCAAAAGCATAACTTTAATATTTTGGTGTTTCCTTTTAACTAGAACTTCCTGATGGATCCTCAAAGCTGGGGGTTTCCGTATGGCTCATCTGACCTCGGAAGTGCAGCAACTCCCTTGAATACAATGCTGCCCCTGGAGAAGATGGAACCCCAGTGGAACTGTCTCTAAGAACTGAAAAACTAAATTTGTTTAATATTCCCCTTGTTCCGCTACAAGTCAGGAGTGCAGAGAAATTCAGCACCTTCTTAGAATGTTTGAGGAAGAGTTTAAGTGTAACTTATTATTTATAGATAACAAATTCTTTTTTTTAAAGAAACAGTGAAAATCATTTATTTCTCAAAATAAGACATACAGCATGAAACTGCTAATATAGAGTCTTTGGACAAAAGTTTGCATAGAAATTGATAAACTTGGAAAGTAGATAACAAATTCTTAATGGCCTTAGACATTAGAAAAACAATAGAAATTTATGGTGGGATCCAAGAACAACCCTGACTCCCTATTAAAAGGAGGTTGTGTGTACAGATCGGGAGGAGATCTCAGGGTGAAACAGGAGGATTAAAGGAGGTCTGTATCCTAGTCCCAGAAACTCCCAGAGGCCTGCCAGGTGCTTTCACCACAGAAGCAGTGGATACTTCATGGAGTATTGCCCGTATGGACACCGAAAATCGTATCCCGACTGCCTAGGAGATCACAGGGACTGTGAATGGCTTCAGATGCTGAGAACTCTGAGGTCAGCCATTTCCTATTGGATTTCCCACATGGGATGGTAGCAGCCCAAAGCCCTTTCATAGGGTCTGGTGACATAGGAACTACAGCCAGGAGCCCCAGCTGGCACTCAAGAAATAGAAAGATTGTAAATTTCCTTCTGGAATCAGGAGAGCAGCTTTCTCTGGTCCTTATCCAGTTCCAGCCTTGGCTCCCAACCCTATCTTGCATCACCATCAGGATTGTTTGTGAGCCCCAAAACTAGTTCAGACAGACGAGACTAATCAAGATCAGATGTTGATAATCACTTAGCTTGTATGTTACTGATCAGGCTTCCCATTTGGCTTTTCAGCTAGACAGAGAGAGAGAGAGACCCTGATATAGAAAGTCTGGAACAGCCAGGGAAAAGGCCAACTAGCCTATAATCGCTCAGCCTGTACTTACTGGTCAGGCTCCCTATTTGCTTCTCCTGGACTTTACCAGGTAGGATGTAGAGTTAAATTCTTCCTCACTCACTAGGTTGTTGGGGATTTCCCTGTTCAACTGCCTAAGACTTTTCTATTCTTCAATTGGTACAATGCAAAGTTCTGTAAACCCATCCTTAATCACTATACTGCAAAGTTTAAATTGTGGCTTAAGATTCTCCCCCCAAAACTTTATCAGTTTAAGACTGCTAATGCCAAACAATATGTAACTGCATAGCAACTTTTATGTTAAGTTTATATTCAGCTGTTATATGTATGATGGATGTTAACATTGATCTTTTCACTGTTCCTGTGCCACTCTGATTTAGGTTAAACTCAAAAAACATGTTAGCTTGGGAGGAAAAAAAAAAAAGATTTGTGGCAACCGGTTGTGTATATAATAAAATTGAGATGTCAAGGAAGTAGTTACAGGATGTGGTTAAAAACTTGCATTTTCTAACATATTCGTCACTTAATAGAATGTTAAGTAACTTCATGATGTTGTCAATTTCGATGTTTCTTCCTGTTGTTGAAGTTGTGTAGCCCCATCTTTTTGGAGGGGATGATATTCTGCCAGCTCTACTTTCAGACCAATGATGGTCTCTCAATAAAACTGTTGAATTTATCTGGACAATAAGATGCTGGACTCTCCGCATGATCCATGCCAGCAATGAAGGATTCATGACTGGTTATGAACTGTACTACTGTAACAATATGGAAGAATTCAATATTGAGGGAGGGTTTGGGGAGGGGCTGGGGGAATCCCAGAGCCTATAAAACTGCATCATAAAATGATATTAAAAAATAAAAATTAAAAAAATGTTGACACTGCCAAAAAATTAATGTTTATCAGTGCGTGAATGACTAATTTTGAAATTGAGAGAAATGCCAACTGCTGTGCATAATTCAATGATCATCTATCAATCAGAACTTAGAATTATCTCAAACACTATTGATGCTGCTTTTAAAAAATTTCTCCAAATAATCCTAATTTTCCTATAATACCATTTGGAAAACATGGTAAAATATTTATCTTGCCCTTAAAATATCAACATTCTCGGGGCCAGTATCATAATGTTGTGAGTTAAGCCTGCTTCTGTTTTGTTAGCATCCCATACAGACACAGGTTTAAGCTCCAGTTGCTCAACTTCCAATACAACTCTCTGCTAACATACCTAATAAAGCAGAAAAGGATGGCCCAAGTCCTTGAGCCCCTGTACCCATTAGGGACACCCAGAGAAAGCCCCATTCTGATGCACAGTCACTCTCTGGCTGTTGGGACAATAGTAGTTAACTGGTTGATGAAAGTTCTCTCTCTTTCTCTCTCTCTCCATTTCTCTCCCTTTCTCTACTTCCCTCTGTCTCTCCTCTGCAAATCTGCCTTTCACATAAAAAAAAAAATAAGTGATTACAGGGCCTGGTGTGGTATTCTAGTGGCAAAAGTCCTTTCCTTGCATATGCCGGTATTCCATATTTGCACCAGTTAATGTCCCAGCTGCTCTACTTTCCATCCATGTCCCTGTTTGTGCCCTCAGAAAGTAGTCAAGGAAGGCCCAAAGCATTGCAACCCTGCACCCATGTGATAGACCCAGAAGCTCCTGGCTCCTGGCTTCGGATTGGTTTATCTGTGTCCATTGGAGCTGCCTTGGGAGTGAAAAAGCAGACAGAAGATCTTTGTCTCTGTAATTCTAACTTTACAATACAAACAGACAATTAAAAACAAAAAGTACATACCAAAATGTTACTATCATGCTGAAGATACTTTAATTAGTTCCATTCTTTTTTTCTTTTTCTTTTTTCTTTTCTTTCTTTTTTTTTTTTTTTTTTTTTGAGATATAGCAAAGGACATTTACAACATCAGGTGCCTACAAACAATCAATATGTCTTATTAATGAATCACAAGGACTTACTCAAAAACACACAAATGTTTAAGAAGTTCAAAAAGGTAAAAACCATAGAAGAAATTATTGTGTTTAAAACAAAAAAAGAGTAAATTGAAAGAAAAACAGCCATTCACTAAGAAAATGAATAAAAGAATCCCTCAGCCATGTTACTAATGAGAATCATGAGAGAATAACCAAGTAAAATTAGAGATGAAAGAAAAAATGTTATAGCTTTGTAATTTTTAAGTGGGTCATGACACTGTTGGCAAAGGCAATAGTAGAGATTCTGTTTGTTGTTTAGGCATGTTTAGAAATTTAATTTGGGGTCTACTTCCATTCATTAGTAAAAATGAATTCTGTGGATTTTTCTTGATCCTGGTATTCTGGTCTCCATTATATCCTTTGTTTGTGGGATTACACATATTTATTAATTCTCCTTTTTTGTTTTGTATTTTCAATTAAATTTGCCTTATATTAGAGCAAACATGTGATATCTGTCCTTTAGGAATTGACTCAATTCAGTTAGTGTAATATTCTCCAGTTAGTCTCATTTGTGTACAAATAATACAATTTCATTATTTTTAATAGCTTTGTAGTTTTCCTTAAAGAAGATGTACAATGGCACATGTACAAGCAACTATTTGCCAGCAAATCAGAAAACTTTCAAGTAATTTATAAATTCCTGGACTCATACCACCTAGCAAAACTAAGTCACTTGGCAAAATAAATCGAAATAAGCCTATGAGTCAGAGAATGAATCAGTAATTAGAGCCAGCCCAAGAAAGAAAAGCTCGGGCCCAGACCGCTTCAATGCTGAATTCTACATAATATTCCAAGTAGAACTTCCCCAATTCTTCCTAAACTGTTCACAAGAATAGAAAGGCAGGAAATGTTTCCGATCTCTTTCCAATAGGCCGCATTACCTTAGCACCGAAACAGAGACAAAACACAAAAACAAAACTATAGACAAATATCATTGCTGATTGTAGGTGCTAAAACATTCAGCAAAACACTAGCCATCAGGATCCAATCAGCGAACAGATCATTCACCCAGACCAACCAGGATTTATTCCCTCCATCAAGAGATGATTTAACATATGTAAATCTATAAATGCGATACACTTCATAAAGAAATGCATGAACAAAAACAATATGATCATCTCAATAGATGCACAAAAGCATTTGATAAAATCCAACATTCCTTCATGCTAAAATCTCTAAGCAAGATAAGCATAGAAGCAACATTCTAAAACATAATGCCAGCATCATAGTGAATGGGGAAAGACTGGAAGATTTCTTAGTAAAATCTGAAAGTGAGCAAGGATGTCCCCTAGCCACTACTATTTAACCTAGTACTGAAAGTACTCACAAGAGCTATTAGGCAAGGAAAATAAATTAAAGAAATTCAGATTAGAAAAGAGGAAGTCTAACTATCTCTGTCTGCAGACATGATTCTTTGCATAGGAGAATCAATAGACTCAATGAGGAGACCTGCTAGAACTTACATGAGAGTTTGGTCAAGTGGCAAGGTGCAAAATAAATGAATGCAAATCACTGGCCCTAGTGTTTGCAACCCATTCCTAGGCTGAAAAGCAACTAAACAGTATGGTAACTTTCAAAATAACAGAGAAGATATTGAAATACCTTGGAATAAATCTAACTAAAGACATGGATGAACCCTATGAGGAAAATTACAAAATATTTAAAAAAGAAACAGAAGACTTTAAGAAGAGAAATATGCCATGTTCCTGGATAGGTACGGTCAATATCATCAAAATGTTCATGTTACCAAAAGCAATATATAAATTCAACACAGTTCTAATCAAATTTTTAAAAAAGCATTCTTTTCTGAGCTGGAAAAAATGATTTAAGAAAAAGTTCATCTGGAAATGCAAGAGACCATGAGTAGCCAATACTATCTGAAGGATGAGCATGTGTCTGGAGGGATCACAATACAGTCTTTAGGATGTGTTAGAGGGCAGTAGGAACCAGAACACCCTGGTACTGATACTGAAACAGAGAGGAAGACCATGGAGCAAAATAGGAATATCATAAGGGAGCCCGCACATGTACAGTCATCTAATCTTCAACAAGAGAATAGAAAGCAAACCAGGGAAGAAAGAATGAATTCTCTTTAACAAATCTTGTCGGCACAATTGGATAGCAACCTGCAGAAGTGAGAAACAAGACCCTCACCTTTCACCACACAAAAAATTAAATCTAAATGCATAAAAGATCTACACTTACACCTGGAAACCATGAAATATTAGAAGAAAATGAAGGAAATACACTACAAAATTTGTGCACAAAGACTTTCTTGAAAAATCATCAAAAGTACAAGCAGAGCAAAAAAATGAGACTATGTCAAATTAAGAAGTTTTGCACAGCAAAGGAAACAATCAACAAAGCAAAAAAAAGAAGAAGAAGAAGAAAGAAAGCAATCAAAAAAGTGGGAGACAGTCTTTGCACACTACACAAGAGAATGCAGGCTAATATCTAGAATATACAGAGATTCAGAAAAATCAAACAGCAATTAAACAAACTAACCAGTTAAAAGTGGGCAAAAGAAGTGAACAGACATTTTTGAAAGGAACTAATACAAATGTCTAAAGACATATGAAAATGCTCGAGCTCTCTAGCAATAAGGAAAATTCAAGTAAAAAGAACACTGCGGGTCCACTCAATTCCAGTGAGAATCGTCCACATGTAGAAGCATACCAACAACCTTCTGGCGAGCTTGTGGGGGAAAAAAGAACCTCACTCCATCCATTTATAATAAATGATACGGTAACCAGTCCCGGATGAACATACACCAAAGGACAGACTCTTAAAAATTATTGTAAGTTCGTATCTTCACTTAAATGTAATCATATTTCACCTCCCTAATTTTATACTGCCTTCTTTTTATTCTATTCTGCACTACACAAAGCAATCACTATAATATGTATTAAGGTAGATGAAGTTCTGTCACATTCATAATATAGATCCTTAATATCTATCTCTAAGAATAATTTTCAAATCATATTCATTTTAAATTTCTTTAAGCTACTCTTGTTTTCTAAACTTCATTTCATGGATTATTGTTTCTGTGGATTTTTGTCCACATAGTAAGCCAAGTTCCTAAGCATATGTTACTTTTTTGTTACTTCCCTCTATAAAATTGCATCATCTTGCATTTTATGAAATATTAACAGAATCTTTTAAAACTGTTAGCCATTGTCCATTCTCTGATCCATCAAGCTAACTGTAGGCAGTTTTTATGACTGTTTTGTTTTTCTTTAAAGTGTCTTATTTCTATGCAAGCAAAAGGATGATAAAGAGGTGTACTCAGTGCCTGTAAGACTTCAGTAATTCATAAGAAGGGCACAGAAGAGTTGTAATCAGGATTATATTTTGTTTTACTTAGAGTAAAAAATACTGAACTAAATCAACAAATGAAAAAGTACACGAGGCAAAGTCCAGGAAAATCACGTTCAATATTCCCACTGCTTTCTGATAGAGCCATAAGGGCGTATTTTGTTTACCCATCAACAACAAATGAGAACACGTGCTAAGGCAAAATGTCATCAATCTAGAAAGTTCACTCATTTGGATTTCTATATGGAGGAAAGTTGTGGAGGAATGAAGTACATCCTTTTGCACCTTACCTTCTCAAATCCCATCCCCCTAGAACAATTACAGATTTGCATGATAAATCTCATTAGCTATAAATTTCCTGGCCAGAGTAACACTTCACCCCTTAAGCCTATAAAGCCACTATTTTTTAATTCATATATGTTTATTGAAAAGGCAGATATACAGAGAAACGAATTTTCTGTCCGCTGGTTCACTCCCCAGGTGGCCACAACTGCTGGAGCTGAGCTGAACCGAAGCCAGGATGCAGCAGCTTCTTCCAAATCTCCAATGCTGGTGTAGCATCTCAAGGCTTTGGGCTAATCTCTTCTGCTTTCCTAGGCCACATGCAGGGAGCTGGATGAGAAGTGGAACAGCAGGGACATAAACAGGTGAGCCAATCCGAAGCCACACGTTTCTTCCATGTCTCTCATGCCAGTGTAGGGGCCCAAGGCTTTGGGCAATCCTCTACTGCTTCCCCAGATCACAAGCAGGGAGCTGGATGAGAAGTGCAGTAGCTAGGATGCAAACCCATGCCCACATGAGATCCCAGCACTTGCAGTGTAATGATTTTATCACTAAGCTCTCATGCCATGCCCTAAATTTTGATAGTTTATAAAATGAATTTAGCACTGCAAGTGTGCTTATCTTTTTTGTTTTGTACTATTTTGTCTTGTTTTTATCAGAAAATATTTTTTATCCTAATTACCAATGTATTTTCCCCAAACCTGGAACAATCTAAATTGTGATAGATTTATGGATGTACATAGTTTTAGTATCTACAACTCTATCAAGATTTTCTATTAATCTTAGTCACCTGCATTCATTCTAGTAGATCAAATAACATGGAAATAGAATTATACTACTGCATACGCAGATACTCCCGTTAGATTTAAGTTCATGATTTAAAAGTCAGTGTCTGTTTATCTTCTGGTTTATTTTTATATCCTTATTATAACTACCACATATGGGAGAAATGAATGCTTCTTTGAAAAATAGCAATTTTAAAAGGAATTTTCTAAAATTAAATATCAAATTGCATTTTTACATAAAAGTAAGACATGAAAACATTAAACATTTGATTACCTAAGCCTCAAAAATGCTAAGTACATTTTAATTTTTAAGTTTCAATGAATACATAGCTGTCAGCATCACTAATAAATAAATATGAAGCCAGCTTTAAATTACTATATTTTGCATATGCGAAAGTACTATTCTTCAAATGCCAACCATATCCAGGGATGATTGGCTTGATTTTATTTTAAATAATTAATTTTGTAATCCACAATTCAAGCTTGCCTCTATAGATAGGTATATTGCATATGGGAGGCCATCAATTCTACTTTAAGTCTGATCTTTACTTTTCTTCTTCAAATTAAGTTATTCCAAGAAAACTAAATATAAAAGCCCCTGGGGTTAATGGAATATCCTAAAACACAAACCCAAAGGCATAATGCCTTCAAAGTTATTATTTCGTGAAAACTTCTACCAGTTGTCATGGAAATTTCCCTTGTAAAATCCATGCATGGACATATAAGCACAATTTAGCCAGAAATACTAAAAAGTAGTATATACAGAAAAGGAGGAAGTTAGAATTATGACATAAAATTTTAAAATAAATTACATTTTAACCTAAAAGCATGCATTACTTACTCTATCATTATCAGATTTATTTTTCACATTGGGAGGTCAGGAATATGAATTAAATTTAAGATGTTTTTGTAGTTCATAACTTATTCTTCAAACCAATGTATGGAAAATGTTCAAAATATAATTCATATATATTTATCATTATTCAACAAAATCAGATACAAGTATTTATGGCAAATTCATTTTTAGAAAGCAAATTTGTAAACTAATTTCAATAGAATGTAACATAAAAGACTATTCAAGAAGCATATGAAAAAATATGTATTATGGGAAACTATTCATGGACTTGAAAAGTTTTTGCTTCAAAAAAGTTATTTTTCTTAGTGTCATTTCCATTAACTCTTTGAAGACTCCAGAACAATTTGAAACTGATATATACTAAATGATTTCATAGAATTAAACTTACCTCCTATTACGAAAAAAAATGCTTTTAGACAAAAACTAAATAAAAGGGGAAAATGCATGTGAAAAAGAGAAGTACGGATACTCCTAAATCAGTACATTTTGAACTTTAATACATGAAGCAGTAACATAGAAAATGATTTCTGTGCTACATCTTCAGAAAGTTCAGATTTTGTCCCTGTGGAATAAAGTTCAGATATTTCTGTATACATCACTTTGCATTGTATAAAACTTACCAAGTAAAAATGGGTGATGTCTTAGGAACCACAGCGAATCCCTAATACAGATGTTGCTCTCTAGAGATGTCTGTCTTTAGAACTAGTGTCCTTGTTTTGTGATATCTGTGCTGTGGATCCTTGTAACATATTCTCAAGCTATATAGAGACAATGTGATGCAGTGGGTTAAGCCACTGCAACCTGTCAGTAGCCTCGGAAAGGCATCAGAAAGCTGTCAAGAGCTTTGAGTCACTGCCACCATGCGGGAGAATTTGATTAAGTTTTGTACGTGTATTTTGAGTGATATGCTTTCCCACTTTTGTCTCTAATTTTATAAGAAAAAAAGAAATCCAATGTTTATCAAGAAAAACAAAATTAATAAAATGTCAACACAGCAAAATTTGGTCATATACATATCTCTATTTTTTACATAAGATCATAAATTATTGAGTAACAAAAATTACACTGTAATGCTGGATTTATTTAATTAAGTGAATATTGTTTAATTTATATTCTTGGTGTACCTTTCACTATTTTCTTATCATCTAAATACATAGTTGCTGTTTAACCTGTATTTTAATTTTGAAATTAAGTAATGGGAAATAGAGACGCAATGAAAACACAAAAAGTAAGACATTGATGGAGTTTGCTCACCTAAGGATTTTAGAAGCAGGTATTTTGGGGCAGATTTTGCATTCTTTGGAAAACCCATATCCAATGCCACAGTGTTTTGTGTAGTCCTGGCTGCTCCACTTACAATACAACTACATTTCATTGTGCTTTGAAAGAAGCGATTCACTTCCCAGTCATTGGAGTCTCTCTAACACAAGTGGAACACCCAGATGGATTTCCAGGGTTCTGGATTGAGCATAACCTAAAGATGTCATTGGGATCTGCCAAAAATGGATGATAGCTGTTTTGTCTCTCACTCTACCTGTCTCTCTTTTTGTTCGTAAAAGAGAAATGTAGAATTATACGAAAAAAAATAATTAAAAGTAATTTTACATATAGACAGACGAGTATGTATGAAATGGTTTATGTATACATAACATATATACATATATTATAAACTTTATTCCATTATTTGTTAGAAAGGCACAAAGATATGTTAAAACACCAAACATTCAATCTTATTATAGTGTTAAAAATGACAACCCGCAGGGGTTGGAAGAAGTCCAAACACTACCGTGCAGAAACCAACGTCATCGGAACGACAACTAGAAGCCCTGAGCGGTCCGCAGAAACAGAAGAATAACAAACTTCCTTCGGGACCAGGGAGGGGAGCTTTCTCTGGTCCTGGCCTGGTTCCGGCTCTGGACCCCCACCCTCCCTCGCAATGACCATTGGGATCGCTCCAGAAACCCCTCAAAACAAACAAACATACAAACAAACTAAAAAAAAACTAGAATAAATAGACAAACAACAACAAGTTTAGAATCAGACAGGAAAGAGCTAGCGTGGATTTACTCATACCTCACTAGCTGGGACACAAAGATTAGTCACTCCTCACCATGGTGTTGAAGAGTTCTCTGCACACGCCTCCAAAAACAAAATGTTCTGCACCTTAATTGTCGACAAATGTCGTCTTAGCGTTGTAAGCCAGTCTAGATTATCCTAAAATCTGCCAAGTTCAGCAAAATTACACTTCAACACAACAAACAGCTAAATACTAAAATGAAAATAGACACGAGACAGCTAAGTAGTACCCTATAGCCATTTTAAGAAGTATAGCAGCCGGTTCTGTATATAAACTAAAATTGAAATGTCAATGAGCTAATCACAGGATGTGGTTAAGAACTTGCATTTTTTTTAACCTACTGGTTACTCAAAACCATGTCAATTCCATAATGTTTTAAATTGTTGTTGATGTTATGTTGGGGCTCTTAATTGATTGGGATGATATCCTGCCAGCTCTACCTTCAGACCAGAAATGGTCTCCCCAAGAAACTGTTCAATTCATCTGGACAATAAGATGCTGGACTCTATGCTTGGTATATGTTTGCAAAGAAAGAATCTTGATTAAATTTGAACTGTAATCCTGCAACAAGGTGGAAGAATACACCATGGGGGAAGGGCATGCGGAGGGGTTGGGGGATTCCCAGAGCCTGTGAAACTGACACATAATGCAATATAATTAATAAAAAAAATTTATTGCTCTCTGAAAATAATCCTACTGATTAGGGGAAGGTTCAGAGGGGAAGTAGTCATTTGAATATTTCTCTGATATCTAGCTTCAGAAGCATAATTACATGTCAGGTTTCTTTTACATGTTAGATATTCTCATCTCTAATATAAACTCCAGTAAACACTTTTAAAAAGCTAATAATAAATTTAAAAAGATGACAGAGTCCTTAGAGTGAAAATAAAAGGTAATATCTGCTTCATATCTTCTTATGCATGTTTATTCAAGTAATTAAGCAAGTAAAAATCGAGTTTGCAACTCTATCACACATTTTTTGAAAACTCCATACTTTGATTTTCATGTAACTTAGTACATGTTCATGTTCAAAACTTTTCTCAGAATTCTGACTTCTTTGACAAACGTATATATATAAGCCTCGGGTAGTATTCAGCTATCAGGTTTCTGCACACCTTAGAGCTAATTGGTGGAACTGCTTTCCATAAAATATTCATAACAGGAACTATTTTACAAGTTAATTTCAAAACTATTTCTTTTTCCATGTTAATCTCAAATGTTGCTTCTAAAATTTTACCTGATATCTCTACTTATAGAATAACCCCAAGAAGTACTGCAAGGTATGAATTTCCCTTAAATGAAAAATAGCATGAGTTCATAGTGACTGACTTGCTATTCTATGCCATATCATGGTATTATGGAAAATAGACATGAGCTACCAATAACAGTCAACACTGAGAAACAGTATGCTTTCTTTAGAGTATTAGATTGATTTAAAGCAAATTGCTTCATTTTTTGTAATTATTTTTATTCCTGAAAATATGAAAAAATAATTTGATATTACTATAAAACTATAACATAAGTGTTTTTATTTTAGGGATTTATATCATTTTATACTTCTTAAAACTTATCCCAGGTAGAAAACATACATTTCAGGTAGCTCTTATGTTTACTACAAATGACTTATTGATAACGGTGGAGTTACATAAAGTGCATTAAAAATACTCAAGTTCTAAAATAGTTCACTTATTTTTTAAAGATTCATTTTTTATTAGAAAGCTAGATATACAGAGAGGAAGATCTTTCGTCCACTGATTCATTCCACGAGTGGCCGCAATGATCAGGGCCGAGTTGATCCAAAGCCAGGAGCCAGTAGTCTCTTCCGGGTCTCCCATGCGGGTACAGGGTACCAAGGCTTTGGGCCACCCTGGACTGCTCTCCCAGGTCACAAGCAGGGAGCTGGATGGGAAGTGAGGTTGCCAGGACATTAAATGGAGCTCATGTGCGATGCTAGCATGTGCAAGGAGAGCATGTTAGACGCTAGGCTACATCTCCAGGCCCTAATTGACTTATTTCAATTCTCAAGGTTTGATCAAGATAGACATAGTGGTTATAAAATAAACCATCTTGACATTGGCACAAGATTGGACATGGTAACCAGTGGAACAGATTCAAGACCACAGACATTAATCCATGTATTTACAAGTGACTTTAATCTTTAACTAATCTCTAATGTTTAACCAGCTGAATTCAGCCCTTAGAGAAAGGAGAGTCTTCAACAAATGGTGTTGGGACAATTGAGCCAGATATTAAAAAAAAAAAAAAACCCTCCCGTAAGTCCTGTATAAAAATCAACCCAAAATGGATTAGATAGCTGAATCTTAGATCTGAATTCACAGGAGGTAAAGACAGGAAACTCAGCAAGATATAGACAAAGACCAAGACTTCTTAGGTAAGACAATAAAAGTGAAACTAGACAAATGGGATCACATTAGGCTAAGAAGCATCTGCAGTACAAAGGAATCACTCAGTAAATTTTTGAAGAGTCAATCTACAAATTTGACTCCCAAATTTACATAGATGTAAATTATACATCTAATAATTAGTAAGCAGAACATAGAGGGAGCTCAAGAAACTCAATAGCAATAAAACAAGCAACTCAGTTAAGAAATATGCCAAGGATATGTACACACATTTTTTGAAGTACAAATAGCCAATAAATTCATTAAAATATACTCAGGATTACAAGGCATCAGAGAGTTGCAAATACACACACACACACACACACACACACACACACACACACACACACAGAAAGAGAGAGAGAGAGAGAAAGGTTCCACTTCACTTCAGAATGGCTGGCATGCAAAAATCAAGACAGTAAATTCTGGAAGCATGTGACAGAAAGTTGGCCTAAGCCACTTTAAAAAGGAGTATAAAGTAGTTCAGCAATTATGAAGGACAATTTGGAAATTTCTCAGAAATCTGAAAATAGATCTCCATATTGCCCAGCCATTGTACTTGTGGGAATTGAACCCCCCAAAATTGAATCAGCATATGAATGCCTTATCTGCACTCCCATGCTGTAACTGCCCAAGTCATGGTAGTAAGACATGTAGATGCCCATCAGCTGATGACTGCCTAAGAAATTATGGTATTTTTACACTATGGGGAAATATTGCTTGTTAAGAATGAATTATTTCACTATAAAATATATTCAACTGAGATCCATTACGCTTCTTGAAGTAAACCAGCATAAAAAAGCCAAATATCATGTTTTCCCTGATTTGTGGTAACAGACACAGTGCAAGATACGTAAAGCATAGAAGTGAAGTTAACATTTTGGCATTTGACTGTTTAAGTCCTTGAGGACTGTAGTCTCTAAAGTTACTGTTTGTTGATTTCTGCATTTAGTGGGTGGTTAACAATATAACAATAAAGAAAATCCAAAGTACGTCACTATAAAAATTAAAAGTAATTGTTGGAAAAGATAGGCTTGGTTGAGTTATAGTGGGAAGAAGGGTAATGCAGAAAGCATTGTTATGTTTTAAAACTGTATGTGAAATATATTACCTTTGTTATCTTTATAAACAAAAACATACTAAGCTGAAGAAAAAATAAAGTGAAAACCTGATATTTTCTGCTTCTATCACAAACTTACTTGGCAAATATCTGAATTCTTCTGATACACATCTATTTAGTTTATGTGTGATGATGTCTATTCAATCTGAAAACTTCATATGGTGTTGATTTATATTTCTCTTTGGATGATAAATTCATTTCACTATAGTTTTTTTAAGCATGTATTAATTTTGTCTTCAGTATTAAGTGCTTTTTTTAATCTGTGTGCCACCACAAGGAACAAACACTGATAGGATGTTTTGTATGCAAGGCAATTGTCAGCCTAAAGCTGAAGCCATCAGATGCAAGTGTTTTTCTTAAGATACGTTGAAGATCCTTACAGAAAGTCAGAGAAGGACCCACAGCCCCATGCCAGGTGTCTAAGACTGGGGGATGTAAGGGACGATGCTGTGTCGATATGGCCAGAGCTTTAGACAGCACACATTCCTAAGGCAGTTGGGTACATGGTCTGTTCTCCTCCTTTCTCTGACCATGCCATGGTCCACGTGAGAGGAATTCCTTCCTGGGATAGTGACTTGTCATCAACCAAACTCCAAGAGATTAATTAAGCTGATATGAAATGTGGTTCCCCAAATGCATAAAAAGTTCTATGACAGGTTTGGAGTTTTTCTATTCTTTCTTAGAGGAACCTTCTGGCACTCTTGCATTCAAGCATTCATTTTGTCCTTTATTTCATGACATGAGGCCCACTCCACATTGTTTAAGATTTACACTTAAATATTTCATGCATCTTGAATTCATTTTGGAAGTAATGATACTGTAATTTCATTTTCTTCATGATCTGCATGAGCAAGTGGTCAGATGTTTGTATCACATATCAATATTGCATCTGTGCCTCACTTTTATTCTAATTTATGACCACATGAAAAGCCATTTTCCCAAATTACAGGGCAGAAAAAAAAATGTCATACTGAGATTGCAGAAGAGTGAGTTGTATGTGAGCCCAAAAGACAACAAATGAAACAAAGCAAAATAAACCTTTGCTACAAGTATTCTCAGGAATTCCTGAAAAAGAAATTTATATTAAAATGTAGTGTTTAAGTAGACCACAGAGAAGAGAACAGAGTGTGTGTGTGTGTGTGTGTGTGTGTGTGTGTGTGTGTGTGTGTGTGTGAAGAGAACAGTTTGGATAATTGTCATAAGATTTCAAGAAGAAAAAAAATGTGGTGCTGGGAATTTAAAGATAAGAAGGTCTAGGAAAGAAATTTGGAAAACATACAGAGAAAAAAGTTCTAGGAAACAATTGCTAATTTTTATGTATCGTGTATTTGTACCCATCAGACAGCTCTATTTTTTACTGCTCTATTTTAGCATTTTTCTAATGTTATCCCTTTAAACACTGTTTTCATGGTATTACACAAGATGTGTAATTATTCATTTCACAAAATCTGATTGTTTTTAGATTTAGATTAAAAGCTTTTTTTTAAGATTTATTATTATTAGAAAGCTGGATATACAGAGAGGAGGAGAGACAGAGAGGAAGATCTTCCATCCGATATTTCACTCCCCAAATGAGCCGCAATGGGCCGATGCGCGCCAATCCGATGCTGGGAACCAGGAACCTCTTCCAGGTCTCCCACGCGGGTGCAGGGTCCCAGTGCATTGGGCTGTCCTCGACTGCTTTCCCAGGCCACAAGCAGGGAGCTGGATGGGAAGTGGAGCTGCCGGGATTAGAACCAGCACCCATATGGGATCCCAGGGCGTTCAAGGCAAGGACTTTAGCTGCTAGACCATGCCGCCGGACCCAGATTAAAAGCTTTTAAGCAATGTTCTCTATTAATTTTATTTGATTATTTTTCTTCCTTGTTTTATATGTATTAAGAAAAGATATGTCATGACAGCTTTTTATTTTCCATTAGATTATCTCTCAAGCCTATGAAACCACAGTGTAAAGCAACAATAACAACAATAATGATAAATACAGCCAGAATTATTACTTATGCCTTTTTAAAAAAATATTTTGGTGACTGTATAGGTTTTAAAGTATACATGTTTTTGAGGCCAATGTCATAACTAGTAATGCAAACCCCTATGACCTTGGTATCTCAGAATGGCACGCACCTGTGTATAACCTGTTGCATTTCCAATATTGTTCCTTGGTGATGTGAAGCAGCGGATGATGGCCCAAATGTTTGGTCTTCTGCTAACCTCATGGGAGACCTGGATGACCTTCTTGCCTTTGTTCTGGTCTGGTGCGGGTCACTGTGGCCATCTCAAGAATGAACCAGCTACCTGAATATCTTAATTTTATGTCCCTCCTCCTCTCTCAATAATGCTGACATTCAAATAAATAAATAAATTTCTTTTTAAAAAAATGATGTGGGCAGTTGGTACTGTGTCACAATGCTACTCATTTGACTTACATCCTCTACCAGAGTTTCTTAAAGTCACAGCTTCATTCTCAATGGTTTTCTATTACTGCATTTCCTGAGAGATGATACAGTTTAACTTCTGATACCCATTATGGAGATCAAGATGGCATTCCCGTTCCTAGATTCATGAAAGGTCCACTCTTTCCCCATCTGTTGTTGGCATGATGGATCTGAATCATTAAAACAGAAAGGTACCGTTTCTCTCTCCTTCCCAGACAGAGGGGCAGGCTGTGCCGTGTAAGGGCCTAACATCTGGTGACATATGTAAGATCTGGATCTGGGAGTGGGCCAAATCGGGGAACCTAGGAAACTCCCCTACTGGGTCACAGCTCCCACTGGTGAGCATGTGGTCCAGACCTAGGGGTAGGGCAAACTGGGCAAGGTAGACCCATTTGTTGGCAAGTGTGTGGGTTGGTTTTGGAAGGGGGCAGACCAGGCAGGACCAAGCAAACCTTAGCCCACTGACTGGTGCAGAAACCAGGCTGGACTGCAAATCATGTTGGACTAGGGTATCACAGAAACTGGTTTACATGAGCCAGGGATGGGAACAGACTGAGCAAGACCAGGTTGCAGCACCTGCAAGCAAGAGTTGGGACTGGGGACTGGCTAGGTTAGACCAGGCTGCAACATCCAAAGGCATGGGCTAAGACAAATGGGGGAGGGTGCTATGCCATGCCAGCTCAGAGCAACCACTGGCACCTGCAATATCTGTGGATGAGAACAGGTCTTACTGGGGAGCTAAGTAAGGGCTTATTACGGAGCTAACTGGATACCCTGGCTGGGATGTGATTCCCGTTGGTGAGCATGAGGATCAGGGTGGGGGCTACGGTCTGGCCTGGATATGGCTGCAGGATCTCTCAGCATGGGTATGGGCTGGGTCTGGGATATCCAAGCTGGACTAGACTCTAGCACCCACTGGTGTTTGTGAGAACCAGGGTGCGTATAGGACAGACTAGGCTAGGTCTTTGCCCCTGCTGAGCCATGCATGAGCTGTGTTTGGGCTGTACCACCCAACAACAAGAACCGGAATAGTTGAGGGCTGGTCAGGAAGGCCACCATTGCTTTGGGACAGGAGGTGGACTAAGTAGGGCTGGCCCATGGACACGCCAGTGTGCACAATATCTGGCATTGGGAGAGATCCTGGTGGAGGAGCTTGGGTAATTTCTCTGTTGGAACACACTCCCTGCAGGTGAGTGCAAGAATCAAGATGGGGAGCAACCCAGATCAGGCCAAAATATGATACCTATTGGTATACATTTGGCCCAGGTCAGGGGCAGGCCAGGCTGGGTCACTTCATATCATCTGCTGACAAATCTGAGCACCAGAATGGAGTGTGGGTCAGGTCGGGGTGCAATACCAGCCACTCCACCTTAGGGCTGGGGGTTTACAGGGCTTGCCTAGGCCATAGCCCCCACCAGTGTGAGCTGGATTTGGGGGTGGGCATGGCCCGGCCAGGCTACAGCACCCACTGGCAAATGCCAAGGTGAGGCAGGCTGTACCAGAGTGGACCACAGCACCCAAACAGCACATGACATTGGCTGAAGGACTATAATATTGTAAGAAACTGAGACGGTGATGGGGGCACGGTAGAGTGTATTTATGTCTATCGAACCATATCATGAAAAATAATAACAAAAAAGATATTAAAAAGTGTCTGACCTTCAAATAATCACAATCAACATCCATTTTCTGTTGTAGGAATTTAGAAAGAAAGTCAGAGGTTTTCATTGAACAGAGAGAAAAAAAATGGCTTTCTAAGTGAATAGATGCTAATTTCTCAGTTAAAAAAGCTATCGCATTCTGATTAAGACTGATGATCTACTTTTGTTTTAAGAAATCCTCAGATTGTGTTTCAAATACTATGAAAAGAGAAGAGGGAGACAGCGTGGGAAGTATTAGATGATTCAAATTGTATATAAGAAATGCTTGAAATGTATTCTCTTTGTGTAAGTATTTTGTTTTGTTTTGCTTTGCTTTGGTATTTAGAGAATGACATGATGAAGGATGGAGCTGTTACAGTTCACTCATGGATCATGATAGAGCTGTACTGACATAATACATGCTCTTAGAAATATCTAGTGTAAGCGCATTCTAATTTAAACATCATTTTAGTAAACTGTATAAACAAAATCATAGAGTCATACAAACTTGTTATTCAAGTATGACTGCTCTTATGGCCCCAACTTGCAACTATGTATCAGTTACTCATCAATAAAATGTTATCAAATCTCTGCTGATTACTGTACTGTCCATCATAACTTTTCAATTGTACTTTCAATCATAAACACTGAACTCCATTCTTTTAAACTAGAGGAAAATAAATAACACTATTTGTGATTTTTAATCAGAAATGTAGATTTATTATATTTCTAAGCATCAGTTTAGACCAATATGTTTTGAGAACCCCAAAGTTATTAAATCAAAGTCCTTTTCATTAAAATATTTAAGAAAGAGTGAGGAAATAAAAAATGAGTTTACCAAGTATTTCAATGAAATGCAGATTTCCAGAGAAAGTGATTTTCAAACATTAATTGGATCGGGACACTCACAAAGGAGAAAAATTTTGAAGTTCAAATTCTCTAAAGCTTCAGTTCTTGCATTAGAAAAAGTGCCTATATAGTGACTGGAAGGATTGTAAATAGATAGGTAGAGATAAATGCCCATATTAACAAATGGATGAACAAGAACCTAAAAATATAACTAGAAAAAGGTTTAAAAGACATGAATCTGAGATTTACAGAAAATGAACAAATATTTGAGCAATTATTGTCTCTCTCATACTAGAGACCATTATGTTAGTGAGTTAAGGCAGTCCCCAAAGGACAAGTATACATGGTTTCTTTAATTTGAGAAAACTACTGTACAAACTACAAATAAAGATTGATATAGGAGTTAGATTGACATTTTGATATTTGATTGTTGGTTATGGTTTTCATCCCTTACCTTGAGGGATACGTTTTTCTTTGTTTTATTTGCAACTGAATACACTTTAATTATTTTTATTTTACACAAGGTTAAGCTTGTTATTGTAAATTGGAACAGATTGTTGTAAAATTAAAAAAAAATTCTAAAGTGGAAGGAGGGAGAGTCTGATTTAAAGTAGAATATGAAAAGTATGGGATTTATTTCCTTGTATAAATAAAAAAAGCCTTGAAAAGAGAAATATACTGAAGTAGTGTTTGGCACAATTATTTTATAAGATTTATTTTATTTTTATTGGAAAATCAGATACACAGAGAGGAGGAGAGAGAGAGGAATATCTTTCATCTAACAGCTCACTCCCTAACTGGCCACAACAGCTGGACCTGAGCTGATCCAAAGCCAAGATCCAGGAACCAGGAATTTCTTCCAGGTCTCCCATGTGGGTGCAAGTTCCCAAGGCCTTGGGCTGTCCTCAACTGCTCTGCCAAGCCACAGGCATGGAGCTGGATGGGAAGCAGGGCCGGTGGAAGCAGGGCTGTATGCATTAGAACCTGTGTCCATATGGTATCCCGGCACTGCAAAGCAAGGACTTTAGCCATTAGCCTACCGCACTGGGCCCTGGCACAATTATTAAAATGTCATTTGAGACACCCATATATAGTTATTGTAATTCCTGAGTTATAGTCCCTGCTTTGTTTAGAAGTCCAGCTTCCTGATATTGTACTAGGATACAGCGTGCAGTAATTCAAGGATGTGGGTTACTACCAACCTTGTGAGGACATTGGCTGTGGTTTATGCTCCTGGCTGATGCCTTGCCCAATACAAGCTCTTCCCGTCTCTGAGAGATACAGCTAAATCTCTGGGAGAGAGGGAGAGAGAAAGCAAGAAAGTGGGGAAAAGAAAAGGACAATTATAAATAATTATAAATAAATACAGATTTAAAAGGAAAAATATTCTAAACCACTATTTTGCCAAATACTTATTCGACCTCATTTTGTTTTGGTTTCTTCTTTATTCTTTCTTTTTTTTTTTCCTTTTTTGGGGGGATTGGGGTCAAAACTTATAATTGTTTATGCTAAAACATTTGGTTTTATCCCAGAGAGTGACTATCCTGCTTTTGTTCTTCCTCTATCCGTTTCTCTTTGTGTTCTGCCTTAGGTAGCTTACAGTTAAATATCAGTCAGATTCAGTGGTTCCGTCCTTGGCTGAGTTTACACTGATGGATGGTTAATGTATTCTCCCTTAACGTTTTCTTAATTTCTAAAATTTCATGTCATTCATTCTTACAGTTTCCAGTGGTCATTTTTAAATCCCCATATGATCTTATACACTTGCTATCTTCTTATTACATAATACTATTTCCTATAATACTGAATGTGTAAATAAAAGCTACTTTGAATTGTCTGCTAGCTATGCGAATGTACTGTGTTATTTGATTAAACTATTATTCTTTTTTTCCTGGGACAGTTTGTGTATATTCTATTATAAAAATTTTTACTTTGTTCTTTTGAATTTCTTGATTTTTTTTTCTAGTTTAAATGTAGTGTGTAATTGCAAGATGAGTGTGATAAATTTCTGTCACAAGAGTAAATTTTGTGGCACTAAGGATTAATCCATGGCTTGGACCGCCCACATTGCAGTTTTTGATTCTACTCCCTGATAACACACTTCCAATTTGGTCTCCCCTGATGTGCCTGGGAAAGCAATGGTTGGGGTTGAAATGCTTGGATCCCTGACACTGATCAAGCTTCTGCCTCCAGACTGTCCCAGTTCTAGCTGTTGTGAGAATTTGGAGAGCAAGCCAATGGATGAAAGACCTTTTTTTCACTCATTCTTTTCTCTGTCCATGTCTCTGTCTCTGTCCCTGATACCTATCCCATAGGCTTCCCTACTTTTCAAAAATGACTAAATCTTAGAAAAGTAATGTTAGAAACTGCCACAAAAGAGCAATGACTTATTTATTTATTTATTTATTTATTTATTTATTTATGATTTACTTATCTTTATTGGAAAGTCAGATATAAGGAGAGGAGGAGAGAAAGACTCACATGCTAATTCACTCCCGGTCCCAAAGCCTTGGGCCATTCTCTGGTGCTTTCCCAAATCTCAAGCAAGGATTTGGATGGGAAGTGGTTACGAACTGGTACCTTTTTGGGATTCCAGTGCATGTAAGGTGAGAAATTCAGCCACTAGGCTACTGCACTAGGCCCAAGACCATGACTTTATAACTGCCAATCATTTCTGTTCATGAGCTTTTATTTACCCATTTAAGACTTGGGCTATATTTCAAGACATGGCTCTTGACATGATTTTTTTTTTGTACAGATATTTTTATGTACAGATAACTTTCCTCAGTGGAGTGTGGTGCTTTATGAGAACAAAAATGTTTCTAATTTGCTTTGCAGCAACCTGAGGACTGCAATATATTCTTCTCTTTATGACTAATCTAAATAATACAAAATCCATCTGGCCTTTTGAATCTGTGTGGTCTTTGACTTCTCTTGTTCTCCCCTGACTGAGGTTTTGGACTCAATGCTTACTCCTGATTCTCCCTCAAGAGTGAGTTATCGCATCTCCTGCTGCTTCTCAACGGAAGTGAGTGTTCACCAATGATCTGGCTTGCTCAGCTCAGATCTGGCCAGGTGGCAATTTAGCAAGTGTTTCTGCTTCTCCTGCTATAAAGTCTTTTACATAAAAATGAACAATTCTGAAATCAGTGCAGCTAGGACAGGAGACTCTATCCTTTAAACAAATTTATATTGTGGTATGATAGTATCTGCCTCAGTCAAGTGGAAGTGACTAACTGTTGTCCCTAAGGTGGTATCTTCCCTTCAACGTGGATTACATTTTCTCAGGCCACAGCTTTCCAATGAGTGATCATAGTCATGAAATTAAAGTTACTTCAGTTTTTCTTTTTTTTTTTTGTAGGAGTGGAAATATCTTCCAATTTTCTACATTTGGAATGGTAAAAAGAGATGTACAATTGCTAATTTTAGGTAAATAAATATCTGGTAGGTACTTGCAAGCACTGAAGTTGTATATGGTATACACTACAGATGGAATTTGACTAACATCTTGTAAGCATGTTGACATTTACTAAAAATTATTCACAAAATGGTTATCATTATTTATTTCTTTTTGAAAATAAGCCATTTTTAATCTCTTTTGTGCAATCAGTTACTGATCTGACATAATAAGTAATTAAGAATTAACAATTAGAGCTTTCTTTAGTACAAAACTAGTGCTAGTCAAATACTGACAAGAATTTAGGAAACATCAGTTGATGAGTATTTAGAAATTGCTAATTTTGTCTATCAAGATTAAATGGATTGTACTGCATTCCAGAACTATTATTAAATGATTTGCAGAACTAATTTGATCTGTTGTGTGATGAATGTTAATTACTTACAAATAGAAATTCATTTGATCAATGATAATATGTTGACTTTTCTGTTCATAGGTGCAATTCTATATGTAACAGCGCCTACACAAATTAGATGTAGGTAACTTTAAAGTTTTCAAATGAATTTAAAGATAATATTCTACTTAAAAGGGTTCAAATACATTCTTCATAACACTAACATATTAACCTATGCCAATGGAATAGATGAGGCTTCATCACATTTATATTATATTAATCCTCTGCTATACAGTTCATCTTGGTGTACATTGTATATTTGTTTACCTATTTATCTACTTGTTATATTTTACATGAAAACTGCCTTTTATATCAAAGAGAAGACATTATAAATGCCTTTTGGGGAATGGCTTATTTCACTGATCATAATGGCCTTCAGTTGTGACCATTATATTGCAAATGGCAGAGTTTTATCCTTTTTAATGGTTGAATATTATTCCACTGCGTAGATGTATCACAGTTTATTTATCCATCCCTCCTTTGAGGGTCATCTCAGCTATTTCCATGCATTTGCTAATGTAGATTTTCAGAAAAGTGTTATTCCATGTGCCTCCTTATTGCTGGAATACCTGCATTTATGGTTGAACTTTAACATTTATATATGTTCATCTAGGCCTCCTCCGTTTTTGAAGCCTGTAGTGTACAGTACGCACAGATGTACATGGGGGCATACCAGATCCTTGAGATCTGCAGGGAATAGCTAATACCACAGAGGGCTGAACTGATTGGATGATTCTCCCAGCCAAGCTTTGAGCAAGTATCTGGGTGAGTGGAGTCTCTAAGGTAGACTATGTCATCCAGTGGAACTTGGAAGGACTACCTCAGCCTTGGAGCAATGAAATCAACAACATCTCAGAACTATCAGAACCACTTAAACAGTCCCCTCAGAACATGATCCACACTGGGGACTGTAGGTTGTCATCGAGTGGCCACACCCCATCCCCAGGTACCAATGTAGTTAGGCTACTTGGAGCAGCCCTCCCCCTTCTCTCACCTGTTATCCTAGACACAGAAAGAAAAAAAAAGTCAGAAGCAATTGTTTCATCCACTTTCCCTCATTCTTTGACCCATCCCACACTGATTGGTGGCCCACATGGGCATGCTTTTATTATTCATGAACCCTATATACACAGCAATTTTAATTGATAATTTGAAAAATTACTCAGTAAAATACATACCTATAAAATAAAACAAAAAAGTGTACATGGCAGGGCCAGGCGGCGTGGCCTAGCGGCTAAAGTCCTCACCTTGAACACACCGGGATCCCATATGGGCGCCGGTTCTAATCCCGGCAGCTCCACTTCCCATCCAGCTCCCTGCTTGTGGCCTGGGAAAGCAGTTCGAGGACGGCCCAATGCATTGGGACACTGCACCCGCGTGGGAGACCCGGGAGAGGTTCCAGGTTCCCGGCTTTGGATCGGCGCGCATCGGCCCATTGCGGCTCACTTGGGGAGTGAAACATCGGATGGAAGATCTTCCTCTCTGTCTCTCCTCCTCTGTGTATATCTGGCTGTAATAAAATGAATAAATCTTTTAAAAAACAGTGTACATGGCAGTATATAAGTGAATCTAAAGGTAGGTAAATAGGCAAGAGTTACACACCCTGTAATTTACTAAGTGAAGATTCAAATTCAGGCAATTTATTTCTGATATATGAATGAATTTGTTTCAAAATGTGGTTATATAGCACTAAGTAATTTTCAAGAATTGATAGGGAAAACCGAAAATTAAAAAAAAAAAAGAATATTGTTACTGTCACAAGCCCTTACTATTGCCATGTGTTAAAAATTGTTTTAAGCTGACTAGTGAAAGTAGTGAGGGCCTTAAGAGATAGAAGATAGCAAAAAAATAGAAACAAAACTTGAAATAGGGAATAGGGAATAAAAAAATGACAGTCTTTACAGTATTTCTGCCTTCAATTTGAATGAGAACTGCTCCCTTTTGCCCTTTTTTTGGAGAGGCTACTCTTACAGAAAAACAGTCCAAGAAATGCTGTGGTGGAAATTTATCTTGCAATCTTTATTTATGCTAAATAGATATGGTGAATCCTTTGCACTTGCAAAGTCATGCTCCACCCTTCAACTTGAACCCTGTTTTTCTTTCTCTTTCTTTCTTTCTTTCTTTCTTTCTTTCTTTCTTTCTTTCTTTCTCTCTTTCTTTTTTGTTAAGAACAAGAGTAGCCTTCTATAGTCTGAATAAATTGTGTGGGAACTTTGTCATAAATGTTACAAACAATTTTGGAAGAAAACGATTAACAACTTCTTATCAATGATGTTTATTTTATGTAAAGTCAACAAAAGCAGTCCCAATGTTGGTGATGATTTTTGTTAAAATCAACAACTTGCACTGTTTGGCTTTTCCAGGCCACAAGCAGGGAGCTGAATGCAAAACTGGGCAGCCGGAATTAGAACTGGCGCCCATATGGGATCCCAGCGTGTTCAATGTGAGGACTGTTAGCTGCTAGGCCACCGCGTCGGGTTCAATATGTTCATTTATCTGTATAGATCTGGCATTTGTCATAAATGGTAGTATATTTGAAAATATCAGTCATTAATCATTCTGATACGTACTATATTATTTAGCTGAGATTTAACAATGTTAGTTGTCTCTTTATGGGCAACAGACCAGTTGGAAAACAAGAAAAAAATAGCCTGCCAAATTAGATTTGTCTTAGTATAAATGTCGATGAATAAATGAAATAAAATGTTTCTCAGACTTAAGAAATCATAAACTGATTAGTAGCAGTTATAGGAAAATATAGCAAATCTTTAATAAAGGTTCTTAAATATTATATAATTAAGATTTGAGGGCCCGGCGGCGGGGCCTAGCAGTGAAAGTCCTCACCTTGAACACCCAGGATCCCATATGGGCGCCGGTTCTAATCCCGGCTGCTCCACTTCCCATCCAGCTCCCTGCTTGTGGCCTGGGAAGGCAGTCGAGGATGGCCCAAAGCCTTGGGACCCTGCACCCGTGTGGGAGACCCGAAAGAGGTTCCTGGTTCCCAGCTTCAGATCGGCACAGCATCAGCCATTGCAGCTCACATGGGGAGTGAATCATCGGACGGGACGGAAGATCTGCCTCTCTGTCTCTCCTCCTCTCTGTATATCTGACTTTGTAATAAAAATAAATAAATCTTAAAAAAAAAGACTTGAGCTTTTAAAAGATTAGTGTGCAAACCAACCTAACATCACTGGCAAGAGCAGAAACCAGGCTGGAGCACAGGTTAAGTTCAGCTAGGCTGTCACACATACCAGATTGCATGAAATGGTAGGGGAGCAGACAGAGCAGGGCCAGGTTGTAGCACCTGCCTGCAAGTGGTGGGACTTGGTTTAAACTCAGGACAGGCTACAGCATCCAAAGGCAAAGGTCATGACAGGTGAGGGACTAGGCTAAGCTGAGTCAGAGCAACCACTGCCACGTGCAAGATCTATAGCTGTGAACACACCTAGTTGCGGAGCCTGGCTGGGTTGTGGTTCCCACTGGTAAGCATGGGGCTGGAATGGGAGCCGTGTTCTGCTCTAGATAAGGTTGCAGCATACCTTGGCACAAGTGTGGGTGGGGGCTGGATGCGCTGGACTGTGCTAGACATCAGCACACACTGGTGCTCGTGGGGACCACAGTAGGTGTAGGACAGGGTAGCCTAAGTGTTTGTCCCTGATGAGTCGGGTATGAGCTGTGTCTGCATGTGGACCAGGTTAGACTGGGATGTAATACCCAACAATAATAACTGGAACAGGTTGAAGGCTGGTCAGGAAAGGCCATTGTTCCTGCTAGCTCAGGAGGTGGACTGAGGACTGGCATATGCACCCACCCTTGTGCGTGAGATTTGGCATTAGTAATGGTTCTGATGGAGCAGCCTGGGAAGCTCCTCTGTCAGGATATAGTGTATGGAGGTGAGTGCAACAACCACGATAGGGAGCAGCCCAGACCAGGCCAGGGAATGGTACTCAAATGGCACATATTTGATGCAAGTTGGGGACAAACAAGGCAGTGCCAGTTCACATCTCCCGCTGGTGAATCCAAGCACCAGAATGGAGTGTGGGTCATGTCAGGTCCAGGTGCAACACACACCAGTACACATTATGGTTAGAACTGGGTGCCGACTGGGCTAGGCTTTAGCTGCCAGCAAACTGAGCTGGAACTGGGGGGCGGGAGAAGCCAGGCCTCAGCATCCACTGGCAAAACTTGAGGTGAGATAGGCCATGCCAAACTGGGACATGCCACCCAACCAGCACAGCAAGACCTGGGGCAGGGGGTAAAGCTGGTAGGGAAAATGTGGAGGGCTCCCCTGCTAGAACACCTTGCCCACTGGAGATCGTGAGTAAGGATGGGAGTAGATCAGACCAGGCAAAGCTGCAACACCTGTTGGCCTTATGTGAGCTAGATCAGGGAAAAGCCAAGATGGATTGACTGCCCCTACTGGTTCAAACATAAATCAGAATAGGTGAGGGTTGGTTGGGCTTTGACACAGCATCAGCTGTCAGATGTTAGCACTGGGGACTAATTCTGTCAAGCTAAACTGCAGAACCACCTAGAAAGTACATGATCTGGGAGTGGGCCCAGGAGGCAAATAGTGGGTGCCTCCCTTTTGGGTTACCACTCCCACAGGAGAGCATGAAAACCAGGACTAGGGCAGATGTGGCTGGAAAGAATGGCGCCCACCAGTACGTGTGTGGGCTGGATAGTGGGGCTGGTTGGGATGAAATAGGCTTCAATACCCATTGACATGTAGGAGAGCTGAATGGGATGTGGGCCAGACTAGACCAGTCTGCTTGTATATACTGGCTAGCATGGGAACCAGGGAAGGGGGTGGACCTGGTGGGGGTTATTGGGAATCACCCTGACTAGGCTGCAGCTCCCACTGGTTTGTGTGAGAGTCGAGTGTGTGGTGGGCAGAATCAGGCTGCATTGTAACTTCCATTGGTTTGTTTGGAATATAGGGCTGGAAACCGAATTGACCCAGCAATTGCAACCACGTACATATGCATAAGCTGATTGGAGCGATGGACTCTGCCTGACTCTGTACTGGCATGCAAATACAGGAATCAGGCCTGGGATCACCTCAGACAAAGTTTCTTTGAGGATCCCTCCAACTGAACTGCTGATCTCAGACACACAACCAGAAAGAGAAGTGCAGGTTCCATGGTCTGAACCATGGAGTGCAAGTGTCAAAGCTGAGCATCATTAGAGGCTCATAGGGAATAGTAGACAGCAAATCCAAGTGCACATGGAAGATATGGCCGTCTATTGGAACCTGCAGAAGATACCTGGTACCACAACAGGGCAGAGGACAGAATAAATCAATATCTACCCTAGCCATGTGTTGGCAGTGAAAATCTGGGCTAATGGAGATGCTAAAGTAGACTGTGTTAGCCAGTGGATTCTGGAGAGATTTCATTGTGCTTGGAATGGTGAGATTGGCAGCAATTCAGAACTGTTGGACTATCAAAAGCACTTGAACAGGACCCTCGGAGTATGCCCCATGTTGGGGACCTGGGATGGGTGGGAGGTTGGGTGGGGCTTCTCCCTTTATTCTCCTCTTATCCCAGATCTAGAAAAAATAATAATAATGTTGTGGAAACAATGGTCTTACCCACTTTCCTGTAACCCTTGACCTTTTGTGCCCTAATCAACTATGTAAAAATTATCAAAATAAAATAACAATAAATAAGTAAATAAATCTTAAAAAAATGTGACTTTCCTTTCCAAGAGAGATCAGTGTTTTGTTCAAGAGTCAACACATAACAACAAATTTACCAGAATAAAATACAACATTGGCCTATTACAGCACATATGAGGATTGTGTTTTGTGTAGTCATTATTTTGCTGACAAAAAAATTCTTTCATCCATTTATTCATTATCCTGGAGACATGCTTGAGGGAAACAAGAACCAAGATTACAGCTGAGTAAGACACTCTGGCAACTACCTTGCTATAGAACAATCCATTTCAAAAGCCATGAGTGTGCCATACTATCTCTAGGAGCTATGAATGATTTAATGACCTCATTTTATCAGAATACTATTAAAATTCACATGGAATAACACCTGAGGAACAGGGTTCACACTATCCCTCAACCAGCTCCACAGAGCAGAGATCATGGAAAAAAGCATCTCCCGTTAGTGCAGGGAGAGGGGACTGAAGGAGGGTGCCAAACACCCTGGTGCCCCCTGCCCCAGGGCTTTTCTTGCAGATCAAGTGCCTAAAGTGTTCTTAACCAGCAGAGCCTCTGCTGCTTTTCTGTCAGTTTCTGCAAGAAAGTAAAACTTAGCTATGAAAAGAAGCAAAACAGTATGCTTAAAGATTCTCATGGGAGCACAGATACTTGTTAACCACCTGCAACACAGCATGTGATAAAAACTAAAGGCCTCTGTCATCCAGCTGGTGCCCATAGAAGGAAGCCCTAAGCTTGCCTGATATCAGGCACAAATCGCTGGCCTGATGGATTACACTCACTTAATGTCTCTCCACAGGCTTCACTCAGAGCTAGCCTGTAACTCAGATATGTGTGTATCCCAGTGGCATGGGACTCAGGTGTGACAGAGGTTAGAGCCCATCTGAATGGCCAAGCAAGCTGCCTGTACCACTGTCTTCCAACCTTGAACAGACAGGAAGAAGCTGTAGGACTACATCTTGGAATTCTCTGCTAGCCTGGCAATACTTAACCCTGGGGTGTTCTAAACGATTCCTGTTTCTAAATACAGAGTCTAACAACTGTATCTGGAAAGAAAATGAAGACATAATGGGTTGATTGGTTTGTCATGGAAACCCACAAGCCTCATTTGAGCCTTGTGTCACCATTAAGATTCCACAGGGCCTCACAACTGGGAGAGGCTGATGTGCAGGACCTAGTGCTCGTCTGCTTGTCTGCTTGTTCAGTGTATACAGATGTGATTGACTCCATCACCTCTCCTACAACCTTGTCAGTCAGCAGATTATTCTGAGGCTTAGTGCCAGACTGACAAAATTCAACAGTAAGAATATCCTAAAAAATGGTAGGGCCATAAAATACCTGTGGCAACAGAATCTCAGGAGCTGTTCTTTATCAAGTCATTTTAGCATCCTAGTTGATCAGATTTGCACTGAGATGTCATCATCACTAACTACTGGGAGCAGCGTCAGACAGTGAGACTATCCCAGCAGCAGATAGACCATTGTAGCTTTTATCCTTCCCTTACGTTGACTGCCGCAATGGGCTGCGGGCTCTGGGTGTGATAAAATATCATACAAGGGGCTTGTTGACAGACGTTTGAGTCTGCCACAAGCCTATGCAGACATTTAAGGGATGAACTTAGCCCTTCTAGGAGTTCCTTCAGTTCAAGTTGAATAGTAGAGCAATTGCAGAGTTAGAACAAACTTGAGTTTGCCAAGTGTAATAGAATTAAATAGGGTTAAATTATGCACACACACACACACACACACATCAGATATATCAGGTTGAAACCCCAACTTAGGGTGCTCTGTAATACAGATATAGCAAAATATGTATAGGTTCATAAGCACCTGTGTGGTTATTTCTATAGAATTTCTATAGGGACAAATATCAGTAAAACCTAATTACAGCAGCTACCTTCTCAATGTGTCGTTGATGTTGTATACCAAAAGAATCAAGATCTTCTGGGGATGAGAATCTCATATGAAAACAAAATAAAATAAGGGAAATTAACTATTGAAGAATTGTATTTTTTAAGTTTTCTTGAAGCAAAGTTTTAAAGCAGCTCTTTTAAAGAAAGCCAATTAAAGAGAATAGAGGCAAATAATTCAGTATTTTAACAGATAAAATGAATATATAAATGAAAATTGTTAAGTACAATAAAAGTAATTTCTGCAATTTAAAAGTACAGTAAGCAGAATTAAATTCTAATGGAAAGTATGAATATCAAAATAGATAAGATGGAAGAATTCGTGATACTGAAGACAAGCTACATGATGATAGATTAAGGGTAAAAAAAGTGAAGTAAACTGAAAAAAACTTAAGGGAGTTCGGGGGCAACATGAAAGGAGCAAATTATCTGAATTACTGAGAATCAAGAGACTCAAGATTAGCACAAGAATAGAAAGTGTTATAAAGAGATATTAAAACAAATCCAAACCTAAAGAACCAACTATCTAGGAACAAAGAGGATACAAGTCACCAATCATATTCAATCCAACTGGGTCTAATTTAAGACATTATAATCAAGCTTTTTAAAATTAAAAGGAGCATTTTCGAAGATTCAAGTGAATAGAAGTACATATCAAATTAAAGGATTCCATACAAAATAAAAATTAAAAAAATGAAAAAAGGATCCCATTGCTTCTGACTGAAGATTTCTCAGTAGAATCCTCACAGTCCAGGAAAAGAAAATTGGATGAGGCATGTTACAATACTGAAGAGACAAGCATTTTCAAAGTGCTGCATTCAGCAAATGTAGCCTTCAGCTATGAGGAAGCGATAGACTCAGACAAAAGCAAACAGAATTTGTAACTACTCAACCTGTCTTACAAGGATTGTTGAAATTATTCAAAGTGAAAATGAAGAGTTAACAATGCAGAAGATAGAAAACTTAATACTAAGTAATTGCAACTAAAAATTCAGAATGATGTAATATTGTGAACTAAGTGAAGAAACCATTCGCACATTCAATATGGACTGTTTATATAACTAATGCAGCGTTCATACATAATATCTAAATATATGTTACATATAAATATATTATATACACTTATGTGCATACATAATATATTAAACAGTATATAACAATAACTATACATATATATGATTACTGCATTAAAATGTTAGGAAATAAGTAATTAGAAGGGAGTTAAATGTAATAACATTATAGTTAACATATTACTGAGTGAATAAAAGATGATGACTTTATCCCTATCCATTCTCCTTTCACACCTTGTAAAAGGGGATCTAGAGAATAAGGAACTTTCCCCACCCTGCTTAAACTTAGACAAGTCATTCATTGAGAATTTTAATGATTAAAAATTATGTCATAAAATTGATGTCATTTTTAATTTTTTAAATAACTTCTCTTATACTTAAAGCAGGACTTAGAACACTTAGAGTCTAATGTTGCTTTTATTTTTGTAATTATTAAATAATATATCATACTGAGAATCATACTTTAATTCACATATACAACAATGCAAAAAATCTGCATAATGCCAGCTTCATTCACAGCAGTCCATGCTTTTCTTCAAAACACTCTAAAATGTGGAGTATGAAGCTGTATTGTTAAGTGAATACTGCCTCAGCATATCTGCAAACATATGTTGTTTCTAAGAAATCTGATATGATCCAGAGAAGCTGCTAGGTCTCAGGAATTACTAAAGTATACAACACACACGTTCAACTGTTAGATTGAGCAACTGTCACTCCAGTTAAAAAAAAAACAAAATATGAATAAGCTAGGTATGGCTATCCCAGTTTACCTTGAAGAAATATGTACAATCCTCTAAGAAACATCACCCTAAGTTTTAAAACAGCTAATATTAAAGACATACATTTCACAGAACTTACACAAAGCACAAGTGAGTTCAATATTGATTTTCTTAATTTCCTCATTTGATTTAATATCTTTATAAATGGATAATTGCAAACTACTGTTTTCATCTGTTTTTCTGCCCTAACCGCTAATCTTGCAATAATAAGGCCAGCCAGAAGTGACCCCTGTAAATTGTACACACAGGCTCTGTACAATGCAGGAAAATTAATCTGTAATAATGAATGGCCACGGCAGTTTGAATCTCTGTGAAAAGTATGAACAAAGAGATGAAGTCACTGCATACACAACACCAAAGAGACAAAAAAAAAAGAGAAACATCAATATTTAGTTAGTCAGAATAGTCATTGTTTCATGAATTTTTATTCTATGCCGTACTTCAAAGTTTTTTTCTAATTATTTTTTACTACAAGTCTTTTATATTTTATATTCAGTAAAATACAGTGTACACAACTTTGTTTTATTTCTTTGTTTTTCTATTTTGTTTTCTTTTCCAAAACTTGTAGCAACCATTATGGAACACAGTGTGGAGAGTCCTCAGAAAACTAAATTAGATCTACCATATGAACCTGTTATCCCCCTCCTAGAAATATATCCTAAGGAATTAAAATCAGTATATGAAAGAATTATCTGCACTTCCAGATTTCTGTTAGTTCAATTCACAACAGCTAAGATATAGAGACAAACTAGATACTAATTACCTGATGACTTGATTTTAAAAGTTACATATATGCAAACACACATGCAAATATATACATATATATACATATATATCTCAACTCATATATATATATCTCATATATGTGTGTGTGTGTGTGTGAGATGGAATACTACTTTACCATAAACATAATAAAATAATAAGATTTTCAACTGGAGATTATTAACAAAAAGAGAAAAAACACTTTAAATTATTTGTGGGAGTAAATATGTATAGACATGCTACAAAGTTTTTTTTTTCTTTTTTTTATTGTTGATTACATTGCATTATGTGACACAGTCTTATAGGCACTGGGATTCTCCCCACCCCTCCCCAAACCCCCCATGGTGGATTCCTCCATTGTGTTGCTTTACCACAATTCTATTTCAGTTGAGATTCTTTCATTGCAAGCATCTACCAAGCATAAAGTCCAGCAGCTTATTGTCCAGACAAGTTCAACGGTTTCTTAGGGAGACCATCTCTGGTCTGAAGGTAGAGCCGGCAGAGTATCATCCCTATCAATTAAAAGCCCCGACATTACATCAGTAACAATTTATAACGTTACGGAATTGGTTGACATGGTATTGAGTAACCAATATGTTAAAAGAGAACAAGAAAAAAAAAAAAAGAATGTAAGTTCTGAACCACATCCTGTGACTTCTACATTGACATTTCAATTATTACTTTCTATACAGCTGGGTGCTATAGATTACTATTCAGCTGTCTCATGTCTACTTTGACTTCCGTATTCAGCAGTTCACAGCGTTGAAGCATGATTTTGCTGAATCTGGCTGTTTTTTGGGTAGTCTAACTCTATAACTCTAACAAGACATATGTCAACAGTTTAGGTGAACAGTTTTAGGAGGGGTGTGCAGAGAAATCTTTAATACTCCAGTGAGGAGTGACTAATCTTTGTGTCCCACTCAGTGAGTTATAAGTACATTCCCGCTGGCCATTTCCTGTCTGTTTCTAAGCTTTCCTTTTTGTTCTCTATCTATCTATTCTTGTTTGTTTGTTTGTTAATTTTGAGGGGTTTCTGGAGTGCTCCTGATGGTTATTGCAAGAGAGGGTGGGGACCCAAAGTCGGAACCAGGCAAGGACCAGAGAAAGCTCCTCTCCCTAGTCCCGAGGTTTACTGTTCTTCTGTTTCTGCGGACCGCTCAGTGCTCCTGGTTGTTGCTCCGATGACCTCGGATCCTGCAAGGCAGGATTTGGGTTTCTTCCATCCCATGTGGTAGATCCAAATGGGGTGGGTGACCTCAGAGTTCTTGGCCTCCAAAGGCACTCCATTTCCGCGTGGTCTCCTTGGCAGTAGGGATGTAGTCCTCGGTGTTGGTACTGATGGTCCTTGGTGAGGAACTAGGAGTCTTCAGGGTTAGGATACAAGCCTCCTCCTTTCCACCTGCTCCACTCTGGGGTCCCCCCCTGCTCTATACATATGACCTCCTGTTAAGGGGTTGTTAGGATTGCTCCTGATTCCCCCCATATGCCTTTGTAGTGTTGCTATTGTCTAATGCCGCTTCGAGTCTGTTGTCTGTGAGTTACCAGTTATGATCCTTATAGATCATACTTCCTGTCTTCCTTGCACCTTCTAGGGTCAAGTAAGATTTCTCCGCTCTCCCTCCCCATCACCGAGTAGCATAGGGCCTTACAAGTATATTAGGTTTTACAATTCTTTGATGTAGATCATAAGCAATCTGACTCACATCGATTGTTGGTTCATTGGTTACTTCACAATATTTTGTTGTGTGAGATACAGGCTGTTTGGGGTGAAATAATATTACTCTTTTTTGGGTTGACATCATTTCATAACAGCCACATCAATAACAACAACAACAACAACATCAACAACAAATTATAGCACCCTGATAAAATAACACACCAGTGAGTAACCAACACCTGCATGACAAAAAGGAAACAGAGAAGTCTCTTGGGAAAAAATGATGCATCATATACTTCATGAGCACGTGATGAGTTCTACTAGAGGAAAGAGATTATTTGGAAGTAACCAAACTGAGATAAAAATATCAAAAACACATGGGATACAGCCAAAAAGCCAACAGACAATCAAAAAAAAAAAAAAAACCAGTACAGATTGGACTGTTGCAGTTACACTTTTCATGCTGGCTTCCTTATATGAGAGAGAACATATGGTATTTGTTCTTTTGTGATTGACTCATTTCACTAAGCATAATGGTTTCTAGCTGGGACCACCTGGTTTTAAATATAATGATTTCATTCTTCTTAATAGCTGACTAATATTCCATGGAATAGATGTACCACAGTTTCTTTAGCCAATCTTCTTTGGACGCACATTTGGTTTGTTTCCATGTCTTTGCTATTGTAGATTGTGCTGCTGTAAATATAGGATTACAGATCCCCTTCTCATATGCAGATTTCACTCCTTTTGGGCATATTCCTAGGAGCGGGATTGCTGGGTCATATGAAAGGTTTATTTGCAATTTGCCAAGCACTCTCCATACTGATTTCCAAAAGGCACCCTCCTTCAGTGCTGGTGGGAGTGTAGGCTACAGAGTTTTAAATGACCAGTGATGATTTTAAAATTTGCTGTACATGAATTAAATGAACATTGTTTCATTTGATCATTGTTCATATCCCTTACCTATATTCCTGCTAAGCTGTGGTTCTTTAACTTCTTACTTTTTAAATTCTTCGAAGGAACATTGAATCTTTGTGTAATAAATTAAGATAGATCAAAACACTGCAATTCCAAAAATTTTAAAAAAAGAATAATGAGATGTGGAAAGGAGAGAAGAATCAATATTTTCTTAGGATTACGAGTAGGTACTACTGTGAATCTGTTCTCTTGGAAAATCGTTTTAAAAAAAGGAAAATAAATAGAAAAACGGATGAAACAAAGAACCAAAAGACAGAATCTTAAGGATGAACTAGAATATTACATATAAAATTAAAAGCACTGCAGAGAAGAATATTTCACTATTATGTGTTATTACAATATAAAATGAAGTTAAAGTTGTACATCTTACATATAAACATAGCAGTTATAAAAGCTTGCTGAGGATCGGATCAAAGAAAAGAACATAACTGAACTTTAAGCACAATCCAAAACTTGGTATAGAATTACAGTAAAGAAGCCTTTTGAAGGCACTGAACCAGAAAAGATGTGGAAATATATTTTAATCATATACATATTTCACCTTTATTTGTAATTAAAGGAGAATCTGGATGCAGGGGCATCTTTGGCAGAGTGGCTGAAGTCCCCACCCAGGGTGATGGCAGTCAGTGACAGAGTGCACGGTGTTAGTTGTGGCTCTGCAGGTTCTGACTGAACAACTCATTAGCATGCATCCTCACAAGCAGTGCTGAGGAACGGCTCAGGGATCTGAGTCTCTGCCGCCCCACAGAGAGTGCTAGGAGCCCGGATTAAACATGACCTAGCCCTGGTTGTTCTGGAAAACTGGGGGAACAGAATGTATAGAAGATCTGTCTGTGCATCTCTATCAGTCTATCTGATAGACATAAAAGTGAATAAGGAAGTTTCTTCATAAGATCCTGAATACAGGGCCCAGAGCAGTATTCTAGTGGCTAAAGTCCTCACTTTGCAAGCACCAGAATCGCATATGGGCGCCGGTTCTAATCCGGCTGTTCCACTTCCCATCCAGCTCCCTGCTTGTGGCCTGGGAAAGCAGTCGAGGACAGCACGAAGCCTTGGGACCCTGCATCCGCATGGCAGTCCCATGACAGGTTCCTGGCTCCTGATTTCAGATCAGCACAACTCCTGCCGTTACGGTCGCTTGGGGAACGAATCAACAGATGGAAGATTTTCCTCTCTGTATATCTGACTTAAAAAAAACAAATTAATTTTTAAAATTCTGAGCACATATCATGAATAATCACAAATTCAAAAAGCAGTGTGTACTAGTATACAAATTAGATGGGCTATTCCTCACAATAAATGCTGAGTTCATACTGTTTCAACATATTCAGAGTATGGAAAAAAGACACGGTTGGGAAAATTAAAAATCCATGTGGCTTTTCAATCTAATAAGTATCAATGATTAGTGCATTTTTGAAAATTAAGAATTATTTTATTTTATTTTTTATTACAAAGTCAGATATACAGAGAGGAGAGACAGAGAGGAAGATCTTCATCCTATGATTCACTCCCCAAGTGACTGCAACGGCTGGTGCTACGCCAATCAGAAGCCAGGAGCCAGGAACTTCCTCCAGGTCTCCCACATGGGTGCAGTGGCCCAAGGCTTTGAGGCCTCTGGGATTAGAACCAGCACCCATATGGGATCCCAGTGTGTTCAAGGCGAGGACTTTAGCCGTTAGGCCACCACATCAGGCCCTTGAAGATGTATTTTTCATGTCAGGTGGGTAAGAATGCCATCGAACATATTACTGCTTTAAACTATATTTGTTGGTCAACATAGATTTTATCTGCAATGGTTTTGATACAGTCTTTTTGACCTAATTTGAAATTATTAAAGTTCCTTGCAAAATCTGCTTCTTACATCAATTTTTAAAATTAACTCCAGAATAGTTCTTACATATGTCAATAAGTATTCAGTTGATACCTAAGCAATAAAACTACAACCTTGAGAATATTGCCTGTTGTATTATACCCAAAATAGCATCAAGTCTCATTTTGTAAATTTAGAACTATTACCAAGCCTCTTGAAAGTGAAAGAGATTTCTGTTTTTTTGCTAAATAAATAACTGGATAGCTTATCTATCTCTTCCAATGTATTTACTTATTTATTTACTTCTTTGAAAGATATTTTACGACATTATTATTGAGGGATTAGTAGAGAAATAAAAGAGAGTGAGAGAGAGAGAGATTGAAAAAGAGAGACTTCTACCCAGTTATATTATTTCACTGCACAATGGTTGCAACAGCCTGAGTCAGACAAGGATTAAGTAGTGAACCTGAAACACCATCTTGGTCTCTCACGTGGCTGACAGAGGTTCGCGTGCTTGGACCACTTCTTCTGCCTTCTTAGGTGCTTCAGAAAGAGCTGTATTGGTAGTGGAGCTGCCAGAATTCCAACAAATTCTCAACTGCGATGGCCAGAAGACTGAATTGCAGATAGCAGCTTAAACGGCTGTGTTACAATAGAACCCCCATCCATCTATTTAATATGGGAAGAACAGTGATTGGTGTTGGTTAACAGTAACACGTGATTAAATCCCTAGCACTCAATTGGGACTTAATTTTAAATCATTATATATTTAATTAACCTGGTTACATAACTTTATCAAATTTGAGACATGATTTAAATGACTGCTCCAAAACTGTAATTAAAAACCAGCAATCCTTTTGGAGCACAGATTTTTGTCCCTTTGAATGAATAGCTTATTCTTCCTCTAACTCAAGAGTTGTGTGCTAGCCTCACCTGCATCAAGATGCCTCAATTGCTGTGTGCTTCTCTCCATGAAAAGTATGTGACATTTCTGTACGTGACTTAATTTTTAGTATAGAGAATATTTACTATCAATTAAATCACTTGTTTTACATATAAGTATTTTAAAAATAGATTTATTAGATTTTTATTTCATATCAATGTGACCCCAGTGGAAAAGAAGTTTTTAAAGGTCAAGCCCAACAAAGAAGTAATGAAATTTTTATGCACAGCTATAAAAGTTGTTTATAGAACAGTTACGAGGTGGCCTGCATGTAGCACAGTGAAATAGGCCATTGCTTGCAACACTCGTATCCCGTATTGAAAGGGCAGTTGGAGTATCAGTTGCTGTACTTTCAATCACACGTTCTAATGAGCATAAAAAAGCACGTGATAATGAGCCAGAGACTTAAGGTTCTGCCATTCACATTGGATATGTTGTCCTGTTGTGGGATCTATCTAAGGAGCTCTCATGAAGTCCTTGGTTCCTGTCTTGAGCTTGGCCCATCCCTTCAGTTTCAACTGTTTAGGGTGTCAGTACATGGAAGATCCTCTCTCTCTTTCCTTCACTCTCCCTTTGTCTCACTCTGCCATTCAAAGGAAATGATGAGTATTCTATAAATATTTAGAACAGTTATTCAAATTATAAAGGCAAACACTGAATTGAGAAGGATTGTCAGAAAGCTAAAATGTTTCAACATACAAGTAATTTTCATAGATTATAAAACAAATCCAGGACTGGTGGATAGTGGCTCAACAGACAATCCTGTTTCTTGCAACACCCACATCTCATATGGGTACTGATTTTAGTCCCAGATGCTCCAATTATGATCCAGCTCCCTGCTGATGGCCCAGAACACCATTCGAGGATGACTCAAGTAGCAGCACTCCTGTAACCATGTGCGAGACCTGCAAGGAAGCCATTTAAGTAAATCAGTGGATGGAAAATCACTCTGTTCTTCTAATCTGACTAGGAGGAAAACATTACTGTTGTTTAGTGCTACTGAGATTATTAGCAGGTTTCAATTTTAGAGAGCGGTTTGGTCTAATGTGTTAAATGTCTTTCAAAAAAAGTTTCCAAAAAAGAAATTGGGAAGATGTCCCTGAATTTACTGATGAACGCACCCATGACAGCAAGGATTTCAAGAAAATTATAAGGATAAAAATGCCTAACAAAAAGGGATTAAATCAATAAATTGATTTTATAGACTTATTTTTTCATTTTTATTTGACAAGAAAATTCACAGAAAGAGAATATATATATATACACACACATATATATACATACATATACACTTACACATATATGTGTATATATATGCATATGCATCTGTATATATATGTATATACATGTGTGTATATGTGTATATATGTATATATATATGGCTCCCATAGGGGGTGCCAGTGCTACAGTCGATTAGCTTCTGATACACCATGGCAGCACCAATAAACTTTTTCTGGGGTTCTGTTTTAACATTGATTGATTGGTTTGAAAGGCAGAGTTAAAGAGAGCAAAAGGGAAAGAAGAGAAATATCCTCTAGTGGTATAATCCTCAAATGTAACTGGGCTAGTTTGAAACCATGAAGCAGTAGCTTTTTCTGAGTCTCACATGTTTAGACGTAATGTTCCAAGCACCAGTGCCATCTTCTGCTTTTCTGGAGACATTAATAGGGAGCTGAATAAGAAATGGAGAAGCCACTCTAGAGTGGTGGTCCTACGGAATGGCTGCACTGCAAATGGAAGTTTAGTGTACTAAGTCATTACCTTTGTCCCTGCATAAATTGTAAACGTTAACTTGAGAATGTATTTTTAGACTTTTTTTTTACATTTTTGAACCTTTATTGATCATGGATGTGAATTAGAAAAATTAAGGGATATCAAATCAAAATGTCAAAATATTTTGTCACCAATATTTCCGTCATCACTTGCCAATATTACCTTGAATCAACAATGGGATCTGGTATATAGATTATGAGTACACCGAAGTATGTATGCGAGGGGACACATCAAGTATAGAAACCCAGGGCCTAATGGGAATGATTAGTACTTACAGGCAGTATTTTTGTGGTTTAATCTAGACATATTTGAATCTTTTCACACAGCCAGGGAATACACATTCCCCAACAGGAGGAACGCTGAGGAGAAGAACACTCCTCAACTCCTAGTGGTCTATAAAAGAGTACTCACATATTCACACAGAAATTCACTGGGTCCACAAGAGCCAATATAATTTCGAATAGTGAGAATCAAAGCAGATGATGATTTAAATGATCTGATTTAAGAATTATTATGAGGCTACAGAAGATAGTCTCCAGATATTTACAACAAAAATATGAATGAAAGACCCACATTTTCAGATAGGTCACTTGTATTAAAAAAGTTTTTTAATGTATTTATAAGCAGAGTGACAGAGAGCAAGTTGGGGAGAGGAAAGGCTTATAATCAGTCTTCACACCAAATTATCCTATCTCTACCACTTAAAAAGGAAGTGATTCCTATTCCTTTTTGGCCATGGTAAGGCTTGGAAACCTTTCAGTGAGGCATTGGGATAAGTAGGGCAAGGCTCCTCTGATGTGTGTAAGCAGGGATGTAAGCCCTGTGAGGCAGGGAAATGAGAACGGAGCCTTTCAGGTAACTGTTTCTAAGAGTGAGGAGGGTTTTACCTTCCTCTAAATTATCCTTATTGCCTGCAGATGGGTACAGAGTCCCCAAGGATGCCCAGGTTCTTTAAAGTTTACCTGTGTCTATGGTTACAGCTTCGGAGAGATGGGCTCCTACCATTTGACTCTGCATGCACCCTTCCCTCATCTGTGCCTGTTCTGGTTTCAAAGGCAGGTAGCACTTTGGTGGCAGGATTTTGAAAAGAATCCCAATGTGGAAAGGAGCAGACACTGTATATCCTTGGCCCCAGAATTTCTTAAAGACCCCCTGTGGCTATTGGAGCATCTAAGGGATAGCCTCCTACGGCACAGCTCCAAATGTGCGCCTCCCATTCTATGGCTTGTCCAGGTCTCAGAAACAGGAAACCACATTTCTGTAGATAAACCCTTAGAAATATATACATATCTAGTGTTATTTGAGATAATACTGCAATTACTAACATGAAATTGATTTAAAGAATTTTATGTGTTTATGCATTGTTAATATGCTATAGTGGTACAGTTTTCACTGTTTCATTCCTCTGAATCATTCTGCTTTCGTTCAATCAACATTTATCTCTCCACATTTATATTTATACTGAACTTCTTAAGAATTTTCTAAAACATGCAAACATATTGTTCATATATGTTTTCTCCAAGTATTTACAAAATTTCAGTTCTTTTTGATAAAGTTTTGTTTTTTTCATTTTCCAATAGATTATATAGTATTGTCAGAAAATATCATTTACATCCTTAGATCCATAGACATTGTTTTCTCTCTTTCATTAGAAACAAGTACATTTACAGTGCGTTTCAGTAAGTGTGATAGATATTGGAATACATTGAAATAATCACATAATTTTTACCTTCAAACACTTGATTGTTTGGAAAAATATTTTTACCTTCAATTTTTCCCTTCAAATATTTTGTTGTTTTGTTATTATTAGAAAAAAAACTTTGGCAATGAAATTTAATATAAAACAAATGCTAAAATATAGAAACTTTAAATATAAAGCAAATGGTTGTTTCAATAATCACACTCATTCTAGAGAAAGGAGAGAATAGAGTGTCAATGTAGGAGCAATATATATTGTCCTTAGAAAAAGGTGGTGATACTTATTGTTGTAGTCAATGAACAGTGTTCAGCTAGGAAAACAAAAGAGCTAATTCTAGAGAATCCAACAAAACCGGTTTTTTTGTGATAGTGCTTCTTTTCTAAAGGTATGGGCAAAGAGAAATAGGAAGTGGATGAGCCATTAAAATGGGAGACATGTTTACATTTGTATTATTCAATATCCAATTTAATTACTTAAAATTCTTGAAATTCATTTATTATAAAGGCAAAATAATTCAATTACCAATTTTCCTGGATTTAAACATTTGTAGTTCAGAAGAAGATTGTAGTAGTTGATGTAGCAAATTGAGAAAGATTGGAATAGAAAAGTAATGTGACACATACCAATGCTTTATATAATAATGGACTGTCTATTTGACAGTGGTCCCATAGAGTTACAAAGGATCTGGTAAGTTTTGGGCCAATAGTGATGGCTCAATCATCTAATCCTCCCCTTGCAAGCCCTAAGATCCCATAATGGCTCAAATTCATGATCTGGCTGTTCCACTTCCCATTCAGCTCTCTGTTTAGGGCTTGAGAAAAGAGTAGGAGATGGTCCAATGTCATGGGGCCCTTTAGCCATGAGGGAGACCCAGAAGCTCCTGGCTCTAGGCTTCAGATTGACTCAGGTCCAGCCTTTGTGACCATTTGGGGAACTAACCAGAGATGGAAGATCTTTCTCTCTGTCTCTCTTTTTCTCTGTAAATATGTTTTTTCAACAAATAAATAAATAAATAAGGAACCTGGTGAGGTAGCCTAGCGGCTAAAGTCCTCAACTTGCACACGCAGGGATCCTTTATGGGCACTGGTTCACGTCGTGATTGTTCTACATCGCATCCAGGTCCCTGCTTGTAGCCTGGGAAGGTAATGGAAGATGGCTCAAAGCCTTGGAACCCTGCAGTCATGTGGGAGACCCTGAAGAAGCTCCTGGCTCTTGGTTTTGGATCAAATTCAGTTGTTGTGGGCACTCTCTGTCTCTCCTTCTCTCAGTAAATCTGGGTTTCTAATAGAAATCATAATAATTTATTCTATATACAAATTTCTCCAGCCTTGCAATGACAGCATTGCTTGTATTTAAATGCAATGAATTACTCATATGCCTAAGATGATGCTGGTAAATATTGTGCTACCGATTGTATAAAAATGTAGCAATGCAATTATTTATACTTCATACTACTTGAAAATGATACATGGCTATGTTAATGGATTATTGATTTACTATTTTTTATTTAAAATATATTTTATTTTATTTATTCTACCTGTAATGAATCTTTACTGTTTAACAATATTCCATCTTACTGTGGAAGCAAGTTTGTACATCTCATTTACTACACCTCTTGACTGCAATAAAACACTGTGCTGAATCTGATTTATGCTATCAAGCTGCATGTAAACATTCTGAGGCTTGAATGATAAAATTCACATAATGATGACTTTTTCAAAATATGCCTTTGCTGCTAAGTGAGACACAAATATATAATAAAAATATGCTAAAATTGGGTAGAGAATGATTGGATTAACAGAGATGCCTGAGAACTAATTTGGCATGCCATCATCACAGCAGGCTGCCTTACTTAGAATGCAAATTTAACCACCAGATTTTTCTTCTTCTTCTTCTTCTTTTTTTCTTCTTCTTATTATTAAGCAGGGCCAACTGTCTTCTGTCACTTTTTGTATCCTATGAGTCACTCTTCTCCCACTACTGCGTTTTTGTGGTTCTCATTTTATTTCATCTGTTCCATATTTATAAATGTATGTTTTACTCAAAAAGTAAGAATATATCAGGTGTCTAGCAAATTTTGATTATCTAATTGTGCATTGGTACTATTTTGATCATGGTATAGATTAATGTTTATATAATGAAACAATGGTATTTGTTTTCTCTAATCATCATAAATAATTAATATAGCAATGAATATTTTCCTTTTCTTCATATTTATACTTTCTATGCTTTGCTTATGTATCCAAGTTTTTCAGAAAATCTTGTTAATTTTTACAAACATAAATTAAACAGGTCCCAAAGACTTCATATAGGTCCAGCTCTAAGAAGATAAATGTATTGTTTTCACTCCTTTTCTCCTTCTCTAAATTCCTCCTCTTTTGCTTATTATTTTTAATTATTCCAAAGAATAACTTCAATACACTTTAAAGTTATACCTAGTTTAATACTGAACCAATATAGTAACTGAAATTTTACTATATTTTAAGATTTTATTTCTTTTTAATTGGAAAATCAGATTTACAGGTGAAGATGAGACAGAAAAATCTCTCATTCTCTGGTTCACTTCCTAAGTGGCCCAAATGGTCGGAGCTGAATCTACCCAAAGCCAGGAGCCAGAAGCTTCTGGATCTCTCATGTGAGTGCACAAACCGAGGGCTTTGGGCCATTCTCGACTGCTTTCCCATGCCAGAAGCAGGGAGCTGCATAGGAATTGGATAAGAATTGGAGTAGCTGGGACAATAACCTGTGCCCATATGGGACTTACCAACTGGGCCATGGTGCCAGGCCCACAACTAAAAGTTTAGAATAGAGGTAGATAAAAATGTAAGACATATTTTGGAACCTATTCTTTGAGAAAAAAGAATGGTCTGAAATCCAGGTGACAAGTAAGGTATGGGAGCCTAAACAAAGGGAGTAATGGCATTTGTGCTAGCATAGGAAGGAGACAGATACTAGCGGTCAGGAGGTGAACCATAAAGCAGGTGAGCATGCTGTCTTCTGATTGCTTTCTCTGAAATAGGAGGCAGGGCCATCATCTAAGTGGAAGCAATTATAGGGTTTAGGCTTGAATAAACAACACCAGCAGTAAGCAAATGCCTAGCTTTCCTTGCACATAGGCAAGTGTTAACCCTGCTGGGGGAAAAGCATCTAATAGCAGGCAGGCATTCTAGGATGGTTAACTATACTAGTGTGCCTATTTGATGATGATGATGATGATGTGGGGGTCAGACAATTGCATATGAGCGAACCAACAGATGGAAAATTTATCTTCTTCTAACTGTAACTCTGCCTAATGCATAAATAAATCTAAAAGTTTTAAAAAAGCAGTTAACAGCCTAGGTAATAATTGTGGAAAATATAAAATGTAAACAATTAATGGTCATTTGGTGTATGATTGTTATTTTTGCCCAAGAATATATTCCTGTGGGAGTGTGGTCTTGTGGTCTGCTCATAATGCATGCCCAGTATTATGACTATCAGAAAATGACTATGAACCATAGAGCAGATTGAAATCATGCCTGCACAGGTACTATTGAATTGAGGGAATAGGGGAAAGGATTTGGGAATGCAGGGGAGTCAGGAAGTGTGATTTCTTGGAAATATACCAATAGAATTTATAAAACATGTTATCTCTATATACAAGTGAATAGTTAGACAATTTTAAGGACACTACACTTCTTTTGTTATTGATACTATTTATAAATTTCTACGAGTAAGAGCATGTCTAATAGATAATGCTCTCAAGCAGGTTTACATTGAATGATTCCTAAATCCATTTCCCAAATGGAGGTTATAAGATAGCAGATACGATGAAAAAAATGTAATACATAACTTGATGACCCTCCTTCTGGAAGGAAATGGACGGACACTGTTAGGAGCCAGCTTGAGGGAAATTAAATACAAAGCTTCTGAGATTAAGTATCATAATTTGTTACTCTCTCCACTGTAATACTAAGCAAAAGGATAGAGAATAATATCCATCTGATTTTACTTAAGTAAAGGTTTACTCAAAGCAAACTTTATCTGAAGCATCAGACTCCTCTGTTCTTTACACATAATACAGCACTTATCCTGGGAATTTAGCTCTGTGCTCACAACAAAACCAGTCAAGAAGCAAAAGAGCCCAGATTCAATGTCCTAAACCTCAGATTGCATGGAAAAGAATATCAGAAGATTATTCTATTTTCTAATAAGCTCAGGATTCTAAAATAAGATGAAAAATAAATCTCAGATTTCAAACTGTTACTCATATACTAACTATATGAAGTTTAACCCTCAGCTATGAAATGAGAGTTAGAAATGAGCTAGAAATGAGAATCCCACAACCTGATCAAAACCAACAAGTGTTCACAAAGATTTTTCCGTTCATTCTGAACAAATAGAAAATGGAGGTTGAAGATTTCAATCAGAAAATAATGACAACAATATAATGATGATAATAATATAATAATGACAATACTAATAATAACTGCCTGGGTACGATCTGCAAATACAATGTACTTTACTGAAATTTTACCATTTTACCATGAACTATGCAAATATGCACCATTATTTTTTATTATTTTTTATTAATTACATTGCGTTATGTGACACATTTCAGAGGCTCTGGGATTTCCCCAACCCTTCCCCGTACCCTCCCCCCACGATTCTGGATTCCTCCACCTTGTTGCAGTATAACAGTTCAAATTCAGTCAAGATTCTTCATTGCAAGTATATACCAAGCATAGAGTCCAGTATCTTATTGTCCAGATAAGTTCAACGGTTTCTTGGGGAGACCATTTCTGGTCTGAAGACAGAGCTGCCAGAATATCATCCCAACCAATTAAAAGTCCCAACATAACATCAACAACAATTTACAACATTATGGAATTAATTGACATGGTATTGAGTAACCAATATGTAAAAAAAAATTCAAGTTCTTAACCATGTCCTGTGACACCTTCGTTGACATTTCAATTTTAGTTTATATACAACTGGGTTCTATACACTTTAAAATGGCTATAAGGTACTGTTCAGTTGTCTCGTGTCTATTTTCATTTTGGTATTTAGCATTTTATAGTGTTGAAGCTTAATTTTGCTGAACTTGGCAGATTTTAGGATAATCTAAACTGGCTTATAACTCTAACAAGGCATATGTCAACAGTTGAGGTGCAGAACAGTTTTAGGAGGGGTGTGCAGAGATAGATAGAGAACAACAAAGGAAGCTTAGAAACAGACAGGAAACAGTCAGCGTGGACTCACATATACCTTACTAGGTAGGACACAAAGATTAGTTACTCCTCACTAAAGTACTGAAGATTTCTCCACACCATATTTTTACTAAAATTTTTTTGAATGTTTAAAGTTTGGGAAATGCTACCTAGTTTGACCAATACACATTGAATCCCCATGTTGTCTTTTTTTTTTAAGATTTATTTAGTTTTATTACAAAGTCAAATATACAGAGAGGAGGAGAGACAGAGAGGAAGATCTTCCATCCGATGATTCACTCCCCAAGTGAGCCACAACGGCCGGTGCGCGCTGATCCGAATCCGGGAAGCCAGGAACCTCTTCCAGGTCTCCCACGCGGGTGCAGGGTCCCAAAGCTTTGGGCCATCCTCGACTGCTTTCCCAGGCCACAAGCAGGGAGCTGGATGGGAAGTGGAGCTGCCGGGATTAGAACCGGTGCCCATATGGGATCACGGGGCGTTCAAGGTGAGGACTTTAGCCGCTAGGCCACGCCACCGGGCTCCCCATGTTGTCTTAACACCTTGCATTCAAAAATATTTATAAAACTATAATAGTTATAAATAGAATCATCCCAAAATTTATAATACCACGTAATGTAAAATGTCAAATTACTGTAGCAAAAATATTTAACAAATGAATACATGAGCATATAGTCATGTAGCACATGAGTATTCAGTCAAGAATTCAGAAAAACAATTCTAAAGGGGAAACCTTCAGTACCTTGTTTAAAGATTTGACAAATACAATGATTCTGAAAGAAAACAACAACCGCCTATAGATACACTGAGACTTTGTGTGCTTTGAATACATACAGTAATTCAATATACTTATTTATTTGAACAAAAAGGAAAGAGATTGCTTAATATCCATTGATATACAGTCAATGCTTGCAACAGCTCAGGATGACAAAGAGGGGACCTACAGCTGAAAACTCACCCTGGATCTCCCACAAGAATACTAGGAAACCAGCTGTTTGTGTTACATACTGCCTAGCATGGTGCACATTAGCAGGATGCTGGATAGAAAGCAGAGTCAGGACCTGCCTAACTGATATGTAATATGAACATTTTGGGCAGTGCCCTGAGGTTTTAAATGATGATTTTAAATGTGAGATTATAGAGACAAATATTAAGGTAGTTTAAACATCAGTTGAGATGTGTAACTTCCTGGATCTGAGTACCAGGATTGAGGCCTGGTCCCACTCCTGATTTCAACTTCCTACTCCTCCCAAGCATCCATTAGGAAGCAGCAGTGATGGCTCAAGCTTTTGTATTCCTGCCACCCACATGTGAGAGCTGGGCCAGCTCCTGGCATATGCCTCTCTTCCCTCATACTCACTTGTTCTCTTTCTCTCTCTGATTTCCTATCAATGTGTGTGTGTGTATGTGTGTGTGTGTGTGTGTGTGTGAAAACTTAATGAGTCTAGAAAGAGAAAAAAATTGGATTAAAGTCAATGTAAATAATGCAAAATAGAATAATATATAACTTGGAAAATTACATAAAAACTGAGAAATAGAAAAAACATCATCACCATTCCTAATAAATGAAATGAAAAGAAAAATAAAATGTAGACACTGCAGCCTCCATTATTCAGAGTATCTTCCTCAATCTTTTGTCACCTACAATGTGCTATGATCAACATTCCAGAAATAAACAGTACTTATCTATTTTATTTTATTTTTATTTTATACATTTATATTCTACATCATCCTAATTAGCATGATGAAATCTCTCACCTAGTATACGACATGAATTATACCTTTGTCCATTGCCTCCATATGTAAAATACAGAGCATCCATTTGTCTCTTGACTCTTGGAAATCACATCAATTGTTGCATTGTCACAGTCTTTGTGATCACAAAATGCTTACATAGTAACCTAATGCTACAGCTCCAATCACCTCATTTCACTTCTTGTCAACATAGTATTATCTCATGTCACCAACAGAAAGGTATAGAGGAAGCAATACAATATCCCGATGGAAAAAATCAGGTTCACTTACTTTTATTAGATAATATTCAAATAATGTTCTATTTTATTATTAATTAAAACATTAAACTTTTATTATATAATTTCTGATTTAAGCCTTATCACCTGGGAGTACACACAAGTTTTATAAGAGTCAGTGTTATCCATGTTTTCTAACATTATTCTACAGTTTTGGGATGTGTACCCATGGATAAGGATTCACTACAATAATAATGTGAAGGATTGCAAATGCAGCTGTTTTGAAGTACTTGGGGTCATGGCTTAGGCTTATTCCTGAAACCAAGTGCATGAAGGTTTATCATATTTAAAAGATACAATGTGAAATCTTATGGCACTGCAATGTTAAAGGGATGAAATACATATCTAAGTATTATCTATATTCTGTAATGTTACACCTAGCTTTACTTTGGAAACATACATAAATGTAGATGTCAACACACTACTGAGTACCTTGGCATTACTTAAGAAGAAACAACTTATTCTTTTGCAACAGTTCCCCTCAATATGCTAGAGATACCATAAAAATCAGTAGGGAAATATTAAATTTTGTAAAGGTGGGATCCTGGAAAATCAAACTTTAAAATTACCTTTTCCTGATTCTCAAGAGAAATAGTACCTCAGGTAAAAAAGTTAAAATGACATTTGTAACATTTATACAGTGGCTGTGTTTTACACTTACTATACCTAGGAATGTAGAGAAGAGGAGCCTAATTCTTTATGCCCCTGCGAAAGAAGCTCTAGGCTCCTGGATTCACACTAGCCCACCTCCAGCAGTTGTGGTCATTTGGAAAGGGAAGAAGTGGAAGGAAAATCTGTCTCTCTAGACTGCTTATGACCTACATGAAAGAACTGAAAAGCCTAATATGCTTTTAATACCCTATGTTATTCCGCAATGGGTCAGGTGAGCAGAGACATCTACATTCCTAGAGTGTGTGAGGAAGATGTTGAGTATAGTCTATCAAGATTGTAACTTATAGACAGCAGAATCAAATCTGCATTAGTCATTAGCAAAAACTACAGACATACAGTGGGATCCAAGAACGATCCTGACAGCCTCTTAACAGGAGGTCATACACACAGAGCAGGAGGGGACACCAGAGTGGAGCAGAAAGACAGGAGGAGCTAAGGGGACAACCCTAGCTGGGTTGAGGTTCCCACCGAGGGGGATGTGGCTGGAATGAGGGCTGTGTTCTGATCAGAAAACAGTTGTAGTCTCCCTTGGCAAAAGTGTGGACTGGGATTGGGTTCACCGAGCCGTGCCAGACTCCAACACCCTCTGGTGTCATGGAGGACCAGGGTAGATGTGGGATGAACTAGGCAAGGTCTCAACCCCTACTGAACCATGTGTGAGCCATATGTGGGTATGGATGAGCCATGGCTGGGCTGAAACATCCAACAGCAAGGACGAGTTTGGGTTGAAGGCCAGTCAGGAAAAGCCACTGTTCCTGCTAGGATAGGAGGTGAACTGAGTAGGGCTGGCTCAAGGACCCCCTGGTATGTGCAAAATCTGGCATTGGGAGAGGTTCTGATGGAGAAGCCTGGGCAACTCCTCTGGCAGGACACAGACCCGGCAGGTATGCACAAGAAACATTATAGGAAATAGCCCAGAACAGGCCATGGAAAGTTACCCACTGGCATACATTGGCATAGGTCGGGGGCAAACCAGGCTGAATCAGTTCATGTCATCCACTGGCAAATCCAAGCATCAGAACAGTGTGGTTGAGCCAGATTTGGTCGTAACAAAAACCAGTGCACAATACGGAATGCCAAGGTGAAGTTGCCTGTACTTGATATGACCACAGCGCCTGGAGTGGAGAATACAGGGGAGGGGAGGGAAGTTGGGGAAGGGAGAGGGAAGAGCCCAGTAAAAACTAAATTATGTCAAAAAAACAAACAAAAATAAAAAAAAATTTTTAAAAACTAAATCGCTTATCATCCCCCTGCCCACAGTTCCTGAGACATTCTTAGTCTCAACTCCGAGAGCACGTCCTGAAGCCATTGTCCTATGGTACCTGGAAGGAGAGAGAGATAGAGAGGTGGTGGTCTCCAAGGCAAGGAAGGTGTTAGAGTGCTGTCTGGCTTTTTCTTGCTCCAGCTCAGAGCACCTGAGATGCAATCTCATTGCTCAAAGAGGTAGTTGAAAGCAGTTTCCTGCTCAAGGGAGCCCCATTCAGTCTCTTCAGCTTTTCTTATTTCTTTGCCTTATAGATGGGGTGTTGGGGTGCGGGTTAGTGGAGTGAAAGGGATGAACATTATCTTATTTTACATATCTTATAAGCTAGTTCTACTTCACAACAAGCCCTGGAGAACCTCTTAAAACTGATCCTTAAGTTACACACGATTACATTTCATTAACTGATATTTCATACATGTTACAAAGAGGTTAAATATTATGCCAGCTAGTTTCAAACATTTCACATTTGAGGAGACTGTTATATGCAAAAATAATTTTAAACAAGTTTTACTGTTATGCCCTATACCACTTGCCAATCATTCAGTAGTTATGAGCCCTAAGTCTAGTTTACTTTTCTAACAATGGTGATAGTTTTCCAAAGTTACTGATTTTTTTGTTAATAGTTCTACTTTACCATTCCTTTTATGGAAAAGGTGACTTCAGCTATATGCATCCAGGCTAACAAGGCTGTACTTATGGGAATCTATTTATGTTCTTGATGCCATTAAAAAGTGTTGAGACAACACTATGAATATATTGGGATAATATCTTCCAGAATGTAAATCCTCTCAGTCAGACAAGGACTTGAGTGAGTTGTTAATCTAATATAATCCATATGCAAATATATTCTAGAATAGTTTGCTGTAATTTAAAAATTTGATATACTTTTGTCCTAAGGTAAGTTGAAATATGTCATTGCAAAATTTAGAAGAAAAAGTAAGAAAGGAAGGAGGAAGAATTCTGGGAAGGACTTACAAATGAATTATAAGATGGAAAGAATCATTATGTTCTTAGGAAAGCACAAGTGAAATGTATGAAAATTGTTGATTTATATAATTTATTTTTTAAAAAAATATAATGGATTAATTTACCTATGATGAGTGTTTCTCATTGTTTTCTAGCTAATCTTGACAGGAGTATACCTTAAACTCATATTAGACTCTTAGGCTATATTTGGATTCCAAAGTTTAAAAAAAAATGTATAGTCGTGTTCATACTTCTACAGTCATTTAAAATAAGACAAGTATGTTTATGTAGATCTTGAGGACATATGCTTGAAGAAAAACTGATTTCTTACAATACTCAAAAATCTTTGTCCTGAATCTGTAGTACTATAGATAAAAGAGTAGTTGCTACATTTAAGTTAAAATTCACCTGAACATATATACACATGAGTAATAAAGTTCCAATAAAAATTGAGGGGCTCAACAAAAATCTTGCTGTGATTTTTATGGTTCACGGAAATAGTTACTTTGTTTTTCACAATGTGATATTTAGAGTCTACAGATAAATCATTAGAAAGTTATTTTTAATTTTTTGTTTCATGTATTAAAAATGAGAGAATGGAATAAAATTTCAACTTGAAATCAGGCTCCAAAATTGCCAATAGAAATGTAGTAACAAAAAAACTAATAAAGAAGCAGTATTTTATACATATTATACATATCTTAACATGATTACTTGAATTTGAGAAGGAAAGTTTCACCAGGAGTAACAGATTGAAGTTGTTGTACGGATCTCTGTGACTACTGAATTGAATTGTGCAATATCTTATATTGTTCTATTAAAATAGTAGCTATTAATAACATTTGGACAAAGAAAATAGAGAACAAATGAACACAGAAATATGTAACCCAACCTGAAGTCAAATATTAAATAATGTGCAATTAAGGAGACTTGACAGGTGGTACAAGATTGTGCTTCTTTTTTTTAATTTAATTTTATTTTATTTTATTTTATTGTTGTTGACAATCTTTACATAGTTAATTGCGGTTAAGAAAAAAAAAAAGGTTCAGGGGGTATAGGGAAATGGGTAATACTATTATGTACATATTGTTTCCATCATGTATCTGAGGTAAAGGGGGATATTGAAGGAGAAGCCCCACCCGGTTTCCCGCCCACCCCAAGTCCCGGATGTGGGGCATGCTCTGAGATATTTGCTCAAGTGGTTTTAATGGTTCTCCAGTTATGAATCGCTCCCAGTTTCGCTCGATGAGGTCATCCACTGATTGATATGGTCCATCATAAAGTCTCCGTTTGCCCCATATTTCGCTGCCAACATATAGCTGAGATGAATGATTGACCTGTTCTATCTTCTGTCTTTTCTTGGCTAGAGTTCTGAGTCCAGCAGTTCGATTGGGGAGATCTCCAAAGAAACCTTGAGGTATTCCCAGACCAGATTCTTGTATGTTCTAGCAAGCACAGGGCCCGACACAATCCATCACCCCGATCAGCTGGTGGTTGCAATTGCTGGGTTGGTTCTGTTTTCGGTCCCGAGTTGCACTGGAACCAATGGGTGTTGCAGTCCAGTCTGGTTCTGTCCAGCACATACTTGGCCCTTACATCAACCAGTGGGAGCTGCAGCCTAGTCGGGGCGACCCACAATACCCCCATCAGGCCTACCCCCTACCCTGGTTTGCCAGTATGTGTAGCAGTAGACCAGTCTGTCCCCCATCCCATTTGGCTCTTGTATTTGTCAATGGGTATTAAAGCTTAGTTCCATCTAACCAGCTCAACCATCCAGCCCTCACGGATGTTGTTGAGTGCCTCTCTGTCTAGCCACCTCAGGCCCCGTCCTAGTTTTCATGCCCTCCCACGGGACTAGTGACCTGGGGAGGGGGAACCCACTTTTTCCCTCCCCGGTCTCTCTCAGTCCCGGTTTATACACTCTTTAGGTGGTTCTGTGATTTGACTTGACAGAATTAGTCCCCAGTGCCAGCTTCTGCCAGCTGATGCTGTGGGCAAGCCCAAACAACCCTCACCCGCTCTAATTTATGCTTGCACCCACAGGAATAATCAGCCCAGCCTGGCTTTTCCCTGATCCAGTCCACATTCAGCACACAGGTGTTGCAGCCTTGCTTAGTCTGGTCTGTCCCCATCCCAGCCCACGCTCTCCAGTGGGAGTAGCTTTCTGGCGAGGGGACCAGCCCCTTAATCCCCCTGCCAGCTCTGTCCCTCCCTTCCTGGATCTCACGTGTGCTGGTTGGGTGCTGCAGTCAAATCCAGTACAGGCAACCAAACTGAAGATCAACTGAGGAATTATATAAGAGAAAACTGTTTGGGCCCTATACACAGAGATTCTGATATAATTGATGAGAAATGAAATACAGTGAATGATGGAAATCTTGTAATACAATCCTTTGCTTGCTAGAAAATTTGAACTTAGAGATTGACTAAGAACATCAAGAGACTGTGGGCTATAATGATGATCCAACCAGGAAATAGCATACATACATATATATAATCTTTTTTTAAGATTTATTTATTTTTATTACAAAGTCAGATATACAGAGAGGAGGAGAGACAGAGAGGAAGATCTTCCATCCGATGTTTCACTCCCCAAGTGAGCCGCAACGGGCCGATGCGCACCAACCCGAAGCCAGGAACCTGGAACCTCTTCCAGGGCTCCCACGCGGGTGCAGTGTCCCAATGCATTGGGCCATCCTCGACTGCTTTCCCAGGCCACAAGCAGGGAGCTGGATGGGAAGTGGAGCTGCCGGGATTAGAACCGGCGCCCATATGGGATCCCGGGGCTTTCAAGGCGAGGACTTTAGCCGCTAGGCCATGCCGCCAGGCCCCATTGCTACTTTCAACTTTTCATTTTCAAGTATTGAGTTACATATACATAAACTTGTTGCATAAATGTATATTTATGGCTCATGTAGAAAATCATCTTAACATATATTTTACAATTTCTTTGTCACAATGGAAATACTAGAGTAAATCCCCATAGCCTACCTTCTATATTCTTCATAGTGTGTTTCATCACTTAAGTAATACCAAGTATTCATTAATAATGTACTGTGTGCTAATTTCCATGCTACTTGCATAAGATATATCAACTTAAATTAGACTAGCCAAAACTAAATTATAACATATTAGCATCTCATTTGTATGTGACAGTCTGCATTTTAGAAAAAAAATTAAGATTTATTTGTTTTTATGGGAAAGGCAGATATACAGAGGGACAGAGAAGAAGATCTGCTTTCTGGGGATCATTCCCTACATGGCCACATGGCCAGACTTGAGCTTATCTGAAAGCAGGAGCCAGGAGCTTCTTCTTGGTCTCCCACATGGGCACCGGATCCCAAGGCCTTGGGCCATCCTCAACTGCTTTCCGAGACCACAGACAGGGAGCTGGATGGGAATTAGAGCACCCATTTTATTTTTACTTCTTTGTTACTGTTATTGATTAATGTACTTGTTTTTGTACTTGTTTTACTTATTTGCATGAAGTTTTAAATGTTTTTAATGCAAGTATCTAGTTTATTTTCTGATTTTAAACTTTTAATTTAAAAATGTTTATTTTTTCACTCCTTCAATTATATTCTATACTGAATATTGAGCTTATCATGTTTTATTATTATTTATTGTACTTGAGTTTTGTACTTTCTATATTTTTTCCCATGCTACCAGTTGTTTGCTTTAATAATGAGCTATTTCATTCTTACATTATTATTTTGACTTCCCCCTCTTTATATTTATATTTTTTGCACATTTTGTTTTCTTTAATCTACTTTTTCTGACAGATAAATTGGACAATGGTAAACTTTTTACATATAAGGCTTATATTATGTTCTACGATTGCATACTTTTTACTAATCCATGAGTTTGATACATCCAATAACAATTATCAACAATAAATGGTGAAAAATTAGAAATTATAAGCCCCTCCTACTAGGAAAAGGAAAGGATATAGATACAGATGATTGTAAATTTTTACAGAAAATGGAAAGAAAGCATAAAAATGTATACATGTACATGCATATATGCACACATAAATCTGTCTGTATCAATCTATGTACACTATGTTTATAAATCAAGTTCAGATTATTTTTATAATTACACCACCCATTTCATATATGAGTCCTGAGAACTAACCCATTTCATCTTTGCCTGTTCCACATTATTAACTGAATAAAACATGGGTGCTCATCAAAAATCCCTTAAGATTACAAAACATAAGTAAACAAGAAATTGAATTTTATAGCTGAATTTTGACTAAAGTGAGAGCTTCATTTGGATCTCCCCTGAGGGTGGCAGAGTTCCAAAAACATGAGATATTTGTATTGAATAGGCAGGGCTGTTTCACCTGTGGGCCTCATGTGGGCTAGATAACAGAAGGGCCACAGTGAGCTGACTATTCCAACTGGTACAAGCAAAAACTAGAGTGGGTGAGGGTTGGTTGGGCTAACCACAGTACTAGCTGGCAGAGGCTGGCACTTGGAGCTAATTCTATCAAGTCAAATGCCAGAACTACCTGGAGAGTGCATAATCTGGGAGTGAGTGTAGCCTAGAAGGGAAATAGTGGGCACCTCATTCGGGGCTACCACTCTCATTGGACAGCACGAACACCAGGACAGGGGCAGGGGTGGCTGGACAGAAGGGCACCTGCCAGTAGGTGTGTGGGCTGGATAGTACGTTGGTTGGGTTGAGCTGGGCTTCAATGCCCATTGACACATGCGAGAGCTAAACAGGATGTGGGACAGACTTGACAAGCCTGCAGTGCGTACTGGCAAACATGGGAACCAGGGTAGGGGGCAGAACTGGTGGGGGTTATGAGTAGTCGCCCCAACTAGGCTGCAGCTCCAACCGGTTTGCGTGAGGACCGAGTATGAAGTGGGCAGGACTGAACTGAACTACAACACCCGTTGGTTCACGAGGAAGACAGGGCTGGAAACAGAACGAACCCAGCAATCCCAACGACCAGCATGAGCATAAGCTGATTGGTGTGACGGATGGTGTCGGACTCTGTACTAGCAAACTCGCACAAGAATCAGGCCTGGGATCATCTCAGATGAAGTTTCTTTGGAGATCCCTCCAACTGAACTGCTGATCTTAGAACCCCAACCAAGAAGAGACTGTCAGCCAGTGGATTCTGAATAGGATTCATTGTGATTGGAACTGAGAGATTGGCAGCAATCCAGAACTGATGAACTATCAAAACTGTATGAGCAGGACCCTCAGAGCGTGCCTCCCGTTGGGGATCTGGGATGGGTGGGAGGTTGGGTGGGGCTTTTCCCTTTGTTTTTTTCCCTGACCCCAGATACAGGGTAAAATGATATTGATGTGGAAACAATGGTATTACTCACTTTCACCCTGTAGCCCTTGACACTTTGTTCCCTAATCGACTAAGTAAGATTATTAAAAAATAATTTAAATAAATAAATAAATAAAAGAATTGACATTATCTGATGCACCATAGCGCCGGCTTGAAATAGGAATTGTTTAAGATAAAACAGTTGAGATATCTATGATATTGATGCCTATTTAGTTGTTAATTATATGAACTCCTTAATTATTATATGAAAAAGATTAATTTTGTTTATCTTCTCTATCGTTTCTTGACTTAGTAAACTGGTGATTTATTTTTACTTTCTCAAAAGCATTTTGCAAAACATTAAGTATTCCTTCAAACAAGTTTCACTGTAAACTTAATGTCATCCTGCTTTTGCAGATCCACTTGGGGGATGAAGTTAGTGCTTATAAGATTTAAGATTTTAGAACTTGTTAGATTTCAGATTTTAAGATGATGGATACCTAACAGCAGTGCAAAGGAAATTAAATGTAAAATAAATTTTAAATACAGAAACTTGGAGAAGTAATAATAGCGTCATCAATAATGTTGTATATAAATATTTAGTCTATGAATATATGAATACCTCTATATTTATATATGGCTATATATTTACATATAAATATATTATTGCACATACAACATACTTAAAATATGTAGGTGCACAGAGTAGAAATTGACAATGAGAGCTACAAAATCCGAAATCGAGGAAATAATTGGATACTATATTCAATCTTCCTTATATTTCCATCTTATAGTGCATTTGGAAGATGTTGAATACTGAGACAAAGAACGTAAAATTAGTCTTGAAATTCAATATAATCAGAGCTCTTTTATTTTTTTAAATTGTTTTACCATATTTCTAAAGTCTGTAATCTTAAAAAAAAAAACCTGCAATCTGCCTTCCTCAGATCAGTCATTACATGTATTATGTATTCCATAGTATTGTGTTTTTCATGTCCATGAAATAGTTAAGATTTTTATGAAAAGACATATTTACATTTGAAAGTCAGTGTAACAGAGAAAGAGTAAGAGATGGAGAGAGATCTTCCATCTGTGGTTTCTTCCCCCTGATGGACACATCCACTAGTGCTTGGCCTGGCTGAAGCCACAGGTGTGGCAGGGCCCTCATATTAGCGGCTGAAGTGAGAGGAAGGAGCACAACAATTTGTGCCTTCTGCTGCTTTTTCTAGGCCATTATCAGGAAACAGAAAGGAGAGCATCTGGCGCTCAAACTGGTACCTAATTAAGATTGCTTTAGCATCCTTTAGTATCCAGTCTTTAGAGCTGGAAGAGCTCTAAAATTATTTAAAATTATTTTGCATGGAAAACTGGAAATTTAATGAAATCTGCAAACTCAGAAATCCATAGGGTATAAACCATATGCTCAAGAATAAACCAAGAAAGTTAAACCAACATAAATCGCTTTAAATCCCATAAAACTTATGAAAAGGGCCCGGCACTGTACCCTAGCAGCTAAAGTACTAGGCTTGCAAACGCCAAGATCCCATATGGTTGCAAATTCTCATCCCAGAAACCCCACTTCCCATCAGGCTTCCTGTTTGTGGCCTGGAAAAGCAGTCGAGGATTACCCAGAGTCTTGGAACCCTGGAAGAGGCTCCTGGCACCCTGCTTCAGATTGGCTTGTCTGCAGCTGTTGTGGCCACTTGGGGAGTGAATCAAGCGAAGATCCCTCTCTCTGTCTCTCTTCCTCTCTGTACATCTGACATTCCAGTAAAAATAAAAAATGAATCTTTAACAAAAAAAATTATGGAAAATGGATAGTCATTGCACCCAATCACAACAAAATAGGAGTAACAGCAAAGCTTTTACTGAAAGTCACATATGTTAAAATAGAACAACACATCTTTAACACTTTCATAAAAAGCCTGTCCACTTAGAATCTTAGGCTGAGAAAAACCTTCGAAATATGAACATGGAAGGAATAAAGATATTTCCAGGCATTTTGACATTTAAAGGTCACCCAACACATCCTGAATAGACACAAGATCTTAGATATCAAAGTAATTCCTTCAGGAACATGCAAAATGACATTTAATAATAGAACAAGACATTACATTTTCATTGCCAAATCTTTTATAACATATAGAAATATATATTTTTGTATTTAAATATATTAAGATAATTATATTTTAAACAAAATAATAAAAGTGGATAAAGTTAATGAAAATATTCTCATAAAAATTCAGTTGGGAGAAAATAAAATACACAAATATAAGGGTATTAAAGTGTAGGCTGATTTTAAAGTATGCTTAGAATACAGAGTGTGATAAGAAAAAGATATATAAAATAAATCATAATGGCACCACTAAAATAAAATTAATAACTTCCAAACCAAGAAACAAATTAAAATTTTATCTTAAAACTTAGTTAATCTGCAAAAAACCAAAAAGTTTTGAAAAAGATAAAACAAGTCAAAAAATCATTGGGAATATATAACCCAGAAAGATGATACATTTTGAACTAATTGAATCAATCATAACATTAAGCATAACTTCATAAATATACAATTTAAAGTTCAAAGATTATTAACTTCCATTACAAAATTGTATTGGCATAACCTTTAATATACACCTCTAACCATACAAAATATTAACCCTGGCTGGAACACATTTATAAGTCTTTGAATAAAAATGCAAACATTTTGAATTTTGAGAACATGGGAGAAATCTCTATGAAACCAGATTCGGTAGAATTGAAAAACTGTACCTCTTCAAAATTAAATCAAAACAAATATTTTAAAAATGAAAGAGGGCCCGGCGCAGTGGCCTAGTGGCTTAAGTCTTCACCTTGAATGCGTGAGCATTCCAAATGGCACAGGTTCTTATCCCGGAGGCCCCACTTTCCATCCAGCTTCCTGCTTCTGGCCTGGGAAAGCAGTTGAGTATGGCCCAGTCCTGGGTTCCATGCACCCAATAGGAGACCCAGAAGAGTTCCTGGCTCCTGGTTTCAGATCAGCACAGCTCCAGCCATTGTGGTCTCTTGGGGAGTGAATCATCAGACAGATCTTCTCTCTCTTCCTCTATGTATGTATCTGACTCGTCAATAAAAATAAATCTTCTTTGAAAAGTGAAAGAAATGCCCAAAACTGTTAAGATAAAAGAAAATGAGTCTCACATATAATAAAATTTCACTCATAATATGTATACAGCATTTAATATTCAATAACAAGAAAACAAAAATTTGTTTTTGAGTATATTTTTTCATCTATGAAGAAGTGTGTCTATATCATTAGTCATTAGGTAACTAATTGCATGCTCATCATCATAATTGTTGGAATGGAGGAACTTTTACTGAGTTTGTGAAATGCAGTTACACTGAAAGATAGAACCCTGACCAAAAGGGTCATACATGATTCATTATTCTATTTATAAACAATTCTAGTAAATTATAAATACCATATGTGGTGGAAAAATTAGTGGTTTCTGAAGAGATGGTAGGAAAATTATATAGGGCATAAGGAAAATAATAATGTGTATGTTCAAAATCTCATTGTGATAGTTGAAAAATTGTATGCATATAACCTTTCATCAAACTGTACACTTCAGAAAAACAGTAAACACATTGAAGTCTTCAGTATAATGGAAATTGCTTATATAACACAGTCAGGAACCTCTTATAACAAATTGCATATATATATACATAGGGTGAGAGAAAATAAATTTTGTATGTTTAAAAATTAAAAATAACAAAACTTGTTGAATGCCAGTTATATATGACAGTAATCCTGATGTGAGATTCTTTTTAATATATACCATGTGATTCAAATTTTTTTCTTTGTAAATATACTTGTCATCTTAATCTTACCAAAATACCTGAATTTATTTGGAAAAACAAGTTTCAGAATTTTTTCTGATTTCACTGTTTAAAATTAGAGATTTTTCTGTTGTATTGCATAAATCTTACACAACTTTATATTCTGTTAATGGAAATTATATATCTATCTTCTTCCTTCTCTTTTAGCACGGTAGTACTAAAACATCTGTATCGATTCAGACATTCTCAAGGAACTCATACTTGTTACAATCTGATGCTAAGTATTATTGATTTCATGACACCTAATTCTACTAATGTTGAGTAAATCAGTGCAACCTAGCGTATTATATCAGATTCATACACATATGCGATATTAGTAAACAAATTAAAAGTGTCAAATTTTCTAAGGGTAAAGATTCCTCAATTCTTGTTTGATAAAATTCTACCATATATTGGGCTGTCAGGACAGCTATATCATTGTGTAGCCTAATTGTGTAACTTTTTTTGGCAATGTTTTAGAATGTAATCATATATTCTAGGGAGGGTTATCAGGAGTGCGTTTTGGGGGGAATAATTTCTTTTTATTGGAAAGTGTATCTTTCTCTGTGTCTCTCCTCCTTTCTGTATGTCTGATTTTCCAATAAAAAATAATCAAATAAAAAAAATGTAATCATATAATCTAAAGCAGCATGTGCTGGCATCTACCAAAACAACTAATTTACAGAGCCTTGCCATTTGAACAGCAGGAAACTAAGTTCCCTGAAGTGTCTCTAAACATTTCAGGCTCATTGAGTCAAGACTAAATAAAACTCAGCTTCTGTGAAAAGAAACATGAGCCAGATAAACTTAAGGGTTTAACCATTTGCTGTCTAACACCATCTACTTCATGCTCTGACATCATCACATTTAAATTTTTATTGTAGAAAGGTGAACTGGCACATCTGTTGATTTTACAATATCTATATGTCAGAAGAAAAGATGTGGACAATTCAACAAAAATACCAATGAAGACAATGATGACAATTTTTAGAAAGAAAAATTTATAGACAAATAAAGATATAACTTTCAAGTATAAAAGAGATTAATGATGTGTTTTGACATAAAATATTATTTAATGTTAAATTACTGCCACTAAACATTGAACCATGTTATTTTAATGTAAGTCTGAATTTGAACACAAAATATAGAATAAGAATTCAGGGCACATAAAAATATTTCCATTTTTAGCTATCATAGGTTGTATAAGGCAAATGGATTTGCTCACTACATGTCTTTGTATTTGAGAACTGAGAAAAATACGCTCGCCCTCCTTTTCCAAGTGAAATTGAATGGTGGACATTCATTAAATACACATGTTAAGATGGAGTGCCAGTGGACCAGTGGATTAAAATAAAAGGAGATAGAGAAAGTTGCATTTATGTGGAAAAAGGCATGTCTCAGGTTGTTGTCCCCAAATTCTCTTTCTCTCTTCCCCTCTCCCTCCACATCATCACCAGCATTTGTTATTTCTTTGATCTTTGGGTGATAACTATTCTGTGGTTAAAAAAAAAAGTGTGGTTTCTGTCACAGAGTAAGAGAGATTATGCCAAACCCAATGTGGGATGTATGGAGGAGTTTTACCAGCCAAGCTTGGTGATCACAGCTCTTGTACAGTCCAGGAAACACCAGGCCACAAGGCCAATGTCAGAAGTATTTTAGGCTACCAAGGTGCAAAATAGCCAGGGATTTTTTTTCAAACTGTCCAATCTGCAGACCACATTCTGACTGGTACAGAGTACAAAGCATCCAATCAATTTAAGCTAGATCACACATAAGCCAACCAGCTAGCAAATGGATTTACAGAAGCAAATACCTGGGCTTAGCTATATTCAAAACTTAGTCAAAGATTAAAGATGGGATTATATTCTGCCCACTGTTATGGGATATTATCACTCAAGTATATGTTGTCACAATTTCTATTTGCATTTACCTCCTGGTTAGTAACCCTGAACTTTTTTTCCTGTTTCTGTTAGCCATTTGAATTTAACCCTTGTGGGGGCAGGGAGCCAGTTTACATCTCTCACCCATTTCTTAGCTGGATTTTTGCTGCAGTTTCTTAAGCTCTTTTCAGATCCTGGATATTTGTCTTTTGTCATTTGAACAGTTTGACAATGTTTCTCCCATTCTGTCAGTTGCCTCCTCACCACTTTTCATGTGTTTCTTTTGCAGTGCAAAAGCTTCTTAGCTCAACATATTCACACTTCTCCATTTTTGTTTTACTGTATGTGCTTCTTCAGTCTTGTCTAAGAAATAATTTTCCACGCATATGTGTTGTAAAATGTCCTTGATGCTTTTTCTAGTAATTTCATGGTATACTGCTAAGGATTTAGATGCTTGCTCCATTGTGAACTGATCTTCTTATGAGGTTTAATGTAAGGATCTTGTTTCATGTTTTGCATATACAGATTCAGTTTTTCCAAAACCATTTTTCTTTGCCCTTTTTCTGGGAATTGACTTTATTTGGCTTTTTAAGGATTTAGCTGGTTGAAGCAGTATTGTGTAATTTCAAGAGTTGTAGTTTGTTCCATTGGTCTAGGTCTATTTTTGTGCTAATGTCAGGCTGCGTTCCAGTCTGGTATTGTAATGCCTCCAGCGTTTTTGGTTTTTTTTTTTTTTTTCATCTTAAGATAGCCCTGTGGGAAAAAAAAAGATTGCCCTGTGAATGTTACATTACTTTTCCAGATAAATAGATTGTTTTGGGTAGTATAAATACTGTGAAAATATTAATCCCTCCAATCTTTAAACATGGCACATTTTATTCCATCTTCCAACTTTTATGCCTTCAATTTGTTTAATGTTTTAGTTTTCTTTGTAGGCATCCTTCATATTGTTAGTTATATTTAGTCAAAGTTATTAATTATTTTTGTGGATATTTTGAGTATATTGATCTCACAAGTTCTCTCTCAATCACAATTTTTTTCATGTACATCTGCTATCAATTTTTTTGTGTTAATTTTACATCCTTTAATTTGCCAAACTGTCTTAAGAGTGTTAACAGTCACTTAGTGGACTCTGTAAGCAAGATTAATTTGACTTCCTTCTTTCCAATTTACATCCTTGATTTATTTTCCTGCTTAATAGCTGTGGCTGAAATGTTCTGAACTCTATTGAACAGCAACGCTGAATGAGAGCATTTCTGAGCCATTCCAGATCTTGGCAGTTCCGCTTTCAAAGTTTTCCAATTAATACAATGTTGGCTGAGATTTTTCACACGTTGCTTTTATTGCAATGTGAAATGTTCCTTCTGTACCCAATTTGCTTAAGGTTTTCATCATGACAGGAAGTAGTATTTAATTAAATGCTGTCTTTCCATCTATGGAGGTATTTTCACAGTTTGTTGTTGTTGTTCTTCAGCTTGTTCATGTGATATATCATACTGTCTGATTTACATATGTTCAAACATACCTGTTGAAACACCTCTCTGATGTGTGTTTTGATTTCATTAGCTAGTATTTTACTGAATTTTTTATATCTAGGTTCATCAGGGATATTGGGCTATATTTCTCTACATTGTATCTTTTATTAGTAATGGATTTAATGTGATGCTGGCCTCAGAAGAATTTTTTGAGCATTCCATCCATTTCAATTGTTTCGGACATTTTGAGAAGATGTTGGACTAGTTTTGTAAAATTCATCTGTGATGCTATCCTGTCCTGGACTTTTCTTTTTTGGGGGTGAGTCATTACTTCTGATTCATTCTTCACCTTGATTGCTGGTCTATTGAAGTGCCTTGTAACAATCCAAATGTCTTCATCTCAGCTTTCATTACTCCCTTAGTTACAGAGGGCCCCCAACTTATCTTAGAGGCCATAAGGAGCTTCACAGAAAATAGCAGTAAAAGAGCCTTTTAAATTTTTATTCAATAAATATTGTTAATATTTATTGTATAAAAGTTAAAATTTATAAACTGAAAATTTTAAAAACGAAAGGAGTGGCCGTGTACTCTGGCAGATGATTGGACTGCTTCTGTTTAGTTCCAAATTCCAGCTAGCAACTTGGGCATGCTCTCAATTCAGACACATGAGAGGAATTATGGATGACTTAAATTTAATTTGATCTTTGCTATTTTCACAAAGGGCTTGGAATTCATTTTCTTACATGTTTAGATATTTTGAAAAGTTAGGGAACAAATGGATGGATAAGAGCTCTTTCTCTCTGTCTCTCTGCCAATATTTCTCTACCTTTAAAATTAATAATTGAAGTCTGACAAAAAAATCTTTAGAATATATTGACCTGTATTTTATGTTCACATTGACAAAAATGTTCCTGTCAAACATGCACGCCCACAGGTATACATAACCACATATATACAAGCACACAGAGATTCTGCCTCCAACTTAAGTATTAAGATGTGCAAGCTTGGGCAATGTAAAGTAATTCAATCCAAGGCTTTATAATCTGTTTTCCTGTGCAATCTGTGGAAATTCTGAATTATTTAAAATTGTGTTTCATTTTACTTCCACACAATGTCCAGAGGTGAACATGATCCATTGTAAATATTTGGTTAAAAAAAAAAAAAAGAAAAAGTAAATCATTGTTTTCCCCTCCAGTGACCAGTTCATGTTTATAACTTATTCCCCTCTTTGCTTTCCATGTAATCATTACATCAAAGCATGTTTTCAACTGTGCTAAGTGACACTTTGTTTTATCTAATCTGAAATAAGACTTCCTGCCTACCCTAATTTGTTATTCCCACCTGACCTTTTCCATTTTAGTTTGTGGCCATATTATCACCACCAAGCTGACAGCCGCAATTTGTTTCCTTAACTGTCATTTTCCCAAAAGCATCCCATTAGTTGCTCAGGTTGCCTAACGTTTCCACCAAATCATCCCAGTTCAATGCTGAATAGTCTTTTATAGACTGAAGATTCTCAAATGTGATTGTCATTTAAAAACTACAGAATATGTTCTATTGTTTGAAATAGCATAAGATATATATTTTTATTTAACTAATAACATAACACAAATATAATATTGTCAGTCAAACATTGCAGCAAATAATATGTAGACTATAAAACTCGGGGATACATTCATAATTTAATGACTGGTTAGCTAATATTTTCTATTTATGTAAGAAATAATAAGGTTTGTACATGATATAACTTAAATAGAAATCACACATATTGAAACTTACCTGAATATTTTAATTTTTTTCAAAATTTCAGTGTAATATGATTCATTGTATATGTGTTACATAACAAAGACAAATAAAAATATGACTGACATAACATGTAATGGGTATTTTCAACTAGATAATATTGTAGATCAGAGAATTGAATCCAATGAATATAAAAGAGGAATTCCACTATCACAATCAGCTCAATGCATCTTAATTTCTTCCTATTGCTCTGTATCATACAATTCCATATAAAAAATAGTTGGTGTAACAAATGAATTATATAAGTTCTAAAATGTTTTAAAAATTCTAAATTGTATGTTATAGAATCATATTATTTTTGGGCCCAGCACACAGGCCTAGCAGATGAGTCCTTGTCTTGAACATTCCAGGATCCCATACGTACACAGGTTCTAATCCCAGAGGCCCTTCTTCCCATCCAGCTCCCTGCTTGCAGCCTGGGAAAGCAGTTGAGGATGGTCCAAAGTCTTGGAATCCTACAACCATGTGGGAAACCTGGAGAAAGTTCCTGACTTCTGGCTTTGGATCAGCACAGCTCTGGCTGTTGTGGCTACTTGGGGAGTGAATCATTGGATGGAAGATCTTCCTCTCTGTTTCTCCTCTCTGTATATCTGACTTTGCAATAAAAATAAATTTAAAAGTAATTTGATTTATTTATCAAGCAATTTTGGGTAGATGCCAGAGTCCAGCTCCAGCCAAGTCCGGGACTCACGAAGGGTGTGTGGATTAGGTGTCAAGAGGAACGAGGAACAAAACGGACCACTACAATTTCAGGATCATAATGGACCATGCAAGAAAGCTGTCTGCTTTATTTATACAGAAGCCTTCACAAAGGCTGGATCAGACTTCATACCTGGTCAAGTGGGCATTTCTAAGGATAGTTCTGTCAATTGTTTCACCTTGAAGCAGGATATCAGTCATCCTAATCCTGAGGTCAGGAAGTTCTCAATAGACGGCACATATTAATCAATAATACATTCCTATTACAATCCTCATTTTACAACTTAGTCTTTTATCAGTAAAGGGAGGAAATGCATCACAGAAGGAAAGACTTAAAAATCAAGGGAAGAAGGAAAGAATAGATTCCCACTATACCTGGGGACTTAACACCCTTGGTTAGCATATGGTCAGTGGGGGCAGCCTGAACAGTAAAAGGCCCTTTTGCTAAGACATTATCAACAACATCAACTTCCAAGCTCACATTGATAGTGAAGACCAACACTGCAGAGGTAAACAATGGTTAAATAGATAACAGAAATCTCAGCGGGTTTATCTGGTGTCCATGCAAAGGGAGGTGGCGCTGCATTCAGATGGTTTTAGAGATATCCGCTGGGTCCTGCCATGCAGTGGGAAATTCCTTGCGGCCCTGCCTGCAATGGAACAATATTCTTCACACCTTCATGTCTTCCACACCCACCTCACAGACCCCAGCAGGTAGACATTTTACAGCAAGCTTTAGCTCTACTGACAAGAAAGAACACTGTAAAATATCAAGTCAGAAAAACTTGTTCATATTAGTTGAATCTGAGATTACCTTTAATCTAATATCAGAGAGATACACATCATCATTATTATGCATTATCTTAATGTACTCTGTTGACCATCATGCTATAACATTGTAAGATGGTCATGATCATCCTCAGAAGTGACCATGTAAGGAGGACAAAAGCAAATCACTAATTCTTAGGAATGTCCGCTCCTTTCCAAGAAAACATGATAGTCTGTCTGTGTGTTAATGTGGTAGGTAGTCTACAAAAATCATTTTCAGTTGATAAACAAGAGAAGGGTAAACTGTCTCTGAAATCTTAAGTTCAGGCACCCCTGTCACTGGAGACCAAGACCAAAGCTTTCAGATACTGCCCTGCTGGAGGAGAATAGTACAACCACAGAACTGTATTTGATTGTTTGTTAGGCTTTGTTTACTTTTATTTGAAAGGCAGGTCTAAAGAGAGAAGAGGAGACAGAAAATTAGAGAGAGGGAGAGAGAGAAGTAGAGAGAGAGAAGGGGTCCCATACATTGGTACATTTTCCAAAAAGCCATAATGGACAGACTGAGTTGATCTGAAGCTTGAAATTAGAAGCTTCTTTCCTGTCTCCCATTTGGGTGCAGGAGTTCAGTGGCTTGAGCCATTTTCCATTGATTTCCCAGGCAGCAAGCAGAGGTCAGATTGGAAGTGGAATAGCCAGGACATAGTACAGTTCCTATATGGAATGCTTGTGCCACAGAGTAGAAAAAACAATATGCTGAGCCATGGCATCAACCCCAGAACTGTGTGTTTTAAAAATATCCTTGGGTGAGTATTTGGTAGATCCCCAAAAAGACAGCAGAGCAACACATGGCATTTTTTTTTAACCATATTACTTTTAATTTGCTGACTCTACAATGGTTTCTCATCTTGCCTGAAGACAAGGTAAGGTTATGGCAGCCAATACATTGTCTCAACGTATCCAATGTTATTTTAACTGGTAGTATAGTAGCCATCAGACATTACAAAAGAATCTCTTTTTAGCATGCTCACTTTTTCTCCAAGCACATCATCTATTTACCATTAGCAGAAAAGAGGTAATTGGCATTTCTGTGTTTCCTGGATTATAAAATCCAAAAATAATTGAGCAGAAGTTTAAATTTTACTATAATGTATATACTGTGCAGGAATAATACATGTTAAATAGGCATGCAATAAAATGAGTGTACCTGGGCCATGTGTGATGGCTCAGTGTCTAAATCCTTGCCAGGCATTTGCCTGGATTCCAAGGGAGCCAATTCATGTCACAGCTGCTCCACTTCCAATCCAGTACCTGCCTGTAGCCTGGTAAAGCAGTAGAGTGTGGCCCAAACCCTTTTGGGACATTTGGAAAAAATCTCCTGGTTCTGGCTTTGCATTAGCTCCAGCCATTGAGGTTACTTGGGGGAGTGAAACAGTGTATGGAAAATCTTTCTGTCTCTTCTTCTCTTTGCAAATCTTCCTTTCCAGTAAAAATAAATCTTTAAAAATAAGGACATTTTTTATACACACATGTACATAACCATGTGTAAACACACAAAAACACATGAATAAATACAATTTGTGAAGTTAAAATCTTGTTTAGGATGATAACATCCATTTTTAAAAGATTTATTATTTTTATTTGAAAATAATAAGCATTACTTGGGTGCAAGGAGAGAAGGACTTGAACCGTCCTCTTTTTCTTTTCCCAGGTCGAAAGCAGGGAGCTGGATCTGAAGTGGTGCAGCTGGGATGTGAACCACATTGCAGGTGGAGGATTATCCTGTAATGACTCTGCATCAGCCCAATACCATACAATGTTTTACCATTAATTATAATGATATCAATGTATTTCTCATAAATGCTTTTATCTATATTAGAATATCCTCTTCTATCATTACGTTGCAAAGAGTTCTGAGGAGGATTATATCTTAAATATATTTGAATTGTTTTTGACCTATTGAAATGCATATTTTCTGGACTTATTTTTAAGGATTTCATATGAGGAGGGTAATTTAATAATTTATACATGTTATGTCTATTTCTAAGTTACTGTAAATAAAAATAAAAATGATGTAAATATTATAATATCTTTTTTGGAATTGTAGAACTTCTTTAATTTTTAAAAATTTTTAAAATTGATTACATTGCATTATGCAACACAGTTTTATAGGCACTGAGATTCCCCCTCCAACCTCCCCCATGGTGGATTCCTCCACCATGTTGCATTACCACAGTTCAAGATCAGTTGAGATTCTTTCATTGCAAGCATCTACCAAGCATAAAGTCCAGCATCTTATTGTCCAGATAAGTTCAACGGTTTCTTGGGGAGACCATCTCTGGTCTGAAGGTAGAGCCGGCAGAGTATCATCCCATTCAATTAAAAACCCTGACATTACATCAGTAACAATTTATAACGTTATGGAATTAGTTGACATGGTATTGAGTAACCAATATGTTAAAAGAGAACAAGAAAAAAAAAAAAAAGAATGTAAGTTCTGAACCACATCCTGTGACTTCTTTATTGACATTTCAACTATTAGTTTATATAAAACCGGATACCATACACCTTAAAATGGCTATAGATTACTATTCAGCTGTCTCATGTATATTTTAATTTTAGTATTTAGCATTTTATAGCATTGAAACATGATTTTGCTGAACCTGGCTGTTTTTCGGGTTGTCTAACTCTATAACTCTAACAAGACATATGTCAATAGTTTAGGTGAACAGTTTTAGGAGGGGTGTGCAGAGAAATCTTCAATATCCCAGTGAGGAGTAACTAATCTTTGTGTCCCACCCAGTGAGTTATAATTGCATCCCTGCTGACTGTTTCCTGTCTGTTTCTAAGCTTTCCTTGTTGTTCTCTATCTATTCTAGTTTTTTTGTTTGTTTGTTTTTTTCTAGTATAGTTTTATATATTTAATTGAATTTTCTGCATAAGTAATCACATCTTATGAAAATACAATTAATCTTATTTTTCTCAAATTTGACATATGTATCTTTTTTCCTGCTGTATAATGCTGACATGATGAATTGATATACAAAGGGGTTAACAATGTATGGAATAATGGAATTAAAAGAAAATGTTCAATTTCTATGAGCTTTGTGAAGCAACTCATATTCTTGCATTGTGATAAGAGGCATAAAACACATCATTCACAATTTTGCATTATGTTACATGTGTCTTTTATTATATTAAGACAGACCTCTTCAAGTTACAATGTGCTGAGATCATGAAGAACAAATACTTATTTTCATGACTGTATTTCTTTGTGTAGTGTGAGAAGCATCTGATTTTTCTCCTCAAGTTTTACAATATGGTTAATGGTATTGATTACTTTTTTTGGTCAGAAGTAGTAATTATTATCCTAAATTTTGAAATTTCAAAGGACTAAACTCTAAAGTCTAAATTTTCTGAAACTCATAATTCTGAAACTCATAATTCTGATATTAAACCCCCAAATACTCAAGACCTGAAAGTCAAGTACCAAAATGTTTAGTTCTTTTGTACCAAGGACTGTATTTTTATAGTTTGGGAGAAGTAATTGACCCACATTATAGCAAGGACCAAAACTTGTCCAAAATGTGTATCGTTTGTTATATATTGACATTCCTTCTAGCTGATAAAATTCTACCGTACTGAATTAAAGATTTATTTGAAGGAGTTAATTCAAAAAAATAAGAATTATTGAATACTGAATTATAAATTCAGAAGTAATTATGTGCATAGTAAAACAAGACGACATTTATGCAGTATTGTTGCTGTTCAATCGCAAATTTTATTTTACTCAAATCTATGGTTTATGTCAGCTTATGACTGCATAGAGAATACATTTCCACATATCAAAAACACAGGAGCATAGCACAAACCACAGAAAATATTAATAGAAAAACCTCATAGCAGAGTACCATAGGATGGAATGATTTTTAAAAATACCAGTGCCAGGTTAGGACTCCATATTAACATATTCCCTGAGAAAGTTGATTTTCCTCCCCATGCAAGAATGCAAAATATTCCTATGGTTAATGATCATGTTACTGGATCTGTATGAGTTCTGATTTAGGAGGTAGAAAGAGTGAATTTTATAATTATTCTGGGCCTGGCATGATGGCTCAATTTACTAGTCCCCCACTTGTAAGCTCCCGCACTTTTTGGGTGCCAGCTGCTCCAATTCTAATCCCACTCTCTGCCTGTGGCCTGGAAAAGCAGTAGAGGATGGCCCAAAGCCTTGGAACCCTGCACCCACGTTAGAGACCTGGAGGAAGCTCCTTTGCGTCCTGACTTTGGATGGACTCAGCTTTGGCTGTTTTGACCAGTTGAGGAATTAACCATGGACCCCCACCCATATCACTGGACTGCTGGATTCAAAACTCCAACCACGGGGAAAATTGCAGGATTTGTGGTGTGACCATGGACAGAATGTTTCAGAACTGGACCACCTCAGTTCCTGTAGCCTGTACATTGGATGGCTTGCCCAGATGCACATGGAGAACCTAGCAACTCACCAAGGCTTGCAGAGGATGCCCAGTATCATGGCAAAGGATGGAGGGCAGAACAAAGTGGACAACTCTCCTGATCAAGTTTTGACAGCAAATATCCGGGCTAGTGGAGTCTACTCTAAGGTTACTTTGTCATTCAATGGACTTTGGAAGTATTTCCTCAACCCTGGAGTAATGAAACCAGCAGCATTTCAGAGCTATTGAAGCCGTTAAGCAGTACCCTCAGACCACGCAGCGCATCAGGGATGCTAGGATGACGCTGAATGTCTGTTTTCATTACCCAGTATTGACGCAGTTTGGCTGTTGGGAGCAGCTCTTTCCTCATCTCTTGCCCCTTCCCCTAGATACAGGGGGAAAAAATGCAAGCAATTATCTCACCCACATTCCCCCATTTCGCAAACCTCCCTACTCTAATATGCGCATTAATCCATCACAAGAAAGTAAACCTCATGAAAAATACATTTTTTTTTTTTTACGAAAACTCACCATGATTTACAGCCTAGGAGAAAATTATTTGGTAAATATTGTATATGTTCTGGAAATAAAGGGGGCAGTGATATTTGGATACACTGCCAAATGAATATTAATTAGATCCAATTGATTGCTTTTGTTTCAAAGGTTTTCTATGTGGTTTTCCAGCAAAAAAAAATTTACTGAAATCAAAATCACTGGAAGTTTATCTATTTTTGCATCGATATTCTTGTTTGATTTATAATTAATTGATTTGCTTTTTTATCTATTCATGTCAGATCTCTCAGCCTTGGTTATCAAAATGTAGTAAAGCTATCCTCTAAAAATACATAGTATGTGAAATAAGTACATTCCAGACTTCAGCCTGGCTGAGACCTGGCCATTACAACGTTGCAGAATGAGCCAGCATATGCAAGAACTCTCTCTCTCTCTTGCTCTTTCTCGCTTCTTCTGTCTCTGTTTTTCTTGCTCTATCCACCTCTCTATGTCTCTGTCTCTATTTCAAATAAATAAATATTTATTCATTTATTTACTGATCAATACCTCTAACAGTCATTTCAAAAAGTAGAAAATGCGAATGGTCAAAAATATCCTAAAATTGTTCAATCCTGATAACAAACAGGAAAGTATAATCTAAAACTTTGTGATTTTCATACATTTTTAAACGTATTTGTTTGACAATAAAAAGGATGTTGTTAATACCAAATATATTTTACTCTGTTAAAAAAGCATAAAATTATGCATACATGTAAGAGGACAATTTTAATTTTGTGAATAATCCACAAGACATTGACCTCCACATAACCTACAATGGAATCATTCCTAGATTAGTGTTACTGCTACTAGCCAGAAATATATGAACTTTCATATAATAAAAAAAAGTGACCATAAATATAACATGTTTGAACTTAATAATCGATGTCTAATATTATTTATCAGAAATTAGCAATATGTAATAATAGTTACTTCTTCATATAAATAGCAACACAATTCATTTTTAATTGCATCAGTTTAAGTATGTGTTGTAGATTTTACTTTCTTTCTTTCTAAGTTTTCTCTTTCAGTATTTTCCCTTTTAATAAGCACACGATTCTATACTTACTATAGATCTGATATCATCAGATTGGAATAATTTCTTCTCTTGAATAAAATTTTATAATTCAGTTATTTTATGGTTTTGATTAGTGTTACATCAAACTAGGAAGTCAGAGAAAAACCATTACCTCTGTTTTGGATATATTTTTATGAAACAATGCACTCCAATTAAAGTCACATTTGTTAAAGCTCTAATGAGAAAACAACTCTATCTATTCAGGAGAAAGACGAATGAGTTTGAGTTTCATCTTGCGTAGGCTCCTCTCTCCCGATCCATCTCCTTCAGTCAGTGGTGAGGAAAGCTCTCAGGAGTGCATTATTCATGTCAGGTGCCCTGGAAGAATAGTGTGATAAGGGATTTGAAAGTAGAAAAATGTGTTGGTTGGCCAGGCAAATAATTGACTTGGGAAATTTAAGCCAGTATTTACAATAGAATGAGATGTGACTTGTCCAAGAGACAAAACAAAACAGTACGCAGGTGTGTTTCCAGCCTCCAATTGCAAGGGGGTAAGAACAGAAACTTATTTTCCCTATAAATAATTGGTATAAAAAGCATAATAAAATCTATATTGCATCCAAATTTTAATCTTTCATTCTCTTTTATGCTATTTGTTGTTGGACTCAAGGTGACTAATGCTAAAAGACAGCATATTGACAGTTTTAATAAAATTGATCTAAGACTTATTATAAACAGTATGTCTATAGATTTTAAAAAATAATATAAATCATTGATTTTTCACACTGAAACTGTGATGGGTGCTTGATTCAGTCACCTCTTGAGACACATAATAGGGTGCCCATGTTCATGTGGAAATGGCAGGCTTCAAGTCTTGCTTCTATTTTTGACACCAGACTTAGGCTAATGTTGACTCTGGGAGGCAAAAAATTAAAGTGATTTGAGCAATCATGACCTTGCTTTGTGAGCATCCGTGGAAATGAGCCAGTAGATGTGATGGGATCTCTCTTACTGTGTGTGTGTGTGTGTGTTGGCACTTAAGAGTAATAAAATAAATTGTAATTCAAACCATTGTAAATCTTCATTCTCTGGAACATATCATGGAAACTGTTGCTGCACCCAAGCTTCTTCTACAATGAATCAGCAAGCAAAGGTGTTTCTGTTTTGCATATCATTCCCAACATTGTATCCTATGTTTTTACATTAAAGATGATTCACAAAAACAAGGAAGCTAATAGGATCATTTTTCTTCTCATCTTTCAATTAAAAGCAAATATATGTGCTTGATAATATTCATTTTTTAATTAGGGAAATTTATAATGTTTTAGCCTTTTTTCATTTTAAGATTTAATCATTTTTCTTTGAAAGACAGATTTACAGCTGATTCACTACCCAAATGGCCGCAACAGCAGGAGCCCAAAGATAGGAGCCTCCTCCAGATCTCCCGCCTAGGTGCAGGGTGCGAGCGTTTGGGCTGTTCTCAACTGCTCTTCCAAGCCACAGGCACGGAGCTGGAAGACAAGTGGAACAGCCGGGACATGAACCAATGCCATATGGGATCCAGCACATGCAAGCTGAGGACTTTTAGCTGCTAGGCTACAGTGCCAGGCCCGAATCTTTTAGTCTTGACATTTATAGAAATAGAATATTTGAAGACATTTCCAAGTCTAGAAAATTACCTTGAGGAATGCAGTAAACATTTCAAAAGCAAGCAATTTTAAACACATATTACATTAAAATGTTAGTTAGATATGAGACTGCCTTACTGCGACCAGCGCTATGTATCACAATTCTCTTGCTAGCCTGGCAGCCCGTAGATGCACTAGTTTGAGTTCTGGTTGACCTCTTTCTGACCCAGCTTTATTCAAATGTGTTCTAGAAAGCATTGGAAGATGTTCAGCGTGCTTGAGGCCTTGCTACATTATCTAGGTGACCTTGGTGAAATTCCAAACTTCTGGCTTCTGCCTGGTTTAGCCCTGGCTGTTGATGACACTTGGGGAATGAACCGGCAGAATACAAATATCTCTGTCTGTGTCTCCCTTTTTAACTGCAATCCTCTTTTTTTTTTTTTTTTTTAAGATTTATTTATTTTTACTAGAAAGGCAGATACACAGAGAGGAGGAGAGAGAGAGAGGAACATCTTCCGTCCAGTGATTCACTCCCCAAGTGATCCCAATGGCTGGAGCTGAACCAATCCGAAGTCAGGAGCCAGGAGCTTTTTTCAGGTCTCCCATGTGGGTGCAGGGTCCCAAAGCTTTGGGCCATCCTTGACTGCTTTCCCAAGCCACAAGCAGGGAGCTGGATGGGAAGTGGGGCTGCGGGGATTAGAACCGGCATCCATATGGGATCCCGGCGAGTTCAAGGCGAGGACTTTAACCACTATCACTATGCTATCGTGCGGGGCCCTGTAATCCTGTCTTTTGAATGAATGAATAAATGTTAAAATTGTAAGATATAATCCAGAAAGGCTATCTCATCACATTATCTTAAAGATAACTTGAGCTGAATACAGAATAATGGTTACTAGAGACTAGGAGGAGTGAGGACAAAGTTTTCATTAAAAAAGAGGGGATTAGGAGTAGTTGATTAATTGTGACAAAAATTTGTTTTAATGAAAGAATTGCCTTATGAGTACTTTATATTTTATGTAACACTGAGTAATTAGTATTGAATAAAGTCCTAGCTATTAATGCTGACTATGTAAAGATCCTGAAAAATAGACGATCAGGGCACAATTATTATTGTTCGATAATTTATAATCTAATGGAATGTATTAACTGAAATTAGCTTTATTTTGAAAAAGTGAATTCAGATATAATAATTTTTCTTCTGTATGTCAATGAAGCAAAACTTGCATTCTGCTCAGCTTGTTTTTGCAGTTATTCTTTTATTTTGATTTTTCTTTCCTTTTTTTCTCTTTATTTTTGACAATCTTTTCATAGTTAATTAGGGCACAAAGGTTCAAGGGCTACAGGAACGTGGGCAAGACTATTATTTCCACATTTTTTTCTGTATCTGGGGTAAAGGGAGAGATAAAGGGAGAAGCGCAGCCAGTCTCCCAGCCACGCCTCCCTGATGTGGGGCATGCTCCGAGGGCACTGCTCGCGTGATTTTGAATGGTGAGATTGGCAGCAATTCATAGCACATATAGCCATATGTTAAATGTATATTACTTAACACAAACTATCAAAGCAGGACCCTGAACTGCTGTGCAGTGAGTGAGACCATTACTTGCAATGCCAGCATCTCATAACTAAGTTGTTGTATCTCACACCTGCGTGCAAATGTAGGTCCTGGCTGCTCAGCTTCTGACTCAGTCCCATACTAATGCCTCTGGGAAAGCAGTGGGAGATGGCCCAAGTACTTGTGCATCTGTCCTCATAAAGCATACTCAGAGTTCCTTTTATACTACCTTCACCCTGGCCCAGACCTGGCTGCGTGGATCACTGCAGAGTGAAGCAGCGGACGAAAGATCTTCATCTCTCCCTCTTTTACTCTACTTTGAAATAAATAAGTTAACCCCTTAAAACTAGGGAAAAATATGATCATTATATTTATATATTTATTTAAAATTTTAAGTGTAATTAAGTTATTATTATCACTATCATCTTAGTTATATCAGAGGCAGTTTAATAGAGAATCTTCTACCTGCTGATTTATTTCCCAATTGGCTGCAATGGCTGGAGTTGGGCTGTTCCAACATCAGATTCAGGAACTTCTTCCAGATCTTCCTCATTAGTGCAAAGGTCTGAGAATTTCACTCTACCTTCAGATTCCAAATACTCCAAGGAAGTATCACATCACTGAAGAAAGGTTTTTGGATTTATTTGAGATTCAAAACTCTGATTGTTTTCCCCTGAGACCTCTTACAGGTCGAAAGGCAAACAAGGTGATGTGAAGGAGAATTTGTTCTTGTTATCATTATCTTATAATGTAAATGACCTCATAATCTTTTATTCTTCACTTTACCATGTTAACTCTATATGTTTCAATGTTTATTTACCAGTTCTGTATAGAAAGGTGTTGGGCCATTCCTGTGCAGAATACAATCTTTTTCTGGTAGCTCCTCACTTCTGCAAGAACCATTCTCATTCCATCTTGCAGTTCATTTTTAATTCTCAAATAGGTCAATATTTCTAAAACAAACCCTCTATCATGTCATGTACCATCTCAATGTGTTTAGTATTTCCAATTGCATAGAGAATAAATTGCACTCCTAGTTTGATGCTCAAAGCTTTCGGAAGTGAATACTAGTTGATCTTTCTTGATCTTTCTACAGCTGTTACCTTCACAGATAAACTATACACTTGGGCTAAAAATTTCATTCACTTTCCGTGACACAAACTGAACTTCCAGCTTCACAAACACAGGATGCTGTCTCTTTTCCATCTACTCAATGTAAACAGAAAAATCTTTTCAAGCAGCAACTCACAATGTGTGAATTATCTTCTCTTTTCTCTGATAGTCTATATTGTTGTACTCAAGCAAGCCAACACGGCGGGGGGGGGGGGATTCAACACACTGATTTATATTTTAAAGTTTTTTATTGGCCATGGTGACAAAGGGGCTCTAGCCTAAACGCTCTAGAACAGTAGGGCATTTAAATGCAAAAATCACAGATCAGGAGCAGTTCAGAGGGACTGAGCTAATACAGAACTATCTTAGGGGAAAAAACAATTACTAACTTTGAAGCCTTTGGTGCTATATCAGGTGAAACTCATTTTTCTCCTAGTCATGCTTAAACAGCCCCATGAAGGATTCCAGTATTACTGCCAAGCAGGATGTGATTTTGTCTGCTGAGTTACAGTCTCATGTGTGATGGTAGTTGGGGTTACCTCATCTAAGATGGAGTAGAACTCAAGATAGAGTCCTTCATGTCAGGCCAGTTACTCCAATATAATAATTGATCCTAATAAAATCTTAACTAAGTAATTACATACCGAATTGAAATATATGTCCCATCATTATTTTGAATATTCTTTTACTGACTTATTTGCCTTTAGCATTTTACTTAAGTAGGTCTCATGTTTCCAAAGCCATGATTACCTTACTGATATTTGAGTGTTTTAAAATGCCCATTTTTTTTCTATATGACTGTCTAAGAAATTTCTAACTATCACATTATTTCACTATACATAATCCAAGGCATACAGCTGCACTACAAAATATAATATGAGGCATGTACAGACCCTAGACATTGTTGCAAAAACATAGAATATATATTTACACAGTTTGTGAGATATATACAATAGTTAAATAATCAGGAAAAAGCATAATACTAGATTAAATTCAATCTCTGCTTATAAAAGATCAGTTTTTTCAGGCCCAGCACAGTGGCCTTGCCGTTAACGCTGCACATGCCAGGCTCCCATATGGGCACGGGTTCATGTTCTGGCTGCTCAGCTTCCCATCCAGCTCCCTGCTATGACCTGGGAAAGCAGTCAAGGATGGCCCAAAGCCTTGGGACCCTGCACCCACATAGTAGACCTGGAAGAAGCTCCTGGCTTCATAGTAAATTTATAACATACATAGAAAAAAAATACAGATTTTTTTTTTTAAAGTCAGTGAACAATACTTTACTGAAACATTTCATAGCACAGAAAATCTGTCTGAGGTGCAGTAGTCACCTTCTTACACACTCCAAGCACAGACACATTTTCCAAGACTAAGATGAACACAATAAATATGGAGTTTACACACCAATTTACACATGGAAACTGCCCCATGGCCATAAAAATCCGCACTTCACAGCGCAACATATAATTTAATCATTTGATTTGTTGGACTGGTTTTTCTTACTAAACACAAACCGCCTGGCTTTCATAGATATATAGAATATATTTTTTATGTATATAGATATTCAGCAAACTGTACAGTCTCTAAACATAAAACTCCTAAAAGGCACAATTGTCTTTACAACATGTACAAAAACAGTTGGAGCTGACACAAACCGATATTTATTTTTTAAAAGATTTATTTATTTTTATTACAAAGTCAGATATATAGAGAGGAGGCGAGACAGTGAGGAAGATCTTCCGTCTAATGATTCCCTTCCCAAGTGACTACAACGGCTGGTGCTGCGCCAATCCGAAGCCAGGAGCCAGGAACCTCTTCCAGGTCTCCCACGCGGTACAGGGTGCCAAAGCTTTGGGCCATCCACAAGCAGGGAGCTGGATGGGAAGTGGAGCTGCCAGGATTAGAACTGGCGTCCATATGGGATCCCGGGGCGTTCAAGGCAAGGACTTTAGCCGCTAGGCCATGCTGCCAGGCCCACATACAAATAGTTTTAAGCAGTGCAAGGCATGCCTAAAGAAATTGAAGCTCCTGCAAATCCTATGTAAAGAATGGAAGAAAAAATAATCTACTTTGCATTGTGTTTCCATAGTTAATAATCTTCTGGAAAAAAGATGGCCGACTGCAGAGAGCTGGTGTAGGGTGGAGTAGGGAAGGAGGGGAGCCGATCCAGCAGAGAAACAGGCCAGGAGGTGCGAAACTGTAGGGAGAAGAACGAGAAGGTCACTGGAGTCCACTAAAGCAAGAAGATCTACACAGCGTGAAGGAACAGCCGCAAAACGTAGGAAAGAAAATACAGCACGCCGCGAGAAACCTGGTGAGTCACGATCCCAGGCAGGGGGAAGGCGGCGGAGGCTCAACCGCCCCAGGGAAAACAGAGGCGGCTGGAAGGATAGGCGCCCACACCGACAGGGGCACCAGTCCCCTGGAAGGCAGGAGCCCCCAGAGGAGGCTACTGGACTGATCATTGGGTGCATCATCCCTGCAGAAGTGGAGGAAAAGCAGGGGAGATTTCCCAGAGGCTTGCCTACCCGCTGCTCAGCGGCTGAGGGAGAGTGCAGAGGGAACAGGAGCGGCGCTGTGGGACTGGGGCTCAGAGATCCCCGTATCGGCTCTGAGCTGTGGACTGGCTGTGGGAGAGTCAGTGGATCCTGTTGCTGGACTCGCCCTGAGCCCCAGAGGCTGGGCAACGCTCGACAGGGCCTCACGTCCTGGGCAGAGGAGCAGACTAGTGGGGGCATATCTCACCTCAAGGGCTCTGTGCCTCTCAGAGATCAGCTTCTACCCTTGAGAGAGTGCAGCTGAGGAAGTGGCTTCTTCAGGGCAGAGTCCCCAGCTGGGCTCAGCTAGAGAGGCCAGACCAGAGCAGGCTCAGCTGAACTGGCCGGACAGGTTTTCCCAGCAGGAGCCCACTCGGAAAGACCTGCCTGCGGTGTTGCAGCCCTCAGCGGAGCAGCGCTTCCGAGTTTGGCACTGGGGCCGCGGAGATTTCCAGCCCAGCACAGGCCGGGGTTGGGGATTTTAGACTCCGAGCAGCAGGAGCCCCTGCTGTGCTAACCTCAAGCCCTGAAGGAGAGTCTCGGCTCAGCACTGAGGCGGAGACCCCCGCTGTATTAGCCTTGTGACCCAAAGCCCAGGCGCGGCTCAGCAGAGTGAATCTGTAGGGCACTGCCTTTGAGAGGGAGCCACAGGGGAAGGGGCCTGGCACTAGGGCTGGCCCACAAAGCCTCCTGACCCAGCTCAGGGCTGTGATCTACAGACCCTGAAAGCAGCTGGTGACTCAGGCAGTAAGCCCTGCTGGGCTCAGCCGGAGACCCCAAACCAGAGCCGGCTCAGCTGAATCACCACTAAAATCTCAAAACAACAAGAAGCAAAAACACAATGAGGAGAAGTATCAGAAAAAGCAATGACCCAGAGGAAAGATCAAGCACTCCCTCCCAATACAACCAAAAACTAATCTCAATATCTGAGATGCAAGATGAAGACATAGAGGAACTATCAGATAAGGACTTTAAGAAGCTAATGATGAAATTCGTCAGAGAGAGTGAAAAGCGCTGGGAAGAGTCTAAGGCATTCGAAAACCATATCACTGCAGAAATAAATCAAATCAAAAAGGGAATCCTCGATATAGAGCACAAAATTGAAAGCCTAACCAACAGAATGAACACAGCAGAGGACAGAATATCAGAATTGGAAGACAATCAGAATGAAAGGCAGCAGCTCATCAAACAGTTGGAGACAAATCTAGAGAAAGCCAATAGGTCCATACAGGAAATGAAAGACAACCTCAAAAAATCAAATATTAGAATAATAGGCCTTCCCGAAGGAGTGGAAAAGGAGACAGGCTTGCAACGGGTGCTCAATGAGATAATACAGGAGAACTTCCAGAATATTGGAAATATAAATCCAGCACAAATCCAGGAAGGGCAAAGAACCCCCAGGAGATACGACCCAAACAAATCGTCTCCCAGACATGTGGTCCTCAAGCTACCTTCAAGTGAATACAAGGAAACCATTCTAAGACAAGTAAGAAAAAAGGATAAGATTACTTTCAGGGGAAGGGAAATCAGGATCACAGCCGACCTATCAGAAGAAACGCTCCAAGCAAGGAGAGAATGGGGTAAAACCTATCAAATCCTGAAACAAAACAACTGCCAACCAAGAATAATGTACCCAGCAAAGCTCTCATTTATATTCGAGAATGAAATCAAATACTTCAACAGTAAAGAGAAACTCGAAGAATACATCAACACGAAACCAGCTCTGGAAAATCTCCTCAGGAAGGTGCTAAACCCAGAAAGAAAAAATACAAACCAAAATCAAAGATGGCAAATGGGAAGACCTCCCCACTAAAATCCATACAAGAAAAGTCAACCAATCAAGAACTCTAATAGTCGCAAATACACACTTGCATACTTACACTCATGGCAGCCCAAAACCAATTCCTTTCAATATTATCTCTAAACACAAATGGCTTAAACTCACCAATCAAAAGGCATAGATTAACGGAATGGATCATCAAACAGCACCCAACTATATGTTGTCTACAAGAGACACATCTAACCAGAAAATCCTGTAAGAAATTTAAAGTGAAAGGATGGAAAAAGACATTTCATGCCAATGGACGAGAAAAAAAGGCTGGCGTAGCTGTTCTAATCTCAGATGACCTAGACTTCAAGCTGACAGACATCAAAAAGGACAGAGAAGGACATTATATATTGGTGAAGGGACTGATCCATCAAGAAGTAATTACAATCGTGAACATATATGCACCTAATTCCAATGCGCCTAGCTTCGTGAAGCAACTACTTACAGACTTAAGGGGAGACATAGATACACACACAATAATAGTGGGTGATCTTAACACCCCACTAACAACTATAGACAGATCAACAAAACAAAAACTCAACAAAGAAACAACAGAGCTCGTACAAACATTAGAACAACTAGACTTGGTAGACATTTATAGAATTTTTTATCCTAAGACCACAGATTATACATTTTTTTCAGCAGTGCATGGCACCTTCTCCAGGATCGACCACATGATAGGACACAAAGCAAATCTAAATAACTTCAAAAAGATAGGAATCATACCATGTACCCTCTCAGACCACCACGGAATGAAACTGGAAATCAGCAATTCAAAATGTCCCAGGAAATATAGAAACTCTTGGAGGCTGAACAATATGCTATTAAACGAACAATGGGTCAGGGAAGAAATTAAAGATGAGATCAAAAAATTTATGGAAACCAATGAAAACTCTGACACAACATTCCAAAACTTGTGGGACACTGCCAAAGCAGTGCTACGGGGTAAACTCATCGCAATCGGAGCTCATATCAAGGCCCAAGAGAGTCGCCAAATACAGGAACTAACCACACACCTCCAGGAATTGGAAAAGCAGCAGCAGATGAGCCCCACACACAACAGGAAACAAGAAATCATCAAAACAAGGGAGGAAATCAACCAGATAGAAATAAAAAAAACCATACACAAAATCAACGAATCAAAAAGCTGGTTTTTTGAAAAGATAAACAAAATAGACACCCCGCTGGCCCGTCTGACAAAGAAAAAACAAGAGAAAGCAAGAATTAACAGCATCAAAGATGAAAAAGGCAACATAACAACAGACATTACAACCATTAAGAACATAATCAGAAATTACTACAAAGCACTGTACTCCAACAAATCAGAAGACCACCAAGAAATGGAAAAGTTCTTAGACTCACACAACCTGCCAAAACTTAGCCCAGAGGCAACAATCAACCTGAACAAACCCATAACTGAAGCAGAGATTGAATCAGTGATTAAAGACCTCCCAACAAAGAAAAGCCCAGGCCCAGACGGCTTCACTACAGAATTCTACAAAACATTCCGAACAGAACTAACTCCAATCCTCTACAAACTCTTCAAAACAATAGAAAAGGAAGCAACCCTTCCAAACTCATTCTATGAAGCCAACATTACCTTAATCCCAAAACCGGGCAGAGATCCTACAGAGAAAGAAAACTACAGACCTATCTCTTTGATGAACATTGATGCTAAGATTCTCAACAAAATCCTAGCCAACAGAATTCAAAAACACATCAGACAGATCATTCATCCAGATCAAGTAGGATTCATCCCTGGAATGCAGGGATGGTTCAACATTCGCAAATCCATAAATGTGATACACCACATCCAAAAACTGAAAAACAAGAATCACATGATAGTATCAATAGATGCAGAAAAAGCTTTCGACAAAATTCAGCACAACTTCCTGCTAAAGACCCTAACCAAGGTAGGCATAGATGGAAAAATCCACAACATAATCAAAGCAATATATGCAAAACCCAATGCCAGCATCATACTGAATGGAGAAAAACTGGAACCCTTCCCACTGAGATCTGGAACAAGACAGGGATGTCCGCTTTCTCCGCTGCTATTCAACATAGTTCTAGAGGTACTCGCTGAGGCCATAAGACAAGAAAAAGAAATCAAAGGAATCCAAATGGGAAATGAAGAAGTCAAGCTTTCACTATATGCAGATGACATGATTCTTTATATGGAAGAGCCAAAAGGCTCAACACAGAGACTACTAGAACTTATACGAGAGTTCGGTAGAGTGGCAGGGTACAAAATTAATGAACAAAAATCAACAGCCATAGTGTATGCTAACAGCCCCAAGTTGGAAAAAGATCTAACCAGCAAGATACCATTCAAAGTAACAAAGGAAAGCATGAAGTATCTGGGAATTAACCTAACCAAAAATGTAGGAGACCTATTCGAGGAAAACTACAAACTACTTAAAAAAGAAATTGAACAAGATCTAGAAAGATGGAGTAACATCCCATGCTCCTGGATAGGTAAAATCAATATCATTAAAATGTCTATACTGCCAAAAGCAATATATACATTCAACGCAATCCCAATCAAATTGCCCAAAACATTCTTCACAGACCTGGAAACAATGATTCAAAGGTTCATCTGGAAACACAAAAAACCACGAATAGCTAGAACCATTCTAAAGAACAGGAAGTTAGCAGGGGGAATCACAGTTCCGGACCTCTGGACATACTATAGGGCAGTGGTTATCAAAACAGCCTGGTACTGGCACAAAAATAGAGAAGAAGATCAATGGAGCAGAATAGAAACACCAGATGGGAACCCACAGAAATACAGCCAAATAATCTTTGACAAAAAGACAAACGACAACCCAGGCAAATGGGAAGGTCTGTTCAATAAATGCTGTTGGGACAACTGGTTGATAGCCTGCAGAAACAAAAAGATAGACCCACATCTCTCACCATATACTAAGATCAAATCCAAATGGATAAAAGATTTAAACCTACATCCAGAAACCTTCAAACTTTTGGAAGAAAATGTTGGAAACACACTGGAACACTTAGGGGTAGGCCCTCACTTCCTAAAAAAGACTCCAGATGCAGTAGAAATCAAGACCAAAATAAACAATTGGGACCTCATCAAACTAAGAAGCTTCTGTACAGCTAGAGAAACAATCAACAAAGTAAAAAGGCAACCCACAGAATGGGAGAAGATCTTTGCACACGACTTAGGTGATAGAGGGCTGATCTCCAGAATATACAAAGAGCTACAAAACAACCAAAATGTCAAAACAAACAAGCCACTCAAGAAATGGGCACGGGAAATGGGCAAACACTTCACAAAGGAACAAACCCAAATGGCAAATAAACATATGAAAAAATGCTCAAGTTCCCTGGCAATAAGGGAAATCCAAATTAAAACATCAATGAGGTACCACCTAACGCCAGTAAGACTGGCCCACATGAATAAAAGCACCAACAACACTTGTTGGCGAGGTTGCGGGGAAAAGGGAACCCTACTCCACTGCTGGTGGGGCTGCAGGCTGGTACAGCCTCTATGGAAATCAGTATGGAGAACATTCAAACAACTCAAATACAACATACCGTATGACCCAGCAATAGCACTCCTAGGAATATATCCAGAACACTTGTTTTATGAGAAACCAACATGCACTCCTATGCTCATAGCAGCACAATCAGTAATTGCAAAGACATGGAAGCAACCAAAATGCCCATCAACAGAGGATTGGATAAGAAAGCTATGGTTCATCTACTCCATGGAATACTACTCAGCTATTAAAAAAAACAAAATGCAGTTCTTTGTGGCCAAATGGGCCAAACTGGAAACCATAATGCTAAGGGAAATGAGCCAATCCCAAAAGGTTAAATACCACATGTTTGCCTTAATTTAAGATGACACGATGTTATGTATAACAAGTTATGTTATGAATGTTATATGTTGTGTATAAACCTAAATTGAAATGTCAATGAGGTGGTCACAGAAGGTGGATAAGAAATCGCATTTACTTTTACCATATTGGTTACTCGTTACTATGTCAATTAATTCCATGGTGATGTAAATTTTTGCTGATGGTATGTTGGAGCTTTTAATTGATCGGGATGATAGTCTGCTGGCTCTGTCTTCAGACCAGAGAGTGTATACCTAAGAAGCCGTTGAACTTATCTGGACAATAAGATGCTGGACTCTATGTTTGGTATATGCTTGCAATGGGGGAATCTCAACTGAACTTGAACTGTGGTTATGCAACAAGGTGGAGGAACCCACCATGGTGGGAGGGTTTGGGGAGGGGTGGGGAGAATCCCAGTACCTATGAAACTGTGTCACATAATACAATGTAATTAATGAATTTAAAATAAAAAAAAAAAATAAAAAAAAAAATAAAAAAAAAAAAAAAAAATAATCTTCTGCAATCAGAATTCATTTGCATTTTTCCAAGAAGCCTTTTGGTCACAAATAATTTAATTCTGTGCATGTTTTCTAGGAAGGAGAGGCTGCCATGTTTGCTAAGTCTGCATCTTAAACTGTAAAGCAATTGACTCTTTTAGAAGCCTCATTTTATTTAACCTAAACAGCTTTTGAGCTGTACATTACTTTATAGATTCACAGTCTTCTTCTAGTCTTTCTTCTTGATTTCTGTCTACTCTTCACTTCCTTCCCTTTCTATTCTTCCTCTAGTCTTCCTAGAACGCCATTACCATGCCATTCCCATTTCTGTCACTGTTCTGGGTCCCTAACTCTCACAAAAATTTCTCATGAGAGCATTTATTATCTCATGCCTTCTTGAGAGAACGATCTTTTGAGGATGTGTTTCACTTGACTAACAGGCACATTATCATGCACCTATAATACGGCGAAGCCTCATTTATATCTATTCTTAAAAAAAAAAGTTTCCTCAAGGAATAATGACAATAGGTATGATTCTTAGGCATATTGGTTTCAACTTTTTTTTCTTTTTTAATTCTTTTGGTCGTGTTTTTCTCTTCTTGGATTCTCCTTTAATATATTAGATAATTTAAATGTCATTTATTCTTTCTTTTTGTTTAGTAAACGCAAAGACTTCATCTTTAATCTGTATCACCTAAGTATAACCAAACAATGCCAAACAAAGAATTCCAGTTAAAAGTAATTTTTCTGTAACTAACATCACCTAAGATTTAATATCATTCATTAATAATAATATATGTCCAAGTCTCAATGCTTTAATAAACACTGTTTATTAGGAATATATTTTAGGCCTGGAATTTTGCTGAACCACTATACATGTTAATCTGATTTAATCATTATGATAATACTAGGATTACTATCCTTTGATCTTTAACTTGAAGAAATTGAGTTGGTAGGGTTAATTGGCTTGGCTCAGGCTACCTAGCCTAAAAGTTGTAGAGCTAAGCTTTGAATTTATTATCAACTTAAAATACATTGGAAGGCTACTTAACAAATAACATCATCCTCTGATATTAGAATGACTAAAACCAAATTCATGTGCATGTCTTTTTTTTCAAGATATTACTATAGTAAAAGGAATTTTGCATGGCTATTTGTTAATTGAATTAAAATGCATTTCTCACACTCAGTACCCTTTGCAATAATCATGTCATGCTTCAGACAAAATTTCTAGTTATGAAATTGGTATATCTAGATCAAATGAGTTGTAAAACACAAACATATGAAAAATCAGATATTATAGAGTAAATTAATAACACAGAAATTATTTTTACATCAAGACTTGAATAAAAGCCTAGCGTGATGACTCAATGACTAAATATTGACTTTGCAGGGAGTGGGATATCATACGGGCTTCAGTTCATGTCCCAACTGTTCCATTTCCAATCTAGCTCCTTGCTTATGGCTTGCAACAGTAGTGGAGAACGGTCCAAAGCCTTGGAGACCAGGAAGAAGCACTTATTCCATACTGTTGGAGTTTTTATTGCTTTGTTGAACTACACACTCTTTATTTAGACAGTCCAAACTTGGAAGTTAATCATAAATCTCAAGAAAACAAGATTCAGTTGCTGTGAATCTTAACTATTTTTATGAAGACAAATAACTTTTCTTTATGTCAAATCTACAAGAAGCTAGAAAAGCTGTTTTAGCATAAAGTTGAAGATAGTAATAACTGTTAACCTAAAAAATAAACTCCTATTTTAGAACTATGTTTCTGCAATTATTAAATCAGTAGTACATTAAAATAATATGTCTAAAAAGTAAAAAAGTATAGTATTAAAATATTTGCATATTTGAAACATGAACTGCAACTTACATTTTTAAACTGGTTTATTATTCCAATGTAAAATTAACAGAAATTTGAAGTTCAAAGATTGCAGCTACCATTTGCAGTAAATGAAAAATTAATATTGATCACTTAATACTAGGAAGAAAACAGAAGTATAATTTCTGTATTACACTTGATTTTATGAATAATCAATGATTAAATTTGAACAGCTTTAAAGCATAGAAGAGATATTAAGTTTCATAACATTTGAAATAAGAAAATTATGTAAGTTGTGTTTGTATAACTGAAGTCATGTTTAATATTGGACTTTAATTCAATTTGGTGTTCCAAGCCAATAAGTAGCGTAATAATAATATACTTGAAATATTTACCTCTTTTGGTTCTCCAAAACATAATACTGAATGATAAGGACATACATAAAACCATAGTAAACTTTGTGAAATCAAAGATAATATTTGTTACTGGCACATAGACATTTTAAATACCATTATTTTAATTACTGTTTTATGATACAGCTCCATAAGTTCTGGGATTTCCCATCCTGCTCCCCAAATGCACCTGCTTTATCTCCCCTCTAGTACTACAAGGGGTGGTTTCATCCACCATTGAAGTGTTTCCTATTATTGTAGGTATGGACAATGTCAGAGAGTCCAGCATCCTATTGCCAGGATATTTCCAACTGTTACACTGGGAATCCATCTTTCGTCTAGATGTATAGAGACATACTGGACTTTGCCTCCACATCTGAACATATCAGTCTCTGCCACACTTCTATTATAAACTCCTTAAATATAGAGTCAGAAATAACAGTCCACAGCAGGGAGGAAAAATAGTAAATTTTCATCAACATGAAGTTAATGAGAATGCTACAAAAATACCGATGCATCAATAGAGTGATGAAAAAGAAAATCAAATACCTTCTTGTATAAATTAATGTTACTGCATGACCCATGTGGCACTGAAGAAATGGCAATAAAAACTAGAACATCATTACCTATGAGATGTAGCAAAAACAGTGATGAAAGGGACATTAACAATCTTAGGTGTTAACAAGCATCTTATGGATGATCAATTAATGCATCACAAGAACTTATTGAAAAAGATAAAAATAACTAAAATTCAAAAAGGTAAAATGCAGAGCAAAAACTGATTTGAAGCCACAAAACTGCAAATTAATGAGACGTGTGTAATACATGAGTTCAAAGAATTTAAGGAATGAATCAAATGAAAGCTGATATATCAGATAAGAAGCTTTATAATAAGTATTTTGAATTCTGTATCCCCATTTTCTTAATGTATTCCTCAGTTAACTCTGAGGTTGGTAAAGTCTTTTCCTCTTTTGCAAGGGAGTCTTCAGTAATATTCTGTGTGACTTTGTCTCTTCTTTTGCTCTTGGTCATTGTACTTCTGGTTAGCAGGGTCTTCTGCTTGGGGCAGGTTTTTGAGCTGTGTCACCCACAGTTCTACAACTCAATTTTACTTATTGTGGTTGGCACAGGGCATTTTTTTGCAGTTCCTTGTGCCAGTCCTGGGTCTGGGTTCTTATGCTAGACTTCTACCACGTTTTCCATTTCCTTTAAAATTTGAATGATTTCTACAGCCTCTGTATATATTTTTTAGGAAGAATGATTTTTCCCTTCTATTTTATTATTTGCTGACTTCTTTACTTGATCAAATGTTAAGCCTATGATTGTGAAAGTAAATGAAAGCATGTCATTTTATTTTTAGAGCGATGAAGCAGGGGTGGGGGCATTGGCAAGTGAGTGGTTATGGTGGGAAGTATCAATATGCTCCTAAATTTGTATTGTGAAATACATTAAATGTATTCACCTTGTATAAATAAAGCAACAGCGACAATAAAATAAATAGGAAAAAGAGACAATGGTACAGCTGCAGCACAGTATCACAGGAGGTGGAGAGTGGTGGCCTTGGACCTGGAGCTACAGAGAACATGGTGGAAGTAATACTACTTGCCCTGCAACACCAACATGCCATATGAGTGCTAGCTCCAGTCCCTGCTGCACTGTTTCCAAAGCAGCTCCCTGATAAGGTGCTCAGAGAGCTTAGCCTGCTGCTCCCGTGTGGAAAACCAACCCTGGTATTGGGAAATGAATCATCAACTCCCTCTCCTGTCGCTGTGTCTCTCGCTGTAACTCTGCCCTTTAAACAAATAAATAAATAAAATCTCAAAAAATGTGCTCAAGTTTCCTCAGAATTATATACAAGGGTCCTGGCACCATAGTGTAGTGGCTAAATTCTTGCCTCATTGCCTTGCATTCTTTTGAGATCCCATTTGGGCACTAGTTTATATTCCAGCTGTTTCACTTCCCATCCAGCTCCCTGCTTATGGCCTGGCAAAGCAGTAGATAATGGCCCAAACTCTTGGGACCATGCACCACATGGGAAATCAGAAGAAGCTCCTGGCTCCTGGCTTCTACCTTCATATGGGATCAGCTCTGGCCATTGTGACTGCTTGGAGAGTTAACCTGCAGACAATCTTTCTTTGTGTATCTCCTTTTGTTTGTAAATCTGTCTTCCCATTAAGAAAATAATAATTTTTTTAAAGAAGGGAATTATATACCAGGAGCTGAAGTTGTAAACTACTTGTTTATTAACAGCAACAGCAAAAAGAAAACAAATATAAAGCAAGGAATTGGGAGAAATGAAATGTCTACTGTGATAAAAGAAAGAAGTGATAGAACCCTTGTTGCAGCTAATATTGAATCTCAGAGTTTGCCTGCTTGAAATAATGTATTTTACTTGTTACAAATTAAAAACACATTATCTTTTTTCTTCTCATGCTAGTATTTATCACAGCTGATTTTAACTCTTTTACCAGCACTCCATGGAGAGTAACTGCTACATAAGAAACTGGTGAAGATGGGAACAGTGAAATTGAGTGCAGAACCATAACCTGCCTCACAAAAAAATGGCAGCAGCATCGCCATGAGACACTTTCTTTTATTAAGATTTGTGTGTCTGTGTTTAAAGATTTATCTATCTCCTAGAAATGATACATAAAGCATTTCAAAATCAAATGGGTTCAATATTCACAACGTTAAGCAAAATATTAAACATTTTTATACAGTAAAACAAGGTCTTCTAAGCAAGTATGTTATGAGAGCCTCATTTAACCCAAAGATTTTACAAGGTAGTAGTCATGGCCAAAATATAATTAAGTGGCTTGCAGAACATAGATCTTACTAATGATATGATTAAGACAAAATGTCATTCTTTTTTGTACTGCAAAGTACATTATATCCACAGAACCATTTATTCAGATATGAAGACTCAGTATATTCCAGGATATGATACTAACACTTTTTGTTCTAATAAGAATATATTAATTTGGTTTGGGCCCAGATATATACACAACAAAGTTACATACAATCTCCTCTCGGTGTCCGTGTGATTATCTCTGAGACTGTAAAAGGCTTCAAAAATCTGTAAATATTCAAGTCACTTAAAAAAATGCTATAGTACTTGCATACATTCTATATACTTACTCCTATTTATTTCAAATCATCTCCACATTACTTAAAATACCAAATAAAATGGAAATTCACTGTAAATAGTTGTTCTAATTTTTAGTATAGGAAATAATGAAAGAATGTGTTAACTGTAGACACACATTTTAAAAACATGGTTAGCATATGAATGAATTAACAAATAGATGGATATACAGGGATTACTGTATATATAAGAATACACATAGCATAATCTTATTATTTTGTAAACAGGTAAATATTTGCAGTAAAAATGGAAAGTAAGGCAAGTCCTATTCTTTTCAATAAAATTGCTAGTTCAACGATTTTATTAAATAAATAAAATCAAAATACATATTCCATCAAGGAAAACTGAAGTAGCTGAAGTTATTTCATCTCTTTCCTGTTTAATGATAAAATGGTTCTAGAAAGGATGTAAGTGAATACATGGAAATTCTCTAAACAATTATGAGGAACCATAATTGGTGGCTTTAAAGCTGTGGAAAGGATCAGATTTGCACCACAGAGTTATGCCCATAAAGATGTAATCTAAAGAAGATTAGAATAATTATTATGAACATCATCACTTCTCAACCAAATATAATATAACTAAAAGAAGCCCCTTCTAACACTGAATACATCAACTTTTGTTGATGCAGAAATACAGGAAGGAGAGTACAGAGTAAGATCTTCCTTCTATTGATTCACACCCCAAGTAACCACAATGGCTAGAACTGAGCTGATGCAAAGCCAGGAGCCTGAAGCCTCTCCTAGATCTCACACCTGAGTGCAGGGTCCCAAGGCTTTTGGCAATGGCTTTCCCAGGCCACAGGCAGGGAGTTGGATGGGAAGCAGGGCCACTGGGATTAAAACTGGTGCCCATATGGGGTCCCAGCACGTTCAATGTGAGAACTTTAGCTGCTGAGCCTTGACACGGGCCCTAATGTCTCTTTTAATACCAGTTAACTGATTACAGTTAAGTCGACGAATCTAAAGTCACTGAAAAGGAAGCTGAACAAGCGAAAACATGTTCTATTAAGGGATGGATTCCAAAAGAAGCACATTCTAAACATTGTAGGTGGATTTAAATTTTCCAGAGATGTTAAAATTTGAAATGGAGACCATAATCAATCCTTAACAGAAAAGAGGGGCAAAGAAGCCAGTGTGTTAGCGAGCTGGAAAAATCTATTTGAATAAAGAGTCCTGGAGTGAAAATAAAGAGAAAGAGAACAATTGTATGGAACCAACCCAGCAATTGCAACCACCAGCTGATCGGGGTGATGGACTGTGCCGGGCCCTGTGCTTGCTAGAACATACAAGAATCTGGTCTGGGAATACCTCAAGGTTTCTTTGGAGATCTCCCCAATCGAACTGCTGGACTCAGAACTCTAGCCAAGAAAAGACGGAAGACAGAACAGGTCAATCATTCATCTCAGCTATATGTTGGCAGCGAAAAATGGGGCAAACGGAGACTTTATGATGGACCATATCAATCAGTGGACAACCTCATCGAGCGAAACTGGGAGCGATTCATAACTGGAGAACTATTAAAACCACTTGAGCAAATATCTCAGACCATGCCCCACATCCGGGACTTGGGGTGGGCGGGAAACCAGGTGGGGCTTCTTCCTCAATATCCCCCTTTACCTCAGATACATGATGGAAACAATATGGACATAATAGTATTACCCACTTCCCTATACCCCCTGAACCTTTTCTTTTTTTAACCGCAATTAACTATGTAAAGATTGTCAACAACAATACAATAAAAAAAAAAAGAGAACAATTGTATGGAGAGTAGGGAAAAAATGTGTCTCTCCAAATTCACTACAAAGCCATGAAACTAGAAAAACAAATGTCTTCTAGGTTCAAAACAGAGTAGTAATACATTCTTACGTCTACATATGCATTTTTTCATGATATGTCCAAAATGCAGTATTTTATGTATGTCAGACCAATATATAAGCCATGCTATGCAATTGATTACTTGATTACTTGAAATATGATAGTAAAAATAATAAAAATAACAGAATAGTGAACTATTAAAGGAAAAATAGATAAAAAAGATACAGAAAGAAGAAAAGTAAATAAAGCAAAAAAATAAACAAAAAACTTTGAGAAAAAATTCCAAATGTGCGACACCCTGATTCTTACTTCTACTCATATGAAAAGGAAATACGCCCCACCCACAAAAAATATTTTTCTCCTCCAAAAATAATACTATACACTACCTCATGATAACATTGACTCCTTGAAAATGGAGCCAAGTTTCAAAATGTACTTGCATTTGGACTTTGGAAAAGTTAGAAGTAACCAGCGTCGGTGTTTCTATGAAAATTTCTGAACTAAAACATACTTAAGGCAGGTAATATGTGAATAAGCTAATTGAGTGAGAATCCCTCAGGAAGAAAAAGTTACGGTTTTATTTTAATTTATTTTAATTTAATTTATTTTATTTTAATTTATTTTACAGTTTCATTTTAAATAATGAGCCTCACAGAAATATATCATAACCCCGCACAAAAGAAGTATACTTCAATCCCTATATTAAGATGACTGATAAAATCATATTTAGCCAAACAAAATAAATGCCTATTAGTTTGTGACATTTGCTCATAATTTAATAAATGCTAAACAGTTTTCTGATTCTAGAACTGATACTTTCAATGCATAGGAAACCGAGAAATAATTTTGGAAGCTATATTAATTAGAAATTTGAATTAATAAAAGCACATTTCTGGAAATCAACTATGAAACAAATGTGAACACTGAATTTAGATGAGTAAAAAGTTGTCTTAGAAAATAGAAACATAGTTTCCAAAATGGTGAATATACAATGTTTATGCTAATAATGTGTTAAAATCAATTTGTTTTATACTTATATTTTAGAAGATCAAACAAATATAAGCTTCTTTATATTTTTCACAGATGCTTTTGAACAGTTACTCATACATGTGATGTATCTGCAGATATCATTATTGAATAGATAAAAATTTAATAATTTAACCAAAGCGTTCTCTCAGAGATTGGAGGGAATGAGATTCTGTGTCCATTCTATTATAGCAGAAAGCACACTGAGTGAAAAAACGAAGGGGTCCCATCAATGCAGGAGACACAGTGACATCATTCACAAATGAAACAAATAGGAGGTCAAAGGTATACCAAGAAAATGGATTATAATGGACTTAGATATTTCAGGTAAAAAAAATACTGTTTGCATTCAGTCAAAATGTTACTGAAGAGCAGGATTAATAGAAAAGGAACTTTTTATTCTTTTTTTATTTGTGAAACTCATTTAAAATGAAAGCAAAGCAGAGAAACAAAAGAAGAGCCCGAATGCTAGATAGCCTGAAGCAAACAAATCTCTGAACATGAAAGAGAAAATTCTTAGCTCTCCGGCTCACCAAAACTGAACTTTGTATCAGTTCTGATGATACAGAAGAGGAAACGTTCATTGTACTGACAGCTGAAACATCCTGATTCACAATGGACACTGGAATATTTAAATATGAGAAGTTAACAATTACTGTTAGATTAAGGGTAATGAAAACCCAAAGATTCTGTTTATTTTCACTATGTGTCTAGTTTAAGTAGCTGCTTCTGATAGTGTTTTATTAGTTAATACTTGGATCGGAAAAATCTTACATGCAGAGAGGAAACATACAAACATCATCATTGAGCCAAAAACACTATGTTGATATTCCTGATGCTAGATATCATTAGGAGAAAGACCAAATTTTGTGTGAGTTGGCCTCATTTTCCAAAATTCTGAGTTTATAATTTTCTTCAGCTAGATAGCAGAACCTGAGATGTCTTACATGTTCAAAATGTTCTAATATCAAGTAGATTTAGCATACCCAGTGTCTTCTATGAAGTCCTCTGACTCTTCTGTATATTTAACTGATATAAAGAATGATTTAAACTAATGCAAAGCAATTGTCACATTCCATTCCCTAAAAGACCAGAGCTGCTCTTTCCTTGCACTGGGGAAGTCATTTCTATGAATCTCAGAACACTACAGTACTCTCAAGAAAAACAAAACATGGATGCAAGTACTTAAGTGGAACAATGGAGATTTTAGAAATTATAAAATATAGATAGATGTTAGAACATTTTTCAATTAATTGAAAACACGCAATTTTTAAAAAGATTTATTTAATTCTATTGGAAAGGCAGATTAACAGAGAAAAGGACAGAGAGATACTTCTTGTGTTTTCTGGTTCAATTCATAAGTGGCTGCAATGGACGTAGATGAGCCAATCTGAAGCCAGGAGCCAGGAGTATCTCTGGGGTCTCTCATGCAGGTCCCATGGTTTTGGGCCAACAGCCACTTCTTTCTCATGCCACAAGCAGGGCACTAGATGGGGAGTGGAGCAGCCAGGACAAGAACCAGTGCCCATATGGGATCCTGCATGTGAAAGGCAAGGATTTTGTCACTGAGCCATTATGCCAGGACCCTGCAATGTCTTTCTCACCCTCTAAATTTCTGCATAGTTTACATTAGGAAGTTCTCATTTATAACAGACATCAAGCAATCTATGATTTCAACTGAAAAAGATTGACCATTTTTCAAAGTACTTTCAGAATTGAGCTGTACCACATAATTCCATTTGAAATATGTGTATCATAAATCAGAATGAAATGCAATTAAGTGTTAGCATTGGATAGAATTAAATTTGTCATAACTTTACTGTAAGAATGCTTCACTGAAAGAAATGGTTAAGGTTGAGGAGATTGATTGTAACACCCTATTTGAATATTATATAGTAAAATACAAACACGTACCAAAATATCGCATTAGTACACAAATATGTATAATGTTTGTGTGTCCATTTAATTTTTTTTAAAAATCCTGTTTATTTTACTTGACACAAAGATTCCAGTGGGGCTTTTCAACTGAAAACAACATCCCTAATGCCGTTTCTCACCTTGCTTCAAGAATCGATGCTTAGGACAAGCTATAAAGTAAATATCAGACTCCTCAAACTGATTCTAATAGAGCAGCAAGATGGAGTTTAATTTTTTCTCAACTCAAAATCTCAAATCAAAGGAATTTATAATTCTATATTTGATGCTGAAATAACAAATGCCAGTGAAAATCATGTTATTTCTTCAACGTTAATTTTCATTACTCTGATATGAATGGGATTTGGTTACAAAATACTTTGAAATTGTTAATTAATGTGAAAATGAAGAGAAACATAAGATCAACCCATACATAGATCATTCTAAGATTTTAGTAAAGCTTCTTTTTTTTTTATGAATTATTTTGCATTATGTGACAGTTTCATAGGCTCTAGGAATCCCCCCACCCCTCCACACGCCCCTCCCCCCTGGTGGATTCCTCCACCTTGATGCAGTATTACAGTTCAAATTCAATCAAGATTCTTTCCTTGCAAATGTATACCAAACATAGAGTCCAGCTACTTATTGTCCAGATGGGTTGAACAGTTTCTTGGGGAGACCATTTCTGGTCCGAAGTTAGAGCTGGTAGAATATCACCCCAGTCAATTAAGAGTCCCAATATAACATCAACAGCAATTTGCAACATTATGAAATTGACATGGTTTTGAGTAACCAGTAGGTTAAAAATAAATAAATAAATAAATAAATAAATAAATAAATAAATAAAGCAAGTTCTTAACCACAACCTCTGATTAGCTCATTGACATTTCAATTTTAGTTTATATACAGGACCAGCTGCTATATACCTTAAAATGGCTATAAGGTACCATTCAGCTGTCTCGTGTCTATTTCATTTTAGTATTTAGCCATTTGTTGTGTTGAAGTATAATTTTGCTGATCTTGGCAGATTTTAGGATAATCTAGACTGGCTTGTAACACTAACAAGACATTTGTTGACAATTAAGGTGCAGAACATTTTTTTGGGGGGGGTGTGCAGGAAAATCCTCAACACCATGGTGAGGAGTGACTAATCTTTGTGTCCCACCCAGCGAGGCATGAGCCAATCCACGCCAGCTCTTTCCTGTCAGATTCCAAGCTCTACTTCTTGTTGTTTGTCTATTTATTTTAGGTTGTTTTAGTTTATACGATTATTTGTTTGCTATGAGGGGTTTTCGGAGCGATCCTGATGGTCATTGCGAGGGAGAGTGGGGGTCCAGAGGTGGAGCCAGGCTCGGACCAGAGAAAGATCTCCTCCCTTGTCCCGAAGGATGTTTATTGTTCTTCTGTTTCTGCGGACCGCTCAGGGCTTCTGGTTGTCTTTCCGATGACATTGGTTTCTGCACGGTAGTGTTTGGACTTCTTCCATCCCCTGCGGAAGCTCCGGTTGGGGGTGAGTGACCTCAGAGTACTCAGCCTCCGAGGGCATCCAATTCCCTGTGACCTCCTTGGCAGTTGGGATATAGTCCTTGTTGCTCGTATTAATAGTTTGTGGTGAAGGTCTGGGAGTCTTCATGGTTGGGATCCAAGCTTCCTCCTTACCATCTGATCCACTCTGGAGTGCTCCCCTGCTCCACGCACATGACCTCCTGTTAAGAGGTTGTCAGGATCGCACCCGATTGCCCCCTCATGCATTGGTATAGTAGTTTTATTGTTGTTTAGTGCCGCTTTGAGTTTGTTGTCTATGAATTACCAGATTTGATCTTGATAGGCTATATTGTACTTTTTCCTCACTCTTTTTATGGTCCTGAAAGACTTCCCTGCACTTCCTCCCCATTACGGATTAACATAGCGTATTGAGGGTATAGTAGGTTTTACAGTTTTTCGATGTAGATCTTAAGTATTCTGACATTAATTGTTGGTTTATAGATTATATCGCATTATCTTATTGCATTGGATACAGGTTGTTAGAGATTGCACTAATATTACAATATACAGGTACTATCTTTCAAGTTGTCATCTTTTCATCTCAGATTAAGGCAAACATGTGATATTTAACCTTGTGGGATTGGTTATTTCTCTTAGCATGATGGATTCCAGTTGGGCCCATTTGACCACAAAGAACTGCATTTCGTTTTTTTTTTTTTTTTAATAGCTGAGTAGTATTCCATGGAGTAGATGAACCATAGCTTTCTTATCCAGTCTTCTATTGATGGGCATTTTGGTTGCTTCCAGGTTTTTGTGATTGTAGATTGTGCTGCTGTGAACATAGGCGTGCATGTTGGTTTCTTGTGTAGGAGATGTTTTGGATATATCCCTAGGAGTGCTATTGCTGGATCATATGGTATGTTGATTTTCAGTTGTTTGAGTATTCGCCAAACTGATTCCCATAGAGGCTGTACAAGTCTGCAGTCCCACCAGCAGTGGAGAAGGGTTCCCTTTTCCCCACATCCTCACCAGCAAGTGTTGGTGGTATTGTGTATGTGTGCCATCCTTACTGGAGTTAGGTGGTACCTCATTGTTTTCTTCATTTGGATTTCCCTTATTGCCAAGGAACTTGAGCATGTTTTCATATGCTTGTTTGCCATTTGGGTTTGTTCTTTTGTGGAATGTCTGCCCATTTTCCGTGCCCATTTCTTGAGCAGTTTGTTTGTTCTGGTGTTTTGGTTTCTCTAGAGATCTTTGTATATTCTGGAGATCAGCCCTCTGTCTCCTATGTAGTGTGCAAAGATCTCCCATTCTGTAGGTTGATTTTTTACTTTGTTGATTGTTTCCCTAGCTGTACGGAAGCTTCTTAGTTTCATGAGGTCCCAATTGTTTATTTTGGTCTCGATTTCTAGTGCTTTTGGAGTCCTTTTTAGGAAGTGAGGGCCTACTCTTAAGTGTTCCAGTGTGTTTCCAACATTTTCTTCCAAAAGTTTGAAGGTTTCTGGATGTAGGTTTAGGTCTTTTATCCATTTAGATTCGATCTTAGTGTATGGTGAGAGATGTGGGTCTTTTTGTTTCTGCAGGCTATCAACCAGTTGTCCCAACAGCATTTATTGAACAGACCTTTCCATTTGCTTGGATTGTTGTCTGTCTTTTTGTCAAAGATTAATTGACTGTATCTGTGTGGGTTTCCATCTGTTGTTTCTGTTCTGTTCCACTGATCTTCCTCTCTATCTTTGTGCCAGTACCAGGATGTTTTGATAACCACTGCCCTATAGTATGTCCATAGATCCGGTACTGTGATTCCCCCTGTTAAGTGCCTGTTCTTCAGAGTGGTTCTGGCTATTCGTGGTTTTTTGTGTTTCCAGATGAATCTGTGTATCATTTTTTCCAGTTCGATGAAGAATGCTGTGGGTAATTTGATTGGGATTGCATTGAATGTATATATTGCTTTGGGTAGTATAGACATTTTGATGATATTAATTTTGCCTATCCAGGAGCATGGGATGTTGTTCCATCTTTTGAGGTCTTGTTCTATTTGTTTTTTGAGTGTTTTGTAATTTTCTTCATAAAGGTCTTCTATGCTTTTGGTTAAATTTTTTCCCAGATACTTCATGCTTTTCTCTGTTATTTTGAATGGCAGCTTGTTGGTTAGATCTTCTTCCATCTTGTGGCCATTTGCATACACTATGGCTGTTGATTTTTGTTCATTAATTTTGTATCCTGCCACTCTGCCAAATTCTCGTATGAGTTCTAGGAGTCTTTGTATTGAGTTTTTTGGTTCTCCTATGTAGAGAATCATGTTGTCTGCGAATAGTGAAAGCTTGACTTCTTCATTTCCAATTTGGATTCCTTTGATTTTTTTGTCTTGCCTTATGGCTTCTGCAAGTACCTCTAGGACTATATTGAATAGCAGTGGTGATAGTGGGCAGCCTTGTCTTGTTCCAGATCTCAGTGGGAAGGGATCCAGTTTTTCTCCATTTAGTATGATGCTGGCATTGGGTTTTTCATATATTGCTTTGATTATATTGTGGATTGTTCCTTCTATCCCCATCCTGGTTCCTGGTTAGGTTTTTAACATGAAGTGGTGTTGAATTTTGTCGAAGGCTTTTTCTGCATCTATTGATACTATTATATGGTTTTTGTTTTTCAGTTTTTGGATGTGATGTATCACATTTATGGATTTCCTTATGTTGAACCATCCCTGCATTCCCTAGATGAAGCCTACTTGGTCTGGATGGATCATCTGTCTGATGTTTTCTTGTGTTCTATTGGCTAGGATTTTGTTGAAAATCTTAGCATCAATGTTCATCAGGGAGATCGGTCTGTAGTTTTCCTTCTCTGTTAATTCTCTATTCGGTTTGGGGATTAAGGTGATATTGGCCTCACAGAATGAGTTTGGAAGAGTTGCTTCCTTTCTATTGTTTTGAAGAGCTTGTAAAGGATTGGGGTTAGCTCTGGTTGGAATGTTTTGTAGAATTCTGCGGTAAAACCATCTGGGCCTGGGCTTTTCTTTTTTGGGAGCTCTTTAATCACTGATTCTATTTCTGATTCAGTAATGGATTTATTCAGGTCTTTTGTTGCTTCTGGGGTGAGTTTTGGTAAGTGGTGGGAGTCTAGGAATCTTTCCATTTCCAAGTGGTTATCGGATTTGTTGGCGTATAGTTCTTTGTAATAATTTCTAATTATTTCCTTAATGGTAGTAGTGTCTGTTGTTATGTTGCCTTTTTCATCTTTGATGCTGCTAATTCTTGCTTTGTCTTGTTTTTTCTTTGTCAATTGAGCCAGTGGGGTGTCTATTTTGTTTATCCTCTCAAAGAACCAGCTTTTTGATTCATTTATTTTCTGAATTTTTTTTTTAATTTCTTTCTGATTTAGTTCTTATCTTGTTTTGATAATTTCTTGTTTCCTCTTGTTTGTGGGGTCCTTCTGCTGCTGCTTTTCCAGTTCCTGGAGGTGTGTGCTTAATTCCTGCATTTGTTGCCTTTCTTGGGCTTTGACATGCGCGCTAATTGCAATAAACTTACCACGTAAACTGCTCTGGCAGTGTCCCATAAGTTTTGGACTTTTGTATCTGGGTTTTCGTTGGTTTCCATAAATTTTTTGATCTTGTCTTTAATTTCTTCTCTGACCCATTGTTTGTTTAATAGCATATTGTTCAGCCTCCAGGAGTTTACGTGTTTCCTGGGACATTTTGAGTTGTTGATTTCCAGTTTCACTCCATGATGGTCTGAGAAGGTACATGGTATGATTCTGATATTTTTGTAGTTAGTTAAACTTGCTTTGTGTCCTATTATGTGGTCTATCCTGGAGAAGGTGCCATGCACCACTGAGAAGAAGGTGTAGTCTGTGGCCTTAGGATGAAATATTCTATAGATGTTTACTTGGTCCAGTTGTTCTATTGTTTGTGTGAGTTCTGTGGCTTCTCTGAGCTTTTGCTGTGTTGATCTATCTATTGGTGTTAGTGGGGTATTCAGATCTGCCAGAATTATCGTATGTTCATCTATGTCTCCCTTTAAGCCCAAAAGTAGTTGTTTCACATAGCTGGGTGCATCCGGGCTAGGAGCATAAATGTTAAGAATGGCGATTGGTTCTTGTTGGATCCTCCCTTTCAAGAAAATGTACCGCCCTTCCCTGTCCTTTTTGACGTTCATTACTTTTAAGTCCATATCATCTGAGAATAGGACTGCCACACCAGCCTTTTTTTCTTGTCCATTGGCATGCAATATTTGTTTCCACCCTTTCACTTTTAGTTTCTTGGAGTTTCTTCTGGTTATATGTGTTTCTTGCAAGCAGCATATAGTTGGGTCCTGATTTTTAACCCAGTCTGCTAATCGGTGCCTTTTGAGTGATGAATTTAAGCCATTTGTGTTGAGGGTTAATATTGAGAAATTATAATTTTGTCGTGCCATATGCCTGTGTTTTTGAGGTTGTTGGTAATTGATTGTCGTTTCTGTGGATGGACTTTACTTTATTGAGATCTCCCAGATTGCCATCCTTGCTTATGGCTTGCTTCCTTTTTCTCTGGGAGTAGCGCATTTCTGAGGAGATTTGGTAGAGTTGGTTTTGTGTTGGCATATTCTTCTAATTTCTCTTTGCTGTGGAAGTATCTAGTTTCATTCTCGAATACAAATGAAATCTTTGCTGGGTAGAGTATTCTTGGTTGACAGTTGTTCTCTTTCAGTACTTGAAAGATTTTGTTCCACTCCCTTCTTGCCTGGAGCGTCTGTTCTGAGAAGTCGGCAGTGATTCTGATGGTCCTGCCCCTTAATGTAAGCTTATCTTTGGTTCGGGCTAACCTTAGGATTCTTTCTTTGTATTCATTGGAGGGTAACTTGATTACCACGTGTCTTGGGGAGGATCATTTTGGGTCAACTCTGTGGGGAGTCCTCTGGCCTTCCTGAATTTGGATTGGGTTCATGTTCCAGGTATTTTGGAAGTTCTCCTGCATTATTTCCTCAAGTACTGGTTGTATGCCTGTCTCTCTTTCCACTCCTTCTGGGAGCCCCATAATTCTGATATTTGACTTCTTGATGTTGTCGTTCATCTCCTGGATCATCTTGGTCGCCTTGTGTAGTTGTAACTCTAGTTGGTTAACAATCTGCCTGCTTTCATTCTGGGAATCTTCCAAGTCAGATATCCTGTCTTCTGCTGCTGTAATTCTGTTGGCTAAGCTCTCAACTTTGTGCTTCAAGTCTAGGATCTTGTTTTTGAGTAATTTTGTTTCTGTGATTATGTGGTTTTTGAAATCTTTGAGCTCATCCCATCGTTTTTCCTTGTCTCTGAAGAGTTTTATAATTATTTTTCTGAACTCCTTATCAGAGACGTCTTCAATTTCTTCATCTGTAATCTCTGCGATTGACCAGGCTTTGTGGTGGCTTTTTGGGGTGGCGCTAGATGTTTCTACTCCACTAATTCTCTTATTTCGTCCCATATTTGTGGCCCAAGGTGTTGCTGGATTCTCACCCTTGACCTCTGTTGCCACCTAGTGGGTGGCCTGAGGTCTTGCTGGCCTAGGTTTTTGTTTTCCTTCTGGACCAGGGAGTTTTTTTTTGTTTGTTTCCCTTCTTGGTTTCAGGTTTCAGTGCCTCAGGTTTCAGTGCCTAGGCACCCGGGTCTCGTCTCTTGGGTTTTTGTTGTTGTTGTTTTGTTTGGCTTGGTTTGGTTTGGTTTGTTTTGCTTTGTTTTTTTGTCTGAGGCACAAGATCTGGCGGACCCCGCTCCACTGCCTCTTTCCCCTGGACTGGGTTGACCCAGAATTTAGATTAGCTGTGATCCTGGAGATTTCACCCTCTCTGCTGCAGGTGCCGGCTACTGCACTTCATGGTCCTAAAGCCCTCCTGGTACCGTGGCGTTTCGTTATGTGGAAGTGTGTGTTAGGTAGCCGTCCCTGTCTTTGCCTGGGTCCCGCCAAGGTTATTAATATCACCACCAGTGCTAGAGGGTTCAGCACTCCTGCAGTTTCTAGCCGCCACTGGAGGGGCTTTGTGCAACGATTTCCTAAAGTTACCTGTATATCCTCCAGTTAAAATTTCCGCTGACTTTTCCCCTGCTGGGTTCTCAACTCACCCTTTTCGAACCGACAAGCTGAGCCGCCCGAGCCACCGAGCGCTGCCTTGGTTTTTTTGTTGATGTTGTTTTTGGTTGATTCTCCAGATTGCGTGGATCTTGTTGATTCCGCAGTGTCCTGGGAGGTTCACACACCTGCTTATACTATTTTTAACTATACTTGCTCCTTCTTCTGGCACTTTTTGGCCCTCTCTCTCTCTGCCTTCCCCCTTACATCAACCCTCCATGGTCGGCAATTTTTCCCCCTCTAGTAAAGCTTCTTAAGGATATAGAATCGCATATCATTTTTAGAACACATTGACAATTTACGTTTGGCCATACATTCATGGGAAGAATAAACTTCATAATGTTGACCATAAAAAAAGGTGTTGCTGTTGCATACTGATAGATATTTGCAAAATCTTGATATGTTTTTGCAAAAAAACTATTTTAAATAAATACATTCAAAATAAGTTCAATGCTATGCATATGTTTGCTAGAAATGAACCTAAAGCAAAAGCAATTTAAATTAAATTAAAATGTAAAGCAATGGATGACCCTGAGAGTAAGTAAGGATTAAAAAGCAAACACTATATATAGCAATTAACTATTATAACATTATCTTTATTCAACAGGATCAGGACTTTGAAACAAAATTCAAACACCAATATAGTTAAAATTTAAAGGCATAACTGGCATTCTGAATTTAGTCTTACATGTATAATTTACCAGCATTGTATCATATGCATGGGAAACTGATGAAAACCGACAGGGTAGTTTCATATTGTTAGAATAATCATGTTTTGATATCCTCTTTCATGTTGCTTTCCTCGAATTTAGGAAAACAGTGTACTGAATTAACTAAGCCAAGCTAGGTGGGTTTATTGACTGTGTGTCAAAATAGAAAATAAAGAAGAAATTGGTTTTGAACGTCAAATGGTTTTTCACTTCTCTACTTGGAGACTCATGCCTCTATTCTTTCTCTGTATTTCATGTCTGCTTGCTCTTTCAGCCCCCTTGGAGTATAGCCACACACAGCAGCCTGCAGTGTGAATATGCCTGCTATATTCCTGTTTGATCTTCTTCTCTTGATCTGTCAGTTTCTTTGGGGACTGCATATTTGTAAAATAATTTTTACTCTTCAAAACTTTATACATATTTTTAAATAAGCAGATCTCAGAATGATTGTTCCCCCACCCCCACTGGTTAATCACAAATAAATAGCATACACACTCTTGCTTGTGTAGCTAATATTCCAAGGACAAAAATATTTGCTTACCTGCAACCAATTACATGCAAAATACTCAAATTATAGGCTAGAAAAATCTTTTATGACTCTACTTCAAATTTAACAATAGACAGGTTCTAGAAAACTAACTCAAAAATACATTTGTAAGCATAAACATGAAGGATACATTTTGAGCATTCAGTTAAAACCAAAAGCAAATTCAATGTTGGTTTAACAGATTGTTCTAGTAAAGTGTAAAAATCTTAATATTTTTATGCTGCCTAATTATTGTACAGAAGTAATCTCACACAGACAAAAATATATGCCTATACCTTATTTAGATCTTTATTTACTAAAAAAACAATTTTCCATATATCACAAATGTACAATATCTGGCACTTGTCATATGAGGAAAATACAGTTTATCTCCATGACTCATCCAACCTTGGGCATGAAATAATTTTCAAGAAATGGAGTATCTTTTATGTCATAAGAGCTTAAACTCATTCACCTCAATGTTTTTTTACTAAGTTACAATGGCAATATTGTCAGCAACAGAAATTCATTTTAAAAATGTGTACTCATAAGATTGTTAATAATGTTAGCTTTGAGAAATTATATTGAGAAAGACAAATCTATTTTAAGGTTAAAATAAAGTGAAGAATTCTATAACCTAGACCAGAATAATCCATCTTAACCAAGTCTAGAAAAGGTCAGATAAGAGAGAATTTAAGTAAACTGTGCACTTTGATGAGACATTGTTAAGGTCAACCTCAAGTTAATATTTCTGTTCTAGAGTAGTAATGGAAATAAAGGGCAGAGATGTCTATGAAAGATAAAAATATTTCTATCCTAAGTCAAAAAACAATTTATTTTTATTCTCAGTGATATTCACCATTGCAAATTTAAGCCTATTCTCACAGACTCATGGGTTATTAAAATTATTTCAAAACAGGGTTATCTGTAACAGATTTGCAAATACTTCTTAAAAGATATGATTCAACTGCAAACTAGTACACTGCAGAAAAGCCTTGAAAGTTACTGAGAATCAAGCTGAAGTGTGTAAAAATAATAGAACATGGATGCAAGTAGAGATTTTAGATGTCATTAGCACAGAATGTATAATCTAAAGTGATGGCATGTCATGAAAGCCAATGGTAGTTTGTTTGTAGCAATGATAAAGGTATCTGAGGGTAAATTGAATGAAATACTCTGACTTTCGCAAAAAGATGAATACAGAAAACTATTTCTCATGGCATTTGGCATTCGGAGAGGTTGGAAAACAATTCTACAGCATTGTTAGGCCAAAAACCATTGATCTTTATTACTTTGAAACAACTATTAAAACAACTCTATTTCCCCACACAGTTTACATGCCCTGAACCCCATATCCACATGCACACATACACATTTTATATGAAACTTCATATCAATTGATAAAAATTAATTAATTTTGGTTCTGGAGATTGTGTGACATTTATTGGAAATAATTAGTCTTACTTGAATTTTTTCCTGTACCATATTATTACATGAGTAAAACATCTTTCAATCATACATTTATAATATTATTTTGTTGTGAGATGATGGATTCTATCCCCAAAATGAGTTTGAGCCAAACTCTCAGAAGTTGGGGAGTTTTTATTCACTGGCCAGCTGACTGTCCCATTCCACTACAAGTGGAAGAGGGGAACTGCCCTGAATCATGTTGTCATGAGTTTTTGAGCTCACACTGGCATGAAAATCAACCAAGCTAACAAGCTAACACTGGCACTGGCACAAAAGTGTTCAATTAACTAGGCTAACATTGCCGTAATGTGACTAAGGAGGAAATGTCAGATACCCTAGTCCTCTCAAGGTTGGGCACTGTTTCCTGCCATATTGCTCTTTGAGTCTTAGCAGATACATGGCAACTCCCAAGCTCTGAATTAGTCATCTGGCTGATAAAGGTGATGATAAATATATGAAAAATAACCTGTCTTTTGGCCTGGGCTTTTGGCCTGGGCTCTCAGAAAACTTTGTAGCTGAGTGCTAATTTGGAGATAAGGGAAAGGTCTACCACCTGCAACCCAACTACCTGGCACCATTCAGAGATATAATAAGACTATTAATTATATTACTGTCTTTGTAATAGCTCTCGTTTTCCAAGAAGCTAATTACTTTGAGGCCTATGACTTTTGGGCCAAGCACAGTGGCTCAATAACTAGATTCTCACACTGCAAGGACTGGGATCCCATACAAGTGCCAGTTCATATTCTGGTTGCTCCAATTCTCATCTAGCACCCTGCTTATGCCTGGGAAAGCAAAGAAGGGTGGCCCAAAGGCTTTGGATAGTACACCCTGCAGGAGACCCAGATGAACCTCCTGCCTCCAGGTTTTGGATCAGCTCAGCTGCAGCCGATGTGGTCATTGGCAAATGAGACAGTAAAGACACGATATATGTTTCTTTCTGTATCTCTTGCATTCAGCAAATCTAACCTGCCTTTCCAATAAATAAATAGATAACTCTTAAAACACACGTACAAACACACAAATGTACCAACAAAACAAACAAAACAAAAACAAAAACACTTGGGTGTTATGGCAGATTCTGCAAGTTTTACTGGAGGCCAATGTCTTGGCCATCCTGATGGAAAAGTAAAGGTCCTAAACTTTCACATCATTTTGTGTGACATAGACTCTGGAAAATTTATTGGAGACCAATTAGTATAAGTATCATGCACTCCAAACTTACCAGCAGGAAAGTGCCCATATGGACCAGGAACTACACACTGCCTAACAGAGTTGAAGCAAGTAAACAAGTAAGAAAACAAGCATGGTCTACAGAGGCCTTTTTTTTTTTTTTTCAGTAAGTCAAGTTTTTAAGAAGACAATATATGTCCTTCTAATACTCTGGTTCAGTGTATGTCTCCCTGACTGAGCATTTATTTTTCTGCTTGCCTTGAGACTCATGTATACTTAGAGGGTCTGATTAAATGTATCCCGTTAAGAATTGTCTGGCTGTCACATTGTGCTAATGACTGTTCCTTTATATTTAGTTACTACTTCTCTTTAACTCAACCTTTATAGCCAAGTGTTTCACTCACCAGTTAAAATAAAAACACAATGTTATTTAAAACAGTTGGAGTACTAGTTCATATGATATTACGATATTATTATGATATTATTACATAGAGGTAATTCCCACAACCTGGTTCTTTACTGTGAGCCAAAAACACCAGACGCAACGAGGTATTTTAGGAGGTTTATCCCAGCAGGGCAGGAACAGGAAGAGGTAATGGAGATTAGCAGGGTCAGGGGGAAGGGGAAGAAGGGAAAAAAAGAGAGAAAATGGAGGCACCTGGGGCCCATTTATGCAGGTAGGCCCACAAGGTGTGGGGGCAGGATTGGAACGGATTGAGGGCAGGCCCCAGGGGATTGGTTCCTGCAAGTGAATGCCTAGGGATAACTGGTGAGTGGGTGGGGTTGGGAGATTGGGGTGGGAGTCTCAGGTGAAAAGCTGGGTTACATCTGATTGGTGGATGGCTAGACTGGCGCAAATTTCATGATCTATAAGGAAGAAGGAATGGTGCCAGGCAGGGTATCAGTCTCTGTGATGACCATCAAATCAATCCTCACATTCCTCCCTTTTGCTGTGTATAAAAGGGGCGCAATTGGGCCCGGCGGCATGGCCTAGCGGCTAAAGTCCTCGCCTTGAAAGCCCCGGGATCCCATATGGGTGCCGGTTCTAGTCCCGGCAGCTCCACTTCCCATCCAGCTCCCTGCTTGTGGCCTGGGAAAGCAGTCGAGGACGGCCCAAAGCCTTGGGACACTGCACCCGCGTGGGGGACCCGGAAGAGGTTCCTGGTTCCCAGCATCGGATTGGCGCGTACCGGCCCGTTGCGGCTCACATGGGGAGTGAAACATCAGATGGAAGATCTTCCTCTCTGTCTCTCCTCTCTGTATATCCGGCTTTCCAATAATAATAAAAATCTTTAAAAAAAAAAAGGGGGCGCAATTTTCTTCTATAGCTTCTTTGAGCTTGAGTTTAGGCATTGCATTTTCTAATCAGTGGTCTCCTGGTGCTCGGGGGAGGAATGGGAGACTGGAGAGGCTCATAACCCTGCAAAAGAAACTTGTTAGCAGTGTTGTTAATGATCTTTTCCATTTGAGCGAGAATAAATTTTTGGAGAAAATTGATGAAGCAAGGGGCCATGGAGAGTCCTACAACAATCAGAGGGGTGAGAAGATGGGCAAGCACAGAAACAGTAACATTGGCGATGGAAAACTGGGCACAAAAGGACTTGAAGAAAGAAGTATACGCAGGGCCATTGTCAGTTTTTTGTAGGCAAAGTTGACCCATGGTGGCAAAAACTGCTAGATGATGATTAATAACATGACGAACTTTTCCACCTGATTGAAGGGTAGCGAAAATAAACCCAGAACTAGTATCTATAGAAACGTGAATGAACTTCAAAGTACCAAAAGGTGAGTGTCGGGTGACATCCACTTGCCAAATGAGATTGGGATGTATACCCCTGGGATTAACTCCATAGCTTGGTGTTGGAAATAAAGCAGAACAATTGGAACACCGAATAACAATAGCACAAGCCTGTTCAAGTAAACTTGTTCAAGTAAGATTAAAATGGTCCTGTAGTGCTTTTGCATTATGATGACAAAGCTTGTGAAACTCAATGACTTGATCAAATGGGGAATTGAGTACTGGTAGAACAGTGCCAGTGGCTAAGTCAGCACACTAGTTACCATAGGCTAAAGGACCGGGTAAAGAGGCATGAGTACGAATATGTGTAATGAATATGGGATCCTGATGTTGCCATACTAATTGTGGGGGTTTTTTTGATTATTGAATTTACTTTTTTCTTTCCATATTGTTTCCTTCATGTTTACAGGGGGATATTAAGGAAGAAGCCCCACCCAGTTTCCCACCCACCCCAGGTCCCAGATATGGGGCATGCTCTGGGATACTTGATCAAGTGGTTTTGATAGTTCAACAGTTATGAATCGCTGCCAGTCTCGCACGATGATGTCTTTGAAGAATCCACTAATTGACATAGTCCATCATAGAGTCTCCTTTTGCCCAGTATTTTGCTGCCAACGTATAGCTGAGATGGTTGATTGACCTGTCTTCTGTCCTTTCTTGGTTAGGGTTCTGAGTCCAGCATTTCGATTGGGGAGCTCTCCAAAGAAACTTTGTCTGAGGTGTTCTCAGACCAGATTCTTACATGTACTAGCAAGCTGCCATAAAAAACTGTTGCAGTTTAAGAGGGAAAAGGGTGTGGCAATGGGTACTAAAGCTGCAGCGGTCTCTAATGGAGGTCAAGACTGGGCTACACAAACACTATCTGTATAAATGTTTAAAGGGACAGAATTAAATTTGTGAAGAACTAATATCACACCATATAATTCTACTAACTGAGCCGACAAATAAGGAGTAGGATAAGAGAAAACCTGATCGACTATTGCATAGGCGGCGCGACCATTGGAAGACCCATTTGTAAAAACTGTTCCAAGGACTAACTTGTTACATAAATGATACATTATCACTTAATTGCCTAAATGTAATTTTAAAAACATAAATTCAATATGCGATAGGAAAATATGCTAAAACACACACACATAACAATCATAAAATATACACAAATCTTTGATTATATATTCTTACTTAAAAGTACGTTCTATAAAAGGTTGGTATAATAGGAACTGTTTACTTATACATTGTAAGATTTATTATACATAAAAAAACAGAATTCCAAAATACCTTTTCCACTTTAGTAACTAAATTTCTGAGATTAAAAACATAGTTCAAACATTTCTACATTCAAAAATTTTAGGTTCCTACTTATTGAAATGAAATCATGTTAATTCTGTGGAAAATTACTTACTTTAAAATCTAATTTTTGTTTTTGTAAAAGCTTTTTAAAAGCAAATAGCAAAACTAGCTAGTATTAGCTTACATGAGCAAGGAAATAATGTTTACACTGTACTTTGTTCTATACTGGTACCATTATGTTTTAATAATTTCAGATGCTTAGAAATTTCTGAAGCCATTATCGACTCACCTTATTTGCCTTGCACCCCAAATGCTTCAGTCGAAGTCTTCACCATGAGGTTTCTCAGTAGCTCCACTGTATCAGGTTCCCCATACAGGTCACTGATTATCCCAACCTGCAGGACAGGACACTCAAACCCTGAGGGTGGACTGGGAATGCCGGGCTGGTAGCCCAAGAAACACACGGACACAGGTACTTGGTGAAAGAGAGTGCCAATGCCCTTTATTTTACTCCTCATATATATACCTTCTTCTCAAGGGGAGGAGGGAAAGAGAAGGGGCTTCCTGGAACTAATTATCTTCATTGAAACAGGGGAGGAACTAATTATCTTCATTGAAACAGGGGAGGAACTAATTATCTTCATTGAAACAGGGAAGGAACTAATTATCTCCATTGAAATTGGGAGGGAACTATTTATCAGAGCCCCTCCCAATCCCAGATTTTGTGCATACCAGTGGGTCCGTGAGCCAGCACTGCTCATTTCACTTCCTCTCCTAGTAAGATTAGTGGATTTTCCCAACTGGCCTTCAAACCATTCTGGTTCTTGCTGTTGGATGTTTCAGCCCAGCCACAGCTCGTCCATATCCACATATAGGGCTCAGTGGGGTTAAGACCTAGCCTAGTTCGTCCCACATCTAACCTGGTCCTCCAGAGCACCAGAAAGTGTTGCGGTCTGGCCTGGCCCTGTGCATCTTGTCCCAGTCCACACTTGTGCCAAGGGAGACAACTGTATCCTGACCAGACGCTGCCCCTTTCCAGCTCGTGTGCCCCTTGGTGGGAACCTCCACCCAGCTACAGTGTTCCCTTAGTCCCTCAACCGCAGCCTGTTCCCAGCCAGTGATCTGCATGCCTGTGGTTGCTCTGACTCAGCTTGGCATAGCCCTTCACCTGTCACAACCTTAGCCTTAGACACTGTGGATCAGCGTCCGTGGCTCACGCAGACCAGTTAGTATAAAAACTTAGCTGGGCATGTCCTGTGCTCCACCCTGGTTACCAATTTATTTGTGGGCTAAGGTGTGCTCCGTATTGCCTGGCACACCCATTCCATTGCCTTTTAGTACACTGACCAGCTGTTGATGCACCTTTGCCCAGCCTTTCTGACCCCCAGTTCACCAGTGGGAGATATAACTCGCCTGGGGAACCTCACATGTTTCTCCCCTTGAACCCCTCCCAGACCAGTTCTCCTACATGCCACTGTGCTTTGGGCCAGTGCCCGGCACAGTCCGGCCCTCCCCTTAGCCTTGCTTGAGCTGGTGAACGTTGTAGTCCGGCCCACCCCGCACCCCCTCAGGATGCACACTCGAGCGCCGCTGCCCCAACTAGTCCGGACTGCCATCAGTTCTCCAATCTGTGGTCAAAGGAATGCTTCCCGGTCACACCTAGCTTAGTCCATCACCACTCCATCTCTTGAAGTGACCTGTGAGGCTACGAGGGAGGTGCCTATTATCTCCCTACTAGGCCACTCGAGCTTCTGGGTCCTGGTTTGGTTGGTGATTCAGTCTGGTTCTGATAGTTCTTATGGGCATTCTCATTCAAACCTTCATGTCTCAGTCCCACTCTTGCCCTAGTGTTTATGGTTACTATTACTGGGAATCACCAGAAATTAATCTCTCACCTACACAAAGACTGGCCTTATTGAAGGGTGTCCCTAAGCAGGTATTTCTGATCATAAAAACCCCGTAGCTCGCTGCCGGGAGACCAGCAGGCAGAGCCTGGCACCATTTGGTGCACTGGCCGCCCAAAGCCAGGGACCCCCTCACTGCCTTGCAGTGGTGGTCTTAGCATGCTGAGTCCTCGTTCTCGGATCCAGCCTGGCTGGGCCGCCCCCCCAGGGCCACCCCCCAGGGCCGCCCAGAGCCCTGGGAGGCTGCCAGCTGCCCCTAGCCCAAGGTTCCAAACCCTCCCAAACTTGCCCCCATTTGCTGTGGCCCTGTTTGTCCAAGGTAGGTTTTACAAAGCAACAGGCTGTCAGGCAGGCCAACAAGTCTAAGGCCCATAAGTCTGTGCCTCCCAACACCAAAACCCCAGAGCTTGCTTCCGGTCAGCCAGCAGGTGGAACCTGGTGCCAAATGGCCCACTGGCCAAAGGGGATAGCTTACCACTTATTCACCATGGCTGGAGCCAGGGCTACGAGCAAGGAGTCTGACCCAGCCTGGGACCTTCCAATAGGCTGATGGAAGTTCTCCCACCCAGAACCCAAGCTGTTTACCATATCTTGACAATAGGATGCCGGATTTTCTGCCATTATCCATGCCTGCAATGATGGGCATATGACCGTGTATGAATAACTATACAATAGTAATGATACAGGGGAACTCAGTGAGGGGGTAGGGAATTGGAGAGGACATAAGGTAAATCCCAAGGCCTATAGAACTGTATCATAAAATGATAATAATAAAGATCGTACAATTAACAAAAATAAATAGAACAAGCATTTGCACACATTCTTAACTTCCTTATTCCTTATTTTGACTTTTTTTTAACAAAAGCCTATGGAGTCTGTCAATAAAATATTCAATTTCTGGGACCAATGGTGTGGCCTAGCGGCTAAAGTCCTCGCCTTGAACGCCCCGGGATCCCGTATGGGTGCAGATTCTAATCCTGGCAGCTCCACTGCTTGTGTCCTGGGAAAGCAGCTGAGGACGACCCAGTGCTTTGGGACCCTGCACCCACGTGGGAGCCCTGGAAGAGGTTCCTGGTTCCTGGCTTCGGATCAGTGCAGCACCAGCCATTGTGGGCACTTGGGGAGTGAAACATCGGACGGAAGATCTTCCTCTCTGTCTCTCCTCCTCTCTGTATATCTGATTTTGTAATAAAAATAAATAAATCTTAAAAAAATTCAATTTCTTTCTACTCAATTTTTTTCAAAACTGACGCTAAAGAAGAGCTTAAAAATATAATATCATTCCTGCTCTAATAAATTTCCAATTGATTTCCTTCTAATTAATAAAATTTGAAGTACTTACATGGAACTACATGTTCCAACCTAATCTTTCTCATAATCAATTGCATGCCATCACCTTCTAACATACTCCTAACATACTCCTACTCCATCAAAAGCTGTTTCTCACAGTGGGTTTTGTGGTGTAGCATTTAGCCACCACTTAGGACCCTTAGATAGTGTATTAGTGTGCCAGGGATAAAGTTGTAGTCCTTGTCCCATTCCAGCCAACTCCTAATATGCATGCTGGAAAGCCAGCTGATAATGACTCAATTACTTGGGTCCCTGGCACCTTAAGAAGAAACTTGGATGACATTTCTGGCTTCTAGCTTCAGCCTGTTCCAGTCAATTCATATAGGCACATGGCATGAGCTGGAATATTCAAGATCTCTCTCTCTCTGTCTTTATGCCACTTGTTCTATTTTTCAGAAAAATAGCAGTAGATAAACATTAAAAATTGTTTTGTTTTGTTTGCTGTTCCAAACCTGTCAACATTATTTAAACCTTTTAATGTAATAACTCTCTTTGCTTACATTTCTCAGAGACATAGAGAGTCTACTGGTTTTTGAAAGAATACCAAATATTATTCTTCAAATAATTTTGCAAAGATGTCTTCTCTAAAGACTCCTTAAAAAAAAAATCAATAGCAACTTTAACTATTTCCCTCCTGTTGTTTATTTTCCTACATAAAAGTAGCACAGTCTCATATATGCTGGATTACTTTTTATTTAAAGATTTATGTACTTTTATTAGAACGGCAGATTTACAGAGAGAAGCAGAAACAGAGATTTTCCATCCACTGGTTCACTCCCCTAGATGACTGCAATGGCCGAAGTTGAGCCTATCTGAAGCCAGGAGCCAGTAGCTTCTTCCAGATCTCCCACCTACCTGAGTGAAGGTCCTAAGGCTTTGGGCCATACTATTCTGCTTTCCCACGCAAGAAGCAGGGGAATTAATAGGAAGTAGAGCAGCTGGGACAAGAACCAGAGCTCATATGGGATTCTGGCACATGCAAAGTGAGAATTTAACCACTGAGCCATTGTGCTGGGCCCTTAATTACTTGTATTGATTTTTCCTTCCTCTCATTCAAGTTTGAGATCCATTAAATGATATATTTGGGCCTGAATTGTGGTATAGTGTATAGAGCTAAAAGCATTCCAAGTGGGTCCTATTCAAGTTCAGGTTGCTCTGCTTCTCTTTCTTCTCTCTACTAAAGTGACTAATGCGTCTGGGAAAGCAGTGGAAAATGACCCAAGTACCTGGACTGGTGAAACCACATGGGAGACCCTGATAAAACTCCCATCTGCTGGCTTTGGTCCCACCCAGTCCCAGCAATTGTGGCCAACTGTGGAGTGAACTAGCAGATGAAAGACCTCTCTAACTGTCTCTTGTACTGTCTTTTTAACTATGCCTTTCCAATGAATAAAAAGATATATTGTTAAAGAATAGGTTTTTGTTTGTTTGTTTGTTTTATGTGTTACCAGTTTCTGGCAACACATAGTTAAGATTTATTCCCTGTGAGGAATGTTATCACTTGATGATTTTTGAGAGAACCCCTGTTCTGCCATCTGCAAGCCAGAGACATCAGAAAACAAATTGTATTGTCTAATGAAAATCTGAAGTCCTAAGAACCCGGAGGAAAAACAACAATGTAGTATTGATTACAATACAAGTGCAAGAGGAGATGAAATAATAAGAGGCAGGAAAGACTATTGTGCTTCTTCCTTCTGTTTGTTCTTTTCAATTCAGACCATCAGTGACTTGGGTTATGCCCATCCACATTGGAGAAGTCAAACTACTACCTGAGTCTATCCATCCCAATGTTAACCTAATCTCCAAATATCCATACAAACATAATGAAAACATGATGCATAACTTGCTGCATTTGTATAATTCAGCCAATTCACTGAACAAAATTAATTTTAATGAAAACTATCTCCAGCAATATGACATTAATGAGTCTTCTTAAACTACACTTACTTAAGTCACAACTCTACCTCATTTGATCCTACCCTGCTTACAATTAAAATGCATCTTTTAGGTAATGATAAAATAGTTCACTAATGTACATTTTTCTTTCTGATATCTAAAAGCTTAAATTAATGTGATGTAAAACTAACAATAAATCCCTTAAAAACCATGATATAAACTCAGTACTCTTATGCTACATGATAGGAAAGTGAAAAGTGAGAAAGTAATGATGTATTACTACTGTTATTGTTGTTACACAAAAATGAGGTATCTCATAACAATACTGAGATAGATAAGAAAGTAATAATGACTTCCCTTCTATCATAAATAGAAAAACTAATTTATCACAGATGGTAATTATAACCTATTCCTTCAATACCTATTCTGTATTTCTGTTTTATTTCAGGAAACATTTCTATTACTCTGTAGTCCGTATTTGTCGGTGTGATCTATATTTGAAATTCTAGATTCTTTTAGTCTTCCATAACCAGACTTTTTACTTTGCCTTCCACTTTCCTCAATACTAGAGTGTAATGATATTAGGAGGAATTGATGAAATATGTATTACATACTTAGCGTTCCTCACATTTCCTGATAAGCCATGGCCCAGTTTCTTTTTGGCAGTCAGGATAAATCATTGTAGCTAGCACAAGAACTTCTTCATTTGCCTGTTGATTCAGAAGCACAAGAAGTCCACGTTGCCAAGTGACATTTCTAATGTCCAGCCCAATGCTTTTACTATTGAGTCTGCTGCCGGAAAAATTTATTTCTGTGGAACTATGACCTTGAGGTCAGCAGAGCATGAATTCAAAGGAATGAGAGAAAAAAATATATTGCTAATGAGCCACTAGAGTAATACGAAGCAGTGCCTTTCTAGTTTCCACTGTTTACTGCCTGGACTTGGATTACCAATTGTTTAATCTTATAATAATCTTCTGTCATTTTCCAAGATCCATTTGTTTCCTTTACTGGCCAAATGGGAGAGTTGAAAGGGGATGAGGTGGCAATCAGTAACTCTGACACTTTCAAATCTGCAGTAGCAGTATTCAGGAAAATGCTATTTCTTTTGTTTTATTATTTTTCTTGGTAGCTTCAGTTGTAGTAATCACCTCTTAACCTTTCTCACAATAATGGTCCTCATCCCATAGGAAAACAGAAAAACAATGTAAGAATTCTACCAACTTCTGAGAAAGGGGGAGATATAGGATGAGGAGTTTAGTGGTCTAGTGGATTCACCAAGAGAAAGGTCTGAGCTAAATAAAGCTCCATTCATCACCCAGACTTGGGTAAGTCCCTACGGGGAGACCATCAAAGCCATGAAGGTCGTTCTAGAATTAATGGAAGTTATGCAAGCTTGAAGTCAATGTTCAACAGTTCCTAAATGGCTTGCTTGCTTCCCTTAACGCAGTGTTCAGGGATTTTCTTCCACGTCCCATGTTTGAGAAAATGGAAATCAATAGCATAAACTTTCATTGTCCCTCAAGGTTCTTCCTCAAGGGAAAATGCACTACCCTACCTGCATGAGATTTTATGCAGGTAAACTCACTCAGATCAAAAAACGTTTTGAGAAATCCTAACTCTTACATTTTAAGATTCAGGTGATGTTTTATTTATTCTAAAATGTCCCTGCATATAGACCATGTAAAAGTCTGATAGGTTTCCTATTCATTTTGTTTTTGGAGACACTGTGGTCGTTTATCCAATGCCAAAATTCTGTGTGGTCCAGAAACTAATGCTGCTTAGAATTCCTGCATTCTGTGTTGGCGAGCTGGTTCAAGTCCTCGTTTTGCTTGTGATTCAATGTCTGTTAAAATATACCTTTAAAGGCAATAGATGATGCGTCAAGAGGTTCGGTCAATGCCACAATGTAGGAGGCTTGAATTAAGTTCTTGGCTCACAGCTTTGACCTGGCCCAGTACCAGCTGTTGTCGTATTTGGGGAATGAACCAGTGGATGAGAAATCATTTTCTGTCTCTCATCTGCATATATATCTATCTCTCTCCATATACATGCTTCCTATATAAAATACAAATTTTACTACTATAAATTTTACTAATACTAATACAAACTTTAGTGAAAATGATATGTAAACAAAAATAATGATAATAAAAACATTCTAAAACACTCAGATACGATTATTGCAAAGAAGGCATATATATATAAAATAAGATTTCACACAAAAATAAGAAAATGGACATTTTACTATCATAGAATTTTTTGTTTGTTTGTTTGTTTTTAAGATTTATTTTATTTTTATTACAAAGTCAGATATACTGAGAGGAGGAGAGACAGAGAGGAAGTGGAGCTGCCGGGATTAGAACCAGTGGCCATATGGGATCAAGGCGAGGACCTTAGCCACTAGGCCACGCTGCCAAGCCCTATCATAGAATTTTAAATTAATCTTAGCATCAGGGTTTCCATGAATATATTTATTCCAGAATTTCATGTTCCTAGTAGATACTTAACAAAGCTTATGTTGTGTACTCATATTCCAATAAAACATTTCAAGGTTGAACCAGTGATAAAATTTTAAAGCCAATGTATCTTTAATTAGTTTTTTAATAAGTTTGTACAATTGATGTAAATATTTATTTGGATCCATGGATTATTGCAATAATGTTCCAGAAGTATAAATAAAATATGTGCTGTAATAAGGAAAATATAATATTTTTAAACTATTATTAATTTTCTTTAAAATAGCTATTTTACCCCACACTCATAAAGTAAAATGTGCTATCATAAATTTATTGATATGATTTAACATTTTCCACTTTAGCATTATAATATTAAGTGAAAATTAAATCATGCATCAATTAATAGTTTATTTCATGTAAATTTCACAAATGAAATTTTTCTTATATACATGCCAGGAAACAGCCACTGATTTCTAAAGATATTGCTATAGTTTGAGAGCAGTTTGCTCTATTGAAATTGTGAAAGTTTAACCTCCAAAATTTCAAGTTAATATTGAAAAAGTGGATTGGAAGGTAATACAGTTATGTTATATTAGTTGGATAGTCTATGACTGAATCTTGATGACTGTAATCAGAGGGAGAGAAACACATAAATTCAAACATGGACACAGTGTTCCCAGTTTCTAGCCATACGATGCAGCTCGGGCACAATGTCATCTATCATGAAGTGAAGTAGGAAGACCCCTGCTTGAGTCTTCTGTGGGTAATTTGGTCTTTCAGACCCAAAAACTGTGAGCTAAATAACCAAATATATAGATAATTAATGAATCTATCTTTAGATAAAGTAGTCTACCTCAAGTATTTAATAACAAATGTACTTTCGTTTATTTCTATTTCATTGAATGTTAAGTTTGATCTATGCTCTTTTCTAGAGATTCAGGAATATTTCCCATGTACTTTCCGTGTGCTTATAGAGAAAAATCTCTGTCCAAATTCTCATAGCAACATAAAAAACAAGGACAATGGAAGGAAGGAAGGAAGGAAGGAAGGAAGGAAGGAAGGAAGGAAGGAAAGAAGGGAAAAACAGGTAAGGAAGCAAATTGCCAAGGTTCCCAGGCAACACTGTAGTTACAACCATGCCAGGGGATGTCTATTGCCTTTGTTTTTATATTTACATCAACCAGCCATTCTTAAGACATAAAATGTTCAGCCTGATTATGTGCCTGAAGTAGCATTTTTGAAATTTCTGTGCTGTAACCATATTTCTTTTCCATTTTTCATACTATAATTCTTGAAAAACAGGTAAGTATGTAAAATCCAAAATTTTAAAGAATTATGCTTATTCTTAAAAAAATATTTCTATGCAAGTCATTTGCAATTTTTTAAAATGGTAGATGCATTAGATCTCATTTGTTTCCTTTGCAATCATAAAAAAATCAGTATGTACTCACATATGTTTATTTTATATTTTTAGCTAAAATCCTGTTCTTCCATGTTTATGTTATTGCTTAAATTGTTCTAGTTGTAGAAACATAAAACTTGTGTTTCAAACAAATATATATATATATATATATATATATGTATGTATGTAACTGCATTAATCAGATTTTGTAAAGCAAAATCACCTGGAGAAAGACACTTTTTAAATAAATTTTTTTAATTAATTAATTATTTTTTGACAATCTTGATATAATTAGGGTAAAAAGGTTCAAGCACTACAGGAAGATGGGCAGGAGAATTAGTTCTGTATTGTTTCCTTCATATCTGATGTAAAAGGGGATTTTAAGGGAGAAGCCCCACCCAGTCTCCCACCCACCCCAGGTCTCAGATGTGGGGCATGCTCCAAGGGTCTTGCTCAAGTGGTTTTGATAGTTCAACAGTTCTGAATTGCTGCCACTCTCACCACTCCAAGCACGATGAGGTCATTGGAGAATCCACTGATTGACATAGTCCATCATAGAGTCTCCGTTTGCCCAGTTTTTCACTGCCAACATATAGCTGAGGTGGTTGATTGACTTGTTCTGTCCTCTGTCTTTTGATGGTTACGGTTCTGAGTCCAGAAGCTTAATTGGGGGGAATCCCCGAAGAAACTATGTCTGAGGTGTTCCAAAACCACATTCTTGTATGTACTAGCAAGTACAGGGCCCGGCACAGTCCATTGCCCCAGTCAGATGGTGGATGCAGTTGCTGGGTTGGTTCTGTTTCCATCCCTGTCTTTCACTGGAACAAATGGGTGTTTGCAGTCCAGCCTGGTTCTGCCCAGCAGATACAAAGCCATCACACAAACCAATGTGGGCTGCAGCCTAGTCGGAGCGACCCACGATAACCCCCACCAGGCCCGCCCTCTGCCCTGGTTTGCAGTTATGAGAAAGACATTTAAGAAGAAAGAATATTTAAGTTAAACTAAATCCACACGTTGCATGTTCCAGGATCCCATATAGGAGCTGGTTCCTTTCCTGATAGATCCGCTTCCCATCTAATTCCCTGCTTGTGTGGCCTGGGAAAGCAGTCAAGAACGACCCAAAGCCTTGGAACCCTGAACCTACTGGTGAGACCCAAATGAAGCTCCAGGCACCTGGCTTCAGATAGGCTCAGTTCCAGTCATTGCGGCCACTTGGGGAGTGAATCAGCGGACGGAAATATCTTCCTCTCTGTATTTCCTCCTCTCTGTATATCTGAGTTTCCAATAAAATAAATAAATGTATTTTTTTAAAGATTTATTTATTTTTATTACAAAGTCAGATATACAGAGAGGAGGAGAGACAGAGAGGGAGATCTTCTGTCCGATGATCCACTCCCCAAGTGACCGCAATGGTCGGTACTGCGCCAATCCAAAGCCGGGAACCAGGAACCTTTTCCAGGTCTCCCACATGGGTGCAGGGTCCCAAAGCACTGGGCCATCCTCTCCTTCTTTCCCAGGCCACAAGCAGGGAGTTGGATGGGAAGTGGAGCTGCCGGGATTAGAGCTGGTGCCCATATGTGATCCTGGCGCATTCAAAGCGAGGACTTTAGCCGCTAGGCCAAGCCGCCAGGCCCGATGTATGTTTTTTAAATCCGATTTTTGTAGTTTTAGAGTCCAAAATCGCAAAGACAGGTGCATGTTCTTTTTCCATATTTATTTGTCTGTTTATAAAACCGTCATAATATAATCATAGAGCCCCATCCAACTTCCTAATTCCATGCAAATATTTCACATCCCAAAAGACCGTAAAATTAAGACATCATCACTGGATCATATCTCCAACTTTAATCTATTAATCTACAATATTATTTAGCCATACATGTAGGACTGGTAAAATCCCCAATGCATTGGCCTTTGAAAGAAACCCTATTCTCCACACAATAACATCCCTCCATTGGCGCAAAAGCTTGCTTTCTTTCATTTTGTCCCCAGAAGTTCCAAGTTCAAAATCTTCTAGCATTTCTTAAAACAAATATCAAAATTCAAAGTCTAAGCTGAGTTCCAACATCAGCTTTGTTAGCTTTCTATTGAACAAATCTGATTAAAAGCAGGTTACGTATTTCCACACCTGGTGGCAGAATAGGCACAAGGTGAATAAATATTCCCATCACAAAATATTATCACAAAATCATTATCACAAAAGAAATATTCCCAACACAGAAAGAGGTGTAAGGAAATAGAAAAGATTACTTGGGACAAAGCAAGGCCAACAAATAGCAGGGCAGACGTTAAATCTTAAAGCTCCATGTGCTTCATGAGTACTCTGTAAAGATCCAAGTCCCCAACAGCTTGGGCAAATCTCTTCCTGCAGGTTTGTGTATTCAGCTCCTGTTTTAAATTCCAGAGTGAATTCTCCTTTCTCTAATTCCATTGGGCATTGTCCTTGTGGAACTGTAAGGCATCACTCCCGCACATTTGCATTCGGTGTTGTGTTAGTGGAGGTATTCAGTAAGGACTACACATTTTTGACAAATCTCTCTCTGGGTTCCTAGATGGTCTAAATCACTGCCTGCGATCAAGCCTGTTCACTGTCTCTAAAGCTCTGTTGTTTCCTGCTCTCACAATTGTTCCTGATGTCTGCAGCTTTCTCAAACTTCCTGGCATGATGCCTAGAGTTTTCTTTAGCAGGTGTTTCACATTGCTGAGATCTCTATGCCTCCGGCCCCCATGCTGCAACTTCGTTCCCACTGCTCCTTTGGCATTGCTCTCTGCAGGGATTTCAGCACTTCAGCACAACTCTGTCAGGTCTGCCAAACCTTCTTTTAAAATCTCAGTGAAACTGAACATTATCCCATATCTCTTATACTTTGCACACCTGCGCAACTAGCATCACATCAATAATATCGCCAGCATGGGTGACACCTGTGCTCACTCCAACCTGGCTGGAGCTATTTTGGAGTGCACTATTGGCAAGCCAAAATGTGGAGATGACCCAGGGAATGTAAGAAGTCCTAGGGCTCCTTCATGACATGATTCTACCCTGTCGGGTCTTTGCAAGAAGTTCTCACTCACAAAGGGAACACTAGCGGGAGAGACTGCCTGAAAGATGAATGACATGCCTTTAGCATATTCATCCTGTTGCTGCGTACATTTAGACATGCCTTTCTTTTTATCTGACCTAATTTCTTTGGGAAGCAGTTTGTCCACCTTTGTTCCTTTTTTCCATAATTAATCGTTCCTTTACTTTTCCCTGACAAATTTGAGAAATTTGCAGATTTCTTAAATCATCCTCTCTGCCCCTTTTGCTACTAATTTTCACTCTAAAACTCTTATACAACAGCCAATTTTGCAACCAGAATTTTTGCTGCTCTAAAATTTCTGTCAAGGAAACTAGTCCAAAATTTCTTTATGTTTAGCTTCTCACAATGTTCTCAAGATATGGATAGAGAATCTATGTTCTTTGCTGCCACGTGACAAGGGCAGCCTTCAGTTTTATTCTCAATAGATTTCTCACTTCCGTTCCCAGATCTGATGAACTCTTTGTGGTACTCATCGCGAGCAGCATTGACGTCTTCTACACCTTTACCAAAATCAGCCCAGATGCTGTAATTTCAGTCTTCTAGGCTTCCTCCAAACTCCTCCAATCTTTCCCCAGTCAACCAATTACATTGCTATTATACATCTCCAAATATAGCTAACAGTAATGACTCCATTTCTTCTGTATACATATTTTATATTAGTCATCTATTCCTCACATTAACTAAAGTGACTGAGAGAAGCTATTTAAGAAGAATTTGAGTTCCTGTATTTTGTCATAGAAAACCAAGGTCTTGCTTATGATAATAATATAATAGTACAGGTCCAACTGCTCTGCTCCAAGTCTAGCTTCTTGCTAATGTGCCTAAGAAAGCAGTGAAAAATGGCCCCTGCCCTTTCTTTTTGAAAACATTTATTTTTACTTGAATGTAGCATTGTTCATTTGTCTCATCATTTTGGTTCTGAAACAAATTGCTTTTGCTTGGGCATATTCAGTAAAATATTTTATCTAAACCTGTATACATAGTATACAATGACAAAATCAGGTTGACTAGCATATCTACCATCTTGGTAATTGTTTTGGGGACTGCTAAAATTGTGTCGGCCATTTTGAAAGAGTCAGACATTGTCAACCATGGTTGATCTACTGTGCTAGACAACAGCACAAGTTATAAGCTATTCAACTGCACTCCTTCAAACATAATGATTTTTTCTCCAACCTTATTCCCAGACGACAATAACCCTTATTCCAATCTTTATTTGGGAACAGCTTTTCCTTTCTAGCATAAGTGATAAAATGTGCTATTTGTTGGTGCCTTATTTAATTGAATACAATGTCTAGTTCCACTCATGTCTTTTTAAATGAGATAACCTATACCTTGGGTATGGATGAATTACATTCTATTTTGTACATGTACTGCTTTATTTTTGAATGCTTGATAACAATGTAATGTTTTATGAGTTTTATGGATGCAAAGCAGTGCTTTAACTCATATTTACAGCAAATACTACATCAATTAATACTCTTCTTTCATGTTTAGTGTTTGAAGTCTTGCTCTTTTCCAATTCTTCACATAGAGATTGAATGTGTCATTGTGAACTGCAGTCTCATTACTATCAATGGAACACTAATTTTTAGCACTTTTATCTAGCTGTGATTGGTTATCAGTTATCCAATTTCCCTTTAATGTTTCACCTACCATGCCACCTTCTTAATAATCATTATTCTAAGTTCAGATAATGTTTTGTTGATTTACATGTGAAGCAGACATTTGATAAATCTTTCCATGTCTACTTTATTTCAGAAAATGCAAAGACCACAAATTTTGTTGTGCCAGGATATCATTCTAATTTATGTTTGATTATTCCCTTTAATATATGTACCAGAGTTTGTCTACTCAATCATCAATGGAAAACTAGATTGATTCAATGTATTGACTATTAAATGCAATACTCCAATGAGCATATATATATATATATATATATATATATATATATATATGTAATAGCAGATGTCTCCTTGACATGCTGATTGTATTTCATTTGGCTGCATAACCAGTAGTGGCATTTTCTGGATTATGTGACAATTTTTCACTTAGGTTTTTAAGGAACTCACATACAGTTCATAATGGCTACAATTACTTTTTTCCTTGTTAATAAGCAAAGGTTCAATTTTTTTTCCATTGCCTTAACAATAGCTGTTGTTATCTATCATTTAGAACACTTTTAATTGGTTTAGTTTATTTGAAAGGCAGAGAAAGGAAAGGTGTGACCCAAGAGAGATAGAGTACAGAGAGAGAAAGACAATTGTCATACCTGCTTGTTCACCTTCCAAATGCCTGCACATTGCAAAATTCATCAGGCTGAGGCTAGAAGCCTGGATCACAATTAAAATCATCCATTATATTAGTGAGGCCTCAAATTCTTCAGTAACCACTTATGTCCTCATGATGCTAGGATCTAGAATCAGAAGCACAACTCGAATGCAAACCCGGGTATGTCCATGATAGATGCTGGTGTCCTAAGTCACATCTTAAACACTAGGTCTAATATCTACTCCATTTTATTTTTTTCTTATTTTCATATAGTAAGCATTCAAACTGGGGTGATATGAGATTCAATCAAGGCTAGTTTTGTCAAATTTCTTTTCTTCATTTTTTTAAATGTTTCTTTTATTTATATAAAATGCAGAATGATACAGAGGAGACCTAAAGAGAAAAATATGTCTTCCATCTGTAATGTAATGAATTGTAGTTACTGGGGCTACACCAGCCTGTGACTAGGAGTCTGAAAGTCCATCTAGAGCTCCTGTATGGGTTATACAGGTTCAAACACTTTAGGATTCATCTGCTATTTTACTAGATAGCAATCAACTTGACCAAAAGCAAAGCACACTGGTCACATGTCAAGTACCTTTTCATTTATATCTTCTGTTGTTTTAGATTTTTATTTTTATTTTTTTCCAAACTTGCTGTTTTTTTTTAAATTTATTTTTATTGATTAAATTGCATTATGTGACACAGTTTTATAGGCACTGGGTTTCCCCTCCCAACCCTCCCCAACCCCCCACCCCCATGGTGGATTCCTCCACCTTGTTGCATTACCACAGTTTAAATTCAGTTGAGATTCTTTCATTGCAAGCATCTACCAAGCATAAAGTCCAGCGTCCTATTGTCCAGATAAGTTCAACGGTTTCTTGGGGAGACTATCTCTGGTCTGAAGGTAGAGCTGGCAGAGTATCATCCCATTCAATTAAAAGCGCTGACATTACATCAGTAACAATTTATAATGTTATGGAATTAGTTGACATGGTATTGAGTAACCAATATGTTAAAAGAGAAAAAAAAAAAAAAACAAATCATAATACAGTTCTGTAGATGTAGGGATTCCATCCTCCACCTCCAGTTTCTCCTAACGCAGCCTGTCCTTATACCCACCCTGGTTCGCACAAGCACCGTTGAAGTTAGAATCTAGCCCAGTCTGCCACACCCCAGAGGCAGTTCACACCCATGCCAAGGGACTCTACAGTTATGTCCAGACCAGATCACAGCCCCACTCTGGCCCTCAAGCTCACCAGTGGGAACCAAAACCTAGCCAAGGCATTCCCTTTGCTTCCCAACAAAGCCTGTTCCCAGCCACAGATCTCACATGTGCCAGTAGTTGCTCTGACCCATTTGGCATAGTCCATCACCTGTATTGGCCTTTGCCTTTGGATGCTGATGTCTGGCCTGATCCAGTTTGCCCCCTGTTTCAACTCTCGCTGCTGGTTGCTGCAACTTGACCCTGATCAGGCCACTTCAGTCCCTGGCTCATGCATTTCTACCTGGCTTCTGCACTTGCCACTGGACAATGGCTTGTTCAGCCCTGCCTGGTCCAACCCCTTCCAAAACCAACCCACCCACTTGCCAATGGGTGGAGCTGCCTTGCCTTGCTTACCCTACAGCCAGGTCTGAACCACATTCTCATTATAAGCTATTATGTTCCATTAGGAGATTTTCCCAAGTTCTCCCACCAGGCCCACTCCCATACCCAGATGTTATGCATGGCACTGGGTGCTAGGCCCTTTCCCAGGATAGCCTTTTCCCTCCATCCTGGCCTTTGCATGAGTTACTGGATGTCTGGCCTGATCTAGCTTGCCCAGCCTGCCCCCACCATTTTTTAGGATGTGCATGTGGTTACTGCAGCCTGGACCTGCCCAGTCTGTTTCCAGCCCCAGTACCAGTGAGTATTGGCAGGTTCTATTATCATGCCTACCTCAGCCCATCACCACCCCAACTCTTAACGTAATCAACGGGACTTGTAATTCCACAGGGTTAGACCCACATATCCCCCCCTACAGAATCTAACCCCAAACCCAGTTCTCTTCTATGCTGGCTAGTGTCATAGCCCAACCAAGTGTGAATCATCCTTGTTCTGACACTCACTGTCAGGTACTGGAATCTAGCCCTGCCAGACAGGCCCCCAGCCCTAGCTTTCATATGGGCTTGCATGTGATGATCAGCAGTGTTCCATGCTATTGAGCCCAGCTCAGTATTCCCATGTGGGCTGGTGCATCCATCTGCCTATAAAGGTTCTCTGGCCACTCCCCTCCAAACCACCAGTGTTCTGTCCCCTCACTTACCTGTAAGTACAGCAGCCTTGTCCCTCAGAAGTCACTGCTCACCTGCAACATACCCCACAATGGTCCTCCCTAATCCACTTCCTGTTGCTTCTTTCCCAAATCAATCCACAATGCCTGTGCCCAAGAGATCATGGATTCTCCAGTCCAGCCTTCGGAAGCTCAGTGGGTACCCTGGTGCCTTACCCCACCCACACACCCAAGATCCAGGCCCCTTGAAGTTCTCCAGGCCTGATCCACCAGCACACCAGGGTAACATGCTGACCTGGGGCTTTCCCCTCCCCTCTCCTCACCTCACCCAGAACCAAATACATGGGGGAATCACCAGATTTGATCCACCTGCCTAAAAGTGACCTTCCAGTTTCCCACATGCCCCACTGGCGCAATTCTCCTTGCCTTCCTCTCACCCAAGCTTGCATCCTTAGCCCCCCATGGGTCTCCACTACCCCCTGGCATGCTTGGCATGGTAATAGTGGTGGTTGCTGCCCCTCCCAACTGGTTTGGCATGGGAATGGTTGCAGTTGGTGTCCCTGTCTGGCTCTCATCACCTACTGTCTTAACATGTGCATCATTAGAGAGCTGCAATCAGAATCCAACACAGTCTGAAGCAAAGACACTCTAATTCATGATGTGGATATTTGAAAATATATTTTCACTGATGCATAGTGTGCAGAAGTTGTTTCATATACTTTCAGGAATCAAAAAATATCAAGAATTTACCAGTAGAGTATCATATATACTTTTGCAACTCTTTAATAAAATACAAAACTTTAAGTTCTCACACCCAACTGTCAATTGTTTTATTTTTCTCCCTATAATTTTCTGTTTTCTAGTATGTTATACAATTATAGTCATAGTATAGATGGCATTTTGTTTGTTTCTTACATTATTAATTTGTATTTAATGTTCAACTGTATCTCTTCAAGGCTTGATGGAGTTTTTATTATTACCAAATACTACTTCTTTGTATGGAAATGCCATTTTTCCCTTATGCTTTATGTTATTGAAGAACAAATGTTATTTTTCTGTTTTTAGAGGACTGTAAAAAATCCTCCATGATTTTTATAGGCAATATTTTGTGTGCCCACAAATTTTCAAATTATGTGAGCTTAACTTAAGAGTGCAATTGATACATGAAAAAGAATGTACTTAGATTTGATAGAAACTTCTAATTTACTTTACAATAGCTGCACCATTTTCATTTCACAAGAACTCAATCAGAGCTGCTGTCATTCTGCATCGTTCCTCTCATGATGCATTTCTGATAATTCAGTTTTGTTTCAGAAATTCAAATAAGTTTTTATAATATCTCATTGTGGATTTAATTTGCAATTCCATAATGAAAAATGATACTCAGCAGTTTCAACCAAGCTCAATTTTATTTTGTATGTATTCTTTGAAGCAGCATCTCTTCAGGTCTTCTATTCATGCTTAAATCTTTATCGCTGAATATTAAGCTGTTTTGTATACATTTGCATATACCCTTTATCAGATATCAAATTGTTTTCTGTGCTTTATTATCTCATCTTCCAAATGATGATATTTGCAGAAAAAATATTTCAAGTTACAAAAAATTTAAACATATACTGGCACACACAGGAAGACGTAGGTAGATAGATCAATCCTTTATCACCGGTCCACTCTCCAAATATTCATGTGCACCAGGATACAACCAGGAGTTTGGAACTATAGCTGGGTCTCACATATGGGCATCATGAAATGAAGTACTTGGGCCATGATCTGTTGCCTTACAGGCCTTTAAAAATTAATCAAACGTGAATCATCAGGGACACTGATCAGGTACACGGTGCAAAATATGAGAATCAAAAATGGCAGCCACGCCTTAATTTTTTAAAGATTTATTTATTTTTATTGCAAAGTCAGATATACAGGAAGGAGGAGAGACAGAGGAAGATCCTGTATCAGAGGATTCACTTCCCAAGCAGCCACAATGGTTGGAGCTGATCCAATCCGAACTGATGAGCCAGGAGCCTCTTCCAGGTCTCACATGCAGGTATAGAATCCCATGGCTCTGGGCCGTTCTTGGCTGCTTTCGCAGGCCACAAGCAAGGAGTTGGATGGGAAACAGAACTGCCAGGATTAGAATTGGAACTCATATGGGATCCTGGCTCTGGCAAGGTGAAGACTTTAGCCACTAAGCTATCATGCCAGGCCCGCACCCACTTCTTACTTTTAAAGTATTTGAGATGCCATGTTCATTTCATAATTTATGCTATTTTGTAGTAAAAATCAAATATAAATGAATCTAGAGTTTCCCTGTGCTCTCTTATAAAAGATTTACAATTTCAATTTTCATAATTAGATATGCAATTAATTTAAACATAATTTTTGCAAGGTATAAAATCTTTATTTAGTTTAGCTATTTTAATATGCATATCATTTTCCATCATTGTTTGTAAAAACAGCCACTTTTTTTCAACAATTGACTTTCGTTAGCTTCTTTGTCAAAATTAAATTGGATTTGCGTGATATGTTTCTGAGCTGTGAATTTCATGGTTGTTTCTTATATGACCAGTGTCTTCCGAATTATTTGTTGTAGCATGCTACTAGTTCCGTAATGTTTCAACTTCTGTCTCCTATCTTAATGTTAGATCCTCAGAGTTTCCACATATATTTTAATGTTGCTTTGTAAATAGCCTTCTTTTTTGATAAAGATTTATTTTTACTGGAAAGTTAGATATACAGAGAGGAGGGGAGAAAAGGAGGAATAACTTCACTCCTCAAGCCGCTGCAATGGCAACATCTGAGCCGATAAGAAGCCTGGAGCCCAGAGCCTCTTCCGGATCTCCCACGTGGGTACAGGGTCCCAAGGCATCAGGCCATCCTCCACTGCTTTCCCAGGCCATAAGCAGGAAGCTGAATGGGATGTGGGTCTGCCGGGATTAGAACTTCCGTCCATTGGGACCCTGGCTCATTCAAGGAGAGATTATAACATTTCATTCTTGGATCCTCAAATTTCATGTCCTCCTAACCTAAAAAAATATGTATTTTATTCAAAGTAGCACCAAATATCTAAACATGTTCCAGCACTTAAACTCTATATCCAAGCCTGCAGCTAAACATCATCTAAATAAAATATGTTTGTATTCAAGGTATATGGAATATGTACTTGGGTGAATTCCTATGTCACTGTTAACTTTAACAATCAATATACTTCCAAGGTATGCTGAAGGGATAAGCATATGTTTCATAATGCTATCCCTGGGTGGATAAATAGAAAAGGAGAGTCAAATTTTTAATAATGACATTGAATATTAAGTCTGAAATTATTCTTAATTATATGTACTACTTTCTTGCTACACTTGGATGCATTTTGATTCCCAATTTTCTGCAAGGCCTGACTCCATGGTTTTGCTTGGCGAAGCACATTTCTGTTTTCAAGGACTAGAATTATGTGTGGATAGCCCAGCAAGGCTATAGCTACAAGCTGATGGTTTACTGTTATGCACTTGATCTTAGCCAAAAGGTGATGATGGTTTACTACTCTGGAATTAATGAAGTAGTTTATGCCTATGACTCTGCTAGTCCATAGGAGGAACCCTCTGTGGTGGTTCTAGTCTTAAAAAGCCTCGCTGATTAAATACTGACTGAGGCTACTGGTAGGCCCATTCTTGAAATATTAGGGATTGGAGCCACACTTGCCCAAAGATGACATTAACATGTGTGTATTGCCAGGATTTATTACCTATCTGTAGAGGGATGGCCACTGTAACCCTAGTCATACCAGAACTCACTGGAGCCATTTATGGGGCTGCTATATAGTATTTCATCAAAACATGGGGATCAGATACTGTGGATAATGTTAGGCGTGGAATACTGAGGTAATTCCAAGTACTGAGGACTTGATTTTGTTGCCTCACCCCATTGTATGAACATTTAATCACCTCTCTGATGTTTCATAGAATTCTCCTGAAGGTGTTGTTGCTGTTTTTCTGCTATGTGAAATGATTCCTGTAACTGGTATAACACCTCAAACTGATCAATCATGCTATGATACAAGCATTTTAAGTGACGTAAGGCAAACACAACTGAAAGCCTACAATAGTACAATTGAGCCCACAATGTCTCCAAACATCCTGTTATGGGCCCACCTTTGTCCTGAAGCTTGCACTAATATAAGTAATGTTTTCCTTAAGAAACGGCTTGAGGGCCCGGTGGCGTGGCCTAGTGGCTAAAGTCCTCGCCTTGAACGCCCCTGGATCCCATATGGGCGCCGGTTCTAATCCCGGCAGCTCCACTTCCCATCCAGCTCCCTGCTTGTGGCCTGGAAAAGCAGTTGAGGATGGCCCAATGCCTTGGGACACTGCACCCGCGTGGGAGACCCAGAAAAGGTTCCAGGTTCCCAGCTTTGGATCGGCCCGCATCGGCCCGTTGCGGCTCACTTGGGGAGTGAATCATCGGATGGAAGATCTCCCTCTCTGTCTGTCCTCCTCTGTGTATATCTGGCTGCAATAAAATGAATAAATCTTTCAAAAAAAAAGAAACAGCTTGATAATATCTTGGAACAGATGGCAATCATGGAGGTACAAAGAGTTTGTTTACCACACAGCCTCAAACTGCTCCAATGCATGAAATGACGCAGTTTGGTTTCTCCCCATGAACAGCAGAAAGTATATGGGACATCTTCTAAAGCGAGACCAACGTGAACCCCTCAAAAATGACTTAACAGTTATACCTTATATTGGCACATACATTTAGGGAAAGAAAACAGTTTATAAAAACTTCAACCTTATATTGGCACTCATATTTAGGGAAGGAAAACAGCTCATAAAGATAAAAGGAAGTTTCTTGTAAAGGCCCTCTGTTTGTAGAATGGCTGGGTTGCCTGGATCCCTTTCACTGCCTTTAACAAAAGAACAAAAAACAATCGAACCAGCTCTAGATGAAGGTGATGGTAATTAATGCATGATTTATTATAAGATTTCTTAAAGAATCTATGATATATGCTTTTATAAATTCCTTTCATTTATCTTTTCTTTTAATTCTGTGCTCTTGATATTTTAACCAATATTAGTCAGTTTATGCTTAGTGACAATTGATTTTGGATATAAGTAAACCACTTGTCACTATAACTGCATGTGCTGCCAGCCGTGGAGTTTCTGGCTTCAGCCAGGTCACTGCAGGTTTGAATGAAAATATTTTCTCTGAAGTAAAATAATCACATTGTTTTTTAGGGTTGATTTTGTAATCATTCTTTTATAATAAAGTAAAAAAACAATTGGATGTTGTGCAAAAGCTTGTGATGATTTGTGTATAAATAAAGAAGGCAGCTTTTCTGAGTTGTCCATTATGAGCATCATGCCACAGTAGTCCATGTCTCATTTCTTCTTCTTATCATCTCACCGATCCACACATCCTTTGCAAGCTCTCAAGTCAGTCGGAGCTGGTCTCTGGCATACGCACACTCATGTTCAGAAGCACCTGTATCGTATATAAATTCAGAATCCTTAGATTGGGAATAGCTAGTTCATTGTTTATTATTTATGTTATGCATCATTATTTTATATAGTAGTTATTATTTACAAATGTATAAATATTTGTTAACTTAGCTATACAATATACAATTTCTATCCTTGCAAGCAACTTATTTTCCATGAAATGAATAGTTGACTGTTTTTTCATTTGACTGGTCTCATATATACTTTATCAAAATTTAAGCAAAAGCTTTTCACATGCAATTATCCAACTCTCCTTTTGATGTATTGAAATAAAAAGATGTTTCTCAATACCAGAGTTTTAGAATCAGTATCACCTGGGATGCTCTGTCCATAGGAATAGACTTTGTCTTTCATTTCACCATCACCACTGCGTTCTAAGTGTTTTCCTCAATTATCCCAGGGAAAGCTTTGGCCTCTATAACCTCCTCTGTTTACCACTTAATTTTGAGAGGTCTTGAGAAGGGATTTATGCAATTAAAACATGTGGGATCACATATATAGGATGGTAGATGCATTTTATTCTCATTAAATGTAATGTGACTATGTACAGAATTCTAGGTGAATGGTAGTCTTCTATCTTATTCAAGCATTATTTATTTCATTTTTTTCTTAAATTCATAAACTAAGCAACTTGTTGGTTTCTGATCAAGTCTTGTTCCTTAGTTGATATTTTAGTATTTTATGTGCCTAAAATTCCAAAAATTGCCAACGATACACCTTAACATATATTTTCTATATTGCACTGAATGCCTCCATTCTGGAACTCTTAAATTCACATTTTTATGACATGCATTGGATGATTTATTCAATTATTTTTCCTTTTTTTTCTTTCTGTGATTTCTAATGTTTTTTTTTTTAAGATTTATTTTTATTGGAAAGGTGGATATACAGAGAGGAGGAGAGACAGAGAGGAAGATCTTCCATCCAATGGTTCACTCCCCAAGTGACCACACTGGCTGGAGCTGAAACAATACAAAGCCAGGAGCCTGGAGCTTTTTTTGGGTCTCCCATGCAGGTGTAGGGTGCCAAAGCTTCAGGCCATCCTCAACTGCTTCCTAGGCCACAAGCAGGGAGCTAGATGGGAAATAGGGCCGCCAGGATTAGAACCAGCACCCATTTGGGAACCCAGGTATATAAGGTGAGAACTTTAACTACGATGTTATCGCACTGGGCCCTCTAATGTTATTTTTAACGGTCTAATCTCCAAGTTTATAAATATTTGCCTCTAACGTTCAATTCTATATGAATGTATGATTCAATGAAATTTTTCTAAAGCATGTTTGTTCAATTCTATAGTGATTCTAAATTTTGTTAGTAAGTTTTTAAAAGCTGAGATTGTTTTGGTAGTCCATAATATGTATATATTTTTAAAAGATTTTTTGTTTTTTGTTTTTTAATTGGAAAGGCAGATTTATTGAGAGGAGGACAGATAGAGAGAAAACCCCACCATCTTCTGGTTCATTCCTCAACTGTCCAGAATGGCCAGAGCTGAGCCAATGTGAAGCCAGGAGCCTCTTCTGTTTCTCATACATGTTTTTAGGGTCCCAATGCTTTTGTCTATCCTCCTGTGCTTTCCCAGGCCATAAGCAGGGAGTTGGGTGGGAAATGGAGCAGCCAGGACATAGGCTGCCACCCATATATGAAACTGGAACTCACAAGCAGAGGACTAATCATTTGCACTATCACATGGCCCCACAACATGTATCCTTTATATATCCCGAAGGTATTAATGGTAGTAAGGATGCATATTTCCATCCTCCCTATAAAATTTTATTCTTCTTAAAGATATTTATTTCTGGTGATGCTGATTGATAGTTCCCTTTTACACTATTTTTATTAATTAGCTATCTTTTCATATTAAATAATAGAGCACTATTATCTTAGTTGAAACCCTTGGATGGAGGTGATTATTCTATTGATTATAAATTTTACTACAATGTGAAGTGACTCAGATTTTTACAATGAAGAAATGTTAATGTCAGTATTTTGAATCTTTTTTTTTTCTTTGCTTGGTCCTAATCCCTGGACATGAACTGTCTAGATTGTTCTTGGAGAATATTACACACATGTATCTCAAAAACAACAAAAGAGAGATCACAGTATTTAGGAAATAAAATTTATCTCAACCACTCAGTTTTACTATAAAAATTCATTTTCTCAAAATGCTTGGGTATCTCCAAGGGAAAACAAAGTTTACTTTTTCACCTTTTGCAAATCAATCCCTGATTGTCTCATCTTTCATAGTTACATATATACATAGGAGTATGGAGAGCAGGCATTTAACCCTTCAGAGAAGGTAAAGAATTCAAGAGGGAGACCAAGGAAGATTCTGGCATTGTTTCTAAGAGAATTTATATCAAATATCCTATGCTGATGGTTCATTTAGCTGTGGGATTCAGGCTACTTGAACTTTTTCTTATTAGTGGAATGATATTTAACTTTCTTGGTTCTGTTCATTAACGCATTCTTTTTTAATACGTTTCAAAATGAATTTCCAATCCCTTTCCTCCAATTCATTTGACAATGAAAGATAAGAATAAACAAATTCTGTATTAATATTACAGTAGAAAGCCAGAAGAAGTGAAATGGAAGGTGCATGTTTAACTAAACTCATGAGGCTAAAAAGGTAATTTAAGAGAGAGAGATTGACAGCAGTTGGATTTGGAGCACATTGATGTTGCTACTTTTCATATAAATTATGTCAATTTTTTTCTTTATTTTTGACAATTTTTACATAGTTAATTAGGGCAAAAAGGTTCAAGGGCTACAGGAATGTGGGTAAGACATTTACTTCCACATTGTTTTTTTTTTTTCCTGTATCTGGGGTAAAAGGGGGAAATAAAGGAAAAAGACCCACCCAGTCTCCCACCCATCCCAGGTCCCTGATGTGGGGCATGCTCTGAGGGTCTTGCTCAAGTGGTTTTGATAGTTCAATGGTTATGAATCGTTGCCACTCTCACCATTCCAAGCACAATGAGGTCGCTGAAGAAGCCATTGATTGACATAGTCCATCTTAGAGTCTCCTTTTGCCCAGTTTTTCACTGCCAACAAATGGCTGGGGTAGTTGATTGACTTGTTCTGTCCTCTGTCTTTTCATGGTTAGGGATCTGAGTCCGGCAGTTCCATTGGGGAGATTCCCAAAGATACTTTATCTGAGGTGTTCCAAGACCATAATCTTGTTTGTACTTGCAAGTACAGGGCCCGGCATAGTCCATTGCCCCAATCAGCTGGTGGATGCAATTGCTGGGTCGATTCTGTTTCCAGCCCTGTCTTCCATTGGAACCAATGGGTTTTGCAGTCCAGTCTGATTCTGCCCAGCACACACTCGGCCCTAATATAAACCAGTGGGAGCTGCAGCCTAGTTGGAGCCACCCACAATAGCCCCCACCAGGCCCACCCCCTACCCTGGTTCCTGTGCTTGCCAATATGTGCAGCAGACTAGTCCAATCTGTCCCACATCCCATTCAACTCTCATACATGTCAATGGGCATTGAAGCCTAGTTCCACCTAACCAGCTCCACTATCCAGCCCACAGACGTATGCTGTTCGGTGCCTTTCTGTCTAGCCACTCTAGCCCCTGTCCTAGTTTTCTTGCCCTACCGTGGGAGTGGTAACCCAAGAGGGAGGAGCCCACTATTTCCCCTCTAGGCCACTCCCACTCCCAGATCATGCATTTTCTAGATGGTTCTGCAATTTAACTTGGCAGAATTAGCTCTCAGTGCCAGCTTCTGTCAGCTTATGTCAATTTTTTTAATTCAATAAAAGACCATTTTTTTCAGTATTAATTTGAAAGAATGACGTGATTAACACCAACAGGTAATCATGACAATAACTGGTGCAATGATAACTATTTAGATTATTTTGACTATTGTAAAAATCACAAGTCAAGTAAGTGTAAAAATAAAAACGCACACTTTTCAGTGTGCTAATTTCTATTATACAGTTCCTCTATATATGTATGTATGTATATTTCAATTTAATCCTGCACTTTTCTTTCTAAAACATGATCAAATAAGCAAAACCTTTGAGTTCAGACAGAAAAGTGCTGCAAAGGACAAAGAGTTCAGTAAGCATTCTCTGGGCTGCTTCAATATTAACTTCTTAAATATAAAATAAAAATAGCCATTAATTTATTTAAGTTATCATTTTATTATATTCACTTAATAGCTTTTGGATAAATTCCTAAGCAACTTGACTTAGTAATTATGAAAGGGGAAGATCTATGTTGATTACACATGGGTTTTTATTTAATGCCTGAATTAGATTATCCATTCAGCAATCTCATTCATTGCTAGCAGTCTTCAACCAGCTGACTTGACAAACTATGGAATCCTGGACAAGTCAAGTTATCCAGAAAGACAATGCAGAGAGTTGATGTTCTATTAATAGATTAACTGTAATTAAGCGAATCGTCAGACATCAATATAAATGTCAGGATTATAAGAAAATAATTGTGACTACTTTTTGAATCAGCAAATCTCAGCTGCGATAAAGAAATATTAGCACTTCAAATTTATCATGTGCACATTCAATTTTCTCTTATTTAAAAAATGATATGCTCTTGTAAAATATCTAAGAATTGTGTAATATTAAAATTGCCAATACATATATAAGTAAAAGATGTCAGGGAGCTAACTTTAAAGCACAATCGATTAATTTTTCTGTTTCAGTGATCAAAGTATCACATCCATTTTTATTGTTCTTTCTTCATGATCTGTTCTGAGTAACTGTGGCCTAATGTTTCAGTGTGCATGGTTTTGTATTTTTAAAAATACACAAATTTTATATAATGATAAAATTCAGTTATTTTCTAAGAACATTAAAGGAATTAAAGTTGTGGAATAAACATATCACATAATGTCTGAGCTTGGTATTGGATTTTTGAAGGGTGTATTTTTATTTTAAATTTGATGTTGAGGCTTGGCTCTTTGTTCTCTGTGCAGCATCTGTGTCAGTTTATACCTCATCCTTCACCACATTTCACACACAATGGATATTGTCTGTCCCTTCATTTTGGTATAGAGACATTGCTATTTCATTAGGCATTAGTGATTAACAAACAAGTTTTTCAAATTACTCTGTTCATCTGTCTTTTATCTGTTAGTAAAATATGAAAATTGTGTTACACAAATTGTACATTACACATTGAAATCAAGTGACTTTTCTTAGTAATATGTCCATCTTTTGTTTTTGTTTTGGAAAAATACCTAATTTGGGGAAAACACTTAACTTATTCTTTGTAAAACTGAACTAGATTTTGTACATTCACATATCCTAACATGTCATGATACATTTCAACAGCAGTAAGTTCATCTTGTCACTATTACTAAGAGGCCATGCTATTGTGATGAGTCGGGGAATAAGACAAAATTGTGTGGTGTAGAGTGATGAGGGAGAGGGCAAAATTGTGTTGTGGCTAATAATAACAGATTGAATCAATTTTTAGATCTTCAGGTGGGGTTCTTAATCTTCAAATATAAATTCATGGATTCAACGATTCTAAAAAATGCCACCAGAATTTAGGAGAATGACAGAGGACAGATTGTCCCCCATAGATTTTAAAATCTACATATCTCTTGCTGTACAAAAGCTATTAAGTTTTATGTACTACCATTTGTTTACTTTGGCTTTGACTGCCCATGCTAATGGTGACTTTTGTAAGAAGTCTTTACCAATTCCTATATCTTGCAGAATGTTTCTTTTGTTTCCCTCTAACCGTTTGATGGTTTCTGAATTCAGATCTAGGTTCTTGATTCATTTAGAGCTGATTTTTCATATAAGCTGACAGGCGGGAAAGTCATGCTTTTTGTTTTTGCAAGCTACTATCCACCTCTCCCCATAGCACTTGTTGAAGAGATCGAACTTCCCATGCATTATTTTTAGTTCTCTTATGAAAGATTGGTTGGCTATACATGTGTGGGCTCACTTCCGGAGTTAAAATTCTGTTCCATTGAGCTTTTCTATTTCTGTACCAGCACAACAAAGCTATATCTAATTTATATTATTTTTCCTTTAATAGTAAATGATATTATATCTATCAAGATTTATGAGATGGTAGCAGTGTGAGAACTATGCAATAAATGTTACTTACATGTATCTACTTTAAAGTATATACTTAAGGGTCATGAGCCAAGGTCCAGTAGGGTAATTCTCCAATTAAAATACCAATATCTTGTAAGAACTCTGGTTTTGTTCTAGCTGGTGCATGTCCCATCCAGTTTCCTGTTATTGTCCTGGCCAAACAGAGCAAGCTGGCCCAAAGCCTTGGGACTCTGCACCCCCATGGGAAACTGAGAGAAAATTGACATGCTCAGCTCTGGCTGTTGCAGCCACTTGGGGGAGTGAGCCAGCAGCTGGAAGATATTTCTCTTTCCGTTTCTCCTTTTGCCTTTCAAATAAAACTATATGTACGTCAATAAAAGTTTATATATACACAATACATATATTTTAGTATATGTAAACGTGGCTTTTATAATTAGGGTGTCTAGTATTTAACTATCTTGAAAATGTATTTGAAGAAATGATTTTTCATGCTCAACGCAAATCATCTTGCCCGAAAGCTTTTTTTTTTTTTTATTTTATGAGAAAAAAGATACTTAAAAGACACTTGGAAAAGAAAAAGCTTGTGAATATTTTATATGTGAATTCTCCAGGTGATTATTTTCATTTATGCACCAAAGCACCCAAGAAAACCAAGAGCTAAACCTTCCTTGCAGAAACATCACTTCTTTCTCTTCCTCATTCCCTACTGCAACTGTGACATGTTTTTCATTTCATCCTCTCTCCTTCTTCTTTCTCTTCCATAGCACCTCCCCCTCATTTTCTTGTCTCTCCCCATCTCCGTTTTCTTCCTCCACTCCCCTTAATCTCTCCTTCTTCTACTGACTTCTGTGTAAACATATCTGTAGCCTCCCACTAGTAGTTGCCCATTTGTAGTTGTCTCCACCCAGTCAAATGAAACTCATAATTCAGAACTACAGTAAGATGGGTCTGAGTTTGTTATATTATATTGCGGCATTGTGATTCTAGGCACCTGTCTCTTGCTCACGTACTTGTGCAGGCACAACAATGTTGTATTCAATTCGTTCCCATCATGAACCTTAGTAGCCTATTTTTGAAGAACACTCAAAACTCAGAATTCCTAGCCCTTCTAAAATTTAATATATATCTGAATATACACACTTTAAAATTGTTTTCAATCAGTATTCAGAAATTACTGGAAAAACTGTTGGAAATTTTGTTACTAAACATTATACTTTATACCTAATAGAGCTAACTACATAAACATATACAGAGAAATATATATAATATATATTTCATTTTTAAATACACATGCATGAATATTTATACAACAATGTACTTTTCTTTAAAAAAAAAAAAGATTTTATTATTATTGGAAAGCCGGATATACAGAGAGGAAGAGAGGCAGAGAGGAAGATCTTCCATCCGATGTTTCACTCCCCAAGTGAGTCGCAATGGGCCGGTGTGCGCCAATCCGATTCCTGGAACCAGGAACCTCTTCCGGGTCTCCCACGCGGGTGCAGGGTCCCAAAGCTTTGGGCCGTCCTCGGCTGCTTTCCCAGGCCACAAGCAGGGAGCTGGATGGGAAGTAGAGCTGCCGGGATTAGAACCGGTGCCCAAATGGGATCCCGGGGCGGGCGTTCAAGGCGAGGACTTTAGCCGCTAGGCCATGCCGCCGGGCCCAACAATGTACTTTTCAATTTCTATATGATAAATGTATAGCTATGAAATGAAACATTATACAGATTCTGTAAGAAATAAAGTTAAGTATGTAATTAATAGAAGCAAGAATAGGAATACATCCATTCCTTTATTATTTTTGGTTTTACTCCAATCAATTCCTGGACCTGAAGTCAGGGAACAAGGAAGAGTTCAAATAGCCAGAAAGAAGCACTTGTTACAGGCTCATTAATGATCTTAGGCAACTCTGCCCCCTTGTGGCAGAAAGTCAATCACCTACAGGCCATAAATTGAGAACATTTTCAAGCACTGTTCACTGTGCCTAAACATGAAAATCAAACATGCAGCATATACATATGTATATGACATGTATGTATATGTTATATACATATATAATTAGCTATATATACATAGATGTACAAATATTATTGATTGATTTGTGACCATGAAAGAAATGTAAATGGAGGCCAAAATATATTCTTAACAAATATCACATATTCTCTCTGCTATAGGGCAAACTTCATGCAAAGTGTAAGATACACTTTCTATACTGTCTTTGCTGAAACCCATAGGTTTTGATAATTTTTATCTTCATTTATTCAGATTTTTAATTAATTTCCTCTGTGACACATAGGTCATAAAGTAGCATCATTTCCTTCAAGAAGAATTTTTTATGTTCTTTTTAATTCTTCAGTGACAAATTTCTCATTTAGTAGCACGTTATTTAACTTCATGGTCCTGTACATTTTTTAAGTTGTATTCATGTTGCTGATATTGTGTTATGACTTTTCAATTAAAAGAATGTATTTTAACTGTGTAATAGAGATTATCATATCCAGATGTGAGGATGCAATTCAGTAGGCATCTCTACCTCCAAATCAGAGATGGCCTCCCAATGAAACTTAAATATATCTTGACAATAGAATGCTGAATTCCGCCATTGTCCACGTAAATGGCAGAATGATGGACATATGACCGTCCCTTGCATCAGTGGAAACTGAATCTTGTGTTGACTGAAAAGCAAAGCAAAGCAAAACAAAACAAAACAAAACAAAACAAAATAAAAAATGAGGAGAATTGATATCCATCAGCTCCAGCCCATCACATGGTGGAGTTCACAACTGCTGTGCACTGACGTAGTTATCACCCTTTTACTACAAACCAAAATCAGACATTGAACATTTTTTCTATACAAATGTTTTCTGCCATAATGTATATAAGAATAAAATGAAAAAAGTCTTCATTTTGAACATGATAAACATGCCAATCTGGAGCTAAATGAGAGATTGACACTGGCTAATGTCTTAGCATCATGGCGACTGCTGGGAATAATCACAAGTAAAGGCATTTATATTCTTTTTTTCTTTTCACACTGGAGTGTGAGTTTCAGTCATTCTGAGATTATTGTCTAATTCTTTTTATTTTATTTATCTAAGCAACTAAAGGAACATATTGTAGAATGGGCTACTTATAAGTATTATTTTGAATAAAAGAATTAAAAAGAATCATATTAAATATCTACATGCTGATTTAAAGCAATTGATAAAACTTCACAAGCAGGAAGTCATTTCTTTGTATTGGATTCAGTTCTTGCAGGTCAATCTCATCTTCAGTGGTTCTCAGGTCTGAGCAAAATATTGTGAGTAACCTCTTTGAGACATTTCTGATTATTATTATTTTACAAATTTGTTGTCTCTCCGAGACCTGTTCATTAGAGTGTCCAGGAAGGAATAACACAAGTTGACATGCTTAAAATGTGTTTATTTATTTGAAATGGAAAGTAATAGATAAGCACATAGAGATACAGAAAGTCAGAGTTTTAATCTTCTGATGACCAAAATTGACACACATGGCCCCAGGTCCAAAGGCAGAAGTCAAGAATTGCATCTTACTCTCAGCATTAGGGACCGAAACACTTAATGTTTCACTGTTTCCAGGCACATCATCAGGGACCTGGATCTGAAGTAGAAAAGTCAGGATTTACCCAGCAGTGTAGGGTGACGCAGTCTCCAGGAGCAGGCTCACATGCTGTACCACAACATCCCAAGTATATTCATGTGTATATATTTAATTGATATGTTTTAATATGTATTAAATATATACACACAAACAATATGTTTATATGTATGTGTGTGTGTGGTTGCATATGCGGCCCAGTCTGGAACAGTCCACCTCACCTTGGCATTTGCCAGCAGGTATCATAGCCTGGTAAGGCTAGGCCCACCCTCAATTCCAACTAATGCTGGTGGGGGCCACACCCTAGTCCAACCCTGCCAGCCCCAAGTCATGGCTCTCATGTGGACTGGCTGGTATTGCGCTCTAACCCAGTTGAGTCACACCTTATTATGGCACTTGAATTCTCCAGTTGGTGATATTGACTGACCCAGCCTGGCCTGCCCCTATCTGTACCAAATGTATGCTGGTGGGTACTGTATTTTGGCCTGATTTGGGCTGCTCCTTGTCTTGGTTCTTGCACTCACCTGCAGGGAGTGTGTCCAATAGAGGAGTTCCCCAGGCTCTTCCATCCGGATCTCTCTCAATGCCAGATCATGTGCACACCAGTGGGTCCATGAGCCAGCCCTACTTAGTCCCCTTCCTGTCCTAGCAGGAACAGTGACCTTTCCCTCACCGGCCCTCACCCATTCTGTTTCTTGATATTGGGCACTAGAGCCCAGACAAGCCTGATCCATACCCAGACACAGCTCACACATGGCTCAGTGGGGGCAGAGACTTGGCCTAACCCATCCTATACCTACCCTGGTTCTCATGAGTACCAGTGGGTGCTGGATTCTAGCTCAGTCTGGCACATCCCATGCCCAACCCACACTCATGTCGAGGGATTCTGCAGCTATATCTAGACCATACCGCAGTCCCCACCCTAGCCCTCGTGCTCTCCAATGGGGATCACAATGTGACTAGAGCATCCCCTGCGCTCCCTGGCCATGCCTGCTCCCCTCCACAGATCTCACATGTGCCAGGGTTGCTCTGAACTGGCCTGGCACAGCCTCTCATCTGTCTTAGACCTGCCTTTGGATGTTGCATGGTGGCCTAACCTAGCCAGCCTCCAGTCCCAACTCTCACTGCCAGGTGCTGCAATCTGGCCCTGTTCAGTCTGTTCCCATCCCCGGCTCACGCAAGCCAATAGGTGTGATACCCTAGCCTGGCATGACCTGCACTCCAGCCTGGTTTCTGTACTCATCAGTGGATTAAGGTCTTCTCGGCCCAGCCTCCTCTGCCCCCTTCAAATCCAACCCACACACTTGCTGATGGGTGGGGCTAGCTTGCCCAGCTTGCCTCACCCCTAGGTCTGGACCAAGTGGTCAGCAGAGGGAGCTATGGAGCAGGTGGGGAGTTTCCCAGGTTCCCCTACAACCCACTCCCAGACTCAAATCTCTCATGCTCCAGCAGGTGCTACACCCTTGCCCAACATAGCTTGCCGCTTCGTCTTGACCTTTGTATTAGCTGGTGGATGTTGTAGGCAGGCCTGCCCTACACCCTGGTCTAGGATGCACATGCAAGTGCTGCAGCTTGAGCCTTTCCAGCCTATTCTCAGATCCAGTACCCATGAGTGTTGGCGGGTTCCATGTTCACACCTAGATTCAGCCAGTCACCACCCTAACTCTTGAGCTAACTAGCAGGACTTGTATTTCTATAGGATTGGGCCCACTTATCTTCCACAGAATCTACCCCCAGGCCTGGTTTTCACACATGTCATGGCTCTGCCTATTGTGACCTGTTTGCTGTTCCAACACTCAATCAGGTATTGGGATCCAGTTCTGCTAGACAGGCCCCCGGCCATAGCTTTCATGTGATATGACGTGTGGTGGTCAGTGATGCTCTGCGCTAGCAAGCCCATCTCAGGATTCCCATGTGCGCTGATTAGTCAGTCTGACCCATACAGATCTTCCAAACTCTCCCATCTATACCACCAGGTCTCAGTTCCCTCACTTACCAGCAGTACAGTGCCCTTGTTGTTAGGTGTCCCTCAGGAATCACTCCTCACTTACATGTACTGCGTCCATATTCATGGATGTCCATAGGCAATATTTCATCACCCCCAAGATCCCAGAGCTCATTGGTGGGTGGCCAGTGGGCAAAACCCAGTGCCCGATGGATGCCCTGGCCACCCACAGAAGAAAATGGTGCCGGCTGCTTAAGAAGTAGCTGGGGGTGGGCTGCACCCTCCGCTCATCAGCCAAGATTGGCTCGGCATGCTGGACCCAGTCTTGGTTTCTCTTACCAAACATTTATTTCACTCATGTCTCAGCAAAGATTATGTCATCTACAAGGATTTAAAAACAAAAAAATATGGAAGATAACTGATCTTTGCTTTAATTAAAAGAATCTAGCCCAATGGTTATCCCTGGAACTTGTATATCAACACATTTCTTTATTGTGTCTTGTTTTTCCACATACATCACTTCCCTTTACACTTTGCCCTAATTTCTCAACTGCATAAAGGTGTGCTCTCATGTGCTTCTTAAAACAAAACATACATCATGGCACTCCTTTCATGTGTATATTTAATATTCTTTAAGTCTGTTTGCACAGTTTTGTGCATGGTGATCTCATACATCAGATTCAAAGTATTCTTTCCTATGTATGCCATAATTAGCCATAGTTTAATTATTGGAATCAATCAAGTTTTTAGTATCTTTAGAAAATTCATAAGGGAAGAATGGATTTTATTGCTCAATTTGGTTAGCTACTTCTTCTTCCTTACATACAGAGGCAGGTACCTGAAGTATACGGAAGAAAGCATTCTAATTACTACTAGGGTTTCCCTATTTGTAATATTGTTTTTATGCTTTTCCAAATTAATGTCTGCAATAAGAAATATTTCTACTTATTTTATTTAAAAGATAATCGTAAGAAGTAGTAGAAGAGTAAAAGTATGTTCTGCACAGGTGAGAAGAAATAGCTAAAATGCATGAATTATTGAACTAGTTTTTTCTGCACAAATATCTAAGGAGCTTCCGAATAAGTAAAGAAAGTGCTTAGAATGTTCAGCTTAAGTAAAGATGTGCCTATTTATCTACTAATACCTCTTTCGTTTTGCATGAGGATGACTTCACTGAGTTTTCTACTTTGCACTTATAAGCTACAAAGTGGGATGGCGGAACACGTTTCTATGATTTTCGAAGATCCCTGACAGTTAATAAACAGTGTGGGATATTGATTATGATGATGACTGATGTAACCACTTACTCAGGTACTTTCCACTAGAGGCATTCCTTTGTTTGGATAATTTCTACCATACATTCTAAGATGATAGTTTTCCTCAGTCTTTTAAAGATTAAGCTCCTTACATGGGTCTTTAGGAGGTCGTGGTTGGGGGGCAGCACTATAAATTCTAAATCATGGTGTATATTCGATCCTTCCATGCTTCATGAGGTTGATTCTTGACTGCATTGCAGTGGGGTGGCATGGCTCATGCAATTATGTAGTTTCACTTACAACTTAAGAAGCATGATGATGTTGAAAAGAATGACTCAAAGTAAGTACGTAATGTGTGCTGTCTCCACTATTTTCCAATGACAAGCTTTTTAATGACCTTGTCCTTGCACATACATTAAACACAGGTCAGACGGTGAATAATCAGCATGTCATAATGGCTGCTGTTTCTAGTGATTTTAAAGTTAGGACCTGAATAAAACTTCAACTTAAATCAGTAAATTGATGAAATGTACTATGAGATACAAAGACAACCTATTACAATCTACCCATCACATCATATCTACTGAGAAACCTTCTTGGCCACCATTTCTTCAAATATACTCTATATTTACTCCTTCATGTAGTTTTTATCTATGATCTCTAAAAATTATCAATATAAAGATTAATTAAATAAGCTACAGGATCTGTTGCTTCAATTGAGCCAATACAATAAGTCAATATATCACCACATTAATAAATTTTTCTCACCATTGGCAAACATGTCAGCTGTCCCACATCAATGCCTAGTTCTATGATGCAGATCTTCATTATGGAATATCCCAAGCCCTTATTTCTGTTTTGTTTTCACCAGGTGGTATATTCTTGCAAGTTTATAGCCACTGTTATCATCAGACATGAAAATATCAAGAACTCCGCTGCTGCTTTCAGACCTTTGTAGCTGGATCACATTCGATAGCAATAACTTTGCCTTCAACATGATTAGAGTTAAATAGATTTTCCAGCAAAGTAACTCATAACCTATCATCATGAAGATTGCAAAATGTCCTAGCCATAGCAGCATACCTTATCAGGTTCAGCACTATCCTTACTGTGCCATTTGGTGAAAGAACTTTGCTCCTGGAACCTAACACCAATAAGTCAGAATCCCTAAAGCAGTGGGAACAAAAAGCCCCACACAAGAGTCAATAAATGTGATGGTGGGAGTTCTTTCAATTTTATGTTTTTCAGATCCTTATACTCTACATATTAGAGGCACAGTGATCAGTATTGCATTCAGAGCTAAGAATAAGTAGAACAACATGACATCCTGGAGGAAAGTACACCTACTATACAGAGTGCATTAGAATTATGACTGTGGAAATACTGTTGAAGAGAAGGGAATTTGAAGATGGTAGGATTTGTAAACTGTTCAATGAAGAATCAAAGCTAGGAATAGAGTTAGGATATTACAGGTTCTAGTTATGAAATTTTTCAAGAAGCTGCCACTTCAATGGGCTATTATCCCTGAGCCAAAACAATTGCAGCCACAAGAGGTGAAAAATTTTTTTTCAGAGACAAATGGTACAGTCAGAAAAAGATAATGAATGAAATAAAAATCTGCAAAACACTGCAGACAAGAACGTTTACTAAGCAGAGAGTATTATATAACTGTTGCAACATTCCCAAATAAGCATATATTTCATGTTATGTAATATTTAAATAGCTTTTCCAAACTAGTACCAATATCAGAATTTAAATGATTTAAATTCATAAATATTTATCAGAAACTTGAGAAAACATGTTAGTAAAACCTCTATTTAAAGAAAGCCTCATCCAATATAGACTTCATGGCTGACATAACCAAGAAATGTTAATAAGAAAAAGCTTAAGAACTTAATAATAGCTGTGACATGGAGCCTTTATAAATGAAGGCGAAAACTTAATTTCAGATCATATGATGTTATGTATAACATGCTATGTTATGTATGTTATATGTTGTGTATAAACTAAAATTGAAATGTCAATGAGGTGGTCACAGAAGGTGATTAAGAACTCGCATTTATTTTTAACATATTGGTTACTCATTACTATGTCAATTAATTCCATAATGATGTAAATTTTTGCTGATGGTATGTTGGAGCTTTTAATTGATCGGGATGATACTCTGCTGGCTCTGTCTTCAGACCAGAGAGGGTATACCTAAGAAGCCGTTGAACTTGACTGGACAATAAGATGCTGGACTCTATGTTTGGTATATGCTTGCAATGGGGGAATCTCAACTGAACTTGAACTGTGGTTATGCAACAAGGTGGAGGAATCCACCATGGTGGGAGGGTTTGGGGAGGGGTGGGGAGAACCCAAGTACCTATGAAACTGGGTCACATAATACAATGTAATTAATGAATTAAAAATAATAAATAAAAAAAAATAAATGAAGGCAAAAAGATCCGGGAATACTGCATTTTGAATTATGCAGAAGTGTGATTGGAGAACTTATACACATGCATACATATATGTATGTATGTGCTTGTGTGTATATATATAAATCTATATTTTATATATTTATATATGTCATAAAATATATATTACATAAACATGTTTATATATATAAACCTGGAAAGAAAGTCTTATGACCTACATCACAGAGGCAGGAAGGAAAACATCAGGGCACTCTTTCTGTAGCTAGAGTTTTCTAATTTCCTCCAGCTTAAAATATTCAATATGCCAAGGTGACGTGTTTTCTGTATCACATTCTAAGCCCTGGCACTTGGTTATGGTTCAAATTTATATTACGTTACATTTCATTCAATTCCTCATACTTCCGTTGGATTGAATAAATTAGACAGCAGAGATCAAACAAAAGGCTTTGGCACAAGGATTAAACTGACATTTGCCACCAGTTTAAGTCCTAGCTGCTCCACTTTTGATCCTACTTCTTGATGATGTGCTTGGAAGAGCAACAGAAAACAGCCTAAATGTGTGAGCACCTGCAATCCAAATGAGAGATACAGACTGATGTTCCTGGTTCCTGACCTGACCTGGCCCAAGCCTGACCACTGCGGCAATTTGAGATCCCTCTCTCTCCTCTCTCTGTCTCTCTCTCCTCTCTGTCTCCTCTCTTTCTCTCTCTCTCTCATGCCCTTTCTCTCACACTCTCCCTCTTTCTTCGTATCACTCTATCAAAACATATTTTTTAGATTTCAAATTGCATCTTTCTGTTTTTTTCTTAAAAAGCAAACTGATGTAAAACTGTAAGCATATCTTGGGCTAGAAATAAAAAGAGGAGTGGATTGCAAGGAATATTACAATTCTGAGAATGACAGTGTTTTTACCCAATTTGTGATGATGCTTTGTGTAATCTGCCAAAACATATAAAATCATGCACAATGGTTGCACATAACTATCTAAATTGTGGTATATAAATTGTGCCTCAATAATAATAAATATGTTTAGCTAGCTATAAAAAGATAGTATGCTATTCTTTTGAAAATAAAGAAAAACATATTCTGAAAATTACACAAATAATGAGACTGTTCTTTACAATTAATGCCCATTTTATTTCATAATTTTTTGCTACACTGAAAGATGTATTCATATAAGAAGTCTTCAACAGTTCATGGAAAATGTTACAGAATGTTTTGCATCAAAGTACAGTGTTTCAGTACTCTGTTTCTATAAACTGAAACTAGTATGCATTCAACATAATAGATTTTATATTCCAAACATGTTGCTTAGGTACACACTTTTATCAGAAAAGCCACAAGAAGTATAAACTTCTCAGAAAATATTTGAACAGTAACAACAACAACAACAAAAACAAATTGTTAGAATGTAAAATTATGCCACTCTTATGTAAAACACTTTGGAAGTTGTTAAAGAATGCTAAATGTGGCATTACATTGTAGTTCAGTTATTTTGATTCTAGCTATTAATCCAGAAGATTTGAAATCTATGATGCTGAAGAGACTTCTGCACTCCTATAATCATTTAAGCACTGTTCACAACAGTAAGATTTGGAATCAACCTCAACATCATTCAGATGCGTTTTACTACACCGCATGAACTCCTCTCCATTAAAGGTTCACCCTGGTACTGGGTCTGCAGAAAAACAAAACCACACTTGGAGTGGCTTTACTTTTTCCTCCAATGCTTCCTATCCTTCAGGATTTCTCTCCTGGATACAGTTTCCCAATTCTTAAAAGAAAAAAAATCTTATTTTATTGAAATGTCCCAAACTTCTTTTAAATGTGTTCTGTCAGAGGAAGAGAAAGAAAATCAGGGAGAGACTCTGCAGGGTTGCAGATCATAAGCACCTTCACACACCGCTCTTCACCTCACTCCTGTTTCACAGGCTTCTAAAGAGGAAGACACGGATGCTCAAAAAGTCATGAGAACCTCATAATTCCTGATGTCAGACGCCTGTGAGCTTGTCCTGACTCTTCTCAAAATCTGCTAACAAACAGAGAAGAAATTGTTCAGTTTCCTGGCCACATTTTCCCCAAAAAGATTTTTTTTATTATCAATTTGGCTATGTTGTTCTACTTATTCTTAGCTCTGCAAGCAATGGTAATTCCCACACTGCATCTCCTGACAACTGTGCATCTCCCTCCTTAACATCCCCAAGAACAAATTTCTTGCCGCACATCATTCAGAGCACATATTCCAGCTCGCTTTCTCATTGTTAAATAACACAAATGGAATTCTCACAAAGAATTGTTGGCTGGACCTCTCACTATTCTCCTACATTTACACCTTAGTCTTTGCTTCACACTCCACTGGGTCAAAACCAGAGCACATCTCTCCACTAAGACGCAAAAAGGAGCAACATTTTCAGAGGTACCAGACTCTCCTCAAGTGAACCAGATCAGTGCCAAGTATCACAAATTTTCTCCATAAGCTATAGATTGGTGTTAAACTAACACCTGGTCCTTAGTAGAGTCATCTCAGATATGCTGTTCCTTTTGTTTCACACCAACAACAAATAATAACCAGCATTGTTTCATAGTATATAAAGCTGCCTTATGCAATGACAGCATCCCATATGGGCACTGGTTCAAATCCCAGCTGCTTCACTTTTGACTCAGCTCCCTGTTACTGGGCCTGGGGGAGCACTGGAGCATAGCCCAAATACTTCAGCCCTGCCACTCACATGGAAGACCAGGGAGAGGCTCCTGGATCTTGAATCAGGCCTAATCAAGCCCCAACAATTGTGACTGGATCCGGCAAATCAAAGATCTCACCATGTTTCTCCCTCTTCCTGTTTAACTCAGGCTTCAAATTGATAAATGTTTTTAAAGCAAAAAACAAAAACCCTCCAAGGCCTCAATACCCAGGGGAATATTCCGCTTGAGCTTTGTGATGTACTGATAAAGGTCACTGGACCTTCTAACCAGCTGAATTTCCTGAATTAATTCACATAACACAGCCCTCCTCACTCCCTCTGTCTAACAGTAAGTTTGCACAGTTCTTCCTGTTCTCAGGTTCTCTTACTGACCAACTCTGTGATTGACTCTCGTAACCCTATCTCTCAGTGCTGTGTAGTTCACCCCTTTACATAATGAGGATTCTCTCCCTAGTTATGCTCTTCAGAAACACCAATGACCCAGTGCCTTCCTACACAAATTCTACCAATGTGGTTTCTCATAGATAACCACAGTTGTTTTATTCTTTAAGAAAATAAGCAGTTGGGGGTAACTCACGTTAACCTTAGCAGCCCTGCATAACTCCTTACAGGTGCCACACCAGTAGGCACTCTCAATGTCTAGCAGCAAGGACCCGGAAGAGAACAAGGCACAAAATATCTCAACATTGGTCTGCCTTCCTTCTGTCAACCTGATTCCAGAAAAGAGGATCCTTTTCATTTGTGGGACCAACAGGTGCCTCTGCTTATCTACTAGCTAGCCTGAAACTTGACTTATCTTTCTATTTCCCAACATCAGTGTGACTCCCAACAACCAATCACTACCGATTCCTCTCACAAGAAATATTTACCATGGGAGTGTTGCCAGCTCAACATGCTTCCTTGTCAGGCTAGGTATTGTCATTATAGGTAAAAGAATTTGGCACATCCTATTGTTTACCACCAGCCTCATTCACAAGATAAGCAAGACAACTTTTATGAAATATCTCAAGCCCTTTGTAAGGTGCAAGGTCAAGTAAATTGCTTGACAACAGCAATTTTACGAAAACAATAGGCTTGGCTCGGTTAAAATAAATGGGGCCTCTGTTTATTTTAAGAGTGTTATTCTATGTCATCCCATCTGGTCTTGTCAGGGATGGTGCTTATAAGCTTGGAAACGAAATTTGACAGTGGATGTGTGACCATTAAAACAACTGGTTCAGAAAATTCTGGCAACCTTGTCATGTACCCCTTTTTACCCTACTCATAACAATATTTCTTCTTAAGTTCTTATATTTAGTAGCTGACGCAAATTTTTAACTCAGTTGTCCAGATCCCACTCAAAAATTTTTGTTGATAATATCTTCTTGCTCAGAGTCTGTCCTGTAACAGTTAATGTTCCAGCAACCACCATGTTTGGAGGACAAAGGAAAACCAGCACTGCTAATGCTCCTTGTCAACAGAAAAACAGGAAATAGATATTGAACCTGTTTATTTTGGTTCTTCCTCCCTCACTTTTGTTCTGTGCATATGTATATGCACACATATATACAGAAAGAAAAACATATGTATACATATGTACAGAGTTCATTCAATAATATAAGGGTTGCATGTGTGTTTAAATCCACCTTATCACAGATGATGTGGCATTTTGCACAACCACAAGACCCCTCCCAATAAGAGCAAAAAGCCTGATATGCATGGGCTGAAACTTAACTTTAACTTCCCCAAATACTGTTGGGTAAGCTATAGGCCTACCTCAAACCTCACTATGCTTTTATTTCTATGATAAGATTTTTTCTGACTTAATTGGTCATCTCTTTTCTGGATCCTAAAATTTAAACACCCAGCACTTTTCAATCAGGGCATGATAAAGTTTTCCTGGCTGATATAGTCTGCCAATTATGTTTTTTCTTCAAAATTAATGTTTATTCTATTTTTTAAGCTCTATTCATTTATCTGTAAGGTAAACATTATGTAAAAATAAAGGGCCCAGTGTGGTGGCCTCACCTCGCTGTGCCAGGATCACATACGGGCTCTGGTTCTAATCCTAGCAGACCCACTTTCCATTCAGCTCCCTGACTGTGGCCTGGGGATGCATCAAGGATTGCCCAACATCTTGGGACACTGCACCCACACTGGAGACCTGGAAGAAACTCCTGGCTTCAGATCAGCTCAACTATGGCCAATGCAGTCACTTGGGGAGTGAATCATTGTACAGAAGATCTTCCTCTGTCTCTCCTCCTCTCTGTATATCTGACTTTCCAATAAAAAAGAGAGAAGGACACACTCACAGAAAGGGAGAGAGAGAGAGAAAGAGAGAAAGAGAGAGAGAGAAAGAGAGAGAGAAAGAGAGAGAGAAAGAGAGAGAGAGAGAGAGAAATGAGGTCTTCAATCTGTTGATTCACTCATCATTCGGTCAAGATGGAAAGAGGGGCTACACAAATGCCAGGAGCTTATCTTGATTCTTTCATGTGAGTTCAGGGGCCCAAGCACTTAGACCATCTTCAGCTTCTTTCTTAGGCTCATTAGCAGGGACCTGGCTTAGAAGTAGAGCAGCCAAAAATCAAAGCGTCACCCAAAAAGGAGCCAATACAACAGCTGGTGGCTTTATTAGCTACATCAAGTACCGGCCACATCTTGTTTCTTCTTTATATGAGCATCAGTTTATAAACTGATAATTTCTTTTAAGCATTATCCTCATAACCTTTTTGGAAAGTAGTAAAGTTTCCTTCTTTCCTGAACTAAGTTTCAGCAAAAATTGGATGTTTTTTTTTCAATATTAGCTATTACTAAGAGTGACACTTTTAAAATAATATTTCATTTTTTAGAAAATTTATTTATCTTTATTTTGAAAGTTAGACATACAGACAGGAGGAGAAATGGAGAGGAAGATCAGCTGTTTGTTGATTTACTCCCCAAGTGGCTGCAATGGCCTGAGCTGAGCCAATCAGAAGCCAGGAGCAAGGAGCTTCTGCAGGGTCTCCCATGCAGGTGCAGGGTCACAAGGCTTTGGGCCGTCCTTGACTGCCTTCCCAGGCCACAGGCAGGGGGATTGGCTGGGAAGTGATGCTGGGGGTCCATGCAGTGGGTGTGGATGACATGAAGGTGTGAGGAGAACAGCTCCTCTGTTTGGCAAGGCACAGTGAATGTCTCTTCGACCAACTTGACAGTCTCACCCCGGTTTACATGGACACTCAACTACCCCACCAGGAATTCTGTAACCTATTGAGGCATTGTGGTTTGCTTCTGTGAGACGGCTTTGCCACTGAAATGAGCTTGGGAGTTAATGCCACTGATGATGTCTTGGTGAGTGAGCCTTTAACAATTTACACACAGGAGCACAATTAAGCCCATGCCATTTCTGGACACCTTATTGTGTGTCTAACCTATGTCTCCAAATCTGGCCCAGAAATGTAGCATGCCCTCTGGGAAAGGGCTTGATAAATATCCTAAATATTAGTGAAAGTGATGGGCGTATGAGCTGAAACTGCTATGGCAATAAATACAGTTACTGTGACCTTAAAGGCTATCCTGTTTTTGCAATTTCTTTGGAAATGTATCTGTTTCAGACTCATATAATTTTTGTCTACAGGAATTAAAGAATGCTTTTATTAATATTATGGAAATATGCTTTTAATTATTGTTTGATTGTTTATAGGGTTGTAAAGCCTGTAATTGTAGGGGGATTTAATATTTGAAATTTTTGTCTTAGATTTTTATGTTTTATCCTTTGTAACAAATTTCTCCCATCAAATGATGGGCAAGTTGTGGAAATAGAAATGTAGTGGGAATGTGTTACTGCTTAGTAGGTAACTGCATGTGCCTTGGCCTGGGAGTCCTGGCTGTCATCTAATGGCTACTATTGAAGAATGAATAATGGCTTGCTTTGAAGAAAATGATTATGGTAACTTACAGAATTATCTTTAAGAGCACCTGGTTGACCATGAAGTAAAAAATAAAATAATCAAACATCTGTGCATACCTACTTAGTCATGAAGTAAAAATACAACAATCAAACGATTGCACAGAGGCTTGTGTTATGTCTCAGTAAATAAAAAGGACAGCTTCTTGAGCTGTTACAAGAGAGCACCAAGTGACAGTATTCGTGTCTTTTCTTTCTACCAATGACACTCACCGATCTTGAGCTCTGAACTTGGCTGGAGGTGGCCTTCGACAAAGTGGGGCTGCCGGAACATGAACAGATGCTGATATGGGATCCTGGCACGTGCAAAGCAAGGACTTTAGCCACTAGGCCACTGCACCGGACCCAATATCTCAGTTTTGTGAATATCTCACACTAGATCCTATTCAGATATTTCAAGTCAGTACAAATTTATTTTGGTAACTTTATCATTTTTTAAATTTGTGGATAGCTATTATGTAATTTCCATGTATTCCCATGATCTTTATGAAGTCCAATTCTGTGTATGGATTTCATCTATTTTTTCACCAAATTATCTGTTAATTATCTCCTACAAGTCTTTTAAAGCACCAGTTTATACATGTGTGGTTGTGTGCACATCAATTTTTTCAGTAGTAATGCATTATATACATTCATAGCATGATTCTTCTAAATTTATGAGAAAATGAACAACTGGAATGTAATTATGCTTTCATATTCTACAAGTGAAAAGTTCTAGAGCCGGGATATTAAGCCCAACGTTGTTCTTCTAGAGTCATATCTCAGAATCACTGTGCTCTATCTCCTTATTTAACTGATGTATTTAGGACAAAGAAGCAAAACAAAGTTGATTCACTAATAAGAATTGGTTGTGAAGGTGAGGGACAACTTGTCACTGCAGCTAAGCTTGTAGAAGATGTGCCAATTATTTACCATTTTTAAGGAAAGGTTGGTTTATGCAAGACCTGCCGTTGACCACCGTCAGGATTAAGTCTGTTTCAAGAGCATCATCAGGATCTGGATCTTTCTAACTCTTCCAAAAATGTACATGATGGGGCCTGACACAGTAGCCTAGTGCTAAAGTCCTCGCCTGTGATCCCATATGGGTGCCAGTTCTAATCCCAGAGGCCCCACTTCCCATTTGGCTTCCTTTGGACCTTGCACCCAAGCGGGAGAACCGAAAGAGGCTCTAAGCTCCCAGTTTCAGATTGGCTCAGCTTTGCCATTGTTGCTACTCGGGGAGGGAGACAAAGAATGGGAGATTTTCTTCTTCTCTCTCTGTCTCTCTCTCTCTTCTTTCTGTGAATTTGACTTTCCAATAAAATTATGTAAATCTTAAAACATATATATATATACATATGTACATGTATATAGCTAAAGGAATCACAGATTATAACTAAACAGTGACAGTAAATGTCATCATCACCTGAAAATTGTACCTGGTAAATTTTCCACAAAACCATGAAAAAGACTTACTTTTTGAAACTCTGTTTTCTGTTGATTCCGTTAGAAACAACTGAAAAACTGGAAAAATCAATTTTATTATTACTACCCATCATTGACACATAACTATATGTCTGAAGAAGGACATACAGCCTCTCTTTCTCTAAATTCATTCTTATATATCAGCAGGGTAGAGAAACATTTTAACTTTCTGTTCTCATAGCTGATGTTCTGATAGATTTTGTGTGATAGCTCAAGGTGCTAATGTTAGACCCTTTCAACACCTACAACTGGGAAAGAGAACAGCAAATACTTGTGAACATCATGAAAGTACAAAACTTTTCATCATAAAATAGCTATAGAGAGGTTTGATATTATTGTTAGAAATCATTAAAATAATTACAGAACAAGAAAAGTGATATTGTACCACTGTCATGATGCTATAAACAATGAGATCATAATTGGTTCCCTTGGGCTCTCTGATGCTAAATCCTACTTCCGGGATGACCCAGATTTCCTGAGAACACCTACTGTGTGGTGGTTTGACCTGCTCTTTCTGTCCACAGTCTCATATCTGTTTGTAAATTTCCTCTGCCTACCTGCTTTCACTGAATGTCTTTTTTCCAATTCAGTCTGTTTCAGAGCACCAGATTAGTGGTGCCTATGGTATCGACACTCTGTGTGGAGAGGTGTAGTGAGCCATAGTCTGCTGCTGGCAGTAGCTGCTTACCATATCATTTCAATTCTACCTTCTGGCCTTTAGGACACATCTAAATCTTTCGGTGACAAAGAACAAGGTACATTATCACCTCTTCACAGCCTTCATCACAGTCAGAAGCCGGAGGCTATGTGGATGTGGTATTCTGCCTGTCTCCTCAAAACCAATCAGCCTTACTTGCTTTCATTTTTTTCTGTGTATTTATCTATCAGAGCCGTGTTGTACAGGATGTGGTTTCTGAGCAATCCAAGCCTGGGGCTCCAATTAGAAAGGGTTGAATGAAACTAAAGGCAGGATAACTGCAATCTGTCAGCCATTAACATCTTAGACTCCAAGTGTGCTCAGTGTTGAACAGGTGAGAGGCCTAAAGGGGAAAATAAAAAGATGTATTTAATCGTTGTTAGTGTGTAAGGTAGGCAAATGTAACTATTCTCCTGCTTGCTTCACAGATAACCTTAGGCATAAATCCTCCCTTACCACTCTCTTACTACAAATACTGCAGCATTGCTACACTTCTGTCTTCCACTTGCTAACGTCATTTTTTAATCTCTTGAAATAATATGAATAAAGTATACTTTGAAATGCAATACCTTCAAAATAATGACAAACTGCCTTTTGTATGTATGGGCACAACAGAAATCTACATAGATACTTTTTAATTATACCAATTAAAGCTTATAATCTGACACATGGACTAAGGTATTTAGGTGTCTTAATTTTGAATTTATATCTAGATAATAATAAATTATGATATTTGTTCTACTTTCATAGCCACTATTTCTTATCTGCTAAAATCAGTGCAAATATGTAAACATTATCTTATTTTGGCTTCTTTCAGAGAAACAGAGCAGCAGCTTGTGTCTGTGTGTATCTGTGTTTAAAAAAAAAGTGGCAACAACAACAAACAGGAAGAGAGAGAGAGGGAGGAAGGGTGAGGAAGTAGAGCTCCTAACCCCAGATCCAGTGAAAAGCTGCAGGCAGCTGCCACAGTTCGCTTGCAACATTCCTGCAACCTGAGATCAATCTTTCTTTGTTCTATCCGTTTTCAGTTGGATAGGTGAGCTTGATTCACAACATGGAGGATTACATGTGAGGAAACAATCCACTGATTTAAATGTTCATCTCATCCAAAATCACATTCATGGACACATCCAGAATAACATTCAACCAAATGTTCATCACAAAACAAATTGACATAAAATTAAAAATAATAACCACTATGTGCATTTCAAACATAAAGAATAACATACATTAACTAATTAAATATATATGCATATTTTATATAGCATCTGCTTCTTCCTTAATATCTATCATTTATTCCTTATCAAAATATTTGTGCTTTTTAATTTTAACTGTTTTAACAGCTAAATTAAATACTTACCTACAAGCAAATAGAAAGAGATAAAATTTTTCACTAGTTAGACTAACAATGTGCCTCTTTTGTGATAATTTTAACAGCTTGAAAAACTGCAAAATGAATTAAAAACATGCTAAAATACTACCAAACATTTTTACCTCATTCAGATCTGTCAATTTCTGGATGAATCCTGGTGACAAAGCTGGAGAGCAGCAATCTTCCTTATAAGAAGATATTTAAACACCTTATCCCAGTTCATTTACTGGAGAAACAACTTATTATCTAAAGATTTTTTTCCTTCACTTAATAAAGTCACACAAAAATAAATATTTCCCCCAAATTTACTTGACATTTTTGAATGAAACTTCTATACTTTTTATTTTCACCTAAATAAAAGAAGTTGGAATATTATATGTAAAGTCTCCTCTATACTCAATATGCTATGCTTCCTTTTATTTAACAACCTTAAACCTCACATCAAACCAGAGAATAAATCTGCGGTTAATTTGGAAGTAATTGATTTATATACATATACCTGTAATATACCCAACAAATTTATTAATTCAGTTTCTCTATGAAGTCAAGAACTCAGAAATAATATAAATTGTCACTGTCACTCAGCTAATATTTATAAAGGTAAAACCATAGTGTTTATCATAACTAGCTTTAGTACATCCCATCACCAAGATCATTAAAACTACCAACACTTACTCTCAATGTGACTTTGTTTATATGAACACTTCTCTCATATTTTTCTGTCTTGAACATTTTAGAGATTGTCAAAGTGAATTTTTCCTTATGGTTGCTAACCTGATCAATTAACTATGTGAAAATATTCTGTTTTTCTGAAAACATTGATTTCAAAGAGATTAATTCAAGACTAAAGGAAAAAATGAAGCATTTCAGTGTATAATTTTTTTTCAAATCCAATGCAACCAGAAGGCTGATTTCAAACACACACACACACACAAAGAAAACCAAATTTTAAGGTAACTATTTCTAAAAGATTTGACAGTAATGAAATGCATTATTACTGTTACTTGAGGGTTCATATCACTCAGAAATATCAGGAATAAAAAAGATCCAAGAGAAAACAGAAGCTGCTCCAACTCAGGCACAGAGCAGGGAGAAGGACAACAGAGGATGCTCTTGGGAGGATAAACAAAGCAACAGCCACTATAATATCAACACTAGATGGAGACACACCAATAAGCACACTGACAAGTATAAGCCAATGTCTCCTTCAAGCATAGGTTAAAACTCTGTAAATTATCTAAGGAAATGTAGCAGGATATTTTTAAAAACATGCTGTACATCAAAGAGGATTTGTTTCAGGAATCGAACAACAGTCAACATCAGAAAATGTAAATAATTATATTTATCATACGAATAGTTTTCAGGGGAAACCGTATATACTCATCTCAGCATACACAGAAAAACACACAGATTGGATCATTTCTAATGTTCCTATGACAAAATCAGCCATCAGCTGGTAAATAGCCTCTTCCCAGTCAAGACAGGAAGAAGTTGTATGTACAAAATCACTGGCAGGTTAGCTGAGGAAGAATACCACAGTCCCTGAATGACTGATGCTCGAATGACTATGTGGTTCTAAAAAGCAAAACCATATTGTTCCCATCCCCCCCACCCGTCCTTACAAAACATCAAGCTCAATCAACTATGTGGAGGGAACTTAAAAGGTCTAACAAGTGTCGGGGCTTGCATTGTGGCATAACAGGCTAATCCTCTGCTGCCAGAGCTGTTCGCTCAAGTAGACAAAAAAAAAAGCAAGCTACTCAAAATTTACTCTGCAGTAAAATTTTTGAAAATTAAGGTCAAGGAGATAATCCAAAAAAGAATAAGATGAAAGTGTCAAGTAGCATATAAAGAAATAAACAATGAGTCTTACAGCAGACTTCTCAGTACCCTAAAGGCCAGATAAGAGTTATATAATGTATTACAGGTCTAAAAATAAAGCAAATAAATAGCCTAATCCCTGTGCTTGAGGAACTGCATCACAAAAATTACAAAAAATGAATATTATTTACAAAACAAACCTTCTGATCAATGTAACTTCCAGTGAAGTTATCCTTTGAAGTGCACAGAGCGGGGTTGAGGGAGGGGAAAGTGGAGCAGGTGGACAGGAAGAGGCTTGTATCCCAACCCTGCAGACTCCCGTATCTACACCAAGGACTATCAGAACGGGCACCAAGGACTATATCCCAACTGCCAAGGAGACCACGGGGAATTGGAGTGCCCTCGCAGGCCAAGAACTCTAAGGTCGTCCACCTTCTTTCAGATCTCCCACATGGGATGGAAGAAGCCCAAATCCTACCCCACAGGAGCCAGTGTCATCAGACCAGCCAGGAGCCCTGAGCGGTCCACAGAAACAGAAGAACAGTACACTTCCTGCAGGACTCGGGAGGGGAACTTTCTCTGGTCCTTACTTAGTTCCAACTTTGGATCCCCACTCTCTCTTGCAATAACCACCAGAGTCACTCCAAAGCCGCCCCCCCCCCAAAAAAAAATTTAGATTAGACAGAGAACAAAAAGGAAAGCTTAGTACCAAACAGGAAACGGTTAGCCTGGACTCACATACACCTTACTAAGTAGGACACGAAGATAAGCTACTCCTCACTAAGGTATTGAAGATTTCTCTGCACACCCCTCCTAAAACTGTTCTGCACCTCAACTGTTGACATATGCCTTGTTATAGTTATAAACCTACACAGAGTATCCCAAAATCCACCAAGCTCAGTAGAAATTATGCTTTAACAGTATAAACTACTAAATACAAAAATGAAAATAGTCATGAGACAGCTGAATAGTACTCTATAGCCATTTTAAGGTGTATAGCAATCAGTTGTGTATAAACTAAAAGTGAAATGACATTGAAGTAATCACAGGATGTAGTTAAGAACTTTCTGTTGCCCCAACCAGGCTGCAGCACCCACTGGTTTGCATGAGGACCAAATATGAAGTGTGTAGGATCAAGCTGGACTACAACACCCATTGGTTCAAGTGGAAGACAGGGCTGGAAACAGAACTGACCCAGCAGTTGCATTGACCAGCATGTGCATAAGCTGATTGGCGCAACAGATGGTGTTGGACCCTGTACTGGCAAACTCACGCAAGAATCAGGTTTGAGATCATCTCAGATGAAGTTTCTTTGGAGATCCCTCCAACTAAAATGCTCATCTCTGAACCTCAACCATGAAGAGACTATGTCAGTCAGTGGACTCTGAATAGGTTTCATCGCAATTGGAATGGCAAGATTGGCAGCAATTCAGAACTGTTGAACTATCAAAACTGCTTGAGCAGGAACCTCTGAGTGTGCCACACATTGGGGATCTGGGATGGGTGGGAGGCTGGGTGGGGCTTTACCCTATTTTTCTCTCCTGACCCCAGATACAGGGAAAAAATGATAATATTAGTGTGGAAACAATGGTATTACCCACTTTCACCCTGTAGCCCTTGACCCTTTGTGCCCTAATCAATAAGTAAGATTATTAAAAAACAATAATAATAAATAAAAAAAGAATTTGCACTTCATAACATATTGGTCACTCAATACCATGCCATTTAACTCCATAAGGTTTTAAACAGTTGTTGATGTTATGCTGTGGCTTTTAATTGGTTGGGATGATAATTCTGCCAGCTCTGCCTTCAGACCAGAGATGGTCTCCCCAAGAAACTGTTGAATTTATCTGGATAATAAGATGCTGGACACTATGCAAAGTACATGCTTGCAATGAAAGAATTGTGATTGGATTTGAACTGTAATACTGCAACAAGGTGGAGGAATCCACCATGAGGGGAGGGTATGGGGAGGGGTTGGGGGAATCCCAGAGCCTATAATACTGTCATAAAATGAAATGTTAAAAAAAAATGCAAAACAAAACAAAAAAAGTGAAGGGAAATATGGCACTTCTGAGGTAAACAAGAATCGAACGAATTTATCATAACTAAACCTACTTTAGAGCAAATACTGAAGAGAGTCCTGCATTTAAAGTGAGCACCCTGATACTGCCTGCGTTCGGGTGCAGCAATCTAAATAGCTGCGTGTGATGCCAGCATCTCATTAGAATTCCAGGTCAGGTCTGGCTGTTCTCTTGATCTCACTCTGTGCTGATGTACCTCAGAAAGCATCAGATCCGAATGAGAATACTTTCAGTGTTTCTCTGCTTAGTATGACATTCATTATTGATTCGTCATATATGACCTTCATAATTTCAGCACATATTCCTTCAATATCCAATATGTGCAGGGTTTTGTTTTTGTCATTGCTTTTAGTCATGAGTGGTATTGAATTTTATGTTATGTTTTTTTAAATCTGTTTGGATTTCCATTTGATTGTATGCTTTGTTTTATTGATGTGACTTATGACATTTATTGTTTTACAAATGATGAAACACATCGGCATCTCTGGGGGAAATCCCATTTGATTTTTACATATGATACTTTCAATGTGGTTATAGATTCAGCTTCCTAGCTTTTTTTGTAATTTTGTGCATTTTCATATCCATGTACATCAAAAATATGCCCTGATAGCTCTCTTCTCTTTGGTGTTTGTTCAGTTTTGCTATTGAAGTGATTCTGACATCATTTATATAGTTTAATAGAATTCTATACTGTTCCTTTCAGAATCATTTGAAAACTATCAATGAAAGTTCCTCTTTAAATACACCTTAAGTGTTTTGTAGAATTCAGTAGTGAAGTCATAAGGCCTTGGGCTTCTCCTTGATGGAAAATGATTAAACACTCTGCAACCCTATTTCTGCCTTTGGTTCTGTTTAGATTTTTCTTATATCTTTAGTAGGTTATCCTGGTAGGTTATACATATCCAAGCATTTACCTATTTCTTTTATGTTTTCACATTTATTAGCACATGATTTTTCAAAGTAGGTTCTTAAGGTCCTTTGTAGTTCAATCATATTGTTTGTACTGTCTCCTTTTTCATATCTGTTTGAGTTTTTTCTTTTGTCTTTTGATAGTCCATCTAAACATTTATTTCATTTGCTTATTTTCCCAAAAAGAACAACATTCTTTATTGATCTTTCCATGTTTTTACTCTCTCATCTAAATAATTTCTCCACTGTTACTTCATTCATTTTTTAAGAGATAATAACTCTTTTAGAGATAGGTGAATCCATTTCAATCATCTTTATTAAAATCCTTTTTTGCTTTCTTACTTCTGGGGCTCACTTAATTCATTAATACATAATACACTTTTCACTGATAGACATTTCTAGGTAATTTCTAGGTAATTATTTTCAAACCTTTCTAACACCTCTTCCATTTTGTTAAAGTTCTTAATAAATATTATTATCCACTACTTAAACAAAATATTCCTTCACTTATTGTTTCTTTAGTCATGTAAAATTTATTCTATTGTGATTATTTTTTTCTCTAAAATCCACCATTTTCTTTCTTGTTGATTCCAATAGTCTGGTCAGTGATACTTGCAATGCTTCTTAGTTTTCCAATTATGCATTGTGGTAATATAATTCTAAATAATTTCTAACAATTAACATAATTTTTTCATCAACTTTAAAAACTTCCAACTAATTGCAATTTCTGTCTGATCTCATTCAATTTTTATTTTGATTGAATTATATTTGATGAAACATTACTACATATATCTTCACGTCTCTGAAGAATCTGTTTTGTTTATAACTGGAAATTTCTGGGTTTAATTCTCTATTTTGTATCTTAACATAAAATCCAAAACTTTCCATCTGAATATCTACTTATATATCAGATTGGACCGATCAACATCAATTCATGAATATCAAATTGGTCATTGATGTTTACATAAAATTTTTTGCTAAAAAACAGTTGATTAAAAAAGGTATTTTAGTTATCCAACTGCCTTTCTTGATCTCCTCAATGGATATTTTATAACCCATTCCTCCTAGAATTTCATGTTCTGCTTGTTTCACATGTCTCTTACATGATATACTAATTATCAATGGGCAAATAAGAGTCAAAAGAATATTCACTATTTGCACCCGACGCAGTAGCCTAGCGGTTAAAGTCCTCACCTTGCATGCACTAGGATCCCATGCGGGCACCACTTCTAATCCTGGCAGCCCTACGTCCCATCCAGTTCCCTGCTTGTAGGTTGGGAAAGTAGTAGAGGATGGCCCAAAGACTTGGGCCCCTGTACCGTGTGGGTGGCCCAGAGGAGGCTCTTTGCTCCTGGCTTCTGATAGGCTCAGCTCCAGCCATTGAGGCCGCTTGGGGAGAGAATCAATGGACAGATCTTCCTCTCTGTCTCTCCTTCTCTCTGTATATCTGAGTTTCCAATAAAAATATATCGGTGTCTCCCGTCCCGCAGAAGAAATCATCCGTTTCAGAGGCACTTTTATTCCAACCTTCAGTTCATTCCTTTTGGGCAGAAGCCCCCGGCTCATATAGCCATCCTATCCATTAAATCCGTTACCCAGAAGCCCTCAGTTAAGTCAGTTAATTCCGTTATTTCTGTTATGCAGAGAACCTCCTCCCCCCTCCCGCAAGGCCCCTGGCTATCTCTCAATCCTATCCAATCAGCTTACACGCCAAGGCAAGTGGTAAAGGGTCAATCACAGCGCACTTCCTGAAACCTGTCTCCAAGAGGAAGTAGGGTCCAGGCATCATCTTAGGGCAGGGCACACGTGCAGTGCTCCCAACAAAAATAAATATATTTTTAAAAGAATATTCACCATTTGATTATAGCCTGAGTTTTGTATATTAGTTGCTGTCTCAGAAAACAGGAGATATTTTTTTCTTTTAAAAACTGTTTTGTTTCACTAAGCATAAAAAGTTTCAAGTTGCACAGAGTATACCATTATAAAAATTAAAAAAAAAAAAAAAAACAGAAGAAGAGGAAAGAGGGGCAACATATACAGGAGGAAGCTACTGTGGGCAGTGTCAATGTGCTTCTGAATCTGTATTGCTGTACTGCATGAGATGAGTTAATTTTATATAAATAAAACACATATTTTAAAAAAGCATAATTACCAATATTACCAACAAAATGATCAATTCTTCAAGAAGCAAACTCCCATATCACAGAAATAGGCAATGCTTCTGTCTTGAAATACACCTTCCTTTTACATAATAGATTCCCTTTTTTCCTCAGTAATTCATAATGTCCTCCTGAGATTGCTTTGCATCTAGAATTATTGTTTTCACTAAAAAGTCTCAAAATTCATTTGCTGTTTTCCCCTGGTACTATTAAACCAGAGCACTTAAGCATTTCTTTTTCTAAATTTCTCAATGTTAAACATTTATATATGTTCACACTTTAAAATTCAAGGCTTCATAAAATCACAATTCCATTTTGCCTATTGCCAATGCCCACAGCTTGACTTCTTTTTGTCACATTATCCAATTCATCAGCAAACAATATTACTTTGAATTCATGTATATATAATTTGATAATTTGTCACTAGTACCACTGCTATTATGCAACTATAATCCATCAATATTTCTCATTTAGACTTTATAGTAATCTCTTGTATCTGCTACTGCCTTCCAAAATTCGGTCCAGAAAAATAATCCTTTCCATCTGTAGGTAGATTATAGCATTTTCTCCTTGAAATATATAAGCTCATCATCTCAGGCAACTAAAATTAAAAATTCTATGTGCTTTTCTCAATACTTCTTTATCTGTTTGTCCTTGTTTAGTGTTCTCCTTCTTTCATCCAGCTGATTGCTTTTTCTTACATGGAATTACTCCTAAAAATAGAGCTCAAGTCAAAATTCGTGTGATTTTTCTCTCTGGATGAATTGTTCTTCAATAAAATAATTTCAGAAAAAAAAAAAACCTTAAATTGATGCCTGAAAACAGTACCACCCTCAATTTTTTTTTTAACTGTAGCAATCTACACTTCAGTAAGAATGTAAATCTAGGCATGGAGAGCTGGCTCCATGGCTAAATCCCCACATTCCAACACCAGGGTCCCATATTGGCACCAGTTCCTGTTCCAGCCATCCAATTCTCATCCAGCTCTGTGTTTGTGGCCTGGTAAAGAAATAGAGGACGCCCAAAGCCTTAGGACTGTGCAGCTTGGTGGAAGACCAGGAAGAAGCTCGTGGTCCCCACTCTCGGTCCAGCTCGACTCTAGCCTATCTGGACACCTGAGAATGTCAATGTTCCTTTTATTGCTGTTATTGTTACTGCCCATAAATACCAAGGATCTAGTCATCATCGTATCTTCATTAGTGTCTTGGGACACATGCTGGCATTTATTCCTCCGAGAAAAGTCTGGGCATTCTTTTTCACCACCCTAGCGTCACATCGATACCTTTGTTAATTTTGATTAACTTCATGCGGGTAAAGGTTCACTATTTTTTGTTCTACCCGAAGTGGGTTGTACTGAAGGGTATACACTATGGAAAAGTAGTGGAAATTAATATGTTCATAGGTGGAAACAGAGAGAAATAGGTCCTCACAAGCATGCATTACAAGGATGGACTCACAACAAAATGACTGATAATCTACATTGTCAGGAGATACCTCAGTAGCAGCATGATGGACTTGTGAAAACTCAGGAAAGACACTCATTGTAAGACTAGAGGGGAGAACAATGGGGAGGGGAGGGAACGGAACATGGGAAGGGAAAAGGAGACCACATGCCTATTAAACTGTATCATAAAACAATAGAAAATGTAATTCTGGGAAGAAAAACTTTCTTTCATTTTACTGCTGCATACTTACTCATACTACATACTTTGGAGTCTTCTTACAGTGATAAAGATAATAAGTAATTTGTTGAAAAATATTCTAGAGATGCTTTTCAATTAGAGAAAAATGTGGCAATGGATTTAAAATAATTGGTAGCACAATACAAATTGTGGCTTAAATATTTTAGAGGAGTAACAACAGATTTTTTGATATTCAAAGTATTTTAAAATGAGCAATGATTCAAAGTAAGCCAAAAGGTTAGCTAAGTAGTATTATTGTTCATAGTCAATATAAAAAATTGCACTCATATTTAGTTTGCTAGAGCAATGAAGCTGGATTGATGGAGTTAATATGGGTTTAGTCACTTAGTTCAATAGTACTGCATTTGGTAAATATGATTCCAGATAATCAGAGAAATCCATTTTATAGGGTCAATGTCTTTATTAATCAGACTGGATTTAGCATGGCCAGTTATTTGTGAACATATATAGTGTTTTTAAATGTTTCTGGAAGCTAATATAAGTATTGTCCTTTGAAAGGACTTTTAGTGTTGGGAAATAAAATATCTCATTTTATGAAGCAAAAGTACATACAATGAACATACCAATTATTCTGATGAAGTTTTCTGTTCCTATAATTAAAATGTATAATATGCTTGGTAATGTTTCATGATCTTGGCTAATTGTATCCATCTGCTAATTAATTAATTTGATGGCATGTATACAAAAATTAATTTATAACACATGTGAATGTATTAGCATAATCCAATTCAACATCATTAGTCAAATGTGTATATTATGTAAATATATTTAAAACATGTCAATGATGACTTACGTAAAGATAAGCTCATTCTCATAAATTTGGCAAGATAATGTTATGAAGGAAATGTTAAATCAGTTGGTTATATTTAGAATTTCAAAAGTGTGTGGTGGCAAAATTATAATATATTTAAAAATTGTCAACCATACGAATCCCAAGGAAACAATTAAAATAATGATATTTTCATACATTACTTATAGGAGGGTTGTTCAGTACTATTTATCTTTTATCTGTAATATTGAATGATTTGAGTCAAATATTTTTTTTAGAATCAGCAGGGAAATAAAAGCAGTAAGATTTTTAAATTGGAATATAATGTAATTTATTTTATTAATAGGTCAAGGTAAATACCCCTTGCATTATCTCTATAACAGTGAACAGGTCATTTGAAATGCTTCAATATTTCTTGATGATTAAGTTAAAATGTTATAACTTAGTGCAAATTCCATTATTGATCAATGTTTGTCTGTTAATCCATAGAAAATAGTTTATTTACACATTGTTCAAGAACCTCGTTAAATTCTGAATCAAACTATCCAAGGAGCTGATATTTGGCTCTGACGTTAAGATATTGCTTGAATGTCCACAACCCAAACAGAGGTACCTGAGTTTGAATCTCCATTCTGCTTCCAATTTTAGCTCCCTGTGAATCAGAAGTGAAGGATCAAGTTGGTGGGTCCCTGTCATACACATTGGAGATCTATATTGAGTTCTCAGGTCCTCTGCAACAACTGTGGGGAACTGAATAGTGAGTCAATGATTCAGGAGTCTGCCTATTTACTTTTAAGTAGTGAAAATGAAATAATATTTGAAAAGCAGTCATTTTTAAAATAGTAACAGTACTTAGAATTTTCACTTTTTTTCTGGAAAATATAAGTAAATATACTGGGAAAAGTTTCCAATTAGCAATAATTGCACCTCATTGGCTACACTACTGCCATTGTGCAAAGCTGTAAGTAAATATATTATGCAAATCTCTCAGTGTGCACACATACACATACATGACGATGAATGTGGGTTTGAGTGTATGAGATTAAATTGTCATAACTTGAAAATGATGTTATAGTTATCCTGGCAAAATTTTTACTACAAAAGTATTTCAGAAAAGTGAGAGTGCTCAAGACAATCCCTAGTTGCAAAATCAATGCAGACATGTCAAAATCAGTTGCACTATTGTAGCAAATATCTAGTACAGAACATGGCACATCTATACTATTGAACATAATTAATATAAAACTAAGAGAAATAAAGTTAGCAAGAATATCCAATAAGAAAAAATATATGAAAGTTTTCTAAGATTGAGATAAATAAATGTGTGCAACCATACCCTGGATTAAAAGATTCAGTGTATTATACAGATAGTAATCAATTTTAAATCAATTTTCAAATTTCAATGAATGATTGGCAGAAGTAATAACAGGTAATAAATTTTGAAATCTTCCTAAACTATATAGTTGACAAGCTGTCAGGAAACTAAGAATGGTCCACATTGCCAAATAGCAATAGGTAGCATAACATTGTAACAATGAAAATATTTTAATGCAGACAAAGTGTTTTGATTACAAAAGTAAATTCAAAATAAAAAAGCACATGTAAATGAATCACGAAAACATCACCAAGAATGGAATGAACCCTTTCATAATTTACAGGACAGCATTTTAAATATTTAAAACACAATTACTTTCCACAACACCACAAATACAAAAAATCACAGGATTAGTATGCCTAAATGAAAACAAAAAACTGAAGTAAGGAGAGACTGTTCAGTTTAGCCTACCAGGTAAGATACATGCACCCCCCCATCAGAGCACTTGGATTCATTTCCCTGTTCTGAACATCAAAATACAAAAATCTAAAGCAAGATGATCATACTTCATGTAATATCTGCTACCTTTCTTTCAAAAAGACTTGAGGTCTCTCAAGTAAAGAAGCAAATTCACCAAAAGGCTACCTATTCTGAAATGTACCAGTGCAAATGAATGAATGAGTGAATGAATATTTAATACACATTTAATTTAGTTAAATTTCAATGGAGAATTTATTTTCTCACTTTGGATCTGAAAGACATTTCACAACATAAAATGTAGGTGAAGGGTACAAGTCAAATTAATTTTAAATATCAAAGTTTCTTCTAGAACTATTGCAATGTATCATTGTGGAGTATCTTACCAGTAATAGTTACTAAAGAAGTGACAGCCTGTACTCTAATTTTTTTTTTCAAATGGTAACATGCATTAATAAACACTCTTGCCTTTTAAGTTTAGAACTGAAACTAAGAGACTAACCTGCTGTAGGGGCCTACAGTAACACCAAAGTTGGTGCCCTGACCCTTAGAACATAAGAAAGTCAACTGAGTCCATTTTGATTCAAATGATTTTCATATGATATAAATCACTGAATGCATGTGCTAGTTAAACACTAATTGCCCATTATCTCTGCTAACAGATTTTTCTGACTGGTAAAGATAAGACTGGAAGATTTTCCAAGGATCTCTGTTGACATTGGGCACCATGTCAAGCCATGATTGGAATAGGCACTCGAAAAACAAAAAGGACAGCAGGACATACTGGCACCATTGTTCCACTTGCTGGTTTTTAAAAGTATGCTTTTCTCAATATTTAGCTCCTGAGTCTGTCAGTTTTCATTACCTCTTTACTATGGCCAAGAGGTAAAAAAAAAAAAAAAAAAAAAAAACAAGGTATAAAGCATACTTTATCCAAAACTTGCCACATGTAAGTCCATGATTTGCACTTGATTTCAACACAGGGTAAATACTCAAACATTCAGCCCTGCATATATTTCCCTACCACTGCATTTGGTTCCCTTTGATAGCCACAAGAGTCAGCACCCAAAAATCAATATCCTATTGGTATTTCCATGGCAAGTTTTGTATGGGATGCCATATCTTTCAACAGACACCCTCGCCAGCAGCCCTATAAGTTGCTTTAAATCATGCGAAAAATTCATTCATATGGATGACTTTTGTTGGTAAACTAGAAGAATATTCAGCAAATCTTACAAGCAGTTTTGCACAAGAACTTGTTTTGGTGGGTGAGTCATCATATGCAGCTTCCAATATAATAAAGATACTGTTCCTGTCACGGCCTTTCTGGGACACCTCATGTTTAGTGATCAATACCAACACTGACCACTGTTGTATTCTTAAAGATCTCTTTAACAGTCATTGGCTAGTCACCATTGCTCCAATCCATCACTCTTCTTTGTATGGAATTGTGTCTGTTTATAGAGCTTCATGGTTCTCCATTCCAAAATTAAGCCCTAAAGGAAACAGAGTAGTGCCAGTATTATCACTTAGGAGGATGTGAATTGGGAATTGACTTAGTTCCACCTTTAGGAAGAAGCAACACTGAGCCACAAATCAATGGCATACAGGATGTCAATTGTGTGTCCTGTGTAATTACAAAAGTAAAATGACATGCCATCCGTATTCACTCAAAAGCCTACAACCTCTTGCTTCTTCTTCCATTGAACTATGATTAATTTAAAAAATAATTTTACATGTATGCTGTTATAATAACATTGAAATTTGAAGTCCTGTTAAAAATAATAAATGAGGGCCCGGTGGTGTGGCCTAGCGGCTAAAGTCCTCGCCTTGAAAGCCCTGGGATCCCATATGGGCGCTGGTTCTAATCCCGGTAGCTCCACTTCCCATCCAGCTCCCTGCTTGTGGCCTGGGAAAGCAGTTGAAGACGGCCCAAAGCTTTGGGACCCTGCACCCACGTGGGAGACCCGGAAGAGGTTCCTGGTTCCCGGCATCGGATCGGCGCACACTGGCCCGTTGTGGCTCATTTGGGGAGTGAAACATCGGATGGAAGATCTTCCTCTCTGTCTCTCCTCCTCTCTGTATATCCGGCTTTCCAATAATAATAAATCTTAAAAAATAATAATAAATGAAATTTAGGGTGCTAGTTGCTTAAGAATGTGGGCTTAGTGATGAGATTTATGACAGAAATTTAAGCCTTCCCTTGATATGCCTGCATTCCATATGAGAGGAACTGGTTCCAGTCATAGAAAGTCCTTACTTCTGATCAATTTTTTTTTCCAATGCTCCTTAAAGGAAGACAGATATGCCCTAATTACTTCATTTGTCCCAAATGTGAAACTAAGATATAATGCCTAACTCTCTCTTTGGCCTGGTTTAGTCCCTGTTGCTTGAAAGCATTTGTGGATTGAAATTAAAGCTTGGAATGCAGATTCCTGATTTGAAAACTCACTCTCTCTCTCTCTACGTCTCTCTTATCGCTCTCTCATGATTTCTATAAAGTGACTACTATAGTCAGAGTTACTGATAAATCCCTGAGAGTTGCAAAGAGTTCTATTCAATTAGCACCTTAAAGTTCAAATGAACATCTAAATATACTAGATAATTTAAGTGTGTATTGAGCTCCAAAGTTACTTTTGCACATTCACATAAGTTTTTGATGAATAGAGTTTTTTATAAGAAACCTTAATATATTAAAGGAAAATCTGCTATATCAGGTGCTTACAACATTCTGATACAATTCTAAAACTATGAAAGAACAAACTACTTGATAACTGAGCATTAATCTTGATGTTTGGGATAATTTTATTTTACATTTTGGCTAGAAGTTGGGTCTCTTTAAAATGTAAGTCAGGAAACATAAGAATGGATATTGGCATATAAACTGTCACTGAGTATGAAATGAGGGATAATATAATGTAAATGAAAACAAAATACTCACATGCATAAGCACATATATTATGTGCTGAAAGTTATATTTATTAATTTATGCTCCATATATTATGTTTAAGGAAGTACTCTCTATTTTAATTACCAGCAATAGCAATAATGCTTATTTTGGAAGTAATCCTTATGTTACTGAATGTATTCTTCAGTATTAGTTTGCTTTATATATTAACACTGCGTCTTTATACACATAGTCTTGGAACATTTGAAAACAATTATATCACAAAATGAACTCTGAGGTCCCCCCAAAAAGTAATAAAATTCTCTACTAAGTAATAAAGAGAAAGTTAAAAAAGCTTATTATAAAGAAGTCTATAAAATATCAAAGAATATAAAACAAAGTATTTTAAAGGCATAGAGAAGATACAGGAAAAAAACTAATGTTAAGAACATCATGCCTCTGTACAATTCATGATTTGAATTCACGTAAATTGTTGGGCAGGCATAATCTCAGACATGCATTCATGTACTTAAATTAATCAGCTTTTATGAGAATAGTTGTGTATTTCTTAGAAAGATATCCCAGAAACATACCAATTCAGTTCTACAAATTAATGCTGTGGGTATTTAACATATCTCCCTCTATTGCATGATTATAAAAGCTGGATTTCATAACCTGTAAGGGACAAGGTGGAAGATAAATTTAATCTGAGCTACAAGAGAGAACACCATTGCTTTTGAATCTGCCATTATCTCTAATAATTAAAAAAATTCCTCAAATTAATCAAAATATCTTAGTATATATCTAATACTTTGAAAGCTCCAAAATGAGTGCAGTAGGGATTTTTAGGAAGATAAAACAAGTAAGAAAAAGCAAAAATCAGAAACCCAAGCAACACAGGGAATTAAGAATGGAAAGCAAAACCTGACCTTTTGCTACAGCGCTAATATCCAAAAATGCTGAACTCGAGTTACATTTTTGGGGCCACTGGAAGAGTTCTATTTAAAGTGGACCAGGTCTAAATTACCATCACATAACATTTTTCTATAAGTGAATTTTCAGGTCACTAAGCAGCCAACATCTAAAAACAGTCTAAGGTGGTTGTTTTCTCCAATGTACATCATACAATGGAACTGTGAAATGTGAAGAACCTAAAGCTAGGGTTCATTTACTCATGTGGGAAAAGATATCAGAATTCATGAGAGACTTGATACATTCCATTTATCATTTCATCAGTTCATTGGATATTCAGTATTGTATCTCTAAAAATTCTTTTCAAATCTATCTTATCCATTATTCCATTATTTTTGGCCATTGCAAAAATCATACCCTAAGCCATTCTGGTTTTGTTTAAGTGTCAATGAATATATTTTTAGAGATATTTAGAGGGGCTCAATTAATTAATTCATTGAATAACAGTGTGCATAATTAATGCTCTTGAGCTGCTTATATAGTGCTAAAAACAGAGATATATATGCTCTTTAGGATGCTGGCTCTGTACCAATGGAATGATATTATGAAATAGTTATTGAAAAATGGAAAACTGAAAAGTGAAACATACTTGGTACCACTTTATTATGTGCTGATGTACACAGGTAGGGCATAGAATACTTTTCTTCAGATAAGGTGATTGGATTGCATTTGCATATAAATATGTGATTGTTAATTTCAAGAAGAAAGAATGTATGATATGAAGATGTAACTGGGGTGAAAAGTTTTTAGAGTGTTTTTTATGAAAAAGAAACTGGAGGAAGCAGGAAGCTGGAGAAGCATTGCAAACTTGGCCTTTTGATAAAGAAATACAAAATGATTATCTGTTTGGGGTGGTAGTAGTGATTTGTTCTCAGGATGTTGGCTTTGCGTGTGGTAAGAGGAACAAAAACTCATCTATCTCTATGCTTATGTGTATTTTATGGTGTGTGTCTAGTGTTTAAATAAAATGTTCATAAATAAGTGAAGTATTGAAGCACTCACACATAGAGATCTATTTCTTTAGCTACTGTAAGGAAAGTTCAATACAAAAAGGAATTCATTTCATTTTTTCAGGAGCTGAAGTAAGCCAGGAAATATTTGATGGTAACTTTGGGGTACGTTGAGTTTTGAAGAAGGATGAAAAGATGTGCACAGATTTGAGAAATTTCCTGTTTTGTATCTGTAATATTGGCATTTTGTTGACTTATAACAAAATTCATCTACTTATGTAAAGTCTTATATTTTCATATGTCATATTTGTGATGTTGTGTGCATATAATCTACCAAAATAGTCTATGTACAATTCAATGCCAAGACCAAACAGTGTATTTCATGGTGTAATAAATAGATAAATGGACTTAAATGTCATGAGACAAATGATTTACTTAATGTCTATATAAATACAATTCCAATATTCGTAACACTTCTCCAGAAAATTTATACACATTCTAATTTATCTCCAAATATCCTCTGGTTTTAACCAACAGGCCTATAGTTTGCTAAATATTCAATCTCTTCTATAAATATTTCTACCTTGTCTTTTTTTGAAACTTGACTTTCCTGTGAGCGGTCTATCAGTCAACCATGCAGTCCCTCTTGCCATGGTTAAAATAAGTAGGGGAATGTTAGTTACAGATCAACAATAGTCTCCATCCAGAGGAAAATATCCCCATTATAAAATCCATAAAGTTTGAAGTTCATAGCTTCAAATAATAATTCAATTATAATACTACCTGTATTTAGTTTTACATAACTTTTTAAAAATCTATCAACTTTTTAAAAATGTTTTATTTTCATTACCAAGTTCCATAGGTTCAGGGACTTATTCTACCCTTCCTAGCTTCCCTGCCCCCCAACTGTTTTACCCTATATTATTACAATAGTGCAGTCCTTCAGCAATCTATCACATTTTAAACATGGCCTTCCTTTTGTTCTTACTATCTCTTTTCACTGCTTCCTTGTGGCTTAGACTTCTCCTTTACACTTAGTGGCATTTTTTTTTTCGTTTACTTTTTTGGAAGCTCAGATATGCAGAAAGCAGGAGAGACAGAGAAGATATTCCATCCATTGATTCACTCCCCATGCTGCCTCAGCAGCTGAAATTGAGCCAATCTGAAGCCAGAAGCCAGGAACCTCCTCTGGATCTCCCACGCAGATGCAGAATCCCAAGGCTTTGGGCCATGCTTGACTGCATTCCCAGGCCACAAGCAGGGAGTTGAATAGAAAGTGGGGCTGCTGGGATTCGAACCAGTGCCCATATGAGATCCTGGTGCATGCAAGGCGAGGGCATTAGCTGCTAAGCTACCATGCTGGGCCCAATAGCATTATTTCTAAAACATATTACTAAGGGTTTCTCCCATTAAAAATTCTCTGGCATACTCCTGTTTTTACTCTGCTTACCCCACCTGGAGTTTTTATTTATCTTCAGAAATTTATAGTTAATTATTTTCCTCACTTCTTTCATTATGTACCATACACTATTATGAATATTATCTTCATTCATTCTATTTCACAATGTTTGCATGAAAATGCCAATCTAGGAATCCTGAGTTGTCTGTCTACCTCTTGACTGTTTCAGGAGAGCTAAACACAAATGTAGAAAAATGTGCAAATTTTTTCAACCTAGATAACTAGTCTCTGATCTCATGATATCCAGTATCAAATGGAAATCTAGTATGTTTAATCCATCACTTCATGATGAATATAGGTTCGTGAAAACACACATTTCCATTAGCTTTTATTGCCATATATTATTTATTTAATATTATAGTTATTATTTTAATGAGAAAATCGAAGTCAAAAGAAGCCTTTCCAGAAATTTTCTTAACAAATTATGTCATTGAATTTGTACCTTTGCATTTGCTCTATGATACATTTCCTGTAATGGATAGCTCTCCATGCTCTGTGTTCCACATTTGGAAAACTCCATCATCCCTTTTTCTACTCAAGGGAATTGCAAGAGCATTTCTTTCTTCTATTTTTATTCTTATTACAGTTAGTACTTGGTTGTTTTTCTTGATATGCAAATGGTGCAAAACACCTTTCTTTTGTAAAACCTCTTATCTCAATATCTTCTCTAGTTGTTATTTTGATTCTTTACTTGGTTTCATAGTAAGTTTCTACATACTTATTTTCTAAATTATTTCAGTCACGCCTACCTTTCTCATTCTCTCTTGAAGCTAAAATGGATTTTTTAAACACCTTTGCACATTTTTTATCAAGCGGAACATCATTTGCCATAATAGAAAATTCAGAAGACAATGATTAATGACCTTTCAATGATCATCCCTTCCCAAACTTTCCACTTGTTTAATAAAAGGCAAGCATACATAGTTAATATGCATCCACCAAGAGAACATACTCAATTTACATTTTCACCAAATGTTATGGCTATTTTGTTCTTATATATGCAAAATCTTGCAGTCATTTATTTCACTGCTTTGTATCCATTTTCACAAAAATAGAATGTCACTTAAATTTTACTACATGCATATTGAAGTACACAGTTAACAACATAAGATATGTCCTAGTGATAAGATACGACTGCAGACTCTACACATACGTTTATTACTATTAAGAGAGGGATTGCTTATCCCCCTTAACCATTCCTAGGTTTATACCTTTTGCAAATGTTAAAGACATACATTCTGTGCAGCATGTTAAGCACCTGTATTAGAATGCCAGTTCAAAACCAAGATGCTCTAATCTGATGGGGCATTCAGCTGATGCACTGGGGGAGATCAACGATAACTCAATTTCTTAAATCTTTCACACATTTAGGAGATTCGCAGGAGAATCTTGGCTCCTGACAAGAGCCACTTGTCTTGGAAATTTCAGAGTTCTCATAGTTTTAATCAGCTTGTATACTTGCTGTTAATTTGGTTAATTATTTATATATTTCAGGCACGAAGTCCCTTTTCATTATTATTGTTAAGCCATTATTAAATGTCGTTTGTAAAACTTCTTGCTTAATGTACGGACGTCCATTTTTGGGGAGGTGTGCTTATGGGCAATCACCACCAGTTCTCAGCCTGCTACCTGGTGGATGTGACTTAGACTTCCCTGCCCAAGACCTGAGCACAGCTTCCAGCCCCACACACGGAGCAGGACCTGTGACATGACTAGAAGATCAAGGGGAATATACTAGTGTGGGGGGGCCTGCTGGAAGACGCCCTCCTGCCCTCCACTTCCCTAGCGTATAAAACTCTTAACTTGTGCATGATAAAGCGGGCGTTCCTCACCAGCTTGTCTCTGGTGGTTCTTTAGCCTGAAGGACATCATCGCCTTCACCCTCGGTGACCCTGGCACCTTTTGGAACATTTAAATCCTGGAGGGCATCTTCTGGCAGTCCCCTGGAAAAGCAGCCCAGACCAGTACAAGTGCTGGGCTCCCTGCTACTCATGAGGAAAATGCAGATGGATTCCAGGCTGCATCAGTCTAAGCCAACTCTGGCATGCCTGACCTCTCAAATTCTCGAAATAGGGGAAAGGCTTACTCTGCAGATTATATCTTTATTTTATATTTTTTGATGCTGTTTACATAGTTGATCAGAATAGGAAGGTTCAAGGCTCAAGGAAAAGTTAGTTTGATCATTGTTTCCAAATTTTCTATTTCTTCTGTTCCTGGGGAAAGGGAGGAGAGAGGCGATTAGCCATACCCAGCGGCCCAACGTCCCCGTACCCAGGGATGGGGCATGTCTACCCAAAATCAGCCCAGGGTCCTGAGGCAACGTGCCTATTATACCTTAAGGTATCTGTTTCAATTATTGATTTAAGGGACTGAATCTTCAAGAATATCAAATCAATGGTATTATTCTTTAGCAGCTTGGTGTAATACAAAGTACATTTTTAAGATTTTAGTTGTTTTTCTGTGATTGACAATATCAATAGCTTTGCCATACTCACACACACACATATGTGTGTGCACTTATATATACATATGTGTATGTATACATGTGTGTACTTACATATACATATAAGTATATATACACGTATATACATATAAGTATGTATGCAGATATATGTGTGTATTTATAAATATACAACTATATATAAAATTATAAAACTATAGTTTTACATTTTACAAACATATAATATGCAAATTACACAACTATGTATATATTAGATATTGTATGTATAAATTATAAAACTAGTTATATCTATATGATATATATTATGTATTATATATAGCCTTATAATTTTATATATAGTATAAGAAACTTATATGTAAGTAACTATATATGAACATTTAAACTTTATATAGTTATATATTATAAATATATAATTATAAATTGTAAAACTGTGTTATGCACATATATCAAATATATTGTATTACATATTTTATATTACCATGTATTACATATAATATATATAGATTTTGAAACTGAGTCATGTTATATATTATGCATTATTAGTTTCATGTTAGGAGCCACAGACTTATGGGCCTTAGACTTGGCATGCCTGACAACCTGTTGTATTGCAAAGCCTGCCTTGGGTAAGCAGGGCCACAGCAAGCAGGATATTAGGCCAGAGCATCCTGTATAGAACAAGCAGAACAGAATATCCACCCTTGTTCCTGTTCAGATGATTAGTTCCTCCCCTGTTTCAGTATAGATGATTGCTTCCTTCCCTGCTTCAGTGAAGATAATTAGTTCCAGGAAACCCCTCCCCTTCTCCTCCTCCCCTAGAGAAGGTATATATATAAGGAGTAAAATAAAGAGCAGGAGGCACTCTTTTCCACCAAGTACGTGTGTCCGTGTGTTTCTTGGGCCAGCAGCCCGGGGCTAGCAGCCTGGCATTCCCAGTCCACCCTCTGGGTTTGAGTGTCATGTCCTGCAGGTCGGGACAGTTTCATAATTTTATACATTGCTACTTAAATATTTTTAAAATTATCATATGATACTGTTCTCTTACCCCAACTCCAAATCCCCTATTCCCCAATTGATCTCCCCTGTATTATTACAACAACATAGTCCTGCACAAACAGTAATAAGTCCATTATCCTGCTATTAAGTGTATCCAGACATTGCACATATGGACAATGGCAGAGTCCAGCATCCTAGGGTCGAAATATATTAAACAGTTTTTTGGGGATTCCATTTTTTATTTGGGAGTAGAGATACATGCTCCATTGTATCTTCACATCTGGATACGAAAATCTAATATGCAGTTACTACACATCCCATTAGATTAAAAGCCACTAAAAATCAACAACCGGAAGAAAAACAGGAAATATACAATGCCATGAAGTTAAATAACATGCTACAAGATGACTAATGTGTAGCTGAAGAAATGGAAAAAAAATCAAAAACTTTTTTAAAGAAAATTATGCTACTGTATGACCTGTGAGTCAGTTAAGAATTTAATAAGAGGAAAAAAATCTATTTTCAAGAAATGAAAATAAAAATATCTAAACCCATGAGTGTTTATACAGAGTCTTATAGTTTTTATGTATGGCTTTACAGCTTTCTTACATCCTAAGAATCTAAGGATATTTATCATAAATGAAAAATAACTAAGATAAATATTGTTGAATTTTATTTCCAGTGTTCTAAGTGACAGTATGTACCACCTTGGGAATATGAAAAATAAAAATTCAAGAGATTTAGTGAAAATTCTGAAGAACAACATTTCATTCATCAGTGTCAAATGCAGAAGTATGGACGCACATAAAACTTTCAGACCTGATCTTATTTAAACTCATAATTTAAAATAATTAATATGCATATGTAATGGAAATAAATTTAGTGGCAATAAATCAGCTGGGTAAACTGTGAGGAATAGATAGTGCAGCTGTTAAGAAGCCACTTTTTAAAGCTGGACTTGCTTTTAGAGACAGTGGGCTGAGTCCTAGCTCCACTCCCCTTTATCTCTTCCTGTTATTACGTGCCCTTGATGCTCCAGTTAACAGCTCAAAGTTCACTGCCACTCACAACTATCCTCACTGAATTCTCAACTCTGGCTTCACCTGGAGTAGAGCAACTCTTTCTGCTCTGCTATGAGCATCTGGATGACGAATCAAATCTCACTACCTGTTTCTCTCAACTAAATAAGCACAGCAATATCAGAAATAATGCCTTTCAAATATGAATAAACAGATGACTGAAAATAAACAGCTGACTAAAAAATAATCAAGACGGATACAAAAAATAAAATGATTGAAATTTAGCTTGTGTAAAACTCATATTAGTGTGTTAAATTCAGGCTCCATATTTGTTTTTTGTACTTTCAGTAACAATACAATCTGACTGCATTAATAAGTGTATTAACCGAAGCTCTTTTCCTAGTCAGTGCAGTTATTGTATCAGATGAATGCTAAAACCTTAGTTCTATTATACTTTATAAAGGTCATAGCCACCAGATTAAATCCATTAAGGAAAATTCTGCTTATATTGGATAACATGTTGTCTCCTCAAGCCTGGCAAAGTGCAATGAATCCAATAATCTCTGTATGGTAATTGCTATCTCAGAAATGTTTTTTAGATCAAATGAAGTAACAGAATGATTTCCTTATCACTTCCAGAATTAAGACAAAGAGTAAGAAGTTAATTGACTATAATGATAAAGCTTACGTTTGGAATGAACTCACATTAATCTATAAAACTAGACTATCTCATTGAAAGTAAATGATTTCTTGGGCCTGGCGCAATAGCCTAGTAGTTAAAGTCCTCGCCTTGAACGCACCAAAATCCCCTATGGTATTGGGTCATATCCTGGATTCTCCACTTTCCTTCTAGCTCCCTGCTTGTGGCCTGGGAAAGCAGTTGAGGACAGCCCAAATCTTTGGGACCCTGCAGCCATGTGGGAGACCCAGAATGCTGGAGTCCAGCTCCGGCCTAGGTTCGGAGCTCACGAAGCGTGCGTGGAGTCGGCGCAAAGAGAGAAAGAAAGAGACGGACCACTAGGATTCCATGATGATTGTGGATGACGCAGTAAAGCTGTCCACTTTATTTATACAGAATCGGTTAAACTCTGGCTCAGACCTTTTACGTCATGGTCAAGTGGGTGTTACTAAAGCCAATTCTGCTGTTTGTTTCACCTAAGGCAGGATGTTATCCATGCTGGCGCCTATCAATCAGTAACACATTCCTACTACAATCCTCATTCTACAACTGGTCTTGAATCAGCTAAGGGAGGAAATGTAACACAGGAGGCAGGACCCAAAGATCAAAGAAAGAGGGAAAGGATGGGTTTCCCCTATACCTGGAGACTAGCACCCTTGATTAGCATATGGTCAGTAGGGGAAGAGGATTCTAAACAAAGGTAACTGCTATGCCTTTGATTAGCATAGGATTAAAGAGGGCAGCCGTAGCAGCAATAGTGAGAAACTTTTTGGCTAAAAGCTATATCAGCAACATTAGCTTCCAAGCTTGCATTGATACTATACATTAACTGTTAACTCTGCAGAGGCAGACAATGCCTAAATAAATTACAGAAATCTGAGTGGGATAGTCCGGTGTCCATGCAAAGGGAGGCGGAGCTGCATTGAGGTGATCTAGAGACATTCCCACCGGAGCCCTGCTGCACAGCAGGAGGTTCCCTGCGGCCCTGCCAGCAATGGAACAACACTCCTCACACCTTCCTGTCCTCCACACCCATCACACGGACCCCAGCACCCGAACAAGCTCCTGGCTCCTGGCTCCTGGCTCCTGGCTCCTGGCTCCTGGCTTCAGATTGGCTCAGCTCCAGCCATTATGGCCACTTGAAAAGTGAACCATTGGATGGAAGATCTTCCTCTCTGTTTCTCCTCCTCTCTGTATATCCGCCTTTCCAATAAAAATAAATAAATCTTTAAAAAAAAACAAAGTAAATGATTTCCCCTCACTGTATATTAAAAAAAATCTCAAAGAAATGAATTTTATTTATTTATGTATGTATTATGTATTTATTTACATGTTAAGCTTTTCATTTTAACTTTTTTGTGGTGTTTACATTGTTGATCAGTGTGGGAAAGATCGAGGGTTAAGGGAAAGTAAATGAGACCATTGCTTTCAAATTCCTGTGTTTTTCTTCCTCCTATATATGGGGGAAGGAGGGAAACAAATGGGGAAACCACACCCAGCCTCCCAGCCACCCCAATACCCATAATGGGGAAGATTCACCCAATAAGAGCCCAGGGTCTCTAACATGGAGAACACTCCAAAGGATCTGCTTAAGTGGTTTTGATAGTTCTAAGATGCTGTCAGTCACTCCAATCCAAGGATGAGGAAAACTGTCCAAGGTCCATTGGCAGACTTAGTCCACCCTAGAGTCTTATTCACCCAGATATTTCCTGGCATCATTTGGCTGGGGTGGTCGCCCATTTTTTTCTGCTCCACTTCCTCTGCTATGGCACAAAATGTCTTCTGCAGAACCCAACGGCCTGATCTATCCATGTGCATCTGGGCCTGCTGTGCACTGTTCCACCTTTTCTGATAAAGAGACCTAGTTCTGACATATGCATTCCATCATTGGTCCACCAATCATGCAGTTCTCTCCATGGTTGGAGTTTTGAGTCTAGTGGCTCAGTTGAGGGAAGATCCACAAAGAGAGCTTGTCTGTGGTGATCCCAGACCTGATTCTTATGTGTATTTTCCAGTATGGGGTCTGATAAAGTACATCACATACATCAGCCTATGTGGTAACTATAATTTCTGGGTCAGTTCTTTCTCCAGCCCCATCTCTATGCAAACCAATCAGTGTTGTGCGTCAGCCCAGTCCTGCCCACTACACACTCAGGCCTCACATTTCTTATATGTCTGCTAGCCATTTGGTTTTGTTAATTTGAAAAATATCTGCTCATGTCATTCACCCATTTCTTGACTGGTTGGTTTGTTTTGTTGTTACGGTTTTTCTGAAGACTTACATATTATGGATTATAGCCCCGTTTGTTGTGTAGTGGGTTTCATGTGTAGAGTGCGTGCTGCGGCTCACGAAAAACAACAGCAACAACAACAACAACAAAAAAACTGATGTTTAACAAACTTCATTAGAATTTGAAATATTCATTTTTTTTACTTTCATTGAAATATTTGACACACGAATATGATTAGCTTACAACTTTTTAGTCGCTACAGCTGTAACTTCAAGTGAGATGACGTCAAAAGTTCATGGAACATAAAATTCAAAAAGGATCTTATTTTGTTTGCCCAAAATTTTGAAAGATACGCATACAAAGAATATTAAAGAAAATTATGAAAAATGTGTAGATTTCAAAAGTTTAAGATACTAAAATGTTGTTATTAAATCCATGAACGTTTGAAGTGATCTTATGTATTTCTTACAGTCTACTGTAACCAAAATAGCACAGAAACGTGAGGGAGCACATGTTAACACTGAAGGACACAGATTGAGAATCTGTAAGTTCACGATGTTAGCGACTTGGTACATTCTTTAGAAAAAGAAGTTTTGGCTTCACACTTAAACATATATCCCATTTATAAGAAATGGTTTCATGGGCACAGCGCGGTGGCCTTGCCTAAAACGTGCCAGGATCCCATATGGGCACCAGTTCTAATCCCAGTGGCCCCACTTCCCATCCAGCTCCCTGCTTGTGGCCTGGGAAAGCAATAGAGGATGGCCCAAAGCCTTGGCACCCTGCACCCGTGTGGGAGACCTGGAAGAAGTTCCTGGCTCCTGGCTTCTGATCAGCGCAGCACCAGGCATTGTGATCACTTAGGGAGTGAATCATCGGATGAAAGATCTTCCCCTCTGCTTCTCCTCCTCTCTGTATATCTGCCTTTGTAATTAAAATAAAATAAATGGTTTCATTTAAAATTGTGTTTCTAGTCTACTAATTGATGACATTTGATAGATGAGTTTAAGCCATTTACATTCAGGGTTAATATGAATAGGTGGTAATTTGGTCCTGTCATTTAGCAGTGATGCTCATTGATTTAGTCTTCTGTTGTTATTTTACTGGGGTGTTCTTCACAGTTGACTTTGGTTTTGGTGGGCGCTATTCCTCTTCTTGGTCAAGAGAACATCTTTATCAGTTGTAGCAGGTTTAAAAGAAGTACATTCTTTGAGCATTTTTTTTTAACTGTGGAAGAATTTTATTTTATTTTCAAAATCAAAGGAAAGCTTTGCTGGATACGTAATTCTGAGATGACAATTTTTGTTTTTGTTTTTTGTGGATTTTTTTGTTTCTGTTTTTAGAATCTGGAATATGTCACTTCATTCTCTTTTGGCCTATACAGTTTCCTGTGAGAGACCAGCTGTGAACTAATTGCTATTCCTCTGTCAATTAATGCTTTTTTTTTCATGAGCACATTTAAGGATCTTTTCCTTATGTTCATTTGAAGAGAACTTGATTATCTTGCGTTGTAGTGAAAATCACTTTTGGTCAAGCCTGTTGGCAGTTCTGTGTCACTCCTAGATGTTGTTTCCCAATTTGTTCTCCAGATTAGGGAAATTTTCTTTTATTATTTCATTAAATACATTTTAAAACCCAGCTTCTCTTTCAGTACCTTCTGGAATTCCCATAACTCTAATATTTGGTCTTTTAATAATATGTCTTAATTCTTAATTCTTGAATACTTTTTTTAGTTTGACCAAGCTCTGCTTTCAGCTTTTTGATTGTTTCCCCATTCTGATAAGAGATATTTTCCAATTCTGAGATTCTTTCTGCCTCCTTTATTCTATTATTGAAACTTTCGACTGAATTTTTAATTTGCTGCTATAGAAGATATATCTCATCAACAAAGTTAAGCAGAAGCTGTATCTCACTGATTTGAGTGATTTGTTTTAAATTTCAGTTCTTCAAAATAGTTTTCTTCTCATTAAATTCTTCAATGATTCATAGATCATGCAGTAGCATCATTTTCTTCAAGAAAATTCTTGATTTTATTTTTCATTTCTTCAGTGACACATTGGTCATTCAGTAACATGTTATTTAATATCATGGCATTGTAAATTTCTTTTTTTTCTTTCTGTTCTTGATTTTGTCTTGTGCCTTTTCATTTAAGAGGATGTATAACAAGTGTCTAAAGGAGAATATCACATCCAGTGGCATGCTGTTTAACTTCATGACATTGTAAATTTCTGTTTTTCATCATTTTATTGATTTTGTTGTGATTTTCATTGGGGAGGATTTATAGTGACTGTGTATTGGAGATTAGCATGTCCAGATGTGAGGATATGGTGCGTATTCATCTCTACTTCCAGATCAATGATGGATTGCCAGTGAAACCGTTGGATGCATCTTGATAATGGGATGCTGGACTCTCTGCCAGTGTCCATGCCCAAAATGATGGACTTATGACTGTTTATGAGGAACTATGCTGGTGTAATGATATGGGAGAACTCTGTGGGGTGAGGGAAGGGATTAGGGGAGAAAGTACTGGAAATCCCTGGCTCTTTGGAACTGTATCATAAAATAATACTACTAATAATAAGAACTTGGGAACTGGTTTAAAATTCCTAGCTCCACCCAGCTGCTAATATCTGGCAGCTAGGTGAGTTTGGGAGGGGTTCGGGCTTGGGTTTGGGGGCAACTGCCGCTCCTCACAGTGTGGCGGCTGTGGGGGGTGCCCCTGCCGGGTCGGACCCAATGCTGGGGGCTCACGCCAAAGACACGGCCGCAAGGCAGTGAACGAGTCCTCGGCCTCACCCAGGGCGGCCAGTGCACCATGTGGTTGCAGGCTGTGCCTGCTGGCAGCCCGGCCGGGGAGCTCTGGAGTAATGGATGTCCGAATCGCTGTTTAGATAGCTCTAGGGTGACCCCACTGTTTCTGGGTTCTGAGTCAATCCTAAAGATTCCCAATGCCAGTAACTCTTCTTTTGGAGAACTTCTAATCACTCAATAATGCTGAGCTTTGAACACCTATAATGGAAAAGATAAGCCCCGGCTTGTCTAGCAGGATATTTTTTTGCCTGACATGATGTTGGTTCAGGAGACTAGTCACATTAGGCAGGTCCATAATTTTAACTAGCACTCTAGAACCTTATCCTGGGTTGGACTCTGTGCAGGATGTGTGGGCCACACTCTGTAGAAAGTTTAGCCCCACCGGTAAACCTAAAGTTTAGGTGGTTATGGACTAAGCTAGGTGTGACCAAGGAGCCTGCCATCAATCACAGGTAAAGGGATCCACCATAGACTGGACTGGGCAAGGCAGCAGCACCCAAATGTGCATCCGGATTAGGTTGTGGGGTGGGCCGGGCTGCAACATTCACCAGCTCATACAAGGCCAAATGGGAGGCCAGAGTACACCGGGCACTGGCCTAAAAACCAATGGCATGTATGTAAACTGGGTTTGGGAGTGGATCAAGTGGAGGTACTTGGGAAGCTCCCCTGGCGAGTCATAGCTCTCGCTGGTGAACACGTCGTCCAGATCTGGGGGTCGGACAAGCAGGGCATAGTAGCTCCAAAATGTGTAAATTGGTAATGGAACGCAATGTACTGGGCAGGACTGAGCAAACCTTTGTCTACAAGCAAAACTAGAAACCAGCATGGAGCACAGGTCATACCGAGCTAGGCTCTTGCACCTACTGGTCCTCAGAGCAACCACGGGCAGGTGCATGATTTACAGCTAGGAACAAGCCCAATCGGGGAGGTAACGGGACACCCTAACTAAGTTGAGGTTCCCACCAAGGGGCGTATGTGCTAGAATTGGAGCTGCGTTCTATCTAGGAAACAGTTGTAGTCACCCGAGGCACTAGTGTGGGCTGGGATTGGATGCACCAGGCCAGTTCAGACCCCAACACCATCTGGTGTCATGGAGAACCAGAGGGTAGATGTGGGACTGACTAGGCTGGGTCTCAACCCCCTTCTGAGCCATGCGTGAGCTGTATGTGGGTATGGACGAGCCATGGCCGGGCTGAAACATCCAACAACAAGAACCAGAATGGGGTGAAAGCCAGCCAGGAAAAGCCACTGTCCCTGCTAGGACAGGAGGTGAACTGAGTTGGGTTGGCTCAAGAACCCCCTGGCATGCGCAAAATCTGGCATTGGGAGGGGTTCTGATGGAGGAGCCTGGGCAACTCCTCTGGCAGGATACAGTCCCTGCAGGTAAGCACAAGAAGCATGATAAGAAACAGTCCAGAATAGGCCATGGAAAGTTTCCCACTGGCACACATTCAGCATGGGTCAGGAGCAGACCAGGCTGAATCAGTTCATGTCACCCACTGGCAAATCCGATCACCAGATCAGAGTGTGGGATGAGCCGGGTTTGGTCGCGACAAAACCAGTACACATTATGGAATGCCAGGGCGTGGTTGCCTGTACTAGATATGAATGCAGCACCCAACCAGCACACGTGAGATCCAGGAAGGAAGGGAGGGGCAGAACTGGCGGGGGGATCAGGGGGTGGTTCCCTCGCCGGACAGCTACTCCCAATGGGGAGCGTGGGCTGGGATAGAGACAGACTAGACTATGCAAGGCTACAACACCTGTGCGCTGCATGTGGACTAGATCAGGGAAAAGCCAGGCTGGGCTGATTATTCCTGCTGGTGCAAGCATAAATTAGAGTGGGTGAGGGATGTTTGGGCATAGCCGCAGAAGCTGGCACTGGGGACTAATTCTGTCAAGTCAAATCACAGAACCACCTAAAGAGTGCATAAACCGGGACTGAGAGACCTGAGAGGGAAAAAGTGGGTTCCCCCTTCTTGGGTCACTATTCCCGTGGGAGGGCATGAAAACTAGGACGGGGGCTGGGATGGCTAGATAGAGAGGCACTCAACAACACCCGTGAGGGCTGGATGGGTGAGTTGGTTAGATAGAACTAAGCTTTAATACCCATTGACCAGTGCCAGAGCCAAATGGGATGAGGGACAGACTGGTCTGCTACACATACTGGCAAACCAGGGTAGGGGGCGGGCCTGGTGGGGGTTATTGTGGGTCACCCCGACTAGGCTGCAGCACCCACTGGTTTGTGTGAGGGCTGAGTACGTGCTGGGCAGAACCAGACTGAACTGCAACACCCATTGGTTCCAGTGCAACTCGGGACTGAAAACAGAACCAACCCAGCAATTGAAACCACCAGCTGATTGTGGTGATGGACTGTGCCGGGCCCTGTGCTTGCTAGAACATACAAGAAACTAGTCTGGGAATACCTCAAAGTTTCTTTGGAGATCTCCCCAATCGAACTGCTGGACTCAGAACTCTAATCAAGAAAAGACAGAAGACAGAGCAGATCAATCATTCATCTCAGCTATATGTTGGCAGCGAAATATGGGGCAAACGGAGACTTTATGATGGACCATATCAATCAGTGGACGACCTCATCGAGCGAAACTGGCAGCGATTCATAACTGGAGAACTATTAACACCACTCGAGCACATATCTCAGAGCATGCCCCACATCCGGGACTCGGGGTGGGTGGGAAACTGGGTGGGGCTTCTCCCTCAATATCCCCCTTTACCTCAGATACATGATGGAAACAATATGGACATAATAGTATTACCCACTTCCCTATACCCCCTGAACCTTTTTTTTTCTTTTTCTTTCTTTAACTGTAATTAACTATATAAAGATTGTCAACAACAACACAATAAAATAGATTAAAATAATAATAATAATAAAGAAAAAAAATTAAACATTTTTTAAAAAACTGTATTTAAATCACACCAAACCTGCTTGGCAGGGTCCTATAAGGTAGCCTTGTGGCTATAGTGTTCACCTTGCATACACTGGCAATACCATATTGGAATTGATTCATGTTCCAGCTATTCCACTTCTACCCAGCTCCCTGTTTGTGGCCTGGGCTAGCAGTAGACGATGGCCCAAAGCTTGGGACCCTGCACCCACATGGGAGACACAGAGGAAGCTTCTGACTCTTTGCTTCAGACTGGCTCAGCTCTGGCCAATGAGGTCAGCAGATGGAAGATCTTTCTTTTTGTATCTCCTTGTCTCTGTAAATATGACTTTCTAATAAAAATAAACAAATCTTTAAAAAGTAATTTGACAGACTAAGGGATTGGCACCTTATAAACACTACAAAGTGTTTATTCACTTCATAAATATATTTATATGTATATAAAGACCAAGTGCTTCAATCAGTCAGTTATTTCTGTCACTATCTAATTGCATGACCTTGTGAATATTTGACCTGTATAAGCCTTAGTTACTAGTGTAAGAATTTAATTTACATTAATCTCAGGACAGATACAGTAATGATAATGTGTAGCATTCTTTACATGAGCATTCAGAAGTAATGAAACTCAAACTTGATGATGTTTAAACATTCAAACCACTCAGGTATTCTACCTGCAACTTTGGGGCTGGATAATGAAAAAAATGATCAATATGAGAAAAATCAGCTCTTGGTAGTGACTTAATGAATAGGATGATTTTGTTTCTTTTTTCTTTTCTTTTTTTTTTTTTTAATTTTAGGGTAAAGCACTAGAGACTTTCTTAAGATTCTGCATAGGTATGGTGAAGTCATTGACTGTTGAGTTTAAGCATGATTTTTTGATCTCCAAAGAGCTAATCAGATTCTGAGATACTCAGAATTCTGCATACTCAGCAGAACAGATGAAGAGACTCTTGACCACGGTTGGTGCTGTGATGCAGCAAGTTCAGCAGTTGCCTCTGTGTTTAGCATCCCATATGTGTGCCTGGTCAAGTCTCAGCTGTTCCACTTCCAGCTGGGCTCTCTGGTAATGCACCTAGGAAAAAGGTGGAAATGTCTTAAATTTGGGGCCTCTGCAACCACATGGAAAACCCTGAGGGAGTTCATAGCTCTAACATAAGACTAACCCAACATTAGCTACTACAACATTCAGGGTGTTCTTTAGTAAATAGAAAATTCTTATCTAACTCTGCCTTTCAAATAAACGAATATATCAATCTTAAAAAGAGAGAATGATTTTATGGGGTGGTGGTGATGGTGTTAATTTGCTGTCTTTACAGCCAGCATCCCATATGGTTGCTGGTTTCTGCCCTAGCTACTCCACTTCTGATCTGATTCCCTACTAATGCTCCTGGAAAAGCAACAGATGTTGGCCCAAACTCTTGGGCCCCTGTAGAGACCCAAAAGTATCTCCTGGCTTCTGACTTTCGATCAGCCCAGTGCCAACCACTGCAGCCATGTGGAGAGTAAACCAATATGTGAAAGGTCTATCTCTCTCTTACACTGTATTTCTGTAACTCTGACTTGCAATAAACAATAAGTAAATCTTTCTGCTATCACACCGATAGTTTGCTAAACCATCTGTCAATTAGCTATGAAAAAAGTGGCAAAGACCTTTAACACCATCAGCCAAACAAAAGTAAGTTAGATTCCCTAACCTAATACCTAATAATTAGGTAACCTAATACCTAATGCTTCAGATTTTTTGTATGAATTGAATATATTGTGGGACAGACCTTCACCAAAGGATGCATGCAGGGATGAAACTTATTAGTCATTCAACTCTCTATATGCCCTTAGTCCCTTAATCAAGATTCTTTCTTAGAAGGAGAGACATTCTTTCCTAACGTATAATACAGTTCCATATGGGGTAATGTAACCCTGCCCTATGCAACAGCATCCACCACATCAGCATCACCATGTTACTATACAAAAGGAAGAATCACATTCTCCATCTTGCGTTTACCTCTCTGATGGGACTTTCCAAACATTGTACCTAACTGCAAATTTATCCTATGTCATGAGTTAACATGATTACTAAGGGTTTGTTATTATGTACTGCATGTTTTACTACTATCCCTGACATATAGTATATATTACAAAGTTATCTTCTGGATTGTTAGTAAACGATTTATATAAATCATATATAAATACACAATTCATTTTAGAAAAAATTAAAGATTTATCTATTTTTATTGGAAAGTCAGGTATACAGCGAGGAAAAGATATAGAGAGGAAAATCTTCTATCTGATGATTCACTTCTCAAGTGGCTGCAATGGCCTGATCCAGGAGCTTCTTCCGGGTCTCCCACATGGCTGCAGGGTCCCAAGGCTTTGGGCCGTCCTCTATTGCTTTCCCAGGCCACAATCAGGGAGCTGGAAGGAAAGTGGAGCATCCAGGATATGACCCAACACCCATAGAGGATTCTGGTGCTTTCTGGGTGAGGAAGCCACTAAGCTATTGCACTGGGCCCAAACATATAACTCATTTTACAGTCCCACCTCAAATTAGGTTTTTTTTTTTTTTAAAGATTTATTTTATTTTTATTACAAAGTCAGATATACTGAGAGGAGGAGAGACGGAGAGGAAGTGGAGCTGCCAGGACTAGAACCAGCGGCCACATGGGATCAAGGCGAGGACTCTAGCCACCAGGCCATGCCGCCGAGCCCCAAATTAGGTTTTCCAGTATTTTTCTTGCCTATATTCATTAGACATTGTGTCATCCTCTGTTGTTATAGACATCCATAGTTAATGGAGTGTAAAAGCCACACACGTGAATTCCAGTCAATGTATGTTACTGAGCAAAGCAGTTCTGACCAGCAGAGGGTCATGCAGTAGATTCTGTTTCTACTCACAATCATTCCATTTGACTACCAACTTGGGAAGCTTCCTTGAATCAGGTGGTTCAGATCCATTTTACAAATCAGGGAGCTGAGCCTCAGGGAACTCGTGCACCTTGGAAAAATCCCTTTGTCTAGTAAGTGCCGTGACTGAAATCTTTATTTAAATGAAAGCCTGACTTGTCCAAATGATATTTCAGTTCCACTTGCTATGCCTTCATAATGATGAAGTACTTTGTTTACTTGAGAATCTTGGCTAATTATCTCAAAGGTGTTTTTTTTTTCTTGTAATGAAAAATGACCAGTTTGAGTGATTATATTTTTGTTCAAGTAGTTGAAATTATTTTTTTTCATTTAACGTGATATGCTTACTTCACTTTCTCCTAACCCAGATCCAGCCTGTAATTTTCTGATGATCCAGATATACAAAGTAACATATCAAGACACAATTGTAGGCAAAAGAAAACTGTCACTCATTATAAGTCACTATGAAGGATGTATCTACGTTTGCTTTATAATAAAAGTATTTATTTCTTCCTCATTTTGAGCATACAGTATACCTGAATTTGTATAGCTTAAACATGTTTTCTTAAAACTCTTTCAATATTTTCCATTTGCTGTTGAGTTTTAAAACCCCATTGGATTAATATCAGCAACCTTACATCCTACACTCTTACAAATTCTACTGAATTTTAAATGGTGTCTGAGATATATATTTTAAAAAACAAATTTTAAAGTAGTTGAGTGCTTGAAAAATAAAAGTCAAAGAAGTGGTCAGTGTATGGAGCAGCAGGCTAAGTTGTTATTTCCAATAATGGCATTCCATATAGAAGTGTTATTTCTAAGACCCAGCTTGTCACTTGGACCTCAGGCCTGATCTGGAAGGGAGCGGTAAGAAGCTAGCATGTCGCAAGGGCAGAAAAGCCCTTATGGACCAATAACAAGCTCGGGCCAACATTCCTTACCTAATAAGCACCGAAGTGACCCCTGCTTCAGCTTCTGCTTCAGGAGAGGTTTAAAAACCCCTGGTTGAGTTTTCCCTCACCTTTTTTTTTTTTTTTTTTCCTTTGCAGTCCTCCTCTCCACGCCTCTCTCTGCCGCATGGGAGAAAGGCCCGAGTGGCATTCCCTAAATAAAGGTCTTTTGCTTTCTGGTGTACGTTCAGTTGATAGTTCTCTTACACGAGTGGTCTGCAAATCTAACACTTCCGTTCCTGCTTTGTTCTTCAGTGCCTGTAATTGAACTTGCCAAGTATTTCAATAAAAGATTAATACAAAGAACTTTCTAGTCAACCTCCTCCCTAAGACAAAACGATTTACCTCTGACTGCCACACTTTTGTAATCATTATCTTGTACCTGTTTCATTTCTTATTTTCTCAATTGCATGTTACCTCCCTCTCTAACCCTATTCATGCCCCACAGGCAGTGATTACTACTGGCTATTGTGACAGTGTGGTGAGTTAATGAGGAGTGAAAGATTCTCTCTCTCTCCCTCTCTCTCTTTCTTTTTTCTCTCTCTTCCTCTCTGTCTTTCAAAGCAAAATAAACATTTTAAAATGATAATGAATTACCTAAAGATATGTGTGGTTTATACAAGAGTAGTGAGAAACTGGCCCTCCCTCCAAAAATAGCTGTATGTATGTTATACATACACACATGAATACACAAGAATATACTCACATTTGCGTAAGTGTGTTAGTTTTTGTATCAGTAATGCCAGAGTCAAATCATAAACTTATTTACTAGTGAATCACAGATGCTTTAAACAGAATATACAAGATCTTAAATATAAATCTCTGCAATGTTGCAAAGTTAACTGCTGATAAAGGCGGTCTCAAGCGGGTAGCTTAACATCTCGTGATCTAAAGGAGAGCTAGTAAAACAGATTTAAATAGGATTTAAATTATGTTTAATGCAACCCTGTCATTTATGTTGTGTTGCTGAGATTTAGTAAATTAGTTCTGTGATTAGATGAGATGATAGAGAGCAATTAAAAGCAATCTATTTTGATTAATTTTATACATGGGCAAAATGAGATCTATTGTGCTTTTTTTATAAAAGATTATTTGCGGATAAAGATGTAAAAGTATGTATAAATACATGTTTGAATACAGATACAGAAATAGCATAGATATAAATACATGAGTGACTCCGCGAGTGTTTCAGCTTACTGAAATCTTTAGTTGTGGTTTTGAGATTTTAAGATATTTTCATAAGTATTTTTTGATTAGAAAATACGAAAGATAAATGAGGCATATTCACTGCAAATGAGCAGGTGTCAATCTATCAGAATAATACAGTAAATGTGTAAATATCATCATTCAACGAAAAACTGAAAACCTACAGTAAACATGAGGACTACAGTACAACAAACAAAAGGAATCAGTTCTTCTCCCCATTGTGAGGTAGGTTACCTATTAGAACCCCAGGCTTAACTTGAGATAAAGGCAGAATTTACAAATAATAACATCATTTGGTATGCAGGGATTTTGTCTGAAAAGATTAGTAAGTTGGTCCCTGTTTCTCTCAGCTTCTATTTTTGATGTCCAATTTCCATGGCAACTGGATAGTACTTTCCTGACAAACATGCCCTTTGATGAAATCGGAAAGAGATTCCAAAGACAGAAAAGTAGATAACCACACATGGAATTTCCAGAAATAAACAAAATCAAAATTGCACCAAATAAAGTTAAACACAGCATCAGCAAATAAAGAGACAGAGTGGGACTGTTCTTTTAAATGCGCTAATTGTTCATGTTAATTACAGCAATTTTATGTAGTTTTGTGATAAGCCACAGTGTAAAGGTTGGAGATAATCATAGAAATGCCTAATGCTAGAATGTTATGTGTATAGTTAATTTGGTGGTAGTGGTGGGGGGTCATTTAATTCATTTAAAAATAACAGGGTCTGTTCTGGTAGATAAGTGAGAAAGCTTAGTTGAAAAGGAAGATCCTAGAAATGAACATAATTAGAAGGCTAAGCAAGAAATATAGAAGCTAAAGGAATTCAGCATCGAATTAATGAGGATATAAATTGACAAAATTGACAATAAGGTGGAGTAAAGGAAAAGTTATTAAAACTTTTTGTGTGTAAAATGAAAAAGTATACTTAAAAACTTCATTGTACATGTCAGGGAAGTTTGTGATATAATTTAAGGAATGTCAGGATTTGTAATGCTTTTGGGCAGGACAAACCAAACCAAACCCAAACAAAACAAAATCACCACATATCCTCTATGTCCTAAGGGAAGCTTCGGAAATCAACGAAGGGTAATTATTTATCCAACATTAAAAAAAAAAAAAAACAAGATCAGAGAAGTGATCTATGTAAAGCAGATGCCTATTAGCAAATAACATTTTGAAACAATTGAGTTTGAAGAGTTGGTAAAGAAACCCGTGGAGACACACCCTATGACAATGCAGTAACAATGAGGACAGCTATGAAGATAAAATGTAAAATAATCTCTCAAAATAAAATGCTCATATCATTGTAAGAATAACTTTGTAGGAAATGTACAGATAAGAATCCTGCTAATCACGAGCCAGGAGTCACATGAATATTGCATCATGATTTTAGGAAAATTAATTATCTCTTGACGTCTCCAGATTACATATTGCAAAAGTTGGAAAAAATGTTTCTAAGCATAAGAAATATTTTCTTCCAGATTCCTTACACAGATGAATTGAAAGTCATCAAGTTAAAGCATACAAAATGTTTTACAGAACATGTCAAAAGTTTCACATACACATATTTTTTTCTATTGAATATAGTTGTGAGTAATTTATTTTAAACAGTAATTTTCCTCCATTGTGTTTTCTGTGGAACAGGGACACATTGATTTCTTCAGCCTTCTTTTCAGATGATATAGTCATCCTATTTTAAACTGAAGAAGATCAGTGATACTATTCATTGGTTTCTTATTTTGTAGATATTCTTAGAGTTGATTTGCTACCATTGAGAAGTTCCTGGGTGTTGCTGGACAGCAAGGTAAATTACATATGGAGACATTTACATTCTCTGTTGGAGTGTTGGCTCTAGTCCTTCCCCTGCTCTGAGATGATTTCTACCCTTGTGCATCCTGGGAGGCAGATGATGGATCAAGTCCTGGGATACCAGCCGAGGGGAACAAGATAGAGGCTCAGGCCTGTCCCAGCCCTGATTATTGCAGGCATTTGTAGAGTGAGTTAGCAAATGGAACACAAATCTGTCTCTCTTTTCCTTTGCCCTTCAACAACATTTTTTTTTAAAAAAATGTCTAAATTAGACAAATATAATGCATTTCTGAATAGTCTCCATCATAGTGCAAGAACTGTAAGTGCCACAGTTACATTTTATTTTATGTCATTTCTAATGCTTACTAAAGATAAGCATTATACTATTCAATAGTACTCACTTAGCAACTATTCATAATGTATCATAAATATATTAACTACACTTTTAAACAAATCTGATAAAATAAAGAACTGGAATCTACAATATAGTACTCATTTTAAACAAATGAATTTTTTTCTTGAAACAAAGTAATAATAGTTCCACTTAAAATTATTTAAAAAAAAACCCTACATTTTACATTTAATGATTCCTTGTTTCCATAATCCTTCATTAATATGGTAAGATACAAATTCTACTTTAAAATATGTTACTGTGGAACTTGAGAAACAAAAGCAGGGTGTTACTCTCTGCCATTTTTCTCCTATAAAACAGATTGCAAAACCTAGCAAGGATGCTGTCACATTCTCCTAACGCAATTAAAACCGTAAATCAAGTGGGCCCTCTCCACACCTAGTGGAAAGGCTGTTCTTTCCTCTGAATACACAGAAATGTAGAAAACTACAGCAAACAGACCTTGCTGAATTACACTGGGTTTTTTTCATTCTATGATGCTCTTTCTTATTTCAGTCATATTTCCCAATAGTTGTTTATTCCTGATGAAACTTAAGAAAAACTGATGTTATGACCTACCAAGGTATGCTTCTTTCAATATTAGCACCTGAGAGTACCAGTTCTAAACCCAGGTACTCCATTTCTAAACAACCTTTCTCTTAATTATTGGAAGAAAGGAAAGAAGACAGCTCACATACTTGGGCTTCTGCCACCCTGTGTGAGATCCAATTGCAGCTCCAGGATCTTGCTTTCAGCCTAAGACCTTGCTGACCTAAGACCTAAGACCTTGCACTCATTTAGGAAGTAAACCAAAGAAATGAGGATTCTCTGTGTTGCTTTGCCTTTTAATTAGATAAAAGTCTGAAAACTTAGTTAAAAAATTTGAACCTCAGAATATAGCACACAAAGTTACCTATTATTTGGAGGGGGGTGTCTTCATTTCCAAATTCTCCCACAGCATATAAAATTATATTGAGACAATTACATGGCCATCCAAACATCTTTGAATTTTGCTAAACATCTCTGAAAATAAAGAGAAATAATTGAAAGTTAAATAAGCACAGGATAAGAAGATAAGAAGTCAGTAAAAAGAGGGAGAAATAGTAGGAAAAGGAGGAGTCACATAGCAACAAAGAAGGCAGGGAAGATGGGAAGGCTATAAGAGAGTGAGACTAGGAGGAAGGTTGTTTGTTATTTTTTCCCCTATTTATCAGCCTATATTCTCAAACATTTTGAAAATCCAGAATGGAATATTTTACCTCTGCTCACATTCTCTGCCTTGAATTAGAAACACATCTGTTGTGAAATAGCCACTTCGTTTTCCAAACTCCGTCTGAATCCTTTGGGTTAGAATCATTGGTGTCTCTCATGCAATTCTGTTCCAAATTTACATGCTAAGTGGACAAACTCTCAGACTATTTGTTTTTGTGTTATACAAAGAAACATGTGTATGGAGTGACAGATGTTGGGATCTAGCGAACTTTACATATTATTAAATTGAAACTCACTTTGTATTTGGAAAAGGTTTACTTAGGTTATCAAACACTGTCATGAAAGGTTACATAAGTACATTTGCACAGAATGATAATAATGTAATAAATAAATTATTTTCAATATTCGATATGTTATGTGTTCAATGGTTTGTGTTTTTTTTTTTTTTTTTACAAAATCACTCTGGAAGAGCATTTCAGAATTTCTATGTATTAACAGTTGAACAGTCGACCTTAGATTGATATTAATTTATTTACTTGGATTATGTTCATTTTCTTAAAATTAATTTTACTTTTAACTATTATATTGACACAGAATTTTAAGCAACTATTTGCATATTAAATGCATGCAGTTTGATAAGTTGGAATGTACAAATACCAATGTGAAAGCAGCCAAGCTATTAAGCTACAAATTTATAGATCACCTCCACAAGTTTTCTGTACTTCACTGTTAACAGTAAATGTGGGGCCCAGCAGCGTGGCCTAGCGGCTAAAGTCCTCACCTTGAACGCACCGGGATCCCTTATGGGCGCAGGTTCTAATCCCGGCAGCTCCACTTCCCATCCAGCTCCCTGCTTGTGGCCTCGGAAAGCAGTTGAGGACGGCCCAATGCATTGGGACCCTGCACCCGTGTGGGAGACCCGGAAGAGGTTCCAGGTACCCGGCTTCGGATCGGCGCGCACCGGCCCGTTGCATCTCACTTGGGGAGTGAATCATCGGATGGAAGATCTTCCTTTCTGTCTGTCCTTGTCTCTATATCTGACTTTGTAATAAAATAAATACATCTTTAAAAAAAAATACAGTAAATGTGATTGCCGATTATTGATAGCACTTTTCTATTCCATACAATTTTTGTTTAATGAAATGAAAAAAATCATAGTCCTAATTTTAATATACATAACAATTTCATTGATAATTTTTATCTAAATAGATTAAAAAATTCTTAGAAAGTACATTAAAAATATGATCAATGTTACTAGTGTGTATCGTAAAGAAACAATACTGTTTAACTTCATATTGAAATAGTTTACATATTTCATGATTTCTCATTATAAATCTGTTATATTATGTATGTAGAATAAAATATTACACTTGAAACTTATCTCACAAATAGGAGATATCTCAGGTAGAATTGTTTTAAAAATACATGTTCCTTTTCACTGTTTCTGTTTGCCTATTGTAATTTTTAAAATTACTATAGAAGCAATATGTTATTTTCCATTTCATAGAAATAAGGAACATTTTTTTACTTACATTTTAGGCATCTAGACTATAATATTAGCAAAAGAATATAACAAAATTATAGTCGAGGAAATAAGGCCTTCTTCCAATCTTTTTGAGCTATGTTAGATACTGAGATTCAATTTTGTCAATTTCTCCAACAACACAGGCAAGTATTATTTTATTTATGTCCAGTCTTAATTTATGTCTTGAGAAGAAGACATGAGAAACAAAGACCAGGCAGAAAATCAGAAATAGAGACAGAGATAGATAGAGTTCCTATCTGAAAGTTAGCTTAACAAATGCGTACAACAGCTAGGGCCAGGTCAGACCACACTCAGTCAGGGCACAGCTAACTGAACCACCACTTTCTGCCTGTCATGGTGGAGAGCAGCCCTATATAGAAACAAGGACCTATTTGCTATGCTAGTGGCTCCACCAGCTGCCCTAAACCAGGTTTTAATTTTAATAAAATCAAGTCTCCTGCTTCTTATATAAATAAAATCATGTATAAAGAGTTCTCAGAAAGTTGATGGGGAATGCATATCACGAAGAAGGTATACATGGCTTTCAAAATGTTTTTGCGTCAAAATAAAAATATTTCCCTTCCATTCCTTTACAAACATTACTTTTATTGTTTACATTGAACTAGTCTACATCTTTTTTGAAATATATACACTTTTCCCTCATGTTTTTCCCACTGTTTTTCTCCATTTTTTAACAATAATACAGTCCTTCAACAGTCACATGTCCAACATTCTACTATTTGCTGTATCATGCATTTTAGGTATAGATAATGATAGATAGTCAAGTCTTCAATTGTCCAGGTATATTTTACAGTTTCACTGAGAGTCCTCCTTGTATTTGGTAGTAGAGATGTGTACTGCAATATATGTTCACTTCCCAGTATGTTAGTTTCTATTACACAGTTCATATATGAGAATATATGCATATGTGTATATGTGTTTACCTATACACATATAACTACTGTATGTATTATCTACACATATATACATATAGGTGTTATACACCACATGTGTATATAGGTGAATCATATATTTGTAACCTGCATAAAATGTATATATGTACATTTGCATTGTAACCATAAAGAGTGACTCAAGTGAATGTATTTTCTTATCAAATTGATTTTCTAATAAAAATTGGATTAAGGTCATATAGGATAAATCCCAAAAGATTTTATAACAGTAACAAAACTCAGTAAAGTCTTGTATTTTAAATTTGAACTATCCATTATTGAAGTTGGCAGGGCTTTAAAAATACAGGAACCAGCATTTCAGTATTCTAAAGGATCCAATAAAAAAAAAAGTGCTTGCAGTTGAGGATGGTGTTCACATAACATGAAACAAAAATATGAATCCACGTTTATTTAATTCTGTCTAACTGAACACAGAGTAGTATCGAGTAAATGATTCACAAAAGCAATCGATATTTTAGGAAACCTCAAAGTCTCTTTGGGGATCCCTTCAATCAAAATGGAGGAAACAGAACATTAACCAAGAAAAGATGGAAGATGGAGTGGATCAACCAACCACCTCAGCTATATGTTGACAGCGAAACACTGGGCAAGGGGAGACTCTATGATGAACTATGTCAATCAGTGGACTCTGCACCTGCCTCATTGTACCTGGATTGCTGCTGATGGTATGTTGGAGCTTTTGACGGAGCGGATGATACTCTGCTGGTTCTGTCTTCAGACCAGAGGGGGTCTCCCTGAGAAGGTGTTGAACTTGACTGGACAATGGGACGCTGGACTATATGTTTGTTATATGTTGGCATTGAGGGAATCCCTAATGAACTTGAGCTGTGGTTATACAACGGGGTGGAGGAATCCACCATGGGGGGAGGGTTTGGGGAGGGTGGGGAAAATCCCAGTACCTATGAAACTGTCACGTAATACAATGTAATTAATGTATAAATTAATTCAAAATGCAATAAAAATATTTTAAAAAAAGGAAACTGTTCTATACCTGAATGTAGCAGAGGTATTGATTGTAGGACCAAGAATTTACTGACAAACTTGTTGATGTGAAATAAAACCATAAAGGACAATGGCAAATAGTGGTTTAGCCAAAACTTATATAAACACACAGCAGTGTTATTTATCAGGTAAGGAACATTAGTGAAAAAGAAGGGATTGAGCATTTTATCTGTGCACCAATCTCACTAGAAAAGCAAACAGTGCTAATAGATAAACAATCGAAATAAAAACTAGAATTCAGGGTAGGTAGATAAAAAGAAAAAATTCCAGTGAAGGGGATTAAATTGAACATCCATTGAGCATAGACTAAAACAGGAATGTACGAACACAGGCAGGCTAATGCAGAATGAGAAGAATAAAAATTTTAGCTTTTAATTGATTTCACTAAAAAATAACAAGCTTTCTGAGTACGTTTTTCTCTTTCCCTGTTTCAGCAGCTGTAAAGAATGGAAAGAACAGAGCTGATGAAACCAAAAGCCATTTGCTTTGAAAGCTATACTGGTCCAGCTTGCTGGTGTAACTGTGGAAACTACCATTGTAGCATAATTTAAGAGAAATATTTAATATTTTGAGGCACTGCACTGGGAGTAATTTTTTATGGAAACTTTTTCTCAATAAAGTAATACAATGTTATCTTTGCAACTTGTTTGCTAATATTCAATTAAATTTTAACTTTTTTATTATTTACTGTTATTACCAGGTTTTGTATTAAGGTAAAATATTAGCTTTTTTTAAATAAGATTGAGTAGATAGCTATGGCTACCTGTATGTTATAGCTTATTGAAACAATAATTAATATTAACATCCAGTTATCATATAGCTATCTATTTTCTGTATGTTACCAGGCAGAATCCAGCCTTGGAATTCCTCTTCAGAAACATCTGTCGCAAATGCTTACTTTATAAAACGTCTTTGGGAATGTTTAAGTTAAATTTAATCCAATTAAAGTGTTGATCTTGGTTCAAATTTGATCGCTTATATTTGAGTAATACAGCAAAAGTTTCCTTCATGGTTTCACGTATTTTAGCATGATAGTAAGTCTCTTGGTATTATAAGTGACCTGCATTCCATTTACATTTTTGGTCCACTCTCTCTTTGAGTTTAATTATCCACTCAAAGTACCAGATATCAAATTTATTGATCATATAATTTTAGCCAAATGTTTACTCCTGTTTTATCTTAAAATTGTCCTTATTTTTTTAACTTCTAAGAAAGCTATTTTGCAAAAATTTTTGATAGACTAAGTGACAGAGTAAAGGGGTAAGAAAGAAACAGATGTCTTTCATCCACTGGCTCACTGCACAGATATTTATGACTGCCAAATCTTCATTGTCTGAAGTCAGGAGAAACAAACCGTCTGTATCTCCAACATCCAAATACTTTGATATTTTTCGCTGTCTTCTAATACATGTTAACACAAAACTGCAGTATAAATATAGCAGCCAGTACTCAAACAGATCTTGCAATGTGGAATGCTGGTATCCCAAGAGACAGCTTAGCACACTGCATCTAAATAGCAGTCCTCTGAGCAAATGAGTTCAATTTCAATTTATATTTTAATTGTTTATTTATTTATTTGCAAGCCAGAGTGATAGAGAAAGAACGGAAGACAGAGAGATCCTCCACCCCCTAGTTTACTTCTCCAATATTCAAGCGAACCAGGCTAGGATAGGCAGAAGATAAGAGCCATGTGCTTTTGCTGGGTCTTCCACATGGATGCAAAGGCCCAAGCACTTTGGGCAGGCTTATACTGCTTTCTCAGATACACTGGCAGGTTCTGGATCAAAAGCAGAGCAGCTTGGTCTCCAATAGGATGCCTTAGTTGCAGATGGTAGCTTAACTCATCATATTGCAGTGCTGGCCCTAATCTGATATTTTTAAATTAATTAATAATAATAATAGTAATAATACATTTGTTTAATAAATTAAATACACAACATCAGATTCAACCTATTTAGCTATTGAAATCCACCTTAGCATTAAAATGCATTAAACTCTGTTGCAATGACAGCGTATATAAGTTCATAGATCAAAAGATTCTAAATTCAATTTTACAATCTCCTCAAATTTTTCCATTCAAGAAAAAGAAAAACATAGTAACATACAACTTACTTGATTTGTCATGAAAAATGTGAGAATTATAGCATGAATATCAATAACAGCATTGATTGCATTAGTTGAAATGGTAATACAGAATAGGTAGGTTTTAAAAAAATCAAGCAGTAGTGTGCCACATTGGAGAGCCCGAGTGAAACATCTGGCTCCAGAATCCAGAGGAAGCAGACCGTGGAAGTTGGGAAGTGGATCAGAGTTCCCCGTGTCTCTTTTGTCTCACTCTCTCTTTCCTGTTCTCTTTCGCTGACTCTCATTCTAACTTCTAACTCCATCTCTCTCCCATTTTTAAAGTTAGTTTACAATGTAAATATTCCAATAAAACATGCATACAAATTAAAAATAAAGATGTCAAAACCCTACCACGTCACTAAAATATATTACTAGACTTTTTTTTCAGATTTTAAAACGTTTAAACAAAGTATCACTTTAAAAGTATTCAGCAATGTTTAAATTTCTAAAATTTCCTAAAATTTCTTGAAGCTTTTCCTGAACTTGAATCTTCTTAGGTGGAGTACATAAGGAAATATAATTAAATGTATATTGATTTATTTTAATAAAAGAGCTCCAGATTTTCTCTTTGTAACTACATATATTTATTGTTCAGATGTTTTTATTCCTTTGGGAGACTAGTAAATATCTTCCAAATAAATTAAAAATATATAATCACTGGTTGGTCAAGTAATAACGAAAAATACTAAGCCATCTTTTCCTGTGATTATTGCACAGTTTCTCTTTTCCTATTTTGCTCATCGAACAATGAAATATGAATAGTTCCTTTGGGATTTTTTCTAGAGATTTGCCTCTGGGATTACTTAGTGAAACTGTTCATCTGGGAAGATAACATTTTCTACAAATGGTGCAGGATCCCAAGGCTTTGGACTATCCTTCACTGCTTTCCCAGGCAACAAGCAGGAGCTGGATGTGAAGCGGGGCTGATGCGATTAGAACTGGCACCCATAAAGGATCCGGGCACACACGAGCCGAGAAGTTTAGCCACTAGACTGTCATGCTGAACCCTCAATCCATCTCTTAACTGAACCCTGGTAAGAACCTTAGAACAGAGTACCAGCTAAGATCACATGTGGAAAAAAAAAAAGATCATATGTGGATGGACAACCCACAGACACTGCAAGATATTATGTGTAAGTTTTATTAAGCTTCAAAGTTGTCATTTATAATGCAAAAATAAATAATAGAAACAATACGCCTTGATTTTATTTTGCCACTAAACTCAGTAAGGCGCTTTAATGAAATTTAGTCCCAAAATTATTTGAATTCTTAGTTAATGAGATTGATTGACTATATGCCTAAGATCTATTAAGATATTTTCTTCTGCCCTGGCAATCTGTTTACTGTCTGTGATATAGCAGACATTATTTCTAATCATACTTTAACTTTAGACTAATATGAAATACGGATAATTCTGAATTATTCTATTATTATTCCCATGTTTTTAAAATAATTTCAAATAGTAAATTATCCGTTTACCTTTCAAACGCTGAACAACTCCTACTGGCACAATTCCACAACAAAATGTTAACCTAAACTCAATTAAACTTACAAACAAAATGTTTGTGTCAACATATTTATATCCATTAATGGAAAGAGTGTCATACTAGTGTAAATAATTTCTGTTAAGTACAAATATTTATAAAACATATACTCATTTCTTATTCTCATAAACCCTGTATTTATCAAATTTTAATGTAAGTTTTACGCATTTTTGCTAAAGCTTTGCATGTTTAAACCTTAACTAGATTGCTTATATATTTGAAACTGGGATATGTTTAAAATTATGTATATACTATATATGTTATAAATAATAATAACAATATATAATAAAATGATATATATAACTAAAATATATATAAAACTGTAGGGAAAAAATGCAGTATTACTGAAAGTGCCAACTGAGTTTCAAAATGTGACAAGGATGAGATGGTGACTGAATGTTAGAAAGATTAAAACAATGATTAGAAGGATAAATGGAGAAGAAAGAGACAGGGAGGACAGAATGGGAGAGAAGTGTATTGTATCTCTTTGCCATTTTTACATCTTTCTCATGGAATCTCATTTTTGAAATAATTTCCATCAGCGTATACCTTTGAAATGTTTAAACGAAGAATTTATGCATATCTACACTCTGCATCATTTCCGTTCTAAATTGTATTTCCTGCTATTTAAGCTTTATCACATGTATTTATTAGGATTCAATTATCATAACACAATGCTTACTTATAAAAGAAAAATCAATATTTTGCTAAATTTAATTATAATGACATTCCCAGTTTTATGAAATCTTATCATGAAAAACTTTACTTCTTTTTCCTTACAGTAAGTTCCTGGTTCTGTACTAAATCTTAGGCTACCCCTAATGTTTTTGTCTGTACAGTCATGCCTTTTCTGGAACAATAAGGCCTAAAAATAACACTAAGATATGGGATACTGTCTTTGGAAATGACGGCCTAAATGATTGTGCCATAAGATTGAACCCTCAAAGAGCTGATTTTTCAATAAAATATATCCATTAATTTTTTGTGTGTGTTTTCTTCAAAACCTGTAATATTCCACATATGGGATGTTCTGCCCATCACATATATGGAATATAGGAAAGAGAAACCACAGCTGACCCACAAATTAACATGTATTGCTAATATTAGCTTCTGTAAACTGGTGAGAATTGAGCTTTTTTTTCACAGTATTTTTTTTTTTTATTATTAATTACATTGCATTATGTGACACAGTTTTATAGGTACTGGGATTCCCCTATCCCCTCCCCAAACCCTCCCCCCATGGTGGATTCCTCCACCTTGTTGAATTACCACAGTTCAAGATCAGTTGAGATTCTTTCATTGCAAGCATATACCAAGCATAGATTCCGGCATCTTATTGTCCAGAAAAATTCAACGACTTGTTGGAGAGACCAACTCTGGTCTGAAGGTAGAGCCGGCTGAGTATCATCCTGATCAATTAAAAGCTCCAACCTAACATCAGCAACAATTTACAATGTTATAGAATTAATTAACATAGAATTGAGTAACCAACATGTTTAAAAACAAAATGCAAGTTCTTTACCACATCCTGTGACACCTTCGTTGACATTTCAATTTTTGTTTATAGACGACCAGATTCTATACACCTTTAAATGGCTATAAATTACTATTCAGCTGTCTCGTGTCTATTTTCATTATAGTATTTAGCATTATATAGTGTTGAAGCATAATTTTGCTGAACTTGGCTTTTTTTTTTCCAGGTAGAAGAAAATTTAGTTTGTTTTCATCAGTGCTCTAAAAATGTATTAATATTCTCAGACTTCTCTTAAACAATCAACAAAAAGGTAGTAATGGAATGTGCTGGTCATTATATTCACTGTACAATTCATGACAACAGAAAGCAGTAATGGTAAGGAAAAGCGATGCGCTTTTGTGTATATTACCATGTCTATTGAAATACTCCATCACTATTCTTGAATTTTTTTTCAGTTTTCATGAGCTACAGTCCCAGAAAAATTACAAATCATGCATAAGGGATTTTATCCAAATCTTCTTCCTTAGCAGACTTACCATTACTCACCTTTAATAAGACTTAGGTACATACCCTGCTGATTTTGTAGATACAAACAAGCCCAAAGCTCCAGACACTGAGCTTTCCAAATACAAATTACAAAACCTAGATAAAATAAAGGCACTCTGAGAATCAATTGAGCAAATGAAAGAAAAGCAAATAAATATTTAACAGTTTGGTAGCTGACAACAGGAACAATTTGATCAAGAATTTCTCTAGATGAAGACTCAACTGGTTTGTATAGAATTGGTTAGAAAATAATTAAGGCTTTCTGGGCTTGTATATCTGCTGCTGAATGTGAGGCAAACTTTAAAACATAAATAAATAAAATAATAAATAAATAAATAAGGTTATATTCCATAAAACCTCATTTACAAAATTAATTAAATTTTTAATTGATGTTAATAGTAAAATTGTAATATTGAAATTCATTCTAATCAACTGCATTATTTTTCATACATGTGTTTGTTAATGTAAAGAAAGTTTATATTTTTTACTCATATACCATATTTCTTTTTCACTTGGTTGTATATATTTCAGATTAAATTATCAATTTTCTAACAGTAAATTAAATTGAAAAATAAAACTGAAATTTCAATATGAAGTCTCAATGCTAAAGATTATTCAAATTTTTATAAAGTTGCTTTTATTTTGAATTATCTATTGTGGAGAGCTTAGAGAAACATGAATTGTGCATAAAATGATTTTGATTATGCAACCAATCTATATCCATTAGCAATATATTTACTATATTTAATGCCACACCTTAAAATTGAAGATATAACAACAAAATAAGGTCATTGTTAAGCAGTCATCAGTTTTATACAATAAGTTCCTTAGTTGTATTTATTCATGTGTGTAAGATGAAGGTCAACATTAAATAAATCTAAAATGTGTTAATGACAATCAGATTTTTACGAGACAAATCTCTGGCCAAAGCAGCCAAGTGGGGAGTGAACATGTGATAGTCTCAACTATTCAAATGAGGATGAATCCATGGCTACATTTCCCTTGCTTGAAAATAAGGTTCTAAATACACTCAATGTTATGAACCTAAGATGTCTCCCATCATACAAATCCATGATTAGGTTTTTGTACTCTACTAAGATTCAGTAGCAAGTTCAACTCTTTCTCAAATGCTGAATAGTCATCTGCTAAAGACAGCAAAGATTTTCTTTAAAATCCTGAAGGTTTTGCTGCATATTTTCTATTTTCATTAGTCAAAGTCCTGTGGAATACTTCTATATATTATTGAACCTATACTAGGGAATATGCTCTATTATGACGACCAAGTGATAAAATGACTTTAATGGCAGATTGAATGTGCTTGGAGTTTTCAGCTGGTACTTCCTTAGACCTGTCAGTCTATTGAACAAATATGTAGATTAGTCAAATTGTCACATTAACATGTGGTATGTTAATAATGCCTCAAATTGTACTCATTTTTCACAGTTGATTGTGGAAGTTTCAGAAGTTTGTCTTTTTCTTTGGATAAGATACTGTAGCCTGTTTCAGACCATTGAAATAACAGAAACTATCCTGTTTATGCAGATTCACAAAGTTTGGTAAGTTCATCTTTTATCTACTCTTTTTTTTTTTGTATGATTCATTTATTTTTATTGGAAAGATTTACAGAGGGAAGGGGAGACAGATTTTCTGTCCATTGATTCACTGCAAAAGTGGTCTTAAGCCAAGCTAGGAGCCAGGAGGAGCTGAGCTCATCTAAAGCCAGGAGCAGGGAACTTCTTCCAAGTCTCCTATTTGGGTGCAGGGTCCCAAGGTCCTAGGCCATCCTCAACTGCTTTCCCAGGTCACAAACAATGCGCTGAGAGGAAGTGGTGCAAGTGGGACACAAACCAGTGATCATGTGGGATTCCAACTTGTGGAAGATAAGGATTTACCCAATGAGCTATCATGCCTGGCCCAACTTTTCAATATCATCCGGTAATCTGAACATCACCTCACAAAATTGTTCACATCTTAAACCTAGAGCATCTGGTTATGTTGCCTTATGTGACAAAAGAATATTTACAGTTGTATCTACAGTATGGAATTTGATATGGGGAGCTTTTTTCTGAAATTTTCCAAGTGGGACTTATATAATCAGATAACGATTTTTAAGAAGAGAGTAAGTATCAGAGAAAAAGTAGATACAGAATCAGGATTAACTTGTAAGAAAAGAGGCTATGTTGCTGACTTTGAAATATATGGATGATCGTCTGTCAGGAAATATTAGTGATTACTACTATTTGGAAAGAAAAAACAATAGATCATCCCCCAGAGCATGAACTTGGCCTTAAAGAAAGTTTGATTTTAACCTGTTGAGTCTAACTATGAACTTCTAATCACCAGAACGACAAAAGCAATTCATGCATCTCAACAAAACCAAAATAATGTTTATGATGATTTGTGATAACAATTATTTCATAACCATAATTAAGATTAAAGGATAAGTTATCTGTATAAATATGTCATAACATACAAATATAATAGCATAAAATTATATATATTATAAACTCATAATAGTATAAAATTATATATATATATGTATATAGATTTCCCCTCCGTTAGCCTTCACATATTTGTCTACACTATGCCATTTTCGACCTGGCAATTCAGCCTCATCGACTGGTCTGTTGCTGAGACTGAGTTGTAGTCAATCAGCCATGTCAGAGATACTGCCTCGTTGAGTTGCACAAACCAATGTACTTACTGCAGAATCTTTAGTAAGTACTCTGATTATAGAGTAAACCCATCCAAAGCAAATTCTTTGAAGCTGAGATATAGCGTCTTTCAGCTACTACCCATTTGCCCAAACATACACTCCGAAACTTGAGATCTCAGTATAAATGGCATAGCCATGCAAAAGGAAGGGCATAAAAGTGGTTGTAATGAATTTAGAAAGCTGCTCTCTAGCAGTAGCAAGAGTTACACAGAGCTTGTCTCCCAGAGGCACTTTATTACAAAATCATCTGAAAGAGTGGGGTCAGACACTGGTTGGTAGGCACCGAGGCAATAGGACTGCATCATGTCAGTGGTGACAACAGGCATATCTTTTGCACGCACACACAAAATAAGCAAAGTTAAGTGATGGAAAAATTATTCTTTAGCATCCTTTAAAAATCCCTCCTTTGACACATCTTCACAGTCAAATATTGAAAAAGTTTTTAGTGGGTCAGATTGGTTTTTACACAGCAGGAAAAGGGTTGAATTGTTAGGTTAATGATGTAAGTTGCTAAAATAAGAGAACCATTTTAATAAAAATAGTTATTCAAATTGTCTCCAGTAGTTTTATTAACTCTTATGTAGTAGTGAAAAAAATTTCAAAATTTTATATGCTTATATAAATTTTATAAAACTGTAGTTTCAGATTTTTCTGGCATATTTTTCAAAAATAAAAATAAGCTTATTTTTTATCAATAAGCATTATATAATTTTATCAGTAACCATTTCAGAACAGAGAAAAATGATTGAATTTGATCATGAGTGAAATTTCCTTTGGCCCAGTCTGGCACTCCCTAGATCCAGTCCACACCCATGCTGAGAGAAACTAAAGCCATGCCCCACCCAGCCCAATGTCTTCATCAGGCCCTGGCACTCACCAGTGGGAGCCCCAACCCAGTCGCCAGGGTGTCCCCTTAGCTCCCCAACCAGGCCAATTCCCAGCTATGGATCTTGTGCATGCTAGCAAAATGTCAGTTCTACAGGGGTGAACCTATGTACACACCCCCCTTGACCCGCCACACACATGCACACACACACAGATTCTGCCCCTAGACCCAAATCTCTTGCATGCTTGTTAGAGTCATAGACAGCCATGGATAGTGTGATCTAAGCCAATCAGGGAGGCCCCCAGCCGTACGTAGCTTTAGTGTGTACCAGTAAGTGGTATTCGTTGGTGGTCAATATTATTACTCCATCTCAGGTCTCCCATACAGGCTGGTACTTTGGTCTGACCCTTAAATGTCTGCCTGGTAACTGCTTAAAACTGCTCAGTCTCAGTGCCCTCACTTACTGTTTAAGTCACTCAGTAGTGATTTCTCACCTGGACATGAACTATAACAGCTCTCTGCTAGCCCCAATCTGTGCCATCATCCAGAACCCTTTAAGCCCACCCTCCAAGTCACCAGAGCTCACTGCCGTGCATCCTGAGGGCTTCACCTAGGAACCAATAGAGCCCTGACCATTCAGTGTCTCCCCTTCCCAAAACAGTCACACCGCCCAGCTGTCCACACTGACCTAAACATTGCCCAGGCCAGGGAGGGCCTGGGGCCTTGCCGGGTCTCCCCTCCTCCAGCGAGTCATGCTGCTTGGCTGTCTGCACCTGTGCCAAGTCCTTTTTTATACAATGCAATTAGGGAGTGAATATTTGAGAATGTGATTTTTTTTCAGGTGCAAGAGAGTTTAATGAGTTTATGAGCAATTGGAAAGAAATAGTTGTGGTAAATGGCAAAGGAATTGATTCAGAAATCTGTTTGTTGTAGTCAAAGGAAAGGAGAAAAGCCAGGGTAACAAATGCAGAATACATGAGAAGAAAAGACATCAAAAGCATGAAAAAGATCATAACTAGAATTTAGGTAGATTAGTGATTTGTAGCCATAATAAAAACATAGAATTTAATTTTAAATGTTATGAAAAGTCTTTGAAGACTATAATTGATGAGAATGTATTATTTTCTTATTTTTAAATAATTATAGCAATCATAATTTGTGTTAACATTTCGAAAATGGGGACTCTGCGTGGTGACTTAGCAGCTAAAGTCCTCACCTTGGACACGCCAGGATCCCATATGGGCACCGGGTCATATCCCAGCATCCCAGCTTCCCATCCAGCTCCCTGCTTGTGACCTGGAAAATCCATTGAGCATGGCCCAAAGCCTTGGGCTCCTGCATCCATATGTGAGACCCAGAGGAGGCTCCAAGCTCCTGGCTTCAGATCAGCTCAGCTCCAGACATTGCAGTCACTTGGGGAGTGAATCATTGGATGGAAAATCTTCCTCTCTATCTCTCCTCTCTGTATATCTGACTTTCCAATACTGTAGTACTCACTGGTAAGAGCCAGAATGGGTGTGGGTCTGTTGGGCTATGGCCACTGTTCCTTCCTGTGAATGCCAGGACAGTATCTGGGCCAAGTGAGACTGGACCAAGCACCCACTGGTGTGCACAACATTTGTGACTGGGAGGCAGCCTGATAGAAAAGCTCTGTCAGGATACAGTCCCCGCTGCAAGAACCTAGTCTGGGAGTAGCCCAGACCAGGCCAGATTATAGTACCCGCCAGCATATAGCATACATATGGCTCAGGTCTGGGAGCAGGCCAGGTTGGTTCAATTCACAAGACTCACTGCCAGATATGAGAATCAGGCCCTGGAAACAGGGTGTGGGACAGGCTGCATTGAAACTACAACACCAGTCAGTTCACAGAAGGGCAGGGAGTGGTGGATGCCTGGGCTGGGCTAGGCTGTAACACTCTCCATCCAGTATGAGATGGAACTGGGCATGTGTCATTTGGAACTAGGCTGCAACAGCCACCCATGTATACTGAGGAAAAGCATGCCAGACTGGGACAACAGACATGAGAACAGAGACCGGGAACAGACCAGATTTGTCAGGGCTACAAACCTATTATCCTGCATGTGAGCTGGGTTAGTGGGAGAGAGAGCCAGGCTAGGCTAAGTGACTATTTCCACTGATGCAGATATGAGCCAAAATAAGTGTATACTGGTCAAGATATGCTACAACATCAGCCAGCAAGTGCTGGAACCAGGGACAAGTCCTGTCAAGTCAGGAAGGGATGTATTAGGAAAAACTGTGGGCATCGCTTTGAAACTGTGGACACCCCTCTGATAGGTTGTAGTTCCCATTGATGTGCCTAAGAACTAGGGCTGGGGCTGGGGCTGGTCCTAGCTGGACAAGTGGTAGCACCTGCTGAAATATATATGGACTAGATGGTGTATGCATCAGGCTAAGTTAGGCTGTAGTACCCATTGGTTTGTAGGGGAGCCAAATGGGATTCAGGATGGATCAGACCAGGCTGATGCTCATGCCTGCAGTTGCAGTAACGGGCTAGTTTGTAGCTCCCACTAGTGTGCATGAGAGCTGGGTGTGTAGAAAACAGGGTTATGTTTGGCAACTACATCCATTGGATTGTGTATGAGTTGGGGTTGGGGAGAGAACTGACCAGGACACTGCAACTACCAGTAGTGTGTGTGTGTGTGTGTGTGTGTGTGTGTGTGTGTGTGTGTGTAGGCTGATGTGGATGATGAACTGAGTAGGACCCTACACTGGCTGACACACCCAGGAGTCAGGTCTGGGGTTATATCAGGTGATGTTTTGGGGGGACGCCCACACCAACTGGACTGATGATCTCAAAACTCCCACCACAGGGAAAACCATAAGATCTGTAGTATGGCTGTGGAGTACATGTATCAGAATGGGCCTCCTCAGTAGCTGAAGATTATTCAGGGAACACTATGCCCAGATATACATGGGGGACATAGTAGCTCATTGTGGCCTGCAGAGGACATGTCATACTATGGCAGAGGATAGAGTACAGAACAAAGTTGACAACTCTTTCAGTAAAGCTTTGGTGGTAGCTTTCTGGGCACGTGGAGACTCTAAGGTGGACTATGTCAGGCAATACATCTTGGGAGGATTCCCTCAACCTTAGAATAACAAAACAGCATCTCAGAACTGCTGAAACTGTTGCTGTCCTGCAGCGATGGACTTGGTGCACGGAGCCCATAATAACACCTGTGGACTCTGATTGATGGTCGAAAGGCTAAGTTTATTAGTGGCATCAGACTTTATACACTGAGGGTCATTATAGGATAAGGGAGAAGGTAATGAGCTTATCAACAAAACCCATCAACTATTTCTATACTTTTGTTTGGAACTCCTTTTGCTTTGTATGTTCCACCAAGTGTTCTCATGCACATGCTGTCCACTCAACTGTCCTCATACAAATAATATCTATTTAGTTACACGAAAGGTACACACTCAGTTGTTCTTATACAAGTGACATCCAATCAGTTGTACAAAACGTATCCCATTGGTTGTTCTCATGCAAAGGATATCCAATCAGTCACATAAATGGCATACAATCAGTTGTTCTCATACAAATATTTTCCAATCAATTGTAATCCTGTGTTCACTGACCTTCGAGGGTCACAATGTGACCTTCTACAGTGACCACTTAAGCAGTACCCTTGGAACATGTCCACATCGGGGATCCTAGGATGGCACTGAGTGGCTATGCCCTATTTCCAGGTATTAATGTGGTCAGGTTGCTGGGAGCAGCCATCTCCTCTGTACTACTCCCTTCCATAGATACAGGAATTTAAAAAAAAATGGAAAGCAATTGTCTTATCTCCATTTCTCCATTTCTCAACCCTCCCCACCCTAATTGGTAGTGCACATGTGCATATATTCATTTTAACTATGTAAGTAAAACCAAAAATAAAATAATGTGTTAAATTTAAAGAAGAAAGTGTTTTGATGAAAGGAGCTTAAAAAGAAAGGTTACATTGAGATCAGGACAATGGAATAGTAGGCTAATTCTTTACCCACTACTGACAGCAGACTATATGAAAGCTGGTTGAAATCCTGGCTGCTCCACTTAAATTGCAAATGTATGCTTATGGCCTGAGGAAGGCAGAAGATGACTCATGTACTTGTGCCCTTGAACTAATGTCTAAGACTAAAAGAAACTCCTGGATTCATATTAGCCCAGGCATTTGCAGAGTGACCCAGTGAATGGAAGATTTATTTATGTCCGTCTCTCTTTTTCTCTGTAAATCTGTCTTTCAAATTAAAATAATTAAGCTGACTTTAAAATGGCGGGTAAATAGTTACATTGTTCCTTGGAAATGTTAAATATGTCTGCTATAGCACCTGAAAATTTCTAATTGTGCTTTAGAGTGGAAACAGAAGTTTAATTTCAAATTTCGGGCCCAGCGGCGTGACCTAGTGGCTAAAGTCCTCGCCTTGAACACACCGGGATCCCATATGGGTGCCGGTTCTAATCCGGCAACTCCACTTCCCATCCAGCTCCCTGCTTGTGGCCTGGGAAAGCAATCGGGGACATCCCAAAGCCTTGGGACTCTGCACCCATGTGGAAGACCTGGAAGAAGTTACTGGTTCCTGGCTTTGGATGGGCATAGCACCAGCCTTTGTGCTCACTTGGAGAGTGAATCATCGGATGGAAGATTTTTCTGTCTCTCCTGTTGTCTGTATAACAGACTTTGCAATAAAAAAAAAAATTTCATATGTTACACTTCACATATGTTACATTAAAGTCAACGTTGGAAGGAAGAAATGAGATTGAAACATAGGATGAGGAAATTTTGGCAGGCATTGTTGGAAGCAAGTATTTCAAAATATTTCCTGGAACACTTGTCACCGAATGCAGACTTCAATCACACTTTTTACAATTAACTAGTTATTTTATTAAATTTGAGGCGTAAAAGCAGGAAAGTGTTAAAACAAGGCAGAGAATGAAATAGGGGGAAGAAAAAGGTGGAGGGGGAGAAGAGGAAAAGAAAGAGTGAAAGAACACCAACCCCTGGTATATATCCCAAATGCCCGCAATACCTGTTGGTAGGCCAAGCCAGGAGCTAACGATAACATGCAGCAATCAGCTGCTCCTGCACGTGAAAGTTTTGGTAATACTACAGGTAGAAATTGCCTCAAAACTGAATTGTTGCTTCCTTCAAGCCTGTAATCAACACTTTAATGATGATAGGGTTTTTTTTAAGATTTATTTATTTTTATTGGAACATCAGACATACAGAGAAGAGGAGAGACAGAAAGGAAGATCTTCCATCTATTATTCCCCAGAGTGATTGCAGCTGCTGGAGCTGAGCTGAGCCAATCCAGTATCTAGGAGCTTCTTCCAGGAATCCCAAGGGGGGCAAGGTCCCTAGGTCTTGGTCATCTTGGACTGCTTTCCCTGGCCATAAGCAGGGAGTTGGATGGGAATTGGGCCACCCCAACATGAACCGGTGCCCGTATGGGATTCTGGGAATGCAACGCAAGGACTTTAGCCACTAGGTTATTGTGCAGGGCTCTAATGATGATAATCTTTAATATAGTTCACCCTACATACACTGGCATTAGAGGTAAAATCCTGTAGAAGACACAAGTCAGTGAAGAATAGGATTTTTCACACATCTCCGTCAGCAAGAACCTAGAACATATGATAAAGGCACTAGAGCAGGTTGACAAAATGTATTGCTCAATTGGCCACTTTTGTTCCACAACTTAGTGCACTTCTTCCGGATTTAGGATTTAACGAGTTGGTCTGAACATCTGGGAGAGAAATAATTACTCTTCTTTGTTCATTAATTAAGGCCTAGATTGAATATGACCTATGGTTAATGAGGTAGAATTTGGAATAGACCTGGCACACTGAAGAAGAGAATCCTCAGCCAAGGGGCCTTGTGACTCTTGCAGCTGTCTGCTGGCACTCCCAAACTTTAAAAGCAATACTCACAGAACTCCTTTTCAGGGCAGGAAGATAATATTAGAATATATATCTCTATGAGATATTATACTACCCTGTTTGTGGTTGCAAACGAGTGGTACCACTGCAAGGAACACAGGGTATGTGTTTACGGGAAGTAACTAAATAATGTGCCAAAACAACAACAACAACAAAAACACTGGAGGTTCTGTCATTTAGCAGAAGCCGGCTTAAAGCAAGCTGGGTGAGCTAATAATGAGGAGATTTGAAATGAATTATTCAGTAGCAGAGATTCTAACTGCATTACATTGCACCACCTCAAGACGTTCTGGCTTTCTAAATACATGGTTTCTCTCCTTTCAGATCTCTTCCCAAGCCTGATGTTTAAACGTGACTTGATTTATTGACTTCAGTTTTATTTTCCATTGTGATTTATATTTTGTTTTATAAAAATGTATCCAAAACAGACCAAAAGAATCCAAAATGAAAATAATAGTACTTGCCACCACATTGTTTTTAAGGCTTCAATTAAAAGACATAATACCCACAAAGCATTTAGAACACCACACTTAGTAAATCTTAACACTTATTAACACTAATAGGATTATGTGTGTTACAAAAACTGCAATATCAGCTAGATCAGCACTCTGGGGTTCACCCAAATATATCATTTTACTTTTATCTCTGCATTTTTATTTATGTAGCACTCTTGCATCCTAAACAAAGACTCTCAACCATTATAATTTTATATTTAGCTATCTAGATATAAATAAACTAGTTTCAGCTCAACTAATTAGCATTTATTTTTATATCACTCATTTGGCATTTTAATTATCATTTTTATTGCTAAAGTGATTTTTGTATTTATGGATGTTACAAAAGGCCGCAGTTGAACAGTAAAAATGAATTTTATTAAGGAATTATCACAATAGGGGATAGAGACCTTAAAGGAGAACTTTTTTCAATTTCAAATACAGAATGCACTGGTGAAGATTTATAGCCAAGAATGAAAGATAAGTGGCTGGAATATTTCTATGAAGAAATATAAGCAGTAGATAAGAGCTCAGTTTTGCAAACCTAATTCGATTCTTCTTAATGGTATACCGGGGTGACCAGATATCACTGGTGGATGCCTGGAACTGGGGATTTGTACCGTCGTTTAGATGATGCTGGGGAGGTCTGAATCCCATGTTCAAGTGCCTTCTTTCAATCCTGGCTCCTCAGCTTCTGATCCAGTTTTCTGTTAATACATCCTTTAGGATGCAGAAGATGACAGCTCCATTCTAAGACATCTGGTATTCACATGTGGGATCCAGATTATCTTCCTGACTCTTGACACTATCTGGCTCAGCCTGGTTATAGTAAACATTTGAGGAGTTAACTAATGGGTGGAAAAAACATCTCCCCTTACACCCATTTTCACTGCTCTGACATTCAAATAAGGTGGAAATATTATATATATACATACACACACACACACACACACACACACACACACACAAAGGGGGAGAGTCTCAATAAATCAGCCAGTGGAAATGGAATTCTGACAAGGATGGATTTTAAGATGGAAGTTAGGCAGCTTGAGAGGAGTTTGGCCAGAGTTATATATAAAGGAGGGTCTCTTACCATAGCTTCAGCAGAAAATCCATTTTAAAAAATGTCCTGCCCTCATTATAGTTATTTATTCTTAATAATTGAATATAATTTCCTCAATAAAGAATCTGTCAAAATCCGTCAAATTGAACCATGCCAACATTGTTGCCTAGGGTCATCACAGGCAGCTCCGTATCACAAAACCATTGAGGCAAGGAATATACAGCGTATGAGTATTAGGTCTGTGAAAAGACAGAGTGTTCCAGGGGCATGACTATTAAAACCGAGAATCATGAAATTTGAAAAACAGTTAACGGCTTATGGTATCAAATGCCAAGATTATTGTACAACTGCAGTGTCGATTTACCACAATATTTGTACAATTATACAAATTATATAGTATAAAGAAATAGGAAAATAAAACACCAAAACATACCACATCATAACAGAGCTAATCGAATTGATCAGCCGACTAATAATAAAATTACCATTGCAATGTAGTGAGTGAAGAGACTCCCATTTGTCACAATGGATCAACCTAATGGCTACAAAGATGTGAGTATAGTAACATCCAGAAAATATGCTTTTAACTCCCCACAAATTATGGTTCAAATTCAGAACATAAAGCAATAGCACTCTAACAGAAAATGAAGAATAAATTTTTTTTCAAGTATAATATATATAGTGTTCTGTAGTTTAATCTGGCTTTTGGTTAAATAACTAGATTTATTAAAGGTCGTTCGTGAATATATATTTTTTATTTTTTTGTGGAATGCTGTGAATATTTCATGCTTTAAAATATGATCACAAAAAATTAACAACAGTGGAACTTCTCAGTGAATGACTTACTTATTATAATTTCATTCAACTCATATGTGTGACTATTACCCTAAAGTTATTATTAAATACTTTATTGTTTAATAATAGAATCCCACAATAGCCATATATGGCAATTCAAGTGTTAAGATAAATTCACTTTATTTTACTCTATTTCTTCTCCAAAGAGTCTTTTGTGAATATTTCTGAGCCTTCTCTGATACAGAAGAGAGTGGAAGTACAAGTATGTTCAGTGCATATAAACCTGAATGGGCGTATGCAAAGTAAAAACATAATGATTAGTTCTCCCTGAAGGAATTAAGAGGAGCAAGCAGTGCATGTGATTTAATGTTTGAGACAAAACTTGGGGTGCCAGCATCCCCTCTCAGAGTTCCATAGGCCCAGGCTCTATCTCCAACTCCAGCTTCCTGAAATTGTACACTCTGGGATGTAGCATGGAATTTCTGGAATACTTGTATTCCAGCCAGATTCATGAAAGATTTGGGTTGAGCTTTGGGATCCTGCTCAAATGTGGGGCAGCCCTAACTGTAGACATTTGGGGAATGAAGCAACAGAGAAAAGAACTTTCTTTGTTAATCTCTGTTTCTCTGAAACAAAAATTTACAAACTTTTTTTTAAAACAAAACAAGGGGAAAAAATCTCCCATCCCCTCCTTTCTCTTAGAGCACTTCTTTCAGAAATCCTGCAAACTCTTTCTCCATGTTTTTGTAAATACATTTAAAGGGGTTTAAATGATACCCAAGACATTTGCTAAATTTATCCTCAGTAATATATTTCTTGAAAGCCTGAAAGATGATTTAGAAAAATAATACTCAAGGAAGTTAGCATCCCTATTTCCTGATTCACTATGGGAGAAACAGAGTCCAATGTATATGAATCCCCTACCTTGATACCATTTCTCTTCAAAAACTTAAAAATTGTGTAGTTTCCTTTAAATAAAGTCAATTACCTTACCTAAGTTACCACTCAGTTACCTTGTAAATGTAGGAATACATGTGAAGCTTTTTGTTATTTTTCTTCACTTTGAATGCCAGTTATACATCATATTCTGGTTGCTGCTGATTCATTAATAGAACTGTTTCTTTTTCTTCTGCTTCTGTGAGCAGTCAGAATTGGGAGATTTATTTTTAATGCTATCTCTTCAACTACACATTTCAGTCAAGTAAATTTATTGATAACTATTTTGATCTCATTTTAAAACAATTATAAACTAGATTTTGAGAGAACAGAAGAAATATTTTTCTATGATCTTTATATTTAAAAATCTATTTTTTTTCTGACTACATAGCTGATCAAGGTGGGAAGGATCAAGGGATAGGGGAAATTGAGCGACAGCAATGTTTCTGAATTTTCTTTTTCATCCTCCCATATCTGTGGGAAGTGAAGAGATAAGGGGAGAAGCCTCACCCCGCCCCGTAACAGCCTCAGCACCCAGGGATGGGTAAAGGCCACACTATGTCATCCCAGCATCTCAACTGGGCAGCATGCTCCAAGGGTTCTGCTCAAGTTGTCTTGACAGTTCTGAAATGCTGTCAGTCTCACTGATCCAAGGATGTGGAAGCCCTTTAAAGGCTCCATAGGCTGACAAAGTCCACCTTAAAGTCTCCATTCACCCAGATATTTTCTGTCAAGCTTTGCTGGAGTAGTTGTCCAATTTGTTCTACCCTCCTTTCTCTGCCATGGTACCAGATGTTTTCTGCAAGCCCCAAGGAACTGCTATGTTTTCCATATGCATCTAAATATGCTGTCCACTGCTCTGTGATATCCACTGAAGAGGCCCAGCTCTGACATATGCACTCCACAGACCACTGATCCTGCAATCCTCCCCATGATTGGAGTTCTGAGTTCAGCAGTTCTGTTGGAGGGATCCCCAAAGAAACCTCTTGACCCAATACAGGATCTGACTCAGCCCATCACCCTCATCAGCTTATGCACACACTGGTAGTTGCAATTTCTTAATCATTCTGTCTCCAGCACCATCTCTTAGTGCAAACCAATGGATTATGTGGCCCAGCCCAATGCTGTGCCCCCCTGTACACTTGGTCCGGACGTACACCAGTGGGAATTGTGTACCAGTCGGGGTGACTCCCAAAAGCCCCCACCAGGCCTGCCCTCAGCTCTAACAAGACAAATATTAATGTAATATCTATTGTCAAATAATATACATGCATCAAAATCATGTTAATTTTTCGAGTGCATTGCTTTGAAGGACCTAAGAATGAATGTAATACAATTTTTCCATTAGATTTTGAAAGATTTCCAATTGTGTTTTAAGCACTAACTTTTGGATTAAAATGGCAACAATCATCAGGAAAATCACAATATTCTAACTAGACTATTAGTTCATTAGCCAGATGGAGTGAGTTAAAATTCATCAACTCCTACTGTCTAAATGCCTCTTAGGCAATACTTCACCTTTCTATTGTCTTCTTTGAGCTGCCACAACAAGATACCATAGGGTGGAAGTCTTGTAATAGCATATATGTATTTCTCTTAGTTAATACTCAATACTATCCTATGAGGACGTAAATCCCCAGCCATGAGAGGTTTAACTTCATTGTCAATTACCTCAAATACCTCCGAGATACCATTATCTGAGGGTTAAAAATTCAACCTTGAATTAGAAAACACAAGAAGATTATATGTAAGGCAATTCCCAGACCTGAATTTGCTCATCAACAAAGATGTTCAGCTAGTATTACCTTTTCTAAGTAGTTACTATTGAGCTTACCAGTACGTGTAGAAATAATGAATTGGGACTACCCTGTGGCACAGGAAGGTAAGCCTCTGCTTACAATACTGACATCTTTTTTCCCTAGGAAAGGTAGAATCCTGAATGTTCTGCTTGTGTTCCAGCTCCCTGCTTATGAATCTGGGAAAACAGCAGAGAACAGTCCAAGTGATTAGGCCTCTGCCATCAGCTTTGTGTTACTCCGTGTTTCAAAATGTTACAATAAACAAGTTAAAATATATATAGATTTATTTTTATAATAAAATTATTACATATTATATATATTTAAATACATAATGGGAAGAACATTATAAAAGATATTAGGATAGGGAATAATATACACATCTTTCTATAATTATTGAATTCTTACTTTTTTTCAGGTCTACTTAAATTTAACTTTTCCTGGAAAAATGTCTACACTCATATCTAAATTGTAATATTAACTAGACCCCTATATACATTAAAATAACTGCAAATTTTTAGGACAGAAATTCCAACGCGCACAAGGTGAAGACTTTACCAACTAGGCTACTGTGTCAGGCCTGCTCAGGCTGATTCTTAAACACTATTATTGGTGAACTGAATAACAAAATCAATGAATATAAGAGACAATTGAGCTAAATACATATTCTGATAAGTCTTTTGAAAGTTCCTAGAAGTTATTTCTTCACAGATCCTCAGGATGAATCCCAGTGACTCAATTGGAAACTTTTTTCATAAATTGAACACTAATAGGAGATGAAATTTCCTTTATACACAAGTGCATTATTCATTAGGGTACATTGTTTCAACGTATAAAGCAAATTATACGTTATAATTAATGCCAAAGCATTAAAAGATGATTAATGAAAACCTGACACTTAATAGTTGTATTATCTTAAACAAAGCGGTGAACACAATACAAAGGAAATGTACAGGTGTTTTCCATAAGTTTTAGGAGAGCATCTGTGAAATCTGATAGTTAAGGAGTTAGAACAATCATGAAAAGAATGGCCTTGAACTTCCCTCCAGGGATATTTGTTTATTTTGTGTCACTTTAGGACTCATTGAAAGCTGGCTGAAATATTAATTGTTCTCCACAGATGATCATGAGGAGTATTTATTGTTTCACTTCCCGACTTTCATAGATTGATAATGATTTGAGGATTGTTTGCAATTTAAAACTCCTTCACCTGATGTGAGTTTGCCTAGCCTCTTTCACAAAAGCTAGAGACATCCAGAGAAGCAAGGGCAAGACTCTGAGAGTCGCCTGCTCCGCATACACAGACCCATTTATCATCATTTCACCGTAAACACAAATGCCTGATATTGTGCTGTAGGATTGTGCATTATTCAGTCCCTATGTGTTCTCTGACCAGAGCACCTCTTAGTGTATTCATTTTTCATACCACTCTTCCAAACACAGCAAAGGTGTAACTATTAAACAGTATGTTCTGATATTCCAACTGTCTGATGAGTATTCTCCAAAGAATGTTTGTCACTAACTGACAACTTCCTTCAAATGATTCAATAAATGCTCAATAGTTAAAAATAAAACTCAAAGAAAGCTTTTGAGTCCTTTATTGCACTAGTGAAATTAGGATTACCCACCTCTGTTACCTGTGCTTATGAATGATTTACTGAGTTGTTTTCCAGTCATTTTTTGGTCACCTGCATTTTTTTTCTTTTTTAAAGACTTATTAATTTTGTAATGGAAATTCAGACATACAGAAAGGAGGAGAGACAGAGAGGAAGATCTTCTCTCCAATGATTCACGCCCCAAGAGGTCACAATGGCCAGAACTGAGCCAATCTGAAGCCAGGAGCCAGGAACTTCTTCCAGGTCTCCCACACCAGTGCAGGGTCCCAAGGCTTTAGACCATTCTCGACTGCTTTCCCAGGACACAAGCAGGGAGCTGGATGGGAAATGGGGCTGCCGGGATTAGAACCAACAGTCATATGGGATCCCAACACGTTCAAGGGGAGAACTTTAGCCGCTAGGTCATTATGCCGGGTCCTGTCACCTGTAGGTTTTAAATTTTTGTGACTGTGTATATACATGATCATGTTCATGTACTGACAATATGTTTATAATCTTCAAACATATTTTTCCAGTTCTTAATGAGATTATTTTATTATTCTCTAAAATGCATAACCCAAATGTAAAAGCAAGAATTTTTTATTTTTAGACTGGTTAAGGTGGCAGATAATAGCTGATGACAAAAACTGAGTATATTCTGAAATAGGGGAAATCTTTGGTTTCTTTACTATTTTGTTTTAGAATAATGGCTAATTATTTTTTACGAGTTTATGTGAATCTATAATTACCTTCATATAAAAAATTTAAAAACAAAATTTATTTTACTTCATTCTTTTCATGAAATAAATATGAGTTTGACTGTTGACTATGTTACCTACTTATTCTAAGAATATTTAAAGCGGGGATGAAAAAAATATTGAGAATGACATTTGCATGTGGAGTTGTTATGTGTAATCACAAGGTGATGAAGGTGATAAAATTCTATAAAGCAGCCAATGGGAAGTTTATGTTTTACAACAACATCCTCATGGTACCTTCCTTTTTCTTTTAAATGCCCGTTACATAAAATAATGCTACAGAAATAAAATGAAATGTTGAATTTCCAACAGACAAACTTTCTCTTCCAACCTTATCCAATATAAAAAAATAAATCTACAACTCCAAATAAAAATCTGCCTGACTTCAAATATAACTGGAGTGTTTGTCAGCAAATGTCGTTGCACCGGAGTAATCAATGTCTTGATACTGCTTTCCTCTCTTCTCCAGGTTCAGACTGTTTTTTTTGGCAATCTAAGTTGAACTTACAATCGCTCCAGCCTACATCCAGCTCCTTTAGCAGCAATATTTTTAAAAGGGACTTAATATTTTCCAACAATCACTTCAGCTTTTCCAGAAATATGTTCACTCTGAATGACCTTGCTAAACCAATTTCTACCCCCTAGTTGATATGTCAACAGGCATTTTGAAATTGTTTCAAAAATACATTTTGAGGGCCTGGCATCATAGCCTAGCGGCTAAAGTCCTTGCCTTGAACGTGCCAGGATTTGAGCTCCAGTTCTAAACCCAGCAGCCCCATTTCCCATCCAAATCTCTGCTTGCAGCCTGGCAAAGCAGTCAAGGATGGCCTAAAGCCTTGGGACCCTGAAACCTTGTTGGAGACCGGAAAAAGGCTCTGGGTTCCTGGCTTCAGATTGGCTCAGTTCCGGCCATTGTGGTCACTTGGGGAATGAGTCATTGGACAGAATATCTTCCTCTCTGTCTCTTCTCCTCTATGTGTATCTGACTTTGCAATAAAATAAATAAATCTTTAAAAAAGGAAAAATAATATATCTTGAAACTGAAATCTTTGGGTCACCTTTTATGACACCATCCAACTTACATCAACATACTGCCATAACTACCATAATATCCAACCAGGTTTCTTTTTCCATTTTGGCACTCTTAGACTTCATTTGTCACACAGCAGTCCAAACGTTACATTTCAAAATGTGTCTTATTTTACTCTCATTTATGACAACCCATAGATTTGAGTATGAATTTAATTGTATCTTTTTCATTGGCCTAACAAGTTTTATATCATCTATCACTCTGCCTTGGGAAACCTATTCTCTGGGATTCTTCCTGATATTTATTGGACTTCAGCCTTTTCTTCAACATGGCTGGCACATTAAGGTTGAATAGGGTTTTTCAAAAGTATTTTTAATTGGGAACAGGGCAATGGTTCAACTGGCTAATCCTCCCATATGAGACACAATTGATGTCTCAGTTGCTCCTCTTCTGATCCGACTCCCTGTTCATGTACTGGGAAAGCAGAGGACGATGGCCCAAAACCTTGGGATCCTGCACCCACATGGGAAACCCAGAAGAAACCCATGGTTTCAAATCAGCTCAGTTCTGGACTGTTCTGGCCATTTGGGGAGTGAACCAGCAGATGGAAGATGTTTCTGTCTATCTCTGCTTCTCTCTGTAAATGTACATTTACAGTAAAACTAAATAAATATTTGAAAAATATAATAAAACATGTATTTATTTGCTTAATTGAAAGGTAGAATAACAAAAAAAATAGAGCAAGATAAACAAAGAGACAAAGAGGGATCTTCCATCAACTTGGTCACACCCCTAACTCACCTCAATATACAAGGTTGGAACAGGCCAGAGCCAGAAATGAAAAACCTCATCTATGCTTCCTCTGTGGATTCCAGGTTGCAGAATCCAACTATTTGAGCCATTGTGTGCTGTCTCCCAGAGTGCACATTAGCAGGAGTATGGATAAGTGGGAGGTGGTACTCCGTGAATCACTCCCATGTGGGACGAGGCCATCACAAACAGAGGTTTAACCTAATTTGCTGGTGTCTGTTTTAGTTGTATAGCCTTTAGTTTTGATGTTTTCTCTAATAAGTCTTTCAACACATCTTTTGTTCACTGGTTACTCCTTCAAATAATGTCTCATCATTCTTTTGTGACCATTTACTAAATTTTTTCTTTATTATATAGATTTAATAGTGCTAATTTTTCTCACACAAGAACCTACAAAAAAGCAATTATATGTAATTATAAAACTGTTAAGTGTCATGAGTGTCATCAACATTACATTTTTCAAGCATTTTTATTTATATGCATTCCAGCATATTGCTTTTTTTCTACAATTGAATGAGCTACTATGAGATCAAATGTTTACCTTTTATCATCTGAACAAAGAATGGTAAACGTATTGAATGGCCTACCCATATTCACCCAAAGAATGATCTGTGTGAAATACATAGTCATAAATCATCTCATCTCTGCATAGCCATTTTAGATTTCTGGAAGCACAGATATCCTCATATCATCCCATGATGTTTATCTTAAGAGGACACAGAGAAAGAGAAAACCACTGCTGTGTCAAAAGGGCAAGATATCAAAGAACCATTGAAAAATCATTTATCACCTTTCAGAAGTTGAAAGTAGCTTTAGTGACCCATACGCAAACTCTAAGGCTCCACGAAGTAGATATGTTAAGCCAGTAAATGCATTGTTGCCTTTAAATCAGATAGTTATTGCTTTTTGATTTAGTAAGCTGCAGAATTGTAACTCTTTTGTAAGTTTGCTATTATTTCTATTTGTGCAATGCTCAACTATTGCTTCCACTGTGATATCAGCTTTCCCTTACATTTTCACTCTCTACACAAAAATAAACTGATTTGTTTGCATGACGACCACATGGCAGGTGATAGAATCTTTGATGTGTAACATGATGGCCACCATCCATACCTCTTATCAGCAGAAATTAATTTAGTTTAGGAAACAATGGTAAGTTCCAAAAATTATTAACATTGATTTAAATTGACCAAGAATACATAGTTCTCTTTGAAATTGATTATCAATGACAGATTCAGGACTGCACATGTGAGCACTTCAGGGAACGGTTTTGTTTCCTAACAAAAGTGTGACTGTTCAGGAGAAAATGCTTCAGCTGCTATTCGCTTTGGTTTTGTACTACATGCTTTCCTGGAAGCACAGATTGTCTGAAACTACTGTAGTCATCCTGGAATTAAGAGTCAAGGCTGCTGTTTAGGCAACATGCTAAGGATGTTGATACTTAATGATACATGATGAGTCTGTCAGTGTAACTCTTGAGTACTTGTACTAGTCCTGAAATGCCCCATTCACAAATCTGATTAAGTAAGCAATATATTTTGGTGGTATCTGTGTGTGTGTGTCCTTTTTCAACACAAGATGTGGTTGTCCTGAGCAGTAACTTAATCTGACTACCCTTGATCTCAAACACTGGAATCCAAATATTAGATCCAAGACTGAGTGATTAATTAGCAATGAATAAAAAAAAACCCTATAAACATGCATACGTTTTGTTTAAAACCAAATTACCAATATTCATTCTATTATTTTCATGTCTAACTACAAGATTGACTTGTTAATCTCAGAATCTAACATGTAGAAAGTACAAATATTTTAATATTTTAAAGTTAATTTTTAAAAATAGTTTAGTTAATATTACACATTATTTTTAAAATACAACTTAAAAGATTATTCTGTTGTCTCCAATGTTCTAAGTTCATGAAATATTTTCCTGTCTTCTTTACAAATAATACACAGAACAGGCATTTCAAGCAACCCTGAATGTCCTTCCAGATAATACTTTCATAATGTATTCTTATTTGGGCGTCTGAATCAAGTGTTTGTAGTAGTTCTTGAAAAAAAATTCTCATCTGAACTGAATTATTAGCATTTCCAACAATTGTACTTTTAAGTATGTCAGAAAGTGACATAAAAGTGCTAGCCGCAGTCTATCATGAGGCCACATTTTAAAGCAGCTCATCACATTTCCAACATTTCATTTTGTCATGCTCAGATGTTGCCTTTTTCCCTAGATATCAGATAGTGCTGACAGAGTGAACCTGTCACCTCTTCCCCTGAAGGGCTGCAAGCTTTGAGAGTTTTATGAAAGACCCACAGCGGTGGTAAAAGATCTTATATAAAACACTTTCTTACATATTTTAAAGGAATAAATCGGAAGTACAAAGTAGCAAATATTTGAAAGGAATTACCATGCAGAGATATACTACAAATGATAATTTATCAGAATGCAAATCTAGAGATTAAAAAAAAAACCAGCTACTTATGAGTCATTTCTGATTAAGAATAATTTTGCAAATCAGGTTGGCAAAACAAATGTGTCTTACAACAAAACAGCTTTGTTGTACCTCCATGCATTTTACCCGTAGGAGTTTTATAGATTATTATACCATTGTAATGAAATCCATCCAGCATTGGATTTCAAACTTACTAATTTTTACCTCACCACGATCAAGAAATGTGTTGATTGATTCAATCCTACCTTTCAACAGAAGTATTAGAAATACGTTCAGTTTTTTGGAATAAAAAGTATTATTTTGTATGCATAGTGAGAGGAGAACAAGAGAGATCTTTGTCTTCCATCTATTGTTTTTCCTCTTCAAATGGTCACAATAACAAAGGCTGATTCAGGCTGAAAGGTGCCATCAGGAACTTCAGTGGCATCTACCACAAGGGTGGCTTAGTCCCAAGCACTTGAGCTATGTTCTTCCGGAAAAGCAATGAAAAATTATCAAAGTATTAAAAAAGACATACTGATTTACTGTTTGAAACGCAGAGCTGCAGAAAGAGTGGAAGAAACAGACACACAGAAAGATTTTTCCATTCACAGCTTGAAAGTGAATCATTCAAATCAATGATATATGATATCTGTTTAAGATTTGGCATAAAGCAATTAAAATCTAAGCTGAAAATGCAGGGAGATTGCTTTTCAATAGATCACTTGGATTAGTCAAATATTAAATATGCTTTATCATAAATAAAATGCTACAAATTTAAATGTAACACTTAAAATGTGATACAATGCATTGTCTCAAGATATACATCAATGGCAAAAATTAATGAAGCATTACATTTCCTGATGGAAACAGGAGTTCAGAACAGGAAATTCATGTCCCAACATTCAGGGTTGATTCATATTCAAACCAGAAGCCAGGATCTCAATATGAATTTTCCATGTGAGTGGTAGGGATAAAATTCTTAGAACCAAAATCTGTTGACTCTCAGGATACATATAAGGAGGAAGCCAGAATAGAATCAGAGTCAGAACTTAGTTATTTTGGAAACATTTTGCTACCAAATTTGCTACAGAATTTTACACATCCATTTATAAAAAAGATAGGGCTGTAGCTTTATATATTTGCAAAGCTTTTGGTTTTTATATGATAATAACTAATGTCACAAAGTGAATAAGAGTATGTTCATGCTTCCATTTGCCAAAAATATATTTTTTCATATTGTTTTTATTTATTCTTAGTAGTTTGCTGAAATTCACTATTATGGTTTATAATTTTTATTGTGAGAACGTTTTAATTATGTTTTAATTTTAAATTCATGTAGAATTTCTAATTTTCCTGTATCTTTTTTATTTCTTGTTTGAAAGATTGTGTTACTTATTCAAAAGGTAGAGTGAGTGAGAAACACAGAGAGAGATCTTCCATTGATTAATTCACTCATCAAATGGCCATAACAGCCATGACTTGGCTGTAGTAAAGCGGGCATCTAGATTTCAGTCTGATTTTGATGGGTGCCAAGGGTCAAGTACTGAAGCCACCTAGTGTTGTAATTTTGAATTGTATTAGCCAGGATTTGGATGGGAAGTGGAGCAGCCAGCACTTTACGTGGTGCTTTATCCCTAATGTTACTATTACCCTTGCATATATTAGGTCTCGGTAGAGTAAGGGATACCTCACATCTACTGGTTCCTTACCCATATGTTATCCATGGCTTCTGACTAGTGCCAAAAGAGATAGGAGGAAGCCCAATCCAAGACTCCTACTTGGTGAGTGTCAAGGATCCTTTACTGCAGTATTTCTAAGAATCTAAACTACAGTGCAAAATGAGCAGATAAGGAAGACTTACTCAATAGAAATGTGGTTTTATGGTCTTCTTAGTATTTACTGGCCAATTAAGCTTACAAATATAGAAGGGATTAAAATTATGTTTATAATAAAAGAGAGGGAAGGGAGGGGTATTGAGGGAATACATTAAATTTACTCACTTCATAGTAATCCAAAATGGAAATTAGAATAAGAGAATTTGGGAACCTTTGCACTGGGGACCATATAAGGCTGTCAAAATGATTTGGTCTGGCAAGTGTTACCTGCAAGAATGTTGGCTGTTGGCTTTGTATGTACAGTGGAGGCCTGGAGGTGCCCATGCCGGGGATCTGGGGGATAGCACTGGCAGGGCATGTAGTGATGTGGGGACTCATGCCAAGGCAGCCAGAGTAAGCCTGGGGATTTCCTTACGTGCTTGTTCCCAGGAGGGATTGGGCAGGGAGAGGAGAGCCCTACATTACCATGCTAGCATGGTGGAAAGGGCTTGGAGACTTGGAATGCTCTTGCAACTTCAGTGGGAGGAGGGGTAATTTAACAAGTCATCACAAATGCCAGGCACTTGAGACCCTACTGGGCAGGCAAAGCTCTACGCCAGCATACTGATATTTGACTGATGTGAACACATCAATACATCAAGGTAGATAAAAGGTTATACTAGAATTTTTAACATACATAAATAAAAAGGGTATGAGAATTTCCAAAATGTAATTAAGATAAGAGCTGTTTACAAACAGTATGGTTGATCCCCTATGCATTTACATCTATTTCATGGGAACAAATAAACTTTAATTAAAAAAAAAATCAATGAGAATAGAATTAGTATTCTATAACAAAACTAAATGTGGAGCTTAAATATATTCCATTCTATTTCAAATTAGTAATAAAACATGAATTTCCACCATCATCTTTGGTATATTTGTACTATTAAATCCCTTCTTAAAAACTTTAGAGAAATGTAAATGATTGTCTTATTTTCCTAGGACTGTCAACAGAATGCCACAATGGGTGCTTTGCAAAACAAACACTTATTGTTCATAGCTCTGGAAAGTTGAAGTCTGGGGTCAAACTCTAAAACTAATTTATTCTTTTCAACGTCTGTGGGGGAGGATCTGTTGCAGGCTTCCTTAGCCTTTACTAGCTTGCATTTCCAACAAAACAATTATTATATAAAATAATAATGTGATGTGATGGCTCTTATTTATGCAACAAGATTATAATTAGATTTATGTATTTAAATGGGTAACCAATGCCATTGTAAGGTCTAATTTATCATATTCACTGTTAACAGTGCTATTTAAATTTATGACTATTCTTGTCATGCATGATGTGCTATTCCACACAGTAATATTCTAACTTAGCTATAACATTAGGAAGCCATAATTAAGATTTATTTTTAAACTTACATTTGTGAAAACCATACTGAGTACTTATTAAGCCTGAAAAAGAACAATGTTGTGAATCTCATTAAATAAAAGTCTTGTGATCTGTCATGGGGAATGAATTTATCATTACTATTCTTTGTTGTTGTTTTTTTTAAGAAAAACCAAACAGACTGAGTAATATTATTTTTGAAAAAGAAATGGAATTGCATAATTTTTGTTTAAATTTAATTTTTAAATTTAATTTTTAAATTAAACTTAATTTAATTAAATGAAAACAACTGAATATTTCGGCATATACTTTGGCAGAGAAAGTGTAAATCCAGAAAAAGATGAAACAAGGGGAAGAGAAAGTAGAGGAGGAGGGGAGAGAGAAAACTGGATCCAGAAAAAAAATCCACAAGTACAATGGAAGAAAAAGAAGCAGAAAACAGAAGCTACTCACTACATAATACGCCTGCTAAATTTACATTCTTTCAAGTGGTATTGTTGTGGGAAACTGGGACAAAGGGATCATTCATACCAAGTCTCTCAACAGGAAAAGCACTTGCATCCTTTATGCTGATGGACTCAGAGGTTTTTTGTTATTGTTGTTGGTTTTAATTCTGGGCTAAGTCCGTAGCAGGGAGCTGTCTTATACACCCCAGCATAAACAGCATTACATTTCCCAAAACATATCATGGTGTGCAACTTTTGATTGGATATTTTATTGTGATTGTACTGGCCACACAACTTGTTAAATAAAGTCACTCCTGCATGTAGCAAAACCACCATGGAAGTACTAACGGGTTTTTTTGTTTGTTTGCTTTTAATTTTTTTAATTTTTATTTTTATTGATTACATTGCATTATGTGACACAGTCTATAGGCAGTGGGATTCCCCCCACTCCTCCCCAATCCGCCCCCCCCCCCCGGTGGATTCCTCCATTGTTTTGCTTTACCACAATTCTATTTCAGTTGAGATTCTTTCATTGCAAGCATCTACCAAGCATAAAGTCCAGCAGCTTATTGTCCAGATAAGTTCAACATTTCTTGGGGAGACCATCTCTGGTCTGAAGGTAGAGCCGGCAGAGTATCATCCCATTCAATTAAAAGCCCCAACATTACATCAGTAACAATTTATAACGTTATGGAATTAGTTGACATGGTATTGAGTAACCAGTATGTTAAAAGAGAAAAAGAAAAAAAAAGAATGTAAGTTCTGAACCACATCCTGTGACTTCTACATTGACATTTCAATTATTAGTTTGTATACAACTGGATTCCATACATCTTAAAATGGCTATAAATTACTATTCAGCTGTCTCATGTCTGTTTTAATTTTGGTATTTAGCAGTTTATAGCATCGAGGCATGATTTTGCTGAACCTGGCTGTTTTTCGGGTTGTCTAACTCTATAACTCTAACAAGACATATGTCAACAGTTTAGGTGAACAGTTTTAGGAGGGGTGTGCAGAGAAATCTTCAATACCCCAGTGAGGAGTGACTAATCTTTGTGTCCCACCCAGTGAGTTATAAGTGCAGTTATAAGTGCATCCACGCTGACCGTTTCCTGTCTGTTTCTAAGCTTTCCTTGTTGTTCTCTATCTATTCTAGTTTTTTTGCTGGGGTTTTTTTTTTTTTTTTTTTTTTGGTTTTTTGTTTTTTGTTTGTTTGTTTTGAGGGGTTTCTGGAGCGATCCTGATGGTCATTGCCAGGGAGGGTGGGGACCCAAAGTCAGAACCGGGCAAGGACCAGAGAAAGCTCCTTTCCCTAGTTCCGAAGGAAGTTTATTATTCTTCTGTTCCTGCAGACCGCTCAGGGCTCCTGGTTGTCGTTCAGATGACCTTGGATCCTGCAAGGCAGGATTTGGACTTCTTCCATCCCTTGTGGTAGATCCAAATGGGGGTGGGTGACCTCAGAGTTCTCAGCCTCTGAAGGAACTCCAATTCCCCGTGGTCTTTTTGGCAGCTGGGAATATAGTCCTTGGTGCCTGTACTGATAGTCTTTGGTGAGTATCCGGGAGTCTTCAGGATTAGGATACAAGCCTCCTCCTGTCCACCTGCTCCAATCTGGGTTCCCCCACTGCTCTGTTCATATGACCTCCTGTTAAGAGGTTGTTAGGATCACTCCTGATTCGCCCCGTATGCCTTTGTAGTTTTATTATTGTCTAATGCTGATGGGGAGAGTTCCTGGGAAAGTGAAAGAACTTTTTTAGCTTTTTTTTTAGCTGAGTTACCTGTGATTGCTGTATTCCTCAGGTATGCAGAGTCATCTAGGTACTGTTTAGTGTTTCTTTATAAGCCTCCTACTCCCTGTTGCTCAGAAAAGGTTTATTTTATAAGCGTTGTGCATTTTTGGTTCTTAGCTTTTATTGCTATTATTATTATTATTATTATTATTATTTCTTTCGAGAGAAGACTGGAGAGGTTCCTATTACAGTACTTTAAGTGATATTTGTATCTGTATGATGTTGATTTAGGCCTTTACCCATCTGTGAAAACCTATGATGTTATATTTTTAGTTCTATAGCTCTTGGATAATCTCTGTGTAGATATCAGTGAATGACAATATTTTTTGATGGCAATTATATGAAGAAACAGAACTTAGGTGTGTGAAACAAATTTAGGCCATGGTTGAAATACTGTTACATTGCAAGTCATTTTGAGTATCTGCAATACCTGTTACCTTTACCTATTAACATTCAGAAGATTATTATGAGGTGGTTAAGATCTCGCATTTATTTTTAACATATTGGTTACTCATTACTATGTCAATTAATTCCATAATGATGTAAATTTTTGCTGATGGTATGTTGGAGCTTTTAATTGATCAGAATGATACTCTGCTGGCTCTGTCTTCAGACCAGAGAGGGTATACCTAAGAAGCCGTTGAACTTGACTGGACAATAAGATGCTGGACTCTATGTTTGGTATATGCTTGCAATGGGGGAATCTCAACTGAACTTGAACTGTGGTTATGCAACAAGGTGGAGGAATCCACCATGGTGGGAGGGTTTGGGGAGGGGTGGGGAGAATCCCAGTACCTATGAAACTGTGTCACATAATACAATGTAATTAATGAATAAAAAAAAAGAAAAAAGATTATTATGATGGAGCTGGCAATGTCAAATGAAGTTTAACACTCTGGTTGTTCATAGGTATTATTAAAGCGGTTGTCAGAATTCTGGCTGCAACACTTTGGACCCAATGTTTCAACTTATGCACTGGGAAATGTGTGGGAAGATGGACCAAATACTTGGCATCTTGGCACCTATAAGGGAGTTCTGGATGGAATTCCGGTATCTTGGTTTAATCCCGACCCATCCTTAGCCATTGTAACCTTTTGGGTAGTGAACCAGGAGCTGAAAGATCTCTTTTTCATCATATCTCACCCCTCTTTCTCTGTCATGCTATGTTTCAAATACATAAATCTTATAAAAGAGAGATATTTCTAGCAATACTAAATGATTCAACTATTAATCTTTTCTGTGAACAATAATATTGCTAGGGATAGGGGAAAGCAATGAAAGTCTAGTTCAAATACATACAACTTTTTTTAAGGACTTATTTATTTCTATTGCAAAGTCAGATATATATATAGAGAGAGAGAGAGAGGGAGGAGGAGAGACAAATATCTTCTGTCTGCTGATTCACTCCCCTAGTGACCACAACGGCTGGTGCTATGCCGATCCAAAGCCAGGAGCCAGGAGCTCTTCTGGGTCTCCCACATGGCTACAGGGTCCCAAGGCCTTGGGCCATCCTCCACTGCTTTCCAAGACCACAAACAGGGAGCTGGATGGGAAGTAGGGAGCTGGGACAAGAACCGGAGCTCATGTGAGGTCCTGGCGCCTTCAAGGTGAGGACTTTAGCTGCTAGGCCACAGTGCCGGGCCCAAATATATACAAATTCTAAGAAATGAAAAATTTTTTAATGCATCCAGTGTCTAAGTTTTTATTGATGAGTTAGACATATACATATAAGGATGATACACACATATATATACATATATATATATATATCATGATGTTTGTTTATATTTGTTTTACAAAATGGACATATCAAGCTAATTAACACTTGTTGGCTTGTTTTGGTGGTGAGAATAATTAAAGCATAATCTCTTAGCAATATTCAATATGTGATATACTGCTATTAACAACAGTCAATTTGCTGTACAGTCTCTTGAACTTGTTCCTCATGCCTAACTGAAATTTTATATTCAATAAACTATTTTATTATTATTATTAGAAACAACTATTTTTATTAGAAAATCAGAAAGATAAGTGCAAAGATAGAGAGATAACTTTCTTCAATTCCTTCACTTCCCCAAATGACAAAGAAAGAAAACAGTCAGGGCATTGTGTGAGGCTGAAACTAGAATTCACAAACTCCATTCAGGTTTCTCGCAGTTAGCAATCTGCGCCCGCTCCTGGCATCACCTGTTGTCCTTCATCGTGCACATTTACAGGAAGATAGAGTCAAAGCAGAGCCACCACCTCAGATGTAGGATGTGCATGTTCCAAGCAGCATCTCAATCACTGTTATTGAATATTCACCTTGAAATAGCTTAAGGATGTGTGGGCAGCATCTTTCATCAAGTTTTTTTTAGTAGGAATGTCATTTTTAAAGTACTTAACCATTCTTCACCTTTGCTCTTAATTGGTATATTTTTGCAAAAGGTGAAAACCTTGAATCCTTTGCAGCCTTAATATCATCTTTTTACATCTTACACTGATAATCTAAAATAAACACTGAAGCAGTGTGCATGTTTTGAGTCTGATTTGTGTATTCTGAAAGCAATAGTATAAAGGAACCCGTTTCTTTAGTTCTTTGCTGAAAAACAGCAACAAGTTAGAGCTGTGCTGCAACTAATATCAAACATCAAAGTAATTAGTTTAATATGGACCACACAAAATTCTTTGTAATACATGTTTGAAATGTATATCATGATAAATTTCCTAAAATACTTTTTACATTGCCAGTCCTGGTCCACATGGCAGATCATCCATTCTTCAACCACACATTTCCATGTGAAGATATACCAGCGATCCTACACTTGAAATGGAATGCTCTAGGACATGATTTAAATTCTAGTTTCATTGTTCTTTGGGGAAAGGCCAGTAATCCATACAAACTGTCAAGAGGTGAAACCACAAGACAAAATGTAAATGACAAAACTTACTTCTAACAATTGCTTTTTAAAACCAAATTAAATAAACATTGATTAAAATACATGTTCTGCTGTGAACTCCTTGAAAACTATAACTGACATAGCAGGAGAAAAGGGTGTGGAGGCTAGCAGCTCAGCATATAAGATTAAGCTGTGTGATGCTGGTGACCCAGAGGGGAGCAGGTTCAAGACCTGGCTGTTCCATTTTCAATGCACCTCTTTGCCAGCAAATCTATGAAAGACGTGAAAGATGGCCCAAGTGTTTTGGCTTGTAACAACCATGTGGAAGACTTGCAGTGAACCACCAGATGGACGATCTCTTTCACTCTCTCTCTTTCAAATTAATAAAAGAAGATGTAAAGCTGAGCAGGGCACTGTGGATAAGGCTTAATCTTGCAGTACAGAACTCATGCGGATGATGTTTTGTGTCCCACATGCTCCATTTTCCATCCAGCTCCATGCTTGTGTTCCAAAGCCTTGGAAGCCTGCAAGCACATGAGAAATCCAGAAGTTCCTGGCCCTTTGCTTTGGCCCTATCCAGATCCAGGGATTGCTGTCATTTGGAAAGTGAACTAATGGGTGGAAGATATTTTCCTCTGTTTCTCCTTTTGTTTTTCTATAAATCTACCTTTAATTAAAATAAATAAATAAAAATTTTTAAATGAATAAATAAAATGACATTACGACCAGGTGTGGGTGTTTAGCCAAGTAGCCCACAACATATAGTATATATATGAGCTTGAATTCTACCTCCAGCTCACACCCAGCTTTCTGCTAATGCATTGCCTTGGAGGCAGCAGATGATGACTCAAACAATCGCATGCATGTCATCTACTTGGTAGATCTGGATGACGTTACGGGATCTTGGCCCAGCTCTAGATGTTGTGGAGTGAAGTAGCAGTAGCAGGCATTCAGGGAGTGAACTAGCAAATGGAAGTCTCTGTCTCTCTTTTTCTCTCTCTCTTTCTCCCTCTCTCATTCTTGCTCTCTCTTTCTGCTACATTCACACACACAGAGCATCTCTCTTGTTCTCTCTGTGTGTATGTCTTGGTCTCTCTCTCTGTGTAAATATGTGTTTCAAAAACATAATAAATAAGCATTTAAAGATCAGTTAACACCTATAATAGTATCAGTGTAGTTTGAAATGGATGACTTCAGGAAATCCCTCTTGTAACTTATGTATAAGAATATGGTGCACCTTTAATATGAATAATATGTACATACAAGGAAACTATACTATGTAAAATGAAAAAATATGTATTGAAATATTTAGCATGACACTGGGCTAGTATATATATATATATATATATGCATCTATGTATCTATTTTTATCCATCTATAATCTATATCTATCTACATCTATCTATATCTATAGATAGATATCTATCTTATCTATATTTGCTGCAACTAATATATATCTCTATATAGATATATGTCTATCTATATATCTACATCTATATATCTAAATCTAGATCTATCTATATCTTTCTATATACCTATAGATATCTATAACTATATATTTCTCTATATAGATATAACTCTATAGATATATAAACATATATACTGACATCTATAGATATCTATAGAGATATCTAGATGCCTAGATATCTCTATATATAGATATCTATATAGATAGATATAGATACAGATGTAGATCTATCTATAGATATACAAATAGATAGATATAGACTATTTACTCATTGTACTTAAACACTTAAAGAGTTTTATTTAGTGTGGATTTGTTAAGATGTTAACTTTGTGTGGTTTATATTTGCAGTGTATTACAGGTGTTACTATAGAGTAGCTCACATGATAAGCAGCTTTATTATAAATCAATTTTTATTAGTGTTCATGCTTTAGGTTAGGAATACAGAGACCTTCATTTGCATCTCTGCCCACATAAAATAAAGGTAATGTGATCACTAATTACAAAAAAAAAAAGAGGGGATGCCATATTATGAGTTGTGTATTGTTCAGAACAAAAATAAAAGAGAGAGAAAATGATAAGGCAATAAAATTTCCTTTAAGAAACATATATGTTGGGCCTGGTGTGGTATGTATGTGTGTTTGTGTATGTATATATATATGGTAGGTTGCAGAAAGATGATATATAGATACAGATTTAGATTCATAGAGAATTAATACTCAATTGTGTAAGCTGTTCTATTTTATTGACAAATTGTAGAATACAGCACATTGCAGGATTTATTTTAAATCACTGTTTATTTCCTCTGAGGCTTATACCTTCTTGATTCCATCCTGTGACTTCTGGCCACTCCTCAGCTTCACTGCTAAATCCCTCTGCAAGGTGTCTTCTGAAGGGCTACAGCCCAGTATGTACTTCTCAGGTGACCTTGCAAAGTTACCACTTTCGTTTTATTTCCCCAGCATTATTTATTGCCACTTATTCTAAAGAACAAATATTTGTCTTTTTAAATTCACACATGTGTTGCCATTTTTCTCACACAAATACTAGGAGTTATCAAGATTCTGGTTTTTATTTTTTTAGTCTTGTAATGAAGATTTAATACTTCCTGCTCTTTTCACAATTATGTCCAAAGTAATCTATATCTATTCACTGAAAAACAAAATTAAACCAATCACATCATTAAATTAATATGACTTTCTTTAACCATATAAGTGTGAAAATGGTTAAAACATGTATATTAATAAAACCATCTCAGTGAAAATATGAAAATAATTGTAACTTAGTCTGCATAAGAAAAAACCTTTATCCCTCGAAATCTGAATTTATTATTTGTGCAATTTTCAAAATATGAGTAAAACTTGTAACTTCTAAGAATAAAATTAAACCAGAGATACAGTTTAATTAATGTATCCGTATGTGGTACTGTGAATGTGTGTGTATAATATGGCACTAACAGCAATACAGAAAATATATGAGAAACCTAATGAAGTCTAAACTAGGTTGTATATAAGCAATCACTACCTCTATGATTTCTTGATGTTACTTCTTAATGAAAGCTAAACTTGCAACAGAATAATTTACTTAATTTTTATTTTGTATATTCTGGAGTAATGCCAAGATGATTGTGTAACAGAATTATGTCACCCTCACACTCTCCTTAACAGAATTACATAATAAAAAAATAATCAACTGTGTTCTGAACTGTGTGATTGATAAAATATCCCAGAAAGTAGCATGGAAATGGCAATATACATATGAAGGAACTCAAACCAAAGCAGAACAGAACAGAGGGTGAGATACCTGTGTTGTTCACACTAACTTCTCTTCCTCAATCAGTCAAAAACCAAGAAAAAACTTTTCACAATGAGAGAAAGGTCACCTGACATCCAAAATGAAGTAAATTAGTAGACTACTACATTAAAAAAAAAAACTCTCATAGTCCTACAGACCTTGAAGAGTTTGTAGAATTGCCAGATACTTATGTGATTGTGCTGCTACACAATGAAGTACACATTGTATTTGAAATTGGACCTACTAGGAGCAGGCATTGTGACTCAACAGGTTAATCCCCCAGTTCCAAGTGCTAGGATCCCATATGAGAGCCAATTCATGTCCCAGCTATTCAGCTTTTCTAGCACTGATCCAGCCCCCTGCTTATGGCCTGGAAAGCAGCAGAGAATGCCCAAAGCTTTGGGACCCTGCACTTCAATGAGAGAGCTGGAAGAAATTCCTGGCCCCAGGTTTCAGATCAGCAATCATTTGGGCAGTGAACCAGCAGATGGGAAATGCTTCTCTGTTTCTCCTTCTTTCTGTAAACCTACCTTTCCAATAAAAATACATGAACTTTTAAAAATGGAAGACTTTGGATCTGCTACTAGAATGTTTCTGCTCTGGAGATCACAAACCACAGATTCTCCACGGATTCTTCCATCATTCTGCTGTAAGTAGGTGGGTGGTAATTGCATCACAATCCTGGCTACTTAATGAGAAGATCTAATCAAATGTCAAAATCCTAGTTTCTAACCAAGTGAAACTCTACCCTAAAGAAACAAGAGAGCTTATGCAGAAGTAGTAAAAAACAGCAGGTTGGAACCCTGTTATATTACTGTAGCTGATTTGAAGGTCTATTTAACATTGATACTGTTGTTCCATAGAGCTTGATGCAACCAGCACTCATGAATTTTGTGTGCACAATCATCCCAGCTTGATAGCCCTTATATTAGTGGTCTTGAAATAGTCCCCAAGCATAACAGCATTTGTGCATTTACAAGCCCAACCTTTCAGAAGTCCAGTATTTGCTATCTCACCTTTTCCAGGAACATATTACACAGCTAGCCCGATCACGTTACCCATGCATATCTAAGCCAAGCTAAAATAACCATCTAGGAGAAAGCCTTCTCCGAGTGAGTGAGTGAGCTCTACAGGTCCACACTACTCAACTACATCTGAACGCAGTTTTAACGTTAACCACCAAGTATTAGCCCTAGTCTTCTGCAAAGCTAGCAATACCTAACACACTAAATTCTAATATGTTAGTCATCCAATCAGCATTCCAGTCCCTTCATAAATCTGCTATACAGCTAGTTGGTCCTCAGGGCCTATTGTATCAGAGCCCTGAACAGCAACAAAACATTAGCCCTGTCTGCTTTAGATCCCACGATGATAATCAGCTCAGATCACCTGCAGATGCCTGTGTCTGACTCAGCTACTAAACAAGTGGTGGTTGCATCTCAAGCAAACAAGGCTGAAACACTATATTGATGAGCTCCCACACCTTAAGCCACTAATACAGCTGGATCCATCACTGACATGGATTATAACTGAATTAACTTTACATTAACCACACTCAGAACCAAATCTGGTATTGTATATCAAACTGCTATCTTAGCCCCTGTATCCTGAAGAAAACATGCTAAAATATCTTCTGCAGGAAACAATCTGAAAAATGCATGTAATTTGAAAAGGTAAATATTGCATTCGATGTGCAATTATCAAACTAAGAACAAACGAACATGGAAAAAATAGGAAAGATCACCTGCATGAGAACAAGATGATACTTTAAGAAACTCAAGACAGGGAATTTGCAAAATGTCTAAAGAGGAATCCAAAATAATAATTGTAGGAAAATTTAGTGAGCTACAAGTCAATACAGATTAGTAATTCCTAGAAATCTAAAAAAAATGCACATTAAGAAGAAAAATTGAATGGTTATATATGGGCCTGTTGTAATGGCCTAGTGGCTAAATCCTTTCCTAACAATTGCCAGGATCTCATACGGGTGTCAGTTTGTGTCCCAGCTGCTCCTCTTCTCATCCAGCTCCCTGTTTGTGGCCTAGAAAGGCAGTGGAGGATGCCCCAAAGCCTTTTGACCTTGCACCCATGTGGGTGACCTGGAGGAGTCTCCTGGCTCCTGGCTCCTGGCTCCTGGCTCCAAGAGTTGGATGGACTCAGGTCTTGATGTTGCAGCTGCTTGGGGAATGACGCAATGGACAGAGACTCTTCCTCTCTGTTTCTCCTATTCTCTGTAAATCTGCCTTTCCAATGAAAATAAAATAAATCTTTAAAAATGGTTATATATAATTTTTTAAAGACCAGGGCAAGTGTTTGGTTTACAAGTTGAAATGCACAAGTCCCATATCAGAATCTGTGAATCTGAGTTCCAATCAGCTGTCAGTTCCAGCTGCCTATTGATTTGGGCCCTGAAGGGCAGTATGTATCACTGGCACTCTTGTTCTGGTTTGGAAGTCCTAGGGTTCTGGGTTCCTGGCTTTAGTCAGGATCAGATCTCCACATAATTCATGAGCTGTGTACATTGAGCGAGTGAATCAGGGCTCTATCCCACCACGCCTCTGCTCCTTAAATACACACACATACACACACAAAAAGGAATAGGGCCCAATGCAGTGGCCTATAGGCTAAAGTCCTTACCTTGCATGCCCAAGGATCCCATATGGGCACCAATTCTAATCCCAGTGTCCCTGCATGTGGCCTGGGAAAGCAGTAGAGGATGACCCAAAGTCTTGGGACCCTGCATCCGCATGGGAGACCCAGATTTCTCCTCTTCTCTGCATATCTGACTTTCCAGTGAAAATAAATAAATCTTTTAAAAAGGAACAAAAAACGATTTATAGCACATAATTTGGTTAATAATATAAAAAATAAAATCTAGAGGCATAACCTTTATGTAACAAAGGTAATACATTGTGAACATGAAGACATTTTTGGAACTAAAGCAGTCATACAATAAAGAAGATTAAAAATAACTAATACATCATATAGGAGGGGCTAGCGTTGTGGATCAGTTACTTAAGCTGCCAGCCTTAAAGCAGTTGTTGTAGGTGTTTGGGAAATGAGGCAACATGTGGAAAATTTCTCCCTCTCCCACCCTTTCTATCCGTTTCTGTACATTTCTCCCTAACCCTACCCCATCACTCTACCTCTCAAATAAATAAATATCTTCAAGTTACTGGGCCAACTGTTCACCATCAAACATATACAAAGATGATTTGCAAACTTGCCAGTCCATAAGTATGAAGACATAGAGAAAGGCACAGGAAGTATATTTTATGAGAAATAGTCTAATACTTTTCAATTCTGGAGAGATTCAGAACGTAGAACTCAGTGATTTCCAATTGAAACAACCCCGCCTCCCTCCACACACACACAAACTGTCCAAAACACATTAAGATCAAGTTATCTAAAGATTAAAAAAGAAACAAAAATAATTCTAAAAAGAGCAAGAAGACAATTTCAAGTTAAATATTAAAAAAATCTGCAACAGAAGACTTCACAGAAGAAACATTCAAGAGAGAATTGAATGATACTATACAAGTGTTGAATCTAAACAACTGCCAAGTCATATGCGACACTCTGCAACGTTATCTTTCAGAAATAAGGAAGAAATAAACTTTTAGACAAGCAAAATTAGGGAATTCTTATCCCTCGTCTGATGCTACAGAATATTTAAGGAAAGAGTAAGCATTTGGTAAATTTGAGGTGCTTGTATCCCGTGTTGGAGAGTCTGAGCTCTGTTTTCCATTCCGCCCACCTGCTAATATGCACTTCAACAAGAAACAAATGATGCTTAAGCACTTTGGTCACTGCCACTAATGTGGGAAACTCAGATCAAGTTCCAGTCCCCTGGCTTCAGACATGCTGCTGTCTGGCTTTTAAAGGCATTTAGGCATTTGGGGAGTAAATCCATAGACAAGAATTCTCCTCTCTAAATTTTAAAAGAAAGAATGCTTAAGAGTCTCTTCAATCTAGAAATAAAATAATTACAACTTGAAAAATTAAATAGGGTAATAAGAGCAAACACATGCTCAGAAATTTCAACCTATGATAAGGTATATTGAACAATCTGCTGAACCCATGCAGCAAAAACGTATTCTCATGACTAGCTTAATACTTCCACTGAGCTAAATGACTTTGAATGTTTTTAAGCAGCTGTAAAATACAAATTATAAAATAAGAAAAAAATTACCTAAAAATTAGGAAAATACTGTGCCATAAAACAGATTACAATGTAAATATCACATTTTGGGGGGAACTGCAAGTAAAACTTACAACTTGATCCAGATGCACAAATTTCTATTAAGAGAGAAAAAGCATTGACTACTTCAAGAGATAATATAACTGGAATAATGTGAAACGACATTATGCATATGTGTGTATATATAAATGGTTAAATTATGTTCCATTTGCTCACGTAAAGGTTGTAGTACACATTATCTGTAGGAGTAGAGGTGACACTAGGAGTGAAAATTCACCCTAATGTAGACATAACATACTGTTTTGTCTGCATATCTTTGAAAAATATGACTGATAGAAACAATGAATGACATGTTAAGAAAATATACAGAATATACACACAGCATGTAGTTTAAATAGAGTAAAACACATGATGAATGAGCAACTAAATTTATTAAAACTGAAGTAGATTTTTAAATACTGTTTTGGTTTTTTTAAAAGATTTATTTTATTTTTTTATTACAAAGTCAGATAAACAGAGAGGAGGAGAGACAGAGAGCAAGATCTTTCGTCCGATGTTTCACTCCCCAAGTGAGCACAACGGCTGGTACTATGCCGATCCGAAGCCGGGAACCTGGAACCTCTTCCGGGTCTCCCACGCGGGTGCAGGGTCCCAAAGCTTTGGGCCGTCCTCAACTGCTTTCCCAGGCCACAAGCAGGGAGCTGGGTTGGAAGTGGAGCTGCCGGAATTAGAACCGGTGCCCATATGGGATCCCGGCGCATTCAAGGCGAGGACTGTAGCCGCTAGGCCACGCCGCCAGGCCCTTAAATACTGTTTGAATTAGAATTTCCCAACTGAATAATGGTAGATTATATACTTCTTCTATTTAATAAAATTTTATTGAATTGCAAAAACCTTTCTTCCAGAAATTGGTCATTATGAAGTAACATCACTTCTATATTTGGAAAAAAGTAAATTGTGTATTTCATATATGTGTATAATACAAACCATTTGATTTATGACTCCTAGAACATATTACTCTTTAATATATTACAGAAGACATTAAAACATTCCCTATTTTGTTCTATATTATATGACTCTCATAGTAAAGCAACTACTTTAAAAACAACAGTGCAGATGATTAGTTTAAAGATGCTAAGAAAAGGTGAGATATTAAAATATAATGCTGCATTTTACACAATTATATTACTTCTTACACAATGAATAAATCAGATCAATGGCTTTATCAATTCTCATAAGAAGAATACTTCAAAACATCTATTATTACTGTAAATGCATGTTTCAATGTGACTATACATCATAAGTCCAAGTTACATTTAATGTCAGCAATTACCTTGATATAAAATTAATATAGTTTCCCATTCAAGTACTAATCAGGCCTGACCCTGCTTAACCTTCAAGATCAGACAAGATTGGGCATGTTCAGGATGGTATGATTGAGCCCAGCGTGGTGCCTAGCGGCTAAAGTCCTCACCTTGAATGTGCTGGGATTCCATATGGTTGCTGGTTCTAATTCTTGAGGCCTTGATTCCCATCCAGCTCCCTGCCTGTGGCCTGGGAAATCAGTGGAAGATGGCCCAAAGCCTTGGGACTCTGCATTCACTTGGGAGACCCAGAAGAGGCTCCTGGCTCTTGGCTTCGAATCAACCCAGCTCTGGCCATTGAGGCCTCTTAGGGAGTGAATCAGAAGATGGAAGACCTTTTTCTGTCTCTTCTCCTGTCTGCATATCTGACTTTGCAATAAAAATAAATAAATCTTTTAAAAATTAATATAGTTTTGTAGGGAGGTTTGAAAATTATAAGTAGATATATGAAATTTAGCAGTAATTTAATTTCACCGAGTTTTTATCCTGGCCATGCTCTGTTGATGTGCTCCGAACTCTGCCCTTGACTGTTTCTCTTCTAGCTCTGTATAGTCTGTCTGTGAAGTCACTCCCACTCACCTATGTAGGTTACCACTAGTGTATTAATTGCTTAAATTCTTCAAATACATATATTATGCATTACTATTTGAAATATCAGATGTGTATTGCAATCTCCAGTTTGAAATCCCTTAGGTACTTCTTCATGCCCTTATCATCCAGTGTTCCAAATTTCCACCACCATTCTGTTCAGGTCATTTTGAGAAATTATCTTCACTGATCACGGAGATTCTTTCTTAAATAATCATACTTATTGACCCTTCTAGTTCTGTGTCAGAAAAACAGCTTTAAACTCTTTGTATTTTTTTATTGCACGAAAGAGCTATAGCTAATGAGACTTCAACAATACTTTAATTTTTGAGTGATTTTCCAAAACCATATATTTTGCCACCCCCTTTGAAATGGCAAATGGTAATATTTAAGGCTGTGCTTACCCCATCACAGTGAGACAATTTTGATTTCACCTTTCTCAAAAACTTTATTTATTATTTTATTTTATTTAGAGTCAGAAAGAGAGAGAGGTGGAGGGGGAGAGCTCCCATCAAACTATTCATTCCTGAAATGCCCACAGTTATCAAGACTGGGCTGAAATCAGAGCGAGAAGGTGAGAATACATTTCTGTTTTCTTTCAAGAATAGCAGAAAAAGAATACTTGAACCCAGTTGTTGCCTCTCATGGTTTGCCTTAGAGAACATTTGATATTAGAAGTCAGAGCCAGGAATAAAACCCATGCTCTTTGATGTTTGGAATGGATTTCTTTAACTGCTAGGATTAATCATCCGTATTCTACTTTGAAGACTATAAAGGAATCAAAAGAAACAATTTACTATAAGCCACCAAGTTTTAAATTTTTTAAGACCATCCTTACTTATAATAAAATGCACATTGATAGAAGATGAAAAATAGATAGAGATTGGAAAATAAGGTATTATCAGTCTTTTCACATTATGATTGGCCACTGTTCACAAAGTGCTATATGAAGAAAGGGTTAACATGTGAAGTAACTGGCTACTGTTACAAATGGAATGAGAAAAATAGTGTTAAAAAACATGGCAAATGGGTGAGCTGAAAAAATCAAATGTTTCTCATCTTTGTACTGCAAATATAAAACTAAGAGTGTTTTGAGCTATGATGTCTGCTTTAGTACTTTTTCTTTTCCTGGGTGAAAAAAAGAAATAAAGTAATCACACCACACACACACTGAAATAATAATGTGATATCCAGTAAATTCCTCCAGAGCAAAGATCATGGCTCTTCTTTGGAAGACTGACCTAATGCAAAGTATTTCACAGCATAGAGAAGCAAGCCAAAAACATACAGACAAAAATAAGACAAACATTTCCTTATGAAATTACCAACACATGAAATTAGCTATGATTCACTTAGAAAGCCAAGCTTGTGAAAGTATCGAACAATCAATAAACACTAAATAAAAATGTTTCAACTTGAGAATTTAAAATATGCCTCAGATAAAATTTTTGATTGTGAAGTCCTATTGAAATTCAGGAACACAATAGCCTGTGTCACCCTGACACACCTTGAGATTATGGCAAATTGAAGAAATTGAATGGAGCTTTGATTGGTTCCCCTCAATGAATTAGAGTGGGGAGTGACAACTTGTTTTGAATGTAGGAAGAATCAAATAAAAGATTTTTTTTAACAATGATATTACTAGGAGCCATTTTTGTTGCTTATCAAATATTTTTATTTTCCCCTGGTTTTGGAGAAAGTAATAGGATTACATTTCCGGTGCCATGGTTGTATGTGAGCCTTAAAGTAGCTATGGTAAACAGTATCAACAACCTGCCAATGCATATCTCTTTAATTTCACCCGTGCAAAAGAACAATGATTATGCATCCTTAGCTGCTGACAGCATTTACACGATAATGTATAAGCTTAGAAATAACCATCTCTGGAATGACATCCAAGAGTATTTGATAGAAGCTTCTCCACTAGTCTTACTGTTGTCTAGCTTAACGGCCCTCTCCCACCAATTTCTGGATGTCAAAGAATATGAAACATATCTAGAACATATATAAATATGTGTGTGTGCATATACATACACATACATCAACTTATGTAATTGATATTTAGGGGTTTCTAAGACTAACACATAAGGTTTAGCGTGGTAGACTAGTGACTAAAGTCCTCAGCTTGCATGCCTCAAGATCCCATATAGGTGCTGGTTCACATTCTGACTGCTCTGCTTCCCATCCAACTCCGTGCTCTGGGGAACTCAATCTCTTAAATACTCAAGACAACTATGAAGATTAAGTGTTCATGTAATATTACATCTTGTAAAGAAAATGGAAAAGAGTATCACTTTTACTTCTGTTTTCCAATATTATTGACTGCTTTTATCATACTTGAGCTATGAAATGGTTCTTCTGATACAACTCAGGGAAGTTTTGGTAAAGCCCAGGATTTACAGACTGTAGAAAACAGGATTCCTATACTGTTCATGAATGACTGGATTCTGAGCAGTTAGCTAGTGCAGCCATTGTGACTAGAAATCTTTTGGTTTGAGTCTTGTAGTGCTACTGTAGAACCAACTTAGTTCTTTTACTTACTCAAGTATTTGTCAGTTTTCATTGGTGATTTCAGAACTGGGACAGATACAATATATTATTCACCATTGATCAAAGAAAAAATAGTTTAATCTTTAAGAAAATTATTTTGAAATAGGTTTTTTCCCAAAATTTTCATTGACATAACAAGAACAGATTTCATGTAATGTACACAATTCCAAACCATGAATGTCTCTACTAAAAAACTATGCTCCTTCTGAGTAAAATTTAGAGAATATAAAGTATGATACTAAATATTAAATGCAATATTAAATATATTATTAAAATTTAAATGCATCATTACTGTTATTAATATATAAAATTAAAATATAATAATAAATGATAACACTTAACCTAAATTACGCCCACCAGAAGTTATAGGAATTTGTCCAAATTAAAGCAGAATTCTATGTGTTATCATATTTTTACTATAAAACAGTTTTAATATATATGAGAAAAACTTAAACCCTAAGTCTCATTGGAAGAGCTAACCTATTCTGGTTTCACTCATTTTTAATCTAAGCAGTCAAGTGAAAAGAAAGTTGCATACGCATTGTAAAAGAAACATAGTATCCTGGATTATTCTGGAAACTCTGAAAGATCCAAAAGCCAGACTGCCTTTTATGACACTTTTCTTTGAGAAAACTTTCAAAGTTGTTAGACAGGTGTCCACAGTGCTGGACTAATTGCGGCTAATAGTGTACACTCCCATATATGGCACTAAAACTGTCAGAATGGTGATAAATGAAGTGGATTTTTTAAAGCTTGAGGTACTTTAACTTATCTTACTTCAACAATAATTTATACAAAATCCTACATGTTTGAAAAAGTGTCAACAGTTTGATTCTCTTAATTTAACAAGACAGGAATTCACAAAATGACAAGCCACTTTAGTCATCAGGTTACTATGCTCAAACATTTAGTTACCCTGATATTTTTCCACCTCACATGATTAGAGCAAAATCTTTGCCCAACAGAGTGAAAAAACATGAAAACATAAAGAAAATATTAAGTGTTGGATATAGGTCTCAGAAAACGACCGTAGAGAATTTCTAGTACTGGACAAAGTTACTGTATAAAGTACCGATTTCTGTTTGCTAGTTTCCTAAATAAATAAAGAAAAACATCTTCCTAAGGTATAAAACAATGAAATTGAAAATAGAAATGATGAAAGCTCAATACCTGTGTGTTGAGAATTTGAGTTAATCAGGAAAATGGGGAAAAGGGTGTTTGAGTGCATGTGGAAAATGACTGTTCATGTGAAACTCACTGAAATTTTAACAACAAATTTAGAAACAGTGGGACGCCTCCCCATGCCCTTCCCCCATGTTTGATTCTTCCACATTGTTGCAGTAGTACGAAACTGTGTCATAAAATGACATAAAAAGAAAATAAATAAATAAAAACAATGAGACGGTCTCAGGGGTAAAAGCTCCCACTTCGAAAGAAAACTGCTCAGTTTAGCTTTGAAATGATTTGGCTTTTAGCACAGAGATGAAATGTAACCCTTGATTTCAAAATCTCCTAAGTACCTGGATAGAAACTTAATGTATTGCTCTACTTCAACAAGTTTCTCTGAAATATATCCCACTGACTGTAACGGAATTGTTAGAATTTTACTTTTATTGCTAAATTGAAAATAGACATTCTGATTCCTTTTAACTAAGATTTATATGCATTTAATATTCAGCTGAACACATCAGAGACACTGATAAAATGCTAATGGAGAACCATTTAGAAATCTAATTTTGTATATCTGATTTGTCTAGAAAATGAATTCTTTACAAATCTATGGAAAACTAAACGTACAAATAATAAAATGTTTATGTTCTTTTTGTGGGAAAATGTTACAGTTCTCAACATATTGAATATATGTAATCGTTTTATGAAATTTGTTATAAATGTATATTACAAAACATTTAAGCACAGATTCAACAATGTCATTCATGTTTCTATTTTTACGCCCCATTTCCAATACTCTACACAGCTCAACCTACTTCCCAACTTAGGGCTTATACTCATCTATTTCCTACTCGGTAATTTTGTCATTTTAAAAAATCTTTGATTGTGGTTATATAGTGCATAATCTTTTGACATTGAACTCTCTCCTTGATATCTACCCAAGCTATGGCATATAGCATTAGTTTCTTCTCTCCACTGAATGTAGTAAAAATTTTCTACATTGGGTCTGGAGGTGTGGCTTAACAGTTTAAGCAGCTGTTTGGAATGTTGGCATCTCAAATGAGAATTGGTTTGTGCCTCAGTTGCTCCTCTTCTGATTCAGATCTCTGTTAGTTTCCCAGGAAAACAGTGGAAGGTGATTCAAGTTACCTGCACCTGCATGGGAGACCAGGTTGAAGCTTCTGGCCCATGGCTTTAACTGTTCCAGATCCAGAAAGGCTTCTTTTATGCATCTCTCTCTCTCTCTCTCTCTCTCTCTCTCTCTCTCTCTCTCACTTTCTTCCCCCCCCACCCCCCGCCATTCTACTACCTTTTAAAGAAAGAAAGAAATCTGCTACTTTCCCAGGCCATTAGCAGGGAGCTGGGTTCGAAGTGAAGCAGATGGGACTAGAACCGCTATGGAACAACTGAGCCGCAGGTGGTGGATCTATCTGCTACGCCAAAAGATTGGATCTTGAATTCACTTGTGCTAAGTTTGGAAACATTTGTTTATGCTTACTCTGTTTTTCTTTCTTCATCTTTAAAATAGAAACCACTAGTGCACAAAATCTGCAGTTTATATGTGTATGCGTGTAAGAACTAATGAAATTAGAAAGTGAGCAGATTTTTTGAACAGTGTCTGGACATTGTAATTGCTGTGTGAATCTTAAGATCATGATTATTATGATGATATTTATAATGAAGACATGTGGACATATTACAACCTAGAATAAACATTGTTTTATAGTAAAAGTTTCAGATTCCAAAAATTTCTATGAATCATTTCATTCTACAATTGGAAACCTAATCTCACAGTTACACTCTCTCACTATTTGTCACTTCTAATTTCTTCCTGTTTGAGACATCTCCATGCTACCACCGTTTAACCCTAGATATTCCTTTTCTCGACTCCAAATGAATACTCATGGCAGATGGAGACAACACCTTATAGTCCCACAGATGGGCAGGAATACATGACACAGTAAGTTCTTGGTAAAAACAGGAAAAAAACAATACATTAAAAAATTGTCTGTGACCACTTAAGTCACATTAGGTCATTTTAGGTGATGAAATAAGATGCAAGCAATGAACTTTTCTATGTTTCGAAACTATGACTATTATATAAACACTCAGATCATAACCTGCTGGAATTTCATATAGCTTAAGAAATCAGGCCAACTGACACTTATTTTGAAATACCATAAAATGTAAGTCTTTAGTGAACAATCTCAGAAGTGTTCATTTAAATGGGGACAAGGAAAGAAAGGATATAACTTAGAAACAAAATCTGCAGTTGAGGTTAGTCGTGACTTGTGAAGAACCATTGTATAAGTAAATGCTTATTTCGTATTATTTTATATGATCTATTCTGGATGTAGGAGTTGGGAGTTTTAAGTCAGATCAAAAATGAACAAAAAAAGGAGTTAAAAAAAGAGAAAGATTTCTTAAAAGAAAAATATCTAGGCCACATTTGGTTTCCAAAGCTTCTTAGTGCACTTAGGTGATTGTTGTCCTAAATCTAAAATGTGAAATTTCAAGTGAAGTAGTATTTTGCTGTAAATTTTGGACCATAAATGAGGACACCAAATAATAAAGGATTCAGCTTTGTCATTTCAGGCTTCTGCCTTGTCGGTGGTGTTTACCAAACATGAAAAACTGAACTGAATTGTGCTGGTAACTGCAGTAAACACTCTAAACTCATCATTAATTAATTAATTCAGCAATAATTTCTGTATCCAAATCATGATTTTCACGTGAAAATTCAGACAGATGCTGTTTATTCTTAATTATATATGATACATGTGATATAATACTATGTCATACATATAGAATTTTCTTCCAATAGGAAGGTATATTGAATAAATCAAATAATTATTATAAGAGTATTCCAGATGCCTCATGGAAAATTAACTTACCTTTTAATTCCATTCTTAGAAAATCTATATGATATCTTCGTTATTGTGAAGGAATAGCTGAATACAACACATATAGTAAGTACTTTGCCTAAGACAGCTTATTGAGTGAAAGAGCTTAAGACATATTTAGCAATATACACTTGAGAAAAATTTTTTGGTAATTTCCATACAAATCAAAGGTATTCTTTGATATAGAATCAAAGATAAAATATTGAATTTGCTTTCAAAAACTCAGCTTCTTTCAACACAAATGAAAAAACACTTTGAAGTGCAAATATGATATATTAACTATATAAAAATCATGAAATAAAAATACACACAATTATTTGTGAAAAACGTACTTTAGTTTGAGTATTTAGAGCCATATACACAGTATTAGTATTTGATTTTTATTGATGTTTGTGTAGATGATAAGCAAATGCAGAATAAATTGTAGAGAAAAATGGAATCATTTGAGTAATTTTACTGAAAATTTAAGAGTTTTAAAAGATGGAAGATTTATGCGATCTGAAGAGAAACCAGAGTATAAAAAGTCAAAAATTTTAGAGTTTAAAGCTCTGACTTGCAAATCTCTCTGAATTGATTAGACAGATCCGCTACAATTTAGGGAGATATTTATTGCATGAATACATCAACATATACCTTTTTTTCTCCGAAGTATATTGAAGAATGTCAGTGCCTAATAGAAACATGATCTTATATGTATAAGTGTAAATATGCAGCTTCATATACAATGAGTCTCATTTTTCGAGCTGTCAGACTGCGACAAAATTTTTTTCCTAAATATATATGAGGTCTTGTTTTAGGATCTGTAAAGGGTAGAAATGGCATTCACCTCATATAGTTGTTTGAACGATTGAATACAATAATAGAACTGCAAAGGTTTTTTCATGACCCCATGACCTCATGGTCTCATCAGCTGTGTCTTAGCATGTGCTCAACTCCCAACTCCTTTTCTGAGACTACTCTTATCTGAATCTGGCAGGCTCAGTATGATTACTTGCACTTTGATGTGCACATGTACCAACTTTACTCAATATCTCCACTGTATGATAATAGAGAAACACCAATAGCACCAGCAACAGACACCCAGGCAGGAGAATTACAAATTCAAATGTCATTTGAAGACAAAAGAAACAATGCTAAATTCATTGTTCAGTGCTCTGCAACATATGCTGTGTCTGCATGGAGGGAGTTGCCTATTGTTCCTTTCCTTGGCAATGGTGTAAGCATAAGCTCTGGATATCATTTTATATTTGCCTTTTTCTATTCATTAAATGGATCTGTTCTCAATGAATCTATGATCATTTCTAAGAGAGGTTTACAATCCTTCAGCATTTTTTTTTTTTTGATCTGTAGACTTATTTAAGGTTGAGCTTACTATGCAATTGCTGTCAGACTGAAGGATCTCTGGAAGTATGCTCTCCTTAAAATTCAGTCCTACTACCTTAATTTTGATTGTTGGCCCTTCAGAAACTAAAAATATAAACCTAGAAATGTTATAATGGTCTTGTTTCTAGCATTTTTATCCTAGGCAAGGTATATCACTCCAGCATTTTTAACTAACGTAAATTTTTCATGGTATAACATTTTGCTTCATCCAATTTTTTCATAATTTTAATTTTAATTCACGTGAGACCATTTTGGTTACCAATAGTTGGATGTTTACTTTTTTTAATAATCAACTTGCTCAATTGTGGATTTTTTTTTGAATTGTCATGTATTTAAATTTAACAGTTGATTGAGTCAGATTGAATTCTCTTGTTGAATATTATTTTCCTTTTCTTGGATTTTTTTAATACTTGTCATGGTAGTTTTGTAGGTATAGAAGTTCTGCTTGTTCTTAGGTGATTTTTCCATTCTTCGGTGATAATTATTTTTATGATTCTATTTAATATCAGCTGATATTGTCAGTTCCAACACAGTTTGACTGGCTTTTTTTTTTTTCTGTTGTTGTTGATTATTTCACTACCTACAGCATGTGTCATTGACTTACATACCATAAAATAATGTAACATTTTAAGTACAAGTGATTTACTATGCTATAATTCCTTTTGCCCACCTGATTTGTGCTGTTATTAAACATTTTATTTCTTTGTCATTTATATCCCAACAAAAGTTCTAGCTTTACTTTATCTAGTTAACTTCTAATGAGAATTCTAAGTGACAAAAACATAGTTTGATATATTGACAATTCTCAGTATCATTCATTACATTTAGACATAAGTTACTATTTGTCATATCTTTCTTATTAGAAAGTCTTTATTTAACATTTCTTTCAGTGAAATTACAAAGAAAATTTTATTACTGAACAAGGTTTTTTATTTTAATTCTTTTAAAATGATTAATAAATGTAATAGCATTAATTTTATAAATCAATTGTTCCTGTTTAAGTAGACAATTAATCAGTATTTAAATATATATACAGTATAATTAAATGTATTTTCCATTTCACAAGACGATTTTCTAATTCCCTGTCAAATATTTCTTGCCAAACCTCTGTAGTCCCTGGCAAATATTGATCAGTAAATGGTACTGGGAAAACTAAATATTCACCTGCAATGGTATGAACAATACCTTTACCTTATTTGTCACACAAAAATCAGTTCAAATGGACCAAATCTCTAAATTTGTGATCAGATATCATCAAATTAATAGAGAAAAAATCAGAAAAACTTTGCAAGTCGTTGCATAGGAAAAAAGGAAAAACTTGGAAAAGACACTGTAAAATGCAGGAAGTAGAAGAAAAGTAAACAATCAGGCTTTCATCCAGCTGACACTTCTACAGAGAAAACAAAAAATTGAAGAGGCAAGCAGCAGAATGTATAAAAATGCCAACTATGCAACTGATAAAGGATTAATATCCATAATTTTTAAAGAGCTGAAGAAACTCAACTAGAACAAATCAAAAAATCCAGTCAAGAAATGGACAAAGGACATGAGCAGGCATTTTTCATAGAATGAAAGGCAAATGGCAGAGAGGCACATGAATAAGTGCTCAGCAACACCAATTGTTAGGGAAATGCAAACAAAAACCACGGTGATCTTTTATCTGACCTCCAGAATGGCTTTCTCCCCAAACAATCCAAAAATAATAAATAATAAATACTGGCAAATATGTGTGCAAAAAGTTATACTAGTCCACTGTTAGTGGCAGTGTTAAATAGTACAACCATGATAGAAGACAGAAATCTGAAAATAGTTACCATAGGAACCAGCCATCACACTCATGGAAATGTACCAGTGGGAAACGAAATCAGCATCTGAAAGGCTTATCTGTATCCTCATGTTTATAAATATCAATTCAAAATAGCAAAGGTATTGAACTGAATATCTAAGGTATCAATTGATGGCTGGAAAAAATTGTGAATATACATATCAATATATACAGTACTTAGCCATAACGTGAGTCAAATCTTGTTTTGCAGCAAAATGGATACAGCTGAAAACCATTACACTTTGTAAACAATTTCCATAAAGACAAATATCATATATTTATCCTAAAGCATAATAATTAATAAATGGAACATGAAACATATAATGCATATGCGTTAAATTCAAGTTTTGAACTTTGATTATTGTCCATAGCTCTCTTCTATACTCTTGAAGAACAGGAGTTGTTCTGTTTACTATTTTTTGTATTCATTATTTGGTGAAATATTACGTTTGTAATTATAAAAATATATTGAAAGCATATCATTGTAAAAACTGAAAAAGAATAAGAAATGAAGAGTGTGGGATGGTGTGATCATAGATCATTATTATAGTAAGTAACATTATGCCCTTAAATATGCACCTATGAAAGATATGAAATTTGCTCACCTTACACAACAAAAAATTATTAAAAAGTAACATAAACTTCATATAAGCAATGCCAATTAGAATATCTGCATCACATGCTAAAATGCTTACATTTATTTCCTAACCACGTATCTGATTCTAGTTTCTTGCCAACGCATAAATAGGAAGCTCGTGGTCATTACTCAAGCTATTGGTTCCCTGCTGCCCACATGGAAAAACTGATGGACTTCCAGGTCTTAATTTCAACCTAAACCCCACCACCCTAACCGGTATTTGTAGGCATCTTTGAGCAGATGGGAGATCTTTCTCTGTCCCTGTTTATCTCTCTTGCAAATAAAATGAAGGAAAATAGAAAATTTTAGTGAATAGGAAAAAATACTTCTATCATTCATAAGTAATGAAAATATACAAAATAGTAAAAATAATTTTGAACACAAAAACAAGGCCATAGGTATCACAATGCTTGACTTAAAATACAATTTAAAATATTAGCAATGGACCAGAAAAGAAAAACAAAAATCCACATGTTCCTATTCAGCATAATTTGACAAAGATACTCAAGAATGTGCATTATGGAAAAGATAATACCTTAAGTGAAAAAAAGTGTTGGAGGAAAAAAACATATCCATGTGAAGAGGAATGAAGCTTACATTTATCTCACACATATTTAAAAATAAGCTCAAAATGGATCCAAGTGCCAAATGAAATACTAAAAAACATAAAAGCATTAGAATTAAATAATCAAAATGCTTCAGGGCATTGCTCTGGAAAGAGATTTTTGGATTTGACTCCAAAAGCACAGGGAACAAAAACAAAAGCATACACACAGGATTACATCAGACAAGCAAAAGTCTGCTCAGAAAAAGAAAAAAAATGAAGAGAAAGCTTACAAATGGGAAAAAACATTTGCAAACTAGCCATCTGGCAAGATATTATCATGTAAAATGCATTAATGGCATAAAGAATTCAATGACAAAGAAACAGAAAATACAGCTGAAGAATGGACAAAGAATATGGATAGTTGTTTACAAAAGAAGATTTATGGCTAATGAGCAAATGAATGGCCTGCTGATTACTACTGATCTAAAGGGAAATTCCCATGTGATATCATTCCAATCAAGTTTAATATTAGAAGAAAAGATTTAAAAAATTTTTAAAATACTAGTGAGGATACACATATGTAAAAGCTATCCTAAACTGGTTTTTTGAATTTCATTGTGTAAAACTATCATGTGTAATAATATTGAAATTCCTGATAAAACTAGAATAACATTCATAGAATCAAAGAATTCTGTTACATCACAAAATCAAGGTGTGTGTATCCTTGTAATTGTTCCAGCAGTATTCCAACTTCCAAGATATTGAACAAACCTAGATACAAAATAATAAATGGATATATAAGTAAAATATGGAATAAAGCAAAATGAATGTATTGTTATATCATAAAAAGGACATTAACTGTTGCGGTAGAATTAGTGGAATTGGAGACCATTATGCTAAATGAAATAATACAGGTATCCAAAGACAAACACTGCAGGTTGTCATTTGTTTGGAAGTTAACAGATTGATTTCATTGAAAAAGAGAATATTATTTTTCAGAGCTTATGCAGGTTATTCAGTGTACAAACGTGCGGAGAAATGGTACTTATTGAGTAGAGTGGAGCAAGTGAATAGGACAATAACCCTTATATCACAACATGGTAACTATTTTGAGCAACAATTCTTAATTTAAAAATGGCTAGCAGAAAGACTTGTCAATGATATCAGCACAAATAAATGATAAGTATTTGAGGTGGCAAATATAACTACAATGATTTTATCATTGCATGTTTTATATGTAAGTTGATATATGCATTTTATAAATGTGTTCAGTTAGTAAGTCAGTCAAAAGGTACAATAAACTTATTTTTGTTGCTTGATGTTCTGGATTCCCAGCATGCAGGTAAGCAGCACCTATACTTGGACCATATTCTACTTCCTTCCTTCCTTCACATGTACATGAGCATGGAGTCTGATCATAAGCAGAGAAAAGCGGACTAGAACTGACTGTTAAATGGCATACTGATGTCACAGGAGCAGCTTAACTCAGGACACCACAAGGTGGTCCTGCTGGTTTTTATTCTCCATTTCTTAAAATACTACTCATTCTCTCACAACCACCACTCTGGTTCTGTGATTTTGTTTTGGTGAAAGAAAACAGGCACTCAATTGCAAAATGCACAACAAGGATTTGGTCTTAAAGTTTCCCTTTGCAGCAACAGCATGGTTGCGGGTGGGTGCAACATGGACTTTAGTCACCTTGGGGAGGAGTGAAGTGATGTGCTGTCCACAGCAGCTGATCCACCAGGACCCAGAACCCATGAAGGCTGCCAGGTAAAAATGACATTGACTGCTGACTTTTTACTACGTCAATGACTGAACAAAGAAATGACTAATTATAGAAATGTATTCTGTAAGATAAAATGGGTTATTAACTTTGGATTGAATGAACTAGATTGGTATCCATGGAAGCTATAGAAATTCTTCTTATCACCTAAAAATAAAAATGGGTTTAAATGTGGTATGGCAGGCAAAATATAATACTTGCTAGCTTTTATTTAATCTAAGGTTTGCATTATTATAATTTTGCAATTCTAGCTTTTCGTAGACAACCCTTTTTTAAATACAAATTTGTTCTAATTATAGTAAACCACTTATTTTTTACATTTTCAACACCTTTAATTATCAATGAGAGGAGAAACTTTGATGCAAAACACGAACTGAAACTCAAAATCCATTTTGTTCCAGGTATTCTCATGAAGCAATTAATGAGGTTTTTGTCTGAGAAGTTTTTTTTGTTTGTTTGTTTGGTTTTGGTTTTTTATTCTTTGAGAAGAATACTACTACTTGGTTATTTAACAAAAAATTTAGATGAAGCCTCAAAAAGCTTCCTTTCCATATTTTTGCTACCCTATTCCTCAGTTGAAAATAAAAGAGTTTAGCTGTGTAAACATCATTTTAATTACACTCATTTATGCAAGCTGCTTAGCAATGTGCCTAATTATCATGACGCACAATAGGGATTAGTCACATTATTAAATATGCTAGATACTTTTGCTAAAAAATGTATTTGATTAAAACCTTAAAACCTACTCATTTATGTTCAGAAAATCATATTATGTTGCTCAGGAAAGAAATACATTCACAATTCATGAAGTTCACTGTTGACTTCCTCTTATCTCTCTATGGTATCTTGCCACTCTAAGGTTTCCTTTAACATGAATTCTGTTCACATTGAGTCTCCTACTATGCTGAGGAGAGGTGCTGGTAAATTCTGCTTGATAATGTCCCTTTTCAGACATTCTTGACCCAACCTCTATCTAAGGCTGTGGAGAGAATCAGGATGGGACCTTCAGTTCTCTTCACAGTGAGTTCTTTATTTATTGAATTATGTTCCAAGAAAATAATTATTACTCTTCCCAAGTTGGTACAGAGAAATAGAACGAATCAGACCTATTTAGAGAGCAGGAGGGGGTGGGATTTAGCAAAGGTTATTCATGTGAAACACAGATGGGTAAAGAGAAGGAGGAAGATATATTCCATCTGCTGAGTTACGTCTCAAATGTCCAAAACAGCAAGAAACCAGGAACCTTCCCTTCTTCTCTCACAAGAGTGACAAGGACAAGCAGTTGGGACACACTCCTGCAGGCACATTAGCAGGCAGTTGGATTGTAAGTACAGCAGCTGAAAGTAGAACCTGCTCTCTGCTGAGGAAGGCTGGCATTGCACAGGGCAGCCTAACTTGCTATGTCAAAATACTAGCCCAAAAGAAGAAAATGAAAACAGTTTTCTCAGACAATCAGAGAGGCTGAGTTCTAAATTTTCACAAATTGGATAACGAGGACAACCAGTGATGGAATTCATTAGTCCTCTTCTGGGAGCCAATTGCACAATTCTTTGTGTGAGGCCAGAGGTCTAAGAATTGAGGGATTTGAGATGGTTTCATTTTTGGACACAAAATCCTGAGAACTTGAGATATTGATGCCCAAGGGCAGAAGATAAGTCAGCGTCCAAAATGAATTCAGTGAATTTGTTACTCTTCTTGTTGTATTATATGTGACATCCGTCTATAGTAGTGGGGGAATTTCTTTTTAAGAAAAGAAAAAAAAAACAGAAGGAAGGATGGAAGGCAGGAAGGGAGGGAGGAAGAGAGGGAGGAAGGAAGGGAGGGAGCAATGAAAGATTAATATATTTTTGCTTGAAAGGCAATGTTTCAACAGAAAAAGAGAGACAAAGAGAGAAATCTGTATTTTTCTGATTCACTCCCCAAATGATCACAATGGCCAGGAGCCAGGACCTTCTTCCATGGTATAAGGGTCCAAACATTTGTATAAGGGTCCAAACATTTTGGCCACACACTTTTGCTTTCTCAGGCTTTTAGGGAGCCGGATCAAAAATCCAGCAGCTGGGCCCATGTCAGATGCTGATGTCTCAACAGAAGTTTAGTCATTGGGTCTGTGAATTGGATTTGTGGGGTAAATCTCTTAACTCAATCTACTGATTCCAGTGCTAATTTGATAAATTACCTCAGAGAAATACCCATAATGGCATCATGTTTAAGCAAATATCTGTATATTTCATATCATAGTTAAGGAAACAAATAAGTTTAACCATATCACAGCTTCCCTCACTTCTACATTTTGATTTTTAAATATTTATTTATTATTTTATTACAAAGTCAAATATACAGAGAGGAGGAGACATAGAGAGGTAGATCTTCCTTCTGATGATTCACTCCCCAAGTGAGCCCCAATGGCCAGTGCTGTGCTGACCCATAGCCAGGACCCAGGAACTTCCACCAGGTCTCCCACGCGGGTGCAGGATCCCATAGCATTGGGCCATCCTTGACTGCTTTCCCAGACCACAAGCAGGGAGCTGGATGGGAAGTGGAGCTGCCGGGATTAGAACTGGTGCCCATGTGGGATCCCGGGGCATTCACGGTGAGAACTTTAGCCGCTAGGCCACGCCGCCGGGCCCTACATTTTGATTTGATTGCTTCACATTTCTAAATTTTCAACGTGTTCCTAAAAGTTCATGTGTTAGAATTAAAATTGGAATTTTTGAAGGGGTGATGGACATAAATGTTATTTCATGATTGTGTTACGATTGTCGTCCTGAGAGTGGGTTCATGACCACAGAAGCAAGCTCCCCTTAGCAAATGGTGTTAGGTCTCTTCCCTCACTTTGATCTTCTGTTACAAAATGGCAGGAAAAATGTTCCTCACCAAATACTGAACCCTCACATCTATTTTATAGTCTCCAGATTTGTGGGTCAACACTTTCTGTTCATCATAAGTTACACAGTCTCCAGTATTTTGCTAAAGCAGGCTGCATCACAAGTCACAGAGGGAAGAAATCAAGTTGAAACATTTTTGTCCAAAGTAAGCTACTGAAACCATTTGCAGTGGCATACTGGAAAATAAACAAACCAGAAAATAAAGAAAACAAAGATAAACAAGAAGTTATAGGGGGCATCAGTCACAGCTATTCCATGAAAACAGGCTGTTTCTGTTTTAAAATTATGGACAACCATAGCAAGCCAACACTATTTACTTGAAATCGAATATCAAAACCAATATTGCTATAATAACATCATTGTCCAAAAACCAAGCACATTTTTCTAAGTCTATATTTGGGTTATTGGCAATATATCAAATAAAACATTGGTCTTGCAAATACATGCTTTTGGAAGATTGTTTAGTGAAAATACTATCGAAGAGTCTTTTCTGATTTCTTTCTCATTTATTTTAAGGATATTTTCATTAAGAACATTATCAAAAACCATTACCCACAAGCAGGCATTTTTGTAGCTACTGGAGGCCCTCAAAGTCACTGGCATCCATTTTGGCTCTGGTTTATCTCTGCATCGTTTGATTAACTACCAACCCTGCCTGATTATGTCCTAAAAAGCATCAGAGAATGAGCCAAGCTCTTGTTCTCCTGTTACTCTATTGAGAAGTTCTGGCTTCCTAGCTTAGACATGACTTAGTCACGGCCATTCCAGCCACATTGGGAAGGGAAGCAGTAGGTGGAATAACGCTATCTCACTCCCTTTCTGTGTCCTTCTCTCTCTCTGTGTGTCTCTCTTTCAACTATGGCTTTCAATGAACAGTCTTTTAAAATTAAACATAAAGGTATTCCTCAATATGCCTTGGTTTTGTTCCTGATTCTTCCCCATATGATCATTACTTTTTTGGCAAGGAACTGCTTTCTGTATTGCACCCAAAGAATTAGTTTAACTGTATTACTGTGATCATAAAAACTGCTTGAAAGGCTACAATTTCTGTGAGCTATGACATATTTATGATATTAATTTTAATAAAATAATTTTAAAGCAATCTTTGCTCTATATATCTAAATAATTTAGTGCAGTATTACTGAAAATTGTTTAAAAACCTCAAAGTAACACAAACACACTCTTATACACACAGATACATACACTTCTGAGAGACTATAAGTTTAGTTTCAACAAAGTACATGGACTGTTGACCAACATTGATTGATATTTTTATTTAGGAACTTCTATTCAATTTAATATATTTGGATGTAATGTAGTTTATTTAATTCAATAGTTCCAGTGGGACCATATTTGGTTACATATAATCATTTTATAATCCCACTTGCTGGTTGAAAATATCTGGGTTGGAAAATCTATTAAACACTAAAAATGATGTTATTTCATTTTGCTTATTTTTATAGTATCAATTGCATAATAGTTACACCCCAAACATATATCCACCAGTTGTTCTTGGTAAGTTATTTCACCAGGGCCAGTATTACAATTGTTGGCATTCACCATTGCAAACATAATTATTTTGAGAAATATTAAATAAAATTACACTTGCATGGTTTTTAATTTTCTGAAATATTATTGAAAGAATTTTCAGATGAAATGTAATTAATGAGACTATGTAAATCTATTAGTATATCATTTTCCATCTTTTTTTCTGGAAGAAATAATTCCAATGATCTTCTCATTAAACTAAATTATTGACAATTCCCAAGGAGTATGGTATTATTCACATCTAACAGATTGACACATCTGGTTGGTTTTGGAATATTTATAAGTTATTTATGACTTTAATTCACAAAAGCATTTTAGTAACCTGTGTTAGTGAAAAGCAGAACATCTGAGAAATTAAAGTTGAAAATATTAAAAATTCACTGAAGAGGCTGTTTGATGGTATATAAAGGGCCTTATGCAATTTCAATATGCTTATATTTAATTATTTCTCCATGCTGTACTTACTTAAAAACTGGTATGACATTGCTCCATAAATGTTATTATATAAGATTGCTATATCTTAAAGTAAGGAAAGTGAACCTTATGTGAAAATTAAATTCAATGTAAAAGAAAATTGGGCAGAAATTTCTGTATTTTTAATGTATTTTAGTGCAGGTAGGTACATAGAAAAAGATGGCTTCTGGAGTTTCGAGAGAAATTCTTGTAGTTCTCAGTATTAACCAACACATCTTACACACCTTTAGCTAAACTAATCAAAGTAACTGATGCACAAGAAAATGTGACCGTGCCATCTAACTTCTGGGAATACACCACAAGAAGCGAACTGAACGCATTAAAGGGATGGTTGTGCTTCTTGTTTATTCCAGGACAATAAACCATGGGAAACGTATGGAATCAATCTATGTGTCCATCAATGGATGACTAAATCAAGAAAAATCAACATTATTCATTCATATAAGCATAAAATCCTAGCATGTGAATAAAAACTGGATGGAATTACAAATTCTTATGCTAACTAAAGTATGATGGGAACAAATTTTTGCAAAATCTAAGTGCCAATTTGTGTAGATGCATCTACACATATATACTATGTGTAATATAGTATGTATAATACATATATATAGCTTAAAATGTACCGATGCCACATTATTTGTATGTCTGTACATTTTGTCTTCATTTAATTACAGCACTAAATACTATTGTATCCTTCCTTCTGTATTTTATGATTTTGTCATAAATCCTATACAAATGATCTTTATATATCTATCACTGCTTTCAAAAAATAAAATTATGCTAATATTATTTATAAATACATATGAAGATGCAAAATGGTTAAAGCTGTTAAATTTGTGGGATGATTAGACTCATCTTTATGCTTTTCTGTATTATTTGAAATATTTTATTATAAATTTCTTATAAAAATTTAAAAGATATGATTGTACTTGATTAGCATACAGACCCAATGAAGATATTTATGGCTGAGGCATTAACTGGAATACACAGAATATGTTTCAGGAAGGTGAAGAGATTCACTCTATGCCAGAATTTCTCCAACTCAAAACTTCAAATATTCAGAGCCATGTTCTTTTGTTGTGTGAGTAGATAAACTCTGTGTCCAGTATAGCGTGTTTAGCAGCATCCCTAGTATCTGCTTCCTACATGTGAATCACATCCCTCCTAAACCTAAGAAAACAAAAATATATCTCCAGTCATGGCAAAATGTTCTCAAGGAAGAAAAATGCCTTTCTTGAAAGCTTCTGCTTTGTACTGAACCACCATAATGGTAAGCAGAAATGAAATCGTTACCAAATATTTTTATGTAACATAGAATAAATTTTATGAATGCTTATAGGCAAACAAAAATGCCCAGCACATAAAAAGTAAAATTTACAATATGTGGAATTAAATTGAAGTATTTAAACTACATATATACACAGAATAAAAATGTGGTTTGGAGTAATAAATAGATAAAATTATCAATCAAGGATGACCCAGAATGGAAATACAGGGTAGCAATAGCAAGGTATACATACTGAAATATGTACTGAATACACATCACATTCTGAAAAGGCAAACTATAAACAAGAAAGAGAAAAGGCAAAAGACTAAAACCCAATTTCTATAGCTAAACACATAATAGTAAACATTTTTACATAGTTAAATTTCAAAAATATTATATTAAGAAAATCATAAATACAGCCAAAAATAAGAGTCATGCTAAATAAAAAGGAAACATAGTATCAATAATAGAAGATTTCTCACTAAAAACAATGTAATGGGAAAGAAAGTGGATATTTTGAAATAAAAACAAAATGCTAATCTAATTTTCATATTAGCAAAACAATAACATGAAAATTAAAGTGAAAATGTAGAGGAGCAACTAAAAAATGTATCTCCCTTAATTAAAACTTTCTTTGTTAGTGAAATGTAGATGCATCAGTTGAACATTCAGTAAGTTGAAAAAGAACATATTACAACAATTTTGATGGCTACTAATTGTTCATAGTGATGATTACTCATGGTTAGGGTGATGAGCAATTGCTTAAAGACAATAGAGGGTCTTCCATGTTGATTGACTCTCTGCTTCATTAAAGGGTTTTCCGATGCATTCAGTGTTCACAGGTGGCATTTTATCCATGGCAGAGATTCTAAAGAAGTCAATCCTCTCAATTCCTGTTTCTAGCTTTGATCAGCTCCGTTCATGTGCTAGTCTAAACCTTTTATTGTTATTGTTTCAACTGGGTTCACAGCATCTTCATCAAGAATAGGTTTAGTTTCGAGGAATCAGTTCCTTTGTTCACATATGAAGAAATTCAATGTTATATAAATATATGTTGAAATATTACATTAAACATTTTAGATAAGAAAAATTATGTGTTCATCAAAAATTTAAAGAAAATTTTTAAGATACCAGACATGCCAGCTCCCTTGATTAATTTATTACACATAATATTCATGCATCGAAATACCACAATATATAAAAAGTATAAATCTATAAATTTATATCTATATTTATATATAGATATATACTTCATATCTATCAAGTATAAATCTATAAAAACTATAAAAAGTAAAATAAGGACCCAGCGTCATGGCCTAGCAGCTAAATGCCTCGCCTTGAATATGCTGGAACCCTATATGGGCGCCAGTTCTAATCCAGGCAGCCCCGCTTCCCATCCAGCTCCCTGCTTGTGGCCTGGGAAAGCAGTCAAGGATGGCCCAAAGCTTTGGGACCATGCACCCAAGTGGGTGATCTGAAGGAGGTTCCAGGCTCCTGGTTTTGGGTCGGTGCAGCACCAGCCATTGTGGTCACTTGGGAAGTGAATCATCGGATGGAAGATCTTTCTGTCTCTCCTCCTCTCTGTATATCTGACGTTGCAATAAAAATAAGTCTTTTTAAAAAAATAAAATAATAATTAGAATGTGTGCAGCTTCATAAAGCACCTAACTGAAAGGAGATTCGTTCGAGGAAGAATATCAAGTCTTTAATTTTGTATTTATTTCTTGCAGGATCTTTTTTTTTTTTTAAAGATTTATTCATTTTATTACACCCAGATATACAGAGAGGAGGAGAGACAGAGAGGAAGATCTTTCGTCCGATGATTCACTCCCCAAGTGAGCCGCAACGGGTCGATGCACGCCGATCCGAAGCCGGGAACCTGGAACCTCTTCCTGGTCTCCCACGCGGGTGCAGTGTCCCAATGCATTGGGCCGTCCTCAACTGCTTTCCACTTCACAAGCAGGGAGCTGGGTGGGAAGTGGAGCTGGCGGGATTAGAACCGGCGCCCATATGGGATCCCGGTGCTTTCAAGGCGAGGACTTTGGCCGCTAGGCCACGCTGCCGGGCCCTATTTCTTGCAGGATCTTACCAAAAAATTGCATTGAATTTTTTAAAAGATATTTTCTAGGCAGTGAAGCCACTTGTACAATGTGACTTTGAAGACCTATATAATTTAAATTTGTCCATGGACATAAAATACACAACACCAAGAATGAACTCCAATAGAAAATATGGATTCTAGGGCATAATGATTTTTTCAATTTGCATATTAGTTAACATTGAGACTACCATGGCAAATCATATCAATAATGGGAGAAGTTAGACATATTGAGCATACTTCATGAAAATGACCTGTAGCTTCTGCTCAGTATTGCTGTAAAAATGAAACATTAAAAAAATTAAGACTATTACAGTAAAAATCAATACATATTTTGAGAAGCCCACCAGATTATTGTTGTGGGAATTGACAAGAGCATTCCAATCCTGAGCACATTTCTGGGACACTGTAGACCACCAAACAAATAGAAAACAATGCAGAGAAGTTAGTTAGCCCTTCTTACATGTATAGATAGCTCATTGTCAACAAAAGCATAAAGGCAAAGCTGTGATTAAAGAATAAGTTTTTGCCACACATGAGAGTATAATAACTGCATATTCATCTATTTCAAAATGAAATTAGACAACATCTTAAACCAGGTGTAATAATTATATCTCTCTCTCTATAAAAATGCAACATATTGTAAATGTAAGTGTGAAACCTAAAAATATACACTATGTAGAAATAAGAATATTAACGAAAATATTTGTGACTTCAAGTTCAGTAAATATTTTTCTGTAAGCTTAACATTACACACAGGATGCACAGTATAATAAATTAAAAATTATACCTAATTATGATATTAAGATCTGGTTTTTAAAATATACTGTTAAAAGCATAGGCAATTCCAGATTGCAAAAAAAAAAAAAAAAAAACTTGAATGTTTACTTTCAGTTTCAAAACTCATAACAGTTAAAATTATTTACTAATTTTGCTATTCCTTATATGAATAAATAATGTACATATTCTGTTGTAATAACTTTCTCAGAAATTTTATATACAAGCCTAGAAAGTAAGAAGGATTAGGTAAATTTCTTTGTCAAAACACTAAACAAGCTGATTATGAATGTGTGTGTATTTAAAATGTTTCCTAACATCTGCTAAACTAAAGGCCTAAAATTAATGATGGATGTTACCAGTCATTTATCACAAAGCACAAAGACTGGCATGAATCTCTCATCAAGTCTTTAGAAGCAGAGATAAGTCAGTGACTGCCCTGGTGAAATGCGTGCTCTCCTAGAGCACACACGTGTGTCAGCAGTAAATATTCAGGTATTTTCTTATGTCCTACACTATTTCTCATTCTCAGCCTCCCAGTTGAATGTTTTCTTTCCCCACCTTTTTTCCTTTCTACTTTTATCTCTCCCTTTCTTACTTTCTTCCATAGAAAGCAGAAATCACACACACACAGAAAGAGAGAGAAAGTGGGGGTGATTAGGAGAGGTGACAATGAGGAAGAGACACACACACACACACACACACACACACACACACACACACACACACACACACAGAGCTGTCTCCAGTTTAATTTTCCCAATACTCATAAGAGTTGCAAGTTAGTCCAGTGTGTGGTAGCCTAGTGGCTAAAGTCCTCACCTTGCCAGCCAGGATCCCATGTGGGCACCAGCTCATATCCCAGCAGCTCCACTTCCCATCCAGCTCCCTGCGCGCCACCCGAAAAGGCAGCAGTGGACGGCCCAAAGCCTTGGGATTCTGCACCTGCATGGGAGATCCAGAAGAAGCTCCTGGCTCCTGGCTTCAGATTGGCTTAGCGCCAGCCGTTGAGGACACCTGGAGAGTGAACCAGCGGATGGAAGATCTTTCTGTTTCTCCTCTCTGTAAATCTGACTTTCCAATAAAAATAAATAAAACTTAAAAAAAAAAAAAGCTGCACGCCATGCTGAAGCCAGAAACCTGTCTGGCTTTTCTCACATAAGTGGCAGAGATCCAAACATGTGAGCCACCACGTGCCGGCTACCAGAGTGCAGTAGCAGGATGCTGGAATCTGGGGTGGAGTCAACACTCCATTGCAGACACACTGATATGGAAGAGGGGTTGGCGTGTCAACTGCTGAACCAAACACCCATCCCTGCTCTGCTTTTCATTCCAGAAAATTGTGCTGGAGAAGCTGAGGACATATGAGACTTTTTTTTTAAAAAAAGATTTATTATTATTATCGGAAAGCCAGATATACACAGAGGAGGAGAGACAGAGAGGAAGCTCTTCCATCCGATGATTCACTCCCCAAGTGAGCCGCAACAGCCGGTGCGCACTGATCCAATGCCGGGAACCAGGAACCTCTTCCAGGTCTCCCATGCGGGTGCAGGGTCCCAAGGCTTTGGGCCGTCCTCGACTGCTTTCCCAGGCCACAAGCAGGGAGCTGGATGGGAAGTGGAGCTGCCGGGATTAGAACCGGCGCCCATATGGGATCCCAGGGCGTTCAAGGCGAGGACTTTAGCCACTAGGCCATGCCGCCGGGCCCCATATGAGACTTTTAATTGTGCAAAATGCCACTTTTTTCAGGTTCTCATTTGATCTTGAACACATTTTAAAAAAATAAAAGGCATTGCCTTCTGCATTTTTTGTCCATTCTCCTATGCTAGCACTAAACATTAATTCAAACCTATACTTTTTTTTTTTCAATAAAAATAAGGAACTCATAAAATTGGGTCCCTTAAGAATCAATTTCCCTAGGTGAATTTTAAAGATGTGATTAAAATAACTATGTTTTCTTACTTGCTATGAGTATGGGTAAAATGGTCTAGAATGTGCGTCCATGCCCAATGATTTACATCTGCTTCTCCCACTCCACAGCAGTTCCTGTATTTTTAATGTGTTAATACAACATGAATTTCACCTTACTGTAAAAATTGTAGCTGAAGAAATAAGAAGCAATGCCTCCTAATCGTGGTAAAAGATCATCTTTAATTATTCCTTCTTCAAAATAGCATGTATTTGGTTTCACATATAGGCTCTAAGGAGTTTTAAATCATATCTATTATGGTATGAATTGCATTGCTTTTCTGTATTCTGCAAAATACTCACTTATTTGCACAAATAATATTTTTCTCTCTCTGTTTAACGTATTCCAAGTATCTCAGATGCACAATTCACTTAATTCTCACTTTTAATTAAGCTGTTTTTATCTTACTACAATCTTATTTTGTCTTATAAATTAAAATATTCTACCAAAAAAATTCACATTTGCTAAATAACTTACATTTCTAGATTTCGGCATATTGCATGACTGTTAGATTACTGACAAAATAAAAAATGAATAAATTATTTGTCCTGCTTTTGAAATTTGTCAGATCTATTTAACTTTCTGGTATTGCTCTTCTCAAGCTCTGGCTTGTTCTATAGCCTCCAGGTCACAATATTACATAGAAAAGAACACAGGGGTTAATGAAAACAATTAAAAACAGAGGGCACAGCGCGATAGCATAACAGCTAAATTCCTCATCATGAATGTGCCAGGATCCCATATGGGCGCCAGTTCTAATCCTGGCATCCCCGCTTCCCATCCAGCTCCCTGCTTGTGGCCTGGGAAAGCAGTCAAGGACAGCCCAAAGCCTTGGGATCCTGCAGGCACATGGGAGACCTGGAAGAAGTTCCTGGCTCTTGGCTGCAGATCAACGCAGCACCGGCCATTGGGGTCACTTGAGGAGTGAATCATCGGATGGAAGATCTTCCTCTCTGTCTCTCCTCCTCTCTGTATATCTGACTTTCCAATAAAAATAAATACTGAAAAAACAAAAACCAGGAATACTGTATACTGTTAATGGACTACTAAATGCCTAGAAAATACCAGCAATTAATTTGTTACATACGAAAATCAATCCAATTAAAATATGAAAATAAGTATAAGGAAGCTTCAATAGGAATGAAAGTTTAAAAGCAATTTAGTATCATGAGCAATTAGTGTAAAGCAGGTATTTATATGTAAACGGAAGGGAGCATTTCATACTGGCTGGTACTTCCACCCAGACAACCCTCAGTACTTGGATCCCACATCTACAGATGCAACCAATTGCAGATTGAAAACATTAACAAAAAAATCCCATGTATACTAAACATTTATCACATTTTTCGTATCCTTAATTTATAGAGAATGAAACAAAAACCTGTTTATATTGTACTAAATATTACATGCCATCTAGAGATGCCATAAAATATATTGGAAATTTTGAATACGTTATATGCATATACATTCCAATTTATATAAGTAATTTGAGTAGTTTTTGGTATGCCCGAGGAGGCCTAGAATTAACCTACCACAGATGCCCAAGGGCAACTGTATTGTAATAGGACAGTTAAATTTTTACCTGCTAGATTAATTTACCTGGATATTGCCTAATGTTGGTAACATGAAAGATGGAATGAATATGTGGAAAAGTTTTATTCTGTTGTTTAGGACATACAACCAGCTCTTTGCTCAACCTTAACAGTTATTGAAGACTTATTGTGTGTGCTGGGTCTTGCTGTTTTCATGGAAAATGTGGCCCATCATGCAACATGTTAAGCAGCTAACTAATAGTATCTATAAAATTTCTTCCAATCTTAAAATGTGTGTTGCCTATTTTAACATAAATGTTTCAGATTTTGGAAATATATTCCTGAACTAGGATTATTTTTGCCTGCAATATGTTTAATGCCTCTTTTGTTTCTCTTTCCTGGGGTGTTTGTTGCAATAATTGATATATATTAATAAGTTTATATGAATAAATTATCTTAATGTATTATTATATATTATTAATATATATCAATTATTGCAACAAACACCCCAGGAAAGAGAAACCTCATCGGAGGTGATCCCAGAACTGACTCCTGTGTGTGCTTGCCAGTACAGGGCCTGCCTCAGTCCACCACCCACTTCAGCGGACCTACACACTGGTAGGTGCAATTGCTGAGTCAGCTGTTTTTAGCTTAGATCTTCATTTTTTAATTTTATTATTATGATTTTTTAAAAGATTTATTTATTTTATTACAAAGTCAGATATACAGAGAGGAGGAGAGACAGAGAGGAAGATCTTCCATCCGATGATTCACTCCCCAAGTGAGCCGCAACAGGCCGGTACGGGCCGATCCGAAGCCAGGAACCAGGAACTTCTTCCAGGTCTCCCACACTGGTGCAGGGTCCCGAGGCTTTGGGCCGTCCTCGACTGCTTTCCCAGGCCACAAGCAGGGAGCTGGATGGGAAGTGGAGCTGCCGGGATTAGAACCGGAGCCCATATGGGATCCCGGGGCGTTCAAGGCGAGGACTTTAGCCACTAGGCCATGCCGCCGGGCCCTAATTTTATTATTTTTATTGGAAAGTCAGATATATAGAGAGCAGGAGAGACAGAGAGGAAGGCCTTCTGTCTACTTTTTCACTCCCCAAGTGGCCACAACAGCCAGAGTTGAGCCCATCCAAAGACAGGAGTCAGGACCCAGGTCTCCCAAGCGGGTGCAGGGTCCCAAGGCTTTGGGCCATCATTGACTGCTTTCCCAGGTCACAAGCAGGGAGCTGGATGGGAAACGGGGCCACCAGGATTAGACTGGTGCCCATATAGGATCCTGGCATGTGCAAGGCAAGAACTTTAACCACAAGGCTATTGCACCGGGCCCTCAGCTAATCTCTTAAGTAAAGCAATGGATGCTGAGGTGCAACCCAACCCTGCTCACCACACACTTGGCCCTCATGCACACTGGCAGGAACTTTAGTGTAGTTGTAGCAACCCCCAATACCCCCGACCAGCCCTGTCCCCAGCCTTGGTTCCTGTGCTTACCAGTATGTGCATCAGACTGGCCCAGTCTGTCCCACATCCATTCAGCTCTTGTACACATTAATGGGTGTTAAAGCCTAACTCAACCCAGTGGACCCCACTATGCAACCAACATTATACTGGTGGATGTCACTTCCTGTCTCACCAGTTGCATCTCATCAGAGAGGTGCACACAGATTCACTACTAGATCCACTCCCAGTTCCTGATCTTCACTCTCCAGAAGATTCTGCAGTCTGGCTTAAGAGGATTTGGCCCCAGTGCCAGCATTTGTCAGCTGATGCCCAGTAAAGCCCAGCCAGCCTACACTTATTCTGGCTCATACATGAACCAGTGGATGCTTTCATTTAGCCAAACCTGGCTGTCCCCTAAACCCAGTTCTCACACAAGCCCATCCTGATCTGTCTCTTGTCTCTGTTATCATGCTTAACAGTGGGAGCAGTGACCAGGCAGTGGAGACCCCACAGTCCCCTACTGGGCTCACACACCTCCTCTTGGTCTCACATGTGCTGTGACCTCAGCATTTGTAGCTGTGTACTATAGCCTACCTTAACCTAGTCTGCCCATGGTTCCAGACCATGCTTGTGGCTGCAAGAACCTAGCCCAGGCCAACCAGTCCCCCAATACCAGCCCTACTGTGAACCAGCATGTGCTGCAGTCTGACCTGGCCTGTCCTGCTCCATCCTGGTTCTTAGATCTGCCAGTGGATGTTATGAACTGACCCAGTGCAGCCTGCCCCCAGACCTGACCCACATGTTTCTCAACGTGTACTGTAACCTGCCTGGTCTGGGCAATTCCTAGCCTTGGTTTTTATGTTCACCTGCAGGGACTGCATCCTGATGAAGGAATTTCCCAAGCTCCTCAGTCAGGTCTCCCTATGGCAAATCATGCATACAAGAGTGGGTCCTTGGCCCATACCAACTTAGTCCATCTGTCCTGGTGGGAACAGTGGATTTGCCCATCTGGACCACACCCATTCTGAATCTTGCTGCTAGGTGCTACAGCCCAGCCACACCTAGTCCACTCCCAATCCCAGCTTTTGTGTGGTTCATCAGGTACAGAGACCTAGCCCAGCCTATACTACATCCATCCTAGCTCTTTGCACAGTAATGAAACCTTAAAGGCAGATCTTTAACCTAGCAATTTAAAATGTCATTTGAGCAGCTATGACTCACCCTAGTTATGGCTATTGGGTCATTTGTGGCAGTGAAGCAGCAGATAGGAGGAGCCCTCTCATTTTCTACAACTGTGTGTGTTTGTGTGTGTCAAATAAATTATGTTTGAATTACATTTAAGTGAGAGAAAATTATCTAACCTATTAATTTACCCCCCCCCCCAGAAAAAGATGAGCAAAGCTTGAAATCTCCAAACTTGCATTTTTCATCTGGGTCAAACCATGTCTATTGCTTAGCAGCCTACTTTGATGGATCACATTTTACAATGCAAAGGAGTACTGATTGCAGAGCCAAGAAACTCTATGAAATCAGCTAGCAAAGCTATATTGTGACATTACACAAAGTAAGTTCATGAAGCCTTTTTTTTAATTTTTTGTTTTGGTTTCTTTTCAACTGTGATACAGTAATTACAGTTATGTGAACTACACAATGCAAGGTGTATTTGTTTTCTATTGTAAAACCAATGCCTCGAATATTGTATGGCTGATAGCAAATGCTTATTTAAACACTGTTGAAATCAATGATTAACAGTGATTAGCCAGTAAATGAACAATGGCATGTAAGTAATAATATTCATTTGGAGATTACATTGCAATGCAATTAAATCATTCAGCCCGGTCCAATCTTACATTCTATTTTCTTTATATTCTCTGGAATTGAGGGATATATCTTGTGTTTCATCAAACTTTGGTAAACAGTATGAGGAGGATTAAATTGGTTTTTATTGTTGTCCAAAAGTAGTAATTTTACTTTTTTGTGAAAAATGAAAAATGATTAGTATCATTTTAACCACATGTAACACAAATTTAAGCCCTGAGACAAAGAAAAATGTCATGGTTCTTTTTTTTTTCCTTTTTTAAATTTTATGGTACAATTCCAAAGGATCTTGGATTTCCCACCCTCAAGTTCCCTCCCCCAAACTGATTTTGCCCATATTGTTACAGTAGTAAGGTCCTTCACAAAGAACCATGCATGATTATTAATATTACGAACTAAAAACAAGCATGAATGTGAAAAATTTTCAAAATAAAGGAATAATTAAAGTTTATCTTGTCTTATATTAATATTCTGAAACAATTGGTTTGTAATGTTAATGAAATTGAATAGCTCAAGTTTAATGTATTGATTGATGCTGTGATACATGCTACTTGTATTTAGAATATAAGGTACTGGGCCCGGCACGATAGCGTAGTGGTTAAATTCCTCTCTTGAACACACCAGGATCCCATATGGTTGCCGGTTCTAATCCCAGCAGCCATGCTTCCCATCCAGCTTCCTGGTTGTGGCCTGGCAAAGCAGTCGAGGACGGCCCAAAACCTTGGGACCCTGCACTTGCATGGGAGACCAGAAGAGCTCCTGGCTCCTGGCTTCAGATTGACTCAGCTCCAGCCGTTGCAGCCGCTTGGGGAGTTAGCCATCGGACGGAAGATCTTCCTCTCCGTCTGTCCTCCTCTATGTATATCTGCTTTCCCAATAAAGATAAATAAATCTTAAAAAAGAAAAAAAGGATATAAGGTGCTCCAAGGATACTGTGATTTACTATACTGATTTAAATTATTTCGCATAGCTAAACATTTTAATTTTTCAACATTTTCCAAGTTTTAAAAGTATATATTAAATAAATTATGGCATAACAAAAATAGAAAAATATATAATTTTCAATCTTTAGATCTACATTTAATATTTCTCAATTCTTTTTTATGCAAGTTAACTGCAGTAAATATTAAAAATAATCTAAATGTGTTAGTTCATATTGTGACACTAAAATTGAAAACAGTAATACAATTATATGGTGGTCATGGAAAATATTTTGACAGGAATCTCATGAAAGGATCTTACATGTATAACTTTTTTTAAAAGATTTATTTATTGTTATTGGAAAGGCAGATATACAGAGAGGAGGAGAGACAGAGAAGAAGATCTTCTGTCTGATGGTTAACTCCTCAAGTGACCGCAATGGCTGGAGCTGAGCCAATCCGAAGCCAGGAGCCAGAAGCTCTTCCAGGTCTCCCACGTGGGTACAGGGTCACAAGGGTTTGGGTTATCCTCGACTGCTTTCCCAGGCCACAAGCAGGGAGCTGGATGGGAAGCAGGACTGCCAGGATTAGAATTGACGCCCACATGGGATCCCAGCGTGTGCAAGGCAAGGACTTAAGCTGCTACGCTATCGCCCTGGGCCCACATGTATAACTCTTAAATCATTAATGTTAACATTTTTAAGTATGGTTAACACCAAAATTAATTAATTAATTAATTAATTTTAATTAAATCTTAATTAAATCCGTTCTTTGGAACTTGGAATTTGTGTAAATTTCTCTCTATTGCTACCTCTATAATTTCAGTTTTAATCTTATTTGCATGGGAAATGGAAAGGTACATGCTTTTGAGTAGCCTGAATTTAATACTTTTAAAATAAATTTCTTAACAAAACAGGCTTTAAGATGCTTTGGGTGATAATATAAATACAATATGGATAAATTTGTTTTATGGATTAATTTATATACCCAAAAATCTAAAATGTGTGTATGTGTGACAGTGTGTATTGCTTCATTATACATGTAAAAACTTAGGGAGAATAAAAATAGATCACTAGAGATATTAATAAAAAAGTTGATAATCCCCAATCTTTGGAAAAAGTTTTCACATATACATGTGAGAAAAAAAATAAGTATTTCAACACAGTGAATTTCAACATAAATACAAAACATATGTACATTTAAATATAGACTACATATAAACATAGAATACAAAAAATAACTAGCAGAACATACATGTTGGTGTGAATGTGTTTACACGTGTATGTACACACATAATCAACATTTTCTATTTCATTGTAAAATTAATTTAATTTCTATTTAATGTATCAATCATAATTGTGAAAAAAAATGAACATATAACATATGTACATGACTTTATTTCAGAGAAGAATTTAGTGGGTGAATCTATGAGTAAGCCTTAGTGTAAGTTTGTCATCATAAGGATTTTAGCTTCATACCAGCCCAGTTAATTTCACAACTCCAGCTACTGTGGCTCTTTGGGGAGTGAACCAAGAGATCAAAGGTTTTGGTTTTGGTTTAAACATGCTAGACAGGATTAGAATTTCAGACCTTTGGCCCCACTCTCTGATCACTTACTAGCTGCTGTGAGTTTTTTCAAAACACACACACAAAATGTGCTTAAAAGTCTCCATTTTGACAAAACTTTTGGGGCCTACTCTGTCAACATTCCACTTCTGACTGCTTCAGTGGATTTCTGTCTCTAATGAATTTTGCTTTTCTCATTAAAAAAATAAAAAGATAAATAAAATAAAAGGAGATAAAAGATAGAAAATTCAAAAGAATGTTAATAGCATATAGAAATATATGAAATTTAAAAATTCACTTGTATATTGGTAAATGTAAGTACTTTCAGATCCATACTATTTTATTATTAGACTCTAATATAAAATGTCAAAGAAAAAATATTCAAACATATATCATTAAATGGAATTTAATAATGAAAACACATTGTAAACAGTTGCTAGGATGTATACAAAATATAAATAATTGAAAGAATTTCACCAGAGTAATCACCATAACCACAATGTCAAGAACACAAAGGCCAGGAACAGAGCATGGGTCAGCATGCTATTGCTCCGCCTGTAAATGCTCCCCTTCTGAGCACATTCCCCCCCTCCGGGCCTGTGAAAGCAGTAAAGGATGGGCTGAGCTCTTGGGGTCTGCAACTCTGTGGAGGCGGTGAACTATCTCCTTGCTCCTGACTTCCATTTGGCTTCCAGAACTAACCAGAAGATGAATCTGCCTCTCCTCTGCCAATTTGCTTTTCAAATAAAAATAAGCGAATACATAAATATTTCCAAAAAGAGAGAATAAGGAATAATGTGCAAAGCCGACAAAAAATGAGCAATAATAATTAGCAAGCATTTACCTATATCAATGGTTACACTGAATGTAAATGAAAATATATAATGGCTGAATGGTTTGGGGTTTTATTATTGGTGGTGGTTTTATTTTGTTTTGTAAAGAGTGATTCATTTCTATTGGAAAGGCAGATTTACAGAGAGAAAAGATAAGGAGAAAAATCTTCCCTCGACTGGTTCTCTCCCCCAGTGGCTGCAATGGCCAGAGCTGGGCCCAGCCTAAGCCACGAATGAGGAATTTCTTTAGAGTCTCCCACATGGTTGCAGTCCCAAGGGTTTGGTTCCTCTTCCACTGCTTTTCGAGGCTACAAGCAGCGAGCTGGGAGTGATGTGAAGGCGTTTGTTTTAAAGCTTGTACTGTATGTTGCCTAAAAAAGAATCATTCCACCCTTAAGAGCACATATAAAGATGAAATTAAACCATTGAAATGATGTGTAAGTGGAAATTAAAACAGAACACAACTATTTATATGGAGCAAAACAGATACTATGTCAAAATTTAAAATGACAAATAAAAATCTTTTTATAATAATAAAGGAGTAAGCTTGAATTCGGAGGGCACACAATTTCAACTACCTATCAATAGATATAAAAGGAGAAATTAGCTACAATGCTGTGACTGTAGGGGATTTCAATAACCTGCCTTCATGAACAGATCCTGCAGCTACAATATTAACTAAGACATATTAAACATAAAATAAACTTTGACCACATTGACTTAGCGAACACAAGGAAGTTTACATACAATAGCAACAAAGCAGACTTTCTTTCCAAAATCATTTGGGATATTTTCTTAGTTACAGCAAGTTATCCTAAAAAGCAACTCAACAAATTTAAGATTGAAATCAAATGAAGTATCAGTTTTAAACATGATGATATGAAAGTAAACACTGGCTATAGAAGGAATCCCAATGTTCCAAAGACATATGGAAATTAAGTAACGTAGTGTAGAACAATAAAAGAAAAAATCATAAGAAAACTAATAAGGTCTGAGACAAATTAAAATAAAGAAACAACATACCAAAACTTATGAATATAACTAAAAATATTCTAATAGAGAAATTCAGGGTGACAAATAATCATATGAAGAAAAAATAAACATATCAAATAATCATATGCAGTTCAGCTTTACAAGTGCAAATACTAGAAAAACAATAAGATTGAACTTTTAGAAGACAGATATCAATAAAGCTCAGATTAAAAGATTCAGAGTCTAAAAAAATCATATAAAAACTCAAAAACTGATGCTTTGATAAAATAAGATGAACAGAACATTATCTGGATTAAATAACAAAGATAATTCAATAAATACACTCAAGCTTGAAATGGGATTCATTACAACACAAGCCACCGACACAAGAAATGTGCAAGGTTTTTTATCAATGTCTGTTTACCCACATTGAGGGACATAAAAAAAAGTGAAGTCCTAGAAATATGCAATTGACAATGATCAAATCATGAAGAAATGAGAAGTTTGCAGTGCTAGTAATGCATAAACAGATTTTTTAAAAGTAAGTAATATCTCTTCATGGAAAACCCCAGAATAAAATTGCTTATTTGTAAATTCTAAGGGACAAGTCTAGAAGGAACTAATACATCTCATACTCTTTCAAAATATTTAAGAAGTGGTAACTCTTTTTAAAAGTAAGCATGCATGGCTGATAACAATGCTGATTAAAAAAAGAAAACTCCCTTTTGTCACTTCTATATAGCAATCTAATGAACTCTTATAATAAGAGGAAAGAAAAAAGGAAATAAATCATAAATAAAAATATCTCTTTAAATGGATGAATCTGAGTTTCAATCTAAGTAAAAATAAGCCAGACACGTAACTACAAATGCTGCTGGATCTCAGTTTCTTGTGGAAATTAAAAGCTGAAAATGACAGGAATAGAAGGGGAGTTGGGTGGGAAAGTGGGAAGATGTCCTCAAAGTGCATACGTTTATAAAATAAGTGCTGAAGATGTAGTATGTAGCAGTTGGTATTGTCAGTCATCATTTATTGATTATTTGAAAATTTCCAAATCGATCTTAAATATTTTGACACAAAAATTAGTGGCGATTGAATTGAGAGATGGATACATTGGCTAGCTTGTGTGGGAATATATTAGTTTTTGTAATTATGATACATTAAGTGTATGTGTAGGGGGTGTATATAGATAAATAGATACTTAAATACTAACATTTTTAATATTTAATTTTTTAACAGAAGAAGTAGGGAGCCTGAGACACTGAGCATGAAAACATTTTAAATGTGAACCTTTTCTTGCTGTGTGACTGGATGCTTTATTGAAATTAATTTTAAGCATTATCTATGTACTATAAACAATTTAAGCAGAAAGAATTTGTTGCTTTTAGACACTAATTTGTATGTTATGTACAATAAAGACACCTATTTATCTATTCTATTTTTGGAACATGTGGATTTTTTAGCTAACCTAGCAACTCTCAGCTTAACTGGATTCATTTCATATTTTGTTTGCAAGAATCAAAGGCCTGTTGTAGAGAATGATTTTTCTTGCTTCATTTTACTTAATTTGAGAAGTCTCCGGGGTCTTAAATTGTGTAGACCTGTCAATCAGATTGTAAGATTGAATTCATAAATTAGAGGCTTACTTTACAAATCTACAAATCTGTAATTCTATTTCTGAAAACATTCATATGTCTTGATAAAAATTTTGGAATATATATATATATATATATATATAATTTTTTTTTTTTTACCTTCCTGATGTAACTCAGGGTCCCAAACTTAGCTTTCACAGCTTAGAAAGCTTCTTAAATGTCTTAAATGCTCTTAGTGTGTCTATGATTGATTAATCATATCTCGGTTGGGTCAGGGTTTGTGTTTTCACAAGAATTATTATTAATTTTGGGATAAAAATTCGCAAACACCCTAGTAAAAAAAAGAGAAATAATTTATCATATTTATATGATGTTTATATCAAGCTATCATCAGCTAGATTGTATTCGTTTCATATTTTAGTAAAACCATTACAAATATGGGGATTAAACCCAAATCTATTTTCTAAGATTCTTGAATTCATAAATCTAACCAGGGCTTGCAGATTGATTTTCTTTTTTCCCACGGGGGCCAGGAGGTTGCTTTACAGTACAAACCAGAAAGCATACTAGACAAATCTGAAAAAAGCCGTAATACTGTCATGCGGATTGAGCCTTTGGAAGCTCACCACCAGGGGGCAGGGTTCTTCTCAATTTTACTTACATTGGTTCTTATAATTTGAGTAATAAAGTAATGGCATAATACTTGTACTTTTGCTAACTTTTCTGAAAAGCTATTTCAATTTGCTGACACTATCAGTTTATCTTCAAATATAGGTAGCTTGAGATTTTGGTTTTCAAATTACATCTTAGTTTACAAATTGCCTTATTCACTAGAAAAAGCTTTTCACAGCTCACAGTTAGATATAAGTGAGTTTAAATAGCTCCTGACGTATTTAACTATATGAGAAATGTGTTTTGGTGAAAAGAAGAATCAGGGAATCATAAACTGTTCTACTGTTAAAATCTCATAATCAACTTATTATAATAGTTTAACCGCTGCTCATTTTATTAGACTGAGTAGACACACAAAAATATATTTTGAATGTTTACTTTCTTTTTGCTATTAGTTTTGAAAAACAAACTTTTTTTGTTTTAATGGATCAGTAAAACACATAAAAATATCATTGCGATTTTTATCATTGAAAACTCAGTCAGCTTGAAAGTGGTGAAACGCCAAGAATGGAAGAAGACAGGGAAAGAAGAAAATCACCAAAAGTTGTTGGTTCAAATGCATACCAGCACAGATAATTTTCTATTATTATAGCAAACAAGATTTGTATGTCCCTAAAATATCACAATAAACTACAAGAATACCTGGAACTCCCAATAGTAAATATAGAGTCAATAGATCAGTTTATTTATGTATTAAGGTTCAATCCTTAAAAACATAAAAATCTTCCAAATGTTTTTAAAGTTTCATCTTATTTTGATTAGAAACATTTTTAAATAGTAACTTATAATAATTATTCTGAACAAAAAGAAAGTAGGATTAATTGGCAGGGACTAATAAAAGAATGTCATAAGAACAGAGAATATTCTTTTTTCTCTCTCTCTAAATTACTTTAGGTAATGTTTACATAGTTGATCAGGGTGGGAAAGATCTAGGGCTAGGAAGAAGTAGGTGTGATCACTATTTTCAAACTGTTTATTTCTTCTTCCCATTCCTGGGGAGAGGGGAGATAAGGGGAGAAGCCATACCCAGCCTACCAACCATCCCAGTACCGGAGGATGGGGAACAGCCACCCAATCAATACCAACACAGGGTCACAATGTGTTGCATTCTTCAAGGGTTCTGCCCAAGTGGTTTGGATGGTTCTTAAATATTGTCGATCTCATTGATCTATGGATGATGATGTCCTTCCAGTGTCTATTAGCTGACACAATTGACCCTAGAGACTCCCAGATATTTGCTGTTACCATTTGGCTAGGGTAACTGTCATATGCTTTGTCCTCCGTTCTCTGCTATGGTACTAGATGTTTTCTGTAGACCCCAATGGGCTACCATAACCTCTATGTGCACCACGCTCTGCCATTCCACACTCTATTCTTTACACTGTGGAGGACCAGTTCTCATAGGTGGGCTTATGAACCTGGGCCAGGGTACCCATCCTCCACCAAACCCTTAACCACTGGGGCTTATGCATCCAGCACCCACTGCGCAGGTGAGCCCTAGGACCTGGGCCAGGTGACACAGGCCACACCGGACCCCTTACCACCCCAGGGCTCATGGCTCTAGCACACACCACAGAGGAATGCCCAAAGTCCTGTACCAGGTGATCCAGGTCCACCAAATCCCCACACCTTGGGCTAACAGATCCGGTACTCACCATAGGTGAGCCCTTAGACCTCAGGCTGGGTGACCCAGGCTCTGCTGGAACCTCTAGCCCTAGGGATTATAGATCTATCTCCCACCTTGGAGGCAGGTCCAAACACCCAGTCCAGATGACTTGGGCTCTGCTGGACATCCTACCCCTGAGACTCACTGATCCAGCACCCATCACAGAGACAGAGAAAAGGTCCCAGGCCAGGAGACTTAGGATCCACCAGACTCTAGACCCCTGAGACTAATGGATCTGGTACCTGCTGCATTATGTGTGCCCAAGGACCTAGGCCAGGCAACCTGGTCCCCAGTGGACCCCCACCCCTGGGGCTTATGGATGCAGCATGCACCTTGGAGGTGGGCCCAAGGATTTGGCCCAGGTGACCTGGGCTCCACCAGACTTCTCTGTTCCCTGGGCTCTTGGAACCAGCACCTACGCTCAGACTGGCATGGCTCATATCACCTTAGTACCACCAGTGGGTACTTCAGCCTGGTTCAATCCAACCTGCCCCTGGTTCCAGCTTATGCTGGTTGGTGCTACAGCCCAGCCTTACACTGTCAGGTCCCCATGCCAGCTCCAGTGTGAAGTGGCTCATGACCAAACCCAGCCCATACTGTACTCCATTCTGGTTCTCAGATGTGCCAGTAGATGTTAGGAATTGGGCTGACCTGGCCCATCCCCAGACATTACTCATATATATGTGGCAGGTAATGTAACCTGGCCAGGTTTGGGCTATTCTTTGCCTTGTTTCTTGAACTTAGCTGTAGGGACTGCGTCTTGACAAAAGAGTTTCCCAAGCCCCTCTATCTGGTCTCCTCCCAGTGACAGATCTTGTGCATACTGATCAGTCCTTGGCCCAGGTTGACTTTAGCCACCTCTTGTCCTGAAATGAATGGTGTCCCTACCCAATTGGCCCATACCCCTTCCGGTTACCATTGGGTGTTGCAGTCCAGCCACAATTGATCCATGCCCAACATAATAATAATGTGGTTCAGTGGGAATGGAGACCTAGCCCAACCTGTTACAAACCCACCCTGACTCTCATGAGTACCAACGGGTGCTGGAGTCTAGCCCAATTTGGTGCTCTCAAGACCCAGTCCACACCCATGCCAAGGGAGACTGCAGCTATTTTCAACCCAGCCCAATGCTGCCATTCTGATTCTCGTTCTTACCAGTGGGAATTTCAACCCAGCCAGTGAATCCCCTTAGCTTCCTAACCAGGTCTTTACCCACCAACAGGTATTGCACATGCCAACAGAAATTGCTGTTCCACATTGGTAAACCCATATACACCCCCCCCCAAAGAATTTACCCTCCAACCCCATTCACCCACGTTTGCTGGCTTCATGTCCAAACCTCACAGTACCCATTCCCTGTTCTGACGATCGCTGCTGGGTTCTATGATCTATCCCTTTGTGAACAGTGACCATGGAAGTCCCTCAGAAGTCATTCCTCACCTGGACATGAATACCCTTATAGCCCTGCTTGAGCCCATCTATGCCACCCCCCAGATTTTCTATATCTTCACATACCCAAAACTCTAGAGCACACCTCTGGGTGGCCTGAGGGGCTGCGCCTGACCCAAGCTCCCCATGCTGCAGCTACACAACTATGGAAACAAAACTCCTCAGTCCCAAGGCCAGACTCACTTGAGATGTGTCCACAACATGGTGATGGTGGGCAGAGCCAAACTCTCCAGTCTAGTCCAGACCAGCTCCAGATTCATCCCCATGGTGGCTTCTGTGAATTAAAAAAAATTCCTGAGCCTTAAGCCCAGACTAACTCAAGATTTTCCATGTGGTGGACAGAGCTAGAATCCAAACCCACAAGCTCAACCTGGCCTGAGTTTCCCCAGTTGCAGCTACACAGCCAGGAGAGCAAAACTCCCGAGCCCCAGGCCAGAGTAACTTAAGATCCTGGGGAATATTCTTATTAAAAGAGAGCAAGGTATGCTGGGAATAACAAAAGGAGTTGACAGTACAAAATACTTTAAATATTGTAAAATATTCTAACAAAAAATGGGGCAGGGGAAAGAGACTGATTTCAATATCATCAAGTAAGAGAAGAAGTCAAATATTGTCATTGGTACCAGGATATTCTATGAAGAAAGATACTTTCTGAGAGTAAGTTAAGCCTCCTTGTGTATTTCAGCACATTATGCTAGCTGCACCAATTTAATCTTTCCTTTGAGGGCCACAGCAACTTTCTCTTTGAAGACAGTATTCAAGTACACATAAGAGGACACACCAAAAAGATTTGTAAATGGAATTAAGAAATAGTAAATTAAAATATTTTAACATTATGTACATAATCTTCAAAAATTTGGTGGTAATTTATAGGATGAAAAATATACATGGATTTTAAAACTTCTTGTAATAAAATATACTTTGTAGTTCAATTTCCATGAACTTTTTGAAATATCCTTGAATATAAATGTGAAAAGATTAATGTGCACTGATAAATACACATAATCAATTTATATATACACACAAGCATATGTTATATTTATGATAAAAATTATGGGACACCCTATGCTTTTCCTTTTTCACATTTTCTTTTCTAACAAAGGGAATGTCTACTAATGCTAAACTAAATAACACTTTTTATTGTTTGTGAACATTGAAAGTGATTGCTCCCGTCCTTGAGTGTTTACTAACACAGGAGGGTAAATATTTAGCAAATACAAAGGGATTTAGCCTATGCTTCTCATTATTGTAAAGATATGTAAATATTTACAGTGTATTTATTCCATGATATTTGTCTGGGGAATTATGGAGGACTCAGTGTTATGAAATAACAGCTATCAAAATAAAAGTTACTTGCAAAAACCACTATATCTAAATTTGTGTTGTAAGGAACAAACTTTAGAAAGCAACTGTCTTAGAATAATAGTCTAATATAATCTACACTTATGAAACATAAAAAACTTTGGGCAGCTGTTATTTTATAAGAAATCTAAAGAAAGGCATATTTTAAAAGACTTAAATAAAAATAGAGAAATAATTCATTATAATTCTCTACTTGATTCCATAATCATACAAATCTAGCATGGTAAATTTAGCTAGATTATGTTAATACAATATATTATACACTCTGCTGGTGAACAAATACATACAAATTAACCTAAAATAATGTATTCTGAAGTTATATCTTCATGGAGAAAGGTGAGAGTAAATTTTTGTTTCATCACCTCTTATTTAATGCTAGGAAAATTATACATAGTTTTTGCCTTTCTGTTTTATTCATAGCCTTTTTTTGAAAGAATTAAAATGGACCCTTTTGCATGTGGAAAAAATTGCAACTCCATAGAGTTGAAACACTGACATTATTCTTGCTGTGAACTTGTGTAACCTTGAAAATACGTTTGGTTTCCCAACTCGTCTATGTTTGCCCCAGTTCCTCTAGGTAGAAAAAATATCCTTGTTAATAAAAAAAAAAAGAGCTACTTGCAAGTCTGTTCCGCACGGGGGTGGGGAGTGGTTACCACCTTGCAGGTCTAGATCAAGGAACAAGATGGTATTCCTGACAAGCTTAGTGCCTCCATTGCTGATTGACAGGTTAACAATTTCTTTGTTCACCTATCATGTGGTCATCAATACCATTACTGTTGAAGATGTCAATTTATACTATTATTAGATATTAACTATGTAAGTGAAAACTAATATAAAACAACATCTATAGAAAGATTACTTTAATTCACAAGATTTTTAAGCTTTTCAAAATTTGTATGCAGCATGTATATGTGTATGCCTACACGTACATATATATTTATATATTTACTTATATTTGAGAGAGGGAAAGATTACCCTCCACCCACTGTGTTACTTTCCGAAAGTCCACAACAGTCAGAATTGGGACAGATCAAAACTGGGATTTCGTAACTCAATTCAAGTTTCATACATGACTGATAGTGACTCCAATTCTTTGAACTACTAACTACTTTCCTGGCCTTGCCTCAGCAGGACACTGGATTGGAAACATACCTGGGGGTGAAATCTCAACAATCTACATGATCTGCAGGGTTCTCAATTGGTATTTCAGTCACAACACTGGGCACCTGCTGTTTCTTAAAAGCAGCAGATGCAAGTCCAGTGCTGTGACACACTGGGTAAACCCGCCACCTGTAGTTGGTAAAGCCATTATCTGCAGTAAGTCACAACTGAGACAATTCTATGCAAACCTTGTTAAAAACAGCTAATTATTTTCTAAATTTTTCCATGTCATTCAGTTCTTTCTTCATAAATTACTCTTCTTTCTCCAATTTATCATATGGAATTACATAAATAGCTATTACTTCTAATTTTGAGTCTTAACTGCTTTATGATGGTGTCCAAAACATGTAAACTTACATTATGCTTTTCTCCTTGTTGAGCTCTGTTGAGAAACCCAAGGAGCTGGAAATAGAGGTTTTCCATACCTATATCTCATCATACTGTGATTATTCATATGCTGTATTTCCTATCAGACAGTAAAGTCCTGGATACAAAGTATACTTTAAATCTATGTGTTCTCAACACCTTACATTATTTTTGATGCAAAATTCTACTTAATCAAACTTTTAGTGTGAACACAATTTATATCAAAGTTTATTGGTTTTCATTATCCTATCCTTAACTTTGTCTTAGAAACATGACTTTAAGAATGAAACTTATACATACATGTTTCATTATGACTTTAGGTTTCCTACCTTTTCCTACACATCTCACATCATGATGCATGTAAGTATCAGAAAGTTAAACTTACAGCTTTTACTGAAGGACTATACTGTTATGATTATTCTGGGTCAAATAGTAGGAAGGTAAAATAGGTAGGGAGGAAGAACAGAGGGAGGGATGAGCCCCTATGCTTATAAAACTGTGTTATGGAAAATGATAACTAAAAAAATTAAATATCTTTAAAAACAGACTCTGCATCTTTTTTGTATATAAAATCAACATTCCACTGAAAAATTTTACTGTCTCTTAGCACCAGGGGATGCCTAAGTAAAATTCCAAACCATCCTACTCTGCATAATTTGTTTTACACAATTATCACATTTAACTGACTTGCACATTGATTCTTGAGGAGTTTCAGTCTTTGAAATATTTAACCAAATACTCTTATTTGTCTACCAGTAAAGTAATCAGTGCTGAACAACGTATATGTGTTGATCTGGACAGAGTTATTGTGTCCATAAATTAATAACAAAAACTATGGCCTGTTCTCTCCTAAAATAATAGTTCGTAGAAGATCTTAGAAATGTTCACTTACTAAGGAGAGATTTATTTAGTAAAAGAGAGGAAAAAAAATAATGTTATGCTACCTGCCTTTTTACTGCTTTAATCTTGGAATAATATGTTAGGAGCCCCTCACAGAACAACAAGAAATCCTACCTAATTTAGAAAGAGATTGTGGATTAGCATAAAGCTCAAATATACATATATGATTCATTTCTAAAGAAACTAGAACCATCTGAAACCATGACTTCAAAAGAGGCGTGGGAAATATGAGATGAGCCTGAAAGTGGAGCACTTTCTTGTATTAAAAATAAAGAGTATCAAAGACATGTCAGGAGGGCACTGCATCTGTTTCAAAGCCCCTACACTGACCAAACTGGGACAATCTGGATGTCAAGCTAAATAAAATCTAATAGATCATCTCATAGGCTAAAATAAAAATCTATGACTCAGGAGCAGATGTTGTGGAGGGGTTGGTAAAGTGCTCCCTTTGAGTCCAGCCTGTGGCTCTGGCATCTCACACGGTGCCAATTCTGTTCCATACCAATTCTAGCTTTCTGCTTGCAGCCTGGGAAAGCATCAGATAATAGACCACATACTTAGTACCTTGTACCAATGCTCAGAGTGGGAAGAAGCTCTGGGCCCCCAGCTTTGTGTCAGCTCGGTTCTGGTAACTGTGACCACTTGAATGGACTTGAAGATAGAAGACCTTCTCTTTCTATGTCTCCTTTCTCATTAAAATCCCCCTTTCAAATAAAAATAAGTAAACCTATTTAAAAATAAAATAAATTAAAAATTCTGCCTGAGAAGCAGGTATCTCATGGGAGCCAGTTCATGTTCTGGCTGCTTGACCACAAATACAGCTTCATGCTTTTTAACTCAGGAGCAGTAGAAAGTGGCTCCAGTGTTTGGATTCCTACTATTACAAGCAAGGCTTGGATAAAATCTCATAGATCCTGGTTTCGGTAAAGCATTGGCAATCATGGTCACTTGGGAAATCAACCAGTGAATGAAAGATTATCTGTTTTTCCCTTTCTCTCCATCTCCCCCTCCCTCCATTTCTCCCTGTGATTTTGATTTGCAAAATAAGCAAATCTTAAAAAAAATTATGAATCATTACTTAGGTTAAAACTAAGAAAATCTTTTATATGTACATCCTCAATGTATAACTCCACAAAATTTCAATTACATAAGAAAACTAATTTTAAAAAAAGTAATAAGGGAAAAAGCCTGGCAAAGATTGCCTTCATTGAGCATTAAAATATATGTTATAAATAATGAAATAACTCTAATTCTTTGTGTTGGCTGATCAAAATGTTTGCCAAGAACACAGCATTATTCTTGTGGTATCTAGACAAAACGCATGATGTGAATGTAATAAAATGGGGAATCTTGGATAAATTGAGCCATAGGGGCATTTGCTAAAATAACTTTCATTCTCAAAGCAGTAAGTAGGGTGAAAAAAATAACCTGTAAGGCCATTGTATGTTGAAGGAGATTAATAAATAAATGTAATACCTGATTTTTCAGGCTTGTGTTTTATTTGAACAAATATCTTAAGTGTATCATTGGAACATTTTAATTTGATTGAGGATTAGGTGGTGGCAATAATTGCTGGAATTTTCTACTTCTGTATATAAAATCACTCCCAAATTTGTGGTATAAAATTATACTGGTTTTGCCATTCTCATCAAATCTTGGAATAAGAAACTTTCAATACATTCTGTAGAGATTATTTGATTCTGTACAGTGATATCAGGGCTTCAACTGAAAAAATGGGCCGGTGAAGAGCAGGAAATCCGGAGGCTTTTACTCTGTGGAATGTCTCACAGCCGTTAAGAGAATGACATACTACCATTTGCAACAAAGCAGTTCCAATTGGAGATCATTATGCTCAGTAAAACAACCTCAAAACAACAAATATCACTTGTTTTCTCTGATATAAGACAACATCTGTGCAAAATACAAATCATATAAATATGTATATAAATAAATATATACATACATTCTCACAGATAAATTGTATAATGGGGACTAGCATACTGGAAAATGAAGATGCATTGTACTAGGCATTTCTACACCTGAGTGAAAGAGAGTTATTTTTATTTAGTGAAATATACTTTCACAGTATACTAGGCTTTTTCCTTTTGTCTCTACATGCAACGCCATGATGCACTGGAAGCTGATGCTGAAGGCTCATACTCTTATAGTAATATGGGGAAAATGGTGCTGGGAAAAACAGGGAAGAAGAAAGGGGATGGAAAGAGGAATGCCTATACTTACAAAGCTGTATCATAAAAATTTAAAATAATTTAAGAAAACTAAATTATTACAGGAAACAATAAATTCTCTTGTATTTCGGTAAAAACAAAAAAAATTAATACAAAGATTCTCGTAGATGAAGTGTGTGATGAATATCACTGTACTATGAAGGGGAGGTACATTGCTATATGCATCTCTACTCTTGAGTAAAAGGAGAACTTCCCAGGAAACTGTGAAATACGCCTTGACAATTTGATACTAGATGTTCTACCACTGCCTATACCCACAGTGCCATGATATACTGTTAGTAAAGGACTATGCTACTTTAATAGTAAGAGGGAAACAATGCAGAAGGAGGGGGAAGAAAGTGTGAGGAGGAATTTTTTTTCTTTTTTTTTTTTAAAGATTTATTTATTTCATTACAAAGTCAGATATACAGAGAGGAAGATCTTCCGTCCGATGATTCACTCCCCAAGTGAGCCGCAACAGCTGGTGCGCGCCGATCCGATGCCTGGAACCAGGAACCTCTTCCAGGTCTCCCACACGGCTGCAGTGTTCCAATGCATTGGGCCGTCCTCGACTGCTTTCCCAGGCCACAGGCAGGGAGCTGGATGGGAAGTGGAGCTGCCGGGATTAGAACCGGCGCCCATATGGGATCCCGGGGCTCTCAAGGCGAGAACTTAAGCCGCTAGGCCATGCCGCCAGGCCCGAGGAGGAATTTCTTATCACTACGTAACTTTCATGGAAAGCAATAACAATGAAAAAAAATTTAAATTTATAAAGGGATGTTGCATCTAAACATTCTTTAGAAAATGAAACCTACCACAATTATTATTGAAATCAGCTGATTTTGATTATTATGCTACTATTTTTAAGGTGGTTATCTAGCATGTTGAGAATTGGCACTTAAATAAATATTTAGGAATAATGAATCATTATGTTGACAACTTTCCTACAAATGGATCAAAATTTGCTTACTAGAATTGCTTTGTTCCTGCAGATTTTTGTAAGATTTTAATTGCCTAAAAATAAAAAATGAAGAAAACAAATATCTAAAAATAAAAAAGATTTTTATGATGATTTGTGTTATTTCATAAAATATACATTGAGAAAATCAGCTAAGATCACACGTATAATCTGTATGTTTTTAAGCTATAACTGCAACACTGTGAAAAATTCGTGCTATGTTACCATTTTATTCTGGTATTCAGTAGTGATGAACAGTGAATCTACAATGTTCCTAAGGTGCTTCCTCCATGGTATTTTTGGATGCATGCAGGAGTTTAAGATTCCTACAGTGAAGGAAAGACACGTAGAATTTCCATAAGAAATGATGACAAATATTTTCCCTGTGAGAAATAAAGACCTGGGTACCTAACATGCTGTTAATGCTACCTTCCAATCTGTGATTCCTTGAATATGTGAATTAAGTGGGGATTCACATGAGTATGCGTTTCAACTTTGAATGGATGACATCCCATAGAGCAAAAGAAGTAGAACGGAATATTTTTTGGCAAAAAGCAATCAAGCATTAACATTGAAAACATTCTTTCAATATTTATTGTTAAAAGACAGAATTTCATATTGCTAACATCTCTTTTTGCTATATGTAATTCTTGAAGAAGGGTCTTGAAAAAATTATTGGAAAATTCATTTTATGAACACAGTGAGTGATTTCAAAGTTAATTTGTTTAAAAATAAATCTATAATTTTAAATAAATTGTTTTTTTCAGTATTGATTTGAATGGTAGAAATAACGGAGTGATAGGTCAGGTCAGAGTTAGGAATCAGGGGCCCCATCCTGGATTCCTACCTTCACTGATAATATGGAACCAAGTAGTTAGGTCTTCATCAGCTGCTTTCACAGGCAGATTGTCAGGAAGCTGGTAGGGGCAAGCAGAGCAGCAAAGACTCTTAGGATATCAGTGTCACAAATGGCAGCTTAACCCATTATGGTATAATACTAGCCCTTGCAGAGACATTGCTGTGATAGTTGTAAAGGAACCTTTAATATTGGTAAATTGGTGATAAATCATTTAAAATGTATATCCATAAAAACTTGTCTACATATCCTAAGATTTATTGGAATGACAATAGGGTATAGAAAAGATTAAATCAGTCTATTAAAATAATGTATCAAGTCATTATCTCATTATTATAAATAGAGGGCAGGGATATCAATCAAATTCATTTGTGCAAGCATTGAGATTTGAATCAAAGCAGAGGGGAAGGTTGCTAAATATGAACCAAAAACAGGACTATGATTAACCAATGCTACAGTATTTTGGAAGAATAGGGAGTTTCATGTAGTTGGCCCAGGTTACACGGCTGGTAAATTGTGTACCTAATTCAGATGCAGATGAGGTTAACCTGGAAACTCTGACATCAATATCTAGATTATCAAATAGAAAATCATTTATCTATGAGACTATTTATTCATTTATGTCTGGTAAAAAATATTTTGGCAGGATACATACAATTACATCAATGAAACACTTTGACTCAGTATTTTATTTGATTACATATGAAACATACATAATGCTATGAAATCAAATTATATTTCAAAGTCTCATCAATGAACATAAAAATAAGCACATTATGCTTCAGGGGTCTTCTGTCCAACAAGCCCCAAGACCAACATGGGACACGACGACAGTGTTCTTATGCAGCAGAAACACTAGAGACAAACTGGTGGTGAAAAATGTCCATTTATTTGAGTAAAATCACAAGCTTATCAAGCAGAAGTGGGCAGGCAGAAATGCAATCCTGACAGTACAACAATATTGTGACTGGTTAACAGATATGTCTATTTCTTCTGGACCCTCCAATGAAGTTAAAGGGCAGGAAGCACAGGAAACTGTAACTCAGGGCAGACTCCTTATCTGCTGAAAAGCAAAATGAATATAACATTTGACTTCCTAGAGTTGTTTACAAAGGAAGTCCCAGCAGAGTAGGAAAGAGAGGCAGGTGCAGCCAATTGCTCCTGTTACGTGCCCAGTGAATAGGCCATGTTGGGGTCTGTTAGCCAAGGACATGGTGTGCCATGTGCCTATGGCAGGTGGAGATCCAGGGGTGATCTCCCACAAATATGTACTTTTTCAACTTTCTGAAATGCCATCATCTCATTATTAAATTGCTAATCTATCCTATAACAATCCTTAGCATCCCTCATCTCTGTTAGCCTCAGCAACATCGTAAGTACTATGATATATTTGTGATTATTCCAGAGTCTGTATTTTCCTTCCTCTGGGTGACTCACTATATTTTTTCAACTTCAAAACCAAATGAAATTTAGTACTTCAATTTCCCTCTGTGACTTTTAACAGATTTTCTCTGTTCTAAACCAGTAGAGAATAACAGCAGGCAGTAGAATTTCTCTATGTCCTAAACTATCTTTATTGTACTGAGATTCCCAAGCTACAGCTCAGTGGCTCTTTTGAAATTTAACAGTAAACAGAGCAATAGCCAAAGTACTCCACCCATCAATTCATGCAGCAAACACCTAGTCACTCAACCAAGACTCATGGGGGTAATGAAGTGTTTCGGTTACATCCCAGCAACAGACTTCCATTTATCTCAGAGCAACAAAACAGTCCTGACACACTATCAGCCTGTTAGGAGGACTTCCCTGACTGGCGTCAGTGTTGTTATGAGTACCATTTAGGTGTTATTATTGTTACTATTTCTTTTTATTTCCTTGTTTATCTCATGATTATTCATGATTTTTAAAAAGCTGAGGCCTCTCTAATCTTTATGTTTGGCCATGTGAATATTTCCTGTCTGACTCAAGTAACTAGACATCCACAGATTCCTGTAATGCCAGGTACTCTATATACTTTCTACTCAACATCTTCTTAGATCTCCTAGAGATAAAATAGAAGCTCATTCTCTTAATCGGTAAAGGACACAAAGTCTACTTGTTTTTGGTTTTTTTGTTGTTGTTTTGTTTTTGTTTTGCTTTTTCATTTGTGGAGCAAGCTGACACAAACATTAGCATAAAAAGCATTCTTTTGTTTTTATATGAAAATAGATATCGGCTTGTTCTCTGCCGCTGAAAGGGCATTTAACCAATAGACTACATTAAGGTTCCATTTTCATGAAAATTAAATCAGTTTACCATTGTATTCAGCAGTAATACCTGATTAGGCTTTGTTTCTTAGAAAAGAACCTTTCTTCATGCAGTCTAATTAACAGTGAGAATAAAGCTAGTAACAATGATTCTTTTTTCTCAAAATATGCTATTTTTGACATAGATTTAATTTTAATTTTTCATTGTTTCTATGATAAAAGATATACTGGGCAGGGAGTGATAGCAGAGTCTCCTATACTCTCACATGTAGCCACCAGTAGTCAAGTATATACAAAGGGAAAACTGACATGACAAATGGTTGCTAAGATCAAACAGTTTAGTAAAAATAAGCAGCAAAATAATGTTGGTTGGTTACACACAAATACAGTGAAAAACATGTGGAAAGGAAATAATGACAGGGCTATAAATCTCCAACTCAAGTTAAAAGAGATCAGCAACTGTCTGTGATTGCCCTATAAGAATTTCTTATTTCTTGTAGCTCAGAAGACAAAACACAGAAACTATAATAAGAGCTATATTTCTCTGTATATAGGGCCACTTATGCTAGACACAGGGCATTTATTAAAACAAATTTATTTTCTGAAAATTGTGATAAGAACATAAACAAAAAGATTTAGGAAATGAGGATCTTAAATTTTTAATTTTGTTGAACCATATTCGATATTGATAGTATTGCCTCCAAGTCAGTGCTCTCTGACTTGAAGAACTTGTAATGACCATCTATGTCACAGCCACTAGATCTGTAACTAAAGTTACGTCCCTATTAGCCCCAGAAGATGAATTACAGAGTATGAACAATTGATAGTTTAACATATAGTGACACAACTGTATTTTATCAACTATACAAGACAGAAACCAGGGGGACAGCATGTGTAAATAGATACAGCACATCGATACTGTGAATTTAATGGAGAGCAGAGTCAAAACAATCATCCCGAGTTGTAATGTGTAGAGGTGTTTGCCACTTACTAATAGATAATGTATCCTACATGGACAGTATATTAATGATATTTCCAACTTGTGTAATCCTAAAAGCTATAATTTATGACCAAGGCTGATTGGGACTACCACAAATGGGAGTTTTTACTCCTCATCCAGTTTCCGGCTTGAACTCTTTAACTGATTTAAATCACTTGGAATCAAAAGGCGGTTTGGTTTTTTAGAAAAGAGACCATGAAAGAGACCACAATATACAAAGTGTTCTAATCTTGTTTCTAACATGTTTGTATGTGATCTGAAATAATTTCTTGTAGTATTAAAATTAGATCACTAAAATCATCAGAATTTAGGATGATTATTGAATGTCGATTCTGAAATGATACCAACTCCTGAAGATCAAAAATTTCACTCTGATCCAATAGCAATAGTAGGATATTACAGAAACCATTGATCAAGAAAGTTTTGGTTTCGGTCCACATGACATTTTTCTATAGCATTTTTACATTTTCTTCTTCTTCTCAGTGTATATTAAGATCTGTATCATGATGACTGTATTGAATCATTTACCATCTATTAATGAAGGATGAATGCAATCATTTCTTTGAAACATAATCTATACCTTCATTTGTCTTCTTGATCTCTGAGGCTTTTGAGGAAAAGATCCTTGGGGGAGAATCAAGATAGCAGAATATGGTAAGGATGTATTTAAATAGATGGAGAAATATTAGCCAGTGTGAAGCAGAGAGGGCACATTCCAGGAAATAGAAGAGGACAGAACAACAGCAGAAGGGTACCTGGAGACTGACAAACACAGGAAAGCAGCAGACACAATTGTGTGGTCTTGCAATGACTGACACCCCATTGGCATTCAGCCAATGGCAATCTGAACTCAACCCGCAGCCAGAACTCCATCAGCAACAAGATGGGAAGGGACGTTTACTGAGAACTCCACAGGTGAACCCAGACAAAGAACTGTTCCTCCTGCTGGTCGGTTTGATTTAACCAGGAGAAGAGACAGAGCAGCACTACCCAAATAGGCAGTGTGGGTACAGGGTGAATTTCACAGCCCTGTTCACCTCCTAGAGCCATATTGGGTGCCATTTTGTTTAAGGAGGAAAGGGTTATGGGGCAGGACTGTGCATGCACTGAGCTGGGATTGAACTCATTTCTGGCCCAGCAATGCAACAACGAGGCATCCTATAGGTTCCACCCGAATAGGTACAGGTATCCCTCAAACCTGACAGCAAGCAGATCAAGAATTCTAGCAGTGGCACATGAGACACCATTTCTTCAGTGTGGCAAAGAATGTAAGACTGCAGGGGACAACAGTGAGCTGCACATGCTCAGAGCTGGGAGAGAACATACTGAGCTCAATGCATCAAACAGGTTCCACAGGAAATTAATACAGACTATGACATTGTACAGGACAAAATAGGTCTGTGTGGCCCGCAGATCTAACGGCCAACAGGTTTAGGCAAGATCAGCACCTCTAAAACCTAGCTATATAGGAAACCTGGTGTCTCCCTAATCCTGGGACCTACTCCAACCGGAAGTGGGAGATAAGTTGTACAGACAACAGTGGAACCTCAGCATGGTATCACAGGAGGCAGAGACTGGTAAGCCAGGAGCTGGTGCTATGGAGACCATGGTGGAAATCTATCAGAAAAACCCAGACCTAGAACTCGCTGGAGGGAGTAGCACAAGTGACTGCAAACAAACAGCAATGTACCAACTGCAATAAGTAAAATCAAGCTATAGACCTGTGGATGACAGAGCTTAGAAACTGGCCCCAAGGAGCAGAATCTGATAACCAGAAGCACAATGACAAAGAAAAAAGAAGAGACAGAGGCACAATGAATATTACTGAAGACTCCGCTGCAAAGGAGCAAAACCCTATGCCAACCTCAGAGTTCACTGAGGAAGACATCGAGAAAAAGGGGGATACAGAATTCAAAACACTTGTTATAAAATTTTTTATCAACAACAAAAAGCATGTAAAGCAGGTATTCAAGGAATTTAAGGAATATGTCACACTGGAAGAATACAATAGAGCAAATTAAAAGTACAGTGGAGAGTCTCCAAAGTAGAATGGAGGAGGCAGAAGAAAGAATCTCAGAATTGGAAGATATGTCCTGTCACCAGAGGGAAGCAAACAAAAAGCTGGAAGCAGAGCTGGATCAGGCCAAAACTGTATTCAAAAATTGAATCACACTATTAAGAGGCCTAATATAAGAATAATGGGAGTCCCAGAAGGTGCAAAAAGAGAAGCTGAGTTTACAAATGTATTTAATGAAATAATAAGGGAAAATTTCCCTATTCTAGAGAAAGAATTGGGAAACAACATCCAGGAAGGGCACAGAATTCCAACAGGCTTGACCAAAAACAATCTTCATCAAGACATATGATAATCATGCTTTCTTCAATTGAACATAAGGAAAAGATCCTTAAATGTGCATGTGAAAAAAAAAAAAACCATCAACTGACATATAAAGGAATGCCAACTAAACTCACAGGAGACCTCTCACAGCAAACTCTACAGCCTAGAAGAAGGGAATGGAGCAACCTATTCCAGATTCTAAAAGCAAAAAATTGACGGTCCAGGATAACGTACCCAGCAAAACTTTCCTTTGTCTCTGAAAATGAAATGAAATGCTTCCACAGTACAGAAAAAGTTAAAAGAATTTGCCTCTTCCAATCCTGCCCTACAAATAATACTTAAAGATATTCTGACAGAGAAAAGGAATAGTGCCCACCAAACCCAAAGGCAAATGTGAAGAAGACCCCAGTAAAATAATAAAAGGCTAAATCAAAGAACAACCCATTGCTAAAATGACAGAACCAAATTACCACCCTTACATATTAACCTTGAATGTAAATGGCTTTAACTCATCAATCAAACATCATAGATTAATAGACTGTATTAAAAAATAAAACCTATCTATTTGCTGCCTACAGGAGACCTATCTCACCAAGAAAGATCAGCAGAAACTGTATCTCATGGATGTGACTTTTTTTGTTAGTTTCACCTCTTCAAAATACTTTCTTATTTAATCCTTCACTAACTCATAGATCATACAGTAGTATCATTTCCTTCAAGAAGTTTCTTGATTTTCATTTTCATGTCTTCAGTGACACACATTAGTCATTCAGTAGCATGTTATTTAACTTTATGGTGTTGTTGATTTCTTTGTTTTTTCTTTTCTTCCTGTTGTTGATTCTGTACAGTGGCTTTTCATTTAAGAGGATGTATAGTAACTGTTCAATGGAGACTAACATATCCAGATGTGAGGAAACAGTGCAGTATGCATCTCTACTTGAAGACTTAAGATGGACTCCCAATGAAACTGTTCACTATATCTTGATAATAGAATGCTGGACTCTCTGCCATTGTCCATGCCCGCAATGATGGACATACGATTGTGTAAGAACTATAGTAATGATATAGGGCAACTCAGTGAGTGGGGAGAGAATTGGGGAGGGGATAAAGGAAATGCCACAATCTATGGAATTGTATCATAAAATAATGATTATAAAAATAAATAAATAATTTTAAATTAATAAAAGAAAAGAGATGCTTGGACTTAGAGCTAACTCATGATGCATTTTGGATCAATTAAAGATAAAAAATGCATTTTGTTTTTAGGATAGACTTCTTTAGAGATTCCATCTATCATTTTGAAGCCACTTGCCTAATCGAACAGTGAAATGACCTATATGGAAGTCTAATGTTTGGAACTAATTTGTTCAAAATACAGTGCATACTTTAAATCCTTAATTAGCATATGGTGACATTTTAAACATAGCCATAACTCACAAATTTAGGGATTAATACTTTTCTGATGAAATATCCTTTCTTACTGCTGCAATTCATTATCTATGTTCATTTGTTGTACTAGCAATTGTGGATGCTGCTGCTGTAATGCTTCTATTTGATAAGGAATGCAGTTCTCCAGTAGATAAACTAATAATTTTGCTAAACTTATATCTGAGAACTCACTTAGATCCTTTCTTTCCTGTGCCAGGCAGAAAATAAGGCTGGATGTTGGATAGTTTATTCCTAACTCTCAAGAGTTATTGGATTGCTGCTTCACACCATGAATGGCAATAGATGTGTCTAGAATACATCAGATCTTCCACATTTGTCTTAGACCTTCTCTCTCTTCTGGTTACAATTGATGGAAACCTCCATTTCAAATAGAACTGACAATAAACAGGGCCCTTCAAAAATTAGAATTTGAGACATTCTACCCAGAAAGAAATATTGGCAAGTCAAGGAGTTAGGAAATGTCTAATGAAAGAGCACTGAACATGCCAGCGTCTTGAGTGATCATAAGCAGTTCTTGCTTATTTTGTTACTACACTTTACAAGCATGTTTCAGTCTTTCCTCCTATTGAGTGATATCATTCTGCTATATAATATAGTATAAGCTAGCAATATTTCTTTTTTGTCTCAGTGTTATGAGTTGTGAGATATAAAAGAGCATAACTCAACTTAAACAACTTTCTCTTAGAAAGAAACCCTGATTGTTCTTGGTGGAAAATAGGGATGAACAGTAATTTTTACCTTCATAACGAAGTATATAAGTGGGACAAATCAGATATTTCATCCTTTTGTTTTCTAGTTGCCCCTTGCTTTTTTCCCTTTCCTGTTTTCCTTTTGTATTACTGACTAGCAAAGCTATAGTTGCCTCAGGTTAAACACCGGACAAAGATATTAGCCGTCAGGAGTTGTCCTGCCAGCTTGCACAGATGCTGAAGTAAGGCTTACTTGGTTTCATTCACCTTGGTTCTGGCTTTTTTGGACCATACCAATATGAATGTTTCCTTCATAAGCACTGCATATTGAAGCCCTAAGTCTCTGCAGTTTGGGTTGTGTGAGATGCACATTCAACCTGCTGGAAGTGAAATGGATCAGAGACAACTACAGATCTTCCTGAAAGCATTGCTATCTTTCATGAAACAGGAATATTACAACAAAACAGTAACATGTAAATATATCTGTACAGCATTACAATAGATTTTCTACTTTTGCCTGTACTTACTATGTCATGATACATATAGACACCTGAAAGCTAAACTTGTAATTGTTAGTAAGGAACTCTACTACTGTTACAATTTGGGGAAAAATAGTGAGAAGAGAAAATGGGGAAGGATGAAGCGGAGAGTGTGTGGGAGTAGAGAACTCCTGAACCTACAACATTGTATCATGGTAAATCATACATTTCAATAATAGTAATTTTTAAAAAAATGAAATGCTGGTTGACTGACTACAATGTCTTTGGAACCTAATAATGAAGCAAAAATAAAGAGAAAAATCCGGAGTAAAAAGGAAGATAGGAAATATTTTGAATGTAACTGCCTTATAAATGACATAGAATTCCACCCTCCCTGTTTATTGTTAAATGCAATCATCTATTATGCTTTTTTCCCCCTGAGATATAGAGGTGAATTAAAAAAAGTTAAAATCATAATTTCCATTGGCACTGGTTTTTGAGACCAACATTTTTAAGAGCCTTTTCTACTCTTCAAAGAGACACTCAGATACCAAGAATCTAAATATTGGCAATGCTTGCGTAGTTCAACATTTAAAAAATAATAACACATTTGCTCTTATGCTATTGATACAGATCTCACTGATTTTTTTCTAAGTGTGCCTCCAAATGTTTAGAGACATTGAAATTACCTTTGCCTTTTGTAACTGTTATTGACCAGTTAGCACCCATTTCAGCAGTAAACTTGGCACTATGTGTCTCCATATGGGTATCATATGTTTATGTTTTTTTTCTCACCATTTTTCCTCCTTTCTTGAATCTTTTACTGTAGGCTTCTAATAAAACTAGAGGGGGTTGTATTTTATTATCTTTATTATTTTTTAACTACTTGAAACGCTGTTCCTTTCTACATAATGTTTGTACCATTTGAAGTCAGAGAATTTATACAAGAGCAGAGAAAAGACAAACAAATGGGAGACAAACTTAATCTAAGCATAATTTCATTTTTCGTTAACCTGTGTACTCATTTATTTCTGCTACAAATATTAAATTTAAAGATCAGTGATCAGAGTAGAGCATGGAACTTTAGCCTCATTGTTTCCATAAAAGTCATTTTGTTGAAGTTATTTTATTTATAAGTAGTTTTATGTCATTTTTAAAATAGACCTTTTCTTGTTTACAAACATTTTTTTCCCCATAAAATGTGACCTTGTGGTCTGTTCTAAATGTTGGCTACTAATCTATAGCAGTGCATCACAGTACCGTGATATCCTCCTTTCCCCTTGCATTTGATGTCATGCAGATATCAAAAGAAAAGCAGTCCTACTGTCCAAATTGCAGGTCTAGCACAGGGGACAGGGAACAGTCATACTGAGCAGTGATGCCAACCAGCAGTTAAAGAGGAGTGGGCTATTCCAAGTTTGCATTAAGGATTTACAGAACTACGTTTTCTGTTCCCAATACCAATAGGTATTTTGTTAGATCTTATACTGTGAGTAGGATGGATCACTGAAAAGACTAATCCAATGGGCCCGTGTAAGGAAAAAGGATGATGCTTGGCATGAGTTGAGACATCCTAGCCCTTTTAAGGAAGAATCTGAAGTGCTGATGGAGAGGCCCTTCCATTTGCACTGTTGTAACTATTTCTTTGATTCTTGTATATGGTGCAACTGAACTGTGGATAAGACCACAAATGAAAGGCTTTATAACTAAAGGAAATCTTATAGCTGAATGGTCTCAAGTACATCTGTTGCTAGATGAGAAAATTGAGGCTAATGATAACAAAGTGAATGACAAAGTCTCAAAGGAAAATAATCACATAGGAAATCAAAACGCTCCTATGGGAAGGAAAATCTCCAAAGCAGGTGGTTCTCGTTCAGCAGACAGCATGAAGCCGGAGTTTTCCGTAATGTGTGCAGCCACAGACACACAAACCTCTTCCCTCTTCCTGGGATGACAAACGTGACTCACTTAGGTTCTTAGCTTCTGTTAGTGTTCCTGGCACTGGAATCTAGCTACAGTGGTTGATTGTTTGGTTCATATTGTCAGAACAACACTAGGAAAGTCTATAGTTAAGGAAAATCTGGCAGTCCTGTGATCTATGGGATTGAAGGTATTTTGACCAACCTTGTCAAATGTAACCAACCTAATGTTATTTCCATTCCAACCAGGTGTGTTTGACATATCGTATTGTTTCCTGTAAGTCACTTTGTATTATACAAGATCATGCAAAAAAAAAAATCACGGGTAAGGTACATGGAGAGAGATGGGATTTGTTAGCCAGTTTGGGGTCGTGTGGCTTAAAAAATAAATAAATATACATATTATTAAACATATTAAATAATAAAATATTGCATATAATATCTATTTCATATAAATATTTAGTTCTTTTTTTTTTTTAAAGATTTGTTTATTCTATTGGAAAGGCAGATGTACAGAGAGGAGGAGAGACAGAGAGAAAGACCTGCCCTCTGATCACTCACTCCCCAAATGGCCGCAACGGCCAATGCTGTGCCGATCTGAAGCCAGGAGTCAGGAACTTCTTTCTGGGTCTCCCATGTGGATGCAGGGTCCCAAGGCTTTGGGCTATCCTCAACTGCTTTCCAGGCCACAAGCAGGGAGCTGGATGGGAAGTGGAACTCCTGGGATTAGAACCGGTGCCTATATGGGATCCGGGCACTTTGAAGCCCAGGACCTTAACCATGACGCTATCGTGCCGACCCTATATATATATATATATTTAGTTCTTAAGGCTGAATATCTGTTATCAAGTATCAGAATAGTTGGATTTTTGGAGAAGACTCTCTCCCTAACATTAACTCTATGTCTTACTGAACTCTTACATGGTAGAACTCTTACATGGTAGAACTCACTGGTCTCTTCTGGTAAGATACTCATCCCATTTTCTCAGGACTCAACACTCAAGTTAAAATTACCTGCCGAAGACCCTGCCTACAAGCACCCTCACACTGGGCACTGAATACTTTCAGGGAAGAGGCATGAATATTCTGCTTGTAACAAAGAAGAAAGGCAGACATTATGTAACATATAAATGAAAGAAAATAATTAAAAGAGTAGTGCTATTTGGGACATGCCAGGTTGTGTTTCAAATACTCTTGAAATTTTGATCTAGAAGCAGAAGTTTATATGGGAATTACTGTGACAGACTGGATTTTAACATTGGATAGAGTGTTGTAACCTAGTTCTGTTGTTTGTGGCTCTTATTACACACTATAAACCAAGTTGTTTGACACATGCTTGGTTTGTGTGTGTGTGTGCGCGCACGTGCGCATCCTATAGGTTCTTTGTATATATTACAACACTAAGTTCAGCTAGGTGAAGCTTGTTTCATTCACTTAGTACATCTAAAGGACAAATTACACATAAAATTATATCATGCCCATTTAAAAAAACATTAACCATGTTGGAACTAATTTGCATTTTATTTTTTGGAAGATTTACTTGTTTTTATTGGAAAGTCAGATATACAGAGAGCAGGAGAGACAGAGAGGAAGATCTTTTATCCGATGGTTCACTCCCTAAGCAGTTTCAACACCATAGCTGAGCCAATCCAAACCCAGGATCCAGGAGCTTCTTCTGGGTATCCCACACGAGTAGAGAGACCCAAGGCTTTGGGTTGTCCCCAGCTGATTTCCCAGGCCACAAGCAGGGAGCTGGATGGGAAGTACAGCTGCAGAGATTAGAACTGGCGCCCATATAAGATCCTTGTGCATGCAAGGCAAGGACTTTAGCTGCTAGGCTACTATGCTGAGTCTCCAATTTGGATTTTCAAAATGTTCATTGTAACAAAACTATTATAATTTAAAAAATCATGGGCCTGGTGTGGTGGCCTAGTGGCTAAAGTCCTTGCCTTGAATGCGCCGGGATCGCATATGCTTGCCAGTTCTAATCCCGGCAGCCTCACTTTCCATCCAGCTCCCTGCTTGTGGCCTGGGAAAGCAGTCAAGGATGGCCCAAAGTCTTGGGACCCTGCACCCGTGTGGGAGATTTGGAAGAGCTCCTGGCTCCTGGTTCGGATCAGCGCAGTACCAGCCATTGCGCTCACTTGGGGAGTGAGTCATTGGACAGAAGATCTTTCTCTCTGTCTCTTCTCTCTGTATATCTGCCTTTCCAATAAAAATAAATAAAATCTTTTAAAAAATCTTCAGCAACCATTATATGTAGTAACAGGATTCAAAACGTGACCTCAAAGATTTAAACCACAATTGGTTGCTAAATATTTAAAAAATCATGAATTTCAGTGACTTTATGAAAGAGAATTTCACAGTACTGTAGTAATAAATGCAGAGATGTCTCAAGTGGTCTGGGATAGAAACTGTTGCTCTGGACCTTGGAACTGTAAACTGAGATTGTAAGTGTATATTGGAGAGAAGTGAATTGACAAACATGATCCAGTTTCAGAGCCTGGAGGCAAGATAATTTACACAGAACCTGCACAGCTTGTCTGTGATACTCCCTGTATTTAATTCTTTTTTTAGGCTCACATAATCAAATCCTAGTCTTTCACAACCCAGAACAGCTCCTATTCTCTGGGAAATCCCTTCTCTCACAATGTTAGGTCAGCAGTCCTGCTTTAGACTTGCCTACCAACTAGCACTGTAGAGCAATATTACCTACTGTGTTATATTGCTGTTATAGCTTCATATGTACTTCTTCCCACATTTAGTCAAAACTCTCTTTGAATGAGGAGGTTTCAATAATTAATGCAAAATTTGGCACTTAGTGGTTGACAAATACATAAATACATTCCATGGGGAAATTTTAAATAAACTAATATAATAAAAAAGGGGTTTGGAGGACATGTGGAGATGCAGCCAAGCCGCCACAGTCGGATAGATGTTATTGCATGGAAGAAGAAAGAGCACCTCTGTAGCAGACTAAAAAGACCACAAAACAAAACTTACTCTAAGAACTTGATGATTAAAATAGAGCATTAAATGACAACATATAGTATGGAGGATTGGACAACAGATTGCATTTTAACAATATTCAGTACTTACTGAGTAATTTATAATTTGCTGTGAAGGTGCAGGAATATTATATTAAGGAAAATCATGTTATAACACTCCATAAAACGATGATGTATGTAAATTGCAAACACAATAAAAAATGCAATGGCCACACAAGGAATGGAAGGGCCTAAAAAAGTGATGACTTTGCATATAGAAAGCAATATATCTGGAAAAAAAAGCTCAGAAAAAGCTATAAAAAGAGGGTATTACCACTGAACAAAAATGACCAAAATCTAAAATATTGAGTAAAGCAAAGATTGTGAAGTATAGAGCAATGGTAATCCTCATTTGTCACTGATGAGAATGCAAAATAACAGTCACTTTGAAAGACACTTTAGCAATGTCTCAAAAAACTTTTTTTTAAGATTTATTTACTTTTCTTGGAAAGCCAGATATGCAGAGAGGAGGAGAGACAGAGAGGAAGATCTTCCATCCAATGATTCACTCCACAAGTAACCACAATGGCCAGAGCTGCACTGATCTGAAGCCAGGATCCAGGAACTTCTTCCAGGTCCCCCACATGGATGCAGGGTTCCAAAGTTTTTGGCCATTCTCAACTGCTTTCCCAGGCCACAAGCAGGGAGCTGTATGGGAAGTGTAACTGTCAGGATTAGAACTAGCATCCATATAGAATTCTGGTGCATGCAAGGCAAAGACTTCAGCCACTTGGCTATCGTGCTGGGCCCATAATATCTCAAATTTAAATATACTCTTACCATGAAGTCTAGCAGTTACACTACTTGGCATTTACCCAAAGGAACTGAAAATTGCTTTTCATACAAAAAAACTGCATAAAGCCATATCTTTAATTTATAAACTGACACATACTATGAAAGATGTTAAGCACTATAAAGAGTTAAGATATAAAGCTATGAGAAGGATTCAACACAGTATCCTAGTGGCTCAAGTCCTCATCTGCTATGCACCGGGACCCCACTTGGGCAACTGTTCATACCCCAGCTGCTCCACTTCCCTTCCAGCTCTCTGCCTGTGGCCTGGGAAAGTAGTCAAGAATGGCCCAAAGCATTGGAACCATGCATCTGTATGAAGACCCAGAAGAGGCTCCTGGCTTCAGATCAGCTCAGCTTCAGCAGATGTGGCCACTTGGAGATTGAATCAGTGGATGGAAGATCTTTTTCTCTCTTTCTCCTTCTTCTATAAATCTGACTTTCAGTAAACATAGATAAATAAACCTTTTAAAAAAGCTATGAGAAGACATAAAGGGGATTATTACTCTGTAATGCATTTTACTAATTGAATGAAATCAATCTAAAACTTTTATTAAGATGTTAGAGAAAGCCCAATAATAAATATGTAAAACACAGGTTACTTTTAAATAATGAAGCCATTCTCTATAGTGCTATAATAATGATGTCATTATACATCTGTCAAACGTAACAGCAAAAGTGAGCCCTATGAGATCTAGTGCGGTAGCCTAGTGGATAAAATCCTCACCTTGCACACTTGAGCATCCCATATGGACACCAGCTCTAATCCTGGCAGCCTCGCTTCCCATCCAGCAATCTGCTTGTGCCCTGGGAAAGCAATTGAGGATGGTCCAAAGCCCTGAGACCCTGTACCCATGTGGGAGACCTGAAAGAAGCACCAGGCTTCAGATTGGTTCAGCTTTGGCCATTGTGGCCATTTGCTGAGTGAATCAACGGATGGAAAATCTTCCTCTCTGTCTCTCCTCCTCTTTGCATATCTGAATGTCCAATAAAAAGATTTTTAAAAAAAGTGATTCCTATTGTAAACAGTTTATATTCATTGATAAAGATGTGACAATGCGAATATAGTAATTGTAACAAATGTACCATTAAAGAGCGTGTGTTAGTCGAAAAAGAAGTTGAAAAGTGCATGGGAGAGGGCCAGAAGTTTATTTAAAAAAGAGTCACTGTACCTTATCCTCAATTTTGCTTTAGAGAAAATCAACTTTATCTGTATAGCCATCTGTCTAACATCTATCCTAACATCTATCTATCTATCTATCTATCTATCTATCTATCTATATATCAATCTAACAGAATATACTAACTGTTCAATGAATTAAGATTGAATTGTTTTTACATGTAAGTAGATAAATAGCTAGCTCAAATTATAATGAACATAAGATCACTTTTCAGCATGGAGTTTTCAGTGCTTCCACTTCATTTGGACCAAGTGAAGCCAGAGTCTGCAAAGCCGCTATCCCTTATGGGTGCTGGTTTGTGTGCTGGCTGCTCTGCTTCCGATCTAGCTCCTCGCTCACAGCCTGGGAGAAGCAACATAAGATGGTCCAAGTTCTAGGACTGCTATTGTCCGCATAGTCGATGAGGAAGGAGCTCCTGGATCAAGGCTTAAGCTTGGCCTAAGTTTGGGCATTGTAGCCATTTACGAAGTGAATTAGTGGATGGAAGATCTCTCTGTCCTTATCTCTCTCTCTCTCCATAACCCTTTCTTCAAATAAGTAAATATATATATCTTTTAAAATGTTCTTTTGGTAAATAAAAGTATTGATGTTTACATGTTACCATTTTGAATCTTCCTAGATTATAACACACTGATTTTATCATTAAATAATATATTAAAATTCTACCAACTACATATACTGAGAATGACGTGTTTAGTGGTACCATCCTGATCACTTTTATTTACCAATTAACTGACAATATAAAGCAATAAAAAACGGACACCATCTATTTGATATTAATGTATGTCTTAATTTTGAAATGCAATGAACCACAGGGATATCAAATATAAACTTACAAACCAGTTAAATCTTTTCAATTTAACTTGATTTTTCCTGAAAATATAATTTTTCTTGAAATATCATCTATTCGTAAGAAGGGCAGAGACTATTTTATACATGTGAGTGAACTCTCTTAGAAAGAAGTAACCTGTGAGTTTTAAAATAAAAATGACAGATTATGATATCAAGTGCCAATAATTTTGCTACTTTAAAAATAAATTTCCAAGAAATCTTAATTGCATGGAAATCATGTTCAAAATATGCTTCTATATTTTCTTGAGTCATTCCCTCAGAGTATTTTAAATTTGGGGAAAAAAATGGATCGATTCTATTGTGAACTCAAGTTTTCAACTTTAGCTAGCTTAATTATGAATTTTGTTGGAAATAATTTATGGTTTTACTATGGTGTGTCACATGAGCTCCACAAGTAACGAAAACAATAACAGAAAAGCAATAATTAAAAAAAAGTTTATAATTTTTCTGGAATTGTATAAATGGAGAAAATGTATTTTATAAATAAAAATTAAAACTTAGTTTCTATACTATTATAAAAATATGGGAATAATCAGTGTGGGAGAGTGTTTTTAGGGAAAGGGAAAGGGAGAGCCTATGGAATTGTATCATAAGATAATTAAAGCATATATATAATATACATTAAATATGTATTTATCAGTGCATATAATTTTATATATATATACATATTTTAAGATTTTTATTATTATTATTGGAAAGCCGGATATACAGAAAGGAGGAGAGACAGAGAGGAAGATCTTCCATCCGATGATTCACTCCCCAAGTGAGCCACCGGGCCGGTGCGCGCCGATCCGATGCCGGGAACCAGGAACCTCTTCCGGGTCTCCCACGCGGGTACAGGGTCCCAAAGCTTTGGGCCGTCCTCAACTGCTTTCCCAGGCCACAAGCAGGGAGCTGGATGGGAAGTGGAGCTGCCGGGATTAGAACCGGCGCCCATATGGGATCCCGGGGCTTTCAAGGCGAGGACTTTAGCCGCTAGGCCACGCTGCCAGGCTGCTAATATATATTTTTTAAACCTTATTTTCTCAATTAATCTAAATGATTTCTCCTCCTTCTGTTGCCACTGTTACCTGTGAGCTCATGTACATTCTTTAGGTTGAGCTTGCTTTCTAAGAACAAAGTTTTGCTGTGCCTCATATTAATAGTAGGGTCAAATCTGAAATTTCCTTTTAATTGTGGATGAAAAGAGCACTGGACATTTAAGGAATTCTTTGATCCTGCTTTTGGCTAATGAATCTTAATAGGCAAGAAGAAATAACTCAAGCGCATGGGCCAAGACTGTCTATAAATGACCCAGGTGAAGTTCCAGTGTCCCAACTTCAACCTAAACCACCCTGGCTCTTGTGGTATTAAGGGAATGAGTCAGCAATTTAAAGATTTTTCTTTCTCTCTCTGTCGCTTTCTCTGTCTGTGTCTTCTTTCACCTAGCCTCCTCTTTCTTTTTTTCTTTCTCTCTTTCTGTCTCTTTATTCATATATCTCTTTTCTCCTTCCCGATATCTCCCTCTGTGCCCCTGCTGTTCAGTAGATGAAAATAAATAAATAGGGGACTGGAGAAATAGCATAGTGTTTAAAGTCCTCATCTTGCATGCACTGGGACCCCGGGTGGGCTGTAATTTGTGTCCCGGATGCTCTATTTACATCCATCTCCCTGCTTGTAGTCTGTGAAAGCTGTAGAGAATGGCTGAAAGCCTTGGGACCATGCACCTGTGTGAAAGACCTGAAGGATGCTCCTGCGTCCTGGCTTCAGGTTGACTCAATTCTGGCCTTTGCAGCCATTTGGGGTGTGAAATGGCAAATGGAAGATCATTCTCTTTCTTTCTCTCTGTAAGTCTACGTTTCCAGTAAAAATAAAGCGTTAAATAAATGATAGGTGGAAAGTAGGTGCTGAATAAATGGATAAAATAGCATCTATGAACGAAATAAACAGTGTGTAGAAATGTGTGTATTGTGCTTGCTTTCAGAACCTGATGTGTTTGGAACAAAAGGAGAAGAGATTCGAGGTCGTGCTGGAGAAGCAGGCAGAAACAAATCATGCCACACTTCCAGAAACTGCTGACAAGGAGCTGGGGTAGGATGGTGGAATGAATTGCTTGATCAGGTTTATGTCTTAGTAGATTATTCCAATGTGAGTATGGAGGATGAATTGGATAAGCAAAAGGCAATGTACAGGTGTGAATGGGGATGCCATAATAAAGCACATATGTGGTGAGAAACACAGTGCAGCCCCGGAAAGAACCCCGAATGTGCATCAGCTGACTAGCTAAAAAGGAGCAACACAATTTAATCTGGAAATTTCAGTAGAGCTTGCCCACAGAAAAGGGGAGGAATAATTTTGACTCAGTAGTAAAAATAAAAGTCAGCTAAAAAAAAAGAGGGAGTAAAATATCTGGACATTTTACAAAGCAAATATAGAAGTGGCCATTAGCACATTAAATAGAAAAACCAGTGCTCCACATCATTAGTAATCTGGAGAATACAAATGAGAACCATGATGAGACACAGCACATACTGACCAAAAGGGCTAAAATTAAAAGGCTGAAAGCAATGAGTGCCTCTACACATTGATTTGGAATATAAAACCCTAACATTGTGGCTTTTTCTGTGCAGAGTGGCATAGCTAATTTGAGAAAACAGTTAGCATTTTTTTTCTTGTCTTTATAATGAAATAAAGCATACACCTAACCCATTGTCCACCAACCATGCCTTGCAAAATTTTACCAAACCAGATAAAAGTATATGTGCAAAAATCTTGTGTGGGATTATCAGCACTAGATAGAAACTACGTCAAATGTATTTGTATTAGAAAATGTACAAGCACACTTCAAAACTAGTAGATTTCTTTTTAGGTTTTGCCTGCTAATTTTATTCCCTGTTTTTTGCTGTTACTACTACTTTTTACCTGCCATATGTGGATACTGTCACCTAAACATGTACAAAAGCAAATAAACATGGAAAACATGTGTACACAAACATGAGATGGATTTATATGCTCAGCAGAGAAAACGAAGAGGGTCATGACACCTGTAGCCACATGGATGGGAAGTGTCTGAGTATATATGAAGATGTGCTTACCACTTGCATGAGGGGGTGCTAAAGTATCCCAACCAGCTGGTGCACAACCAATGCATTGCAGTTTTTGGGAAAAACGGCAATCAGGAACTTAGACTCAGCTGAACCTGCCATGTTTCTAAGCATGCCTATATTCACAAGGTGCTTCCATTTTGAAGTCTATTTTGTTCTAGTGTCTCTGCTTTGAATCTGCAGTCATTCGTTTCCTATTCTTCCCCATGGACCATGGCCAGCCCATAAGAAGACAGCAGTATTCAAGGTCAGCCTGATGTCAGAATATCCTTTCCATCTGTGTTTTCCATAAGTGCCATAAGTGCCATCCAGTGCTATTCTGGGGGAAGGGAATAGAATATTTAAAAATTGGGCACAGTGCAGTAGCCTAGTGGCTAAAGTTCTTGCCTTGCCCGCACCAGGATCCAATATGAGCACTGGTTCTAATTCTGGCAACTCCACTTCCCACCCAGCTCCCTGCCTCTGGCCGGGGAAAGCTGTTGAGGATGGCCCAAAGTCTTGGAACCCTGTACCCACATGGGAGACACAGAGGAAGCTCCTGGCTCCTTGCTTTGGATCGACATAGTGCCGGCCTTTGCAGCCACTTGGGAAGTGAATCATCGGATGGAAGAGCTTCCTCTCTGTATATCTGACATTCCAATAAAAATAATTTTAAAATCTTAAAAAAGAGTATTAAAGTGTCATTGTTGCCTTTTGCTTCTTGTTCTCATTGTCACAGGAGGTGACTTAAACTTGACTGCTGCTTCGGTTTGACCTGTTTTCCTAAGTGATCACATTGACTTTGGATTACTCAACCAAAGTACTTAGGGAGTACTTATTTTTGGTTTCATGTATCTAAACTTCAAAAACAAAATAACCATGATGGACTCAATCTTAAAAAGAGCACCACTAGCTATGGAGGAGGAGTTGATTTTATATTTACTAAGAATGAAATAACTTTAATCTGGAGAGGTGAGAAAATTCTATACCTTGGAAGCAATCAAGGTTAACCAGAAAATAAGCTTGTCCAACTTTGTTAAAATATAGATACTGCATGTTATTGAAACTGGTTTTATTTATAAATAATTTGTTTATAAATAAACAAATACAGCACCCATATGTTCTCTGGCTATTGATGTCACTTGAATGTAATATGTGACCAATATTTACAAATCTACTAAACCAAATGTGTAAGTAAAATTTAATCACAGATCATGTTGGTACAGGTATGTCCCAATATTTATAATAATGAGAAACAAACAAAGTTTTCTCCTGGCTTAAGCTGTAATTATAATCACCCTTACTTACATGAAGTTTATTATTTTCAAGTTATTCACCATGGGCATGGGGTGATAAAGTATGCTTTATCCTAATTCTTTAATTCTGTAATGAATTCTTTAATTCTGTAATGAATTATTTAATTCAGTAATGAATTCCTTAAAGATAGGCTTGATGTTCATTACATTTCTCTGCTATTTCAACTGTATCCCTTTCAATTGTGTTAGTGGGAAGTAAGAAACATAAGAAAAGAATACAAAGAATGAAAATAAAATTTATTGGACTAGCACTGGCCAAATGTGACACGTGTATTTTATAAGAGCCATGCATATACAACTGAGAAAGTAAGTAATACCCATGTCAGGAAGCTGGCATTAGCTACTCAGCAAAATATTGCCTCCAAACCGCGTTTGTTCTCAGCCTTGCATGCATGCTCCTTTCACTAGGTTTTTATGGAATTTTTAACTTGTTGAGATGTTAGTAACAGCCCTACATAGCTTCCTGGGTCAATTCTAGTGTTGAATATGAGTCACATAAAAAAGTAATGAATTTTTCAAAAATAAATTTAGATAAGGAAAATACTATCTTCCTAAGCATGAATATATGACAGGTACATTCCATTTTCCCATTGCAAATCTAATTCAAAATGTGGGAGAAACAACCTGTTGCACTAATATATGACAAAAGTTACCACCATCCTGGTCCTTGTATTGAGGTCAGTCTGTGGCCAATACTTTAAGGTCATTTTAACTCAAAACAGGAAACTATTAACAAAATAGAACTGAAAACTAACACCTTGATGGAGTGGATTAAACTATACTTGCAGTGCCCCCATCCCATTTGGAAGCCAGTTCAAAGTCTGCTGCTCCACTTCTGACTCAATTCGCTGTAAATGAGCCTGGGGATGCCATAGAAGATGCTTCATGTGCTTGGACACCTGCACCCAAATGGCAGACAGGGAAGAAGCATATGGCTACTTATTTCAGTTTGGCCCATCCCTGATCATTGCTTCTATTGTATGAGCAAGTGAATAAAACATTTCTCTCTCTCTCTCTCTCTCTCTCTCTCTCTCTCTCTCTCTCTCTCTCCATCGTTGTCTCTCCTCATAAACTCTGCCTCCAAATAAAGATTATTCATTTAAAATGTGTAGGTCCAGTTGTACACATAGTAATAGGAATAGGAATAGACAAAAGAGAATGCAAATAAAGAAGTCAATATAGAAGAATTTGCAGGTGTGAAAATCAAAATGAGCATGGATGTGGGTTTAGGTGTCAAAGCAGCAATGAATATTATTGTTGTCAAAAGGAAAAAGAGTAAGTCAATACATTGCTTTCTAGAAACATGAACAATACATTTGCTGCTAATATTAATGGATATTCAGTGATTTAAAAAGCTAAAAACAGGGTCTGGTTCAGTGACCTAACAGCTAATGTCCTCCCCTTGCTAGTGCCAGAATCCTGTATGGGTGCTGGTTCTAACCCTGGCAGACCCAGTTCCTATTGAGCTCCCTGCTTGCGGCCTGGGAAAGCAGTTCAGGACAGCGCAAAGCCTTGGGACCCTGCACTTGCATAGGTCAGAAGAGGCTTCAGGCACCCGACTTTGGATCGGCTCAGCTCCAGCCATTGTGGCCACTTGGGGAATGAGTCAATGGACAGAATATCTTCCTCTCAGTCTCTCCTCCTCTCTGTATGTCTGACTTTCTAATAAAAAGGAAATAAATCTTTTTTTTTTTAAAGCTAAAATCTGTACTTTTAAAAAGATCTGTTTATTTTTTTTCCATAACTCAAATGTGTTGTGGGCTAAGGAGTTGATAAGCACTTGTTAAGCTGAGCACTACAGGGAACGGGCTTGGGGCTAAAAGTACTTGGTCTAATTGGACTCATCTGCACCCAATATTCTGCTAATGAGGGTGTGGGGGAAAGAGTATACAAGGAGAGGTAAAAGGGCAGTAAAGAGAGACTTTGGAGAGACTTCCACCATCACTGGTCTCCTGTCAGTGCCTCATCCCCAGACCCTCGCCATGTCCACGTTACTGGCTCTACTGGCTGGAGCACAAATGCATTTTATTTAGGCATTTATTTTCCCTCGCCTGGATTATTTCAATGACCTTCTAACCTACATGTAAGATCTGTTTATTTGAAAGTCAGGTTTACAAGGAAAGAGGGAGCAATATAGAGAGTGAGAGTGAGAGACAGAAATCCTCCATCTCCACAGGTGGCCACACAGCCAAAGCTGAGACAACCTAAACAGGAGCCATGAACCTGGGCCATCACCTACCACTTTTCCTTGGCCTTCACCTACTACTTTTCCTTGGCCATTTACGGGAACTGGCTCTAAAGCTGAGTACCCAGGGCTTCATGTCCATAAGGGATGCAGGCTTCATAGGAGGTGGCTTTACTTGCTGTTCCACAACGTTGTCCCTGCCCCCCACTCTCAAAAAACAGCTATGTTTGAAACAAAATATGTATTTTATTCTAGGGAGTATCATTTCCTTTTATTTTTTCTGGTTTCCCTTTTTACTACTTGCTAATCAGATGATGTTTTAAACCAAGAACAGAGTTATGTAACGGATAATGTCTTAGGCAGCAGTATTGTGGCATTGTTTCTTCTAGATTTGGCCCAATTAGTGAGTCACAGCATGGCTAAGTCAACAGCCAGATGTCTGCAGGACAGTGAAATAATTGTAGAGTTATATATAGCTTTGTGAGACTAAGACAGAAAGTCAGGAGCTGATTAAGAAAGCTTTCTAGATCAAGTAAACTAAAGATACAGGCTTCAGCCACGTACACATACTCACATATTTACAATGTGTAATTTTGTTTTTTATGTATATTTCTATATACCATGAATCCATGCATAATAAATTATAAATAAACCTCAGGCTAGAGAAAATCACAATGTCATATTTTAAAATTTAAATTATTCTTGCTTCTCAAATTATGATGAAATTCTTCTCAACTGTAGATTCTTCTGCAATTGAACACCATACTAAAGGCTGGGTCTATGAGCTCAAGTTACTCAGTTTAGCTACTTCTCTTACAGTAATGGATCACAGGATCCTTCTGGACTATGGGTCTTTCCCTTCCAACTTTATACACTCCATGGGGGATTGCAGTTCACTGTAATTTCAAGCTCCCTATAAGGCTGGTAGAAAACTCGATACCTGCCATTCAAACACAAATAAACAGAAATGCAAATGTTTCCTACACATCCTTGCAATACTACCATATTTACTATTCTGGTGATCTTTAACATTCTGATATGGTCACAGGGAATCTATGAAGTGAGGAAATGAGCTGTTCTAAGTAGAAAAAAGAACACCCATTAATTTTTCCAGGTTATGATTTGACCTTGCTATTTCTTCTGCAAAAGAACAGATGAACTGATGTTTCATTTTTAATCCAATTTGCTATGTTAAAAATAAAAATCCAACCCTGAACACAAGAATCAATATACTGTCTTGCACCTTTTAATTCTCATTTGGTTTCATTCAACACTTGGAAATTTTTTTCCTTCCCTCTGATGCATTATCGTAAACTATGGTAGTAGAAGAAAATGAGATAATACATTCAAAATAATGCAACATTGTGAAACAAGAATCCTAAACAACAAAACTCTTGTCATATGGCTAGGCCCAGATTCTTTTTGGACTCAAAACAGTTGAGACTCAGACTACGGTGTGTAAGTGAAGCTGCTGTGTGGGATGATATCAAACCTGCTCCACACAGTCAGTGTTCGTCCTGCTCTATTCACTACCTGGGGCAAAGCACAGAAATATCCCAAGTGTGTAGGATCCTACCACTCAATTTGAAGATCTAGATGAAGTTCCTGACTCTGGGATTTGGCCTGACCCAGTCCTGGTCATTGCATCCATTTTGGGCGTGAACCTGCAGCTGAGATATACAATATGAAGGAAGATACATAGTTAAGAAACAATACAGGCACACTTAAGGATATTCTGCACTCCACAATGTTGATTCAGTCATTGCTTTATACCACCTAAAGTCACTGAGGGTGCTGTCAGTGGCGAGGTATGACAGACAGTCATGGGAGCTGGAGTTTGTGGTGATATTTGAGTTCCACACACTGGCTGTTTTGGGGGAATTTCAGAAGTGCCATGCCATAAATGAGGTCATCAGAGCAGGACATCATCCATGATACTTTCATGAAAATGAAACCATAGTTAGCTAAAATTAGTCACAGGGATGCCTATAACTACCATTTTCTGTTATTTTTGTCAAAGTACCAGTTTTATATAGTAGGTTCTTAGAAACTACACCATTCTGCTGCTTGGGAAAAGGGGCAGATAGAACATAGTGGGTAAGACTGCTCAGAGTGGCTCAGGTCTTTGTCAAGAGCTCCCTGCTTGCCCATGTAAAAATCATTTTAAAAAAAACAAAAACAAAAACAAACAAGAAACAGATGGGATTGATGAAGAGCCCAGCATAATGTTTCAAAGGCTTAATGTTCAACTTGCAAGTGCCAGGATCCCATACGGGTGCTTGCTTGTGTTCCAGCTGCTCTACTTCCAATCCAGTTCCCTGCTTGTGGCCTGGGAAAGCAGAGGAGACTCTCTTGGCTACTGGCTTTAGATTGGCTCAGCTCTGGCCAGTGCACACATTTAAGGATTGAGTCAATGGATTGAAGATTTCTCTCTCTCTCAAACATTCTTTTTTCTGTCTCTCAGTAAAATCCATTGCCAATTAAAAGTAAATAAATTGATTACATAAACAATAAGGGAAGGAAGACAGCACTATGGTGTAATAGATACAGCCATTGTCTGCAGCACCATTAGCCAATATGGATGACAGTGTGAGTTCTTCTCCACTTCTGATCAGCTCCTTGCTAATGTTCCTGGAAAGCTTGGGACCTTGACCTATTCAGAAGCCCTAGGAGAAGCTCCTAGCCATCAGCTGCACATCCACACAGTTCCAAACAGCACTGAGCTTGGTCTGCCTGGCTCTCTCTAACTCTGCCTTGCAAATGCAACATGATTGGTTATTTTTCCTCATTTGCTTTCAAACATTTTGTCTTTTGATTTCAGATTTTCCAAATTCTGACTCACATCCATTTAGTTACTGATGTTTTAGTGTATCCTATTTGAAGGTTATTATGATTCCTGAATGTGTAAATTAATTTTCCACAAATTTAGTGTTTTCTAACAATTACCTTTTATATGTGTGTGTATATATATATATATATATATATTCTTACCTTTGATAGAGTTCTATGCATGTATTTTGAAGGTGCCCAACCAACCTGTGATTATTTTTATTTGTTTATTTTTTATTATTATTATTATTATTATTATTATTGCAAAGTCAGATATACAGAGAGGAGGAAAAAGAGAGGAAGATCTTCTATCCATTAATTTACTTCTCAACTGATTGCAACAGCCAGAGCGGTGCCAATCTTAAGCCAGGAGCCAGAAGCCCTTCTGGGTGTCTCAAGTGGGTGCAGGGTCCCAAGGCTTTGGGCAATCTTTGACTGCTTCCCCAGAGCACAAGCAGGGAGCTGGATGGGAAGCTGGGCCTCTGAGAGTAGAACTGGAGCACACATGGGATCCTGGCATGTTCAAGGCAAGGGCTTTAGCTGCTAGGCCACCACACTGGGCCCCATTTTTATTTCTAAAAAAAAAATTCATTTATTTTTTATTTTCTGTACATGTCCCTACCTTCTTTTACTTTTTATTTCTCATAGCAAATCAGCTTGATTGACCTCTCATCATTTTTTTTAAAGATTTTAAAATTTTTATTGGAAAGGCAGATACATAGAGAAGAAGATCTTCAGTCCGATGTTTCACTCCCCAAGCGGCCGCAACAAACTGGCGCTGAGCCAGTCTGAAGCAGGGAGCCCAGAGCCCCTTCTGGGTCTCTCATGTAGGTGCAGGATCCCAAGGCTTTGGGCCATCCTCCACTGTTTTCCCAGGCCACAAGCAGGGAGCTGAATGGGAAGCATGGCTGCCGGGATTAGAACTGGCACCCATATGGGATCCCAGTGAGCTTAAGGTGAGACCCTCAGCAGTTATGTTATCGCGCCAGGCCCCTCTCATTTTTATCTGATCTTTTAGTCATTCAAATATGCTTTTAACATTTTTCTGATGATTCCTTTTTTCTTCTACCATCTATTGTCATTTTCAGCTTCAAAATATCTTTTTAGTTATCTTTTCTTAATAATCATCTTAATTTGATGATATCTTTTTGTCAAAATTTCTTTTAAACATCATTAAAATTTTCTTTATTTCTTGGAAAATGTGAAGTGCAACCTTTGAGCTTTTTCAGATATAATTTTTAATTAACTGCTTTTTCCTGAGTGCCAGCCTTGATTCACTGCTTGCTTCTACATCATTTTGTAGAGATGAAAACTGGACATTTTAAGTAATCGAATGTGCACACAGAAGAAATCAGATCTCCTTGTCCCATCCACAGAGTTTGTCCTGCCCTTATTTATTCAACATGTAAAATCTGAAGTTTTTGTTTTTCGTGGTCACTGATGTTTCTGTTCTTTTTGACTCTCTGCTAGAGGGATTTCTTTCCATGTGCTGAAGCCAAAAAGCTCCCACTCTTTGCTAAGTGCTATATATATATATATATATATATGTGTGTGTATATATATATACATACATACGTATATGTGTATATGTATATAACATATACACATATATGTATATGCACACATATGTATATACACATACATATACATACATATATGTACATATATGCATATATGTCAAGAAGCACCTTACATACACAAAAGCCTTTTGTCCCGCAGAAGCTCTCACTTCCTGTTAGCCCAGGGATTCTAAGTTAGATGAGGGTGAGGAAAAGGACATGGTCGGTCCTGATGTGCTTCCAGTTCCCTAGGAATATATCAGACTTTGTAACAGCCTCTGTGGATAACTCATTTCATGGGTTTTCTTTGGAGTTTTTGACAAGGGTTCTCATTGTCCGATAGTATTGTCTCCGCAGGCAGCTGCAGTGCTAAACCAATGTGGTGCCATCGTTTATCCTTATTTATTTAATTTTTTTTTTTTGACAAAACTTTGGGGAGTGAGACTTTGATCACTGGATAGGTTCTGAGGCAAATCAAATAAAAACCAGCCAGGGGAATGGGACTTTTCCTGTTTTACCAGGGACGTAGCAAACAGGTCAAACAGTCCCAACTCCCTGGAGATGTAACTCTTTGAGGAGCTTGCAGCCCATTGTGCGTTCTCCAGTCACATCCAGCCTGCTGGTTTTCAAAGGTTGCTTGGCTGTATGATGGATGGCTTTCAAGTCTTCCCTGGAGCTACAGAGAAGGTAGGGATAGAAATACTGAAATGTCACAAAACTTTTTATTCTGAAAGTTCAGTATTGTTCCTTATGTAAGTATTCTTTGGATCACAGCATCTATTATTTATCAAGTGGGTTTTAACAGCAGAAACAACCACAAAAAATGGTCATTCACAATTTTTGACAAAGATGTTCACATGTCTTTTTTAAGGAAATGAATTTATTGGATGTCCTTGCTGTATCAGTTCTTTTTTTTTTTAAAGATTTATTTATTTTTATTGAAAAGTCAGACATACAGAGTGAGATTTCATCCACTGATTCCCAAACCAAGCGGCCACAATGGTTGGAGCTGAGCTGATTCGAATCAAGGAGCGCAGAGCCTCTTCTGGATCTGCCATGTAGGTGCAGGGTCCCAAAGCTTTAGGCCGTCCTTCACTGCTTTCTCAGGCCAAAGGCAGAGAGCTGGATGGGAAGCGGGGCATCCAGGATTAGAACCTGTGCCCATATGGGATCCCAGTGCATACAAGGCAAGGATTTTAGCCACTAGGCTACCATGCCGGGCCCATACTGTGTCATTTCTAAAAGCAATTTTTTAAAAAATAATTTATCTTTGTCAGAATGGCAGATTTACAGAGAGAAGGAGAGACGAAGATTCTACATTCATGGTTCACTCCCCAAAGAACATAATGGCTGCAGTTGAGGCGGGAGTCCCACCTTCGTATGGGATCCTAAATCTTTGGACCGTCCTCCATTGCTTTCCCTGACCACATGTAGGGAGCTGTATTGGTAGTGGACCAGGATTGGCAGAGGAGCAGCTGGGATATGAACCCATGCCCATAGGGGATACTGATGCTGAAAGGCATAGGATTAGTCAGTTGACTTATCATGTCACCAGCAAAATAATTTTTTATGGAAAAGATACTATTGATGTAAAATTAGAATTTCCTAAATCAGTTCAATTTACAATGATAAATAATACACGTGAATTAAAATATACCATAAATATTTTTGTGCAAAAATAATTACTGGTCTGAAGTGGAAAATGAAAAAAAAATTAAGACTGTATTGAAAAGAAAGGTGGTGATGGTAATTATCCTCTACAAATTGCATTTTTTCTTCTGTTTTACATGTTTTTCTACAAATTCTTAAAGCATAAATCATGTAGCTACATCTATGCAGGATCAATCATATAGTTGAAAATGAGGTGATTTTTAACTAGGAATTTAATATGTAAATATTTCAGTTTTAATCTCAGGAACACCATAATGCTCTTGATATATTAATAATGTATAAATAAGTACATCATTTGTCAAGGCTGCCAGTTAACCTACATATGTGATATTTTAAAGCTTTCTTTTCAAAGTTTTACATTTCAGCATTCTTAGAAAGGCTTGTGGATAACCACTTTTCTAAAAGGATGCTTTGAGTCCATAGGTGTACACACGAAAGTTCTCAGGATTGAACTATTGTCCTTGTTCACCACGCACACTAGTGTTTATGACGTGATTGCTTCCTTACCAATGTTCTATTAACCTCTCATCTACTTCCTCAACAAAGGACACAAAGCATTATGTGTCATAAGGCATCCTCAAGTGAATGCACTCAGCCACGGTCATTACATTATACTGGCCTTATGCAAAGGGGAACTGGTAGAAACAATTCTTCTGCCCCTTGTATTTGATTAAATCCTTTAAGATAATCCAGTTCACTAGAGGCTCTCGCCTGCAACAGACTGTTTGCACCAAAACAAGCGATCACATGGGAAGTGCATAGCACTTACTATGTCACCACGTTCTAGACACATTTACCGTCATATTTTACGCAAGCTTCCAAGGATAGTTTATCAAGCATATTGCATATTTATTCACTCTTTCTTGGCATACTTGTTTCCACCTACTACTGCTACAAGGAATCTTACACACAACTTTCTAGATATAAATCTTGTCCATTCCTCCTATTCTGCGCTATTGTGTCTAGAAGATTTTAAAATATTGAGATGTTGTCAGCATGCAGTTGCTTTTAATTTGATGTTTATTTTCTCAATTTGCATAGTGAACATATTGGGAAGAAAGGTTAGTAAGAGTGATTGTGGCACATTCCAGCAAATCCTGTAACTTGCTGACTCAGGGCTTTTCATTATTTTCCTTTCATTGGGGATTCTGTCTAGGTAATATATTTGATTTTTTTTCTTTCCCTCTCTATTTTAAAGAGCTGCTTCCTGCTTCATTGTTTTGCTTATGTAAATATAATTAATTCATTAACTGTTGCCAGAAAGTAATGTGACTGATATTAAGTGATTCTTATACATGAAATTTCAGAGACCATTTTTTCACTTTCCAATTAAGATCCAATTTACTGCTAATCATGCAGCCATCTGTGTGAGGCTCACTGTACTTCTGTCTGAAAAATGAGTAATTTGTGTTGCATCAGAGGGCGAGTAATGCAGTCCATTTTTCGCTTGGTGAGTGGCTTAGGCACTCTACACAACAGAATTTCACCATGGACTAACATTTACTATCTGCATGACAGTTCATTCTGAGTTATTTGATATTTCCCTGCCTCAGTTTTCTCATCTGAAATCTAAAACCCAATGGTACTGTTTTCCTCAGAAATTTCTTGGGAACAAGAAATGGTGTAATGATTGTAAAATTCCTATTGTCTTGAAAAATATATGGAGCATGCAAGCTTCCTTGAGCTATATGTGTGTTTTTGCACAAATACACACACAGGCAAGCAACATTGCATTATCAAGAGGTTTCATTTCATGAAGTAAAACAACACAGTTCAAAAAGATTTGGAAGACACAGCTGTGTATATTGTATATGCATAAAATTCTTGTGGTCATAGATTCCCCCCAAAATAAAGTAACAACAGTTTATGTACATTAAAATTTTACAAAATATTGTGAATAATGTAATGGCAGTTTAAAAGATATTGGAATATGTGTATCAGTAGGCCACATACAAATACTCATTTTAGCTTATTTTATATAAATTAAAATTTTCTTATTTATATGCTGAGCTGAAAACAATCCCATCAGATACTGAAGAAAACTGTACATATGCATTTGTTCTCTTAAGACTCCTCTCGGCGCTCTCTCTCTCTCTGTATGTGTGTTTATTTGCACACACATGCAAGATGAATCAATTAAACATAATACACTATATTATGACAAATGTCTTTTTTGTTTAAAAATAAAAATCTACTTATTATACTCAATATATATAAATCATATTTTCAAAAGTAAAGCTAAAATCAGTTAATCAATTATTTTTTAAAAGATTTATTTATTTTTATTGCAAAGTCAGATGTATAGAGAAAGGAGGAGAGACAGGAAGATCTTCCGTCCAATGATTCACTCCCCAAGTGAGCGCAACATCCAATGCTGTCGGGAATTTCCTTGGGGTCTCCCACGCAGGTGCAGGAACCCAGCATCCATATGGGATCCCTGTGTGTTCAAGGTGAGGACTTTAGCCGCTAGGCCACAGCACCAGACCCCAGTTTGTCAATTCTATCTGAGAGGTTAATATGATCAATGGAGAAATTTTATGTTTCTGATTTTTATCAACTTATGACATAATAACCTCAATGTTACTTAGAATACCTAATAGCAATTTGAAGAAATTTTGATTTTATTTGCTTTTGACATGTCAAGCAGTTTTTGGTGGGTATGTATTTATATGCATATTTCAGAGATATGGTAAAGATATTTTAGGAAGGCTAGACTGTTTATCTGAGTCCGGGATTCAAATCCAGGGCTCTATTTTCCTTATACCAATTTTCCATCAATTGTTAAGAAGTTACTTGGAGGCCCGGTGCAGTACCCTAGCAGCTAAAGTCCTCACCTTGCACCCACCAGGATCTCATATGGGCATCAGTTCTAATCCCAGCAGCCCTGCTTCCCATCCAGCTCCCTGCTTGTGACCTGGGAAAGCAGTCGAGGACAGCCCAAAGCCTTCAGACTCTGCACCTGCATGGGAGACCCAGAAAGAAGTTCCTGGCTCCTGGCTTTGGATTGGCTTAGCTCCTGTCATTGTGGCCACTTGGGGAGTGAAGAAGCAAATGGAAGATCTTCCTCTCTGTCTCTCCTCCTCTCTGTATATCTGACTTTCAAATACAAATAAATAAATCTTTTTTAAAAGTGACTTGGTAGAATGAAAGTCATTAGAAAATTATGTTGAAATACATTGACTACTAGCTTCAAGAGCATGCAAAAGCAGCATTCTGCCATAGGGAATAATGCGTAACAAAAAAGTTATTACATGGTTTTTAAATAGAAATTGCTTTGTGTCCTAATTTAAATGTATTTGAAGTCAATGTTATTCTATTCTTTGCTGTAGATTCTGCAAATTACTAAGAACAAAGAAAATCCATGCAGTAAAATCCAATACTTCAAATATGAAGTAGCTAATTAGTGTTTATTATTATTATTAAAAGATGATTTCCTAGAAGTTTTTAGCCACTGGTGTAATTTTCAAACCCCTTCCTAAATTTTAAAACGTTATTAAAATCTTACCTGTTTTATATTGCTTTATCTTTTTTATTTTAAAATCAATAGAGTAAAAAAAAATCAATCTATATAAGTGGCATAATAAAAACAAGACTTGAAGGCCTTAACATGCCTATGCCTTAAGAGTTGTAGAACATTTTTGAAACTATCTCCCTTGCAGCAAAAGTTTATTGAAAATTGCTATATGTGTTTGATTCATGTAAAGGTTTACAAAGAAATGAAAGTTACTTGCTGTCTATCAACTCCATCTTCCGCTTCTTGTGTTTTACCATGTATTTAGCAACAGCATCTGGAAAGCCACCCAACACGTGCACCCATATATCTGTGAAGACAATCTGATTATTTTATTTTTAAAGATTTATTCATTTTATTACAGCCAAATATACACAGAGGAGGAGAGACAGAGAGGAAGATCTTCCATCCGATGATTCACTCCCCAAGTGAGCCGCAACGGGCCGATGCGCGCCGATCCGAAGTCGGGAACCTGGAAACTTTTCCGGGTCTCCCACGCGGGTGCAGTGTCCCAATGCATTGGGCCGTCCTCAACTGGTTTCCCAGGCCACAAGCAGGGAGCTGGATGGGAAATGGAGCTGCCGGGATTAGAACCGGCGCCCATATGGGATCCCGGAGCTTTCAAGGCGAGGACTTTAGCTGCTAGGCCACGCCGCCAGGCCAGACATTCTGATAATTTTAAGGAATATTTTCCTATTTGTTGGTCATAATCATGCATTTTTCAGTAGATATTCCAAAAGTATATACTAAACATAAATTGCAAAATGAGCTGTATTCTAATTATTTCCCATTCTCAATTAACTGATCACCTCTATCAAACTTTATTTATAGAGCCCATGGTGGAGATATTTTTGTAATTCTATTATATCTGGCACTCCCTTCCGCTGTTTTACTTCAGAGTTTCTAAAATGTCTGCTATTGACAACTTTGATATTTTTTCTGGCATATTCAAACAGATTAGGCTAACCTAGCCTTAGTTGAAAACAATAAACAAGTAACAAAACAAACTTAAAGTAAGCAAAGGTAATAGGCTCTTTAAGATGTAAGAATAAAAACCAGTGATATGTAATAAGTTTTCAGACAACATTAGCATAAAACTAAAAAAAAATAGTAAGGGGACAGTGGGGAGGAATAGCCCTGTGGCATAGTATACCAGACAGCTGCCAGCAGCAACATATGGGTGCAGGTTCCAGTCCTGAATGCTCCACTTTTGATCCAGTTCCCTGATAATCTGCTTGGGATATCAGTGGAGGATGGCTCAACTGTTTGGGCATTGAGCCAACAGAGGAAACGTAAAAAAGCTCCTGGCTCCTCGCTTATTTCTTTACAGCTTCAGCTGTTGTGGCCATTTGGAGGGTAAAACAGAAGATGAAAGGCCACTTGCTTTGTTTCTCCTTCTTTCTGTAACTCTGGATTTCAAATAAATAAATAAAATAAAATCTTAAAAAATAGAAAACACTTAGATTTGGTATTTATTTCACGTATCTAATCATTCATCCATGTCACAAGTTTTCATTTTAAAAAGTGAAGGTTGTTAGTAGCAGACAAATTATTAGGAGATAAAGATGAGAAACACATAAGATGCTTCCTTAAATAATAATATATAGAATTCAATAAAGGTTAGTTGCTTATAGAGGAAACAAAAATAGATGATGAGTCTTTATTTGTAGGTAGTAGCATCTATGTACCATATATTATAAGAATATAGAATGGAATTAAGTAAAGGAGGAAGGAATAGAGAGAAAAATGAAATGCATTCTCTTGCTTTGTAGACTGTCAGGAAGACAAGTCACAAAATCCTCCATGGTTCCTTCCACAGAGTAATGAGAAGGGTCCCAGATGGAAGAGCAATCATTTCTAAGTGTTCTGAATACTCAGCTGGACTCACACATTCAACATTCTCTTCAAATGCCAAATCATTTGGATCCTGTGGTGTTTTACTTCATAACTGCTTTCCAACTGGTTCATGGCGCTACATACATAAACAAATGTTTTCATTAGAAATGATTTTATTATATTATTAAAACACAAGCTAAAAAAAGGAGAAAATTAGAAACTATACTTTTTGACTACACTACATGTCACTGACCATAAATTTCTAAGGCAACTTCATAAAATAGTTCAATATTAAGAATGTGTTAATAAATCTTCCCTAAATCAGAGGCTGGATTACAAAAAGGAAATTATTTGTTTTAATGCTTTTAGCATCTATGCAACTACAGACATTGTTTTGCTATTACCTCTGTTTGTTTTTTTTTTCTAGTCTTTCATTAAGCGATCATGTCAACATAAATAAGTTAGTGAATGCATATTGTTAGACACATAAAATAAAGCCATGATAAACTGTAGACTGAAGGCAGCATCTTATCCACAAACAACTGACTCAACAAGTATGCTTCTTGGCTAAGTAGCATTTCAGATAGTATTGAGACGAGTTATATTAATAAATGGATGAATATATATGTATACATACATATATATAGTATACATATAAACTATATATATTATACAGTGTATATATAATACAGATAGTATACAGAGATGAAAGTTATATTCATTTTGTAAAATACTACCACCTGATTTTTCTTATTAAGCACTTTCTTTAGCTTTTAATTAGTGCTGTTTATTGTCACTGAATTTTAATTGTCGGTGCAATGTCTCAGTGGGCCTGAGGATGCTCCTGGGATTTTTCCATCCTCCCAGGAGCTAGGAGTGTTGCGCCTTGGAGGTGGGGGAGGCAGGGGTTCAAGTGAAAGATGGGTCTGTTTTTCTGTAGGCATCAGCTGGTCCTGACTGCCTTTGGGATCCCTGAGTGCTCTGATCGTGGGAGGAGTTAGGAGGGCTGGATTAGCAGAAATGCAGTTCAGATTTGACTTAAGGAAAAGGCCTTAAAGGTCATGAGATGCATGTAGGCACGGTGGGACTTAGCATTCTAACGTGGTCATCAGCAGTCAACATCTCTGCAGCTTCAAGCTCTGCTTGCATCCTGTGGTAAGGAAGGAGCGATGGCAGTTCCAGCCTTCTGCTCTACCAGTTTAGCAATCCCCTACCCTCTTTTTTTCCACACCAGACAGATGTGTTTTGTTTAACATGCACTTACACATACAACATCTCACAGAAAATCTGATTAAATTTAGAATTAAGCTCTTCAGACATGGGAAAGGCACCACAGCCCATGGTGGAGAGCAGGCAGCTGCCGGTGAGTCTTTGGTGGAAAAGGAAGTTGGAGACTTATACAAGCTGCCGCTGTGGTGGTTTCCAAAAGTAGATTTTAAGAACTGCCATGGATATCATAGCTTTCTAACCCCTCAACACATTTTTTTAAAGATATACTTATTTTTATTGGAAAGTCAGATATGTAGAGAGAAGGAGAGACAGAAAGGAAGAACTTCTGTCCACTGATTCACTCCCTAAGTGACCACAACGGCTGGTGTTGTGCTGATCCGAAACCAGGAGCTTCCTCCAGATCTCCCACATGGGTGCAGGGTCCCAAGGCTTTGGGACGTCCACGATTATTTCCCAGGCCACAAGCAAGGAGCTAAATGCAAAGCAGGGCCACCGGGATTAGAACCAACATCCATATGGGATCCCAGAGAGTTCAAGGCGAGGACTTTAGTTGTTAAGCCACCGCACCGGCCTGAAAATTTTCTTCTAAATGATGAACATCTAATGGATTTTTCCTTTTTAAAGTTCCTCTTTGTATTAGCTGAAGATAGAGCCCTTGATATAGGAAATACAAATCAGAAATGTATATTTTTAAGGACTCAGTATTATAACGTTTTATGGGACTTGCGTGTTGGTTCGACTGGTTAATCCTCCACCTCCAAGCACAGACACTGATGTCAGTGCTGATTCGTGTCCCGGATGCTCCACTTCCCATTCAGGTCCCTGCCTGTGGCCTGGGAAAGCAGCAGAAAATGGCCCAAAACTTTGGTCGGGACCCTTTACCCTCATGGGATACCTAGAAGAAGCTCCTGGTTCCTGGCTTTGGATTGGCTGTGTTTTGACTTGTTCTGTCATTTGGGGAGTGAACCAGCAGATGGAAAATTCTCTCTGTGTGTCTCTCCTTCCCTTTGTAAATGTGTCTTTCCAATTAAAATGAATAAAGCAAAAAACAAAAAAGATTTATTCATTTTCATTTAGAAAGCAGAGAGATACAGAGAAAGGGAGAGATGTAGAGAAAGAGGTCTTAGACTTACTGCTTTATTTCCCACCTGGCTGCAACAGACAGGCCTGAGCTAGGCTGAAGCCAGATACCAGAAACTCCATCCAGGTCTCCCACGTGGAAGGCAGGGCTGATTTCCTCAAAGCCACTAGCAACGAACTGAGTCGGAAGTGGTGTGGCTGGGACTTGAACTAGGTGGTAGCTTACCTCTGCACCACATGCAGGTTCATGGAAGCCAATTGTGATGTTTAATTTTGTTGTATAGGTAATTGGTTACAATCAAGTTACTAATATTAAGCTGTGTTTTTATTGTGAATCTTCAAAATGTAGATATTTTCTAGAAAACATGTCTATTTATTGGAAAATTAATCATAATATTCATCTTTCTTATCTATCAAATTTTTATTTTTTAAAAAAGTTTTACTATGAAGTGAGGTTAACACACTACATTGAATTCTCACATCCATATTGAAGTACCTAGGTTTCTTGGATGCAGGAGAAGAAGGCTGAAGTTCCTTGGATCCCTGTTACCCACGTGTGAAACCCAGGAAGGTTCCAAGCTCTCGGCTTCAGCCTTGCTCGATCCCAGCTACTGCAGGCATTTAGAGAGTGAACCAGTGAGTGGAGATTCGCTCCCTCTTACTGTGACTCTGTTTCTCTACTTTCCAGATAAATAAAAGTAAATTTAAAATTAAATATATGAATTAGCATGCACTATATATACACATATATATCACACATGCACAGAAACTAAGTAACTGTGTATACAAGTAATACCTATTTGAAGGAAAAGAAATATTTTAAAAAGGAAAGCCAGGTGGGCATTTCACTTGGCAATCAGGATACCTTTATTTCTTTGGAAGTGCCTGGGAAGCACGCTGGCTCCCAGCTCCTAATTGCAACTTCATGCTGCTATGAAGGTTGCAAAGTCAGCAGTGATGAATCAAATGGTGAAGGATCCTGTTACCATACAGGAAACCTGAATTTACTTCTGGCTCCCAGCTTTGGCCCTAGGTATCGAAGGCATTTGAAGAATAAACCGATTAGAAGTTTGCTGTCTCTCTTTTTTGCTTTCTCTTATTCTCTCAGCCCCTGGAACAAACAGATTAACAAGTAAGGATGCACAGAAGCGAACATTTAACATGGACTGAGGTAGACATTTCTTACAACTTCCAATAGATTTGAGGGATCATCACTCAAATGGCCTGTACCGTGAATTGGAACGTGTTTTAAAATTTCCTTCCATTTATTATGGTCCAAAATCGAAAAAACAAAAAACAAATAAATAGAGGAAAAGCTATGATACAAGGCTTTTTTTTTTTTTAAGAAAATCATTTTATTTCCTGGTAAAAGCAATTAAGTCTTCCCTGTGTTTCATAGTAAAATATTCACATTTATTTGACTTGACTCTGGAGTCTTTTTTTGGCGGAAGTCAATCGCCTAATAAGGTCACCTTTAATCATTTCTGAAGCTAATTTGCCTTCAAAAACGTTTCGTATCCTGATTGTTATCTTAGTTTAATGCACATGCAGTCAGTCTGCTAGACATCAGTTTCTCATTTCTGGCTATTTTTCAGATTTCTTATCTATTACTATCTTGCTGTTTCTGCCTTATCACACAATTGCATAATCATTAGTGGTGTCAATTCTCTCTCTGCTCAGAGCAGTCTGACTCTGGCATAACCGGGTAACAAGCTGCATATTTCTGGGTAGCTGATATGCTTTTTATGACTTCAGTGTTGACCAATAACATAAGAAATATCATTTGATTTAAGAAAGCAACAATTTTTTAAACTATGATGCTTATTTCAACACTAAACTATGTTAGAACAACAAAACACATAATGTTTCAGTATGAAATTATTTTTAAATTCTGAGTTTTGTGGAAAATAAGAGCGGGAAAGGTCTCTTTTTCCTCACTCTGGGAATAATATAGCCTGCCATGACAGCTTGAATAATTCATGAAAAAATAAAAGATTTATCAATAATAACAGGGTCATGTTCCTGAGGAGCTTTAGAATTTAAGCATGTGCCAGAGCAGCATCTGAGAAATGACACGTATTTCACTACTTTAAATTTCTATCCACTGCGAGTAGTTGTTAATAACTGAATGAACTGCTTTTCCAACAAAACCCCCATGATTTTTCATGATCTCTGAGTCTTTGATATGGCAAGTATCCTTACCACAACAGAAGTGTTTGTTCCTCACAGAGGTGCTTATATAGGCTTGTGTATTACAGCCTTTCAAAAGACAATGTCGTATAAATTTCTTGTCATTTACATTTGGGTTCATATGCACTCATGAATATAGTACATTTATACTAACACGTTTGTACTTGGTAAAGCTCTAGGTGAACAAGACAGTGTGTATTCCACACTGGATGCCCACATTCAGCAAAAGAGGAGGAAGAACCGTCAGCTGTTTTCCTGAACACTGTAGTCTCAACAACTCGGACAGGTCTCTGCCTAGCAAGCCTTCCAGGGGTGGCACAACTGCCAAAAGCAAGAGCAATGCTTTGAAAACTGCTAATCAATCAAACAAGCGTAGAGTATTGATTATAACTAAATAAACTCATTAGTTAGAATTATAGAATTGATGTACATGAATGTTGAGCTCATGGATGAGAAGGGAATGGCAGAATAGATTATTGGGTTGGTGTTAGCAATGATAGTGAAGAAAGAAACCTAACATAAATAAAGCATAAGAAAAAAATCTTCTGCAAGTATTCTGACAATGACAAATTCCAGTTTAGCAGTTTGTATTTATTGAATTTGTTATGATATTCATAGTCATTACTATGAAGCATTTATTTTGTATACAAAGAGAAAGAAAGAAGCAGACAAAAAGAGCTGCTGTCTGGCTGCATTTATTCTCAAATGCCTGCAGTGGTTGAGTCTGAGTCACTTCAAAGCTGGAAGGCAGGATTTCCATGTATAACCCCACGGCAGTGGCAGTAACACAGGTACTTTCAGATCTCCTTTGTGGGTGGGAGGAACTAAATCACTTGAGTAGCACCATCTGCCTCCCAATGTGTTCACTGGCCAAGAGCTCAAATCAAGAATGGAGCTGGGATCTATCCCAGGTATTCAGAAAGGGTATGTGGGCATCCCAGTAAGCAATCTATAAGGATTCTTAACTGCTTGACCAAAGATTCTTGTTTGTTTGTTTGCTTGCTTTCCTATAAAATCCTTTCCTCCCAGGAAGCAGAATGTAGCATTAATTCATCATTTCTAATCACATTATCCTAGATATATCATACATTGTCACAACGACTATTATCTAAAAATTATTGTTCAGTTTTATTACCAACAATGCAATCATCAGCATTCATATATAGTGTACAGTTTGCGAGAGGGAATCTTTTGAAATGCCGAGCAACGTGAGGCTATGAAGTGCCACCGTGGGGAACAACACTCTTGTTACGGTAAGAATTCTTGAGAGGTTCTTAAAAACCGCTGTAGTGGAAAATGATTTCCCAAGTATGAGAGGATTTTCCCAAGAGCAAAATTTAAAAATCAGTGATACTGAAATATCACAGCCTTTTTGGAGTTGTGGGAATTCTTTACGTTATGCTATTTATTAATAAAGACCTGCACAAGGTTCACAAGGCTTATACCTCATAATAGACATAAAACATATTCATTTTTAAGCCACATTTGCCTGCATTATTCATGCATGAAAATGATGAAAGGCAATCCGTTGGGAATATTAATGTCTCCAAAACATTTTGCTGTTAGTCTTGACCATCGTAACAATATACTGACAATTGATAGGACAAGAAAGTCTTAGACTTTCTTTGGGAGATGCTACACTGTTGCTTCAGGTACCACACATTCCTAATGTAACTGCCCACTTATTCTGTCCACTTATTCTGAGCTCCTCATCTCTCTGGGCATATGATGATCCATCTGGGCATCTCCGAACTGGGACCTGTATTATTACTAAACAAAAAAAAAACAGGTCTACTAAGTTGATATGAAACGTGATTCCCAAATGAGTAAAAACTACTGAGACAGGAACTGAGTTGTTCCTCTATCTTGAAGAGGAATCCTCTGGTTTCCTTCACGTCTGTCTGATTGATTGATTGATTGATTCGTTTCTTTGTTTATCAGTCGTTAGAATTCTTCAGGACAGACATTGGGTGGATCCACTCTAAGGGAGAGAGGATTCCCCTGGCTGCCCCACTTTGAAAAAATCTTGTTTCTGTCTCTTTTTATTATGCATTCCCACCTCCTGAAACCTTGGCTCTCGCGTTACGGGCTGTGATGAATGGCATTTTCAATTATACTTACAACTGATGATTTTTATATATTACAGGTATATTGTAGGTGAGACAAATAGAGCAATTTTTTAAATGCCCTAACTTGTAATCAGAGTTAATTCTTGTTTTAGTAGAGTTTCCTAAGAGCTGCTAAAACATCCTAATTTCAGATGAGCAAGAAACATCATTATTTTACCTGTGTATATGCAACTATTATGAATTAAACCATGGTATTGCATCGTTTTTATTTATTACTCACTATTTTATAAAATAATATCTGGTAGTAGTATCTTACTTTATGATTATCATATTCTAAGAACTTTGTATAGCCTTCACCTATATAGTTTTTCTATCCTTTACCTGTTCATAATACAGATTTTATTTATATGTATATTTCATACCTCTTACATCAAGGCATTTCAAAACAGATAAACCTGATGCTCTTAGAAAGGATGCATACTGCTGAAAATAACAAAGAGCAGGAGTGTCTCAGCCAGCATGTGGATACAGTACAAAAACAGGATTTGAAAACAGAGACTTTGACAACAACATAAAGCAAAGATTATAGTAGATTAAGGTTTATCAAGTGATACAGCCTATTATACCATAAATCCCCAAATGTAATCAAGAACAAAGCTAGTCTTTGAATAATGAAAGCTGGGATTCACAGATGGTTCGAGGTGAAAATTGTCTTCATTAAATACATCAACAATTGACCTAAGAGCTACTTTATATTAAACACCTGCTCACCATACTACTATTTAAAACATGAGCTCTGCAGATAGAAGCTGTAAACTCTTTGGATTATCTCAAAATATCTTACTTTTAAGTAATATTTCTTAAAATAATTATTTATTTTAATTGGAAAGGCAGATACACAGAGAGAAAGATCTGTCCACCCGTTTACTCCGTAAGTGTCCATAATAGCAGCAACTAAGCCCATCCCAAGCCAGGAGCCAGCAACCTTGTCCAGGTCTCCCATGCAGGTGCAGGGTCCCAAGGCTTCGGGCTATTCTCTACTGCTTTCCCAGGCCAAAAGCAGGGATCTGGATGGGAAACAGAGAGCTGGGGACACAAACTGGCATCCACATGAGATCCTGGCACATGCAAGAATAAATTCTTGAAATGTTTAAGTAAACATAATTTAATAATTCAACTAATTAAAATCGTGCATATTTCAGATGTCTTTAATGATTGATAGTTATTCATTTAACCTTTGCATTTCATTACAAAAAGAAATCATGATTTAAAAAGAAATACCTGCCTAACATTATGCTTAATGCAATGAGAAAAACAAAAATTAAAGTAGATGTATGGCTAGGGTACCTGATGAACATAAAGAATAACTGAACTATGGATCTGCCTGATTGATTCAAGCTTGATCAGAGAAGTGGAGTTAACAAAAAAGATCAAATCACAGGATAACAGAGCTTGGAGGAATAATGATCATGAAATGTGGGAAATAAGGAAACGTGTGCAGAATGGTATACTGAAACCCACTAGGACAGACAGTGTGAGGAGGAACTTCCCATCCTGAGACACAAACGTCTAGGGATGTAGGGTCTGTGTAACAGATTACTGTCATTGGACTCTGAGCTTATTATGCCCTTAAGCGAAGTGTTGAAGAATTTTACACAGAGTGAGATGAGCTGCATTCTTGGCAACAGTGTTGTAGTTGTAAAATTAGTCAGCAACCAGATTGCATATGAACAGCTGAGGGGCCCTGGGCCCTGCACCAGTGAGGCTCTATGCCTTCTATTCGACTTACAGAAAATAAACCAAAGAAACAATTATTTTTGTCCACAATAATTGGAAACCTGGAATAAAGGGCATTTGGGGAAAGTTTAGATTAGCCAACTCCATACAATCCAAATCCACCTCGCCGAATGAATAAGCGAAGAGAGTTTAGATATAAGAGCTGGAAAATTTGAATAAAATAAGACATTCACAGCTTTAAAAGTGCTAGATGAATTTTTATTTTTTAAGATTTATTTCATTTTTATTGGAAAGTCAAATATACAGAGAGGAGGAGAGACGGAGAGGAAAATCTTCCATCCACTGATTCACTCTCCAAGTGTCCTCAATAGCTGGAACCGAGCCAATCCGAAGCCAGGAGCCAGGAACTTCTTCTGGGTCTCCCACGCAGGTGCAGGATCCCAAGGCTTTGGGTTGTCCTTGACTACTTTCCCAGGCCACAAGCAGGGAGCTGGATGGGAAGCGGGGCTGCTGGGATTAGAGCTGATGCCTTGCACTTGGCCCTAGATGATTCCTGAAAAATAATTAATAATAAGTACTCCTGAGTTTTGACTTACATAACTTTCACTTTTATGTTATACAGTATGATTCTCAAAATGTGAAATATTACAAAACATCCTATCCTGAAATGGTTTAGTTTGGAATTATCAAATGGGTGTTTCAAACATGTTCATGTTCAGATGAGGAAATGTTCCAGGTGTGGGTGATAATGTATATATGCAAGAACATGCATTCAATATTTTTTTAATTATAGCACACATATCATGAAATTGAGCACTTACAGCTATTGTATAATAGGAAATAAACTCTAAAATATCAATATCAAAATGAGTTTTTATAATGAAATATGTAATACAAGAGCATTGATTTATGCTTGTGTGCTGCTTTTGCTTGTGCAAGTCAGAACATTCAACTCAGAAATCATCTGCTGTGTAAATAATGAATTAAAAAATATTCTTCATCAACATTCTACATAATGTCCCTTTGATTATTTTCTGATATTAAAGCTGAGACTCACAGCTTTGGATGTCACAGGACCTTTTTTACTGTTTTGCTCTCCTTGACCTGAGAAACATATGATGTCAATCTAAAGGGTGACATCACAATATTATGTTTTACACTTCACATCTTTCTGTCATGCATTCTATTTTGTTAAGTCATTTTCTTCTAAAAATTCTATAGAAATGGGTATATCCTATATATTGTAGCTGACACACATCCCTTAGACATATTTTCTTAGAAGGATTTTATCTGGACTATTGTGGTCAACATGCATAATTTTGGCTAACTACCGAACCAGTATGTCTTCTGTACAGAGAGAAGGCGTATGACATATGTGATTTAGAAATGTATCAGTAATTGTAATTCTACATAGCAGAATATGCTATCATTGTTTTCTTTTCATCTTTACCCTATTTTCTCGAACCATAGATTATCTGAATTACTGAAGATTCTCGAAGCTTTCATGTACAAAAATCCTTGTCACCACAGTCTATTAACAGTCTAGTCATCACATAAAATCTTTTTGGATGTTAATATCTATAATTCTAGAGTTTATATTCCTTGCTAAATTGCAGCATGAATGAATATGATTTTATTGCATCTTGTGAGTGAAAATAACTTAAGATGTCCTGAATATTCACATAAAAATAAACCCATCCAATTTTCAATTGATCACACGCATCCTCTGAGCTTGAAAAAAACATTTTCTACAAATTTCTAATTGAAAAATAAAATGGCATATATTCATGATGTATAATTTATTGTTAAATGATTGCAAAAAATAACTGAGTTAGCATATTTGTCACTTAAATATACTTACCTTTGTACATTATCAAGATGAGAACACAGAACTACTCTCAGAATAGTACAGAATTTTTTTTCTTTGAAAGGACTTACCTAGTTATTTGAATAGTGGAATAATAATAGACTGTAAGCATAAGGATGAAGAGAGAAGTATGGCAAGCATCATGAAAGACTATGAAGGTAGACTATCTATTAAAAATAATACAAATGATATAAAACAATAGGAATATTTATGGAACAATGTCAAGACAAATTCATCACTTAAAAATGATCACCAAAGGACAAATATGTTCTCTCTGGTATAAGGCAACCTTCCTGAAAACTACAAAATCAACAGATACATAGGTAAATATGCCTGCACAAATATTCATCTAGAGGAACTATGTAATGGAGACTAGCATACCAAGAAGCCAAGATACATTGCAGTATGCACCTCTCCTCCTGAATGAAAGCTGGGCTCTCCACAAAATACAAATATATCTTGCAAATAGAATGCTGGACTTTCTGCCTTTGTCTGTATTGACAATGTCAGGATACCCTTAAATAGCAGAATGATCAACTTGTGACTGTTGTTGAAGGACTATACTATTGAAACAGGATAGGAAAAAATCAGTGAGGGTTAAAGAGTATGGGAGAGTGAAAGCGGAAATCACTGAGCCTATGGAACTGTAAACTAGAACATATAAAAATATAGAATAATTTTTACTATAAATGGATTAAATTCTCTCATTAAAGCTAAAGAATGACTTAATGGATTAAAAAAATCCTCCTATGTGATGTCTGTAAGAAAATCACCAAAAAAAGATACAAACTGAAGATGAAAGGGTAGAATAAAGTATTGCAGGAAAACAGAAATAAAAACCTAACAGAAGTGACTTTCATAATGCAAGTCAATAGAGGAAAACAAAACAACCAAAATGGTTAAATTGTTAAAGGAGACAGAGAATTTTTTATATAATTAAGTGTTCAAAAAACAAGAAGATATGAATATAGTAAATAGATATATTACCCAAAAGTATAGATCTGGTTATTAAAGACAATTGATAATCTAATGGAAGACATATACATCACTAATATCATAATGGCAGAATTCCATTCTTCATTTTCATCACTGGACAGATTAATAAGCTAAAAATTCCATAAACAACAGAGCTAATCTACACCATCAACCAAATGGGTCTACAGAACATTTCCTCTCACAAACACAGAATAAAAATTTATCGGTGATGAGACATTCTCTATGCTAGATCATAACATGAAACTAAACCTTTCTGAAAGAATTGTACCAATAAAATGAAACTAGACATTAATAATATAAGAAATTGTAAAATATATGCAAATACAGAAACTGAAGAAAATGCTTCTAAATAAATAATAAGACAGAAAATCTAAAGAGAAATTCTGAAAATTCATTTGAAATAAATAAATAAATGTGATAATACAATGTATCAAAATGAATGGGATACAGCAAAAAGAAACATTAAGGAGGAAATTAATAGCAATTAGTGTCCACATCAAAAAATGGGATGAAAAGCAAATAGTCAAGAAACACATGAAAAATGCTCCTGATTACTAACCATAAGGGAAATGAAAATAAACCAGTGTACCTAAGTTAGAATGGCCATCATGCACTTATCTGTAAAGAAATAAACACTTTGAGGATGCCCTACATTCAGGACAGGGACCCAAATACAGGAGTCATAACCTGTTGCCTCACAGGGCAGTGCATGATCAAGAAGCTGGATCAGAAACAGTCAAAACTGGAAGTAGGCAAGACCCAAATCGTGCTGTAACCATGGCATCACAATGCCCGCTACTGAACTTGAGTTCTGGCTTCCCTTCTTCTGATCCTGCTTCCTTCTAGTGCACACCCTGGGATGTGGCACATAGAAGTACTTGAATCCCCACCACACATTTAGGGACCTGGATGGAGTACTCGGCTCCTGCATTGAGCCTTCTTCAGCCCCAGCTGTTGCAAGAATTTGGAGAGTGAGCCAATAGCTGGCAGAACTTTCCCTCTGTTTCTTGTTCTCTGTCACCCTACTTTGAAATAAGTCAGTAAGTTTGCATAAGTGCACACACATATATAAAGAAAAACTAATTTAGCAAAAACAAGAGTAGAAAAAATACCAGAATTGACCAGAATTGGGTAAAAATGTATGTAAGATCTATTTATTTTTATTGGAAGGACAGATTTAATCATGGAAGACAGTATGGAGATCCCTCAGGAATTTGAAAATAGTTCTACATTATGACTATTTCACTTCTGAAAATGTAACTAGAAGAAATGAAATCAGCATAGGTTTCAAAAGTTTGTTCCCTTATGTTTATTTCAGCTAAGTTATGGAATCAATACAAACAGCAATCAACTGATGACTTGAGAAAACATATGTGGCCTATAGACCCTTTGGAGTATTAGTTCATTATTTAAACAAATAAAATTCAGATCTGACACAATTGCTCAGTGGCTAAATCCTCACTTTGCAAGGGCTGGGATTCGATATTGCAACTGGCTCATGTCCCAGATGCTGCATTCCCCATTCAGCTCCTTTGTTGTGTCCTGGGAAAGCAGTTGAAGATGGCCTGAAGCTTTGGGAGCCTGAACTGGCTTGGAGACCCAGAGGAGGGGTCCTAGTTCCTGGCTTTGAATCGACTCAACTCCAAATATGTGGGCACTCCGGGAATGAACCAGTGGATAGAAGACCTTTTTCTGTCTCTCCTTTTCTCTTCCTTTTCAATAAACACAACTAAATATTTTCTAAAAGTAAAAAGGATTCATCAACTAGAATGTAGTGGGAGAAAGATGCTGGTATAGTATTGTGATTGTCTGGCTTTGTTTTCTTTCCTTAGATTACTGAAGGTATTTGTTTCCATATGAATTTTAGCATATTTTCCTATTTATTAGGTCACATTGAATATGTAAATCACTTCCAGTTCTGCAGAGATTTTAATATTAATTCTCACAGTTCTGAACATGGCAGATAATTTTTCAGGTTTTGGGTGTCTTATATTTCTTTTTAATGTTTTGTAATTTTCATAGTAAAGTTTTCTCAATTCCTTTTATTTGTGAAGATTGCCCACTTTTGCCTTCCCAGTGGCTTTTTGAAAGTACTGATTTTAACCTTTTTGCAAGTTTTTAATGAAAGTCATTTCTTATATTTACTTTACTAGGAGTTTTTTTTTTCAGTTTTTATAATGTAGTATTGTCATTTGGTTTTCCACTTGTTGCTTCCAGCCTCGATATAATTTTTACTGCTGCAGTGGAGTTAATATATAAGCTTTAGTTTTCAAATTAATTGGCAGATGACAACTGCCTTATTAGAAAGGCTTTGAATTTGCATGTATGAATCCTAATTTCTGTTATTATCCTCTCACTGACACTTCTGACCTGAATAGTTACTTCTTTCAATATGTATCCCATGGCAATTTGCATAAGCCTTTATGAAAATCAATATACCACTGTATTCTAAGTTTAATCTGCATGAAAATCTACCTCATTTGATAAGCTGAGAGCCAAACTCTATTGCTCACTTCTTAACACCATGGTCTTAGTCCAGGACGTGCTGTAAAGCAAACACTTAACAAGTGCTTCTAAATAACTGAATAACAGAAAAAGAAATTAATACATGTCAAATTATTTGGAGTTGCGTTGTTTATGCCCAGATATTTGTACTAGCGAATAACATGACTTGATAAAATAAAGGAAATTAGTACTATATATCATTTCATTAATAATCAAGGATATTTGTTTGATGTTTAAAATAAAGGAAATTGAAACTTTACCCATGCTTGGCATATTTCTGCTGAGAAAAAGCAAATTTTTCACAAGTTTGACAGAAATACCAACTGACTTTTGTAACACCTTTAAAGTAATACTTGACAGCTCTTTCAACAAAATGACCCAGCCTGGCGTTTTCATCAATTATATTTTATGCATTTTAAGGTTGTAATTTTTATGATAAGTTATATTTTATCTTTCTGTATATAATTTACAGAAGCCAATAGAAGATTCTAGACAAGTGACAATTCTTAAAATACTTCAGACCTTGTTGCAATACACCATCTACTCTGAGATTTCCTGTTCCATTTTAACTTTCATACATATTTAAATAATCGATTACCAATATTTATAAAACCTACTAGCAGAATTTGATTATTTTGGAAAGATGACCATTAACAGTGAATATACTTTCTTATCTAATTTGTTTTCAATAACATGGTAAATATAAGATGGGATACAACACAATACAAATCTTTTATAATATTCACATGTCCAATTTGCAAATAATCTCAAACACCTGACACTTTCAATTAAATGAGGAGCCATCTCTGTCTATCTCTCTCTCTGTTACACTATATTATAAATAAATATATATTTAAAACTGTAGCTTTTGTTTTCATTTCTTCTATGATCAAAGCTACCAGCCAAGCCAATTCTGCTCACCCTTCTCCATCTCTCTTTCTGATGCATATAGGCACACAAAAAGCACACTTAATATGGATAATAGTAATTTATGTTTGATTCAATTAGATAGTGCACTTTAAAATTTACTGAAACTTCATGAGAAGTATTATGGTTTGTTAGTTCTCATTAAAATGTCAGCATATTTAAATTTTGGCTATATTACCATTTGCTGTAAAAAGATCACAAATGGAGGATGTCATGTTAAAAGAAAAAGCCAGAAACAGAAAGCAAATATTACATGCACTTCCTTGTGTTGAGTGCTGAAATAATAAGCTAAAGTAAATACCAAAAAAAAAAAAAACCACACAAACACACACACAAAAAACAAATGCCTGTGTATCAGTAAGGTTCAAACATAGTTTTGTCAAATTTTATTCTGTACCTTTGTACAAATAATGGTTAAAAATATTAAGATTATTTTAGTTTTAATAATATATGATATCTTGAAACTTATTACATATGGGTGAAATAGTCATTTTCCATAAAATTATTGCTTATATTCCTTGCCAACATTTTTATTCTAAAACTAGGGTCTTCTCTTTTTACTCGTTGAACTCTTTTCTTACTATGGCATTAAGCCCTTGACTGCAATATAAATCTGAGAGTGAAAGGGAGATGTAAGTTAGAGGGAAGGAGAAAGAAGATGTTATAGCAATCATATTAGTAAGAGAGAAGTCATATCTAAATAGATAACTTCTCTAAGTTCTAATCACTTTGGAATGTGTTAACAAAATTATCAAAGATATAAAAGAACCTCATAAATACTGACAATGATAGCTAATGCAGACTTCATTAAGTAACTAACAAACTGATAAATTGTTAGATATATAATGAAAAGTCCTTATGGAATGTAGCTTGAAATGTTTTACAAAAGGTCACGGATATTGCTCACTGAATTTGAGTTCTATTGATCCAAACTCAGAAATACGTGGGTAATACCATTGCTTCCACACTAATATCATCACTTTTTTCCCCTGGGGCAGAACAAAAGGAAAAGTTCCACCCAGCCTCCCACCCATCCCAGGTCCCCAAGGTGAGGCACGCTGTGAGGGTCCTGCTCAAGCAGTTTTGATTGTTCTGAATTGCTGCCAATCTAGCCATTCCAATCACAATGAAACCTATTCAGAATCCACTGGCTGACATACTCTCTTCATGGTTGGGGTTCTGAGATCAGCAGTTCAGTTAGAGGGATCTCCAAAGAAACTTCGTCTGAGGTGATCCCAGACCTGATTCTTGTGTGTGCTTGCCACACACAAGTAGATCAAATAAAATTATTTTAATAATGAGTAGTTTAAAATGTACACTACTTTGTTTCCACTACTTTATATCATGATGCATACCACTACTTTTTAATAGCAATATTATAATTAAAAATGATAAAAAACCAACATGACATATTCACTTCCATTAAAGTCAGAACTGATTAATTTTCCTTAGTTAGTATGCAGAATGCACTACTGTCTTTTGAGACTGAAAAATTACAAATGCCATTCTTTTTAACCAAGGGAATAAACATTTTCACTCTCAGAATAATGACCTGCTTTGCTCTGTCACATTTAAAAATGGTTAGTTGTGTTCCACTAAATCCTTCTGTGTGATCTGGATAACATATGCAATAATGCATATTTTATCGTATTTATCTATTTTAAAAATCAAAAGCTCAAAAGTGATTTTATATTTTACTCTTCAGTTTTTGTTTTTCTTTCCAAAGCCATAATTTTTGTCCACCAGAAGTAATTCTCCGTTATATTTTAAAACACACAACTGAAATATTTATATTTTATATATAGTCAAGATGTCCAGAAATAATTCATATTACAGTGATCAAAAAGAAAGGCAAAGGTATTAAATAATAGTAAACTACACAGAAAATAAGATCTGATGCATATTCAATAGTATACAAAGACAAATTCTATAAAACCTTTCGTTTTAATTAAAGGTCATGATGTAATGATTACCAGTAACTGGTTTTATTACATCAATTAAAACATTAATCTCACCTGATAGAGAATATACCAAATTCTGCAAAACTTTAAAACAAAAACTGTAGCTATTATTTTTTATCACCACTGATTTTATATTAGAAAGTATATATGCTAAAATAGGAAATGACTGTATGTCAATACATTTTTCATAATGATATCTAAAGAAAAATTTTAGCCAGTATTACCCCGTCCTTAAAATCAGCAATAGGACAATACAATTTTAAACTGCAGAAAATAACCTACACAATAAAAGAATAAACAGATTAAGTTTTCCCAATTCTTCACATTACCTACAAAAATCCAATATATGAACCTGTAATTTCTTACCAAAGTTTAAACTTTACTATTACTATTTTTATTTTTTTGTTTTTTATTTATTTATTTTTATTGGAAATGCAGATTTACCGAGTAGGAGAGAAATTCTTCCATCTGCCAATTCATTCCCCAAGTGGCCACAACACCAGAGTTTCACTGATCTGAACCCAGGAGTTTCTTTTGGGTCTCCCAAGTGCATTCAGGGTCCCCAGGCTTTTGGCCATCCTTAAGTGCTTTCCTGGGACACAAACCAGCACCTATATGGGATTGCAATGCATGCACAGTGAAGACTGTCCACTGGCTACCGCACCAGGTCCTCGGTACTTTTGAATGTTATGAGCAAACATCTAAGTTGGTTTAAACATAAAATACACAGTCCTTGAAGACAAATAATGCAATACACTGACTAGATTCAGTGATATATATGAATTCTTTTGATTTACTTTTTTTACTATTATTATTATCTTGACTTATTGCATTCCTTAACTATGGCATATGTAATGAAATGTAATTTGACGCTCACAATTTGAAAACTCAGTAAATAGGCTGACAAAATAGCTTTCCATACTAGTTGTGATTTTTTTGACTGGGATCTCTGGATAATTGTAATTATTAAGAAAATGTTAAAAAATGAGTAGCCTTTGTGTATTTGTTTTTAATATGCATGTATGAATTGTAATGGAAATACTTTAAGGGACCTTTCCTCTTACTGAAGAAAAAAATTAGAAAAAGGCAAAAATGATGAATCCCTGTAAGCAGAGAAATTCTCAGAAAAATGAGACAGAGGGGTTTTGAAGAAATGCCAGAATATACCTAGGTAACACGGTGAATTTCTGAAAAATACCACAAATACTAAGCTCGATTAATGTAATGTTACTATTGCAACTGCACAAAGGTGTGACTATGCCATAGATTGTTTGGATAATGTTATCCACTAAAATATCCAATCAAAAACTGGAAAACTTGAAGTTTATGTTATGGTATATAAAAAATACTGTGCTTTTGAGAGGCCAAGTGTTTGAAGATGAAACTCTTGTTTTGACTGCCTGAGGAATAAAGCTGCTTTTCCTGTTGAAGGCCTTAATGGGGCCCATCTCTCTGTCCAAATTTCCCAGAACAGTATTTGCTTAAAAGGTGGAGCAACAAAGAAAAGACAAGAGAGATCTGCCATTTGGTTGCACTCCCCTAATACCTTCATTGCCAGGAACTGGCCGAGAACTCCATCTCTCTGACACTGGTGGTGAAAGTTCATGTACTTGAGTCATCCATGCTACTTCTTCGCATGTGCAGTTGCAGAAGCCAGAGGTGCACCTGGTATGAGTTCCAGGCTCCTGGCTTTGGCTTGGCCCAACCCTGGCTAATGCCAGCATTTGTGGAGGATATCAACAGCTGGAAGGTCTCTCCCTCTCTCCTTGTCTCTGTCTCCTGCCAAAAAATCAGACCAAACTTGGAAAGTGTAAAAACATATTTTAACAAACTTGATTTAACAGTATAAACATATATAGATATATAGTTATAACATATATTTATATATTTATAATATGCAATATTTGTAGTATATAATAGATATATATAAGGTATTGCTTTTGAAAAGTACTCAGTTGAGGATTGTGTTGTTTAGGTGGCTTTCATTAATCAAAAGATCATGGCAAATTTCAGACCTTTGTAGAATAAAAAAAAGTAGATCATTATGATGTCTAATTAATAGTGCGAAAGAAAATTTAATTGAGAAATAGTGAAAACTTGAGAATTTTTTTAGTCCTCAACTTTCTTTTACAAATGGGACATATCATCTAAAACTTGATGTTAAAGCTAGACCCCCGTGCTTCTCATTTTTTTTTTCTTTTTGCTTTAAGATTGCATAACTAGCAGATATGTTCCTATTAAACATAGGTGTCATTTTTATTTCATACACACCTTTTCCTACACTGCACAAGTTCCTCAGGAGTGTGAAAACAAACACACTTAAGACATTTCACAGGAACTATGAGAATTACTTCAAGGTGATATGTTATAATTTGATCCTTCCTGCTACTGTTTTTCCTCAAAAAGAAATCAGATCTTGCTTTATTGTGTCAGTTTTATATATATATATATATATATACACATCTATTATATAGATGTGTATATATATATATACACATCTATTATAATAGATGTGTATATATATATATACACATCTATTATATAGATGTGTATATATATGCACATATATATTTCTTAATTTGTGATTGTGACAGTCCAAATTACAAATAAAATAAATGTTATGGATAGGACCAAAATAGCACAAAATCAAATACAGATACATTTTTGTGAATGAAAATTTGACAAATAACAAGGGATGTTTATCTCAGAATACAGAAGATGTACAGAAAAGATCATTGGAATAAAATAATAACTTTCCTTACTGCATTGATTTATTGAGCTAGAGACTATAGCTATTTACATGTGCAGTATTTAGCATTTATTAGTTATAAAAATACAGTAATTACAAATCCATTATAATCCATTATTAAGATAGTAGATTTTGGAGCTAGCACAGAGGCTCACCAGCCTAATTTCCTGCCAGCACCTGCACTCGTATGGGTGGCAATTTGTGTCTTGGTTGTTTCATTTCTTCTTTTTTTTAAAGGTTTATTTATTTTTATTAGAAAGACAGGTATGCAGAGAGGAGGAGAAACAAAGAGGAAGACCTTCCGTCTGCTGATTCACTCCCTAAGCAGCTGGCATGAGCTGAACTGATAAAAAGTCAGGAGCCAGGAGCCTCTTTTGGGTCTCCTACATAGGTTCCAAAGCCTTGGGCCATCCTCAACTACTTTCCCAGGTCACAAGCAGAGAGCTGGATGGAAAGAGGGGCCGCCAGGATTAGAACCAATGCTCATATGGAATGCTGGCTTGTGCAAGGCAAAGACCTTAGCCACCAGGCTACGGTGCTGGGCCCTGTTGTTTCACTTCTGATCTAGCTCCCTGCCTATGTTCTAGGAAATCAGCAGAAGAGAGTCCAAGAACTTGTGTCGCTGTAACCATGTGGGAGATCTAGAAGAAGTTCCTGGCTCCTGGCTTCGGATGGGATCAGCTCTGGCCATTTCAGCAATTTTGGGAATAAACCAGTCAACAGAAGAACTCTCTTTGTCTCTTTTTCTCGCTGAAATCTGCCTTCAAATAAAAATAGATAAAATATTTTTAAAAAGATAATATATTGTTATAATTCAATTACAAAACTGAACAAGGTAAAAGTCCTTATATAATAAATGTTAAATTAGGAATGGGAACTAACATAATTTGTACAGTTTCCCAAATTAATAAATTGAACATTTAAAAACTATTATAATACTACAAGCTAGCAGTTCATGTCATTCAAAGAGAAAACTTAAAATCTGTAAGACCTTTTGGGGCTAACAATTTGGCATAACAGGTTAAGTTGACACCTTCAAGATTGGCATTCCCTCTGGGTGTTCCTTTGCATCCTGGCTGCTTTACTTCCAATCCAGCTCCTTGCTAACTCCTCAAAAAGCAACAGGAGATGGTTAAAAGTTTGAACTCCCAAAGTCACATGAAAGACCCAGAAAAAAATTGATTCCTGGCTTCCATCTGGTCCAGCCCTAGCTGTTAAAGCCATTTGGGGAGTCAGCTACAGAATGGAAGATATCTTTCTCTGTATTTCCATCTTTATTGCTCCATGACTCTTGTCTTTCTAATATGCATATACATCTTTTTAAAATGCTTTTTGAGAGCAATAGTAGAGAATTGTTTTATACTTAAAAACATACATTTGCATTCTTCCAAATGTAAAATTTTCCAAAGAAAAATTATCCCTTAGAATCTGAAATACTCCTTTCATTTCTTTGCTGAAATTTTGTCATTCTTGAAAAGCAAAGGAATATCTTCAAACCACCATTTGTCTGAGATTTTATATGGAACTGTTTTATTTTATTTGAAAATGCGTTTAACCTTTAGATATTTCAATAATTTATCCATATTTTATGACCAGCTGCCTCAAGAAATGTTTAAGATTTATTCCAAGTTCCCTGGTCAGCCACCAGGCTGCATGCATTTATTGAGAATCCAATGCAGCTATGAAACAATGTTAGTCACTGAGTTAATAGCCAAGAACCGGGATTTTATTACAATGTTTAATATATATACACATATATATATTGAGCATTTTCCCCCTCCCTTTAATTTCTTAAGAAAATGACAATGTTGTTAGAAATGTATGTCTATCTATTTAGAGAAATCATTGTCAATTAGGGAGTAAGTAAAACATTTTAAAGGAGACACTGTTATCTTGTCTGTTTAGAATTGATCAATAGTCCTGGTAGATTGTTGAGTGAGCATGTATGAAAAACTCAGTCGAATAGGAATAAACTGCTCACTCACAGATATAGCTTTAAATTTTAATGTTCACATTTCTGATGAGTAACTATAAAATGCAGAATTTATTTTAAAAAACATGTAAGAATATGCACAAATATCCCATTTCATCTTTTATATGTTGGGAACTAGGATTTCACTTTTAATTAAAAAAAAAATCCCTGGTCATGGCCTTGCTCAAGCAGTAAAATGGCTGTGTAAGATCGAGAAACACACATTCACTTATTCTTCCTGGGCTTATTAGTGAGTAAGGAATATATATGTCATAAAACCAGTTGGGTTACATCAGCAACACTACATTAAGCAGCATATACAATCTAAGCCTTTATGGACTGACACACTTAGCATTTATGAAGACTCATTTCTCTATTGCCTGAAAAGAAACAATACTAATACTATGTGCAATTAAGAGCTCCCAAGAATAATGGAAAAACCATTGACCTGTAACCACTTTCTTACTCCGTACTGCTGTGAAAGCATAGTGGATTCCACTCTTTTCTCTTCGCAGAATATCAATGCAGGTAAATGATCTACAAAACTTCAGGAATAACTCAGGAGGTAAGGAAAGAATGGTGACCAAGGGAGTTCTTTAGACACAAGTTGTGGTAGGAAAGCTACCTAGTGTATAACAAGCAGAAATTCAATTCAGTTTTAAAGACCTTTAAAATTTTTGGTACAAAATCTAAAAAAATGGGTTAGATAGTCTATGCATATAAAAGAGTGTAAAACCATGATTAAACCTAAACAATTTGGTAGCAAGCAAGCAGTACACAATAAAATTGTTTTTTGATTCATCTCTGTTAATTCCTGAGTTAAATTTTCTTTATATTGCAAGTATAAGGATAGTGTTTTTTTATCACTGACAAAAAATTTATTTAGTATTTCTATAGAATATATGCTTCTTTTTTAAGATAGATTTTTTTAAAAAATTTTTATTGGAAAGACAGATATACAAAGAGGAGACATGGAGAGAAAGATCTTCCATCTGATGACTCACTCCCCAAGCAGCCGCAATGTCTGGAGCTGAGCCAATTCAAAGTCAGGAGCCTCTTCCTGGTCTCCATGTGGTACAGGGTCCCAAGGTTTGGGGCCGTCCTCCACTGCTTTCCCAGGCCACAAGCAGGGAGCTGGATGGGAAGTGGAGCTGCCAGAATTAGAACCAGTTCCCATATGGGATTCCAGGCATGCAGGCAAAGACTTTAGCCACTAGGCTACCACGCTGGGCCCAGAATATATGCTTCTTAAAGACAAAAATTGAGCTCATATACTAAATTTTAAAAACAAAAAGATTGAATAACAACCCTGAATCAAAAATAGATTGTAAGAATTCAATAATAGCACAGAAAAATTACTTTTATGCCTCATAATGATAAACATTCTGCTAAATGTAAGAAACATTTTTTACATGTATTTAATAGAAAATCAAGTTACAAATGTTCACACCAGCATGTATGAATGTGCCTTGGCATAGTTAGTACCAAGGCAAATCCATAATACTGTCACTTCTTCATATAAATGTTAATAATCTAGTAGCTTGAACAATATATGTAAGAGAATTGTGCATGTGTGTGTGTGTAAATATTCAAACATATCTTTAAATGTAAGGAATCTGCTTTAGATAAATAGGAATCTATAGCACAAAATAAAAATATGATTGAAGGTATGTTCTTTGATAAATAAATGTAAACTTCGATTCAAGAGGAGGAATAATATAGCATGGGTCACATGTAATTCTCAAACATTACACTGGAGATTATGAACTTTGTATTGTAACTAAAAATATTAAGGGATTTTCTTATTATTTTACTTTGATATTGCTAATCAATTGCCAGGAGATTATGAACTCTTAGTTATTGTTAGTAATGTTACTGGCAAATGGGGAGACAAAAATAGGAACATTGATTATGAATCTCTTTGATCTATTTTAACACTTAGCCTAAAGGTTTTTATAAAGTTAAATGAATTTAAAAACATAAATGAAACATGCACACCTCCACACGTTAAGAGATGTGATTATGTGTAATGGTAGATTCAGCAATTAGTTCCATAGAAAATATATAAACAAATGTTAAGAATAAAAGTATGTCCCCAGAATGTACATGTCCTCACCTCTTGGAGCTCAGAATATCATCTCACTTACAAGCAGGGCTTTTACAGCAATATTCAGTTGTAATATGAGGACTTTAGCTTGAGCCATTTTTCACTGAAGCTCTTGGATTTGTTAAAGAAAGAGAGAAAAGAGAGTTTTAGTGACTTGTGAAAACAGGCAGGATGTAGAATTCTGCTCCCAGAAACCAAGGACACTGGTACTTGCCAAACACAGAAAGGGCAAGATTAGATGTTGTCACTATATATTTCAGAATGGGTATTGCAACACCTGGAATTCAGAATTCAATTCTATTGTTCTAAACCATACAATTTTGTTATGGTAGCCCTAAGAGACTAGTGAAACATGAATATGCTAAGGAAAAACAAATGTCAAGTTAGATAATAGGAGCATGCATTTATAGATATTGCAGAAAAATTGAAGGACAAATCAGTGATTCATTCCAACTTATTAACACATACTTTGAATCTATTAACACATACTTTGAATTCTAAAAATATTCATCACTGGAAAAGATTGTTTCTATATTTCTTCACAACTACTGTTCTATAGATCCAATTTGAAAATGTGGAAAATGGGTCCAAAAGTCAATAATCACAGTAATATTTAGAAAACCAATATGACGATTTTTCTCAGGATGAGTCGATATGCCTTTTATTTCTGCTTTGCTCTTTGTCTTTAGTACATGTTCTTACTAAAAGCTCTTTATGGTACAGTTTGATTCACTCTTGAGAATGAATCTTATACTATAAAACTTGTTGCAAACAATCCATACAACCAGATGATCAGATTGACAGGAACAACTGTAAGGACACAAGATCATATTTCATTCAAGAATTTACCTGTCAAGTAAGCATAAGGCAACACCAAGTGAAACAACTCAGATATTTGGTTGGATAAGATTTGTAGTAAATACAAATCCATTGCTAGTTTTTGCTTGAAATGGACAAAATAATCAAAATGTGTATTTGAAATATTGACAATGAGATAAAATAAATCTCCTAAAGCAATTTTATATTTGTCTTATAATGCAGTAACAGTTCATGCATTATAATTAATTAAAAATTAAGCCTACACCTTCTGTTTATTTTGTCCTTTACAGTATTTGCTCTGTAAGAAATGTTTCTTCTTTATCGAACCCAATTTCTCTTCCAACTAGACATATGGCTAATGTAGCTTTCTGATGGAGTGCCTGATGGTAAAATATGAATAGAAATGTTTAAAACCAATTTTAGTCTTAGCTCTAAATATGTGCATAGAGTGTTATTAGAATGAACATGATTCCCAAGATGAGTTTAGAAATTGCATATGAAAATTGTTGAGACACAGTGAAAATGTTGGAGTCCTGAATCACTGCTTTGAGAAGAACTATATCTGCAAGCTGTGTAGGATGTTGGATGGCGTCCCAGTCTTCCTGTCTTTGGCCTGGTCCAGTCCTGTCCACAGCAACCATCCACCTAACACAACACAATGCAATTAAAATCATTCATGATCCCTTTCTTTGTTTTTAGCTGCTGGTATATCATTATTTGAATCTACTGCTTTAATGCAAGATCCAAAGATGTTTTATACAGATGCTTTGTAAGGAGCTCAAGCTGGGAGGAGTCAGATGGGCTAGTAGGTAATTAGGGCCTCTGGTCCCTTGAGAAGTTACTTTTTTAAAATACAACATCTTGTTTCCCAATATTTTTCGCTTCCTTTCAAAAGAGGAGTTCCTCCGGGCTTTTGGTTTTACCATAAGGAAAATGACTGGGCTCTTAGTGGATCCCCTATTGGAATGTGATTTCCACTTTCCTGAGTGCCAGTTTTACCATGGAATATAAAAAGGGACAGAAAGTCCCATTGATCTTGGAGTAAATCAAAGCATCATTTTACATCTCTTTGATTTTTTTAAAAGATTTATTGGTTTGTTGTTATTTTTGTTGGAAAGGCAGATATACAAAGAAGAATCAGAGATATTTTCAATCCATAGTTCACTCCCCAAGTGGCCACTATGACAGGAGATGAGTCAACCCAAAGCCAGAAGCCAGAAGCCTCATCTGGGTCTTCCACAGTTGCACAGAGTCAAGGTTTTGGGTAATCCTCTACTGCTTTTCCAGGACACAAACAAGAAGCTGGATGGGAAGTGTAGTATCCGGAACATAAACCAGCTCCCATATGGGATTCCAGCACTTGAAAGAGGAGGATTGATCAATTGAATCATTGCACTGAGCCCATCTCAAAATTTTAATCACGAGATAGCAGAGATGGGGCTGGAGATTTCAGCTCATCATGAGAATGGGAGTTGGAGACTGGCAGTCACACCCTTCTGACAAGGAACTAAATTGCGCATTGTGATGATTTCCACTCTATACCATTTGATTTATTTGTGCTTCTCCCTGAACCGGTGCATAAAACACCACTTCCAACATTTTCTAGTCTTTCCTTCCTTGGTGCCTTCTCCTGTCACAATGGCTGCATTACTTTTCAAAGTGAAATTGTCCCATGAAAATTATTTTGTGTGTGACAAGAAGCAAGGTTTCTATTGTCTTTCACATCGAATTCCCCATAACAAAACATTTATTCTTTTCTTATTTAAAATTGATTTATTAACAACACCAAGAAGTTAAATAACATGCTACTAAATGACTAACGTGTAGCTGAAGAAGTAAAAATCAAGAACCTTCTTGAAGAAAATGATGCTACTGTATGATCTATGAGTCACTGAAGAATTTAATCACAAGAAACTGCTTTGAAGAGGTGAAACTAACAGAAAAAATCAAAACCCATGTGACATAGTTTCCGCTGATTTTTGATGGTGAAATGTGTCTCTTCTAGACAGCAAATAGATGGGTTTTGTTTTTTAATCCAGTCTACTAATCTATGCCATTTGATTGAGCTTAAGCCATTTACATTCAGGGTTAATATGTATTGGTGGTACTTTGGTTCTGTCATTATACGAATGAGTTGTTCATTGGTTTAGTCTTCTGCTGTCATTTTACTGGGATGTTCTTCACATTTGCCTTTGGTTTTGTTGGGAGCTATTCCTCTTCTCTGTCAAGAGAACATCTTGAAGTATCATTTGTAGGGCAGGATTGAAGAGGCAAATTCTTTTAACTTTTCTTTACTGTGGAAGAATTTTATTTCATTTTCAAAGTCAAAAGAAAGCTTTTTGGATATGTTATCCTAGGCTAACAAGTTTTTTTCTTTTAGAATCTGGAATATGTTGTTAATTTCTTTTTTCTTCCTGATGTTGATTTTATTTTGTGGCTTTTCATTTAAGGGGGTGTATAATAACTGTATAATGGAGACTGCCATATCTAGTAACATGTTATTTGACATCATGGCATTGAAAAATTCTATTTTTCTTCCTATTGTTGATTTTGTATTATGACTTTTCATTTGAGGGGATGTGCAGTAGCTGTGAAATGAAGACTAACATATCCAGATGTGAGGATACAATGTAGTATGCCTCTCTACTTCCAGACAAAGATGGACTCCCAATGAAACTGTTTATTATATCTTGACAATAGGATGCTGGACTCTCTGCCATTGTCCATGCCCACAATGAAGGACATATGATTGTATATGAAGAACTATACTTTAGTAATGATATAGAGAAACTAGGTGGAGGGGGAATTGGGGTTGGGGTAAGGGAAATACCAGGAGCCTATGGAACTGTATCATAAATAAAAAAAATAAATAAACAAACAAATAAATGAATAAATAAATCCTGGTTCATACAAAAATTGATTTATTTATCTGGAAATCAGAGAGAGGGGGAGGGAAAAAATCTTCCACATGCTGGTTCACTTGCCAATTACTTGCAGTTATAAGAAATGGAAGAATCAGAATAAGAGAAGGATAAAGGAACTTCTTCCTGGGTCTAGCATCCCAGACACTAAAACACAGTGATAGACAGAAAAGCTAGATTTCCAGGATGTATCCATAACCTTGGGCTCTGGAAACTCCTGAAAATGAAGTGCCAAGTGCTCATTGTAAGAAGATACTCCATTTCTAGGATGAGACCTAGCTTTTATTTTATAGCTAAAGCAGTATGCTGATTGTCCCAAATTGGTTTCTGTGCATGGAATTGGAAGGACCCATTTGCCTGGTTTTGTTGTTTGCTACTAGATGGGCTGCAACTCCTACTAATTGGATAGATTAAAGTGCATGATGCTTGTGGGTATCTGTGTTTCATGCTATGACAGTTGATTGCACAATTTATATTGTACACTGATGCAGGCTTGGTTGATTAGATGACTTATGTGCTTAGTTGATTAAATGGTCATTGCTTAAAAATCTGCTGAACTCGGCTTATCTGTCCTGTTCCCTTCCATTTGCAATAGTGTGGGACAGTCCACCAGACAGTACCAGCTGGAGTATGAAAACTCCCAAGCTTTTTAGAGTCTATCTCTGACTCATTTTTGGAGACAGATTTCATCAACTCACAACAAGTCTAACATGAGTGGAGCAGTCAAACAGTTCAGGCCATCCTTTGATGTCTTTCCAGTCATGTTAGCAGGAAGCTGAATCTGAAGTCTCGCTGCTAGGATTGAAACCTGGCCCACATGAGATTCTAGCATCACAGGTAGCAACTTTCCCTACTATGCTTCAGCACCAGCCCCTCAAACAACTTTAATTATCACAATGTTGCTTTCAGAGGCAGAAGGTCACATATTCTCTGTGAACTGGACACTAAAAAGTTGCTATTGTGGAGATTAAAAATAAAATTTTAAAATGTTACTGTATCAATAGCAACCCTAGATACTGGCATAACAAAGAATAACTTTTTTTCCACAGAAAAAAATAATGCAGGATAATAGTAAAAGTGACAAATAATAAGTAAACTGCATTGTCATATAGGCATTGTGCTGTCTGATCGGCAATGTATAACATTTTACTTTGCTGTTAAGATTATCTGAAAGCAGAGATGGAAATTAGCTGTGTTGAATTTGATGCTGCTTAATTAACACAATGTTTGTGGTAAGAACCAGAGGTTCTCTTTGTTTCTGACAACAAGAAAGTTGGCAAAGACATTGGGACACAGCAGGGCTGTTGTAGTTGGTGTTCTGGAGGAAAGCATGATTCAAGAAGGTTCAGAAGATTGTGATGTTTGTCCTTCTGGGGACTGGCTTACGGAACATATCAAATGTGTATATTTTATAGGATAAAATATTTTTTGAAAATAATTGAAGTGTAGAAATCTGTTTTGTAGGCATGAACACCAACTGAGAAACTCTTAAAGAAAGAAAAGAAATTTGTAGTAGGAGAGAATGTAAATATGCAATGCAATTCAGGTTATTTAAAAATGGGGCAGACGCTACAGAAGGTGAAACACAGAGTGAAAAAAGTGACAGAATACATGGGTAAATAAATAGCATGCAACATTAAATTTTCTTCAACATGTTTTTTTTAACTGATAATTTAAAACTTAAAATTCTTAAAACTAGAGGTCATATTTTGTTGAAGTAAAAATGTGCAAGTCTTTTCTATAATAAACTTTTGCATGAGAAAAAAACAATACAATTTTGAAGCAAAATTCACTTTAACAGAAAAGAAACCAGGAAAATTTTATCTTCTGTAAATAGCATTAGCATCTAAATTTATAGGATTATAGCATCTGAAGAAGGACTCCTGGGAAATTGAAATGTGGTCTAGCAGAGCAGGTAAAGATAGAATATTCCAGGCAAAGGAATAGCTTGAATTAAATCACAAAAGTGTTAACAGTGCATGACAGATGAAAGGGACTACATAGCCTAGCATGGAATAAACTCCAGAATAATAGGAAAACATTTGCTCGGAAGGAAGTAGAATGATTTATGTGTAATAAATATCATACCATCTATATTGTTCTTACTAAATTTATAGCAGATAAATAGATTTTTACCATTTTTAAAGGATCAGATTGCACACTTAATTCTCAGATAGTGTAAGGCTTATGAATTTGTCACCAGGTAGCCATAAAAAAACCTTCAGATTTCACAATTTCCCTGATGAAAGGTCAGGGTCTGTCAGCATGTCCTCCATCCAGCTGAGAAAGGCACAATTGAAACATCTCTAATATGCTGGAAATAAAGGCAATGTCCTGATTTTACCTGCTGGCAGCCAAACCCATCAGGAGCTTGGTGTTTCTCTTCTCCTGGGAAATCACCAGAATGCAACTGCCCGTTTCAATGTCCCTTTCCTGCTCCTCTTTGCTTCTGCCATGGCTTAGTGACAGGCCTCCTGAAAGATGGTAATGTAACAGGACTGTTACAGAATTAAAGTCCAGGCTGTTTCAGGAAAGCAATGTATTCAGTTAGATGTCCTGCCTGCTGCAGTAAAATAACTTGCAGACAAAACACTGATGTTGTCGGAAGCATTCTCAGAATTGATAGGCCAAGAAGCCAAGAGGCTGAGTTTTGCTAACATGATGTTTTATTTAAAAAATGTATGAATGTACTATTAATATTTTTGTGAGACAATATATTCTGAATCTAATGATTTGCATGATAAAACTTTGCACTGTGTTTTTTAGGGTGTTAAAGTGTGTTCATCATTTATTACGTGTACAAGGTATGCCAAAGCAGACAACAGCATAGCAATAACACTATCTTCTGAGCATACAGCATGCTAAAAGCTTATGAATTTGGTAAGTAAGAAGCCCTCCTGACATCCGTTTTTTGTCAAATGTTCTTAAACCATAATTAATGAGCACTAGATATTCAAAAAGAAACACTTTAGAACGAATTTTGGGTTTCTTTTCATTTGATTTGGTTTCAAATCTTGATGTAAATCTGAAGAAATATTCTGATCATATCTTCACCCTCCTTAATGCAACTGGAGAAAAATTTTGAGGAAGCCTATTTGAAATGATTCTGAAAATACTTTTCAAAAATACTTTAGAGGTAAATGAGGGACATGTGAAAATGGACGGTGCTGTGTCATCTCATGACTTCCAATTACTTTCACATGTCCTATGTTCCTTCTATAAACTCAGCACTAGCAGAGAGATGTGAAATTGTGAAATTTCTAGCAGGGAGCCTTTTTCTTTCTCCTCCTCCTCCTTCTTCTTTATCATCTTCTTTGTCTTTCTTATTTTTTTTTTCATCTTCTTTTAATACAAAGGGAAATAATTCATTGGATTGCGGGCTCTGGAATCTAACTGCCAAATCTTCTATGAGCTAAATTTCCAGTGACTTCTATCAATATTTTCATCACTCTGTCACATTTATAATGTATAAGACTCAATACAAAAGCATAAATTCTCATTTAATACATCATTTTCTTAGGGACACTTAACATCCATCTATTTCTGAAAGATGATGCTTACTGAACTTTTAAAGTTGAAGAAAGATTATAGGCTAAAGATAAATGATGTAAGATACCCAGGTTAAAGTACACAGCTAAGCTGATCAAAGTAATTAACACAGAAGTTTAAATGTGTTGTGAAACTCTATGCCACTATTGTTTACGTTGACTCAACAGTGTGTGATACATGATATAATTTCGGTTTAAATTACTGACCATCAAAGTTAAGTAGAAATAAAAAAGAAGAGTGATTTTTTATAAAGATTTATTTATTTTTGTTACAAAGTCAGATATACAGAGAGGAGGAGAGACTGAGAGGAAGATCTTCCCTCCAATGACTCACTCCCCAAGTGACTGCAATGGCCGGTGCTGTGCTGCTCCGAAGCCGGGAACCTGGAACCTCTTCCAGGTCTCCCACGCAGGTGCAGGGTCCCAATGCCTTGGGCCGTCCTTGACTGCTTTCCCAAGCCACAAGCAGGGAGCTGTATGGGAAGTGGAGCTGCTGGGATTAAAACTGGCGCCCATATGGGATCCCGGCGCATTCAAAGGGAGGACGTTAGCTGCTAGGCCATGCCACCGGACCCAAGAAGAGTGATTTTATAGGGACAGTAAAATCAAATTTTCAGTTAGGTAATTTTGTTCCAACCTTATAAATTTCAGGGAAAATATATAATCTAGAAGATTTTTATATGTAAGAGTTGTTCACCTAAGAGCTAGGAATCCCAATGATCAGTTGATGTAAAACATTAAAATTGGCATTTTTAGGTATAGATGAATCATAAGATATAAAATTCAACAATTAGCACTTTGAGCCATTTTTCCTCAAAGATTCAGATTTATAATTAAGAAATGAATTCCAAGCAAAAATGAGCTTTAAATTTTTGTCAAAGACAAATTACTTCCAAAAGAAAAAATCTGTGGGACATTTATTTAAGTCATAAGATAAGCTGAGTTCTGTTGTTGTTTAGTTATAGTATAAGATGCATATTGAAAATATGTGCCCTCAGTTTTTTTGAGTACTTTTTTATAAAGTATGAAAAAGAAATCATTGTTAGTGTTTCAATACATAATGCGAATCATATGAGAAAGGTACACTTTGAAAGTATTTAAAATAGTAAGCAACACCTTTGTTCACTAATTCTAAGATTTGTTTCTTTATATTAAGGAAAAGTGAAAGAGAAAGTGAGAGAATGACAGAGGCGGGACAGGAAGAGTTTTAGTTCCCCGTTGTTGTCCACAACAGACAGCCAGGGCTGAGCTTGGCCAAAATCAACAGCCAGGAATCTACCTGGTTCTCCCAGGTAGATCGCAAAACTCGAGTACGCAATCCACTGTCTGCTGTCATCCAGTGAAAGTTGTAGAAAGCTGAAACTGAAGCACAGGCAAGTGTTGATCCTCAGCAATCCAATATGGAGCACAGGTGTCAAATGCCCGCTTCCAAACAAGGGATTTAATAGCTTTGTGTTGGTTCCAAGTGTTATTTGAGGAGAATTGTCTTATAAAGGTTTACTGTAGGACCTGGCATGATGGCATAGTGGCTAAATCCTTCCATTGCATGAGGCACGATCCAAATGGGAGCTGCTTTGTGTTACTGCCACTCCACTTCCCATCCAGCTCCCTGCATGTGGCCTGCGGAGCAGCAGAGGATGGCCCAAACCCTTGTGACCCTGCACTCACCTGAGAGACCTAGAAGAAGCTCCTGGATCCTGGCTTCAATGGGTTCTGTTCTGGCAGTTGTAGCCAAATGGGGAGCAAACCAGTGGAAGGAAGATTTTTATCTCTCTATATTTTTTTACAATTAAAAATAAATACATATGTAAATCTTAAGTATACAAAAGGTTTACTGTAATGCTATTTCAAACTTAGGATTCTTCATGAAAGAAGGCTTACCAATTATTTGACAATCAAGATGACAAAACCTTCAATGATTTCTCAGACACCTCTTTTATAAATTATGCAATATACAGAAGAATGATTGCCATGGCTTATTCAGCAATTATTTTTGATGAAATGGAGTAAATACTTCAACCAAATAATTGTTTATATTTTTTAAATATTGGTTTCACAACGTATGGATTATTACAATATTATTTTTGTTCTGTCACTTGAGACTAACATGGCATCTCAAGTAAAATCTAATATCTTTTTGTCTAACGATATTACAATGAGAGTTTCATTGTCTGTAGAGTCCATGCCTTATTTACAGGATAACTATTGGCAAACACTGATCATTTGAAATAGGTTGCATTCCTTGAAATAAAATTATAACGTAAACTAATTAGTACTTGGAGTTTTTCTTACATTATACATTGGTTATGTATATAATCTTCTGTTCAGTGAACATTTAATAAAACTAACTTTTCTGGCATTATCACAAGAAATTTCAAAATATTTTCCAGTGTTCTTATCATTTACATTTACTTTTCTAAGTGTAATTGAATTGTGAAAGCATAATATTTATTTCACGGCTTTCATAAGTGATAAATTAATTACTCAATTTTGATTTTTTTAAGAATGAATGGACATATTGCATTAAAGATACAGAGATGGCAATCCATGAAGGAAATTAAAAACTAAGAACCTTTGGTACTTGATATGAAGGAGAAGCCGGTGATAATGTTAGAGAATCCAAAGGAAGACAATGTTTAAGTAACAAAGGAATGATCAAAGGCAAACCAGTGATGCAGGGGCAAGTATTGTAGGAAATAATTTCATTAGATTTGGTGACAAAATTTTCTAGGTTACTAAAAAACCTAGATAAGCCTTGCATAGATTTATAGGTACTAAGACAGATGGCTGTAAAGGCAAAGAAAGAAAAAATGAGGGCCATGAATATGGACAACTGCATCAATAAATCTGGTTTTAAATAAAAGAAGGAAAGAGTTCTTGTTAACATGAGGCATGCAGGTCAGAGAGGACTTTCTTCATTATGGGCATTTTAATTCTTAAAGTGAAAAATGAGCAAGATGGAACTCATGGATCTGAACTCTTTTTTTTTTATTTTTTGAAGATTTATTTATTTTCATTACAAAGTCAGATATACAGAGAGGAGGAGAGACTGAGAGGAAAATCTTCCATCCAATGATTCACTCCCCAAGTGACTGCAATGGCCGGTGCTGTGCCGATCCGAAGCCAGGAGCCAGGAACTTCTTCCAGGTCTCCCACACTGGTGCAGGATCCCAAAGCATTGGGCCGTCCGCAACTGCTTTCCCAAGCCACAAGCAGGGAGCTGTATGGGAAGTGGAGCTGCTGGGATTAGAACCGGCACCCACATGGGATCCCGGAACGTTCAAGGCGAGGACTTTAGTCGCTAGGCCACGCTGCTGGGCCCAATGGATCTGAATTCTTGAGTAAACACTGACACACAATATACTTAAGAAACTTTTTGTGCTGAAATGAGCTTATCTTCATAAAAATATATTCATTTGTTCTAAAAGCAGAGATAGACATAGATATAAGAAGGGAGGAGAAAGAGATAGAGACAAGAATACCCTCCCCCTGTCACTACACCTACAACAGTAGAACAGGCACAATCAAGAGTCAAAAACTGTTCCGACCAGCAGAGCCAGTAATGTGGACTAGGAGAGGATCTGTGGATGAAAAACCGACAGACCAGTGATGGTGGAAGTCTCTGCGAAGTCTCCCTTTATTGCTCCTTCATCTCTCCTTATATACTCTTCCCACCACATCCTCATTTAGCAGGATATTGGGTACAGATGAGTCCAGTTAGTCTAGGTGTTTTTAGCCACAATCCCAGTTCCTGTTCCTGCTCAGACCTCAGACCAACGAGCACTAATTAACTCCTTAACCCACAACAAAAAACTTCATCAATATTTCCCAAACTGGCAGTAGGAACGAAAGTAGAATATATCTGTACTATCTAAAGCAATCTTGAGAATCAATGCAATCCCTATCAAGACACCAATGGCATTATTTGCAAAATTTAAAAAGAAAAAACAATCCAAAAATAAATTCGTAATCGAAATATGTTGGGAGTATATAAAGTGATCTTGAACAGTAATAACAAAAAATCCAAGTAAAGGTATTATAAGACCTAACTCCAAATCATACTAAAAAGCAATAGTAAGTAAAACAACAAGGAACTGGCATAAAAATGTTGCATAGATCCATGGAACAGAATAATAATCTCAAGAATTAATTCAGATACACACAAACAACTGATTTTTTACAAAAGTGGTTATACCATATAGTGGAGTAAATATCACTTCAAGAAATGGTACTGGCAAAACCCTATAGGAATGAATTTATATTCATACATTCCAGAATATAAAACACTCAACAGAAACAACGAAAGCAATCTCATTGAGTAATTGCCATAGTATTACAATAGAGATATTTCAAAATAATAACTGAAAATGGGTAACAAGTATATGAAAATGTTCAATATCACTGACCATCAGAAAGAGGAAAATGGAAACAACAGCAACACATTTCCTTATCGCTGCCAGAATGTCTAAAGTGTAAAGAGAGAGAGTAACAAATTTTACCAAGGATATGGAGAAAGGGAAACATATTCTGCTGGTAAGAATATAAACTAGTGTCACCACTTTGAAAAACAGTGTGCAGATTTCCTTAAAAACCTAGAAACACAGTTGCATATAATTCAGTAACACCTCTATAGGATATATGCCCCCAAAACTGGAACATAGTCAAACAATGAGAAACAAGCACCACCATGCTTAGACTGCAGCCCTATTCAAAAGAGCCAAATGACTCACGATCACTTTATAATTTACTGGATGAATGAAATAACAGTTTGTTCTTCCCAAACATTGCTTATAGTCATTGTTTATCTTCACATTAACAAGGTTCACTTTTGCTTTTTACTTGCTTCATTTCTTGTTTGGTGAAACATTAAAGTTCATGAAAGACTATGATATAAATTTAAAATGGTTTACCTCAAAAACAGAAAAAAAAAAAAAAAAAAACCAAGAGAGAAACCAATGGAGGACGAGAGGTAGAGGACAGAGGAGAGGGAGAAGGGAATAAAAGAGGGATTATCATTTTGTTCTTAGCATTAAACTTATAAACCACATTGAATGTCAAAAACTAAACACAAAGTTTACAGAAGGGGAATTGTAAGAGTGGAAGAACCTTCTAATTTTTAGGAAAACACTTATGATCTTTTAATACAACAGAAGTTAATGGACAGCTGTTACAGTAGAATAGGCACAGCTGAAAAGATAAACAATTCACTCTATTGTAGAAAAAGAATTCAAAACATTAATGAAAACATGCATCTTATATTAAATTGCTTTTTCCCATAAACTCACATTGAAGACAACGAATTCTAAGATTACAGTAGAGGGCTACTACAGAGGTGATATCATGAAGGTTACATATATGAAATTAAAACCCTAGAAACCAAAATATATTCACAATGACATTAAGTATAACTATTTGAAATGTAAATATTTCTACTTGAATGTCATAAAAATCAACTATATGTTGTTTAATTTTAAATGACACAAAGATCAATTTAAAGTTAAACCATTAAAGTAGATTTCAAAGCATAAATCATTGCGAGAAATAAAGTAGGTTTCTTTGTACTAACACAGAGTTTAAATCTTCATGAAGATTTGGTATTTAGAGATTTGCTTGCAAGTAATACATAATGTCAAAAAAGATCAAACAATAATAGAACTAAGCAAAATGGAAAACAGAGATCTATATTCACAGTAGAATATTTAACATACTCCATGAATAATTAAAGAAAAATTGCTAAAATTATAGAGGTTTAGAGAAAAATAATTAGCAGAAAATGTAATTGAGAAATATAGGACACTTTCTCAGAAGTCAGAATGCATTTTCTTTTCAAGTGCAGTTGAATATTTTCCAAAATTAATCATATCTGGGGCCACTAATTAAGCTTTAAAGATGTTCAAAGCACTAAAATGAAACAAAATATGTTTTTTCACCACAGAGGAAAAGTTAGAAACAGTAACAAAAAATAAATCTAAAATCTCCTATAATAGGGCTTGCTGAGGTAGCCTGGTTGCTAATGTTCTCACCTTGCAAGTACCAGGATCCCCTTTTGGCACAAGTTCATATTCTGGCCACTCCACTTCCCATCCAGCTCCCTGCTTGTGTCCTGGCAAAGCAGTGGAGGACTGCCCAAGGTCTTGGGCCTATGTGGGAGACCAGGAAGAGGCTCCTTGCTCCTGGCTTAGGATCTACTCCTGGACATTGTGGCCACTTGAGGAGTAAACCGTGGGCAGAACATCTATTTGCATCTCCTTCTCTCTGTAAACATGTCTTTCAATTAAAATAAACAAAAATCTTAAATAAATAAAACAAATAATGATTCTTAACAGAAATTAACGTCAAACACAAGCTAGTAATATAGGAACCGATCCAAATATCCTGTCGTTGAAACTTGCAACTTGACCTGTGACTTTTGAAATTCTTCTTTTTATTTTTGGCATTGGTTCAGAGAATACATACAAAACACAAAAATTTATTTGTGGAATGCTGCTCTTTCTCTCAAGAATATTGATTTATTTTCCATTGAGCATGTTCCTACCTTTGTACCCAACTTTTCCCAGGATTTGGGATTTGGAAAGGCACATACATTTGCTACAATTGGCTCTGTTCTCAAAATACATTATTTTGGGGCATGTTGGACAGAAATATTCTATCTGGCGTCTGTTGCTTGCTTCTCTGGACCTAATTTGAGTGATTGTGAAGTTGCATGGTTTGTAGTCCTCAGAAAGTGCCTGCTGGCTGTGAGACATAGAGGAAAGCCAATCTTAGGAAATAGGAGGGGAAATAAGTTTGCACTGACTAACAAATCAGAGAGAGTCTTTTCTTTTTTTACTACAACCACTTAATGGATCAGGAATAACAAATTAAAAGTAACTAGTTATTGAATGATGCCTTTTCCACAGGAATCAGTCTCTCACACCTCACACTGCCAACCTGTATCCCTGCACTCTGCCACAAGTTCTGGCTCATCTTTTGTGGTGCTGCATCTTCATCTCTTGGCATTATCATGAATAAATTGTATGAATTAATTCATATTAATTATCTGTTGGATATTGTCCCCGGACGTCAGGAGTAGGAATGTTCCTCAATTGAGTTTGCTAGTGGCCACATTGTACACTGACTAAATGATTTCTACTCAATTATTTTTTTGTTGTTATGTTTGAAGTTTTCCCTCCACATTCACTAGCAGGGACACAAACCTGATATTTTGTCTTATCTTTTTCATAAATTGACACATACTTAAGAGCTCATAAATAAAAAAAGGATTATTTTGCAGCATTAATTAGAGAAAAACTAAATAAAAGGGAAAGACTGATAGGTAACTTTGTCTGCTTTTCATCCCCAAAATTAATATAGCTAAAGCTGTGCAGAAATATTTTCAGAGTTAGTAACTTTTATTTTCTGGAAAAAAACCTTGTGTTACCATTGAGTAATACTTAGGGCTATGTTTTTTGATACAAAAACATTTTATTGTTGCTACTTTGAGTTTGGAAATGTCCTTCATTCTTTCAAAAGTGACTGTGGGTCCAGTGTGATGGCCTAGTGGCTAAAATCCTTACCTTGCACCTGCCAGGATCCTATTTAGGTGCTGGTTCTAATCCCGGCAGTCCTACTTCCCAGCCTGGCTCCTAGCTTTGGATTGGCTCAGCTCTAGCCACTTGTGGAGTAAATCATCTGACCAAAGATCTTCCTCTCTATCTTCCTCTCTGTATATCTCAATTTGTAATAAAAATAAATAAATCTAAAAAATTAGCTGTATACAAAATTGTTATTATTACACATAAAATAAAATGAGGGCCAAGGATTTTGACCTTATGATATATAGATATAGACACATTTTTCTTTTATATATGTTTATTTTTGTCATCTTCTATTTCATTTTTTATGATACAGTTTCGCAGGCTCAGGGATTTGCACTCCTCCCCTCCCCACTTTCTTTTCCCCATTGGTTAAAATATTAAATCTTTGAATACCTAGCTCTGTGTTGTTCTCAGTATCTTTATTAGCAACACTGGTTGAAATATTAAATTTCCTACAGGATTTTTTAAAGTGTTAAAGGAACTTAGTCTAGAACATATTACCTTACACAGTCCATTAATGTTAATGATGAATAACCACAAACATACCTTCTCTTGTGGAAAATAATTCTTAATTTTTTTATTCCTTAAAGTATTTTAATAAAACTAATATGCACCAGTAGAAAAACCCATATGAAAAGTTGGTATTTAGTTATTTAAAAATGTTGATATGAAAGAATGGTAGTGTCAGTAATATAAGCAATGTACTTACAAATTACATATAAATTTAACCCATATTACTACTATTGAAATATATACGACGTATGTGACACAGATATTATTATAAAATGTCTTTCTAAAATTTTATAACAAATGAGTTGAAACTTATTCAATAGTAATAAGAAATTAAAATAGACTACATTTCCAAAAGGGTCATAATCTAAATTTATGATAGGCCATTGCATAAAATAATGTTTTTAGAACTTTTTTTATTTGTTTGAAAGGCAGAGAGAAGGAGAAGAGAGATCTCCCATCCAGTGGTTCACTCCTCAAATGTTCACAACGGCTGCTCAGATAATAACCAGGAGCCTGGAGCTTCATCTTAATCACCACAGGGCTTTTAGGGACTCAAACACCAGGAGCCAGGAGCTTCTTCCTGGTCTACCAAATGGGTGCAAGGTCCCAAAGCTCTGGGCCAGCCTCGATGGCTTTCCTGACTCACAAGCGGGGAGCTGTATGGGAACCAGGACTGCTGGGACACCAACAGGGGCCCGTATGGGATCCTGGCTCATGTAAAGTGTTGATTTTAGCCGCTGCTAGGCTAATACGTGGGACCCCAGACTTGAAAGTTAAAAAAAAAAAAACCTAAGGGGAGTTAGTAGTCCAAGCTCAGGCACCAACATAGGCTGAAACTCTTCTTGGATGTGCAGACTGCCTTCCTGCTGCCTCCTCACAGCCTTGGAAAATATCTTTCTATCGCTTAGCACTCTCGCTTTCACTCTGTGACTCTTGTTCATATAAGACCACCAAACTTATTGAATTAATTTTGCAATCTTATAAACTCGCCTAACATTTACCACTTTCTGGAAGTTCTGTCTCTACGTGCAGTGAAATTAGAGTTTCAGTTTTTATATGTGAATTTCTAGAAGGAGGGGATATACAATTCATTTCCTAAAAGATAGTTTTCAGGGATTAAATCAAGTAAATATGCAGTGACACAGGGAAGAAACATTGAAAAGTCCAAATGCATAGCAAAGAAGAACCATCAGGAGCATCTTTGCATGTTGTGTGTGGTGTTACATTTATACATTCAATTAGGTCTGGGTGAAGGTATAGTAACAGACATTTTATAAATAAATGATCAAATTACCTAAAATGTGAATTAGTCACATGTCCAAACTTCAGATGAATTTTTGCCTCATCATATTTTATCATTAGCATGAATTTTTAAGATATTTCTATACCTTTTACTGTTAGTATCCCTAAAATGCCAGAGGGTGACTTGTTGATATATCTATTGTAAGAATTTTCCCACTTAAATAAAAGTATCACATTCAAAGAATCTTTAAATATCTTATGCTTAAAACTTTAAAACATTAATATATTTTATCTAAGGATCAAAAAAAAAACCTTATGATGAGATATGGGTAAAGTTTTAAGGAGTAAAACGCCATCCTAGCTGAGCCTTACTGCTCTGTATATCCAGATGAAAGTGTATTGTACCTTCCATTACAAATAGCAAGTAAGTGATAGATTCTTTAATAAGAATTTCAAATCATACATGTCTAATTTAAAAAATAGTACCTGTATATTCAACTTACCAGTATTTGGAAACTTTTCCATGTATCTGAAATAGCATTGCTAGAAACATTAGTGAACTAGTGTGGTGGATTCACTCGGATAACCAAAATTATATTCTCCAGCCTTTTTGCATAAATAATATCTGAAGGATATGCAAATTCAAATATCTAAATATAACTAAAGAAAAATAATTATTTGTATTGTGTGGAGAGCTAATTTGAATATTAAGGTAAAAAGAAGTAGAGATGCAAGAACAGCAACTTCAGTTATACAGAGAATTTATAATGTGAGAATGTTACTCAACAATTAGTAAAGCAATGAAATAATAAAGGCTTCAGTCTTTGAATAAATTAACGGGTGATTTCTTATAGAAATTTGCAGAGACAGACAGTCCAGGACAACAAGAATGGCCACACAAATACTTTACCACACAAATACTTTCAGTGTTTCTTTTTTTTTTTTTTTGGTTACTAGAATTTCCATATTGAAGAACAGAACATGGTTATTGAAACTCTTATCATTCAGTATAAATTCCAGAAACACTGACTGCGTTGTTCATACATGAAAGCCCTTTCTAAAGAGCTTTTTATGATATTTTAGTTCCACATCTTTTTTTCTCAACCGGTGTGAATAACTGGCTTAGGAAAGAGTCCTTTGCTTGGCTTTGTACATTTCATTTTGTGTTTCATTTAAATAAAACCAGTAAGGAAAATAGGAAATTCATATTATGTATTCAAGTTGTAGTCTCCCTCTGAAGAAAGTAAAGGGTTTACATATTTATTTAACCGACAAGATAGTTGTCCTCCTCTCTTATTGAACTAGATGGAAAAAATGTCATAGACCTGTCTTTTTTGTAAAAAAGAATAAAAAGCACAACTATTCTGAAGTTCACAACAGCCAAATCAGGATTAGTTTCAGCTGTGATATGTCTAAAAATGTGTTCTCTGATTTGGTTGTGTAGTCAGCTGAAAATGTCTTTGCTCTTGACATTTATCAACATATTTTTTAGTTGTTTTCGTGTAAGTGAATCACATCTGAAAATATTCATCATGTGAAACTGTAGATTTCCATTCAGGAAAGTACTATATATTCACTGAAAATGCAAGAAATAATATTCAATGGCTAAAGAAAAAATAAACAGCTTTATGTGAAAAGCTTTCATTTCTTGTGTCTGATTTGGAATTCACATGATTTCAGTACATGATTGCAATGAATTGATACAAAAATTCCTAGCCCTGAGCCTGCTATAAAGGAACACAGTAAAGAACAATTAAATTTTTACAGTCACTTTGCAAGAATCTTTTTCTTATGGCTTTATCACATACTCTATACAAACAGAATTATAAAGATTACAACTTACACACAAAGTCTAAAATCACATTTGGCGCATTTACCAATAATGTGTGCTTCTGCAAACAATCTACAAGAAAAGCATTTAAGCAATGTCTGTGCAGGCTGTCTTTCTAAAAGAGACAGATCATCGCACATCTTATCACTGAGAATGCATTTAACCATTCCTGCTTGAAATAATAGCATAGAATTGGCTCCAGATGGGACCAGCAGCTAAAGTGCTCCCTTGCATGTGCCGGGATACCATAAGAGCACAGGTTCTAATCCCGGCAGCTCCACTCCCTGCTTGTGGCCTGGGAAAGCAGTGAAGGATGGCACAAAGCTTTGGGACCCTGCACCCATGTGGGAGACCTAGAAGAAGCTCTTTGCTCCTGTCTCTGGATCGGCACTGCTCCGGCTTTTGCAATCACTTAGGGAGTTAATCATCAGACAGAAGATCTTCCCCCCGTCTCTCTTCCTCTCTGTATACCTAATTTTCCAATAAAATTAAATAAATCTTTTTTTAATGGTTCCAGATATCAACATTGTTGTTTAAAGACAAGCATGGATTTTAATTTCTCCTCTTTCAGTAACCATATGTAATGTACCTGTCATTTATGCTTTTAGAGGACTAACTAGTGTCCAATTTTAGCTTGTAAAATTGGATCTGTGCTTAGAATGACTTTCACATTAAGAAGGATTATACAAGCAGTTAAAACCTGATTAATCATAACTTACCACGCTACAAATCAAGGTTGGACAGAGGCACATGAATTTCACCCAAGGGAACCAATCTAGGTCCTACTCTGGGGCACCACTTCGAATTATGAGGATGAATGATATTTCTTCTTGTAAAATAATCATGAAAGAGAACAATATTCATAATTACAGAAAAATACATTAAAGCACTTAGCTTGGCAAGCAGGCCAAAAAATACTTGAAATTCTTATAGAATTCTACTTAGTACTTGTAAAAGAACACAGGTTTTTTTTTTTAATTTTAATTTTTCATGATACAGTTCATTAGGCTCAGGGATTTCCCCTCCCACCCTCCATATCATATCCCCCCCCACACATATACACACTCTCTGTCCTAAATTTTAGCCAAGTATAGTCCTACAGCAGTCACAGATTCTTAAAAATAGATTGAAAAAGAGCACGGAGTTTGAAGTCTTATGACTCGATACAGAAATCCATTCAAATAACTTTACATTTATGTAACTGTTTTTGTGTTTCTTTAATGTTATTTGAAAGGTAGTGAGACAGTGTTGGGTGAGGTAGGAGAAGAGAGAGAGGAAAAAATCTTGTTTTATGGTCCAATACCAAATACCTTCAACAGTCAAAGCTCAGCCAGGCCAAAGCCAAAAACCGATATCAATCCAGGTCACTTCAATTTAGCTGCCAGATACCCAAATAGTTGATCTATCACCTGCAAACTCTGAGAATGAGCATTCATATGCATACGGATCAGAAGTGGAGCTGGTACTTGATTCTAGCACTTTGACATGGAATGTGAGAATCCCTAATTCTGTCAAATTCTGTCAAATGCTCAAGTCCATTGGACCAATTTTATGATTTGAAAATTAAATTTACTATGTTTCAAATAGTATTAGTTATAGCAAAAAATAGCTATGTTAATATTTGTGCTTTGGGTAAAAGAACATGCGGAGTGCACAGTTTTGAACTTTTAAAAATGAAAGTACTGCTGTAGGGAGTTAAAGCATGCATGGGATCCTGAGTTAATGCTCCAAGTGGACAGACAGATTGACACCACAAAGCAGACCCAGTCTGCAATGGATTACATGTTGCTGCAACTCTTGGTCTTTCCTTGGTACACAGTGCATCATTGTCCTTGTAACGACACTAGATTTGTCCCAGAGTTGGCATTAATCGGTGTAATGAGGACAGTACCATGCTCCAAATATTGCATTTCTACTACTCTGAAAGGCATGAGTTAAACTTGATAATTCTGAGGCAACAATTCTTGGTATAATTCAATTCTAATGAGAGAGAAAGAGAGGAGAAAGACACAGAGAGTGAGCAGGTAGATGAGCACAAAGGTGACAAGCTTATGAAGGAAATTTTGGATTATTTAGACCAGAGAAGCCATTAATAATCAGGTGACTTATCCTAATATGTCACTGCCCAAACCTGTTGATTCATGATTAAATCAACTGAGGAAGAAAGACAGAGTTCTCAAGAACTTCTGTCCAATAATTCACCCCGCAAGCGACCGCAACAGCTGGAGCTGAGCCGATCTGAAGCCAGGAACCAGGAACTTCTTCCAGATCTCCCACACGGGTGCAGGGTCCCAAGGCTTTGGACCATCCTCGACTGCTTTCCCAGGCCACAAGCAGGAAGCTGGACGGGAAGCGAGGCTGCTGGGATTAGAACCAAAGCCCATATGGGATCCTGGTGTGTTCAAGGTAAGAACTTTAACTGCTAGGCTACTGCTCTGGGTCCCAAATTAACAACATTTCATTGTACTGTTAACTTAAAATACCTTTCAAATACTAATTCATGTATAAATATATACTAAATATATGATACACAGTTATCAAATAAGTATATACAAATCAATATATTATTTACTCTAAGTATTTAGTTTTCTTTTTTTTAAGTTTCATCTCTTCAGAACACTTTCTTCTGATTATATTCTTCACTAACTCATAGATCATACAGCAGCATCATTTTCTTCAAGAAGGTTCTTGATTTTCTTTTACATTACTTCAGCGACACATGAGTCATTTAGTAGCATGTTATTTAACTTCATGATGTTGTTAGGTTTTTTTTTCCTGTAGTTGATTTTGTTTTGTGGCTTTTCATTTAAGGAGATATATAGTAACTGTGTAATGGAGACTATCATATCGAGTAGCATGTTATTTAACTTCATGGCATTGTAAATTTCTACTTTTATTCCTGTTGAATTTGTTTTGTGGCTTTTCATTTGAGGGGAAGTACAGTAACTGTGTAATGGAGACTATCATATCCATATGTGAGGATACTATACAGTATCTCTACTCCCAAAGATGGACTCCCAATGAAACTTTTTACGATATCTTGACAATAGGATGTTGGACTCTCTGCCATTGTCCACGTATGCACTAATGGACATATGACTCTGTATTAAGAACTATATGATAGTAATGATATAGGGGAACTCAGTGAGTGGGAGTGAATTCCGAAGGGATAAGGGAAATCCCAGGGCCTATGGAACTGTATCATAAAATAATAATAATAATCATATTGGGGTAAAAAATAAGTATTATATTGAAACTATTATAAATTAGAGCATATAACCTAACTGAAGAAGCACAATATACACATACTATTATAGGCCATTAAGACGGCCCATAATGAGATATAAGTTAAAATCTCATATGGATATTGAATATTTCCTAATGAGTTCTGAATTTCTCAAACCTCTGCAATTTTGGTTCACAAAGTAACTATGGTCATTTTTTTTTTAGATTTATTTTATTTTTTACTTGAAAGTCAGAAATACAGAGAGGAGGAGAGACTGAGAGGAAGATCTTCTGCCCATTGATTCACACCCCAAGTGACCAAAATGGATGGTGCTGTGCCAATCCCAAGCCAGGAGCCAGGAGCCTCTTCCAGTTCTCCCACATGGTGCAGGGTCCCAAGGCTCCAGGCCGTCCTTGACTGCTTTCCCAGGCCACAGGCAAGGAGCTGGATGGGAAGCAGGGCTGCTGGGATTAGAACCAGTGTCCACATAGGATCCCAACTTTAGCTGCTCAGCCACCACGCTGGGCCCATATGGTCATTTTTATCACTGAAAGCATCATTAGCATTTAAAAAGACTACATTGTTTTGAGTTTTTCTCAAGTATTTTTTCAATTTTATGCTTACAAAGACTGCAGGATTTGGACAATAAAATTGCGGAAACTATATTGATTGACAATCAGTTTATAGTAGCTCAGTATCTAATGTTACGTAAAACAATGAAAAAATCAATATTTGAAATGAGGTGGACTGCCACAGGAGACCAGAGATTATACCTTATAATATTAATATAAGCATTGACTCAACTACAATTAATTTAAATGCACAAAAAGACAAATATTGTAAGCCTTCCTCATTTGTGGTAACTAACATACAGAGTACAAGAAAGACATAATCTTTAGAAGTAACATTGGTATTTTAAGATTTGATTTGTTTAAAATTTGTCTGTGTTCTTGAGGAATAGGAATATTTTTCCTCCTTGATATTTGTTGAATTCTCTACGTAAAACCTGTGACTGTGAGATGAATATAAAGTATGAAATTGTAATTTTTCAAAAAAGAAGAAAGTTGGGTAATAGGATTAGAAGAGAGGGTAGGGTAGGAAATATTACCATGTTCGTAAATATATATTGTGAAATGCATGAAGTTGGTCCTTTTGTATAAATAATTTAAAATATTTTTTTAAAAACCCAGTAGCATAATACAGTCAAATTGGGTGATAAAGGAGCAGGTTGTAGAGTTATTTATCAGTACAAATAAAATATATGCCTTGAAAAGCATACATTTTCACCAATAGTGACAAATTACAGGAAAAATATATAAAAAGATTAAATGTGTTGCACTTTATATTATTCATAATGTAAGAGTTATCACTCTGATGTTGATTTTAAATTTAAAGTTCCATAAGAAAATTCAGGAAAACTTTTGTCATTTCTGGAACTCTTTAAGTCAGAAATAACCTATTCCAATTTCTTCCTTTTGTCTAGAATTCTTTCCTTCTAACTTTTTCAGTTTCTTTACTCATTTCCTTTTGTCAATTTTGTGACTGCATTTTTCACTTTTGTCAGAATTTTGATCCATATCACATATTTATGGAAACTGAATGAGTGTGTATTTGAACTAATTGGCAGTATAACAAATGGCACAGAAATGGGAATGGACTTTACTATTAATTCTAAAATAATGTTTTACCCATAATAAAAGCTAAGTCCATAAAATACGTTCAAGCTTCAACATGACTTTGCTTCTCATCCTATGTATCTTTTACCTGTGTCTTGCTAGCTCCCTTGGTCCATGATATACAACCAATCTTCCTGAACTGTACTTTAGCTTCTTCTTAACATCTGTTATCTGCTTACAACATGTATTAAACATGTCATAAATTCTGTTTATTGCTAACTGTCTATGACTCTTTCTTATAATGTAAACCTCACAAGGTTGAGAACCTTCTACCATCCAACAAATATGTATTGCACAAATGAATACAAGAATATATGCTGTAAATCTATTTTCTCCAAGTCATTATAGAGTACAATCATGGTCAGTGGTAATACTAAGCTTGCTTGGAGGGTATTAAACTCTAAGCTCCACTGTATAATTTAATGCCACATGAAAAAAAATGATATTTTGTTATTAAAACAATATGTAATATGGTGTACCCTATCAAGTAATTCCTAACTCTAAATTCTATATTTAGTTCAGAACGATTACTTTATGTTGGATAATAATGTTTATGTTGGATAATATGTTGGATTACTTTATGTTGGATAATAATGTTTATGTTGGATAATAATGTTGCAATTTTATATTTCCAAAATATGTTACCTTTATCCAATCTTCCATTTATCCACTTAATCAATGCTACTTTCACATGCTGATATCATGTGATTCTAAATCTGTCTGCATCTTGCATGACTGATTAATATTGAATCAATCTGGATAGGAAGAGTGCTGAATATTTGAGTGGAGAATCCCTTCATCTCCCTAGGACTTATTATCTCTCTTAAAAAGAGAGAGAGAGAATGTAGAATAATTTTAAGGCATATCTTCTAGATACACATGATCTGTTCCAAAAAACAGTACACTATTAAGAATTGTTCAGTGCGGAGATGTTAAGATGTAAAATGAAGTAATGATTTTATTTTATTTTGGGGGGAAGGGTATTATGTCTTTATTGTATCGTCACTTGAACAACAAGTCAATGATATTTTCTTCTTTTAATGGAACAGCATTCATCGTAGATATAAATTCTGCTAATAATCACCATCAGTGGAAGCTCTGCATTCACAGTCTCTTTTCTTAGTGCAACGATATCTTGACATACAAATGTTTGTTTCATAATCCAAAAACTATGGCTTATTCAAATTATTTTTTTACTCCAAATTTAAAAATACAATACTGATTTCCATAGAATTAATACCAATGTTGACATTTGCCACCAAAAGCATTCTGGTGAATAACTGATTTTATTTTAAAAGGAGTTGAGAAGACATGAAGAAGACAGAGGTAGGGAGTTAGAGGCATCATGAAAAGAGAAAAGCAACGACATGTACACACACACACACAAAATAGGACAGGGAAAACAGAGGACCTGAGGGGAATTAGGGCCAAATTTCATCATTTTAGTACTTCAATGGAACTAAGTATGTACAATTTAATATTACTATCTATGATTCTATTTGCTTATCTTAATGCCTTATTACATTATGCATTTTAAATTTGGGGGAAATGGTCATTATCAATAAAAAAATGAAACAAAAGTGTATGATAAAATGTATAGCGAAGATTTAAAATTTTTAATTAATACATAATTTCACATTTCATATTATAGTGTCATTAAAGTTCACAATTCCTGTTGAATTCCAAGATTCACTGTAGGATCGTGAATGATTATGCAATATATGTATGAAATAACCATAAAATATTAACTGAATGAATGTTTCTTTCTGCAATTCACCTAGAATTGCTGCATGTATCTGGCATGGATTTAAAAACAGAGAAGGACATAGAAATTATAAATGAATAATAGGACCTTGATACATGAAAATGTTTATAAAACATAAACCAAAAAACCAACGTAGACTTAAGGAACCAAATAATTAAATATAAATAAACATAAATGTTAGCATTACATAATCTTGGAATAAATCGAAGTACTTGTGGGTTTCCTTAAGGAAAATAATGCACTAGCATGATTGCTAACATCCAATCACAATTACAGTCAAGGAATTGATGGCAAATTCTAATCACATGACTTGCTCTTCATGTTTATATTGAGAACAGGTCGATGTAATTGAATATATAGAGTTTTAAGCACATAACAAACTGCTAAACCTCCCTCCTCACTTGCCCTGCCTTCCTTTTTTTCCTTTTGTTTTTTGCTTTAACATACATTCAAGCTACCTTAACTGTTACCAATAAATCATTTTTTTAAGATTTTTTTTTTATTGCAAAGTCCAATATAAAGAGAAGAGGAGAGATAGAGAGGAAGATCTTCAGTCCGATGATTCGCTCCCCAAGTGACCGCAACAACCGGTGCTGCGCCGATTCAAAGCCAGGAGCCAGGAAATTCCTCCAGGTCTCCTACATGCATGCAGGGTCCCAAGGCTTTGGGCCATCTTCAACTGCGTTCCCAAGCCACAAGCAGGGAGCTGGATGGGAAGTGGAGCCGCTGGGATTAGAACCTGTGCCCATATGGGATCCCGGTGAATTCAAGGTGAGGACTTTAAATGCTAGGCCATTGTGCTGGGTCCAAATAAATCATTTAACAAGTAAAAAGTAGAATGGCCACTATTCCATAGAAGATAATAAAGAATTATAAACAACATTCAAATATCAAGATATCAATTTAATTAATAGACATTGCTTTTGGTATTCCTATCTTAGCAATCATAATTCAGAGAAAAATATTTCTGTCTTCCAGGGTCTGACTTATCTAATCAATTTTAATGGTCTCCAATTGAAGGCATTTTGTGGCTCTTTTTTATGACTAATATTTTGTTGTGTGTGTGCTTCACATCTTTATGTAGTCATGAATGGATGGACATTTGGGTTGATACCATATCTTTTTTTTTTAAAGATTTATTCATTTTATTACAGCCAGATATACACAGAGGAGGAGAGACAGAGAGGAAGATCTTTTATCCGATGATTCACTCCCCAAGATAGCCGCAACGGACCGATGCGCGCCGATCCGAAGCCGGGAACCTGGAAACTCCTCCGGGTCTCCCACGCGGGTGCAGGGTCCCAAGGCACTGGGCCATCCTCAACTGCTTTCCCAGGCCACAAGCAGGGAGCTGGATGGGAAGTGGAGCTGCCGGGATTAGAACCGGCGCCCATATGGGATCCCGGGGCTTTCAAGGCGAGGACTTTAGCCGCTAGGCCATGCCGCCGGGCCCAGGTTGATACCATATCTTTGCTACTGTGAATTGAGCTGCTATAAATATGAAATACAGACAACTAAATCATATGCTGATTAAATTTCTCATGGCTAAATTCCAAGAAGTGAAAAGAATGGGTTCTAATACACAGGTTTAAGATTTTTAAAGAATCCTCATAATATCCTCCATTATGCTCATATCAGATCACATTCTCTCCAATAAAGTACAAGATGACTTTATTAGCATTTCAGCAGCAGCATTTGCTGATTTTTTCTTTGTTTTGTGGTTGTATGACAACCACTGTAACAGGATTAGATAAAACCCTGTATTTTTTTTGCAATTTGCATTTTACAGATGACTACTGATTCTGAACAACTTTTACAGGTCTTGGTTGATTTACATTTTATACTTTAAAATGCCTGTCCTTGTGCTTTAGCCAATCCTTTAAATGGATTCTGGTATTGTTGAGTGTTTTGAACTTCTGTAAATCCTGTATGTTAGTATCCCCCGTTTTATTGGTTGTCTCTTCAACTTGTGCACAGTTTCCTTTAAGGTGCAGAAACTTGGGCCTGGCACGGTGGCCTAGCGGCTAAGATCCTCACCTTGCACACATTGGGATCCCATATGTGTGCGAGTTTGTGTTCTGTGGTCCTGCTTCCAATCCAGCTCCCGGCTTGTGGCTTGGAAGAGTAGACGAGGATGGCCCAAAGTCTTGAGGCCCTGCAATCTGCATGAGAGACCCAGAAGAAGCTTCTGACTCCTGGCTTCAAATTGGCGCCCCTCTGACCCTTGTGGCAGCTTTGAGAGTCAATCAGCGGACTGAAGATCTTCCTCTGTCTCTCCTCCTCTCTGTATATCTGACTTTCCAATAAAAATAAAATAATAAATCCTTAAAAAATAATGTTCAAAAGCTTTATGATTTATAATCATATTGCCTGTTTTTGTTTTTATTTTCTGTGCTTCCACATTAACCATCTAAAGCAATTTTTAAAATTTAAAAAAATGAAATAAAAATTATAATTAATAATTGGGAGTATCATCACAACAAATTCCAAGTCATATGACAAGGTAGTTATTATCAGAACATCCTGGCAATGTTGGTCTATAGAACATAATTTAAACCCCAGTGACTAACGCATACATCTAATATGAACTAATCTTTTACGTATGAACTAAAGCTATCACTGTATATGCATTTTAGGTTATTTTTTCATATCTGTAAAGAAAGACCTTGCAATTTTCATTGGGCTTGATTGAGCCTTTAAATTGCTTTGAGTAGCATATAACTAGCTTTTTCAATTAAAAAAAAGACAAAATGTACAGATTCATGGAGTTCCGTATGATGTTTTATTGAAATATATAAATTGTGTGATGTCAAATCTGGAGAATATATTTTTTAAACAAAATCTAAGAATTTTATTGTGTTGCTGATTGTCTCAGTCATGGTACTGTATAATTATCCAGGGATGGATAATTTTTTCTAGTTGGGCCCATTTGGCCACAAAGAACTGCACTTTTTTAATAGCTGAGTAGTATTCCATGGAGTAGATGAACCATAGCTTTCTTATTCAATCTTCTGTTGATGTGCATTTCAGTTGCTTCCTATATAAATTACCTATATGCTAGAATTTATTAAACCCCCCAATTTCCTCCATCCACTCTTCCCTCTGAAGCCCCCCTTTTTTTTTACTTTTATGATATCACCCTTGTTTGATTACACATCAAAGTGAGATTGTGTGATACTTGTGTTTTTTTCTGCCTCGCTCATTTCATGTGAGGTAATGATCTCCAGTTTCCATTACCTTCCTGCACATGGCATGATTTCATTGCCTTTTTCTTTAATGAATGAGTAAATATGCATTGTGCATGTGTACAATTTTTCTTTATTCATCAATGATTGAAAGGAATCTTAAACTTTTCCTCTACTTCCTAGAATTAGGACTGTCACTACAATAAATGTGGGAGGACAAATGTTTATTTGACAGATCAACATTAATTTCCTTTGGAATATTGGATTATATCAGAATGTTCATTAGAGTCTTTGTTGTTCAACTTGAAATGCAGCTTTCTTTTAATATATACTGACAGGCAGTGATATAATATCTCAAGCATTGAGTCCTAGCTACTCATGTGGTTGATGTGGAAAGAGTTTAAGCTTGGCTCAACTCTGGCTGCAGCAGGCATTGGGGAATGAGTCAGCTCAGAGATTCCCCTCTCGGCATCTATATCTTTCTGTAGCTCTGTCATTTAGTAAATGAAACTGAAAAAAAAATTGGGAGGCCCTGGCATGATAGCTCATCCTCTGTCTTCAAACTTTAGCATCCACTATGGGTTCCTCTGCAGACTGCTGCACTTCCTGTCTGTCAACCTGCTTATGGTATGGGAAAGTAGTGGACGATGGCAGCTAAAACCTTGAAATGCTACACCAGGGGGAGAGACCAAGGGAAATCTCCGGGCTCCTGGCTTCAGACTGGCTCAGTTCTGGACAGCCATTTCAGATGTTAGGGGAGTGAACCAGAGGATGGGAGATCCTCTCTATCCCTTTTTCTCCTTCTTTATGTATATATGACTTTCAAATTTAGCAATAATAATAAATAAACATTTTTTAAACCAATACTTTGAAGCTAAAGCCTCATTTTATACTGAACTTCTGAAACCTCTGTTTTATTTAATTGGTTGTCATTGGGCTTGTGTTACATTTCTTTGCTCATTCTCCATGAAGAAGCCACTATAGACAGATTAAATCCCTAAAGACTTTTTTTTTTAAAGATTTTATTCATTTTTATTACAACCAGATATACACAAAGGAGGAGAGGCAGAGAGGAAGATCTCCATCCGATGTTTCACTCCCCAAGTGAGCCGCAACGGGCCGATGCGCGCCGATCCGAAGCCGGGAACCTGGAACCTCTTCCGGGTCTCCCACACGGGTGCAGGGTCCCAATGCATTGGGCCGTCCTCAACTGCTTTCCCAGGCCACAAGCAGAGAGCTGGATGGGAAGTGGAGCTGCCGGGATTAGAACCGGCGCACATATGGGATCCCGGGGCTTTCAAGGCAAGGACATTAGCTGCTAGGCCACGCTGCCGGACCCAAAATCCCTAAAGACTTTTATAAACTATTAAGAACTTTTTTTTCTTATCCTTCACATGGTGAGGTAACAACTCTTTTGAGTGTTTCTATTGGTTTTTTTTTAGTTGCACTTTATGAATCTTTATCTAAAATTAGCATGCATTTTTTTCCATTTTTATTCTCATTTTATGATACAGCGTCATAGGTTCTGGGATTTCTCTTACTTCTACCCCGTCCCCTGCCAAGTTCACCTGTACTACTACAATAGTATATTTCACCATAAACAGCCCTCAGTCCATCATTGTGGGCATGGACAATGGCAGAGAGTCCAGCATCCTGCGATCAAAATACATTTAACAGTTTTATTGGGAGTCTGTCATTGATTTGGAAGTAGAGATGCATTCTACATTGTATCTGCATATGATAGTCTCTATTACACTGTAACTATACATCCCCTTTAATGAAAAGCCACAAAGCAAAATCCACAACCAGATGAAAAAGAAATTTACAATGCCATGGAGTTAAATAACATGCTATTGAATGACTAATACATTGCTGAAGAAATGAAAAAGAAACTCAAGAACCTTCTTAAAGAAAATGATGCTACTCCATGATATATAAGTCAGCAAATAATATAGAAAACAGTGTTTTAAAGAAACTAAACAAAGTATCAAAATTCATGAAATATATTTTCTGCTGCTCTTTGTTGGTGATATGTGTCTCCTGTAGCAACCAACAGATTTTTTTTGCTTTTGTTTTTTTTGGGGGGCAGAGGGGTTCTAATACAGTCTACACTGCAAAAGAACAAAAGCCTTTGCCAACCTCAGAGTTAACTGAGGAACACATCAAGAAAATGGGGATATAGAATTCAGAAAACTCATTATAAAGCTACTTATCAACAATGAGAAACACATACTGTAATTCAAGGAATTTTAAGGAATGTGTCACACATGCAAATTTTAAATATATATATATTAATAAAGTTTAATAATTTCATTTCTAAACTTTCTTAATGCTTTTGTAACATAGTTGGAGTTAAACTGGTGGTTTCTTTTTTTTAACAGATGGAATATTAATTAGTTAAATTTATCACAAACACAAAGGGAAAAAAGTTTGTGTTGATTCATTTCAAGTCACAGTTAAGAGTACTACCAGAATCAAACATCCATTAATATATACATCTTTAAAAATAAATGGAAGCAAATTCAAGATGGTTGATTAGGGCAATCACACATGTAAGCAGAAAATCATTAGTCAGGATGAAGCAGAGAGGGCACATTCCAGTTGATAGGCGAGGACAGGCTGACAGCAGAGGGGCACCTGCAGAGTGATAAACATGGGAAAGCAGCAGAGACAACAGTGTGGTGTTGCAGTGACCAGATACTCCAGCAACAATCTGCAAGCAGCAATCTGAGCTCCACTGAAGACTTCAGCTCCACCAGTACCCAAGTGGGATGGGGAGTTCAACAGGAGCTCAGCAGGTGAACCGAGGCAAAGAACTGTTTATGTATTTTACCAAAGGCAGAGAGAGAACAGCAGTTCCCAATCAGGGTAGATTTCATAGCCCAGATGCCTATAAGAGCTACATTGGATATCCTTTTTTGTAGGGAGGCAAAGGTTTTGGGATGAAACTGCACATGCACTGAGCTGGGAGTTAACTCATTTCTGGCTCAGTGCAATACACTGATGTAGCATACTACAGGTTTCACATAAAATAAGCCCAGGTAACATCCAAACCTAATGGCCAGCAGATCCAGAACTCCATGACTGGCACATCAGGAATCATTATGTACACTGTGGCAAAGGCTGTGAGAGGATGGACAACAGTGAGCTGCACATGTGCTTCAAACTCAGTGCATTGCACTGGTTCCACATTGAAATTAATATCAACTTTGGCATCTTATGGATCAAAATAGGTCCAGGTGGCCCTCAGTCCTAATGGTCAGAAGGTTCTGGCAAGAGTAGTAGCATCAACAACCTAGATATTTAGGAAACCTGATGTCTCCCTAATCCTGAGAACTGCTATAACCAGAAGTGGGAGAAAGGTTATAAAAACATTGGTGCAGTCACAGTATGGGATCACAGAAGTTTGAGAGAGATAACCAGCAAATGGGTCTATGGAGACCGTGGTGGAAGACTAACACAAAAGCCCAAAGCTGAAACTCACTAGAGGGAGTGGTACAAGCTCCTGCAAACAAAGAATCAGTAACAACCACAGTAAGTAAAACTGAACTGTAGACCTGTGGGTGACACATCTTAGAAACCCTCCCCCAGGAGAAGAATCTGCTAACCAGAAGTACTACCAAGAGCAAAAGAAGAGACAAAGGCACAATGAGTATTATTGATGACTCCCTTGCAAAGGAACAAAAGACTCTGCCAACCTCAGAGTTAGCTGAGGAATACAACAAGGAAATTGGAGATACAAAATTCAGAAAACTCATGATTAAGTTTCTTATCAACAATGAGAAGCATACATAGGAGTTCAAGGAATTTAACTAATATGTTACACAGGAAATAGCATTGCTAAATCAAAATCAAACTGAATTATTGGAAATGAAGGATACAATAGAGCAAATTTAAAATTTTGTGGAAAATCTCCATAATAGAATGAATGAGGCAGAAGAAAGAATCTCAGAATTGGAATATATTTCTTATCTTAATAAGGAAAAATTTAAAAAGCTGGAAGCGGAAATGGGTCAAGCTAAAAAATAGTATTCAAGAATTAAGAGCCACAATTAAAAGGCCAAATATAAGTGTTAAGGGAGTTCCAAAAGTCATAGAAACAGAGGCTAGGTTTAAAAATGTATTTAATGAAATAATAAAGGCAAACACTGCTAATCTGGAAAAATAATTGGAAAACAACTTTGCGGAGGGGCACAGAACTCCCAACAGTGTTGACCAAAAGTGATCTTCATCACAACACATGATCATCAAGCTCTCTTTAATTGAACATAAGGGAAAGATCCTTAAATGTGCACATGAAAATATCAATTGACATATAGAAGAATGGCAATCAGACACATAACTGACCTCTAAGATGAAACTACAGGCAAAAAGAGAATACAGTGACATGGTGCAAATTCTAAAAGGAAAATTTGTCGGCCCAAAATAGCATACCCAAGCAAAACTTTCTTTTGTCTTTGAAAATGAAATACAATTCTTCCAAGGTAGAGGAGCATAAAGGCAATGGTAGACTCACCTTGTATTTCACACATGCTGTGTTTAGAAGTGACATGTGGCACCAACACTGTCACCCAACTAAAGCAAAAGCTAAGACAAACCTCATGCTAATGAGATTAAGAAGTATAGTGGGCGAGGACCTTAGCCACTAGGCCACGCTGCCGAGCCCCATTTTTTTTTTAAAGATTTATTTTATTATTTTTATTACAAAGTCAGATATACTGAGAGGAGGAGAGAGATAGAGAGGAAGTGGAGCTGCCGGGATTAGAACCAGCGGCCATATGGGATCCGTTGAACTTGACTGGACAATAAGATGTTGGACTCTATGTTTGGTATACGCTTGCAATGGGGGAAACTCAACTGAACTTGAGCTGTGGTTATGCAACAAGGTGAAGGAATCCTCCATGGTGGGAGGGTTTGGGGAGGGGTGGGGAGAACCCAAGTATCTATGTAACTGTGTCACATAATACAATGTAATTAATGAAGTTAAATAATAAATAATTAAAAAAAAAAGAGAAAAAAAAAAGAGTGAGCCAGCAGGCGGAAGAGCTTTCTCTCTGTATTTCCTCTCTATAAATCTGATTGTCCAATTGAAATAAATAAATTTCAAAAACAATTCTAAATAAAAAAAAAGTATAGTGTTGCCAGAATGTATCATAATCTATCAACAACTATCACAGTGCATTTGTCAAAGTTATTCTTATTCACTACTCCAACTGAAGATCTTTTCATCCTGTACAATTATTAGTAAAGTTTGGTGAAAGTTTTCAAGAATGTAAACAAATGATCTCAGAGCAGAGATGCCTGTTAGTAGCCTAATTATTACACTACTCAAAATGAGTGCTGTGGAACACTATACTGCTGAAATAAAAGTGCAACTTATTTTTAGTGCAAGTATACTGTGAAGCAAATGACTAGAACCATTGATGCTTTATGGTGTAATTTGTAGAACACATATTTTTGTCACATTTCTGCAGATTCTCAAACATGACCATTTTACTGCCTCTACGTTATGCTATATTGAAACCTCAAGCTACAATTTTGAGTTCTACACATTTATAAAAGTTGTATCATATAATGGACACATCTTGATCATTTATTAGAAATATAATGAAAATAAATTAATATTGAGATGTACATAAGAGTAGTTGATTCATAGCAAATACATTTCCCTCATCTACTCATTTTTCTAAAAAATCTAAACTAACACTACAAAACCTTGGACATTGAGCATTATTTTATTTTATTAAGGTCTTGCTAATTGCCAAGAGAACAAAGGATTAAAAATCTGATATATATGGTACACATGTGCCTTTGTAGCTATAAATGTACCTACTACTTTTATAATATATACAAGTCTGGCTATCTGAAGTGATAGATCATCATTTTAAAAAATATTTATTTCAAAGTTAGAACCTCATACAGAAAAGTTGAGGCACAGAGACGTCATCCATTCATCAGGTCATTTCTTACAGTGATGACTGGACAGGATTGGGTCAGACTGAATCTGAGAACCAGAATCTTCTCCGAGGTGATCGATGTGGATGATAGGGGCCAATTACCTGGCCAATTTCTTAATGCCTTCCGAGGTCATTGGCAGGGATCTTGAATGGAAATGGGTATCAGGGAAATGAACCAACATTGATGTGAGACGCTGGTGTTGTAAACTGCAGCTTTAATTGCTAAGCCACAACGCTGGGGCCTTTATGAAATTTAAATATGATTATACTGTAGTATGAAGAATGGAGGCGTGCACCCTGATGCATACATTTTTAAATCCTTAAAGATTATTTTTTTATAAAAGCCTTTCTTTGTTGAATAAATGGCAGACATACATTCACATACAGGAAGATGGAGAGAGAAAAAGAAAGATCTTTCTGTGAGTTCACTCTCCAAATGACCACAACAGCCAAATGCAGGCCAAAACGAAGTCAGAAGCAAGTAGCTTCCTCTTGGTCTATCATGTGGGTTCAGGGGCCAGATTCCTTGGGCCATCTCCCACTGACGTGGTGGTAGTGAGCTTAGTTGTCAGTGGAGCAAGCAGAACCCAAACCAGCTACAAAATGGAATGTTAGTACCACAGGTGGTAGGTTAATCCACTCTGACGTTGATCTGCATATTACATACTTTACAAGAAGCACATGGTAAATGTATATTGTTTTTGAGGATCAAAGCTACTATCTAATTGTTATACTCTATCAACAACTTAAGCTACTTCTCAACAGATATTGTATGAGTTAACTGTGGAATTGAAAAGCAGCAGGACCATCTCAGTAACGGGGTAGAAAAAGGCAATTATTAAGCTTTGGAATGATAACATAAAAGTCCTTTGAAGAAAAATCATATGCAAGTGAGATACACTACAAATTAATGTATCAAGGGAACTTTCTCATGTAGTTGCATTAAAAAAGCTGTTCCTGTAAAAATAAGCAATTGGTCATAATTTAACATGATATATTTTTAAAAATTCAGCATATATTTTTTCTGTAACATGATAATTAGGAAGCAAGCACAGAGCATTTCAGTTGGAATGAGATGTAAATCATTACATATCTATTTCAGTAATGTTAATAATGCAATCTTAATAATTTAGACCTCATCATCATTAAGATTTAGTACTATGAACAAAATATTCCTATAAGTAAAAAATGTATAGTTTTCTACTTAAACATTATAATTTTAAAATATTTTATATATTTTTTATTGGAAAGATAGATTTATAGAGAAAAGGAGAGATGGAGAGAAAGGTGTTCTGTACTCTGGTTCATTTTCTAAGTGGCTGCAATGATCGGAGCTGAGCTGATCCAAACCCTGGTGCCAAGAGCTTCTTCCCCGTCTTCCACATGGGTGCAGGGTCTCAGGCCAAAAAACAGGAAGTTGAATGGGAAGTCGAGCAGCCTGGACATGAACCACCGCCCATATGGGATCCCATCACTTGAAGGGGGATGATCAGCCACTGAGCCATTGTGCCAGGGTCATGCAACATATTATTATGCTATTCATTTTCATTTTCAATTCAACCATTTACTAAACATCTCTATATTATGAAATCCCTAAAAACAATAAACTCACAAAATACCTGCAAATATACAAAAGAGATTTGTACTTACTTTATATTTAGTAAATATTCATTGCCAGGGTATTTTGTGCTACCTACTGTAGTAAGAAATGCAAAATATGCAGATAGTAATTATTAAATAAGGAAAAACATACAAAATTGAAACCTCTAAAAGAATATACTATATATATATATATATTTATTTATTTAAAGATTTATTTAATTTTATTGTAAAGTAAGATATATAGAGATGAGGAGAGACAGAGAGGAAGATCTTCACTCCCCAAACAGTCGCATCAGCTCAAGTTGCGCTGATCCGAAGTCAGGAGTTAGGAGCCTCTTCTGGGTCTCCCAGTGGGTGCAGGGTCCCAAGGCTTTGGGTTGTCCTTGACTGCTTTCCTAGGCCACAGTCAGGGAGCTGGATGGGAAGCAGGTCTGCAGGGATTAGAACCAGTGCCAATAGGAATCCCAACACATTCAAGGTGAGGACTTTAGCCATTAGGCAACCACGCTGGACCCTATATATTTTTGAAATACATAGATATTAAAATGAAACATTTCAAGAGGCAGATACTAAACATAGTGTAATATTAAGAAAATATAACAAAATTCTGCATTATGTACTTTCCTTCACCATGTATATTGTCACTAAATGTCCCTTTTGTTCAATATTTTTAAAAATTCCACTTACACCATCTCAGTTTAACATGGGTCTAAACATCTTTAAGTTTTAAGCTTAGGTCCCAAACTATAAAACTGAAACAAATGGCACATCTTATCATTCACATGGTATCTACACAGTAAGAAATTAAGATCAAAATGCTTTTTCCCCATATCATGCTTGATCTTTGTTCATAAAATTTATTATGGCTAAAGTAAATAGTATTAGTTTAATTTTCTTGTCCTCAAGTGGATAACACAGTCTATCAAAGTTTTAATACATCCCTGCAATGTAAATACATAAAATAATAATTTTGAGGTAACACATTGAAATTAAGATATTTACTTACATACCTTTGGATAGGTAACAATATCAATAGTAATAGCAATATAGAATCCCAGAACAGTGTGAGGGATGAAGAATGTTTGTAATGGCATGTAATATGGGTACCAACTCCAATTCCATTGGCACCTTTTCTGATCCTGTTCCCTGTTTCTCATGGCCTGAGAGAAGCAGGAAAAGATGGTCAAGATGTTTGGATTCCTCGCCACTCCTCAGTATGTGGTATGCCAGGATGAAGCTCCCGGCTTCTGTCTTTAGTTTGTTTCAGCTTTGCTCATTGTGACCCTCTAAAAATAAAGCAAAGGATGGAATATTTCTTTATGTCCTTGCTCACGTCCTTGCAACACTTCCAAATAAATAAACCAAACTTTAAAAACAATAATAAGAAAAGAAAACCAATGTTGGTAAGAGCAAAACTTCTGTATTAATTCAATAAATATTTACTGAGCAGTTACAACTTGTCAGGATTCAAAAGTCAATGAGAAAATATCAAAGATTTCATGATTACAAAATCATATTTACTCATATTTTCTTCTTGTTTTAAAGTCCACAAGACATGGAAGCTTTAAAAATAGCCACTGTGCACATTCTAACAAGATTGATCAATAACTTCAGAATCTGTACACAAACAATATTTTCTTGCCAATGAATTTGAGCTTTTTGTAACATTATTAGTTATAGCGTATCTTCAGAGAGTTGGAAGCAGACAAGGCAACCCACGATGATACAGATCTAACTATGAAAGAGTTTTATTATAAAATCCCTTTTGGAGAGGTGCTAAATATGAAAATGCAATGCTTAAAATCTAGGCTCCATTATGTAATTTGCAGCACTGACCTTAATTTTTCTTCTTAGCATCTCCTAAAACCACTCCACTCAGCCACCCTCAGCTGGAAAAGCCTTTACAGTGGCAGTATGTGAACTGTGATTGTGAATAATCTGATCCAGTTTGTGCCTTTCAAAATAAAAAAAAAGGGCTCCAATTGTCTGAACTGCTGACACAAAGTAAGTGAAGAAAGGCAAAATGAAGGAGGGCGGTTGAAGATGAAAATGATTGGTTCTTTTGATGAAAATAGGAAGTACAGTAATAATAGGATAAGATTAAAGCTGGTAATGAAAGCTGGCGTCTGAGGAACTTTGTTTCCCATGCAAACGATTTCTTTAATTCCCCAAGATTCATTTTCAGGACTGAAAACCCATTAGTACATATCAGAAGCAAATTTTTTCATTTCTTGTTTGCATGGAACTAATCTCAGGAGAAAGACATTCACATAATCATCTTTTTCTATTCTCACCTGGAAGGTATATTTAACTTGAGTCCAAATATTAGTCAGACAACTAAGCTTACAAAGGGGACTATATAATATTTGCATTGATTTCATTAACAAAAACTGGAAAAAAAGCTCAAAATTGAAACTCTGGCTTCTACAAATACAGTGATTGTTTTCTAAGATAAAACATTGTTTTTCTTCCATTTTTAGAAACTAAGGAATATTAAGCTTTAAGAACAATTTAATCAGTTCAAACGAAAAGTGCTAGAACATGAAGGTGAAGATGTGTGAATTGTGCTGTATTTCCTGAGTTCCTATTGTTATCAGGTTTTTTTTCTTCTGACTTAATTTTATCACCTCTGACAGTTCACTTCAGACAAAGTAGAATATAAAACAGAAAAATTTAAGGTATATTCACACTACATTCTGACAATTAAAACAGTTTTTAGACACTCTCTATTTGTGTTTCCTAGTAATAGGACACATGAAGACAGCAAATTTGAAAAACTTTTAGATAATATCCCACTAAAAGCAAATCATAACACTAGAATCTCTGATTTTTCCTACAAGGTTAGGCCAGGGGTTACATGTTCATCACAAATGGCATGAGACTGTGGAATAATTAATCTTAAAAAGGAAGAAGAGGAAGCTAAAGGTAATGAAAGATTTTGACTTGAAGACATCAACTAGCATAAAATTAGTCATCTGTCTTTTTTCTAGGTGAAATTAGGAGCAAAATCATTCAATTTTTTTTGTCATCAGTATGGAGATCTGTAGATTAAGGAAATGTGCACATTCAACAAACACCGATGTTTGTAATAGAGGCATAAATGGTGATTAGAGATTATGCATAAAGAAAACAACCCAGACATATGGCTTGTATAGTGAACACATGAACATTATAGGGTTATTTCCATAAATTGGGCTGGCATGTTGATTCTTAATTATATGAATTTATCCGTGTCCATGTGGTAACCTAGTGGCTAAAGTCCTAGCCTTGCATGCACCAGGATCTCATATGTGCACTGATTCATGAACCGGCTGCTCCATTTGCCATCCACTTCCTACTTGTGGCCTGGAAAGGCAGTAGAGACTAGCCCAAAATCTTGGGACCCTACACCCACATGGGAAACCTGGAAGAAGATCCTGACTCCCGACATTGGATCATATCAGCAACGGGTATTGCAGCCGCTTGGGGAGGGAACCTCTGTCTGTCCTTCTCTCTTTAAAGGTGACTTTCCAGGTTTTAATATATATATATATTCACCTGAAAGTCTCCTTTAAAGAGAGAAGGATATATATATATATATATATATATATATATATATATATACATATATATATACATATATATATATATATGTATATATATATGTATATATATATGTATATATATATATATATATGAAATTATCCAGGCAAAGAGAAAGATGAGAGACTGAAATGAGAATGGACAAATAAGGTAATACTAGGAAGGTCATGAGGAATTTTTTATGCTGGGCAGAAGGTTTGCTTTTTTTAGCACAGATTTTTTTTTTCTTGTTTAGATTTATTTATGTACTTTTTATTTGAAAGGTAAATTTGGACAGAGGAGAGACAGAGATCCTTCATCCATCATTTCACTCCCCAGATGGCCTGAACCTGGAGCTTCTGTTGGTTCCTCACATAGGTGCAAAGGTCCCAAGGACTCAGCTGCTATTGGCTGCCTCCCAAGTGCATAACTTGGCAGCTGGATAGGAACTAGAGCAGCTAGGACCAGAGCTGGCTCCCTTTTGGGATGCTGTCACAAGAAGCCAGAGGATCAGCTTGTAGAGACACTGGTTTTTTGTTTGTTTGTTTGTTTGTTTTTTAATAACAAATGGATTAACATAGAGCCCAGCAGCGCAGTGGCCTAGTGCTTGCCTCGAATGTGCCTGGATCCCATATGGGCATAGGTTTTAATCCCAGTAGCCTCGCTTCCCATTCAGCTCCCTGGTTGTGACCTGGTAAAGCAGTGGAGGACGGCCCAAAGCCTTGGGACCCTGCACGCTTGTGGGTGACCCGGAAGAAGCTGCTAGCTCCTGGCTTCAGATCAGCTCAGCCTTAGCCATTCTGGTCACTTGGGGAGTGAGTCATCGGATGGAAGATCTTGCTCTCCATCTCTCCTCATCTCTCTGTATATCTGACTTTCCAATAAAAATAAAATAAATCTTTTAAAAAACAAATGGATTAGTATATACTAACATCAGAATGTGCAGTTTTCTGCTTGTCTTGCACTTTAGTAATATGGATAGGCAAACTATTCATGGTGAACTTTGGAATCCATAGGGGTCCATCTTGTGGGTGGAGGAAGTGTCTTAACACCTGGTTGAAATTCTACCTTCCAAAAGGCTCCTTATATTTTCATTCCCACAATTCCTGGCCTCCTGATTATCTAGTGTAATCCAGGAGCTCTCTTAAGTCAGTCGCGGGATAGTGAATGTCTTCTGTTTCTTTTTACAGATGCTGATAACCATGTCTGGAATGTAATCAGAGTAGAACTAATGGTAAGAATATTTGCCCAGTACTCTCAAAAGCTTTGTTGTGAACTGAGGACAGTGATTATCAGAAATGGTTGACAAACAAGTTCACAGTATAACTGTCATTGGACATTCTAAAGATGTCAATAATAATATTCTAAGCTGTTTAGAGAAAGAAATTACAAATTAGATGTTCATATCCATTAACACAGATGAGGTATATTCCTCTGAAGTTGGCAGGCAACAGTGGGTAAGAATGTAGTGTTACAATGGGTATTTAGGTACAAAGGTACTTCAATAAGCTTGTAGAAATTTGGTATGAAAAGATAAAAACAATAAACATGTTTTTCTCTGTAAAAAGTATTATCAGCTTCAATACATTTTTCTGTGATGATATCCCTCATTTAGTCCAGCCTTAAAATCTGAGGATTCTATTAAGCAAAATAGATCAAAGTGGTATTTTTACATTACCAATTCAAGAGAAATAAATGATTAACTATGTAACTTGTGTAACCAGTGCACAATGAGATTTTTTTGTTCAAAAGTATGATAGACAATGTCCTTAAAGTTAAGAAAATGCCAAAGTTTTTATTTTATATTTCTCTCATTTCCTGTAAAAGTAAATTGTTTTTCATTTTTAATTTAATATAGCAGAATGTAGGCCTTTGATGGTAATCAGGGGCTCACCTTGCCCTTTTAAATGCCATATCTACTGTTCACAAGACAGTTCTGCACAGTTGTCCAGCTGGGTGCCAATAAGCAGTATCCTTTTTCCAAGGTCTTACTTAGCTCACAACAGGAAAACGATCCTTACTGTATTAAATATTCATATGAGGCTGCTTAATATCATGTTTGCTATGTGCTAGAGATCATATACACTAGGGTATAGATCAAATATGTCACAATACTGTGGGTTCTGGGTGGACACAGCTGTAACCATGCTTTTGCCCAGAGATATCCTTGGAGTACATGTCTACTCATACCTTGCTTACCCAGACAATGTCTAGAGCCTGCCAGATTAGAGGGCACCATCAATGGATGAATGGGTACAGAATGGAGCAACAAGGAAGACGGAGATATACTGGCAGAGTATAAGTAGGAAGATCATTACAGGTGGGTGTGAAACATTTGGGGGAGACATGCTTTCCAACAACTGTCTCAGGATATGGATCATGGCTTCAGTTATGATCCGAACAACACAGTAGAGTAAGAGGTAGAAGAGGCCCAGCCAGAGTGAAAACACACACACACACACACAAACACACATGTGCAAAGGTAATAACAACAACATTTAGGACAGTCAAAGTACTTTGCTTGTCAATTTTCTGGAGGGAGAAAGAGCCATAATTTCTGCTTATCAGAAGAATGTTCCAAGAAGGAGAGCAAAAACATTCATAGAAAAAAGCCCAGCAAAGCGTCACTAGAGACACCTCCACCATAACAACAACAAGATGTTACTGCTCGCTTCTCTCCTCAAACAGAAAGAAATTTACGAATTTTGGTGAAAAAAATTAGATAATCACATTGCAGTTCTGAGTTTATACCTTCTGTTTCCAGGTTTTGAATTCTAACCAGAATCCACAATTATTCAATTATTAATACAAAACTTCTTGATATTGTTAAGTTTCTGATATTTACATTCCTTTAGAAGGAGGTATGTGAGTGGCTACAAAATGTTTTGAGCTTGGTAAACGTTTTTTGATAAATAAAGCCTATATTTATTGTTTCATTTAATTTTGATTAATTTTTAAAGTTTCCTCATTTCTGAAAAATAGTACTGATACTAACTAAACATGTAATCTGTGTTGTGTAAGTACTAGGTCAGAGAATAAATATCCATGAAATGATCTCATGTGAATAGCAAAGGTTTAATACACTTAAAATTCAGTCACAAGGGGCAACATTAGCACACGTAAGTGGAGCCCTTGTCACTACAGCTAGTAACTTTATCGAAGACATCCAAAGAAAAATGTAGTATGTTAGGTCAAAATGAGATGAGTTCTCATTGCACAGTCCAGAAGAGAGTCTTGCCAGACTCTGACCACACCAGAACCCCCTTCTGACATCCCCGGCCTCTAAAGCTGCAAAAGTGTGAGAAGCAATTTCTTTTGTTTATTAGCTACATGTTTCATGATGTTTCCTTGTGATATCTCAAATGGAGTGCACATAGATACAAGATGAAAAGAAATACCAGCAAATAACCTGGTTAGCAATGGATACAAGCTATAAATACAATGTTAGAAAACCCAAAGTCGGTGTGCATGTACTCTGTATGTATAAAAACAAGTATGCATATACATAGACTGATTTGGGCCATAATTATATTTTTAAATATAATTAAAATTATGCCACCATATTTACCAGCATAAAAATTCCAAAAGATGATAAAATTATCATATTGGTAAATGAGACATAAGCAAATTGAGCTACTGCAGGCTTAATAATCCTCCTGGCCAACTGTTAACAAATAGGGATTATCTTAAATTAAATAAAACTAGTGTACTAAATCTCAACAAATTCATTTTAAAGTAAATATGAGAGGGAACTATTTAGCCTGGTTAGCAACAACACTCCTATTAAATATTGAACTATAAGCTCAAAATAATAAATTGATAAATAGTAAAGGAAATTTGTAACATTTAGAAGGAATGACTGGAAAATCCCAAAGAATCTTCAGTGCTTAGTAAAAAAAAGATGTTAGCAAGTTTTTTCTTTTTGAGACATCAATAAATACAAATAAAGTTTGCTTTACAAATCAGCACCAAGACATTAAAATATTCATCTATAGAGATATTCAATGAAATAATATAGAAAATTTTTAATTGCTAAAAATAAATTTTATAAATGAATGTTAAAAATAGTAAGATTTAAAATGTATGGAAGAATTCTAAGAATTTTAAATGTAGAAATACAGACTTATCTTACCAAATAACTGGAAACTACCTAATCCTGTGGTTATTAATGACAGTGTTGATAAATAGGCCAGTGGAGAAGAGATAGCCCTTGTTCAGTCTTTGGATTACGGAGGATTCACATATGTGTGACAGACACCATTTTATTTCCATGTCAGAAAATTTTCTTTTAAATTTATTTTTATTTATTTGTAAGGCAGAGTGACAGAGCAATCAATCAATCGATCAATCGATAATAGGGACACACACACACACACACACACAGAGGATGGGAAGAGAGAGAGAGAGAGAAACAGAGAGACAGAGAGACAGAGAGATGGGTTAAGCTTCCATCCACTGGAATGGATCTCCAACTCTGCACAAAGTTCCAGGCTGCTCCAGGTAAAAGTCAAGAGCCAGGAATTCCATCCAGGTCACCCATGTCATCTGCTTTTACAAGCAGTCTAGGATGAGAACTGCATTTTTCTTTCCCTATCCAACTTTGAGATATTGAGATTAGGAGTTTAAAATCTCCAATTTTTGTATTTACCTCAGTAATAATTTCTCAATAAGTGTTTCCCAGTATACTCACCTTAACATTCCAAGCAAACACTCTAGCTTTAAAAGTAAAATGGAAGGAGAAAAAAGGACCATGACATCAGCTAATTTCATATCTTTCACATTTTTAACATAGTGTGATATAGGTACATATTAGTAAATTTGACAGAAAATTAAAGAGAAGATCTACAAATGATCAGTTTATAGAAAAATTTTCTCCAGATGGCCTTTTTTTATAAAGCGTATAATCATCATTTACTCCTTTACTACTTCCTGAAATTTATGTAATTTGTTTGAAAGCACAGTAAATATGTTAGCTGAGAAACGAAAGATGAAAAATGTATAATTTGAGAAATTTCGGCATGACTCCTTATCTGCTTCAGAAAGTCAACATATCAACAATTTATGCATTTTAAAATATTATAAGTTTATGTTACACAACTTTTTTTCTAATGTAAACTGTAATTTTATGCATGGATTTTTAATATAAAATTTCTAAAGATAAAAAATGAAATAAAAAGTTTAAACTTCCTATAAACATGATAACCATGAATGGTCTATAAACAAATGAAGAAAAAGTACGTTTCCGCGGCCTGGAGTAGTAGCCTGGTGGTTAAAGTCCCACCTTGCGTGAGCCGGGATCCCTCATGCGCACCGGTGCTAATCCCGGCAGCTCCACTTCCCATCCAGCTCCCTGCTTGTGGCCTGGGAAAGCAATAGAGGACAGCGCAAAGCTTTGGGACCCTGCACCCAAGTGGGAGACCTGGAGCAGGCTCCAGGCTCCTGGTTTCGGATTAGCTCAGCTCTGGTCATTGCAGCCACTTTGGGAGTGAATCAATGGAAGGAAGATATTCCTCTCTGTCTCTCCTCCTATCTGTATGTCTGACTTTGCAATAAAAATGAATAAATCTTTTAAAAAATGTATTTCCGTGAATGTATTAGCTAGATCAGCCTTTTAAATTTTCAATTTCAAAAACTGCCATTTGATATTCACTCGAAAACATCATATTTATTTTTGTTAGATTTTATTTACTTAAAAATAACACAGAAGTGTGTATAATTTCACTATATGATTTCTTTGCTTTTTTAAAGATTTATTTATTTCTATTTGAAAGGTAGAATTACATAGAGATGGAAAATCTTTATTCCACTGTTTCACTTCCCAAGTCGCCACAACTGCCAGAGTAGAGCCAATCTAAGGCAAGGCTCCAGTAGCTTCTTTTTTTTTAGATTTTTTTTTTTTTAATATTAATCACATTGCATTATGTGACGCAGTTTCATAGGCTCTGGGATTTCCCCCACCCTACCCATACGCTCCCCCATGGTGCATTCCTCCACCTTGGTGCAATATTACAGTCCAAATCCAACCACAATTCTTTCATTGCAAGCATATACCAAGCATAGAGTCCAGCATCTTATTGTTCAGATAAATTCAATGGTTTCTTGGGGAGACCATCTCTGGTCTGAAGGCAGAGTTGGCAGAATATCATCCCAATCACTTAAAAGCCACAACATAACATCAACAACAATTTACAACATTATTGAATTATTTGACATGGTATTGAGTAACCAATATGTTAAAAAATGCAAGTTCTTAACCATATCCTGTGACTACCTCATTAACATTTCAATTGCAGTTTATATACAACCGGCTTCTATACACATTAAGATGGCTATAGGGTACTATTCAGCTGTCCCGTGTCTACTTTCACTTCAGTATTTAGCAGTTCATAGTGTTGAAGCATAATTTTGCTGAACTTGACAGATTTTAGGATAGTTTAAACTAGCTTATAACTCTAACAAGGCATACGTTAACAGTTGAAGTGCAGAACAATTTTAGGAGGGGTGTGCAGAGAAATGTTCAATACCTTAGTCAGGAGTAACTAATCTGTGTGTCCTACCTAGTAAGGTATGTATGAGTCCACGCTGACCGCTTCCTGTCTGGTTCTAAGCTTTCCTTGTCACACCAAATAGTCTGTATCTCAAGAAATAAGATATTGTGATGTAACCAATGAACATACAATCAAAGTGAGTCAGACTGCTTATGATCTGCATCAAAGAACTGTAAAACCTAATATACTCTTAAGACCCTAAGCAACTTGGAAAGTGGGTGGGAGAGCAGAGAAATCTTCCACCCTCTTAGTAGGAGTGAGAAACACATGAAGTATAACCTATCGGGAACATAACAGGTAACTCATGGACAACAGACTTGAATCAGTATTAGACAATAGTAACACTACAAAGTCATATGGGGGAATCAGGAGTGATCCTGACAACCTCTTAACAGGAGGTCATGTGCACAGAGCAGAGGTGTGGGGGACCCCAGAGTGAAGCAGGCAGACAGGAGGAGGCTTGTATCCCAACCCTGGAGACTCCCGGATCCTCACCAAGGGCTATCAGTACGAGCACCAAGGACTACACCCCAACTGCCAAGGAGACCACGGGGAATTGGAGTGCCTTCCGAGGCTGAGAACTCTGAGGTCACCCACCCCCATTTGGATCTCCCACATGGGAGGAAAAAGCCCAAATTCTTCCTCGCAGGGTCCAAGGTCATCTGAACAACAGCCAGGAGCCCTGAGCGGTCCACAGAAACAGAAGAACAGTAAGCTTCCTTCGGGACTAGGAAGAGGAGCTTTCTCTGGTCCTTACTTAGTTCCAACTTTGGATCTCCACTCTCTCTTGCAATGACCATCAGGGACGCTCAGGAGCCTCCCACCCCAAAACACACACACACACACACACACACACACACACACACACACGAATTAGAATAGAGAACAACAAGGAAAGCTTAGATTCAGTAGCTTCTTATAGGTCTCCCACAGAGGTGCAGGAGCCCAGGTATTTGAGCCTTTATTGTTCTCCCTGGTCATAAACAGGGAACTGGTTCAGAAGTGTAACGATTAGGAGTAGAACTGGTGCCCATATTGGAAACCAGTGCTGAAGTTGAATGATTAACCTTTTGAACCACCATGCTGGCCCCTATGATTTTTTTCTCAGTGGAAAGATAGCTGAATAATCATAGAAATCTGTGGGGGAAAAGAACTAACTTTAGCTTTAACTTTTCTTTTCCTTTCTGCAATTTCTAGCATTGTTTGGAGAAATCAATTAGTCTTTACAGTAACATAATCTCTGGGAAAAATTGAGTTTTTCCCCCGTGGATAAAGGGTGGATGTTGAGCTCTGTATAACTCAGTGTGTTGCATGTTTATGTCAGAATCCTAATTGGCTTCCCTATTTGTCATGAATATATTGTTGTATGTTTTAGATTGTGTTTGAATCGTAGACAAAGGCTTATAAAGTAACAAATTCTTAAGTAAATTACTTTATAAAACTTTTTTACTGATTTAAATAATTTTTCATCTCTCAATTCTACTTGATTCAGTAGTTAAGACTTGTAGCTCATTTGGGGCCCGGAATGATAGCCTAGTGGCTCAATTATCACCTTGCATGTGCCAAGATACCATGTGCTGGTTTGTGTCCTGATGTTCCACTTCCTATCCAGCTCCTTTCTTGCAGCCTGGAAAAGCACTAGATGATGGCCCAGGGCCTTGGGACCCTGCACCCATGTGGGAGACCAGGAAGAAATCCCTGATTCCTGGTTTCTGATGGGCTCAGCTCCATCCATAGTGGCGACTTAGAAAGTGAACCAGCAGATGGAAGATCTTTCTGTCTGCTTCTCCTTCTCTCTGTAAATCTGATTTTCCTGTAAAAATAAAATAAATCTTTAAAAAAACAGACTTGTGGCTCATCATTCTGTTTAAGATTATAGTTAAACGTTGTGGTACATAAATATAGAACGCTGTATTGGAAAACACATAACAGCTGTTTATTCAGGTTGGGATATAACCATAACCCTCAATATTAATAAAATAAAATATTTATGACATATCTGTTTCCAAGAAACAACGGACCTTTACTGTGGACCACAAAATCTGGTTAAATGCAAGTAACTAAACAGCCTTGCCATAGGCTCTCAGATAGCTGCAGATCCAGATGGTCGTCTTTACAGCTGGTCTCTTAAGTCTCTAATGTGACCCACATTTGATCACAGCATGAAATGAGAGGCATGTCTGAAAACTCAACTACAAATCAATTCAGTTTATGTCTTTAACTGCTGCATACAGTAAAAACATCAGATCTACAGAAAACATGCACATGTATCAGCTGTGTTTTTATCTTACCATCACATTAAATTATATGGATATTTAATTGAATGATAATTTTATTGCAGTGCATTTAAAATTGAAGACACTTTGGGTGAAAAGAAATTGCTATTATTGCCAGTTACTATTGCCTATTTTATCACATTAATCTGCCATATGAAACTTCATGCCTGTATGTCTTTGACATGCACAAAACTATTCCTTCCAAAGTGTTTTTCTTTAAAATATATATCCCATTAGTGCTTTTGAAGGCAGAGACACTAATCTTACACTGGAGTCTATTGTGATGGTTCATTAAGGTCACCTTGTTCATTTTTATTTAAGGTCAGTTAGCTCTTTAATTTTCACAGTAGTCAATTCCCAAGTAAAAACAGCATGTGTGGTTGCACCAGACGACGCTGAATTATACTATATAAATGTAACAGAGGTTTGCTAATACACATCAGCTATGGAGTCAGGAAGCTTGTGCCAGTCACTCTAACATGCTCGAGCAGTGTTTGCCTAACAAATTGTCCCAAAAGGAATTGCAGTTTCTTTTTTATCTGAATGGACTCTGAGGTAAGAATCACTGTCCTTTCATTTCAAATGTAACATTTAAGCCAAAAAAGTGGGAAAAACATTTGTTGTGAAAAATTGGACCAATAAGGGAAGAGATTTCAAGAGTGTATTTTTTCCTGTCATAAATAAAGGTTGCATGGCAACTAAAACACACATACACATTTTCATACATATGCATACACACAGATATATACACACATACATAGGTAATTGGTCCAAAAATATGGTACTGAAAAACATCTCAGGAACAAAATGACCTGATTATTCTGTAAATGTGCAATTGAGGTACAATTTGGCATTTTAATCCATAGCCTGTGAAATAACTGGAAAAAGCACACATTGTAAGTATCTGGATTTCATCCACATGTTCCAGTTTGTCACAATTTAGCTCTCTCAGCATCTGCTTTATAGAGACAATGCCTGAATCAGTAACAATGTGTACAATGCCACATGCAATCTAACTAGTGGAAGTGCTCAAGGAACAGTAGAACTATTTTCTAGGAAAACCATCAAGCGGTGGTTCCGTGAGTGTTTAGGAATACGAATACATTCACCATCCCTTTTGTACCTTTACTGTTTATTCTGCAATATGTTTTCCCTATTTCTGTGACAGAAGTGATATACAAACATTGGTTCTGTCACAATCCCTGCAGTATTGAATGCTATATATCTTTTTTATTCATCCATTAAATGAACATTTTACAATGCCTAAAATGTTCCTGGTTATTGCAATTTGTGTCTGCATCAAAAAATCATAGAGGCATCAAAAATTATCTAACAGTGGAGCTGGAGAAGGCAGAAAATTACAATCAGTTAAGTTACTAGAAACAAATAACTAATAAATATTAGAGCAGAAAAAATAAAAAAAATGAAATACAGGAAGTCAGTTAAATTAAGAATTGAATTTTAAAAAAGCAACATTGATAAACCATTTGCCGATCCAGCTCTATCCCCCCAAAACTGTAGAGACTCTAGCAAAATCAGACATGAAAAAGGTAATATTATAAAAATAAAATGAATAATTAGGAATTATTACAGTTATACAATAATAAATTATAAAATCTAGAAGAAATCAGACATTTTTAAACACACAAGTTTATCAAAATTGATGTGCAAAGAGATATAACCAAATACACCTATCTCTAAGAAACAGAATCATAGATAAAGATACTCACATAACAGAAAAACCCAGATCTGCATGGCTTCATTGCTGGATTTTTGTAAACTTTATTAAAACAACCAACCCAATTTCTACTATTCAAAACAAATGAAAATGAGGAAATGCCCATGAAGTTATTCTATGAAATCAGCATTATCTGAATTTTAATTCCTCCAATAAAAATGCAATGATAAAAGATAAGTATAGGTCAACACACTTTATGAACACACATACAAAATTTCTCAATAAAATACTGGCTAATAAAATCCAGCAACACATCAGATGATCATCCACCTGGATCAAGTCGGAATTCTTCTTTGGATGAATTGATGTTTCAACTGATGCAAACTTGTAAACATGACATATACCATTAACACACTGAAGAATAAAAAGTTGTATGCTTTGGGACATCGTTTTGGTATGGGAGGAAGAGCTGTTGCCTGCAATGCTGACATCCCATTTTAACACTGGTTCAAGCCCCAGGTGCTCCACTTCCCATTCATTTCCCTGCTAATTTTCCAGAGAAAGGGGTGGAAACTCCAGTTTCTGGAGTACTGCACTCATGTGGGCAACCTGGAAGAAGTATCCAGCCATGGCCACTGAGGCTATTAAGTAAGTGAATTGGTGAATGGAAGATTCTGTTTTATTTAACTCTCATTAATCTTTCAAGTAAATAAATAAATGAGTTTTTAAAGCAACAGCATGATTACCTTAATAGTTGGAGACAAAGCATTTAATAAAATATAACACCCTTGATTGTATGAATCTTAAGCAAATTGATTACTGAAGAACATACTTCAATAGAGTTAAGACAATATATAACAAACCTACAGCCTATGCTGAATGGCAAAGTGCAGAAAAATTTCTACTAAGATCCAGAATCAGACAAGGATCCTCAGTCTTACCATTCTTATTTTTTTTTTTTTTAGTTCTTTTTATTTTTTATTTTATTTTTTTATATATTTATTATTTAACTTCAGTAATTACATTGTATTATGTGACACAATTACATAGATACTTGGGTTCTCCCCACCCCTCCCCAAACCCTCCCACCATGGTGGATTCCTCCACCTTGTTGCATAACCACAGCTCAAGTTCAGTTGAGATTCCCCCATTGCAAGCGTATACCAAACATAGAGTCCAGCATCTTATTGTCCAGTCAAGTTCAACGGCTTCTTAGGTATACCCTCTCTGGTCTGAAGACAGAGCCAGCAGAGCATCATCCCAGTCAATTGAAAGCTCCAACATACCATCAGCAAAAATTTACATCATTATGGAATTAATTGACATAGTAATGAGTAACCAACATGTTAAAAGTAAATGCGAGTTCCAAGTCACCTTCTGTGACCACCTCACCTATACTTCAATCTTAGTTTATACACAACATATAACATTCAAAACATAACATGTTATACATAACATCATATCATCTTAAATTAAGGCAAACATGTGGTATTTAACCTTTTGGGATTGGCTCATTTCCCTTAGCATTATGGTTTCCAGTTTGGCCCATTTGGCCACAAAGAACTGCATTTTGTTTTTTTGAATAGCTGAGTAGTATTCCATGGAGTAGATGAACCATAGCTTTCTTATCCAATCCTCTGTTGATGGGCATTTTGGTTGCTTCCATGTTTTTGCAATTACTGATTGTGCTGCTATGAGCATAGGAGTGCATGTTGGTTTCTCATAAAACAAGTGTTCTGGATATATTCCTAGGAGTGCTATTGCTGGATCATACGGTATGTTGAATTTGAGTTGTTTGAATATTCTCCATACTGATTTCCATAGAGGCTGTACCAGCCTGCAGCCCCACCAGCAGCGGAGTAGGGTTCCCTTTTCCCCGCAACCTCGCCAACAAGTGTTGTTGGTGCTTTTATTCATGTGGGCCAGTCTTACTGGTGTTAGGTGGTACCTCATTGATGTTTTAATTTGGATTTCCCTTATTGCCAGGGAACTTGAGCATTTTTTCATATGTTTATTTGCCATTTGGGTTTGTTCCTTTGTGAAGTGTTTGCCCATTTCCCGTGCCCATTTCTTGAGTGGCTTGTTTGTTTTGACATTTTGGTTGTTTTGTAGCTCTTTGTATATTCTGGAGATCAGCCCTCTATCACCTATGTCGTGTGCGAAGATCTTCTCCCATTCTGTGGGTTGCCTTTTTACTTTGTTGATTGTTTCTCTAGCTGTACAGAAGCTTCTTAGTTTGATGAGGTCCCAATTGTTTATTTTGGTCTCGATTTCTAGTGCATTTGGAGTCTTTTTTAGGAAGTGAGGGCCTACCCCTAAGTGTTCCAGTGTGTTTCCAACATTTTCTTCCAAAAGTTTGAAGGTTTCTGGATGTAGGTTTAGATCTGTTATCCATTTAGATCTGATCTTAGTGTATGGTGAGAGATGTGGATCTATTTTTTTGTTTCTGCAGGCTATCAACCAGTTGTCCCAACAGCATTTATTGAACAGACCTTCCCATTTGCCTGGATTGTCGTTTGTCTTTTTGTCAAAGATTATTTGGCTGTATCTGTGTGGGTTTCCTTCTGGTGTTTCTATTCTGCTCCATTGATCTTCCTCTCTATCTTTGTGCCAGTACCACGCTGTTTTGATAACCACTGCCCTATAGTATGTCCAGAGGTCCGGAACTGTGATTTCCCCTGCTAACTTTCTGTTCTTCAGGATGGTTCTAGCTATCCGTGGTTTTTTGTGCTTCCAGATGAACCTTTGGATCATTGTTTCCAGTTCCATGAAGAATGTTTTGGGCAATTTGATTGGGATTGCGTTGAATGTATATATTGCTCATTCTTATTTAATAGAGTTTTGGAAGATTTAGCTAAAGGCATAAGGTTCGAAAAAGAACTCATCCATGGATAAGGCCAAAGTAAATGTAGGTGTTTGGAGTGGAGATTGGCAGTAATTTGAAACTGTTGGACTATTGAAATCTGATGAGTAGTACCCTCAGAGTATGACCTACATCAGGGACCCCGGTGTGGTGTCAGGTAGCTGGGCCCAGGATACATAGGCATTTGGGAGGCTGGGTGTGGCTTCTCTCCTTATCTTCTTGCTTCTCCCAGACACAAGGAAAAAAAGGTGGAAATGGTGATCTCACCCACCTTCCTGTAGTCCTTGACCCTAATCACCCTAATCAACTATGTAAAAAAATCATTAAAAATTAAAATTAAAAAATGAATAAATATGAAGTCAAAGTGATATAAATGGTAAAGGAGATAGTCAAGCTATTCCTGTTTGCAGATTATATGATCTTATAAATAAGCCTCAAGATAACTCTACTAATCAAACTTTAAATCACATAAAAGAATACGGTAAAGTTGTGAGACACAAAATCAACGCATAAAAACTACTATCAATTGTATAAACACACAATGTCTTGGGCAATAAAGAACTGGTAAGATGTTTCACTGCCAAAAGTCAAAAAAATTAAAATTGAACATTTGGGTAAATCAAAACAAAAATTTGAAAGACCTCTGCAAAGAAAATTACAAACATTTAGGAAAGAAACAGAAGGAAAAAAGGCATGGAAAAACTTTCCATATTCATGAACTGAAAGTTAATTTCATCAAAATGTCTACATTTCTCAAAGTAATTTACACATTCAATGAAACTCCAGTGGAAATTCCAAGGACATTCTTCTTTGATCTAAACAAAAATTAGGATAAATTTCTTAGGAAATCACAGGAGATTCAGAATAGCTAAAATAACTTTAAACAATACAAACAAAAACAAAGCTTCACAGTAAGATGTTTCTAGACACATCGCATGATGGTTATAATCAAAACAGCCTTATAACTGACATAAAAATAGACAATGTGAACAATGGAATAGATGAGAAACCCCAAGAAATGATCTATGCATGTTTCCCTGATTTATGGTAATTTATATAGACTAGGAAAATGTAATGTATTCAGTCAAATTGACACCTTGAGCTTTCATTATTGCTTAATTTGATGAATTATTTTTTCAGGTAAGAAATTATGTCTGAAATCATAAAATAAAATTGAAAACAAGTCATTACAAAATTTAAAGAAATTAAGAAGTGAAGGTATAAATAGGATGATACCAAATGAGAGACAGAGGATATTGTGAGAAGTACCATCATATTCTTATGATTATATCAAATAAGTTAACTTTTTAAAAATAATAGAGTCTATTTAGTGATACAGGGAATTTTATTCTCTATATGTCTATCATGTCATAATCCATACAAAATATTTTTGTGTTTAATACTATGGTAAAAGCAAGGACATTATAGAGTTAAGAGATCATCAATCTTAAATATGAAAATTGATTGCATTCATTTGAACATGGCTAAATGTTTATTATTTTTGCTTATAATATCATATTTCAGTTAATTGTGTAGTTAGAATTTTGGTTTATTATTTTCTGCTTACAGCTTATAGTAGCACTGGATCCTAGAGTTGGTACTACTTACCAAATGTCCTCTTTCAATTCAATAGTAAAGTTCCCAACTGATGGAGTGTGTAGGTTAAGTTAACCAAGTGAGGAATTTAAGTACCATCTTATCAACAATACTTTGCTACTACCAATTCTAACCAGGAGTCCTGTTCCCATGCTTTAGTGCCTTGAAGTATACTTTGGAATCTAATCTCCTCACATCATAAATAAAACAGTGTCCTGCTTAAAAAACCTTCACTCTCACCTATAGCTGTGATGAAGCAGAGGTATTTAACCAGACCTGTGCCAAAGGTACAGGCTTTGTCACAAACCCAGAAATAAAGGAAAATGACAAGTTCTTTTGCCATGCACAAATGGGTTTATAATCTCTTCACCTTTGTAACAAACATTTTTAAAAATAAATTTAACTTAGAAAAAAACGTAAGCGTACCTTTGAATCTTATATTCAGATTAGGGTATTCTGTGCCCTTTTATGTAGAGCTGAGGATCCTGCTGTATAAATGGTGAAACACAAATCTGGAAAGAGAAGGAGCTATGCTTCACTCTATGAAATAATAGCAAGAGACAAAAAGTTAAGGAAAATACAGCACCAACATTGAACTCTCAGAAATATAACAACATTCTGTAATAGCTTAGTGACGACTTGCGAAGGTGTATAACACTTGTAATTAATTCACTTAATCAGAGATTAAGTTTAGACATCTTCATATCTACAATTCATCTGTGATGGTCTAGTCAAGTATTACTCATATTTAAAAGTTATGAAACTATTTTTTAGGATGTTAATGTTTACTAAAGTCTAACATTTGAGCTTTGTGTTTAGTTTTTATAAAATTGTTGAATAATATTGGTGTGTAATAAGTGCATTTTGGGCCCAGTGCAGTGGCCTAGCGGCTAAAGTCCTCCCCTTGAACACCGGGATCCCATATGGGCGCCGGTTCTAATCCCGGCTGCTCCACTTCCCATCCAGCTCCCAGCTTGTGGTCTGGAAAAGCAGTTGAACATGGCCCAAAGTCTTGGGACCCTGCATCCGCGTGGGAGACCCGGAAGAACTTTCTGGTTCCTGGCTTTAGATTGGCAAGCACTGGCCATTACGGCCACTTGGGGAGTGAATCATCGGACAGAAGATCTGTCTCTCTGTCTCGCCTCCTCTCTGAATATCTGACTTTGCAATAAAAAATAAAAATTTGAGCTTTTTCCCATGTGGGAAATAAATAAATAAATAAATATTTAAAAAATTCTGCATTTTTTCTAGGTCTCCTAATTTGTTAATACATCATTGCTTGTAATAGTTCCTTATCATTTGGTGTATGTTCAAATTATCTGTCTCTCTCGTTTTGATTTGTGTGTGTGTGCTTGCATGTGTGCGGGCATATACATGGGGGAATCTGCTTGGTTGATTTTTTTCCAATAATCAGCACTTTGAATTGTGGATCTTGTGAAATATTCTGTTTTTATCTATTTGGTTTTTCTATTTGTGAGACACTTCAGTGGCAGCATGATGGACTTGGGAAAATTCACGAAAGGCATTCCTTGTAAGAATGGAGGGAAGTAGAATGGGGAGAGGAAGGAAATTGGGGAGTGGGAAGGGAGACCCCAATGCCTGTTAAATGGTGTCATAAAACAAAACAAAAATTCGTAAATAAAATTAGTTGTTTAATTAAAAATCTATTACCATTCTACTTCAAGTTATAGTATATTTTCACTAAGAAGCAACTAGTGTTTATATATATATACACACACATATATAAGTATATATAAGGATATATATGCACACACATACACATTTAAATATATACATATGCATATATTACTATAAGTATATGTATATATATAAAGCCTGAATTAAATACACCATGTGCATAATTTCAAGCTCCTGAATGACAATATATCCAACTACAATGTTGTTATTTATTTTCTGTTCTATCAATTTTTTGTCACTTCTATGTTTTCATTAACAGACCATTCAATTTATAAACTAATATATCATTAATTGATGTCCATTCTTTGATTTTATTTAAAACTAAAGTGTATGTCACTATTGCAAATGAATTACATGTTCTAGGCCTGAAAGATTGAAGTGGAGAAGCTAATTTTCTGCTCAGACAACAGTTTTGAACACTGTGCCCAGATCAGCCATAGAGAAAAGCAGAATTCTTTAAAAAATTTAAACAGGTGAAGAATTGTAGCAAAAAATGAAACCTACTTTTGTCAGTATAATCCTGCAGGCAAATTACAAGAAGGAAAAGGCAACCAAATGGTAAAAGTGGTTTGTCATTGCAAACGGAAAGCAGTTAAGAGCAAAAGTCATAGGAACAATGTTTCGGAAGGTCAAAACATGATGCCTGTGTTGGATACAGGTTGTTAGAGATTGCACTAATACTACAATATGCAGGTACTATCTGCCAAGTTGTCATCTTTTCATCTCAGATTAAGGCAAACATGTGGTATTTAACCTAATGTCAGAATACTTAATATCTACATCGAAAAACTGTAAAACCTACTATACCCTCAATACGCTATGTTAATCCATAATGGGGAGGGAGTGCAGGGAAGTCTTTCAGGACCATAAAAAGAGTGAGGAAAAAGTACAATATAGCCTATGAAGATCAAATCTGGTAATTCATAAACAACAGACTCAAAGCGGCACTAAACAATAGTAAAACTACTATACCAATGCATGAGGGGGGGATCGGGTGCGATCCTGACAATCTCTTAACAGGAGGTCATGTGCGTGGAGCAGGGGGGCACTCCAGAGTGGAGCAGGTGGTAAGGAGGAAGCTTGGATCCCAACCATGAAGACTCCCAGACCTTCACCACAAACTATTAATACGAGCAACAAGGACTATATCCCAACTGCCAAGGAGGCCACAGGGAATTGGATGCCCTCGGAGGCTGAGTACTCTGAGGTCACCCACCCCCAACCGGAGCTTCCGCAGGGGATGGAAGAAGTCCAAACACTACTGTGCAGAAACCAATGTCATCGGAAAGACAACCAGAAGCCCTGAGCGGTCCGCAGAAACAGAAGAACGATAAACGTCCTTTGGGACCAGAGAGGAGAGCTTTCTCTGGTCCGAGCCTGGCTCCACCTCTGGACCCCCACTCTCCCTCGCAATGACCATTGGGATCACTCCGAAAACCCCTCATAGCAAACAAACAATCATACAAACTAAAAAAACCTAAAATGAATAGACAAACAACAGAAAGTAGAGCTTGGAATCTGACAGGAAAGAGCTGGCATGGATTGGCTCATGCCTCGCTGGGTGGGGACACAAAGATTAGTCACTCCTCACCATGGTGTTGAGGATTTTCTTGCACACCACCCCCCAAAAAAAATGTTCTACACCTTAATTGTCGACAGATGTGTTGTTAGAGTTACAAGCCAGTCTAGATTATCCTAAAATCTGCCAAGATCAGCAAAATTATACTTCAACACAACAAATGGCTAAATACTAAAATGAAATAGACACGAGACAGCTGAATGGCACCTTATAGCCATTTTAAGGTATATAGCAGCCGGTCCTGTATATAAACTAAAATTGAAATGTCAATGAGCTAATCAGAGGTTGTGGTTAAGAACTTGCTTTTTTTTTTTTTTTTTTTTTTTTTTTTTTTTACATACTGGTTACTCAAAACCATGCCAATTCCATAATGTTGCAAATTGCTGTTGATGTTATATTGGGACTCTTAATTGACTGGGATGATATTCTACCAGCTCTAACTTTGGACCAGAAATGGTCTCCCCAAGAAACTGTTCAACCCATCTGGACAATAAGTAGCTGGACTCTATGCCTGGTATACGTTTGCAAGGAAGGATTCTTGATTGAATTTGAACTGTAATACTGCATTAAGGTGAAGGAATCCACCAGGAGGAGGGGCGTGGGAGGGGTGGAGGGATTCCCAGAGCCTATGAAACTGCCACATAATGCAAAATAATTAATAAAAAAAAAACATGATGCCTGTGGACTCAGAGGGCCTGAAGGACCATAGCAACTTCTAAGACATTATATTCCCAGAGCACACATAAAATACAATCTATGGGAACAAAAACGATGCGATAAATCTTTTGTGTGTGTGTGTGTGTGTGTGTGTGTGGAAAGTGGGACTCACAGATGAATTTATTTCAACAGCAAAATAATTTGAAATCCCTGCACAGTGGGGTCTTCAAAACTATTTATGTAAATGAATATCACAAAGCATTTCAATATTTTCAGTCCAAGTACATATCTTTGTGTCCCATGTTTCCATAAACTTTTTTTTTGATTACTCTTTTTTTTTTTACGCATTAAATCTTTTTTTTTTTGAAAGTGGGTAATACCATTTTTTCCACATCAATATCATTTTACCTTGTATCTGGGGTCAGGGAAAAAAACAAAGGGAAAAGCCCCACCCAACCTCCCACCCACCCATCCCAGATCCCCAACGGGAGGCGCGCTCTGAGGGTCCTGCTCATACAGTTTTGATAGTTCATCAGTTCTGGATTGCTGCCAACCTCTCAGTTCCAATCGCAGTGAACCCTATTCAGAATCCACTGGCTGACAGCCTCTTCATGGTTGGGGTTCTAAGATCAGCAGTTCAGTTGGAGGGATCTCCAAAGAAACTTCATCTGAGATGATCCCAAACTTGATTCTTGCGCGAGTTTGCTAGTACAGAGTCCGACATCATCCGTCACACCAATCAGCTTATGCTCATGCTGGTCGTTGGGATTGCTGGGTTCGTTCTGTTTCCAGCCCTGTCTTCCTCGTGAACCAACAGGTTTTGTAGTCCAGTTCGATCCTGCCCATTTCATACTCGGTCCTCACGCAAACCGGTTGGAGCTGCAGCCTAGTTGGGGCGACTCCCCATAACCCCCACCAGTTCTGCCCCCTACCCTGGTTCCCATGCTTGCCAGTACGCACCGCAGGCTTGTCAAGTCTGTCCCACATCCTGTTTAGCTCTCGCATGTGTCAATGGGCATTGAAGCCCAGCTCAACCCAACCAACCTACTATCCAGCCCACACACCTACTGGCAGGTGCCCTTCTGTCCAGCCAACCCTGCCCCGGTCCTGGTGTTCGTGCTGTCCAATGAGAGTGGTAGCCCCAAAGGAGGTGCCCACTATTTCCCTCTTAGGCTACACTCACTCTCAGATTATGCACTCTCCAGGTAGTTCTGGCATTAGACTTGACAGAATTAGCTCCAAGTGCCAGCCTCTGCCAGCTAGTACTGTGGTTAGCCCAACCAACCCTCACCCACTCTAGTTTTTGCTTGCACCAGTCGGAACAGTCAGCCCACCGTGGCCCTTCCCTCATCTAGCCCACATGAGACCCACAGGTGTAACAGCCCTGCCTATTCTGATCTGCCCCCATCCCGACCCACGCTTCCCAATGGAAGTAGTTGTCCTGCAGGGGAGCTCACATTCCCCTGTCAGCTTTGCTTCCTCCCCCTGATTATCACATGTGCTGTTTGGGTGCTGCAACCACATCTGGTATGGCTCATCTCACCTTGGCATTTCTTATTGTGTACTGGTATGTGTCGCAACTGAACCTGGCTCAACCCACACTCTGTTCTGCTGCTTGGACTCACCAGCGGGTGATGTGAACAGGTTCAGCCTGGTCTGCCCCCAATCCATGCCATGTGTATACCAGCGGGATAATTTTCATAGCCTGTTCTGGGCTGTTTCCTATTGTGCTTCTTGCGTTTACCTGCAGGGACTGTGTCCTGCCAGAGGAGTTGCCCAGGCTCCTCCATCAGAAACTCTCCCAGTGCCAGGTTTCGCGCATACCAGTGGGTCCATGAGCCAGCCCTGTTCAGTTCACCTCCTGTCCTAGCAGGAGCAGTGGTGTTTCCTGACTGTTCTTCAATCCAATCTGGTTCTTATTGTTGGATGTTTCAGCCCAGCCATGGCTCTTCCATACCCCCATACAGCTTACACATGGTTCAATAAGGGCTGAGACCTAGCCTAGTCTGTCATACATTTCCCCTGGTCCTGCAGAGCACCAGAAGGTGTTGGAGTCTGGCCCGGCTTGGTGCTTCCATTCCCAGTCCACACTTGTGCCAAGTGGGATTTACACTCATATCCTGATTGGAACGCAGCCCCATTTACAGCCCATGCGCTCATTGGTGGGAAACTCAACCCAGCTAGAGTATCCCCTTAGCTGCCCAGGTGGCCCTATTCCCAGCCTTAGATCTCGTGAAGGCCAGTGGTTGCTCTGATTCAACTTGGTACAGTCCCTCTCTTGTCCTGTCCCATTAGATGCTGTGGCTTAGCATCCCTGTCTTACGCAGATCAGTAGGTGCAAGGACCTACTTGGCATGACCTGTGCTCCAACCTGATTTCTGTTGTTTCTTGTGAGTTAAGGTTTGTTCAGCCCTGCCCATTCTGTCCCCTTCCAGTGGCAGCACGGCCGACCCCACATCCTGTTAACGGATGCACTTTCAGGTGCTGCTGCCTTGACCTGCGCTGACTGTTTTGGGTTCCTGCACCCGTGTGTGATGGCAGGTGGCATGGTCACATCTAGCTTAGTCCACCCCAACCCTGGTTTGTGAGCTAACCAGGGGAACTTGTATTTCCACAGGGTTGGGCCCACACAACCCCATAGAGTCTACCCCCAGACCAAGTTCTCTCGCATTTTGGATAGAGTCGACCCGGCCAAATGTGACCACTCCACCACTCCACCAAACAGTTGGGTAATGGTACCCATTACTGCCAAAGAGGCCCCCATCCATAGCATCGGTGTGGGCAGGTGTGTGACGACCAGTGATGTTATAGGCAAACAGGCCATTTCTGTATTCCGAATTGGTTTGGTGTATCTGACTAACTGTAATTGTCTCCTGGGTTCTTCCCTCCAAACCACCAAGTCTCAGTCCCCACGCATGCCTTAAACTTCCATGACCCTGTCACTGCGAATCACCCAAGATTCACTACTCACCTACACTAAAGTTGGACTTAGTCAAACATATCTTAAAAAACCCCAGAGTTTGCCGCCAGGCGGCCAGCAGGCAAAGCCTGGCACCACATGGTGCACTGGCATCCCCCACAGCCGCCACACTGTGAGGAGCGACACTTGCCCCCAAACCCAAGGCCCGAACCCCTCCCAAACTCACCCAGCCACAAGATATTAGCAGCAGGGCGGAGCTAGGAATTTTAACCCAGTTCCCAAGTTCCCTCATGGGGGACTTACCCTGAGGAAAGAGCTCTCTTGGGTCCTGGGGGAGACCGAGGACTCATTCACTGCCTTGCGGCAGTGTCTTTGGCGTGAGCCCCCAGCATTGGATCCAACCCGGCAGGGGCACCCCCCACAGCCGCCACACTGTGAGGAGCGGCAGATGCTTTAAATCTGATCATGTGTATAGACTCTGTTATTATGCCTGAGGAACAGGCTTTTTTGATTTTTTTGATTCGTCAATATTCTGTTTTTTATTACCGCTACTTTGTATTTGCCATTTGTAGCTATCTATACCTAAATGATGGTTATACATGTGGGAGAAAAAAAGGGATTATGTTAAGAAGTTAGTAAGACGTTTCACAGAAAAAAAAACAAACTTACTAGAAATACCTTCACCAAAGTGTCCTTCTCTGCAGGACAATGCTGCTGCTGATTCGTTTCATCAAGTCAGATCATTGCTGACTGTTTCAATAAGATCATTGGACATCACTTTACACTCCTTGTTTTGTTCCTTCTGCTTTCTTTTTGTTTGCTAATCTTAAAAAAAATATTTAAAATTTATCAAACTTTTTTTTTCTGTTAACACTGTTTTTAAAAAGTGCACCAATATATATTCTCAGGATCTTCTCTTCTCTAGAAATGAATTAAATGACTGAATAATCATTTATATATGATTGTATATCTATATTCACCTCCACTCCTGTATCCATACAGTCAAGCACATAGAATTCTCATCTGCTGGCTTAACTTCACATTCTGAGGAAATGCTTCCAGTCCTCTCCTGATGTTCTGCTTTTTGAACAGTTGCTTCTTTAAAAATAATTTTATAGCTTTATAAAGAGGTGCACGCTGTAGTAAAAGCAGTTTTCAAACTTTTCTGTGAATAGTAGAATGATAAGTAATTCTTAGGCAATTCTTGAATAATAAAAAGTCTAATTCATCATCCTATACATAAATTTACAAAAATTCAGTTTGATAATATTTTAATTAAAATGAGCTCTATCTATACTGTATAGATGTAACCAATTGCATATCTATTAGTTAACATTAATTTTAGGATATTCGTAAAGTTTCTTCTGATAGTCTTTACTAGGATATTTATTCTGCATTTAACAGATAGACCAAAATTTATTTTCATCTGCTATTTTTTAAATTATTTAACATTAAATTAAATAATTTTGAAGTACACTCAAAATAGCTTCAATCATTCAATATTTGTATTTATTTAATCAATATCTTAAATAGCTCAAAGTATTAGCATTTTAAAAAATCTTGCAGCTATGCATGTGTATCTAATAAGAATATTAACCATTCATATTTTTGTAGCAATCTTAAATTTTCATCAAGTACCAATATGTTCTACATTTTGCAGATGAAAAAATCAAGACACAGTGACATAAATCATCATGTTCAAACAGATTAAGTTTGGAGTTAAATTAATTTTACATTTTATATTCTATCTATCTATCATCTATCTAGCTATCTATCTACCTATTATCTTTTTTTTTTTGTAACTTCTTGTGCTGAAGGTTTTCAATAGACACAGTGAATACACACTACATATGGAACTCTAACTCAAAAGCGAGTCATGTATGAATGGTTAAGCACCAGGTTCCCCATGAACTGCAGTATAAACTAAAATTGAAGTGTAGGCGAGGTGGTCACAGAAGGTGGCTTGGAACTCACATTTACTTTTAACATATTGGTTACTCATTACTATGTCAATTAATTCCATAATGATGTAAATTTTTGCTGATGGTATGTTGGAGCTTTCAATTGACTGGGATGATACTCTGCTGGCTCTGTCTTCAGACCAGAGAGGGTATACCTAAGAAGCTGTTGAACTTGACTGGACAATAAGATGCTGGACTCTATGTTTGGTATACGCTTGCAATGGGGGAATCTCAACTAAACTTGAGCTGTGGTTATGCAACAAGGTGGAGGAATCCACCATGGTGGGAGGGTTTGGGGAGGGGTGGGGAGAACCCAAGTACCTATGTAATTGTGTCACATAATACAATGTAATTAATGAAGTAAAAATAATAAATAATTAAAAGAAAAAAAAAGAAAATTAAAATCAGACAATGCATTACTCTAATATTCTAGAATCATGGTCAAAAGTCTGTCCCATTTCTAACTTTGGGCAAAGGTAAGAGATTTGTGGTTAAAGCAATTATTAATTGTACTAGCTCTGCTTATGCAATGTCTAGAGATTTTGAAAACATACACAAAGATTTGAATTGAAATAATTCACCTTATCCAATGGATTATTTGGATTGAAAACTGAGTCTATATGCTATTGTGCAAAGTGATCTGGGACATTTTATAGAGAATGAACAAAAGTGATGTGTGCATGTTTCTATCAACTAATCTAATAAAGCATATACAAGGACGTGGAGCTGTACTTCTGTAATGTCAGCATCCCAGCTCCTCCATTTCTGATTGAGTTTCTCTTAATCTGTTTATGAAGCAGCAAATGAATGATGGTGGAAGTAATTGGCCCCCTGTTTCTCAAATGGAAGGCCCACTTCGTGTTTCTACCTATTAGCTTTGTATGGCCTAGTCTGAAACTTTTAGTCAATTGGGGAGTGAACCAAAAGATAAATGATTTCCTCTCTCATTTTTTCTCTGGGTGTCTGTGTAATTATCTCTGTATCTCTAATGCTCTGCTATTCAAATTAGTAAGCACTTTTAAAACAAAGGATAGCCTTATTTTCTTGTACTTCCTAAGGGCATAATTAATTGGAATATACTTCCTTTCTCTGTTCATTTCTTCCCCTTAACTTCCCTGTTCATTCCTGTCTTCTTTCTTTTCTTCTCCCTAATTTTTTTCTTCTTATCTCCCTATCTGGCTATTTTTGTTCATTTTGTTTCATTTCATTTGAACATTTAAGATTTAGGCTCAGCACTGTTGCGTGGTGAATCAAGCTCCTGCCTGTTATGTCAACAAATCATATGGGTGGTGGATTGGAGTTCCAGCAATTGCACTTCCAATTGAGCTTTCTGGAATGTGCCTAGGAAAGCAAAAGATGGCTTAAATTCTTGTGTCACTGTGCCTATTTGGGAGATCTGCATAAAGCTTATGGATTCAACCTGTTCCAGGCCTGGATGTTGTGGCCATTTGGTGAGTAAAATCATTACTGGAAGAGACCTTTCCATGTCCTTTCTTTACTGTAACTCCATGTTATAGATAAATAGATAGATAGATAGATAGATAGATAGATAGATCTTTCAAAAATGCCTGTAAAATCTGAGGCTGAGCCATTCTACTGCCAATAACAGGGAACTTAATCCAGGTTGTCTGCATAGGTGGCTGGAACTCAGGCATTCACGCAATTGCTGCTGCTTTATGTTGTGCTAAGCAGTCAGAAGCTGAAATCAAAATAAAGTTAATTCAGACATGCCAATATTTGATTCTGGCATTCCACATAGCATCTTAGGCAATGCACTAAAAAGCCTGTGTTACCTGTCCCCAACTTTTATAGTGCCTTCTTCCTATTCATGAAGGTTCTTTCCTTTTTACTCAGTAACACAAAATTCCCTATGTTTTAATCATTTTTATCACATCAACGATTTTGGTTTCTAATGATTTATTTGAGGGATTATATTTAAACTGTAGAATGCTCCCATTCCCCTAAATCCCTGCTTTATTACATTAAGAATACATTAATGTCTTCCCAGTAGCCTCAGTTTTTTTAATTACTCGTTTAAGAGATAGATTCTATTTACTGATTGATCCATTCCACCAAATGCACAAAATACCTGAGAATGGATCAGGACTTAAGCAAGGAACTGAGAACACATCAGTAACAGGAACCAAATTAATTGAGCCATTACTACTGCCCCACAGCAAGCTAGAGTTAGGAGGTGAAAATCAAATACAACTATGCCACTGAGTCATGTGGATTCGCTAATTACTAAGCTGGATGAATTTTTCCATACCAGAGACAATTTAAAATTTATATATTTATGTATTTATTTGAAAGGCAGAGTTACACAGAAATTGTGTGTGTGTGTGAGAGAGAGAGAGAGACAGACAGAGAGACAGACGACAGAGAAAGAGAGATTTACCACCTGGTGGTTCACTCTCCAAATATTTGCAATAGGCAACATTGGGTTATTCAGAACTCAGTAACAAGGATCTTCTGTCCACTGATTAACTACACAAGTGGCCACAACAGCTAGACTTAAGTAGATCCAAAACCAGGAGCCAAGAGCTTCTTCTGGTCCTCTCACATGGATGCAGAACCATCCTCTATTGCTTTCTCAGGCAACAAGCAGGAAGTTGGATGGGAAGTGGAAATATCCCGGCCATGAACCAGGCCCATTATGGGATCCCGGGCTTGCAAAGCAAGGATTAGCCACTAGGCTATCATGCCAGTCTTTAGACCATCTTTTGCTGCTTTCCTAAGTGTATTAACTGGGAGCTGGATTCTAAGTAGAACATTCAGATGAAACCAGTGCTCATTTGGGATGCCAACATTTCAGCTAATAGCTTAATCTGATATACCACAACGCTGGACTCCTTCCTTCCTTTTTTTCCCTGGCCTTTATTCCTTCTTTTTTCTTCACAAATACTGAAAAGAATAGTATGTATGTGTTCACATATGTTAATAAATGTGAAAATAGCATACTTTATGAATTTTTAAATGTTTATTTATTTTTAAAAAATCAATATGAGAAGCACATTTCCCTGAAAAATTTTAGATACTTAGATACTTAATAAAAGGTAGAAAAATAGTAAATAAACAATTCTTTATGTCTAATTTTATTAAAAGGACTATGGTTGGGAAAAGAATATTCTGTGAGAGAAACAATAGGCAATCTCAAAAGTCAAATGGTAAAATTGAAAATGCATAAGGAATCTTACAAATGGGTGCTAATAATAACTATTTAGTGTTGGTGTACAGACTGGCACTGAATAAAGCGTCAGCATGTGCATTTGATACACAAATTTGTTGGTGGCCTAGTAATAACTGATTTGTGACCTGCAGCACTGCCTTTCTTAAAGATATCTAACATACACCCACACACACTTCCCCAAGCAAATTTATTGACTAAAACCAGTTCCACAGAACCAATTAGTATCTTACACAGACTTCCTAGCAAGGCTTATGAGGCCATCCATCACCTGTCCATTTAACTATTTAGCATTTGTTCTAGCAATTTGTCACTATGTCAGAATGTTAGCATTTCAGAAACAGAATTTTTTGGTTGAAGGAAGTGTAACTCAGATGCTGCAGATATTTCTTCTTTAATAAGATTTACAGAAGATCTATGTTTCTGTTATATTTAACCTTAACATCATGTCTGATGGATGAGGTTAGTTTTTTGTACTAATTTTATTTCTATGTTTAAATAAATTGTTTTGTATGAATTTAACAATACGCAAAATTTAGTTATTTTAAATTTTAACAATTCAAAGACTAACGTCACATTGCATCTGGTAATGTCAGTGGTTACATATTTATCACTTTTCCAAACAGTCATTTGCTTTTATATTCATTACTTGGACCTTTCTTTATTTCACAGAATTGAATTAAAATCTAGTAACTGATGAATGGAAGCTAAGTATTTTTTTTCCTTTAGCAATATGCAAACCAGCTAGACTTGAAATTCTAGACATACCTAATGATGGGAAGATGACTGTAACAATTCAATTGAATGATATATAATATACAAACACTTGTGTACTCATTTCAAATATGGAATATTAATTATAAAGCTTGAATGTTAATTACCTATCATCAGCTGCTTACTTTTTTCTCATTAAGTGCCAAAAATATTACAACAGCATAATTTTAAACATGCAGCTATTTGGTATGGAAACTGACTAGAACCATGGAGAAAAAGGTCTATAGCAAAACACAATTTGTAAAATGAACCCACATATCATCCCTGCATACCTCAAATAAATCCCACATGGTTTGGATGAATAGTCTGTTTGATGTATTTTTGTATTCTGTTGGCTATTAATGAAGATCTTAGTGTTTATATTAATTATGGATAATGATCTGTAGTTTTCTTTCTCTGTTGATTCTCTGCCTGTTTTTGGTATTAAGGTGATGTTGGCCTCATAAAATAACTTCAAAAGAATTGTCTCCCCTTCTATTGTTTTGGGGGGTTTATAGATGATTGGGGTCAGCTCTGCTTGGAAAACTTTGTAGAAGTCAGCAATGAAACCATTTCCCATTGCTTTCTCACTAAGTATTAAAAAGTATTATAAACATTATAAGTTTTATAAATGTGGCACATCACATAAAAATGAAGAACAAGAATCATATAATAGTTTCAATAGATGCAGAAAAATCTTTTGACACAATCTAACACCACTTCATGCTAATAATTCTAAACAAGTTTGGCATAGAAGGAACAATCCACAGCATGATCAAATAAATATATGAAAACCCCAATGCCAGAATCATACTGAATGAGTAAAGAGTGGAAGACTTCCCATTAACAAGACAAGGATGTCCACTATCGCCACTGATATTTAACGTAGTACTGGAAGTACTCATGAATGCTATTAAACAAGAAAAAGAGATAAAATGAATTCAAATTGGAAACAGGGAAGTCAAGTTATCTCTGTTTGCAGATGACATGATACTATACACAGGAGAACCAAGAGACTCAATAAAGAGACTGCTGGAACTCATACGAGAGTTCGGAAAAGTGGCAGGGTACAAGATAAATGAAAAGAAATCAACAGCTATAGTGTATGGAAACAACTCCAAGCTGAAAAAGAACTATCCAACATGATATCCTTAAAAATTAACAGAGAAGAAAATTAAATTCTTGGGAATAAATATAATAAAATGTGTGGAAAATCTATATGAGGAAAACTTCAAAACATTCAGAAAAGAAATAAATTTTTTAAAAATAGAGAAACATACCATGTTCCTGGATGGGCAGAGTCGATATCAACAAAATGTCAGTATTACTAAAAACAATGCATACATTCAGTATGATTCCAATCAAAATACCAAGAATATTCTTCACAGAGGTGGAAAAATGATACAAAGGTTCATCCTGAAACACACACACCCAAAACACAAATAGCCAGAGCAATCATTAAGAATAAGAACCTAGTGGGACGGATCAAGATCCCAGCCCTTCGAGGTTATTATAGGGAGGTAGCTATCAAAATAACCTTGTCTCGGCACAGAAACAGAGAGAAAGACCAATAGAATAAAATAGAAACATCAAAACGGAACCCACACATGCATAGCCATCTAATTTTTAACAAGAAAACAGAAAACAATCCAGGGAAAAGGAAGAGTCTCTTCAATAAATGCTGTTGGGACAACTGGATAATAGCCTGCAGAAATAAGAAGCAAGAACTGCACCTTTCACCATATACAAAGATCAAGGCTACATGAATAAAAGAACTAAACCTACACCCAGAAACCATCAAAACTTTTGGCTACAATAGTTGGAAATACTCTACAAGATATAGGTGTAGGGCATGGATTGGGGGCAGACCAGGCTGAACCTGTTCACATCACCCGCTGGTGAGTCCAAGCACCAGAACAGAGTGTGGGTTGAGCCAGGTTCAGTTGCGACACATACTAGTACACAATAAGGAATGCCAAGGTGAGATGAGCCATACCAGATGTGGTTGCAGCACCCAAACAGCACATGTGATAATCAGGGGGAGGAAGCAAAGCTGACAGGGGAATGTGAGCTCCCCTGCAGGACAACTACTTCCATTGGGAAGCGTGGGTCGGGATGGGGGCAGATCAGAATAGGCAGGGCTGTTACACCTGTGGGTCTCATGTGGGCTAGATGAGGGAAGGGCCACGGTGGGCTGACTGTTCCGACTGGTGCAAGCAAAAACTAGAGTGGGTGAGGGTTGGTTGGGCTAACCACAGTACTAGCTGGCAGAGGCTGGCACTTGGAGCTAATTCTGTCAAGTCTAATGCCAGAACTACCTGGAGAGTGCATAATCTGAGAGTGACTGTAGCCTAAGAGGGAAATAGTGGGCACCTCCTTTGGGGCTACCACTCTCATTGGACAGCACGAACACCAGGACCGGGGCAGGGTTGGCTGGACAGAAGGGCACCTGCCAGTAGGTGTGTGGGCTGGATAGTAGGTTGGTTGGGTTGAGCTGGGCTTCAATGCCCATTGACACATGCGAGAGCTAAACAGGATGTGGGACAGACTTGACAAGCCTGCAGTGCGTACTGGCAAGCATGGGGACCAGGGTAGGGGGCAGAACTGGTGGGGGTTATGGGGAGTCGCCCCAACTAGGCTGCAGCTCCAACCGGTTTGCGTGAGGACCGAGTATGAAGTGGGCAGGATCGAACTGGACTACAAAACCTGTTGGTTCACGAGGAAGACAGGGCTGGAAACAGAACGAACCCAGCAATCCCAACGACCAGCATGAGCATAAGCTGATTGGTGTGACGGATGGTGTCGGACTCTGTACTAGCAAACTCGCGCAAGAATCAGGTTTGGGATCATCTCAGATGAAGTTTCTTTGGAGATCCCTCCAACTGAACTGCTGATCTTAGAACCCCAACCATGAAGAGGCTGTCAGCCAGTGGATTCTGAATAGGGTTCACTGCGATTGGAACTGAGAGGTTGGCAGTAATCCAGAACTGATGAACTATCAAAACTGTATGAGCAGGACCCTCAGAGCGCGCCTCCCGTTGGGGATCTGGGATGGGTGGGTGGGAGGTTGGGTGGGGCTTTTCCCTTTGTTTTTTTCCCTGACCCCAGATACAAGGTAAAATGATATTGATGTGGAAAAAATGGTATTACCCACTTTCACCCTTTAGCCCTTGACCCTTTGTTCCCTAATCAACTAAGAAAGATTATTAAAAAAATAATTTAAAAAAAAGATACAGGTGTAGGCACAGACTTCCTAGAAAAATCATCAAAAGGACATCAAGACCAAAATAAACAAAGGAAGTACATTAAGCTAAGACGCTTCTGCACAGCAAAGAAAATTATCAACAAAGTAAAAAAAAAAAAAAAAAGAATTGGAGAAGATCTTTGCACACTACACAGGAGACAAGCGGCTAATTTCCACAATATCCAAAGAGCTGCAGAACAAAATAACAACAAAACAAATAAATCAATCAAGAAATGAGCAAGGGAAGTGGGCACTTTTCAAACGAACAATTCCAAATGGCTAACAAGCATATGGGGAAAAAAAAATACTCAGGTTCTCTGGCCATAAGGGAAATTAAAATTAAGACAACACTGAGGTTCCACTTAACTTCAGTAAGAATGGCCCACATACAGAAAACTACCAACAATACCTGCTGCTGAGGTTGTGTGGAAAATTGAAACCTACCCCATTGCTGCTGTGATTGCAAGCTTGTGCAGCCACGATGGAAGTCAGTATGGAGATCACTTCGACAACTGAAAATCTACCTACCATAAGACCCAGCAATACCACTTCAAGGAATATATCCAAAAGATTTGCTACGCAAGAAAGCAAGATGCACCCCTACATTCTTTGCAGCACAATCAGTAATTGCAAAAACATGGAAGCAACCTAAATGCCTATAAACAGAGGACTGGAAAAGAAAATGTGATTCATCTACTGTATGGAATACTACTCAGCTATTTTAAAAAATGAAATACAATTGTTTGTAGCCAAATGATCCCAGCTGGAGACCGCTGTGCTAAGGGAAATGAGCCACTCCCAAAAGGTAAGATATCATATATTTGCCCTAATATAAGATAATCTGATGTCAAGCCTAAGGATTTTTCCTATGAGTTCTACCTTATTGCAATTCCTAATTTTTTGTACCTTTTAAAATAAGACCTTGCAGTGTAATCCACTAATCAATCATCCCTGAGAGCCTGATTGCTTATTTAAAAAGTACATGGAAGAAGTGTTCAAAAAAAGAAAAAATGAGTCCATGTAGTACAAAAGTCATTGAAAAGTGTAAGTTCTACATATTGTTCTCAAATATCCAGGCTTTTTACTACCTTAGGAATGCCAACCAAACAAAAATCATTCGGATTCCTAACCTTTATATTTGATTAAAAATGGAATGCAATTTTATTGGCAAAAACATCTATATAGGTGATTTCTTTCTACCTGTTGCATAGTTCACCTGATTATGATTTCTAATGCAAAAGATGTAGGCGAGATGCTGGGGACTCAAATGCCACCTTCTCATCTGAATGCTGTAAGGCAACTCCCATGGCATTTCTCACAGGTTTTCAATGCACACTTGTCACTAGACTCAATCTCACAGATAAAACAGAAAATTTAAACTCCTATGGGAAGAGAATTGAATAAAAAGCTTTCCTGAAGCCCTCAGAGTAATTTGTTCTGTCTGCTACTAAGGCTTCAATCAGCAAATTCATCCCTCTTACCTTATACAGTTAAAGTTAGTTTGACATAGATGGATATTAGATTGGAATAAGGAAAGTACAACTGAATGTGTATATGTATGTGTGCACACATGCACACATATGAGTACTTACAAAGAATTTTCATGCTTAATGCATGCAAATTTCATCACCATATCCATTCCTGGCAATGTATTGGCATCCCAGCTAATCCATTTCTGACTCAGTTTCCTGCTTACGGCCTGGGAAAGCAGTTGAGGATGGCCCAAAACCTTGGGACCTTGCACCCACATAGGAGACCAGGAGGAAGCTCTTGGCTCCTGGTTTTGGATTGGCTCTGCTCTGGCCATTGTGGCCATTTGGGAGAGTGAACTAGCAGGTGGAAGATATTTCTCTCTCTTTTCCTCTCTGTAAATATGCCCTTACACTACAAATAAATAAATCTTTAAAAAAAGAAATAATATTCAATTAATAACATAGCTTTTTAAATGAAAAAAATCATTATCATTAGTTCCATATACTGATACAGAAACAAGCAAGCGAATCATTTGATAACATATTACTTTTCTACTATGATTTTTTTCAACTCTTGTTTTCAAAATGGGCTAAAAAAGAAGACTTCACAGGGACTTTTTTTTCCCTTTGGTGATTAAAATGTATCAAAATAAAGTGCTTTCTCAAGAATGATCAAATGAATACACATGGCTAACTAATTAGGGGTTTTTAGAAGACTAATGGCTTAGTAGACAGAATAAAATATAATTCAGAAAAAGGTAAAAATGCTCAATAAATGATTGAGATATTGTCAACATATATGAAAAAACATATGGATACAGAAAGAGAAGTGTGAGAGGCAACTGGGCTAATAATACAGTGAAGTAAATTAAAATGTGTGGGACACCCACAAAATTCTAGAACGGGGAGGGCACAATGTGCTGCTGATGAAAAGAAGTAACAACTGTTTTGCTGGCTTGAGCTATTCTGTTGTTCTTTTCTCAGAGAAAATAATTTATCATACGTAGTTACAAAATGATCTGGTTCTCTGATGAACTGCCAAAGTCACAGTAAGTGCAAGAATTGAAACAAGTGAGTCAGTCACGTAAGTCAAACCAACAGCACAACTTTTGACTGATTTTTAAATCTGTTTTAGTCATGAAGTTTGAATGTTTAGTTTTTTTTCTTAATGTTTTACCAGATCTGCAGATATTTATGGAAGGATAGGGTTCACACTGTTCATTAAGCATAAAATAATTATAGTCACTGATCCAGCAGTGTTCTTTATGTAGTGTACTTTATTCCTTCTTTTCAATGTCTCTAAGAGCTAAATGATTTATTCACTAAGTCACTGGTTTCACAATGGTGAACCTAGTGTCTGAATCCAGGAAAGGCTCTAGTGACTATACAAGAGACAGAGTCTTCTTAGTAGCCCACTCTGTTTATAAACCCAGAGAGAAGCTAAATTTACTGTGGTCTTTCAGTTTTATGTGGTGCTCAGCATGCGAATAAAATCTCTTTGAATACTTTTTAAAAGTTATTTTAAATGATTATTGTTGTCCCATTTTAATTAAGATAACTTTCAGTGGTTCTGGCAATACTAATTCAACGAGAAGTGATTCAAAAGCTTGGTGCACATTTGCTTTTCTTACATCCAGTGAATTGAGGACTACTGTCTGCATGGAACCCTTGGTTGCACCATTTTCTTTTCTTTTATAAATCCCTCTGAAGTCTTCAAAGTTCCTGGAGACTGTGTGCAGGAACATAACTCAACCTGATGGATAGATACTCTTATTCTCCTGGGGATGGAGAATGTATTGGTATATAGCTACACATATATATATATATATATAAAATGAAAAACATTACATATCAAAAACCATTAGTTTCAAAATCATTGCTAAAGTTTGGAAGAGTATAGTTACAACATGAATACAGAGTAATTTCTGCTCATGAAAATCAATTTGGAATAGTCATCTTAAATGCTCCTTTAAAATCTTCAAGAACAAAGATAAATTTTTCTTCATGAATCACATCCAACATACGCATTATATAATCATTACTGCATAGGCATGAATATTACTGTAGATGCATGAATATATATCGCCTTAGAAAGACCAGTGGTATTGCTTTAGAGATGATTGGCTTGGCAGCCTTGGTCTCCTTCCTGTTGAATGTATTATCTCTTAGTCTAAACTTTCAGGCATATAAAATCTGCTTGGACTCATTGTATGCTAAGAAAGAAGGCTCAATATTGGTATGACAGATGTGTGTGCGAGTAAATTAACAATAATAATTAAAAGAATGCTGGGAGCTTCACTTGCCCATGAGAAATTCATTTAAAACTTGCATGAGCAGGGCAGGATAAAAGCTTAGTATTGATATCAACAGGAAAACATTCCGGTACCCTAATCTCTCCACAGTTATAATTCAAGTGTATACTAGAAATGTGACAGTTTCTAACATGTCCTTATTGTTTTGATGCACCATTACTATTACAGTCGGTAGTAGCATCTGTATGGTACAATTTCCAATGAAGACTCTCAATTTTTTTAATTACAGGAAACATATGTTGGTAAGTGAGTGTGAACAAAGCATCAATAGGTGCAGAGGCTTTAAATATCAGTGTTTTCCCTTGCCCCTATAAGTAACATTTGAGTTAATCCAGAGCTAATATTGTCAAATGAACAAACATTCATGAATAAATGCCTCACATCTGGCAAAGTGAAGTTAGCTGACATTTACTTGGTATGAAGAAGCAGGGATTAAACCAGAGACCCATAGGATCTAATGTTGATATATTTTCTCTCAGTTTTTAGTTGTTTTTTGAAGAAAATTAGGAAAATTCATTATGAACTAGGAGATGAAATGAGAAAATAAATTTTATTTATGTTTTGGACTCATTTTTCTTTATTTCAACAGAGGCATATTACAATGGAAAGCATGTATATGAATGCTTGAAAATACACAAAAATGCAGGGACATGTAAATGGTAAACAAAAGTAGTCCATAACACTTTCATTCAGAAAAGTACTTCTAAAATTTTCATGTGTTTCCTTATAATTATATGTGCAAATACAAGATGTATATGTTGTATGTAAGTAAAAGATATACAAGTAGCAAAGAGGTAGATTTATAGGTATACATAGAAGAAATTGAGGAAACTAAAAAAGTTTTGTATATTCTGCCTGATATGAGTATAAATATAAATGCAACCTGAATATTTTAACATTATTTCATAATTTTGTAAACATTATTATCTTTTGCATGGTGTGATAAAAAATCAATTTTTAGAAAAATAGAAATACGATGGCTTTTTTTTCAAATGGAGTATTTTATTCCAGGACCACGTACCAGCAAGGTGAATACAATTTCTAAAATGGTGATACCATCTGTGTAGTTCGTCCTGGAAAAATTGAGGACCCTGGAAATTTAAGCAAGACAGTCAAATCAGTTTTATTTATGAGTTAGAAAACAAATGAAAGTTAGGCAGTTTCTGGCCCACGCTTGATAGCCTAGTCATGAAATCCTGTGCTTACACATACCAGTATCCCATATGGGCACCAGTTCATGTCCTGGCTGCTCTACTTCCCATGCAGCTACCTCCCTGTGGCCTAGAAAAACAGCATAGGACAGCCAACGCCTTCTGACCCTGCACCTGCATGTGCAACCCAGAGGAAGCTCCTGACTCCTGGCTTCGGGTCGGCTCAGCTCCGCTGTTAAGACCCCTTTGGGAGTGAACCAGCAGAGATATTTCTCTCTGTGTCTTCTGTCTGTAAATCTGCCTTTCCAAGAGAATTAAACAAATTTAAAAAAAAAAAAAGAAAAAAAAGAATGTTCTTGAATATCTTGACCTCCAAGCCTTCTCAAAGAATGTAATTTTGAATTGCATACATATACACACATACACATAGATACCACATTTTTAAGGTGAGGAAACAGAAGGAAACAGGCATAAGTAAAATGCAGCCAAAGCGGAGTTGTGCACGGGGTGGCTTTAATGTCATGCTGAAACTCTCCACAGATGGTGATTCTTTGATGAAAGGAATGGGTAGGGACATCTATGCTATGCTAGACGACTTTCTAATGAAGCATTTCAAGGTGGTTTTTTGCTGAATATTGTGCTGAGTTTCTCCAAATAGTCTTCTAATGAGCAGATTTTATCAGGCTATCATGACATTACCTTACTCTTCACTGGTCTGCTTAAGCTTTTAGTAGACCAATTCTTCCTCTTGTACCTTTGGCGAGGTTCTATCTTCAGGATTGTATTCATAAAGCCATATTTCATCTCCTGTTATAAATAATTATATATATGTATATATATAAAGTAAGTAAATATTACCTGTTTCATTATCCAAGCGCAGCTTTTTGTTATTTTTGTTTAATTTAAACATTATTAGAGAGCTAGATTCAGGAAGATTTCCACTCTGCAGAAAACCTCAGCAAGCCACAGTTGGACAAGCCAAAACTTAGGGTGAGAAATTCCATCAGAGCCCCTCCCATGGATAGCAGAGTTTGCCCTTTCTTTAGTTTTTGCTTACCTGCACTACCAAGAAATTCTAAGGGAATTAGAGTAGCAGAGATCTGAACTGGCATTCAGCTGTGTTATACTGCTGTTGTGAAAAGTTGTGTTAACACTCTAGCACAATGCTGTGCCTGCTATTATTAGCAATGCTTCAGGATACAGATCCTATCTGTTTGATTTTTACATCGAAAGCATCTTTTACTCTGTAACTGAATTAAGGGCAAAGATTTTCTTACTTGGCAGACAGTTGGAGCCACTTTAATTTTTTAGCTATAATTGACAGGACAAAATATTTGAGCTATTTCTATTATCAGCTATTGTTTTCACTGTTAATTGCTCTTCTTGTTAAATTTATTCATGAAATACTTATTTTTGCATTTTAAGTTAATGTGGAAGGTATACCTATTGTAGATTAAATTGCTGATTTCCTGAGACATTTTCCCTATAAATTTTTTTGTGTGTGAAAAGTTAGAAATTTCACTACCTTCTACCTAAGACTGTACAGGCATGTTCACATCCGCTTTTTCTTCATTTTTGATTGAATTCATATTCATATGATAAGGGTTATTTTCTAACTGATGTCATATTCTCTGTATTTCCTCAGACTAAAGCCTGTCCAGAAAGTTATTGGCAGTATTTATTGGGTTATTTAGGTGCAGAAGTTTTAAAATTCATTCAATTTTTCATAAAATTTTCTCTAGATTTCAAAACTTCTTTTATGGCATCAGAATTATTTTACCTTATGAGAGAAAATTATTGAATGATGTAACAAACTTTACAAATATTTTCTAGAAAGACTGACATTATTTTTTTTAATTTTTTTTTAAATTTTTTTATTATTATTGGAAAGCCGGATATACAGAGAGGAGGAGAGACAGAGAGGAAGATCTTCCATCCGATGTTTCACTCCCCAAGTGAGCCACAACTGGCCGGTGCGCGCCGATCCGAAGCCGGGAACCTGGAACCTCTTCCGGGTCTCCCACACAAGTGCAGGGTCCCAAAGCTTTGGGCCATCCTCGACTGCTTTCCCAGGCCACAAGCAGGGAGCTGGATAGGAAGTGGAGCTGCCGGGACCAGAACCGGCGCCCATATGGGATCCCGGGGCTTTCAAGGCGAGGACTTTAGCTGCTAGGCCACACCGCCGGGCCCAAGATTGACATTTTAAATAATTTTTTATTAGAAAGATTTACAGAGAGGAGAGGCAGATTCTCCATCCATTGGTTCACTCCCTCCCCAAGTGCCACAATGGTTAGTGCTGAGTCCATCTGAAGCCAGAAGCCAGAAGCCAGGAGCCAGGAGCCTCTTGCAGGTCTCCCAGGCGGGTACAGGGTCCCAAGACATTGGGCCGTTCTTCACTGTTTTCCCATGCCACAAGCAGGGAGCTGGTTGGGAAGTGGAACAGCCGCGATACAAATCAGCACCCACATGAGATCCCAGCACCCTATGGGATCCAGTCACATGAAAGATGAGGGCATTTTTCACTAGGCTACTGTGCAGGGCCCAAAGCCTGACTTATATGTGACAGCAGGCAGTATTGGTAAAGATTGAAAGTTATATTGGAGAAACTTTGCCTGAATCTGCATAGTATATGTGAATGTAAGCAAGGATCATAAATGGGAGGATAAAGGAAATTGGAACATTTAAAAAAAAAATTAATGATCTGGGTAACTGGATAGGTGGTTTATGCTATCCCACTTAAATTTTTGAATACAAGAATAGAATTTATATATTGCTATCTTTTGAGGGTTAGCATGGGTGTGATAATTCAAGGTTGATCACTGCATAAGAAAAATAGGACATTATGACTTACATGATTTCAAAGACAAATATTATAAAAAGCTAAAAATGAGTCAAGAATCAAATTTAACCGCTTTAGCATTGCACTGTGAGTGCCCAGACCATTATCAGTCATGGGCTCCCGTTATTAACCCATGCATAGCCTGTCTTTTTACATAATAGTCACATAATGAGCACTTAGTAGATGTGTAAGGAATAAATGTGATAGACATTGCAATATGAGTTATTTTGTCTCTTCCATTATTGAGACTCACAATATCTGACATTTTATCTAAAATTAACAGTAGAAAAAATAAGCTTACAGCATTTTTAGTACTTCACTATCTTAAAATCTCATTTCCTTTAAGTACTTAATAAATAAAAAAATTATAACTTCCTGTGAAGCCATGAGGACATACCCATCAAACATTAATCGAATATATTGCGTTGACTTTTTTTCATCAGATAAAAGCTTTTTTTCCAATTTCAGGAAAACTGATAGTATTGCTGTTGTATATTCTCAAACTATCAATGTTGGGGGCAGGCGTATCTGTCTGCAAATCATACTAAGAGTATTTGTCTTTTTGATCATCTACTAATAAGGATTTCCCATACCAAGACATAGAAATGACTGTAGGAGTGCATGCTGTAAAGGCCTAAGTTACTCCCACAATTTTTGTCTTTTATGCTTTCCACAGGCACTGGTTAAAAATAAGAGATTGTTTGTGTATGCACCCCCTATGTTGTAGAAGATCATATAGAATTTAATTGCAATGAGCAGTTAAAATTGTATAATACTTTGTGACCTAATAATCACACTAATCCTCCCATCTGTTCATTTTTTAGGTCTACAAGTCCCAGGGTTCTATAACCAATTCTCTGATATTTATATAAAACAATTAGTAAAGTTGCCAGGATAGCATTTCACTAGGAGTATCTAGTAACAACACAGTCAAAAATTTGAATTCTGGGGACAACTTATTTTATTTTTCAGGGGTATTTCTCAATGCTTTTGTGAATATATTGACCTTCAAGCCTTCTCAAAGAATATAATTCTTAAAATGCATACATATACATAAACACACATACACATATATATTAAGCTGAGCCCGTGGCATATAGTGATATGCAGCTGCATTTTCATTCTGAATATTTTTCCTTCTTGCTCCAAGATTATTCTAGAGATATCCTAACCTGTCAGCTTCATCAAATATAGAGCTTTGTTTAATTTAGATGTCAATCATCCAACCAAGATCACTCTTAGCATCTTGAGGATGATACAGAAAATACAATATTTCACTTAAGTACACTCCTGAATAAATTTTGTTTTATCTAGTTTTACAAACCATGCTCCTGAGAATAACACTGCATATATTCTCAGGTTCCTGACTATGCTGGTAATGCTATAAGGACTCAATTATTTTCAAGTCTTCTTTCATAGAAAGGATGTCACAGTCCACTCTTCTTAGTGCTGAATTCTAATTGAAACAATTACTAGGGATCAAAAAGCAGTTGAAAGAGACAACTCTTGAAAATAGCCATCTTAGAGCAATTTGTTCAGGCTAGAATCTATATGGAGTGAAAAGGGGAGATATTTTTGTTCTTAACAAAAGATAGAATTTGGCATTCATGGTCCTGAACTTCATCCAATTCTTCTGAGGGATAGGTATTGTACGTCCCAAAGTCTCCTGAATCTCAGGGAATATACTAGTATTACCTTAAGGAGCTTTGTAAATTTTACAAACACTTAGTTATTTTTCATCCCACACATTATTTAAGGTGGAGTGGTTTTACAAAGCTGTAAGTTTCCTCACGACTAAGGGGACAATGGGGAGATGTAACATTTTGATGGATCCTATCCCTTCAGTGGGGACTGTCTTCAAGGACTGAACTAAAGAGCTTGAGCCATGAAAAAGTAAGCTTCGGACCATAAGAAACAACTGAATGGTAACAACTCTGTTGATTGAAAGGCTCTTTCGTGGCCTGAGAGCATCCAACAATCTTTACTGATGAAAGATGCAAAGAAAGCACACTACCCTTGGCATACAATGTGTTACAGAGAATATACAGGGAATGTGGATCATGATTTTAAAAGTAAATACTGTTTTCAGTATAATAACATGTTCTCTTTGCCAAATGCTGCTTTGTTTCTAAATATATTCTAAAAGCCAACAAGTAGCATGGCTATTCCTTTTACAACACTTAAGAGTTTTTCTCAGTTTCACACAAGGAGAAATGTTGAAACATCTCAACTTTGTCTAACTCAATATAGTTCATTTTTCCCCCCAAAATTCAGTTATTCATTTAGAAGACAGAATGGTAGAGATAGAGAGGGATACAGAACTTTAAACTGCTATTTGCTCTGCAACTAACCATGGTAAATCAGGATGCAGAAGCTCCATCCTGTACTCTCTTGTGAGTGTCAAGTATCTAAGCTCTTGAGACATCCCCCATTGCCTCGCTAGGCATTCATGCAAAAAACCATATCAGAAGCAGAGTGACCAGAACCCACAGGCCCATTTTATACAGTGTAGGCATTGTAATACCATATGAGATTCTACACAGTTCTTGTTACTTAAGTGCCAGAATTCTAAAATGCAGAAGGTATATTTTTTAGGCTATTGTACGAATTACAGTCTCAGGTTGAAACCAAATCTTGAGGTAAAAAAGATAATCATACAGGTATTGGTGTCTATAATAGAAGTAATTAATTTTCTGGTTTTACAACTTTTGGTATTACATGCAGGCTCAAAAAAATAGATTGTATGGCCATTATTGCAGCATTCTGAACAAAGCATCCAACTGCAGTGGCATTGGCACCCCAGGTGGTTGTAGGATCGAGGCTCAGATGTTCCATTTCTGATACAGCTCTCTGCTAGGACACCTACGAAAGCAACAACAAATAGCCCAGGTGTTTACTCCCCATTCCCCTTCTCCCATTTCTCCTATGTCCCATTCAGAAGAAGCTCCCGGCTTTGTCCAACGCCCCCGCCCCGGCTGCGACCACAATGTCGGGAAGAAGCCAGTGGCTAGAAGATTCCATATAAATATGGAGAGAGGCACATATGGATATATGTACATATATATATAAAACTATATTTTTTCAAATAAATAATGCAATTTTTAAAAGAGTAAGATTAGAAAGACACACCCAATTTTTACAAAATATTTTTTATTAAATAAAGCAAACATTTATTAAATTGTGATAAAAACATTCCATCAAATTACAAAACCTGAGTAAGAAAAACAAACGGCACATGCTTAACTGTAGTTGACATTCAAATGAAATTTGCATATTTGCCATATTTGCCATATTTATGTTCACAACATGCTAAATATACTCTGCTGTTACTTCATCCATGGAATGCCTACATGCCTAGAACAGAGAATTTTCACCATCTCTTGCCGTGGGACCTGACTTGCAGCAATCTATATTTAGATCAGAACTAATTATAAAGAAGTACAATAATTTTAACAGTAACATCAACCATCTTTTCAATGATTCCCATCTCTAACACTGCATATGCACTTTTACACATACTGATTAAACTAAATGCACAGCTCTTTCAGCTAACTATAAATCATAGCATTTTACAGACTATTTCTTATTCTCTGCAGGAAAACCAGCAGCCTTCAGTATAGGTGCATCTGCAGATGTCACAGTGATTCCAGCTTTTTCAGGGTTTGGTTGAAGCTTAATATTGGGGAGGCAGGGGGAAACAGTAATATAGAGGTTGTAGGAGATATTTGGGTTCTGTTTTGACATAATATTTCTTGTACTTTATTATAATTATCTGTCTAGATGATTTCAATCAATCTCAAAAAATTATACTGCAATTTGCCTTTTCTATGCTCTTAAATCATCTGTCAGGCTGCTTCAAAAGTACTCTTTCAGCCATTGTATTCACTCAAGAATCGTCAGAAAACAAATCCTTATGTTATAATTTTCCCAAAGCTACGTACGTGAATTATTGCATCATTATCTCCCTTCATTTAGTATTGTGAAAGCATATTTTAAAAAGATTTTCCTTGTGAATGCTCAATACTGTTCTGTTTTATTTCTTCACTTAAAAACTTTCTGCTTATATTGTATGAAACTTTTCTTCTATCCCTCCAAGTAAAAATCACCATAATTTATATAGACATTGATTTGATTCCCTTGATCTTTCCTGGGACTCTGTTGAACTCTTTCAATGTACAGTTATGTAATATTCTTTGACTTTTTCCTAATTTGTCTTATATTACATCTTTGTTTTGCTGTGCTCTGAGGCTTTCCGAGGCGCGTCAGTTATCCTTGGCTTTAGTTCTGATCTTGTGCTCCTTTACATACTTTTTGCTTGTAACTTTCTTCATCTTTCTTCGGACATACATTTCTTCCACATTTCTTTAGACAGAATCCACTTCATTATATAATTTTGATGAAATATAAGATATTCCCTTTTTAAATTTGAAATCAGTATTTCTTTAACATATTTATCTTCATTTTATTTCAATCTAATGCTCAATTAAACTTTAGTTAAATATCTTTTGTCTTATTTAATAGCTTGAGCCCAGCACACAGGCTTCGCTTCCACCTGTAATGCCAGTATTCCCTTTGGATGTGGGTTTAAATTCTGGCTGTTCCACCACTTGATTTAGCTTCCTCCTCATGATTCAGGAAAGTAATTGAGGCTGGCCCAAGTCCTTTGGACTCTGCACCCCTGTGGGAAAACTATCAGAGGCTCCTGGATTTGAGGATTCAGACTATCTCAACTCTGATTGGTGCAGACACTTGGGAGGTGAGCTGGCAGATGGAGAATCTCTTTGTGCTTCACCTACTTTCCCTGTAACTTTGCCTTTCCAATAAAAATAAATGAATCTCTGGGGGTAGCATGGTAGCCTAACAGCTAAAGTCCTTGTCTTGCATACGCTGGGATCCCATATGGGTTCTGGTTCTAATTTCAGAGGCCCTGCTTTTGTCTCTCCTCCTTTCTGTATATCTGACTTTCCAACAAAAAATAAGCAAATCTTAAAAAAAAAAGAATTTTTTTAAACAACAACAGCAACAAAAAAAGCTACCTAACACTAAGAAGAATCCAGAGTATCCCCCAATATGGTCAACAACTTTTTTTTAAATCCCAGAGGTTGCTTGAATCTGATTTATCAAAAATATTGTTGAAGATTAGGCTTTTACTGATGGTGTGGCAAGCATTTAAATTCCATGTAAGCCATGTGTTGGACTCTATTTGATTTAATTTAGCTTTAAAAAGCCAATGAATCTTCAACTTGCCCCAGGAAATTCACTCTCTAGAAATTAAAATATGTTTTTATGGTTGGAATACTGTAGAAAAAAAGCAAAATATTTTTTTCAAAGATTCATTTATTTTTATTGGAAGGCAGATATGCAGAGAGAAGGAGCTATAAAGATCTTCTATCCGCTGGTTCACTGCGCAAGAAACAACGGCCAGAACTGAGCCGATCCGAAGATACGAACCAAGAGCTTCTTCCCAGTGCAGAGTCCCAAGTCTTCGGGCTGTCCTCTGCTGCTTTCCTGGGCCACAGCAGGGAGCTGGAAAGGAAATGGAGCAGCCCAGATACAAACTGGCACCCATATGAGATTCCAGCACAGAATGAGTGAGGATTTTAGCCACTATGCTACTGCACTGGGCCCACAGATTATCGTAATAGTATGTAAGCTCTTAACTGGTGGCTAACTAGGATCAGTGCTTCTTATTTATGCCATTGAATCATCTGTCATAGGCAGAATTTTCTCATTAAATTACATTTTCTAAGCCCATCCAGAAACTAAAGCACTGAGCTGTTAATATGGTCAATGGAAGCTTCTATTTTCAGTTCAGTGATACTATTACTGAAGTCTGGAGAGAAAATTCACTTGAGCTTTAAAATCTTGGTTGTTCCTTCACGGGGAACAGTGAACTTGAAGCACAAGGAATCTATTTTGTGTTTATTTTTATTTATCTTTTTTGCTCATCCTTCTGCTTTAGGAGACCCCATTGCTGATTTCAAGCCTAGTTGCCTTTCCATTGATTCACCAACCACTTATCAAGTTTTGTCATATTATTGTGATGGCTTGTCTTCTTGAACTACATTGCATTTGAGGTGAAAACGAAATCTAAATTATAAATTCCCTACATGTCCAAAGCTTCCTTTTATCTGTAAATCAGTAACATTTCATTGATCTTTACTTGTATGTTCTCTAATAATCCTCAGATATTAAGGAACAGATATAAGATGTTCTTTAGTGACTTATTCAATTCTAGTTCAATATGCATTATACATAAAAACCATTTTTTACAAGTAAACAATGTTTTGGACCAGGTGCAGTGGCTTAACAGCTAAAACCTTCGCCTTGAATGCATCAGGATACCATATGGGCACTGGCTCTAATCCTGGAGGCCTATTCAGCTCCTGCTTGTGGCCTAGGAAAGCAGTTGAGGATGGTCCAAGGCTTTGGTACCCAGCACCTGAAGAGTGAATCATCAGACGGAAGATATTCTCTGTCTCTACTCCTCTCTGTATATCTGCCTTTCCAATAAAGATAAATAAATCTTTGATATATTCAGATCATATAAGAATGGTGCTTGCATCAAATGTTAGGAAAGCAACAGCTTGCATTTTGTTAATATATTTGAGTAATTTAGCAAATAAACGTGCTTCATATAAAAATACTTAGAATAATTTCTTTAAAGATTCTAAACATATCATATATGAGGATGCAGGAAGTGGTTTTGCTATCATTATTATAATTATATTATGTAATATGTTATCATAATTGTTATTATTTTGCAAAATTCTTGCACTGAAAATATGAAACTTTTCATTTTCTTTTGTTGATTGGTTTAACACCTTTGGTACAATTACTAGTCCATATCAAGATTTAACAGATCTGTCACTATGTAGGTTCATTTCATTCTTGTGATCTCAAACTTTTATTCACTCCTATTCATCCTTTTCTGTTCTTTTCATTGTTACATTCATCGTAAACACAGCTGTACAATTAATTTTTCCCTCCCTACTTTCATGCTCTTTATGTGCTTAAAGAACAATTTCCTGCTCATTAGAGAATTGGGCTGACACTGTTATTTTGTGCATTTTGAGTTTCTATTGAATGGCTCCCTTACATCTAGTTAACAATCTGTGTCTGTTCTCTTTGATGAGGACTAAAACCTTTCAGTGAATCCATCTGGGCCTTGTTCCATGTTTAAATCCAAGGCATACTCCCATTTGACTTCAACTTGATGAAATTTTTCAAATTTTGGATTTCAGCTATGTGAGATATTCAATACATAAAAGTCTAAGTTAAAACATGGATTTTATATCTTATAATGAGTATCTTGTGTCCATCATCTGCACAATGAATACCACCAATTGTGCTTTCCCTGTGGGTAATGATTTAATGTAATAATACAAGAGGGTATTGATCAGGCAAAAGTTTCAGAGAGTATAGAATTAATGACATGAGGCTGCTTTCAAATAAAGTGTGGAATTAATGAAATGAGGTTGCTTTCAAATGATGTCTGCAGCTTAATATAAAAAATAGCAAATTACAAAACCTTTTCATGATTCGTTTTGTTTCTACTGCAACAGGTTAACACCAAGTTAGGACTTAATTGATACATTTTTATTGTCTGCTCTGAGTTGAAATGACTGACACTAATTACTAATTTCATTCGGCAAAAACTGAGGTGTCCACAGGGCCTGTGTTCCTTTCTGAAGGCTCCAGAGGGTAACCAATTGCTTTGCCATTCTCATACATGATATATGGAAAATCAGAATGGAATGAAGTGGTTCTAAGATTTGTTAGGAGCAAATGATGTGGAGTGTGATCTCTGTGACCATTCCCATGTTTTAGAACATAGAAGCCAAAGTCATCAATCTGTTATGTTCCCTGCAGCCAGAGAGAAGGACGCACTCTCTCACAGTGCTGCAGACTGTCTCCTGTATGATGTGTTGGTTTTGCTGCACCTACTTTTAGTGAACGCCAAATTCCTTTTGGTGGTTTCAGGTAGCACTAGGTTATCACAGAAAGCTTGGTTATGGGAAAGGAGAAATCACAAAACTGCTTCGTCTTTATATTGTATGGAGCAGGTCTTCAGGTCTACTTTTAGGAAGAACTATTCCTTGCCTTTTGATCCCAGTTCTTCATTTATTTATTTTCGAAGTATTTTTAATTACATTATAGTCAAAGCCCTAATGCCCCACAGAGACTTTGGTAAACATAAAGTAAAACAAACAAAATAAATAACAACAACCACATCATCAATAATAACAACAACAGCAAAAACAGTTCATCACAAATATAGTAAGGGAGAGTAACAATAATCAAATGAATAAAAATCTATTCTCCTTATGGTACATTTCAAAACATCCACAAATCATTAATACTCAGAAGCATGTCACTTAATAACTTACTTAAAAATATTTAAAACAATGTTTGAAATGTTTACAGGAAAATTGATACATGTATCCCTACATGTAACAGAAATTATTTTTTTTCCTTTTCTTTTCTATCCTGGTGGCCTGGAAGGTTCTACTATGATCCCACTCCTGTTTGTCCCCCTCCAGCTCCATCTCTTTAGGATAGGAACTCTTCTCTGTGTTGAATGTAAGCTACTGTTTTCATCCTCTATATTCTTGCTAAATGGATTATTCACACATTTCCACTTGGCCACCCTGTGCCCTGCTCCAACTCCCTTTGCGTTAGGCACCCTCTGTCCCCCAGAACCCATCACTCCACTCCCTTGTATCCCCTTGTGTATAATTCATCACATTGTACTCTGACTATAGGTAAGGACCCCCAAACTCCTAAGGACAAGGACCGTGGGCTCCCACCCAAGCCACCAGCACCTAGGACAGGGCCCAGCATGAAGAAGCACATCCAGGGTGTCTCAAGAACCCAAGAGCTGAATGGCCGCGGGAGGGCAGGTGTCTGTTGGAAGGCAGAGTGCCCAGAGGCCAAGAACACCTGTTTATTATTTATCTTTCTGTGTCTGACTGTTTATTCAACATAATGTCCTCTATCTGCAGCCATTTTGATATTGATCGTAGTTCTGAAAGCTCTTGTTACTACTACAGTTCCATCTTCTTTTAAAAATAGGTTTCTGGGATGTTATAATCTTTTTTTTTTCCTTGAGTGCTGTTCTTTCAGTAATTTTTGGCTGCTGGGTTGCTCTATCCTCTGTTTGAAACCTCAGTTCTTTTCTTTTACTTTTTAGATATTTATTTTCTTTTATTTGGAAGGCAAATTTACAGAGAGGAGAGCACACTTTTCCATTCACTGGTTCATTTCTGTTACAAAAAGCCACGACAGCAGGAGCTGAGCTGACCTAAAGCAAGGAATGTGATGCTTCTTTCCAGGTCTGCCATGTTGTTAAGTGGCCAGCAACTTAAACAACTCTCCACTGCTTTCCCAGGTTAGAAGCAGGGAGCTAAATCAGAAGAGGAACAGCCAGGAAGTGAACCAGTACCCACATGGCACACCAGCACTTGCAGACAGAGGATTAGCCCAATTGAGCTATCATGCTGGACCCCAAGAGTTAATTTCCTAAAAATATCCAATGGTGTATGGTGAAATATGGCAGAAAGTGAGCCTGAATCAAATCCATCCCCAATATAAATTTGGTTACATTTTACATATTTACATACTTGTTAATATGACACAAGAACAAACATAAAAAAAAAATTTCCTGCAAGAAATCACACACCAATACTGCTATTGTTATTACTATGCTAACGATCCCATAATTTTTACTTTAGTAGTCTTAGAGTAGTCTTAGAGTATTTATCTGTTTTCCTCTTCACTAAAGTCAAAGAGTTTTGAACTTTGATATACTCTTTTCTATAACTTATTACCTAAGACCCAGGCAAAGTATCTTTATTACATTTCAGTTTTATTTTCTTAAATGTTAATTCTAATAGTGTATTATCTTGTTGCCAAAAGGAAATAAAACCCTTTGGATCATGGATGTGTAGTTAATTTTTTATGCCAAGAAAATAGTTCAGTCTCCTTCTACTTTTCACTCATGTGTGTTTCTGTGATTTATTTTTTGCAATCTCAGGTTTGGGGATAAACTGTTGTTAAGGTTTATTTGGAAGGAAAACCCATCCTAACTTACATGTAAAAAAGAAATGTTTTGCAGAGCCTAACATGAGCAGCCCTTGTAAAGCACTGATCTAGACTTTTTTTTAATTGATGTGTTTTCAGTTTCTGTGAATATCTCAGTGCTTTTATTTTTCACTCTTTCTACCACAGTCAAGACAACATGTAAGATGGCTTCATTCCTAATTTGAGAAGCTCAGTTGGTATCTGTCACTGCCTTCTGACTCCAGCTGCCATCCAGGACAGTCATGACCCATGGCATTGAGTTCCTACTGTGATGGATTTCCCAGTTTCAAGCTCTAGCACAAACTGCTACTGTGAATGTTTGAGAGAACCAGCAGTTGGGAACTCTTGCTGTCTCTTCTTCTATGTCTCTGCATGTATTTCTCTGCCTCACAAAAAATAAATATAATTTGAAGGTCATGGACATTGGATATAATGATGTTCGCCAAATATGGTTAGCAATATTCTGATTTGAAGTCAAAGACTACTTCATATATGGGACTTTTAGAATTTTGTTGATATCCAACGTTTTGTACCTAATAAATTGACTTTTTGCAAAGCTAGCAAAATTCTGATATCAGAACAAGGTATAGTTTCACAAACAGAAAGCTAAAAACCAAACACATTCTGTTGATGAAGATGAACACCATGTTTGTGAATACTTTGCAAGCTAAAAGGTATTTTATGGAAAGTCTGGCTTCGATTTACTAATATGTAAATTCCAGAATTGTTGTCCTCCTTCTAAATGGAAAAACAAAAAAAGAAGAAGAAAATAAAGAGAAAATAAAGAGAACAAGAGAGAGATAAAAGAAAAAAAAAACCTATCCTGCCTTTATATACAAAATTTTCTGAAATAGCTAACAATAAAAATGAACATTTTAATAAATTTACAAAAACAAAAAATTTAAAACATAAAAGTTGTGCAGTGTTGTGAGCTGGAATTGCTTCATGCTACAAGGCAATAAAGAAGAATCTACTTACACTTTCACTTGAGAATTATTTTTCTTCTTTATGTTATAGAACATGAACTAATTTCATAAGTGAATTGCAAATTCCAGTACCTACAAGTGATATCTAGATGTATGATGTTTGCAGATAGACCAGCAAGCATAAAGTATAGCATGCAACTATTCACATGTATTATTTGTTCCCATATAAAAAGAAGTTATTGATTCTTATGTCTGTTAATAAATCAGTTTTATAGCAATGCAATCAAGGTTCAGTGTGAGCTTCTAATTCAGAGCTGCAGATACGTTAGACATGAAATATGTTCAAATTTAAACAGTCCTAGTTTTAAAACTCACAATGCTACTTCCTTTCTTTCAAGAGATAATTTTTTCTACTATGGCAAAATAAACTATACTTCTGAATTCTGCAATACATATTATGAGACTAGACATACTTGGAATAATATGCTGCACTATGAATTTTCAATGCCCTGTCATTGTTTTTAAATCTTACCTTTGGTGAACATTAATTTAGCACCTGTATTTTAATTGTTTTATTACATATTTTAAAGAGGTTAGTTATGTATGGAGAGCAGTGCCAAGGACTGCCATGATTAGTCGCTCCTAGAGCTTGTAAATAACTGCTTATGTACGTTTGCAAAGACATCACATTTATACAGTCCTGATAAAGTTGTGTACATGGAAAGTTTAGTCATTATTATACCTGTATAGAGCAATAAGAAAGACAATGCTGATAGCATAATAAATTTTATTAGGATTCAAAAATTATGGTGACCATTTTTACTTTAAGCAAGGCAATTTTTGCAAATAAATAATATAATCTTTTTAGTTTCAGGGTGACATGGTTGACAATAAGAGATCATGCATTAACTCAATTTCAAGAGTCATCAATATTTCGCCAAATTGTATCATGTACTCCCCCTTAATATATATATTTCCTCTATTTCCTCCCCCATTTACCTCCAGATATTGTTTACTGTATTACTATAAGATGATCAAGAGAAATTTGATATTTTATCTGAAGGTTCTTTTTGATATATCCTTTAGTGTTACTGAGACTTTACCCATATTTCTAATTTTATTGTTCATTTTAAAATAAGCAGTTAATTCTCAATAGCATATAATCACAAGCCATATTAAAATTGTTCTCAAGTCATTTCTGCGAATAGGTTTGTCTGAATTAAATCTGAAATGTATATGTTGAATTAAGTGCTTAGATTTTCAAAGCCTCTTAGAAATCAGTAAATTTCTCCTTAAAAAAGGGTGGATGGCACATGTTAATTCCATGTTTTTTCTTTTAACAGGCTGACAAGATCTTATGCTAGGAAGTAGAATTTTATTCCTTCAACCTTAGCACATCCATATTCAGAAAACTAGGGAAACATAAGGTTTACAGCATCCTGAACCATTCTCCACGCAAGCCTGATGTCCTCTAATCATTCTAATGAAAAATAACAGGTTAACATATCTTAGCAATTTTCTGTTAAATTTATGTGCTATTTTTGCCAAATATCAAACTCAGTTTTAAAAATTTTTGCATCAAACTCTGAAGCAAATATTAAAAACTTAGTGAAGGGCTATTAAGCATATGGATAATTAGGCTATTGTTATATCCTTGAAGAGATCTTCATTATCTCACTAATGGATACATAGATTTCTAGCTATTGATAACTCTCTGTGATGTTTACTATCTTAATTCATTCACGAAACTATTTCCTGGTTTTTGTCCCTAAATGAGTAATTTACAGTGATACATAGATTTATAGCTATTGATAACTCTCTGTGATGTTTACTGTCCTAATTCATTCAGGAGACTATTTCCTGGTTTTTGTCCCTAAATGAGTAATTTACAGTGATACAATATTGAGAGAAAGCTCTGTAACTTTTAATGGGGAAAATATAACAACATGTTTTGGATTGTGTTTTTATGAATATTCAGAATTTGTTATCAAGTTTTTTGAATAAGATATGAAAGTGATTCAGTTAAATTAATTTAGGGGCTGTTGTTTATTATGTGAGTGTTGTGGGCATTTACCACACTGCAATGATCCATCTGAATTGTACCTGAACTAGAAGAGAAAGCAATCTAATGGGAATCATTCAGCATTAACAAGGAAGAATCAGGTACCTTATTTCATTACAAAAGAATGAATTCAGGTGAATTGTAATGGAAAGACAGATTCATTGATTTTGGAGAAACTTTAGCAAGAATGGGTTACTAAGGCTGAAAAACCCAGCATTTAATTTTTAACTTTTAAATCTTGAGTTAATCAGGAATGTATGAATGTAGCTTCAAGGAAGAGGAACTCTACATGTTTTAGATGTCATTCAAAATTGTGAATAAATGTTCCTATCACTGAGGAAGATTGAATAGAAAGAATCCTATAGGAAGGAGAAAATAACTCAAGACAAGATCTGAGTGGAATTCTTTCAGAGGTTAATACCCAAAGAAAACAGTTTTTCAAGAAATGCTGAATTAGCACGTGAAAATGAAAAATTCATAAATATGAAAATTTTTGTGTTTATAAAAATTGCCATTATTGTTTACAGTTACAATTTTAATATAAAAAGAATAGATTAATGTTTCATAGATATGATTTCAAGAATGTAATTACATGTTGCAAACTCCTTCAATCCTGCTTGTTTTCCAACATTTGCTTTACTCTAAGTTTTGATAATAGCTATTTTATTGTATCATATTTAAACTTTTACATTTAATTAGCTTCTAACAGTCAAAGTAATGTCTATACACAATTCCAAAAATTATTCCCTTCCTCTCCTTTCACTCTTTCTCACTTTGTCTTACACTCCTTTCTTCTCCCTTTCTCTCTTCTCTCTCTCCTTTTTTTTTTTTTTTGGTTAGTTTCTGGAGTTAAAACTACAATGGCCATAAACTAAAATCAAATAAAAAATGATCTTTTAGTCCATATACAGTTACTTTATAAGTAATAAAGGATCGTTAAAACTATATCATATGGTGCAGCAGGGTGGCCTAGAGGCTAAAGTCCTCCCCTTGCATGAGCCGAGATCCCATAAGGGTGCCAGATCTAATCCTGACAGACTTGCTTCCATCCAGCTCCCTGCTTGTGGCCTGGAAAGGCAATCAAGGATGGCCCAAAGTCTTGGGACCCTGCAGCTAGATGGGAGACCTGTAAAAGGCTCTGGGCTCCTGGCTTTGGATTGGCTCAGTTCTTCCCGTTGCAACTGCTTGGGGAGTGAATAAGAGGACGGAAAATCTTCCTCTCTGTCTCTCCTCCTCTCTCTAAATCTGACGTTGCAATAACAATGAATAATAAATCTTACAAAATAGCATAACATTCTTAAACCATTGTTTTGACAAAGTTATAAAACAACATTCTACAAAAATGTATCTGCAATATTGGTTGGTTGTGGTCTCTTGTGTTTCCAGATGGATTTTTGTATCAACTTTCCCATCTCTGACAGATTTTTGTTGAGATTTTGATTGGGATTCCATTCAATCTGTATTTTAGTTTTGGTAATATGGGTGTTTTATAATATTGATTTTACCAATCCAGAAACATGATAGACTTCTCCATCTTTACCATTATATTCTATTTATTTTTTAGATGTAATTTTCATCATAGAGAGTTACTCCCATGTCTTTTGTTAGGTTTATTGCAAGATTTTAAGCTTCTTTTTTGCTATTTTAAATAGGATTTTTCTTTTTTTTTTTCAAGATTTATTTTTTGAATTTTTATTGGAAAGGCAGATATACAGAGAGGAGAGACAGAGGAAAAGATCTTCCGTCCAATGATTCAATCCTCAAGCGGCCGCAATGGCTGGAGCTGAGCCAAACCAAAGCCAGGAGCCTTTCCAGGTCTCCCACGAGGGTGCAGGGTCCCAAAGCTTTGGGCCATCCTCAACTGCTTTCCCAGGCCACAGGCAGGGAGCTGGATGGGAAGCGGGGCCGCGGGGGTTAGAACCTGCGCCCATATGGGATCCCGGCGCGTGCAAGGCGAGGACCTTAACCACTATGGCATTGCACTGGGCCCAAATGGGATTTTTCTTACAAACTTTTTCTCAGCCATGGAGTTGCTTGGGCATACAAGAGCCATCGAAGTCTGTTTAGCTGATTTTCTCAAAAAAGCTGCCCTTTGACTCATTGATCTAAAGTATTGTTCTTTTGGTACCTATTTGGTTTATTTTCTCCCCTATTTTGGTTATTTCTTTGTTCTGTTATTCCAGGGAGTATTTCTCATATCTATGGTATATATTTTTCAAAAGTAAACACTGTGCATAGGTTTGTAAATACATTTTCATAAAAATGATTATGACTAAACATACTAACATCTTCCTAAGTGTGTTACTTTATGCATATGAAATGATCTATTCCACATCAACATATTTAGTCAGAGTTTTAATCTTTTTAAAGACATGTTGATAGTTTTATTTCCTTACTCTTTAAATCGATCTTTCAGCTTGGATTTGAGTTTACCCTCATCCTTAGCAGGAGATCCCTTGTCTTTGGCTGTGTCACAACCCTCTCAGAATATCATAACCTTAAAGCAGACAGTTCATAAATGGTTACATAATAGCATATTCTTCTCTACATTGGTATTAGATTCTGATCTGATGTACTGGGAAATTTCTTACACATAACCAAAGACCATTTTCAATGTAAGTTGTCATCCACTTACATATATAGAACTATTTAGGAAAGTGTCTATCTCAGAGATAAATGTTTTTGTTTCAATAAATAGCATAAGTTCTGACATATACCACACTCCTTTAGTTTTAAACAATTCATATCTTCTCTTTTACATTGTTTGTAGTAATTATTATTCTTATTATCACTATTAATCCTGTTTAAATAGTTAAATACAGAAAAATCACACAGGAAAAATTGCAAATACCAATTTAGAAATCAAGTTTCTCAATCCTTAATAGGTGATTTTATTTGCTTCATAGATTCATAGCGATGACTTGAATCATAGAGTCAAAATTCATTTGTTTTGTGGTGCTTGGGCCCATTTCTAATTTCATGAGCTTCGTTTTTGTCATTCCTTGACATATTTGTTTACTTATTACTTTATAAATTCATATAATACACTTTTAATGTGTAAGCTTTGTATAAATAATATTATACTTTAAGTATCCTCTTTTCAATTTTTCTAGCCTGATTTAGACTACTCTTGATGTCTAACGCAGCAACATCATCTTGATCTCTTACATGTGTGAGCCCAAACAGTGGATTTTCATCCATTGCCCTACAGGAGCATTAGTAGCAAACTGGATAGGCAGTGAAGTAGCTAGAATACAAACAATAACTCTTAAGGGATGTTGGTTTCACATGAGGCAACTTAAATCACTGCACCACAATCCTATACCCATAATTACTCATTTGTATTAAATCAAAATTTAAGCAAAAACATATCGGTTTGAAATTCTTATGATTAATAAATGCAAATTGCAGGTTTAGGTAAAAAGCATTTGATGCTTTATCTGTATAGTGTAATATATTTTTTTACTCAATAGCACATATTAATTTACAGGGATAAGAAAATGAGAGGTTTGTACTACTCATATAATGTTGAGAGCAAAATAGTGGGTACTATATGACATTTACTAAACATTTCTTCAAAAGTTTATGTAAATATTAATGTGACTTCACCTCAATATTGAAACATAATTATTTTATTTAATACAGATTTTGAAATATTTAAAGATGCAGAAATTCTTACTAACCTATTTTATTTACTTAAGTTGAATAAGGTTTATGTATTTCACATAAACATATTTAAGAATATAATGATACTTCCCATCTCAACCTCCCTAATCCTTCCTTTTTAAATTTTTTATGATTATATGGTAAAGCTTTATAATATAGTCAAAAGATTAACCACCCGTGAATTAAATACTCCAACAAATTAAGGGAAAAAAAAAACCACAAAAAGTCTGTAAACAATAATTAAATTTCCAAATGTCAATTTCATCCTTATCTATTATCTTTTTTATGTACACCATATGTTAGTTACCACAAATAACATAAAACATAGTTTTCTCTTCGGCACTGACTTATTGAATTAATCATAATAATTTGTAGTTGCACCCATTTTGTTACAAATGAGAAAATGTGATCCTTTTTAAGGCTGAGTAATTTTTCTATTGTGCTTACATAGGATGGCTAAGCCCTAGACAATGTGGCTATTAAGGAACGGAACAAATGAATGAACGGTCTCTTCCTCTCCGCGCTCTCTGACTTTCTTTTCTTTCTGTATGCCTGTCTTTCAAATAAATAAAGTGAATCTTTAAAAATTAGGAAAAATCCATTAATTCTGGGAGATTAAAACACTAAGTCAAAGCAGTAATACTCCATGAACGCTGAGATATTTTTTATCATCAGGTGTATTTAAGATAAAGAATAGTTCAAGTAAGATAAAATAGCATTCATATAGTCGTGGTAGGAAACTACTCAAGTACAATTTTCAGTCAATAAGTTTAAGTAGCTACATGTAGTAGTGTTGAAAATGTAATAGTAGGTATCACAGTAGACAGAGAAATTTGAAGATGTATAATGATTACATGAAGCAGCAGGATCAAGGGAAGTTTCTTTGAAAACAAAAATATTTTTAACCAAGACCTAAAAACTGTTAGAAGACAGAAATACAAGGTACCAGAGGAAAAAGTGTTACTTACAAGAATCTGAAATAATAGTTGCCTCTTAGTAATGTTAATGCAGAATTCTGCTTCAGAAAACTAAAATATTCAAATTAAAATAATTTACAAATTTAAATGCATATTAAATATCTAATTAAAATGTTTAATAAAACTTATGTATATTATCTAATGTTTAAATTTCTAGCTTGTTATATTAATATCATTTCAAAGTAATTGGGATATTAATTTTTAAAATATTCTTAATATTTTGCATGATACAGTTTTGCAAGTATAGGAATTCCTGATTTCCTTCCCTCCCCACTTTCTTCTTCCACCATTTTTCCTCATATTATTATGGTAATGTAGTTCTTTAGCAACAGTTACAAGTATAATATACTGCTGTTTTTGTGCAACATGGAATTGTACATACAAAGGTAGAAACCCTAGAATCTATTATTGAAGTATATTTAGCTGTTTCGCTGGAAATCCTTTTATTTGCAGTAAGCATGCACACTTTAAGGCATTTTCACTTCCCCTCATGCTAGTTTCCATTATACAGTTTATATTTGTTCACTTATATATATATATATTGTTTTCATGAGTGTTGCCTTAGATCAATGATTTCATTCTAATTATTTTTCAGTGGAGAGAAGGTAGAGAAAGACAGGTTTGAAGGAGTTGATAATGATACAGTTGTGTTTACTTAATATTCATTTCATACTTCTTTACCTAAGAAATTGAGAATACTGATTCCATAAACTCAAAAAAATAAGTCTTCCAACTCTTAAAATACCTAGAAAACGTTTATTCACTGGTAGAATCAAATAAAACATTCTTGATTATGTAGTTTTCTTAACTATTTTTACTAATTCTTCTTGTGAATAATTTAATTTGTGCCCTTTTTTGACATTTGATGCTGTATATGACACTCACTATTATTGTTTTCCAAATAGCAGAAGAGGAAACAACTTACAATGAATACTTAGCTTGACTTTTCATATTCTCCCCTGTGATAACTAAGTATTTGTTTAAGTAATCACACTGCAAAAAGTTTTGGATGATGAACAGGGACGAGGAAATGAAATGGTAGAACTGGTCTGGATGAGATTTAAGTTTCACTGCAGCAAGACAATGTACTTTTTATTTGTTTATACTTATTCTTATCTAATCCTTCAGTCATTGCTATCTGTGTTATTTTTTTATTTACTGTTGTTTTAAAAATATTAAAATAATAGAATCACTAATATACCCAACAAAATTCTGACACATTCGACTGCCGCATACAAAGTCGTTTTCAGTATATCTTGAATTGGTCAAAAAAACTTGAAAGGACTAATATAACACGATGCATTGCTTGATCTATGCTCAAGGACAGAAGAGATATTATTCTGCAAGCTCAAACAGACACGAATGAATACTCTCATAAACAAAATGCTAGAGGCTAGCTACATCATCCCCAGCTTTATTTTGTAAATTTTCCTTTTCTGTTCGGGACCAGAGCACATCCAAAGATATATCACCCTTCTAAAATGTCAGAGAGGGTAGTGATCACAGCCAAGATACATGTTAATCAGCAGAATTGATATGTTGTGCCTATATCCACATTTTTCCCTCTCTATTTAGTCTCACTTCTATCTTCTTTATGTTTCATATTTTCCCCTCACAAAATTCATTGTGGCCTGTATTTTTTTTTTCCTTTTCCTATTCTATTAAAAAGCAAAAACTACACAGATGGGAACTCACTAAATTCCCACTCATACAAACACACACACACATTTTTATTTCTGAAATGAGAAACACCTTCGCCTACTAAATGAACTACTTTTTTCTTGGCAATAGCAAAATTTAAACACTGTGTTGGTAATTTTGCCCTACAAATGTATACAAAACTTACTTATTGTGTGAAATTTGTAGATTTAACATGGATGCATAGGAAAATCAGTTTATCTTTATCTTCATGATACTCAGTCTAATACAAATAATGAAATGTTTACACAAGAGTAAAACTAAAGAGAATATGATTAATATTTAGTCTTAGAAGAAATAAACATAACACTCTGAATAGTAGAATAGAGACAACACTCAATTTTATGGGGAAATCAAAGAAAAAAAGCGGTAGACAAGACAGAGAGAAAGTAAATTTGAATACGGAATTTTGCCATAGTGGATAAAGCCAATGCCTCTGATGCACAAATCCTGTATGGGCAATTGTTCTAGTTCTGACTGCTGTACTTTCCATTACACTTTCTTATAATGGCCTGGAAAAAAAAAGCAGCAAAAAATATAGAAAGTATTTAATCCCCGGAAACCCTCATGAATGATAGAGATACAGCTTCTGGCTCAAAGCTTCAGTTTAGCCAAACTCTGACAGCTGCAGCCATCTAGGGAGTGATAATTGATATCTCTCTCTCTCTCTCTCTCTCGCTCTCATATTCTCATAAATAGGTAAATAGGTACATCTATAAAAGAAAAAAATGGATATAGCATGACAAAGAAAGCAAGAAGGTAGGGAAAAATAAGCAATACAAAACACCACAATTATGCAGAAAAACTGTGAACTGAGAATTTGGAATAGAACATACTAGAATGGTTATAATCGCTACTAGGAAAAAAACGTTTTTTCATAATTGTTTGTAAGTAGCAGCAAGCTAGAAACCAAAAAATTTTTTAAAAAATCAAGCTGAGAAGCATCTATTTTAGAAACTCAATGTCAGTAAAACAAACAACCCTATGAAGAAATGGGCGAAAGAAATGAACAGATGTTTGCTTTTTTTACTCTTAACATTTTTTTATTATATTTGGTTTTATGACACAGTTTCATAGGCTCTGGGATTCCCCCAAACACACCCCGTACCCTCACCCAATGGTGGATTCCTCCACCTTGGTACAATATTACAGTCCAAATCCAACCACAATTCTTTCATTGCAAGCATGTACTTTGCATAGTGTCCAGCATCTTATTGTCCAGATAAATTCAACAGTTCCTTGGGGAGACCATCTCTGTTCTGAAGGCAGACCTGGCAGAATATCACCCCGACCCATTAAAAGCCACAACATAGCATCAACAATGGTTTACAGTAATTATGGAGTTAATGGACATGGTATTGAATGACCAATATGATTAGAAAATGCAAGTTCTTATCCACATCCTGTGATTACTTCATTGATATTTCTATTTTAGTATATATACAACTGGCTGCTATATACCTTTAAATGGCTAAAGGGTACTATTCATCTGTCTTGTGTCTATTTTCATTTTTTTTATTTAGTACTTTGTAGTGTTAAAACATAATTTTTACTGAACTTGGTAGATTTTGAGATAGTCCATGCTGGCTTATAACTCTAACAAAGCATTTGTCAAGAGTTGAGATGCAGAACAGTTTTAGGACGGGTTTGCAGAGAAATATTCAGTACCTTATTGAGCAGTAACTTATCTTTGTGTCCTGTGAGTCCAGGATAACCATTTCCTGTCTGGTACTGAGCTTTCCTTGCTGATAAATAGACATTTTTCAAAAAAACATTCAAATGGCCAATAGACATAAAAAATGTTCAGGCTCCCTAGATGTCTTGCAAATACAAATGAAAACCACATTGAGGTTCTACCTAACTCCAGTAAGATTGGCCTACATTTAGGACTCTATTAACAACACCTGCTAGCGTGGGTGTGCGGAGAAAGATACCCTCCTTCAATGTTGGAGGGAGTGTCGGCTAGTACAACCACTACGGAAGTAAGTATGGAGAGTGATAAGAGAACTGAAAATTGATCTTTTGTATCACCAAGCTATTACATTTCTGGGAATATATACAAAGGAATTGAATCTGCATATGAGAAAGGGATCTGTAACCCTATATTTACAGCATCACAATTTACTACAGCAAAGATGTGGAAACAACCCATATATCCATCTATTGAGAAGTGGATAAAGAAACTGTGGTAAATCTACTCCATGGAATACTACTCAGCCAATTAAAAGAATGAAATTATACCGTTTGCATGCTAATAGTCCTAACCTGAGACCATTATGCCCAGTGCAGTAACCCAACCACAAAAGCACAAATGTCATATATTAGCTCTGATATAAGGCAATCATCATGACAGATAAAAAATCGATCACTTTTCTTTTTTTTAAGGTTTATTTATTTTTATTACAAAGTCAGATATACAGAGAGGAGAGATAGAGAGGAAGATCTTCCGTCCAATGATTCACTCCCCAAGTGACCGCTACGGCCGGTGCGCGCCGATCCGAAGCCAGGAGCCAGGAACTTCCTCCATGTCTCCCACACGGGTGCAGGATCCCAAAGCTTTGGGCCGTCCTTGACTGCTTTCCCAGGCCACAAGCAGGGCGCTGGATGGGAAGTAGAGCTGCGGGATTAGAACCGGTGCCCATACGGGATCCTGGCGCATTCAAGGCGAGGACTTTGGTCCCTCCGGGCCCTAGATAACCAATATTAAAAATTATCTAAACAAAACAAAAAGCTACTTTTCCCCACATTTTATCAATGTATTAGCTACATAAAGGAAATAAGACACAATGAAAAATGTAATGAAGAAACAAAATTGTTACATCATGTTGCATTTCTACTTATTCAACAGGATCGTTTTTGTCCGCATTAGCATATTCTTTTTTAAAGTATGGGCCTTTATTCACCTTAGTGTTTTTTTTAGTATCATCGGAGGACAATTATAAAGAGTGTATGAATGTAGAAATCACTATTGCTGCTTTTGTCTTAGATCAAATTTAGTACAAAGTTATTGGATTCAACGACAGCTGGGAGCAAACACTGTGACAGTGCGTTAAGCCGCCTCTTGCTATGCCAGCACCCTTATGGGAGCCAATTCCAGTCCCAGCTGCTTCACTTCTAGTTTAACTAGCTGTGGATGTGCCTGGGAAAGCAATGGAAGATGCCCTACACACTTGGTTGCTTGAACCCACGTAGGGCTCCCTATCTCTCTGTCTCTCCCTGTGTTTCTACACCTCTGTCTTGCAATAGATTTAATTTCATTCTAGCCTGTGAGTAGCTGCATGAACTTAGTAACACTGCTTAATACCTCTGAGCCTCAGTGTGTTTATTTAAAACATCAAAATATGAGTGTTACCTTTATTGTTTAAGAGGAGGAAATCAAGTAATGGCAGAAAAAACTTTTACCATAGATAATAATAATGCATGCTTAACAAACCATGCTTATATAGAAAACCACAAATGTTTAGAATTACAACAAATGTCAAGCAGTCCAGAATAAGTTGCAATGATTGTGAGAAGTGATACATACAAAAGTAGCTGGGGATATCGATTATAGATTTCAGACCTAAGCAAATAATGAAGCAAATAAGCAAATAAATGAAGGTGGCATCTATGGATGAAATGAGAAAACAGTAAAGGAGCATTTTCAGAATGATACAAAATTATAATTTAAGAGATTATTTTTCAGGCCCGGACGCATGGCCTAGTGGCTAAAGTCCTTGCCTTGAACATGCCAGGATCCCATATGGGCGCCAGTTCTAATCCCGGCAGCTCCACTTCCCATCCAGCTCCCTGGTTGGGGCCTGGGAAAGCAGTGGAGGACGGCCCAAAGCCTTGGGACCCTGCACCTATGTGGGAGACCTGGAAGAGGTTCCTGGTTCCCGGCATCTGATTGGCGCAGCACCGGCCTTTGCGGTCACTTGGGGAGTGAATCATCAGACAGAAGATCTTTCTGTCTCTCCTCCTCTCTGTATATCTTTGTAATAAAAACTAAATAAATTTTAAAAAAGAGATTATTTTTCAAGCATATTTTAAAAATGTGTATCAGGCCAGCACGGTAGTCCTCTCCTTGCACAGTAGCCTAGGGGCTAAAGTCCTCACCTTGAACGAACCGGTATCCCATATGGGCACTGGTTCTAATCCTGGTGGCCCTGCTTCCCATCCATCTTCCTAATTGTGGCCTGGGAAAGCAGTGGAGACAGCCCAAGGCCTTGCGACCCTGTACCCATGTGGGAGACCCAGAAGAAGCTCCAGGCACCTGGCTTCAGATTGCTCAGGTTGGGCCATTGTGGTCCCGTTGGGAGTGAATAAACAGATGGAAGATCTTCCTCTCTGTATCACCTCAAGCTAGGTGGGAATACCAGGCAAGTATTGTTAGTTTTAATTTGGAGCTTAGAGCTTAGAAACAACCTCTAAAAATGACAAGAAATCAAGAAGATTGTTTTGTTTTTGTTTTTGCTTTTTAGATTTATTTGTTTTTATGGGAAATTCTGATATATGGAGAAGAGGAGAGACGGAAAGATTTCTGTCTGCTGATTGATTCCCCAAGTGGCTGCAATGGCCAGAACTGAGCCAATTCAAAGCCGGGAGACTGAAGTTTCTTCTTTGGTTTCCCATACACTACAGGGTCCTAAGGCCTTGGGTCATCCTTGACTGCTTTCTCAGGCCACAAGCTGGCAGCTACATGGGAAGTGGGGCCTCCAGGATTAAGACCAGCAGCCATTTGGGATTCCGAGGCATGCAAGGCAATGACTTTGGCCACTAAGCTACTACAGCAGGTTTGAAATCAAGACTTTTTATAACTGAATTAGAACTATCCATTAAGAGACCCAACACAGACACATTCCCAGCACACTTTTGTTCTAGGAAGACACTTCACAGTAGATTCAGGTCAAGTGTTGCCCAGAGCAAAGCTATCACATTCCTCTTAGATTTCACATAAGACCCAGCCTGCTGAAATGTAATATTTATATTTGTAAAATACAGCTAAAAGAATCAAATGTCAAATTACATAAGAAATGTTAATCATAAATGGCCAATTTTGTGATGATACAGATATTGAAGTTATCTAACACAAACTATAAAAAGCCTATTATAAAAATATTTCAACAAACATTCGGAAACACTAGCACAATAAATTAATGTATAGAAAATCTCAGCAACAAAATAGATGTCAAAATGTGAAGTCAAGATGGCAGAGAATTGGTTTGATGTAAAGTGATAAAAAAGAAAAAAAATTAAATTAATGCAATTTTTTAATGTTAGAATATAGTCTCAGAGACATGTCATAAAACAAGGAATCACATTTTGTGGAATTGAGAAACCAGTGTGACAATGAAACTAAAGAAGTAATGCCTGCAAAATACTCACTCATGGTAATAAAAATGAAAGACACCATAAATATGCTTGTGACAGTTTCAAATGCTAAAATGAAAGAATTAACCCAGGGCCTCATATTATGTAAAAATACACTTCAAAAATAAGGTGAAATAATCCCAATAATCCCAATAATCTCAAAAGAGAAAATGAACAGTTTAACAACCTTCAGACACGCTGTCAGACATTGGCTAATTGAATTTTTTACAAAAGGGAAATTGGAATATCCAGAAAGAACTAAGAGCAAAATAGTGGTAGAAATGCAAGCCAATAAAATAGACTTTTCTTCAAATATGGTTAACATTCATTTTGATGATGACAAAATTTTATATCTTTTTATGGTTCTCAATACAGGAAAACTATGACATAACAAGCGGAGGATAAGGAATCAATATAAGGGCAAGTTCTCTATACTCTGTTGACAAGCATTCTCAGTGAACTGTGGAAAGTTCATCTCACATGTTTTAATCCTCATAGCAATGGCTAATTTAAAATATTTAAATAAATATGCTAAGACATAATATTAAATGTAAAGCAAAATAATAATAAAAAAGGAGACAGGAAAGAAGAAACAATAGTGAAGTAATAGGAATAGTAAGCCTACCTTAAATAATAAATAAGAATAAATAAAGATGTAAATTAATAATGCCCAGAGCAAAAACAAAATAAGATAGCATGATTAACACAGACAACAGAGATATTAATCAGATAGTGAGGAATTATCATGTACATGAACATGATGACTAAGACAAGATGGAATAATTAGTCAGAACATATACTACCACAGTTTTTCATGATGGAATGACTAATGAGAAGAATTTGTAACTATCATAAAGTATGCTCATAGCGGCGGGGGGGACCCCAGAGTGGAGCAGGAGGACAGCAGGAGGCTTCTATCCCAACCCTGGAAACTCCCGGATCCTTGCCAAGGACTATCAGTATGGGTACCAAGGACTATATCCCAACTGCCAAAGAGATCACAGGCCAAGAACTCTGAGGTAATCCATTCCCTATCGCATCTCCCACATGGGATGGAAGAATTCCAGATTCTTCCTCACAGGATCTAATGTCATCGGAACAACAATCAAGAGCCCTGGGCAGTCCGCAGAGACAGAATAGTAAACTTCCTCCGGGACTCGGGAGGGGACATTTTCTGGTCCTTACTTAGTTCCAACTTTGGATCCCCATCCTCTCTTGCAATGACCAGCAGGGTCGCTTCAGAACCACCCAAAAATTAGTTCAGATAGACAGAGCCAATAAGGAAAGCTTAGAACAGACAGGAAAACACTCAGCTTGGACTCACATATACCTTACTAGGTAGGACACACAGATTAGTTACTCTTCACTAAGGTATTGAACATTTCTCTACACACCCCTCCTAAAACTGTTCTGCTCCTCAATTGTTAAGATATGGCATGTCTGAGTTATAAGTCTGTTTGGACTATCCTAAAATTTATCAAGTTCAGTAAAAATCATGGTTCAATACTATAAGCTGCTAAATATAAAAATGAAAATAGACACAAGACAGCTGAATAGTACCCTATAACCATTTTAAGGTTTATAACAGCCAGTTGTGTATAAACTAAAATTGAAATGTCAATGAAGTAGTCACATGATGTGGCCAAGAACTTGCATTTTCTAACATATTGGTCACACAATATCATGTCAATTAACTTCATGATGTTGTAAATTGTTGTTGAAGTTGTGTAGTGACTTTTCATTGGAGGGGATGATATTCTGCCATCTCTACTTTCAGACCAGGGACGATCTCCCAAAGAAACTGTTGAATTTATCTTGACAATAAGATGCTGGTCTCTCTGCATGGTCCATGCCCACAATAAAGGAATCATGACTGGATATGATCTGTATTACTGTAACAATATGGAAGAATTCAATATGGGGGGAGGACTTTTTGGAGGGTTGAGGGAATGAATCCCAGAGCTTATGAAATTGTGTCATAAAATGAAATAAAAAAATAATAATAAAGTATGCTCATAGTGTAAAGTTTCTTAAAGAAAAGAAGTAAGTCACAAAAAAGGGAGAAAAAGTAGCATATTCTAAATATAAGACATTTGTTAATAATGTAAGCCAATATTAAAAGAAAAATCAAAATAGGGAAATGTAACAAAAAAATCATGAATATCGATACAACATCTTAGCTGGCTGAGTAGAACAAGGGTTTTTCTTCCAGTAAGGCAAGGCTAACTTCCATCTACCTATTCCAATATATGAGGCAGGATAAAATGTTATAACCTGGTTTGAAGCAAATGCTTCTTAATTGCACAACAGCAAATTTATAATACAAAAAGAAGTACATTTCTTCCTCAGGGAAGAAACAAAATATTTCAACTAGTGGTTAAATAGTTACCATGTATGTGCTAGAATCAAATATGGAAACTGGTTAATCACCAAGTGCAGTAAAAGATTGGGACCCTGCACCCACATGGGTGACCGACCCAGAAGAAGCTCCTGGCTCCTGGCTGTTGATCAGTTCAGCTCCGGCCATTGAAGCCACATGGGGAGTGAATCAGCAGATGAGAGATTCTTCTCTCTGTTTCTTCTTCTCTCTGTAAATCTGATCTCCCTTTCTAAAATAAATAAATAAATAAATATTATAAAAGTAAATCTTAATATAGTCAATGAATGTTAATTTAATAATCACTATACATTTAAATTTAAACACTTTGTAGTAATTTTGCTGTAATAATCTGGTCATGACTTTGGAAACAAATGCTATTTTTTTTCTTAAACTCTTGGTGAAGGCACCACCATTTTTCTTTCTTTCTTTCTTTCTTTTTTTTTTTTTTTTTTTTTTTTTTTAAGGGGAAACACAACCATATGGGATCCTAGAGGATATAAGGTGAGGACTGAGCCACTAGGCTACCACACCAGTCCTGCAGGTACCATTTCTATTCATTGTTTTTTAAAGTTTCTGCACTACAGACTAATATAACATTTTTCTAACCCAAGGTAGATTTAATTAATACAATAAATTAATTAAACAGCATAACACAGAAAACAGCAAGCAATTTCTGCTTATTTCTTTTTTTGTCTTTTATTTTTATTGGAAAGTCAGATATACAGAGAGGAGGAGAGATAGAGAGGATGATCTTCCATCCACTAATTCACTCCCCAACAAGCCACAATAGCCAGACCTGAGCCAATTTGAAGCCAGGAGCCCGGAGCTTCTTCCAGGTCTCCCACATGGGTGCAGGGTCCCAAGGTACTGGGCCGTCCTCCACTGCTTTCCCAGACCACAAGCAGAGAGCTGAGTGAGAAACGGGCTGCTGGGATTAGAACCAGTGCCCATATGGGATCTTGGAGCATGCAAGGTGAGGACTTCAGCTACCAGGCTACCGTGCTGGGCCCAAATTTCTACTTATTTCTTAAGTGAAATGTATCTGAAGTATGTAGTTAGAGATAAAGCTAACTATGGATACAAAATATGATTTTCATTAATTTTGGTTATTTATTTCAGTATTTTGAGTCTTTTTCCGAATTTTTATTGGAAATACAAATTTACAGAGAGAAGGAGCTACAGAAACAAACCTCATTTATCTGCTGGTTCACTCCCCAAGTGGCAGGAATGGGTAGAGCTGAACTTATCTGAAACCAGGAACCAGGAGCTTATTCCAGATCTCTCATCTGGGTACAGGGTCCTAAGGCTTTGGGCCATCCTCTTCCCAAGCCACAAGCAGGGAGCTGAGTGGGAAGTGAAGTAGCCAGACATGAACATGCACCCATATGGGATTCCAGCGCATGCATGGTGAGGATTTTAGCCACTAAGCCATTATGCCAGGCCCTTGAGTTATTTTTTAAAGACAAATAATCATGTAATTTCAAACCAAGCATTTTTCTATCTAAGTAACATGTTGAGTGAAAATTTGGAAAATCTGTTTTATTTTTTGCTAATGTATTGAATTATAATACACAATAATTGGGGGTCTGTTTTGTCACATTTTGGAAATTTAATAGGAATTTTAGTTTTATAATCTGTCTATTCTCTAAAGCTTATGGGTAAACAACATACAAAAATCAACCATACTTTCAATTTATCAAAACTATTTTTAATCATATTTTTATCACTCAAGCATATTTTTAGCACTAGACATGATTAGTTCTAAGAACGATGCATGCTATAATGTAACAAAGCACAATATTATTGGCCTTTTACATTTGTTTGTTGAGCAGAAAGCGAAAGTTGAAAATGAATGAGTCAAAAATCTAACTGTCCTGAAAATATAATAGACAGGTACGGAATGCCACTTAACTTGATGTGTTATAGTAACATTCTTCTGACAAAGTGGTATTAATTTAGAAAACTAAAGAAAATGATTTAAAAACCCAAGCACTTTGGCAAAACATTGTTTTATCAAAGGAAGGATAGGCAAAAAGGTCCCAGGGCGGAAATCATTCAGCACAGCTGCTGAGTGTTACTTAGAGCATCTTGTCTGTAGCAGAAGAAGCCAAATGAAAGACAATGGGGCCTGGAATCAGAGTTCGAGGGAGCTGTCGCTTTTAGATCTGGACATCCTGGTAAGCTGCCTGAATTATTCTGGAAAAGATAAATATTGATTGAGATTTCTTTGTAGTATAATTACATAATTTGACTTATTTCTCTAGGTGGTCATTTGCATGGCTTAAGAAGAGTAACAATGGGGGAAATGGGGCAAGTTTGGAAATGGGGAAATTGTGAAGACTTAGATTGTGCTAGCAATGATTATTGAAAAAAGAGGACGATGAATAAAAGAATAGCATAAAAGAACAAAAAAAAAAAAAAAAAGAGTACTGCCTGGATTTTGCCCAAATTACTTGAAGAATGGAACTGCCTTTTGGAGGACACAAAAGAAAATGCAGATTTTGTATTGAAATAGGGGTTCACTTATGAGATTTTAGATGTCCATAAGGCATTGAAATGTGAATATTTAGTAGAAACTTGATTTTCTAATTTCAAATCCAATGGATAGCTACCAGTTGAAGATGGAATATTAGTTGTCATGAGAGAAAACCCCATTTAAGTCATGGGAGTTTATATTGCTTACATAGGTGTAACTTTGTATGAAAGAGAACAAGTGTTCAAGAGTCTTGCAAGGTGGAGAAAACAGACAACACAGAGGAGGTGTCGATGAAGCATGAGAGAAGAGAGCAAATGTAGAAGAATAACTGAGAAGAGAGAGTTACAATTAGTTATACTAATTAACCTTGATTGTTTAAGTGTGGTATTATCTCAGGATTGACAATTATTTTTACTATAGGAAAGTCATTTGCTTGGATGGAATGTTTAGGAGGAAAACAATTTACTAGGATAAGTTAATGATATAATGACTACATGCAAAACATATTCATTGGAATGTTTCACTGCAGATGGAGGCAGAGGGATAGTGTAACTGCTATAAAGATTCAACTGCTTTAAACTTTGTGAATTGTCGATATTATCTTGCAATAATAAAGATCAAATGAGTAATGATGCTAAAGATAAAATGTTTAATTATGGAAAGGTGATGAGCTACACATTTGCACTAGTGCTGTTCTTGAATAGAAAGGAAAGACTGGTTTATCTGGCATAACAAGCAGTTCTTTTATTATTTATTTTGTTTTTATTACAAAGTCAGGTGTACAGAGAGGAGAGGAGAGAGAGGAAGATGTTCCGTCAGCTGATTCACCCAAGTGGCCACAATGGGCCGATCTGAAGCCAGGAGCTTCTGGGTTTCCCATGTGGGTGCAGGTCCCAAGGCTTTGGGCCACTCTCAATTGCTTTCCCAGGGCACAGGAAGAAAGCTGGGTGGGGAGCAAGTTCGCTGCGATACGAATTGGCTCTCATTAAGGGATCTCAGTGCATGCAAGGTAAGGATTTTAACTGCGAGACTACTGAACCAGGCCCTATAAGTAGTTCTTGACAGGCAAAACAGTATGCAGATATGAATTTAAGCCACATAACCACATGTCAACTAATCTTTGACAAGAAAACAGAAAACAATCCAGGTAAAAAACCTGGTCTATTCAATAAAAGTTGTTGGGACAACTGGATAGCAGCTTGCAGAATAAAGAAGCAGGACCCGTACCTGTCACACTATACAAAAATCAGCTCTAATTGGCTCAAGGATTTAAACCTACACCCAGAAACCATTAAACTACTAAAGGAAAACATAGGAAGCACACTCCAAGATATAGGAACAGGGAAAGACTTTTTAGAAAAGACGCCTAAAGCAACAGCGATCAAATCCAAAATGAACAAATGGGACTATATCAAACTAAAAAGTTTCTGTACAGCAAAGGAAACAATTAAAAAAGTGAAGAAACAACCAACAGAATGGGAAAAAATTTTTGCATTCTACACAAGTGACAGGGGACTAATATCTAGGATCTACAAAGAGCTTCAGAAACCCAAGGATAGTGAAAAAATAAACCCTGTAGCAAAATGGGCAAAGGAAATGAACAGACGTTTCTTAAAAGAACAGATACAAATAACTAATAAACATATGAAAAGATGCTCAGGCTCTCTAGCCATCAGAGAGATACAAATGAAAACCACCTTGAGGTACCACCTAACTCCTGTGAGACTGGCCTACATTCAGAATTCGAAAAACAACACATGCTGGCGTGGATGTGGGGAAAAAGGTACCCTCCTTCACTGCTGGTGGGAGTGTAGGCTAGTACAATCATTGTGGAAATCCATATGGAGAGTGCTTGGAAAATTGCAAATAAACCTGCCATATGACCCAGCAATCCCGCTCTTAGGAATATACCCAACAGAAGTGAAATCTGCATACGAGAAGGGGATCTGTAATCCTATATTCACAGCAGCACAATCCACAATAGCAATGTCATGGAAACAAACCAGATGTGCGTCTAAGGAAGAATGGTTAAAAAAAACTGTGGTACATCTACTCAATGGAATATTATTCAGCTGTCAAGAACAATATTATTCTATTCAAAACCAGGTGGTCCCAACTAGAAACTATTATGCTCAGCGAAATGAGTCAATCACAAAAGAATAAATACCATATATTCTCTCTCATATAAGGAAGCCAACATGGAAAGGTGGAGTTCATCAAGTGCCCATGGAGTATGCGATGGAAACATAGTTCCTAAGAGACTTCTGTGTTTCCTTTTAGTTAAGCATGTGCTGCCTACTCAGTGATACATTACTTAATCAAGGTGCTACAATTTGTTGTTGACGTTGTTGCTGCTGTTACTCATGCTGTGATTGATGTGTTAAATTTGCATTAGTCAGTCATTTTCCTTGTAAAATGCTATGATTTATAGTTAGCTGAAAGAGCTGTGCATTTAGTTTAATCAGTATGTGTAAAAGTGCATATGCAGTGTTAGAGATGGGAATCATTGAAAAGATGGTTGATGTTACTGTTAAAATTATTGTACTTCTTTATAATTAGTTCTGATCTAAATATAGATTGCTGCAAGTCAGGTCCCACGGCAAGAGATGGTGAAAATTCTCTGTTCTAGGCATGTAGGCATTCCATGGATGAAGTAACAGCAGAGTATATTTAGCATGTTGTGAACATGAATATGGCAAATTGGCAGTTTCCGTCAGTTGCTGGCAATAGTTTAGAGTGATGACAAATATTATTTTGATTTTTTTGTGTGTTATTTAGTTATGAGGAAAGTATATGGTAAGCAGTCCATTTGATGGTTTACTAATTTCCTCGTTGTTGAGAAGTCCGAGTTGATTATGTATTTAATATGATAACCATTTGTGTGCTGTGAATTGCATTAAGAGTTATGTAGGGCAGAGTTGATGCTTACTAAATGTACAAAATGGATTGATGAGATTAGCCAGTTAAATCTTTTCACCAGTAAGGCACTCAACAGCCCATGAGATATTTATTAAAAATGTCAAGTAAATCCTCTTATTTTTGTATCATAGTGTCAAATAGCAGTAAAATAAACATGTTAAGATCCTTAATCTACTGCTAAGGTTCACTGTAAAATTTACCTTTGTTAAAATTTGTGTCTGTTCAAATTTGTTGAGACCGCACGTAAAAGTATCCTAATATTACTTTGGCTGGTATTTTCTAATTACTGTATAATATTTTGGGAATGCAAATTTTATTTGAATGTCAACTACAGTTAGGCATGTGCCGTTTGTTTTTCTTACTCAGGATTTGTAATTTGATGGAATGTTTTTATCACAATTTAATAAATGTTTGCTTTATTTAATAAAAAAAATAAACCACATAACACATACTCAGCATTGCTCTGCTAATTCATATATTCACCCATTCATTTGACAACTATTTGTAGGGCATGCTAAATTTGACATTCTCAGATAGGAGGAGAAACATGACATCAAACAACAAAATTTGAAGTGGACTCAAATATTATTTTTACATTCTAAATTTCCTAAAAACTAATGAAGTAAAAAAATCTATGATTAATGTTGCAAAACCTGCAACCCATCTACAAATTGAATATTTTCATTGTCTCACGTTTTGAATTGATAAATTTGCCTTAAGCAACATTCTGGGTTTTCTCTTATTTTTCTCTTTTCAGGTTTTGGAGGAAATATTTTAATCGTTCACAAAATTCCAATTGTTGCTTATTTTGGATACTGCATACAAATCCCAACATTTGTCTTATTTGGGTTTGGAAAATATGTTTTACTACTGGAAAAGGACAACAACAATGCAAAAACCCAGAAGAGTACCTGAAGAGCCAACTGCATACTGAAGATACAATTCTTCTACCTTTTTTTATTCAATGCTCCTAGAAATCTTTTTGGCCTGTATGGCTATTTTTCCTTTCTTTATCTTGTGATTTTTATGTTACGTGCTATTAAAACAGTCCCAGTGTTGGTCACAGCCCATCATGCACATTTTAGTGATTTGAATCCAAAATACCTGGTATTTATTTTTGGCTGATATTGGCAGATTATATAACCTAATAACAATATACCTGGTAATGTTATACAGCTTAAATTGTTGGTAGCTAACCTTAAGATGTAAAAGAGATTTAAATATAGAAGCAGTAGGCTGCAATGACTTGTGATATTTTTCCATTCAAAAAGAAATACTGCATGACAGAAAATGAAAAACAATTTAGTTGATAATATGCGGTAGAACTATGACTTCCCGCTACATACTATCTTCTATGATAAATTAAATTTAATTTAATATTTACTTCACAGTAATGTTTACTTTATTTGATTGATAGACATGTCTAGGCAGACATTTAAAGATTTTTATGATTGTTTAACAGAATTTGGTATTGTGACAGTGCAATATTATTTCTCATGAATTAAAAGAAAGGTAGAGAATGTGCTGAGGTTTTTAAAAGAAAAATTTACATTGAGAATTTTCTTTTATTCTACTTTTACTTCTGGTATCAAAAATTCACTTTGCCTAACAAACATTTTAGCCACAGTTTTGAGGTATCAGTGACATATGTCAGCTTATAATATCTCATGCAAAAAATGAAATTATTGTTAGTAAGAAAACTTTTGTTTGTGCATTGAGTTTACTGTATCAGGTTGCCACTCTCGCCTCTTCAGGCCATCTTTTACAGCAGTTGACAAATGTGATTTGATGTTTTCCAGCCTGCCTTGTGATTGGCTGAGTTTTTTTTTTTAAACTGCCCAAAGGCACAACCTTGACCACTAGACTTTGTTTTGCAGCTGAGCTTCTCAAGAGTAGCTGAAAGTTATCATGAAGAAAGGACAGAGATTAGAACAAAATACCAGTCATCTCTAGGTGTAATGTATTCGTATTGCTCTGAAAATAAAAATTATTTCAAATGAATTCCACAAAATTCTATTATGTTCATTTCAACATAAATGACTTTAAAAAAATATCTGGCCTAGTTTATCAATGTAATTTGTAACAGCATTGGATTGTCTCTTATAATTAAAGGTATATATTGAGATAAATACAAGCAAGTATACTTAAGAGAACAAAATAAATTTTAAAATTTTATAACAGTATTCCTGAAATATTGTTGTATATGCACATTTAAAAATAGTTACAGCAGAAAATGATTCACTCATAGATAGCACCTAGCTTTTCTTAAAAGGGAATATTAATAATTAAAATATTTTCCAGTGACATAGTATATTTTTAAATGTTATCCTATACTGGCAATCAGTAGATAAACTGATTTGTGTTCTGATCCATAAATTCCTGGAAATGCATGTTTATAGTTGAAAAAGAAGAAGAACAGCCACGAAGAGCTGCATTTCATGAGTTATTTCATTTCGTATTCCCAGGAAATGTATTTTTATTTTATTAAGAGCATTTATGTTTCCAAATTACTAAAATATTCAAAGGAGAGAATAAATAAAATTTAGTTAACACCTATACAATAGGAAAACCTTTACACTGAGCGATTTAAGTCATACCAAAGCAAACATACTTCAGTCAATATTTTCATTTACCTATAATATTTAGCTGGAAACACTTCATCATCTACATGCATTAATTACAAAGAGTCTTAGTGTAATAAAGTCATAATGTGGCATATACATTTTGTCGCCGATTCAATAAAGAGCTTGGGAGATGCTCACACAACAGTGTTCTCAGTTCTTTTATTTATTTATTTATTTATTATTTTTAATTCATTAATTACATTGTATTATGTGACACAGTTTCCAGTGTTCTCAGTTCTTAAGAATTTCAAAAAATATCTTATAGGAAAATGCTTACTCTACATACACACTAATGATTTTGGTAAAAATAAATTATTTCACTACCACACAGAAATGAGGAAGAAAAGTGTGCTCACCTAGTTAGAGAGGTGATTTCACGGGTGTCAGCTGTCACCTCTACAGTCCCTGTCTGACAGTTCAATACCTCCTCTTCTTCTGAGAATGGCATAACTGAGCTCTGAGTAAACTGTGCCTGTGTGCAAACTGTCAGCCAGAGCCTGGCACATCATTAGCACTGACCTCAGTGATGACAATCACAACAGGGAACCAAGCAGAACAGCTAATGTTCATTAGAGTTCAAATTAATTCCTAATTCATTCCATGCAGCACTGTACGAGGCAACTCTCCGGGGACAAAGGGGACATTTGGTAAATTGTATGATATACTGGCAAAATCCTACCATTTAGAAATATACCCAGAAATTTGTGTTCTAGAAAATTCAGTAAGATTCTTTTTATAACTTTTGAAAAATGGAGCCTCTATAACCACAGTGGAATTGCATTATTTTTTGGTATCTCACAGCCTGGATTACAAGTGGCTCAGTCTCGGCAGTACTGAAGTTTTAATTTCCTTCCAACCCAGGAGTTTCAGATGAACACCAACTGCCACAATAGTCAAGTAGGCAAGAAATGGTTGGCCAGGCAGCTGATATTTCTTTGCCCAATACTGCGTAACCTCACTTGAGCATGGAGTACCTGGAGAAATGCACTAGAGAACAAGAGCCAGCATGAGAAAGCCAGCAAGTCATCCGCAAAAGCAAGTGTCATATTGTAACATTGTGCAATGATGCAAATGAACCAATTGTCTGGATTTTGCACTTCAAATTTGAGAAATCACAACAACTGTATTATTTAGAATAAGCAGTCATTTTTTCTCTAAGACACTCACAATGACACAACACTTCTCCTTTCACACTGTGAGAAACAGTGGGATGACCTGTGCTCTCAAGTAACTGTGCTTACTAAATCTGTCAACAGTACAGTGCCAAATTGCTATGTCAAACATATGACATACGTTGTGAAACTCAATGTAGGGGGGAAATGCGTGTTTAAAAGGACTGATTTTTAATATTTTTATCTTTTATTTCAGTGTCTTGACAGGTTGAATGATCTTTCATAAAACAAAACAAAATTTCCCGGCAAACTGCACTGGCTACATTTGGAAGGGCATGCTTTCTGAGGTGGTTTCATCTCTCTGCTCAAAGGACTGCTTCAGTGAACCGCATGGTGGCCTGCTCAATAGCTCAAGGTATGCAAAACAGAGGACATACAAAGAATACCGCAAACCAACCTCAAGCACTGAGGCAAACTTGTGGTAAACTGAAGGGCGAAAGCAGCCAACCACCTTGGGAATTCAGCAGCCAAATGTGGAATAGTTCATTCTGTGCCAAGGCCCTGGACAGCTGGTGAAGGAAACTGGCAGCACAACAAGCGGTGACAGGCCCTAGAGACAGACGACATTAGCAGTAGTGATGTACATACAGTGATTCATACTTTTCCTCTTTCAGCCTTCCTCACATAAATAGCACCAGCATCAGCAGTAATACTGGGCTGAGATACGAAAGCTCAGTGATATATTTTAATTTCTTTTACATCAGGACATTCTTTATGATTTAATCAAAGCCCTATGGAGTCATAGAAAGCAGCACAGGGCTTTTGAATCAGGTCATGGTTTTAACCATGTTTTTCATACTTATATGTCATGTGACCCTCAAATCATTACTTAAACTCCTTTAGGTGCAGCTCATTCTCTGTAAATTAATAACAGCAATCAAATTAATCAAAAAAGACATGATTAGAAACAATATACATTACAATAAATAGGCAATATCAATAGCATATCACTGCTAATTGTAGATCCGGACTGGTAAATCCTGATTTTCTAAGACATTGCAATTGTGGTAGGTAATGAAAATAAAATTTAAATAAACTGTAAACAAAGTGATAAGGATATTTTGATTTTATATTAGGCTTAGCATATTTAGTTTCTGCAACGAAGAATTACTTAAGTCCAAACTAGTGTGTATTCTTTCCTTAGTCAATTTTATTCTTTTAGCAAACACTAATTGGAAATATCAATGGTAGGTGCCTTCCACAAGAAGACAAAGACCCCTTCATGCCCTTAGCCTTTCCCTTAGAATGTGTTAAATCAGTCAGGACTCAGGGGCCGGGACACAGCTTGGCTGTCTATATTAGGACTTTTAGAAGTCTCTTGGGATTGTTAATATGATAACTTTAACCTCACAATTAAATCATGCAAAATAAAGATAATCTAGAATATAAACAGACATAGTTTCAGATAGGCTGAGTGATTCCAGCTAGTTCTATCTAAGCATTGTTCTGCTTTCCTCCACACTTCCTCCACTTCATCTGTAGTTTTTTTTCTGTTTTTTTTTTTTCTACTCACCACCTCAACAGAGGTGTTTTTAATTGCTTTTTCAGGGTTACAATCTCTAAATGAGTTTAGGGAGAAATATGGGAGGTAGAATTCTTGCCAAATTCATGTGCTTGAAACTTCTCTGTCTGTCTTCAGTGAGGGGAATCTTTTCTTCCTGTCAAGATCAACCTGGAGTACAATCTTATATTAAGATTTGAACATAGAGACTTCAGGAATATAGCAATGGTCTGATTAAAATTAAACTAATTTGTAACATGTTACAACAGATTGATGGCTACATTTCTGTGCTTTCCATAAACTGCTTCCCTTGACAAAAATAATAGTTCTTTTACGTATCAGTTTATTTCCAAGAAATAAAAAGTCATCTCTGACATAGCCAACCATGAAAACATTAGGGAAAATTTGCTATCTGTTGAACAAAAATGAAATGTAAAGATTTAAGATGGTATGGAGCTGACTAAAGGATCTGAACAAATACTGATGTTGCTGAAATTACATGAGGAAAGGAGGATCTTTATAAAAGTAGGAAGAATCAGGGAAATGGTGAAATAATAGCTTTTCATGCCCCTGGAGAAAATTTCAGTGTTCATTCTAAATACGGTAAGAAGGCAAGTCCCCTTGAGCAGAAAGTTGTGTAACACAACTTGTCTCAAATACATGTGGACAAGGGAACACAGGAATGGCACAAGTACGGGCAAGGGTATATTGGTAACTGCGAGTGATCCAGACGATTATTTTGACACAGACCACAACAGAAATGTAGAAGAAATTAATAAGAATAAAATTATTTTAAAAGCAGAGTAAAAATTTTTCATGGATAAATCACATACAGACTGTGACAGAAATGGGATTTAGATTCCTTGGTAGAACTAATCATATCTAGCATTTGCAGGAGTAGCAAATTTCAAGGCTAGAAGTATGCAGTTTGGGAATTGAGAGGTTTGTTTGCAAAACCCACTAGAAACAAATCTGTAATAATAATAATAATGCTTACTTTAAACTATTAGATTCTCTAACTAAATATTCTACAATAGAGCACCTGATGTTTTTTCTCCTTGTATAGTCAACATGTTATTTCCACAATTATGACTTTTAAAAGATGTTTTGCTAACTCAACTAGAATTCTTCTGATTGTATTATGTTACGTGAACATCACTTCTTGGCCTTTTGCTTAAGACCAGGTGTAGAAATGTGAATGTGTTTGAGCCTGGGGGAAATGGTCTGGTGGAAAAATCCTTGCCTTGCATGCACCAGGATCCCATACGGTTTTCATAGTACAACCATATCGTCATATCACAAATCTACTTGTGCCACGATGAAAATGTTTTCTATTGAAGAGAAAACATTGACTTCAGCATAAGAACATTATGTAAAAAGTTCTTTGTCATATCACCTTCAATTTTAATAAATTAAAATATATAAATCAGACATTAATTAATATGCTGTATCAACACTGCACACATTTCCAAAATAAGTATGTACATATCATGCATATGGATACCCCTTACAATGTAATTTGAATGGAAATTAATAAGTTGAGGGCTATCTGTTTAAATTATAAACTTATATACAGTAAAATACATGGTGTTTGCTTATGTAATAGATGTTAACAAGTAAACATAACTCTTCTTTTGAGAATTGAAGAGAAAATTAGATTTAAAAATGGCTTATATGGGACTATCAGATTTATAAGGTTTTCTTAAAATTCTACTTAATAATAGAAAAAAGTAAATATTTGATCAGTTTTGGAGACAGGAACACACACACACACATTTCTGTTCTTTACAGCAAAATGACTATAAATATCTCCAAAATAAATTTGAGATTCATTTAATGTTTATTTTTGTTTATGCACTGATGTTAAAAGCATCTTATCTTCTGTTGATATAAATTAAAAATACTAATTAAAACTCTCGGAATTGGTGTTTGATACAAAGATGTTAGTATTTTAGTGTTTTTCTGCTTTTTAGCATTTATTTTTGCTTTTATTGGAGAGGTAGATTTAGAGAGAGAAGGAGATACATCGAGAAAGATCTTCCATCTGCTGGCTCACTCCCCAAGTCACTGCAATTGCTGAAGCTGAGCCTATTCAAAGTCAGGAGGCCAGAACTTTCTCTGGGTTTTCCACATGGGTTTAGTGTTCCAAGGCTTTGGACATCCTTTACTGCTTTCCCCCTGTTTAGGGTTATGGATGGGGAGTGGAGACTTCTTAAACTAGCAATGCATCATATAGTTTTCTTTTCTTTTCTAGTTTTAATCATTTATTTATTTTAAAGGCATACGGACACATTGATAAGCTGAGAGAAAGAGACACAGAGAGATTTTCCATTGGTAGATTTTGGCCAGTTGGCAAAAAATGAAGTATCTGGGTCAGATTAAAAATAGGAGCCAGGAACTCCCTCTGGATCTACTTTATGAACGGCAGGTACAAAAATACCCAGGCCTTCCTTCATTGCCTTCCCTGGCATATTAGTGGGAAGTTAGACCAGAACCGGAATTGCCAGGACTTGAATCAGAATTCTAACAGGAGATATTAGCATGCAGTGGGCAGCTTAACAGCTATACCAGAATATTGGTGCCTATCATTTGTTTATTTCACAATCCTCAGTAGCATTTTTCATGGATTTTCAAGTTGCAAACTATATTAACATGGCTCTCACAACCCAAAAGCTTCTAATCTTTTACTTGGATTCAAGAATTTTTAGTCAAATTCCTACAAAAAGAAGAGTCATCCTTCTTTTGTATGACATTCTGAGTGAAGAAGCAACCAGCTGTAGTGGAGTATCTGGGCACACTGACCATGGATAATAATATTCTTTCGGATTCAAGCATTCTATTAATCCTTTCATCTGTACATTTGTTTAGTATCAAATCAAATTTTTTCCAGTTCAGGAATTTCTCTGTAGCTAACTTCTTATCTACAGTACCCTTGCACAATACATCATACCTCCACTTCTGTTAATTATGATTTAATAAATTATCATATTTGTCATGACTTCTATATTTAATAACCAACACTCTAAAATTGAACCTGCTCTTTAAATCCAGCACATTTTGCCCAATATTTTGAAAATATCAAAATTCCAGTTGACTTTTTTCTTTTCTCTGTTCACTCATTTTCTGCCTCTAATATGTCCTAAATAAAAAAGATGGATTAGATAGACAGCTGATAGATGAAAGACATGCTTTCAGCATGTGTTCCAAATATCGCAAGACAATGCCTTTATCTAGGAAATGCATATAACTAAACCACTGAACACTGTTAAATTTCTTTAGCTCCTAAAGCATTTTTGCTCATTATTTAATTAAAAGGCAATATTATAAATAGCAATAGTGGCTTATTTGGCATCACAGTTACTTTTCTCTCCAAGAAGTCGTGTTATGTAATGAATCTGATATGAATTTTTAAAATATTGTTTACACAGTGGAGAGAGATGGACTTCCAATTAGAGTGGTGTTAGTCAGGCATAGGGGAAGATATGTGGAACAAATGTTTCAATTTTGTTTTGTTTTGTTTTTCTCCTGTGTCCCCAGAGTTGGGGGAATAGAGGGCTGCTCCTTGCTTTCAAACTCCATTAATACCTAGTGATGAGACACAATTATTTGATGACTGCTGCTGCCTTAGAGATCCTGATGTGGAGAAAAGTACTCCAAGAATGTTACTTGGGTGGTTTTGATAGTTCTGAGAAGTTGTTTGTTTTGTTGGTCCAGGGTTGAGAAAATCTTTCCAAGGTCTATTGGATGACAAATTCCACCTTTACATATCCACAAACCCAGGAACATGCTGCAAAGTTTGTTTAGGAAAGTTGTCCAACCTGTTCTGCTTTCCATCCTCTTTTGATGTATTTGATGTCCCCTGCAGGCCTAGAAGACTTGGCCATCATATGCCCCATGAACATCTGTCTACTACAGAGGCATCATCAAATGAGGAGTCCCAATTCTGATACACACACTCTAAGTTCAGGCCATACTTTGTTTCTCTGGGATGGCCTGCATCTTAATCCAGCAGTCTAGTTGAGAAACCCCAAGAAATCTCTAGGGGTGATCTCAGACTTGATTCTTGTGTGGGTCAGCCAGTGCAGGGTCAGGTTCTCTGTTACCTGCACCAGCCAACCTACACACAGATGGATATAGCTGCCTGGTCGGTTGCATCCCCAGTCCCATATTTCACACAAACCAATGGGTGCTACATCCCAACCCATCCAGCCTGCCTGCCACAGACCCACTCCTCAAGCATACTAGTGGGTCCCAGTCGGAGTAACTTCCAATGATCCCCAAAGGCCCACGCCTAGACCCAGGTAGGCACATGTCAGTTTTTACTCTGGCTTAGACTAGCCAAGCTTGCATTCCATGCACCTCTTGTGCACAATCATCGGTGCTGTGATTTAGCCCACCCCTAGACCAGGCCCACATGTTTGCCAACAAGTACCTCTGCCTTTTCCAAACCAGCCCACCCCTAGCTTTAGTTCTCATGCTCACCAGCAGGAGGTACAGCCTGGCAGGGAAGTACCTATGGTTCCTCTGCCAGGCTTGATCCCAGGCTGGATCTTGCTCCTGCTAGGGAGTACTGCAGTGCAGCCTTACATGACATGCACCACAGTCCTGGCACTTGCAAGCTGGAGCTGGTGCCTAGCTCTTGCTGACTTGCATTTATTCTAGCTTTCTTGCATGCCAGTGGGTAGGGTAGCCAGGCCCAGACTTGCCTGCCCTCAGTGTCAGCTCTTACACTCAACAGTGGAAGCAGAGGCCCAGCAACGGTGTCCCCAAATGTCCCCTACCAGGCCTGTTCTTCGCCCAGGGTCTTGAACATGCCAGAAGGTACTGAGATAGTGCATCCCCAGTCTTAGCATTTTCCAGCAGGTACTACAACCTAGTTTATCTCAGCTCACCCCCAGTCCCAGCTCTTACCTGCAGGTGCCAGCCTGGCCTACCCACAGCCAGGTGTTACAGTCAAACATGTCCTAGCCTGTGCCATGTCTTGTCTCTCATTCATGCCAATGTATTTTGTTGTCTAGCAAATTCCAGCCTGCTGCCAGGACCGTCTCACACATTGCCGATGTGTGTTGCAGCCAAGCCTGTAAGAGCCTCCTGCTCTGCATCCAGTTCAGCTCTCACCAGTGAATGCTACAGCCTATCCCATCCTGGATCACCCCCTAGTCCTGTCCCTCTTGTGACCTGGTAGATGCTGTGGCCTAGCCTGACCTGTCCCATGCCTGTTCTGGCTCTAGAAAGTACCTTCAGGTGGTGGAGCCTAGCCCTGTCTGGTCTACCTATCACAGACATATCCCACAAACATACCAAAGAGTTCAGCAGCCTTGTTCAGCTTTGTCTGCCCAGAGCCCCATCTCCTGCAGTCACTACTGGGAGTTGCAGCCCGCCACAGGAATTCATAGTGTTCTTCTATTGGGCTTATTTCTAGGCCTCAATCTCAGCTTTCACTTGTGGGTATTATAACCTAGTCCGGGCAGGTATGGCTCATACCCTGTTCTGGCTCTTGTGTGTGCTGGTGGATGTTATGGCCTGGCTCAGCCTAGCCTGTCCACAGACTCAGCCTACACAAATGCTGGTAAGTGCTGCGGCCTTACCTAGCCTAGTCTGCTCCCAGCAGGAACTGTGGCCTAGTAGTTGAGTTCTCCTACCAGGCCTGCTCCCACTTCTGCATCTCACTTGTGTCAATGGGTGAAGCAGCCATGCTTGGCATGATCTGCCCTCTATCTGACCTTTTCATGTGCTGGTGGGAGCTGCAGTTAGGCCTAACCTAACCTCTTTCAGTGCCATTCCCCACAAGAATCAGGTAGGTTCCTGTCAGGTGAGTTCTGTGGTCCATCCTGGCTTGGCCCATCACTGACCCCAGATCTCTGCATAAACCTGCAGGTGTTGCAGTCCCACAGAGGTGCGCCCTCAAGTACCCTAAATTTTTCCTCCCAGATCTGGTTCTCTCATGTTCTGGTGGGTTCTGTGGCCCACAATGATGTGGTTCACCTCCGCCTTGACACTTTGGCATGGGTACTACATCCCAGCCCAGCCAAGCCTGTCCCCTAGCCCTACCTTCTGGGTGTACCAGCAGGCAGCAGGTGATGCTGTTTAGCCCAGGACAGGTTTTCCACATGGGCAGCTCCTTGGTCTGAACTAGACATGTCCTCAAGTTCCTCCACCTAAATTATTGCATCTCAGCTCACTCTCCTACCTGGGAGTATAATCCTCAGGTCCATGAAAGCCCCCCGAACTCATTCTTCTGTCAAAAGTGCTCTCAGCCACTCTAAAATGTTTTCAGAACCTCTTCCTCAATCTGCAGCCCCCTTGTCTTGGAAGGAGGGGTTGATAGGGCAGTGTTGCATGTCCTAACCTAGTGTTAGGGCATTAAAAAAAAGAAGAAATATAAGCAACTATGTTAACATACTGTTTAACAAATTTGGCATTAACCAGTTCCAGAGTGCCAGTCAGCTATTGGCTGCTTTTTCCGAGCAGTGTAACACCTGCCCAGGGATGAGGCAACCCAGGCAGCCGCCTGCTGCTTGGATGAAATATATTCTAGAGAAGTATCTCTGATTGAAAAAAAAAATCAAGTTATGAAAAGCTATTTTTATGGCTAAAATTTTATCTTTATTATGTATCAATTTATCTATATTGGATGTTTGCTTATGTCAAAGGCAGAGTGACAGAAATAGGAGATGAGATGTAAGAGAGAAAGAAAGCATGTGAGAAAGACTGCTCATTCACTGGCTCATTTACCATATGCCTCAAAACAGTCGTTGATATTAGTCTTCTATGAGACACTGTGAGCCACATTATTGAAGCTATGTGTTGTTATTTGTAAGAACAAACTTGGGATCCTTAGTCATTTCTTTAATTGCTGTCTAGTCAGTTAATGCCTTGGTAAACCGTCTACCAAGATAGATCTTACTTCTAAAGCCTATTTGAATTCTTTAAAAAATATAGAGACATGATATAATGATCTACCAGCATTCATGTCTAATGGAATGATAAGTGTATGGCAGCTATGCCCACAAACGCACGCAATTGGTAAATAAGCAGAAATGCTGCTGAATGAAGAATAGGAACTATGCTTGTTTCAAAGTGCGTAGGTAGAATACCACAAAAAGACATTTGTCATTATTAATACTTTAATATTTCATATTTTTAGTAGGAAATTTCTCTGAAAAACTTTATTTGGATCCCTGGAGCCTGGAAAAGTAAACTGGCTGCAACGGATTTCAGACTTGTTAAAAAAAAAGAAAGAAAAAGGAGAAAGCAGTGATACTTCACTGTTTAGAAATGATTTCTTAAAGTGTTCTGATCCAATTTCACTTTCAAGGTTTGCTAGCTACAGAACCCCCCTCTTCTATTTACTCCACAGCATCCACTTAGGTGCCCTGCAGTAATTGTTAATGGAACTGCTATTGAAAGAATTGTGTTGCCCGGGGATACAGCTTATGTTGCCTGCATTAAAACTCACTTAAAAGTCAAGTGTTCGGATGTCAAAATCAGTACAAACCTTAGGGACCTGATACTTAGATATCAATGCACTGCCATTATGGAGAAAAAGGAAATGCTTCAAGCAGAGTCAAAGAGAATTCTGGCTAGGTCCACAAAATTAAAACTACACAGAACAAAGTAATGTATAAATGGGGTTTTTTATTGTGAAACTTCAGTGAATACAAGTGAAGAGGAAATGACAATCGTGGAAATGTTTTTGGAAAGAGGACAAGACCTAGAATAAAGCAGATTTATTGGATAAATCAGTTACTGTGAATTTGGGTAAAATCCTCAGTTTGCTAAGTAGGAATGAATCCTTTAGTTTCAAGCATGAAAGAATTTTAGAAAACATCTGGCTTGGAAGTTTTAAAATGTATTAAACATGAGAATATTTAATATCAACCAGAGAATATAAATTTTAAGCTTTTATGTATTTGGAAAACATTTAACAATTTCAATAGAATTTTAATAGAAATTTGAATAGAGTCACTAAATCAACTTATACTTAAATATAAATAAATTTAAATATATATTAAATGTATTTTCTCTATTGGGTATACACCCAATACTCAGGATTATATTTGGATTCACCAATTTTAAACTGTACCACTGCCTTTGTCTTCTGTAATCTGGTAGTATTCCCAAATGAAAAACAGATGCTGAAGGCAAGCACTGTGGCTCAGTGATTTAAGTTAACAACCAATCAAGATTCCTACAGTCTTTTTCAGACAAATGTTTTGAATCCAGGCTGATCCAACATTTGTTCCATCTCTCTGCTAATGGGTCTGGGAATGTAATAGAAAAAAGATTCAAGTGCTGTGTCCCAGCCAGCCACCTGGGAGATCTAAACAAAGCCTTAGGTCCCCTGGCTTCAGTGTCGTCTGCACTCCTGGACATTGCAGTTATTTAGAGCATGAATTAGCAGGTGGGAAGTCTCTCTCTCTCTCTCTCTCTCTCTCTCTCTCTCTTTCCTACTCTATACCTCCTTCCCCACCACCCCTTCCTTCTCTTTTTCTGCCTTCTCCTCCTCTTGTTCCTTCTTCTTTTTCTTCTTCTTCTTCCTCTCTGTCATTCTGCCTTTTGAATTATTTGAGGAAAAAATAAATGGAGCATATGATGTGGCTGAAGAAAAACCTAACAAGCTGAATGTAAATGGGTTAAGAAATAATTAAGCAGATATTCTAGCAAAGTGAGCACTCAACATCGGCTCCCTGATTTCTAAGACTCTACTTGAAACCTGGTGCCTCTTCACCTGGCAAGGATTATTGTAACATGATCAAGAAGATATGAATAATGTCTGGAACTTTTTGTTTAAATTTATTATCATTTTATGATACAATTCCTTAGACCCTGGGATTTTCCTTATCCCCTATCCAATTCCCTCGCCCCCCACTGAGTACCCCTATATCATTACTATAGTATATTTTTTAATACACAGTCATATGTCCATCAGTGCATGCATGGACAATGGCAGAGTCAGCATCCTATTGTCAAGATATAGTGAACAGTTTCATTGTAAGTCCATCTTTGTCTGGAAGTAGAGATTCATACTGCATTGTATCCTCACATGTGGATATGATAGTCTCCATTACACAGTTACTGTACATCCCTTTAAATGAAAAGCCACAATACAAATTCAACAACAGAGAGAAAAAATAGAAATTTCCAATGCCAGAAAGTTAAATAACATGCTGCTAGTTATAATAGTCTCCATTACAGTAACTATACTTTCCCTTAAATGAAAAGCCTCAAAACAAAATCAACAACAGGAAGGAAAAAAAGACAAAGTAATTAACAACACCATAAAGTTAAATAACATGCTAGTGAATGACTAATGTGTTGCTGAAGAAATGAAAAAGAAAATCAAGAACCTTCTTGAAGAAAATGATGCTACTGTATGATCTATGAGTCATTGAAGAATTTAATCATAAGAAAGTGTTTTTGAAGAGTTGAAACTAACAAAAACAATGAAAATCCATGCTTCACAGTTTCTGCTGATCTTTGTTGGTGAAATGTGTCTCCTATAGGCAACAAATAGATGGTTTTTGTTTTCTTTTTAATCCAACCTGCTCATCTATTATGTTTGATTGATGAATTTAAGCCATTTACATTCAGGGTTGATACAAATAGGTGGTAATTTGGTTCTGTCATTTTAACAATGGGTTGTTCATAGATTTAGTCTTCTGCTGTTACTCTACTGGGATATTCTTTGCATTTGCCTTTGCTTTTGTTGGGCACTATTCCTTTTCTCTGGGAGGAAAACATCCATAAGTATCATTTTTAGGGCAGGTTTGGAAGACTCCTATTCTTTTAACTTTTCTTTACTGTGGGAGAATTTTACTTCATTTTCTAAGAAAAAGGAAAGTTTTGCTGAGTACATAATCATGAGCCAACAATTTATTCCTGCTTCTAGAATCTGGAATATGTAGCTCCATTATCTTATAGCCTGTAGAGTTTCCTGTGAGAGATCTCCTGTAAGTTTAATTGGCACTTCTTTATATGTTAGTTGATTTTTTTCATGTGCACATTAAAGGATTTTTTTGTGTGTGTTTGACTGAAGAGAGCTTGATTAACATGGCCTGTTGGATGTTGTCCAATTCTTTCTTTAGATTAGGGAAATTTTCCCTTATTATTTCATTAAACACATTTTTAAACTCAGCTTCTCTTTCTGCACCTTCTGGGACTTCCATTATTCTTATAATAGGCCTCTAAATAGTGTCTTTCAATTCTTGAATACTTTTTTGGACTGATCCAGCTCTGCTTCCAGCTTTGTGTTTGTTTTGCCCTGGTAACATGAAATATCTTCCAATTCTGAGATTCTTCTGCCTCCTTCATTCTATTTTGGAGACTCTCCATTGTACTTTTAATTTACTCTACTGTATTCTTCATTTTTAATATATCAGATTTCATTTGATTCATTTCCAGTGTGACATATTCCTTAAATTCTTTGGATGCCTGCCTTATGTGCTTCTCACTGTTGATAAGAAGTTTTAGAACAAGTGTTTTGAATTCTGTATCCCCTATTTTCTTGATGTCTTCCTCAGTTTGCTCTGAGGTTGGCATAGGGTTTTGCTCCTTTGCAGGGAAGTCTTTAGTGATATTCATTGTACCTCTGCCTCTTCTTTTGTTCTTGGTCATTGTGCTTCTAGTTATTAAATTCTTCTCCTTGGGGCCAGTTTCTAAGCTGTGTCACCCTCAGGTCTACAGTTCAATTTTACTTATTGCAGTTGGTACATGGCTGTTTGCTTGCAGTCACTTGTGCCACTCCCTCCAGCAAGTACCAGGTCTGGGTTCTTATGTTAGATTTCCATCACGGTTTCCATAGCCTCAGCTCCTGGCTCACAAGTCACTACCTCCTGTGATACTGTGCTGAGGTTCCACTGTTGTCTGTACAATCTTTCTCCCACTTCCAGTTGGACCAGATCTCAGGATTAGGGAGACACCAGGTGTCCTAAATAGCTAGGTTGTTTTTGGTGGTAATCTTGCCAGAACCTGGTGGCCATTAGGTCTGAGGGCCACATGGACCTATTTTGATCCATACAATGCCAAAGTCGATATTATTTTCCTGTGGGACCAGTGCAATGCAATGAGCTCAGTGAGTTCTCGCTGAGCTCAGTGCATGTGCATCTCACTGCTGTCTCCTGTAGGCTTAATTTCTTTGCCACACTGTACAAAATGGCACCTGATGTGCCACTACTAGAGTTCTTGATCTGCTGGACTTCAGGTTTGAGGATTACCTGGACTTGTCTTGCATGGAACCTGTAGGATGCCACGTTGTTGCAGCTTGCTGAGCCAGAAATGAGTTCACTCCGAGCTCAGTGCATGTGCAGCCCTGCCCCATAGTTCTTGCCTCCTTAAACAAAATCGTACCTAATTCAGCTCTAGGAGGCTGACTGGGCTATGAAATCCACCTTGTTTTCACACTGCCTGTCGGGGACCTGCCGCTCTGTCTCTTCTGGTTAAATCAAACAGACCAACAGGATGAGCAGATCTTTGTCTGGGTTCGCCTGCGCAGCTCCCAGTAAATATTTCTTTCCACCTTCTTGCTGGTAAAGTTCCGGCTGCCAGTGGAGTTCAGATTGCCTTTCAAGAATGCCATTGGGATATCAGTCACTGCAACACCACACTGTTGTGTCTGCTGCTTTCCTGTGTCTGTCAGTCTCCAGGTACCCTTCTGCTGTTTTTCTGTGCTCTCCTTTTTCCTGGTTCACACTGGCTAATATTTCTCTGTCTGTTTAAATGTATCTTTACCCTACCTGGCCATTTTGATTCTCTATAACTGGAATTTTAAAAAAAATAAAATATAAAACATACCACACCTTTTTACTTTCTAACCTCGTCGATGGCTTGTTCCATCAATGTAACAGTGGGTCACACAAACAGCTGGAATACACAGGAGGATAACTGTGGTTTTCTTCTGTCCACTATTCTTCGTTTATTGTCTCTAACTGATTGATCAACTGTACTCCGCTTCAGCTCTTAGGACAGCAGTTTGGAAAGGAGACTCTTTTAAACAAAGTTTTTTGTTTGTTTTGTTTTGTTGCTGTTGTTGTTTTCTTGTTCTGTGATGTTGCAAAGCCATCATGTCCTTTTCAGTCACTGTTATGTTTTACAATGAGATCTACAATTTTGTGCTGAGAGATGCTATTCCATTCTCCATATGAAACCACCATGTTCAAAAGAAAGTGATAGAGTTTTTTACCCAGTTTTCTTGGTACAGAGGAATAGACTTATGGGCAATGGATTCAATAAGCAAAAGTGTGTTTTATCTGAGACCTACAAATAGCAGTTTTTCACTTATATAAGTAGAGAGCACCCCATGACACATAGGTTAAAATAAACATTAAGGGGATGATTAAATAAAGCATATTATTTCACCTAGGTTGAGAAGAGGGGCTGCATGAGCAAGAAACTGTGTAAGCAAACAAATCAAATTATGAGAAGGGAGAAGTTTAAATGGTGAAGGAGACAGGAGGAGAAATAGACAACCTAATCTCTTGTTAGGGGAAATTAAGGTTTTCAGAGAGTTGTTTTCTGAAGAGTTATCTTCTTATTTAGTGGAAATAACTATGTATTTACAGTATGAGAAGTGAACTGGGATTAAGAATAAAAACCACAGAGAATTTTAGCTGGCGAGAAAAAAATTATCCAATCTCATCCTCTATTACTTGGGCATCATTTTAGAATATCTAGGCTTTTCATCTGTTTAATGTGGTAATACTTACTCATGAATCCAACTATAAGATTAAAAAACTCCTAAAGTGTGTGTATTTTGAGTTGCAATTAATGAAAATGTGCAAAATTTATGACTGTGAGAAAATAAATTTTATGATTTCATTAATACAATTTCAAATATATTAATTACCCAAGGCATTCTATTTCTGTATGTTATAAAGAGTACTCGATTTAGAAAAGTTTAATATCATTACCTAAGAAATGACATACTGATTAGTGTTAGAATTTCAATACATTTAAAAGCAATACAGCACTAAAGTAAATAAAATGTGCTATAAAAGGAAAGAAAATAAATAATAAGAGACAATTTTCTTATATTAGCTATTATAACATTACCACCAATTAGTGCAGCTACTCTTAACCACCCCCACCCCCCCAGGAATTCTCTTTACATACCAAGAAGTAGTTTGCTTATTAGTTTAGGGAGAGACATCACTTTCTGTAAGGCTATTACTTTATTACTCCCTTTGCAGGTAGAGGTATATTTGTGTTATATAGTAAAGTTTCCAATTTTATATTGAGAGTTGCTATTCCAATCTCAGTAAGAAAAATGTCAAAGTAAAAAGCAAAAGATACACTTTTATTTTTCTCAGTTTTCTGGCTAAGGAGGAGGTATTGATTTATGGACAAAGGTTGCAAAGAACCAACATAGTTGTGGCTTAGCTAAATGAGAGTTATAAGTGACAGCTATCCACTGTTCTTCCAAGGCTGAGCATTCCAGGGACAGAGTGTAATTTTTGCCATGCTGACTAGAAAGAAAAATATGATTAAAACAAAAAGTTTTAACTCAACAGAAATACCACCATGAATTCAGTTAAGTTGCAAAGATTTTTTAATGTATTTTAAGTAAGGTACTGACATACTTTGAAATAGAAAGATAATCTCAAATTAAGTACCTGGAAATATGCCAATGGAGGATGGTATGACTCAGTATATAAGAATATAAGTTATTCCTGGAATGAGAAAGTGTTTCTGGGATGCTTGCTTGTTAGTGGGTTTGGACTTCTGAAACATTAAAAATGCAATTATAAAATACTTAAGGGTTTTAATTTAATTAAGAGGTTTTTTTTTAAATCAGTTGTAAGTGCAGAGGTGATGATTTGTAATTGGCAGAATCAAAACACCTAATGATTAGTTTTTGAAAAATAAGGAAAGTAAAAATCTATAGAACAATGGCACTAATATGTACAAGAAAAATACCCGTGTTTATTGCCAGGGCTCCTCAATGCTCCTTTGTCATCTCTTACCGATCCTTTGATTGGCTTTGGGTCTCAGCACTCCCAATTTGTTTTTGAGCTTTATGATGTGTCAAAAAAAATAAAAAGCAACAATAAACAGAAACAAAATTTCTTGAAATTCATGTCTATCATTTTACTTTTGTTTTCATGGAAATCCAACACATAATATTTGCTTTGTTGTAGGAAAGTAACATTAAATGCTTTATTCTGTGTAAGATAATATATTTATTATGGTCCTGTATATATTGGTTTTTTTTTTTTTTTTTTTGTTACTCCTGAGAGGCAGAGAGAACTTATGGGGTGGAGAGACAGAGAGACAGGAGCAGGAGAGGAAGAAGAGAGGAAGAGGAAGGAGAAAAAGAGGCAGAGAAAGAGGAGAGTGTGCAGAGTACCCTCTTCTATTGGTTCACATTCTTAAACACCTGGAACAACCACTCTGGGCTGAGCCAGGGCAAAGGCATGAGCTAAGAACTCCATGTGGTCAACCACATGTTTGAAAGGTACCTCGCTGCTTGAGTCTTCATCACCTTCCTTCCAGATTGCAAATCGATAAGAAGCTCAAAGAAGGAGTGGAACTGTAACTTGAACCCAGACACATCAACATGTGAACTGAACATCACAACAGATGCTGGGTCAAATGCCCATTTCTTCCCAATATTTAAATTTCTTTTATTTGACATTAAATTCAAAATTGAGATTGTTGTTGATAACTTCAGACTGGAAGTATTTTCTGTAATGGTATTTTTACTTGAATGAATTTTTAATTGCTTTTTTTTTTGCTTCTTTTGTCTACTCTGAGATTTTCAATTTTTTATTCTTTTGTGCACTTTCAGCACACAATTGTCTTTTTTCAACTATGATTGCTAGTTTGAATCTTCATACTTTCATAAAAATACTATCAAAATACTCTTTAGACTGGCTGCACAATTTTGGATTTTCATCAGCAAAGTTTTTTCATAGCCTCCCATGCTTTAGTATTGTGAATGTCACTGAATTTTAGCTGGTTTATATTTATAGATGACTCTTTATAATGTTGATACAGCCATTCCCCTGATGAAGTATGATGTTTAGCATCTTTTCCATGGCTGATTTTTATGTGTTCATATATTTTTATAAGCTATTTGTAAGCTCTTTCTAAGTTTTGCAGAATATTCTTTTTTGTATTTAGGTTTATTATCCATACTTAATTAATAATTGTGGAGGCTATGATATCTGTCTAAGTTTATTTTTTTTTCTATGTGAGTTCTCAACTACTACAGAAATAATAAAAAACTATCCTTTCTTGACTTTTCTTTACTTTTTTTTTTTTGGTCAGAGATCAGTAGATTGTTGCTTATGTTTGTGTTAGTTTATTTCTATGATTCCTGTTCTACATTAACCTAGGAAACTTCAAGTAGTTCACATGAAATCCAATTTACATTTTTTTCATAATTTATAAATATTCTTATATAGCTATCTCGTGCCAATATCTTAGTATCTTTATTACTGTGGCTTAATAAAAAGTTTTTATTTACAGAGTATCCAATTCCCCAGCTTTAATACTACATTGGATATTCTGGTCCTGCTCACAAATAGGAACTCCAGAAATCACTTATTGATAATCTTGGAATAACTTGCTGATATTTTGATTGGAGTTGTATCGCATTTATAGAACAATTTCAGAATAACAAATACATTGACAATCCTGTTTTCCTATCCATAGACAATCAATATTTCTCCATTAAGTTACAGTTTCTTTTGATCATTTCATAGTGATTATATAGATTTCCATATATAGCTCTAATTCATATTTTATTAGAGTTATTGAAGAGTTTATTTTTAGTGAGCATTAATATAAAGTGTATTATGTTTTCAATTTTAAATTCTGCCTGCTCACTGTTGGCATATAACAAGTCAGTATTGACACTTCTCAGTTGGCTTTACATCCTTCAATCATGTTATAAACAATGGGTGAATCAGGGAGATTCAGAATATAAGGACTTAGCCCTCCAATGCAGGTTTTAAAGATGTGAGAAGGCAGACAAGAACTAGGGAATGTGGGCAGCACCTCAGACGTGGGACAACCTCCAGCTTGAAATTATCATGGAATAAAGGACCTCGGTCATAATCAAAAACAGATGAATCTTCCTAATACTTTGAATGAACAATAAAAAAATCTTTTCCTAAAGCCTTCAAAGGAAATACAGCTCTGCCAAAATATGATTTTGAATAATGCCACTTTGAATAAATGTTCTAGACTTTAGAACTGTGAGGTAATAAACAGGCATCATTTAAGCCACTAAGTCCATGGTGCTTTGTTACAACAGTAATAGAAATTTCACATAATGTAAGTTAAATCTCTCAAAGTTACAAACAACAAATATAACTTCAGTTGATTTCACATACAAGATTAAGTTAGAGGTTATCTACAAACGCACTAAGAACACAGTTTGGGGCAAGAACAGACTTTCCAATATACTGGGCTTGAAAACCTGAATATCAACAGTTAGAATAAAGTGGCTAAACTCCAATATTTCAAATTAGAAAAACAAAACAATAACAGCAGCAGCAACAACAACAAAAACACCTGCCAAAATGTAAGATCTAGAACTATGAAACTACTTGAAGAAAATAGGGAAGTGTTGTATGCCATTGGAAGAACCAACACATTTTTTTCATGGAAACACAAAAGTACAGACAAGCAAAGTAATATTAGATAAGTAGATTCATAAAACTACAATGTTTATATATAACAAAGGAAATAACTATAAAAATGAAATGAAAAACATGAGGAAAATATTTGCAAACCAATCGCATGATAGGTGTTAACAAGAAAATATGAGAGATGCAAACACCTTAATAACAATATTCTGCCATTTGCAGCAAAATGGTCCCAACTAGAGATCATTATGTTCAACCAAATAAGCCAATCCAAAAAGAGAGATATCATATATGTGATTTAAGTCAACCTTTATTACAAAATACAAGAACAATAGTTATATAGGTCAACATGCATGTACATACAGTCATCCAGTGGAATTGTATAATAAAGATAAGCCTACTGAGAAGTGAAGATTCATAGCAGTACACATTTTTATGCCTGAATTAAAGGGAATTAAAGGTGGATTCTCAATGAAACTGTGAAGTATACGTTGAGAAGAATGCTGGACTTTCTGTATTGTCCATACCTACAATGTCAAAACACATTTTAATAGAAGAATGATGGACTTGTGATTGTTGTTGAAGGACAATACTATTATCATAATCTAGGGGAAATCAATGAGAGGTGAACGGAGGAGGGGAAGAGTGAAAATCCCTGAGTCTATGGAACATTGTCTTAAAATCAATTAATTTAAAAATAAGCATTATAATTTCAAAAAGTATAAAACAAAACTAAGCAAATACAAAAAAATAAATAAAACACATTAAAAACCATGGATATGGGATCTGCATAGTAGTCTAGTGGCTAAAGTCCTCACCTTGCATGCGCCAGGATCCCATATGGATGCCAGTTTGTGTCCCAGAGGCTATCTTCCCATCCAGCTCCCTGCTTGTGGCCTGGGAAAGCAGCTAAAGATGACCCAATGCCTTGGGACCCATGTGGGAGACCGGAAAGAAGATCCTGGCTCCTAGCTTTGGATCGACTCAGCTCCAGCCATTGGGGACCATTTTGGGAGTCAATCAGTGGATGGAAGATCTTCCTCTCTATTTCTCCTCTCTGTATATCTGACTTCCAATAAAAATAAATAAACCTTTTAAAAAATGGATACATATGTGAATAGAAATTTCTCAAAACATAGTATACTTGGCTGACAGGTACATGAAAAAGGGATAAATATCACCAGTTATTAAGAACCTTTAAATCAAAGCAGCTATGGTATATCATTTTGCCTCAAAGGGCTATTACCACACAAACAAAAAGTAATGAATTTAGGCATGAATGTGAAGAAATGAAAACTATCATATACTATTGGTGAAAATATCATTCAGAACAGATACTGTGAAACATACTCTATTTCCTTTACAAAAAAAAAATAGAACTGACATAATTGAATAGTCTCAGTATATATTCAAGACAAAAATAGGGTCCAGTGCGGTAGACTAGTGGCTGAAATCCTCGATTTACACATGTCAGGATCCCATATGGGCACAGACTCTAATCCCAGCAGCCCCACTTCCAATTCAACTCCCTGCTAGTTGCCTGGGAGAGCAGTCAAGGATGGCCCAAAGCCTTGGGACCCTACACCCACGTGGGAGACTCAGAAGAGGCTCTGGGCTCTGGGCTCCGGATCGGCTCAGTGCCGGCCATTGCTGCCACTTGGGGAGTTGAATCAACAGATGGGAGATCTTCCTCTCTGTCTCTCTTCCTCTCTGTATATCTGACTTTCAGTAAAAACAAGTCATTAAAAAAATAAATAAATTGATACATTGAAGAAATATCGATTTTTAAAACCCAATTCACCATAGCAAAAATATGGAGTCAATCTAACAAAACCAAGCCACATACACACACACACAGAGGAATACTATTTAAAAATGAAAACTGTCATTTTTTTTACACTGGATGTACTTGGATAGCATGATAGCATAAGCGAGGGAGAAAAGCTGTCTTCATAGACTTAAAGAGCATAGAAGTACAGAGTGTACTAGTGATCAGCAGATACTGACGGTGATTTAAAAGTAGAGTACAGGGAGAGATTAATCAATACTTACAAAATTATAAATGTAAGATAAACTCTGGTGTCATACTCACTACATAGTAGGGTGATTGTTCTTTGTAATACTTTGTTACATATATCAACACATTTAGAAAAATTTAATGTTCTTATCACAAAGAACTGATGGAGTTGAAGTGATGAAATATACTAACTATACTCACACAATCATTTACAAAATGTATACATGTGTCCATAGGATACCTGATTAAAGTATATGGTTAGTATATTTTAAGTTAAAAATTAATATCTTAATTAAAATTGAACATGCCATTTCACAGTATTTATAAGAGGCTTTGTAAAAGAAATTTAAAGTAACTTACCTAATATCAAACCCAAAGCAGTTCATAGAGTTGGTTTAATATCAAATCTGTTACCTGAGTGTACCGTAAATAAATTTTTGCTATCTTTACCTAAAACTTTTGCATTGGAACTGTCTTGTAACCACTGACAACAGTGCTACCACTGGCATTATAGTTCCAGCTGCCAAATATTTGCTATTTCTGCCACCACACATAGCAATAGAATTGAAAGAATATTTTCTGAAATCATTCATGTATGAATTGAAGTCTTATTTACCTATACCAGTTGGCAGACTTTATGGCACATGATTGCATCCTGACTACAGAACCTTCTGAGGACCCACATTTCTACTTCTATTACAATCACATATTACCAAATCAACTCATGATTTCAAATATGCTGTAGATTTGGGATTATATATCTGGAATGCAAAAATATTTTAAAATTCAGGCCCGGCGGCGTGGTCTAGCGGCTAAAGTCCTCGCCTTGAAAGCCCCGGGATCCCATATGGGCGCCGGTTCTAATCCCGGCAGCTCCACTTCCCATCCAGCTCCCTGCTTGTGGCCTGGGAAAGCAGTTGAGGACGGCCCAATGCATTGGGACACTGCACCCGCGTGGGAGACCCGGAAGAGGTTCCAGGTTCCCGGCATCGGATCGGCGCGCATCGGCCCGTTGCGGCTCACTTGGGGAGTGAATCATCGGACGGAAGATCTTCCTCTCTGTCTCTCCTCCTCTGTGTATATCTGGCTGTAATAAAATGAATAAATCTTTAAAAAAAATATTTTAAAATTCAGGTATATTCTGCATGTAATAACAAGAAAAAGTGAGTTTATGTAACAGGGTAAAATAGGAAAGGAGCTAAATTATGTTAAATAGATTACAAATCTTACAACACTCTTATCTCATGACTAACATCCATTTTGATTTCAAAAAAAAGAAATTAATGCAATATTGTCCACAGAAGACTCAACTCAAAATCTTGCAAATTCTATTTTTATATATGCACTATGTAAACTGCCATAGGTGTTCAAAATAGATCATTAAAAGACATTCATATAGAGAAGATCCTAAATGGAATTATAGTCAGCTTTTACTATTACTTTCCATTAAGCTATGCATTATTTGAACTCAAACATAGCTAGTCATTGTTCCAATGAGAAACACATAGGTAAATTCCCATTAATTCTCTACTCATAACCTTTAAATAATGAATGTGTTGTATATGTACTTCTATTTAAACAAAATCCACTTAGTATATATTTCCATCAATTAACAATAGACTGTGAAAAAAATCTTATCTATGTAACCTATTTCCTTTGGAAGGTGTATTACAGTTTCTAATACTTTGAAACACTTGGAACTAATTCAGCAGCATCAATGAGGACCATTTTTTTTTCATGATACACTTTCATAGGCTCAGAGCTTTCCCCTTTCAGCTTCCCCATTTACCCTCTCCCTACACTGATACTGCTACAACAGTAAAGTTTATCATTATTCTTTTTAACTGCATCCTGACATTGTAGGTATGGCCAATGGTAGAAAGTCCAGCAAGTTATTATCAAGCTATAGTTAACAGTTTCATTGGGAGTTCATCTTTGATTTAGGAGTAAATGCATTCTGCCATGTATCTTTATTCTAAGTATGCTAATACTATTTCCCTAGATGACTGTATGTATATACATATTGACCTATATAATTATTGATCTTGTATTTTGTATTAAAGTTTTTCTTATATCAGAGAGATATGTTATATTTATTCTTTGGAGATTGGCATATTTCATTTAGCACCATGGTCTTTAGTCGGGACCATTTTGTTGTAAATGGTAGATTCCATTCTTTTAAATGGATGAGATTGGCTTATGTTCAGAATTCTACTAATACATGCTATTGTTGTTCGAGAGAGTTATCCTACTTCACTATTGATGGGAATGTAGGCTAGTACATCCACCATGGAAGGCAGTATGCAGAGCACTAAGAAACTGGAAATCAACATACCAGTGTGACCCAACTATCTAATTCTGGAAATATATCCAAAGGAAACAAAATGCATATGAGAAAGTGCACATGACAAAGTGACCTATAATCTTATATTTCCTTTCTTTTACATTTTATTATTGTTATCATTTTATGATACAGTTCCTTATTCCCTTATCTCCTCCCCAAATACCTCCCCCCACCTAGTTCCTCTATATAATTACTAACATATAGTTCTTCATACACAGTCATATGTCCATCATTGTGGGCATGGACAATGGCAGAGAATCCAGCATCCTATTCTCAAGATATAGTAAATAGTTTCATTGTAAGTCCATCTTTGGAAGCAGAAACGCGTACTACATTGCATCCTTACATCCTGATGTTAGTCTCCATTTCACAGTTACTGTACATCCCTTTAAGTGAAAAGGCATAATACAAAATCAACAATAGAAAGAAAAGTAGAAATTTACAATGCCATGAAGTTAAATCACATGTTGCTAGATATGACAGTCTCCATTACACAGCTACTATACATCCCATTAAATGAAGAGCCATAAAACAAAATCAACAGCAGGGAGAAAAAAAGAAATTTACAGCACCATGAAGTTAAATAACATGCTAATGTGTAGCTGAAGAAATGAAAATGAAAAGAACCTTCTTGAAGAAAATGATGCCACTGCATGATCTATGAGTCATTGAATGATTTAATCAGAAGAAAGTGTTTTGAAAAATGAAACAAACAGAAAACAATAAAACCCATGAGATAGAGTTTCCGCTGATCTTTGTTGGTGAAGTGTGTCTCCTCCAGACAATAAACAGATGCGGGTTTGTTTTTTAATCCAGTGTACTAATCTATGACATTTGATTTAGCTTAAGCCATTTACATTCAGAATTTACTATGTATGGGTGGTACTTTGGTCCTGTCATTTTAGGAATGGGTTGTTCATTGGTTTAGTCTTCTGTTGTCATTTTACTAGGATGTTCTTCCCATTTGCCTTTGGTTTTGATAGGTGCTATTCCTCTTCTCTGTCAAGAGAACATCTTGAAGTATCATTTGTAGGGCAGGTTTGGAAGAGGCAAATTCTTTGAACTTTTCTTTACTGTGGAAGAATTTTATTTCATTTTCAAAGACAAAAGAAAGCTTTGCTGGATATGTTATCCTGGGCCAACAATTTTTTCTTTTAGTATCTGGAATATGTCATTCCATTCTCTTCTTGCCTGTAGAGTTTCCTGTGAGAGATCTCCTGTGAGTTTAATTGGCATTCCTTTATATCTCAATTGACTTTTTTCACGTGCACATTTAAGGATCTTTTCCTTATGTTCAATTGAAGAGAGTTTAATAATCATGTGTGTTGGCGAAGATCGCTTTTGATAAAGCCTGTTGGGAGTTCTGTGCCCCTCCTGGATCTTGTTTCCTAATTCTTTCTCCAGATTAGGGAAATTTTCCTTTATTATTTCATTAAATACATTTGCAAACTCAGCTTCTCTTTCTGCACCTTCTGGGACTCCCATAACTCTTATATTTGGCCTCTTAATAGTGTCTTTCAATTGTTGAATACTTTTTTTGCCTAATCCAGCTCTGCTTCCAGCTTTTTGTTTGCTTCCCCCTGATGACAGGAAATATCTTCCAGTTTTGAGATTCTTTCTTCTACTTGCTTCATTCTCTTTTGGAGACTCTCCATTGTACTTTTAATTTGCTCTACTGTGTTCTTAATTTCTGATATATCAGCCTTGACTTACTTTATTGCTTCCTTAAATTCTTTGAACTCTTGCATGAGCTTCTCATTGTTGATCAGAAGCTTTAAAATGGATTCTGTGTCCCCCATTTTCTCAATGTCTTCCTCAGTGGACTCTGAGGTTGGCATAGGGTTTTGCTCCTTTGCAGGTGAGTTTTCGGTAATATTCATTATGCCTTTGTCTCTCTTTTGCTCTCGGTCATTGTACTTCTGGTTAGCAGTCTTCTTTTTGGGGCAGGTTTCTAAGCTGTGTCACTCACAGGTCTACAATGCGATTTTACTTATTGCAGTTGGTACACAGCTTTTTGCTTGCAGCCACTTGTGCCCCAATCTCCAGCGAGTTCCAGGTCTGGTTTCTTATGTAAGATTTCCACTGTGATCTTCAAACCCCAGCTCCTGGGTCACCACTCTCCACCTCTTGTGATACTGTGCTGATGCTACACCATTGTCTCTGCAACCTTTCTCCCACTTCCAGTTGAAGCAGGTCTTAGGATTAGAGAGACACCAGGTGTCCTATATAATTAGGTGTTGGTGGCACTGATCTTGTCGGGACCTGTTGGACATTAGGTCTGGGTGCCACACGGACCTATTTTGACTTGTACAATGCCACAGTCAGTATTATTTTCCTGCAGGACCAGTGCAGTCCACTGAACTCAGCAAGTTCTCCCGAGCTCAGCACATGCGCAGTTCACTGTTGTTCCCTGTAGGCTTAAATTCTTGCCACAGTGTGCAAAATGGCACCTGATATACAACTACTTCAGTTCTTGATCTGCTGACCATCAAATGTGAGGGCTACCCAGACCTGTCTTGGGTGGAACCTATAGAATGCCACATCGTTGTAGTTCACTGAGTCAGAAATGAGTTCACTCCAAGCTCAGCGTACGCTCAGTCCTTTCCCTTGCCTTTGCCTCCTTATGCAAAATGGTGCCCAATTCAGCTCTAGGAGGCTGACTGGGCTGTGAAATCCACCCTGTTCTTGCACTGCCCATCTGGGATCTGCTGCTCTGTCTCTGCTCCTGGTCAAATCAAAGGGACCAGCAGGACTGACAGTATTTTGTCTGGGTTCACCTCCCAAGCTCCCAGTGAAAGTCCCTTCCCACCTGGTTGCTGGTGGAGTTCCAGCTGCTGGTGGAGTTCAGATCACTGTTAGCTGAATGCCGCTGGAATATCAGTCACTGCAACACCACACCATTGTTTTCGCTGCTTTCCTGTGTCTGTCACTCTCCAGGTACCCCTCTGCTGTTGTTCTATCCTTTCCTATTTCCTGAAATATGTCCTTTCTGCTTCATCCTGATTAAATGTTTTTCCGTCCACATAAACGTGTCCTTACCCTATTCCGCCATCTTGATTCTCTCCTTATATTTTCAACAGCACAATCTACAATAGCAAAGCTATTGGAACAACCCAGATGTCCGTCAAAAGTGGGATTGATAAAGAAACTAATACATCTACTCCATGAAGGCCATTTAAAACAACAAAAGCATGATATTAATGCACAAAATGTGAAAAAATATGTGCCACTAGGTAAAGAGCTTAAAGGATTTGTTTTAGAATGTGAGAACTGACACAGAAGGCAGAGGTGTTTTGTTCAATATAGATCAATTATGTGAAAATTTGTTGACATGATTTTTGACACTCTGTATGGTTGTAAGTGATCCTGAAAACATCAAGGATATTTATTTGGAGAATCAAATTAAATCTTGTTGAGTTATTGAATATTCAATTTTGAAAGGAACACACAAAGGTAGGAACATAGCATATACTTATTTGTTATTTCTCACTCTTACCTTGTTCACACTATGGAAATAAGCCAACTTTCCTAATGCCATGCTCTACCACCTATCCATGTTTATAACAAGTCCTATGCCAAAACTTTAATTTAGCCTATAATCCTCATTTAACTCTCAAAATTTAAAATGCCTGGTAAATAAAAAGCATATTTTATAGTGGTATACTTTTTGCTGTTAAGAAGGAAAAGATATTAATTTCAATGTGGATTCATGGCTTGAGCAAGATAGAAAAGAAGCATAATTGCTTTGAACTCTTGAATTTACTGGACATTTCTACTAGCTAAAGCTTGCTTTTCATCTATCATGCTATATATAAATATCAATCAGCATTTCATTTTTTCCCTCACAAACTCATTTGATTAATGATGTTAGCTAAAGCACATCAATTACTTAAAATACATTGCACTGGGCAATCCCAAAATCCAGTCACAAAGGCATATTTATTGGGGAGCATAAGAGATTTATGCTGTTTATGTAAAGCACTATGTGTCTTGGTGGCTAGTTTGCTCATTTATACTTCAAAACAGGGATCAAAAAATTACATGCTGTAAAGATATCATAACAGAAGGAGGTACATAATGTGGTAAATGGTTGCAGAATAAGTTGATCTTCTTAAGATTTTATGAAAGCAGAATACCCAGTAACCATCTATCATTGGCTGAAAAAGAAAAATTAGAAGGTCTGTGGCACTTTATGTGTCTGTTAACTTTATGTTCCATAATTTATCTGAGAGAATAGAATTTGCAAATTATGTTTGATCCTTCAATTAATTTTAAATGAATCAATAGTGAGCAATAAAACTGGGCACATGACCCTTACATGATGCTTTTTTATGTGTTGGTGAAAAGATATTAAATTGGGGCCCAGTGTGGTTCCCTAGTGGCTAGTCTTCTCCATGCATTTGTCAAGACCCCACATGGGTGCCCGTTCTAATCCCGGCAGCTCCACTTCCCATCCAGCTCCCTGCTTGCAGAGTGAGAACAAGGACGGCCCAAAGCCTTGGGATACTGAACCTGCCAGGGAGACTTGAAGAGGCTTTTGGCTCCTGGCTTTGGATCAGTTCATTTCTGGCCATTGTGGCCACTTGGGGAGTGAGCCAGCAGAAGATTTTTCTTCTCTCTCTCCTTCTCTCTGTAAATCTGACTTTCCAATAAAAAATAATTACTAAGAACATATTAAATTATGTGATAAAGTAACTGCAACACCTCACATGACACATGAAGCACAAACTAAGATTGTTGTCGTTCATCTGATGCCTACTATATGCCAAGAAGGGTAGTGCCATCCAGTCTCCAGCCATTCTACTCTCTTACTTACACACTAGGAGTGTAAGAGATAGAGCCTGAGTGACATTATGAATGACATATGTAATAAAAGGATCATTACATAAAACATTATTTCTTTAATGACCCCCTAACTCTGTGTGCATGTGCATGTGTTCTAGAACTCTATAACTGAAGTATAGAATAACATTGATGGCATCAATTTATCCATTCATATCTAAAACATCCCAAATGTTCTCATGTTAAAATCCAAATTTCATGATTTAGTTTATCTTGAACATCATCTGCCACTCTGACAACGAGAACAAAAAATTACTATGTATATGATGAGAAAGAATAATGCCATATGAGGCCAAGAAAAGATTATGAAGAAAAATAGAATAAGAAGAACACAATTTATTTTGACATATTTATTCTTTACTTGAAAGTTAGAGTGACAGGCAGAGGAAAATGTCTTCCATCCACATTTCATTCCGCAAATACCCATGCCTTCCCATGCCAGAACACGGCAAGAAGCAAGTTTGAACCAAAGCAGAGAAACCAGGATTCTGGTATCAGCTGCACATATCCCAAGCAGTAGCTTAACCGTCTGTGCCATAGTACTTTTCTCCAGGAAAAATAATCATTGAAATTAAAAAAAAATGTTAAGCATGAAAGGATGCATAACAAAAAAATAAATACCTTAGATACAAGAAATAAATGCGGTGCCAGAAATAACTTACAACATGATACTTAAGATATTTTTAAGAAGGAAATACTTTACATTTAAAAGATACTCCCTGAAGCCTATTATCCAGATATATGTGGTCCACAACTGAAACGGAGATACTGGAAGAGAAAATGCACACCAGGAAAATCTTTATAAGAAAAAAGTTAGGATATAAATTTCTATGTATGCTTTATGTGGTTCCTGGACAGGAATTATAGAAGTCTCTCTCTTTTTTTTTTTTCCAAAGGAAAACGTCCAACTCAGAATTTGTTAGAAAGTTTTTAGAAGCAGTGGTAAGAGGAGAAAAATAGGCGAAATGATTCCAAAGTAATTAACTTCATAAAGGTGTTAGAATGTTGTGACCTGGCCTAATGAGAAGCTGTGCTGACCTCAGCCAGGTAAGAAAATTAAAAGGAAGGTACAGATTCCAGGGAACTGAGTTTGAGCGGGTTTCGGTGAAGAACTGAAGAACGGTCAGAAGGAAGATCACACGCAGCTGTTGAACAACCAAGCCATTGCAGCAGTTCTGCAGCCAAACCTAACCGGGAAGCAACGTTCTGCCAACATAAACTAGAAAGAAACTGTCGTTTTCCAACCACTGGCAACTTTAACTGTGTCATAAAACCCACAGTAGACACTGGCTTCCAGTTCAGCCTGAGAAACTGGCACGTGTGAGTGAGTGAGTGAGCGCTCTCTGTGAAAAGGTCGCTTTTTCTTTTTTTTTCACCATTTCCAGTCTTTACCAAGCGCCAGAGTCAGTTTGTTGTGGTGGAGTTGCTGCTAGACTTGCTTCTGGTTTGAAGGACAATGGGAAGTTCCCTTGCCCCCAGAGGCCTCAGAAGTTAGGGACAGGCCATATTTAAATTATCTCATCATATTAACAACAAAGTCCTCTATAGAAAGAGGAGAATGGAGACGTGTAGTTCAATACTAAAAAAATAAAAACAGACAATCCAGAATATTTTACCCAGTGATCTCACTTATAATAAAGACTTCCAAGGCAAGCAAACATTGATAAAATTTTTCATCACCCACACAATTTAGCAAATGATTCTTACAAATGTACTTACAACACATCAGAGAAACAGAGACAGAAAATCAACTACATGAAAGAATGTGAAGGCAGAAAAATCAGTAAAAGATCAACAAAAATTCAAAACAAGCACTAAGAACATTTATGGACAATGGCAAGGACAAATAATTTTGTTAATAATAGCCATGAATATAAACAGACTAAATTCTCCAATGATCAGATGGGATGAGCAGATATAAAGACACACTGACTTGATGATGTATATAAGAAACATATTCAGCAGTAAAGATATACATGAACTGACAGTGAAATGATAGAAATGTTACTTTTCTATCATTTTTTCTTAGAATTTCTATTTTTTCTTTTCCTTTTTCCTTTTTTATTTTTTGATGTACCATTTTATTTAATTCTTTTGCTTCAAATTCGTAATTTGAATTTCTTATTAAGGTTTGAGAAATCTTTATGGACATAATCTGTCTTTGATTTTATTTCTCTTAAAGCAAAATATATTTAAATTTAATATTCATTTTGTGATTTGTTTTTTATTTATATAAAGTGGACAAATTTCATACATTTCAGAATTCAGATTTCGGAGCACAATAAAGCAACATTTTAAATTAATAGTATACACAAGTGCTGAGTGTTCTGCTAAATAAAGAATTCTATAAGCAAAAAGTAAGCAAAACCTAATTCAGCAGGCATATGGGTAAGGAGCATAAACAGTAATCAAGTGGAAATATGTCAATTTTACTTAGATATAATAAATGTTAAAATATCACAGATGATTAAAGCTATCTTAGTTTATCTTTATGAATAACTGGCAAATATAAAAAAAGAAAGTTTGACAAAAGTATATTTGTAGAAATTCTGTTACACCCAGTCATTAATTTTACTTTTTTTCAGTTTTAAAAAATTCTGTTTATCTTCTTTAACTTCAGTTTCTATCTGTAAGGGAGACCATGTGATATTAGTGTCTGTTTTCTTCCTTCAAAATTATGTCCTCAATTGCCAAGCATCTTGCTAAATATGATAGAAATTCTTCTTTCCATAGCTAAAAATACTGATGGCACGCTACCGATGTACCAATTTGACCTAACCCATAAGAAGAAATGGAATTCTTACTCTGCTGGTGAAAACACAAACTATTTTAGCTACTACGCGGAACACTAGTTATATATCTTCAGTAACTAAAAGCAGATATGGCATATAATGCAAAAATCCCACTACTGGCTATATAGACAAAATGCATTAAAATGTTCTGTAAAGGGACACCGGTACAAACACGTTTATAGCAACATTGTTCACATTATCCAAAATATAGAGTCAGCTAAGTTGTCCACCATTAGGGCAGCCAGTTTATAAAACACATATTAATAGATCTAAAGTGACACAGAATCTGATGTATAATAACAGATTTCATCATTCAATTTCCATCAATGGACAGATAACCAAATAAGAATCAACCGAGAAATTACAGAACTGATCTACACCACAGAGCCATTGACCCTAAAAGATAGCCATTGAACACTCTTTATCTCAAATACAAAATTTATACTTACTTTTTTTTTCATCAATACATGAAACACTCTGTATAATAGATCATGTACCAGGTCACAAAATAAGTCTCAACATTCTATAAAAAATAAATAATGCTATGCATATTTACTTACCACAAGGGAATGAAGTTAGAAAATAACAGAAAAATAAACTTTATCACATATAAAAACACGAGACAGAGTAATGTGCTCCTGAGTGAACAGTGAGTCAGCAAAACAGTCAAAAGGAAAAGCAGAGAATTGCACCAAGTTAAAGAACACATAGCAGGTCAGAAACTATGGGATATAGCAAAACAAGGGTCAGAGAAAATTTATAGCAATACATTTCTATATCCAAAATTTAGAAAGCAACCAAATGAATGACCTAACCCTATTTTACCAGGATATAGAAAAAATGGAAGAAACGAAATCTCAAATTTTGGGGAGAAAATAAGGACTAAAAAAAATTGAGACAAAATCTTTAAACAATATAAACTTGAAAATATATACTCAAAACATCAGTTAAATGAATGGTTATTTTCTTCAAAACTAGTATAATAGGACCTGGCATGGTAGCCTAGTAGCTAAAGCCCTTGCCTTGCACCTTCCAGGATGTCATATATGTGCCAGTTCTAATCCCGGCAGCCCCACTTCACATCCAGCTCCCTGGTTGGGGCCTGGGAAAGCAGTCAAGGATTGCCCAAAGGCTTGGGACCCTGCACCCCTGTGGGTGACCCAGAAGAGGCTCCTGGCTCCTGGCTTCGGATAGGCTTAGCTCTGGCTATTGTGTCCACTTGGGGAGTGAATCAGCAGGCAATACATCTTCCTCTCTGTCTCTCCTCTCTGTATATCTGCAAAAAACAAACTCTTACATTAAAAAAAGCAGTTATGATAAAGTTGATAAAACATCTTACCGGCTAACCAAAAATAGTGAGAAGTAACAAACTGACAAAAGTCAGAGATGAGAAAGGAGACTTTACAGCTTTACAAAATATACTTTAACCCCCTCCCCCACAAAAAATCATGCTAAAACAGTTTAAGAATGCATTATATAATAATTAAAAAATCAGCTCAACAGGAATATGTGGATTTTGTTTATGTAAGACAGTAAATGTACAGTGCAGTTTGGAAGACCTTATCTGATGTCTGTAGAATAGCCGTATCCACAGATTAGCCCATAGCTGCAGAATACAAATTCTTTTCATCAGTGCATGTAACTTTCTTTGAGACAGATCACGTACTGCTCCATTAAGCAAATCTTACCAAACTCAAAAAAACTAAGTTATGTTGGGTATTTATTTTTTGTGATTACAATGGAATGAAGCTGGAAATTAGCAAGTTAGCAAAGTGTAGAAAATATCAAAAAATATGGAGACTGAACAACGTATTTTGAATAAACAATGAGTAAGAAAATTTAGAAAGGAAATTGAAAAGGTCTTAGAAACAAATTTGATGATATAATTTTCAAAACTCATGGGGATACAGCAAAATTGTTGTTAAGAGGAGAATGTGTAGTAATAAGTTCCTACATCAAGAAATTGGAAAAATGTTCTACTAATGCATTTCAAGGATTTCGGAAAACAAGAACAAGCCAAAAGCAAAATTAATTGCTGGAACTCATTAATTAAAGTTAGCAAAAAGACACATTAGAAGCCACAAACATATCTTTTTTTCAAAGCTGTGAAACAGAATCTATTCTTTGCAAAACACAGTTAATACATCATTGGTCAAATTTACCAGAAGGCAATACAAGAATAAACTTAAAATCAGAGATGAAAACAAATATTTTGTAATGGATAATAAACAAATAAAAAGAAAATAAAAAATTACTACAAAGAGTAAATACGCCAAAAAAAATGGGAAATTCAGAAAAAAACTATGATAGATTTCTGGACATATAATCTACCAAAACAGAGCAATGAAGATAAGGAAAACCTATATAAAATCGATTAATAAGATGGAGATTGAATCAATAAAGACTTTCACAATGATGAAAGTCCTGTATCAATGGATCCTCTGCTGAATTGTACCAGTTGCATAAAGAATTAACTCCAGTCTATTCCAAATTTTTCAAAATAGTTGAAATGGAAGGAATCATCTTAATTCCAAAGTTAGAATAATACTCAATACAGAAAAAGAATTCCTGATAAATATAGATGTAAATGCCTTCAATAAAATACTAGTTAATATGATTCAACAACATGTTAGAAAGACCACTCACCTGGACTAACTGGGATTTATTCTTAGTACAGGGATGATTCAATGTATGAAAATCAGTAAATGTAATACATGTTCTAACAAAATGAAGAATAAAAATCACATGATTATCTTAATAGATACAGAGAAATCATTTAGTAAAATACATTACTTTATGATAAAAATCTTAAGAAAATTTGATATAAAAGGAACATCCCTAAACATAATCAGTCAATACATGAAAAATCCATAGCCAGCATCATATGGAAGGGAGGAGAGCTGGAAATACTTTCATTAAGAGCCCAAGGGGGACATGGATGCACACTTTTGTTTAGCCAGAGTCACTAGAAAATAAAAAAGAAAGCAAAGAAATACAAATTGGGAAGAAGGAACACAAATTATCTCTGCTTGCAGATTACATGATCCTATGTATAGAAAAACCAAAACATATTTCAAAAAAACTATTGATATTGATGGTATTGATGAGGGGATTTTATAAAATTACATAATATATCATTAACACACACACATGCACACACAGTACAACAGCTTTGCATATACAAACAATGCCATGTCTTAGAAAAAACTTCTAAATTAGATACCATTCACAATAGCTACAGAATTTAAACACCCTAGAATAAGTTCAGCCAACAATGTGAAAGCTATCTACAGTGAAAATTACAAAGCTTAAGAAATATATCAAAAATAAACAACCATTTATGTTCATGGATTGTAAGAATTAATGTCATAGCGTAGCAGCTAAGGCCCTCCCCTTGAATGCACCGGGATCCCATATGGGCACTGGTTCTAATCCCGGTGTCCCTGCTTCCCATCCAGCTCCCTGCTTGTGGCCTAGGAAAACAGTCGAGGATGGCCCAAAGCATTGGGACCCTGCACTCGCATGGGAGACCTGAAATTCCTTGCTTCTGGCTTTGGATTGGCTCAGCTCCAGTAGTTGCAGCCACCTGAGGAGTGAACCATCAGACGAAGATCTTTCTGTCTCTCCTCCTCACTGTATATCTGTCTTTCCAATAAAAATAAATAAATCTTAAAAAAAAAGAATTAATGTCATGAAAATGGCCATGCTACCCAGTATAATTTTGTTAATAATGCAGTCTCAAAAAAAAAAAAAAGAAAAACAAGGACATTTTTCTCAGATCTAGAAAAAGATGATGCTAAAATTCATATGGAAACTCAAAAATCCCAAATAGCTACAGCAATCTTAAGCAACAAAAGCCAAGCTGGACGCATAACATCACCTAATTTCAAGACATATAGAGGCAGCTATAGTTAAATCACCCTGATTCTGGCATAAAAGTAGACACAGAGACAAATGAAACGGAGTAAAATCACCAGAGAATAATCCATCCGGCTACAACCAATTAATCTTTAACAAACAAGCTAAAATTATGCCCTGAAGAAAGGACAAACTCTGCAACATTTTTCCCCTGCAGTTTTTGGATCTATGCATGCTGAAGTGTGAAACAATACAACTATATTACACTTTATACAAATATCAGCTCAAAATGTGTTAAGGAGCTAAATCTAAAGCCTGATGCCTTCAAATTACTAGTGGAACACATCAGAGACAGCCTGCAAAACTGATATAGGCAAAGTTGTCCTCTAAAACAACAAAAAACCACAGGTAATAAAAAGCAATACAGTGAAATATGATTGCATCAAGCTAACTAGATACTGTACAACAATGAGAAAATTCAACAGTCAAGAGTCAATTTACTAAATGGAAGAAAATATTTGCCAACTATGCAGCTGATAATGCAATGACACATAGGACCTACAAACAGCTCAATAAAACCAACAACAATAAAACTATTCAGTTAAGAAACAGAACAAGGACAAAAATGTGCACTTTTCAAAGCTTGAGATGTAAATGCCCTACAGAGAGATTTTTTAAAAAGGTTCATGATCACTAAAATCAGGAAAATGTAAATCAGAACTACAATGAGATTTTACCTCATCAGTTAGAATTGCTACTGTTCAAAAATCAAAAATAATAAATGCTGGTGTGGATATGGGGATAAAGGATCCTAATGCATTATTGATTGGGATGTAAGTAGTACAACCATCACGGAAGATGGTTAGGCGATTTCTCAGGTTCCTTAAAGAAGTTCTCCTATATTAACTGGCTTTCTCACATCCCACTGGCCAAATGTAATTAAAGCAATATATTAAAGCTCCCAATAATACAAATGTAGGTTTTTACTGATATCTTGCAATTAACATAGAAAACAAAAACTATATAGAAATGAGTCAGACTATTAATTTGATTATTATTTTTGATCCTTTTTTAAACTCCAATGAAATTGTCATCTTTATAATTTTGCTTATTGAACATTATGGCAAGGGGTGATTTAGGCCTCAATCATCAAGTGGACTGAAAGTATGTTTCCAGGAATTACGGAAAAAAGAAGACAGGAGATGGCAGATCCAAGGTGTGAGAGACGGAGGGAAAGAGTTATGGTATCTTCTTAGAATTGTATGCATGGAGTAGGTAAGGACCACTATCTAAATATTAATTTAAAAAAATAAAAAATACAAGGGCATTATTCACAGATCTAGGCAAAAAACATAAAGTTTATATGGAAAAGCAAAAATTAAAATAGGAAAAATAAACTTAATAAAAATAAAAATAATTCTCAAGGCATTACAATTGATATAATCCAATTACAATGAGTAGCAAGACAAAAATCCAGGGAAATTGTTATCAAACATCCTGTACTGTCAAAATAGCAGGCATGCAGATCAATGAAACTGAACAGAAACTATTAAAATTAATCATGCATGTAAAATTTTTAAATGCTCTAAAATAATCCTTTCAAGGAAGAACAACCTTTTCAACAGTGTTGGAAAAATTGAAGTTTCTCATACAAAAGTTTGACTGCTACTTTATTTCACAAAAATTAACTCACAATGAATAAGGAATATAGACTTGTGACATGAAATATTGAAAATACTTGATGGATGGAAAAATCTACAATCTAAGCAAGAAATCTTGTGAAAGTTCCCAGAAGCAAGCATAAAATGGCGGGGGGGGGGGGAGGGTGGATTTTTTAATTAGATCAAGCTATAAAGCATCTACTAAGCAAGTGGCAGGGATATAAATAGGAAACATCATCGTGGAAAAAAGTTTGGTAATTCCTTAGAAACCAAAATGCATCTACCATATAATACACTTCTTCCAGTCTGGAAATAAAACCAAAAGACTTAAAATCAGCAAATGAAAGACTGACCTGCATCCCACACCATATTCAGAGCAGTTCAATATTCATTGCTTGAAACTGAGAATCAAATTTGATGTTCAACAGTTGATGACTGAATAAAGAAAATTTGATTTACCCAAGTGAAGGAATATTACTTAGTAATAAAAATGAGTGCAATCTGGAGATCTGAAACAGAATGGTTGCAATTAAGGATCATTATGTTAAGTGAAATGAACCAAACAGAGCAAAACAAATATCACTTTTTTTTCATTTTTAGAAATTTTGTATGTAGAGCATACAAATCTGTAGAGCATATAAATGGTCTATCATACCATTTGATATATAGTTATAAACATTGCTTTACAGAATCACATCATGTAAATGACAATATACTATTCTTTAACTGTTTTGCTAATTCTTTAACAAATTTGAGTAGGGGGCACAGTGAAGTCTCTGTGGGTTTCTAAACTGGCTGTTTCTTGTGAGTGTTCTCAAAATGCAAATCTCCATTTTCTATATTCATCATTCATTTCTTGGCATCTATTTTTATTTCAATAAAGTACTTTGAAATGAAAATAAATGAAAATTGTATCTGACAGATTAACCTCCTTTGCAAACCCCAGGGCCAATATTGTCAGGTACTGATTTAAGTTGTCACCTTCAATGCTGGCATCCCATTTCAGATCCAGCTCCTCGATAATGCAACTAGAAAATTAGTGGAGAATATCAAACTGTTTGGGTCCATCCACCCGTACTGGTGACCTGAAAGATGCTTATGGCTTCTAGGTTTGGACTACCCATCTCTGGTCAAAAATGGCCATCTAAGAGTACACCAGCAGATAGTAGATTCTCTTTCTGTCTCTCCTTCTCTCTCCATCTATAACTCTGCATGTAAAATACCTAAGTAGTGCTTTTTTTTTTTAGAAAGGAGGACAAATATTGTAATGAAGCACTCATTTGTCCTCACCACAAGTCAGTCACCAATATTAGCATAGTTAATATTGAGTAAACTGGATGTTTCAAGTGTCATGAAGTGATATAGAGCAAAATTTATGCTATCATTTAGGCAAGAACTCATGTGTTTGACTTGATTTTAAACATGTCAATGCAACACAGGGATAAACAAACAATCTATATTATGCCAGAAAGAGCAAAAATTAGATAAAACCAGTAAGTAGAACATTCTGGACAAATGACATAGTTCATTCAATAACCTATAGAAAGGAAAAATAATATAAATATATATTATCACAAAAATTAATTTAAAGCATTAGAAACTAAAAATGTTTTCCTGGGTAACTATGATGTTGCAGTGGTACACATAATCTGAGAAAAAATCTTCATATCTCCTTGACTTAATCTTAGTAGTCTGTATCCATCCAATGGTTTATAAATTTTATTGAGTTTTCCCAATTTCTGAACTTGTGATTGTACACACAGCACTTTCTTAATATCCCTTGTATTTTTGTCACAGCAGATATAATGTATCTTTTTAACTTATAATTTTATTTATTTATTTGTAATTATTATTCTTTGTTTTCTTAGTCTGACTAAAGGTTATCTATTTTGTTCTTTTTTCCAAAGAAAAATATGTTGGAATTTGCTTGCCTACGTAGTGAGTATAGCCATATATATGTGGAGAAGATGCAACAGAAGCTAAAGATTAGCATTGAGTAGGATTAAACTGTAAAATATTTATAGAGCCTAACTATGGTATTATGTTATAAAAGCAAGAATGGATTTAATTGATGGTTAGAGTTAAAATTTTTTTTACAGATTTATTTATTTTATTGGAGAGGCAGATCTACAGAGGAGGAGAGACAGAGAGGAAGATTTTCCATTCAATGGTTCATTCCCCAAGTGTCTGCAATGGCTGCAGCTCAGCCAATCTGAAGCCAGGAGTCAGGAGCTCTTCAGGGTCTTCCACACGGGTGCAGGGTTCCAAGGCTTTGGGCCATCCTTGACTGCTTTCCCAGCCCACAAGCAGGGAGCTGGATGGGAAGTGGAGCTGCCGGGATTAGAACCGGCGCCCATATGGGATCCCAGGCATGTTCAAGGTAAGGACCTTAACCATTCCGCTATTGTGCCAGGCCCTAATTACCTTTTAAATAAAAATTAATAAACCTTTAATAAAAAGCAAATGCCACAGCTAATATTATGTCAAATGTGGAAAAATTGAAAGCATTTTCTCTAATATTTGCAGCAACTCAAGACCTTGCTAATACTAATGTATCCATATTGATTTATTAGTTATGTCAAATGCAACATACTAATATATGGTCCTGACTAGAGGGATTTTACATGTCTGGTATCCATGAACTGTAAGAACAGTTTTATATTTTTTCTACAAATCTGGAAATTGGATATGAAAAGTTTATATAAACAAAAACACATTACGCCACTTCAGAAAATACCTATCCCAAAGCATAAATATTATATAGCCTTGATCCCAAATTCCCATTCCAAATTTATTTTATAATGATTAGTCATTGTGATTAAGAAAGCATCAGTTCATGATTTTGCCGTTGATTTTTTCTGGAATAAAGCCTATGGAACAAATAAGCATTCTTTTACTCAATAGCGAATACTGGGAATTTCTAACAATTTTGTCTTCAGAATAAAAAGATTCCACAGATTCCCAATTTTCTCTTCAGGTTCTCACTTTTGTCTTTCGTTTCTTTCCCCAAGGATTAATTCATACTGATATTAATGTTACATTCTTTTTTTTTTTTTTTTGCACACCAATGAGCCCATGCTATTATAGTAGTTCAAGGTACAATAATTTTTTTTTTTTTTCAGGTAGAAATGTGGTAAATGGAAAGTGGAAGGAATTTTACTAACCATCAGATATCTGTTTTTCCCAAGAAGTAGTGGACTAATTTGGAAGGCACATACAAATGTTAACAAATGTATTAGTGGGAAGCCTGTGAGCAATGCTTTCAATGACAGCATTTTGAAAAAATTTATGGTCTTTAAGTAAATGGGTATGCAGAGTGCCTGGAATTATATTGTGAATATTATTCTCACTGCTTATAATTTTCAGAGCAACTGACATATGAATTCATTTGGAAACATTATCAAAGAATCATATTTTAAAATCTGTTGAACCTAATGTTAGAAAGTGGTCAGTTTAATCCACAATTATGTTAAAGATTTCAATAGTAGCTGAACTCTAGATATTTCAATAAAATATGAAGCAAATTATAGCATAATCAAAATGTTCAGATTAATTAACAGAGATCAATAAAAGCTTTTTATGAGAATTATGAAGTGTAACTCAAATGAAGAATCATTATAAAAGCAGAGACTGAAACACAGCACTGATGCATTGTGGTATTATTAGTGAATATCAGCTATGTGAGAAACAGCTCAAATACCATATTTGCATTAATATTTACCGTGCTATCAAAATAAGCTAAAATTTCCTTGTTCAATAATATAAAACCAAAGCACAAAATGATTTACATGAATAATAATCAATGCTTCCTACAGATAATACGTAAGGTTGTGCTAAGGTTTGTATTAACAATTAACTTTTGGATTTTAAGTATAGTTTAATGCTGCAAATTCTTTAAAGCATCACTCATGAATGCTTACACTCATAGTCTGGGAATGTGCTAGAATGCATTCATTCATATACAGAACACAATCTAGAATTCAATGCGAAACACCACAGCAATCTTGCTTCTTGTCTCACATGAAAGAAGACTTCTCATGTGGACAATGCTACTTTGCAAAACATGAGAGGATAAAAGAAGAATCCCATCATAATGACAGGAGCAGGCTGCAAGGTGGGGAAAGCTGCAAAATCTAAGAGAGAAAGAGAAAACTCGACTGCTGTAGTGGCAAGAAAGTGTTCGAAGGAAGGAAAAAAGTCTTAAGTAACTGGCAAAAGAAAAGAAAAAAAAATGTCTGTTATGCACCATCTCAGGGAAGGGGTTCACACTGTTGTGGGGTGTGAGTCAAATCTAGAATGTGTTAAAGAATTTTTATTAACCACACTTCGTGATAACAGAGCCTACTAGAAATCAGCAAATGACAAGTCCATATGGCAATCCAGTCTGAACTGAAACTCTGAGAGGAACACATGGTCATTACCCTGAAGTCCATCCTTTAAACTCAAGACATATCCCGGTTTCCCCAGCAATATAAGTTATCTTCAGAGACATACAGCGAACAACCTGGGCACACTTACAAAGCTGCACTCACTTTTCTCTGGTTTCTCTGCCCACATTTCATTACTACTAGGCCTCATCTCTCTGGAAAATCTTGACTGTATACAAATTAGAAATACAAAGCATCTTAGCACTAACATCTTTACTGTTCTGCGTAAGCAGTGAACAGAAGGTGAGGAATACAGACACGCAGGGACCATGCTCAGGGGCTACCTGTCTTCGGAGTCTGCCCACAGGAAGCCAGAGAGCAGGTGGGTACTTGGGAGGTCACTAAATCTAACTAGTTGGAAAAACAGACCACTGATTTTGCAAGTGAACTCAACTTTTGCATCAATAATGCTAGAGTCCATGTTCTGAAAACATAACAATTGACCTAGACTTATGTGAAATTAATTTGAGGGAATGACAAAAGAAAACAACTATCTTCAAAGCTAAAGGTCAAATAGGCTGTTTGGTCGGCAAGCTCACACAGTTTTTTAGTAGCAATGAGCCATGTTTATTCCATTTTGTTTTCAGGTCTAAAAAACTTAAATATGAATATAAACTATGCATGTAAAGTATTTTGTGACTTATTTTAGGTATCACTGTAAGTTCTTTGAGTATTTCAAATAACAGAAAAGATAAAAAGTTCAAATTAATTCTATATTTCATTATTACTCTTATTAATGCAATTCCAGTAATGTACTGCAAAAGCTAGGGTTCAAGGAGTAGACAGATAAAAAATAATATAAAATCATGAATAAATAAATAATATTACATTTTAGAAGGTGACTTTTGCTGTTGAAAATTTTCAAATTAAATTTATATTTGGAATAAAAGGCTGAGAGAATTTAACTGATTATTCATCTTAGATTCGATTAATGCGTTGACATATCTGTAAGCAGAAACCAGGGAGTTAGTGGTATGGGTCTCTGGGTAAGAATATTACTGACAGCAAAACAGTCAGTGTATGGTGCTCACTCAGGAGAGTGTTGTGGTTCAAAGTATAGTGGAGAGGATAGTCGGATGTAGACTGAGAGTACCAGGGTTATGCATGGCTTTATAAGCAATTTAAAGGAATTTCCATCTTTCTCAGAGTAAATTGGAAGCACATAGAATATATTAGAGCAAACGAATGGGACAATCTCACTCATAATTTAAAAGGATCACTTTTTAATCTCCAGATTTAGACTTTAGGTAATCCAAGGAGGCCACAGACAGACCAGGCGAGAAGTTAAATTTCTGTGATTATAGCAGTGAGGGCTCTGACTGGCAGGTGAAATGAAAATGGTAAGGTAGGACCCAATTCGTGATTTATCTATGAGGTGGAACTATTAGGATTCACTAACTTCTTACTAAAATGTGAAAAAAAAAGAGACAAATTAAAGATGAACACAAGCTTGTCATTTCACCTCCACAATAAATGGATGAATTTTATGTACCTTCTAACAGAAAAGTGGATCTGGACTGAGAGTTCCTCCAGGTCCCTTACCCAAAGTAAATGGTCAGCTAAAAGTACAGCTTAATTTGAGGGCAACAGAGTTAATTCCTCTGTGTTAGCATTCTATTACTAAAATCCTGTTCATGTCGATTCACTCAGTATATCATGTTTGGTGTCTATTTAAAATACATTATGAAGCAAGCCAAAAGCAAATTCTGGAAAACCTAAATAAATAAACCGTTTCAAGAAATAGAACAAGCAGAGAACCAGACACAGTTGGGTTGTTAGAAGTTTCAGATATAAACCTTGAGGTAACAATAATTAATATAAAGATTTTAATGGAGAAGTAACACGACTATTAGCTTTTATACACATTAAGTTCTTACAGCAAATTTCCGCAGCCAAGTCTTCTTTTCATGATAAATTCGTTGCAAAGCCAAATTACCTGTTGTAACGAGTTACCTGGGAGGTTCTTTATTCCAATAAGGTAGGACTGGGGTGGGGCAGGGCAGGGCGGTCTGTGGAACAGTGGAGGGTTAGAAAGTAAAAACGGAAAAGGTGCACGTGGAGGCTTATTTTTTACAACTCAGGTGAGCCTGGAAGGTGTGGGGGCATGAGAAATTGGTTGGGGTGGTTGTGGGCAGGCCCCAAGGGAGTGGTGGCTGAGTTTGTTGGAGCCGCAGGTGATTGGTAAGTAAGTGAGAGTTAAGGGGAGGGGCTCGAGAGGTGGGTGGATGGGTGGGGTTCTCAGGACGCCATGGGATGACAGGCCATTGGTGGGCAAACAGAATAGCGTGAATTTTGCCAGCTGTGAGAAGGAGGAAATGATGCCAGATCAAAAATGGCAGGGTCTCAGTAGTTTATGGAAACATATATGAGCCATTCCTCACAACAAACCAGAAGAACATAAGGGAAATGCAAGTTGAAAGAGAAATTCTGAGATTCAAAATGTGAATAATCACTGTGACAGAAATGCCAATGCCAGTGTGCCTGCTAGATAGGGCAGACATACCAAAATCATGTTCAAACTTTGTGACGTAGCAACGTTAACTTTTAAAATAAATGAAAATGAGTGAAACTGGGAAAAGGTATAACATGTGTAAAGAACACAGGGACAGAAAGAAAATGTTTAAAGGGGAAATTTGAAAACTAAGACCTGAAATTTCCCAAAATTAATGATTAAAAAGTATGACAAATCAGGAATCTCAAAGAATTCCAAGTTAAAAAAAATGTCAAACACACACAAGTACACACAGAATTAATCCCTGCAACGAATATTTAAACTTAAGGAAAAAAAAAAAAGGTAAAAATAGAGCATCCCACAGTGCATACGTGTGATTCCACTCCCAACTCCAGAGGTCTATCATTGAAAAGCCTTGAAGGTCAATTAATTCCATAATGATGTAAATTTTTGCTGATGGTATGTTGGAGCTTTGAATTGATCGGGATGATACTCTGCTGGCTCTGTCTTCAGACCAGAGAGGGTATACCTAAGAAGCCGTTGAACTTGACTGGACAATAAGATGCTGGACTCTATGTTTGGTATATGCTTGCAATGGGGGAATCTCAACTGAACTTGAACTGCGGTATTGCAACAAGGTGGAGGAATCCACCATGGTGGGAGGGTTTGGGGAGGGGTGGGGAGAATCCAAGTACCTATGAAACTGTGTCACATAATACAATGTAATTAATGAATTAAAAATAATAAATAAATTAAAAAAAAAAAGAAAAAAAAAGAAAAGCCTTGAAGGTAAGAGCAATGACTTTAGCAATTGTGCCCTGCATGCATATAGGAGACTTGGATGAAGTTCTCATCTCCTTGCTTTTGCGCAGTTTAGTCCTAAAACTGGTTCAGAGCAGACCTAATTCAGGCATTTATGGAATAAACCGGTATAAGAGAGCTAAGTCTGGGGCCTGACCTGGTAGCTGATCCAAAGCCAGGAGCCCTGAGCCTCTTCAGGGTCTCCCACACAGGCGCAGGGTCCCAAGGCTTTGAGCCGTCCTTAATTGCTTTCCCAGGCCACAAGCAGGGAGTTGGATGGGAAGTGGGGCTGCTGGATTTAGAATCGGTGCCCATACAGGATCCTGGCAAGGTGAGGCCTTTAGCTGCTAGGCTATCACGAAAGAACACTTCAAACTTGCAGGGTTGATGCTATCTATCATCAATACAGTGATGTTTAACTGGGAAGAGAAGAGAGACCCGGCTTATTTCTGGGGCAACACAAAGATTTCCTGGAAGAGAGAAGGACAGAAGAATCCAGAACAAACACTTCTGAATTAGAAGGAAAAGCAAAGAAACCCAGTATCTTAAACTCCAACCAAGCAGCAAGTATGAGGGGTACAATTTTTAACCTAGGCCTAGTAAGCAAATCAAGTAAGATAGAGACTGAAAATTGACAATTGGATTTAGCACACTGAAGGTAATTGCTATTCTCCTGGAGAGTTTTGTTGTAGAAGAGAAGATGAAAACATAATTGCAGTGGCATTAAAAGAAAATGAGAGTGTCTCTCTCTCCCTCTCTCTACCTCTGTATCTTTGAAACAAACACATAAATCTTTAACAATAAAGGAGATGAGAAGAAACAAAATGAGCATACTTTGCTCAAGAATTTTTTCTACATATTTAGGTAATGTGACAGATCATGAGATAGTTAGGTCAGAAGATAGTGAAAAGGTGAAAACCAAGGTGATACAGAACACAATTTCCGCAAAGATGCTAGACATTACATATGCAAATCAGTTAATACTGGCTTCTCTAATGTCTGTATCCAAAACTGTGTGGCTTTATGTAATAGGGTTTACTTACTGTTGATTCCATAGTAGGACATAAACAAAATTTTCAACAGGGAAGTTCCTTTAATCCTGTGACTCAATCTACTTTTAAAGGCCTTGGAAGTTCTCTGTTTTTATTTTTCTCTACCTAGCGATTTGTTAAATTCAGCATTAGAAGACATCACTTTCCTAGGGGAACACTAATGACTTCCTTCACATTGCATTGTTGGGAAACAATAAAATATTCTCACCTAAGCTCAGTGGAATCCTAGAAAGAACAACCTCCTTCTGATCCGAAGTCTTTGTTATGGGAAGTAACCATGCCTGTTTGTTGACTTGCAAGCCTTAGGTGCAGCACACAAAATATAGTGTTGAAGCGTGTTACTGGCTTTAACTATAGCAAAATCATCCCAAGTTAAGCATGGAAATGTAGTGTTTAGAAGTTGAGAAAGGAGTGAATATGCTAGGAGTACACTGAATGATTTCCAGATAGAACTAATAGACCATTTGAGATCACTGGCCATGAAATTTTAATGAGAATAATTAAGAAAGTTATGAGTTTTCCCCAACCATGTTTGGCTACACAGAAATAGGTGAAGGAGTTGGTAGTCAGTTGAAAATAAATAGATTTAACTAAATGTGATGTAACATAAGAGTTGCTACTAAATAAAAGGTTATGTCAACAAGGTTTTAATAATTATCTTTGGCATTTAAACAAAAGAGAGAAGACATTAGGATGATGAGGAAGGAACAAAACAGGCTAATAAAATCAACAAATTAACAGGAAGTGTTGTGGAGTCAAATATATATATATATATATACGGAGAAATCAAATACAGTAGTCAGAAAAATAAGCTGCAAAAATCTTGATTCTGCAGAGTAGTTAAAGCAATTATTAATTAGTAATGCAAATATTCATGGACAAAGTAGTTGACAAGATTATCAAGAACTTTTTTTTTTTAAGAAATTGAGGTCAGAGGTTTGCAGTATTTTCCTGTAACCAGAATTAATATCAAAATAATTGAAGGGTAACCATGCGTAAGGACTATCTTCATGGTAAAATGAGGAGGGATGATGCAGCATTAGGAAAAAAAGCCACAACTGGAAAAAAAGTAGAGGGTTAAAAAAAATCAGATGGTATAAAACACAAATGGGAGTTTTAGTTTAGCCCTTGAAGGAAAGTGCTCTATAAAATCTACCTCACTGCCACTACCAACAACACAGAGTATGAGAAGATTATTATTTTATGGACAAAAGTACATATTAGAAACACATCAATATTTCAGAATTGGGGTACACATTTAATGATTTCCATAAAGAGAGTTATGCTTTTGCAAGGCTAAGGTAAAATGAAAATTTCTAATTGAACAATCCTGTTTCAAAACTATAGAAGAAAATAATAAAATTTATGTAATATACAACTGACTACACTGAGCTGAAAATGTCCCAAATGATTACTTTCTTCCAATTCATCAGCAAAGTGGAATTTTGGAAAAAGCAGAAAATGTACTCATAAGAGAAACCTTGCATAGAGGCTGAAAGTTAATTGTCAACTGACTTGTCCAAGTTCACATGTGGCTTACAGGCTTTTTATTTGGTTTTGCTTGCTTTTTTGCTTGCTTGTTGTGGTGCTTGATGTTTTATTATAACCATGCAGATTGAGAAAGACATTTAAGAGGTAACTAGATTTTTCCAGACCAATGGAGTCATATAGCAATGAGTGTCCTACTGGACTTGAGAACATAAATTACTATGTGAAAATGGAGTCCTGAGGCTAAGATGGTACATTCCAAGAACTAAGAGCGTACCAGCTGCCAGTGAGAGGGCCTGATCAATAGCTCTACAGTTTCAAGAGATTTAGTTCTATCAACAAACTATGTGATCTTTAAAAACCCCAAACTTCAGATGGACTCTTTGAGAACTAACTTATTTTTCTGTGCTTTTGCAGAACAGCAGCTTTTCAAACTTAGGATTATTTTTCTTTGTTTATACCTTCTAGCTGTTGAATTATTTACTTAACAGTATGTTAAACCTGTAATTGAGAAGTGAGCTGAAACTGTGATATAGTAAAAACTTCAGCTAATAAAAGAGAGACATGGGCCCTGCAAGGGACTCCAGTCCCTGAATGCTCACCTTGCATGCATCAGGATCCCATATGGGCACCGGTTAGTGTCCCGGATGCTCCACTTCAGATCCATCTCCATGCTTGCACCCTGGGAAAGCAGTAGAGAATGCCTAAAGCTTTGGGACCCTGCAGCTCCGTGGGAAACCCAGAAGAAGCTTGTGGCGCCTGGCTTCAAACCAGCTCAGTTCCAGCAGTTACAGCCATTTGAGGAGTGAACCATCAAATGGAAGATTTTTCTCTGTGTCTCTCTTTCTCTCTGTAAATCTGACTTTCTAATTGTTGGCAACGCCCGCATCGCCACGTACCCAGAGCCAAGCGGAGGGACTAGGGTTACAAAAAAGACAAGGCACAGAGAGCCAACACAAGACAACACGCAGTACACAGAATGCCGATCGATGATAGATTGATCTTTGTTGAAACTCCAGGCTTGCTTTTATACTCTGCCTTGCTCCTCCCAGTGTTTATCCAGTCCTCAAGTGGCCACCCTAAATCCTTCGAGTTCCTCCCAGTAGTGGCCACCCTAAATCCCTTGAGTTCCTCCCAGTGTTTATCCAATCCTCTAGTGGCCACCCTAAATCCCTTGAGTTCCTCCCAGTGTTAATCCAATCCTCTAGTGGCCACCCTAAATCCCTCAAGTTCCTCCCAGTGTTTATCCAATCCCTTGGTAGATAACTTGACAAATAGGAAGCAGGAACTTGCGGTTAAGCCAGTGGCTAGATGTATCAGGCCAAAATGGCTCATCCTGTTACCCTCTGAGAAACAAGCTAAGCTGTGGAGTTAATCCTTCGGAGATGGGGCCTGTATCTAATAATAATAATAATAATAACAATAAATCCTTAAAAAAAGAAGTGAGAGAGATAAAGGAGGGTAGGTAGGAAACATGAGCAGCAGGAAGGGTGGGGGGGTGTATCACTATGTTCATAAAACTGTACTGTAAAATTCAGATTTGTTCAACTTATAGGGATAAAAACATTTTCAAAAATATTTTATGGCCGATGCTGTACTTTATTAGGCTAAGCTGCGGCCTGTGGTATGGGCATCCCATTTGCCCACCAGTTTCAGTCCCATTTGCTCCACTTTCCATCCAAGTCTCTGCTAATGTGACTAGAAAAACAATGAAAGACAGTCCAAGTTCTTAAACCTCCAAACCCCTTGTGCTACCCAGATGAACCCCGTTACTCCTAGTTTCTGACTGGCCCACCTCAGCCTGTCGTAGCCATTCGGGGAATGAATCAATGGATGAAAGATCTCTCTTTCTCTCTATCTCTATAATTCTGTATTTCAAATAAATGTAAGTAAAAAGTTTTTAAATAAAAAAAAAACAATTGCTTTCTGATAATTCTATTTGCTCATATGCCATTCAAGAATTGGTTTTCTTGGCAGCTATGTATACAAATCTCATGGAACATACTACTAACGCATGGTGTCTTATCTTTTTGTTTTGTTTGTTTCCTCTAATAGTGTATGGTGACATGCTAAGTTTGATTCCAGTTCTGTTGAACACGCCTTAAGGCTACCTAACTGGGGGCAGTGAGAATTCTATGTGGCAATGTATGATGAAGTTATTATTTTATAATCAGCAGTCAGCTAAAATTACAATAAAACTGGAAGATTTAACTTACTCAGGCTTTTTTTTTCACCTCAAGCTATGTTTTCAGAGCTATATCTGAGCTTCACCATTTGCCCTTAGTTCCAACTCCTACACAGTGTAAGCACAGCTGTTATGAATAAGTATTATCCTCAATTTCAGTTTACTTAATATTAACCTGCTAGAATTCCAGTGGCAAATTAAATAAAATTTTCCTTATTGCAACATTTGAACATTTTCACCTTTTACAGCAGTGAATATCAAATTGAGAAAATCTAAAAACAACAAATTTTAAAAGAATGAACTGTCCTAATTTTATGTAATTGATAATAGAAATGCTACAGCATGTTTATACTTTAGAAGCAGACATACAATTTTTAGAACAAAATACTCCTCCACTGGATTTTTCTTTACTTCATCATTGGATAAATTCAGTATCAATGATGAGATACAATTACAGAAATCTATCATTTATTCTTATATAAACACTTTAGAGTACATCCATCTACATGTGTGCTTTAAAGAGATTCTCTATAACACACATCTGGTGATTACATTATTTTACATTATATTTTTTTACCTAAAAGTTGTCAAGAGGCTTAAAAATTGGTAATTCACATATATGTTAATGCATTTTTATGTATGCAGCTTTGTAGTAAAAACATAGATGCTTCATTTACCTTAACACACAAATCACAGAATTTTGTTTCTATGAAGCATTTCATGTCTACAAGAGCACAGAAATAACATGACACCTGCACATGTTTCATTTATTTTTTACAAATTTTAACAGGCATGTTGGACTTAAAAATATTTGCCCAATACATAAAACATTACATGTTTATATACTCTTTCCCGTGTCTTCAATCTGAATTAACCTAATCTCATTCCTAAGCACTTTGTAAATTATTAGATCAACTTTAATTTCATCTACTTTCTTTTAACTACTGGGCAAGCAACTAAAAACTAAATAGAAGTAGAAATTATTTCTAAAGATTTTTGAAAGTTAATGATGTGATTGGAAGTATATAAGGAAAGAACCAAGAGAAAGGAGCCCGGGATGATCTTGATTCAATTTGATCATATAGCAATAAGCACTGTAAAGTAACAGGACACAACGAAAACGGCAGATTTGAAGGCCAACACTTGGGAAAACCTTCCAAAGACATTTTACTTGACTTTAATATTTTATAGTTACATTGATATTTCTTTTATAGTTACATTGATATAACTCTTACCTTCCCTTGCTGCTTACGCCAAACCATATATGTTCTTTACCCCCAAATCATTGTATTTTTTTCCTGTTACATAAGACCTTTTTGTAGAATAATCCCTAACTAAATAATCTCTATCTTGTAAACAGAGATTTTCTTATTTAACGTGTAAATGAGGCGAATATCACTATTTTTTGGTCACATGTTTTGGAAATCATATGCAAAAAATTTACCGTATTTTATTTCCAGTTCTCTGAACAGTATCTGACTTATCATAGATCCTCAAGAAATGCTTGTTAAATGGTGACAATTTTTTTCCAAGAGTGTAACATTTCAATAATTCAAAATTTTATTGTTTAGGACACTAAATTACTTTCATTTTTAATATGTATTTTTTCTTGCTAGCCAATGATCCGTGGGTTGAAATGACTTTCAGGATAGCGCTAAACAAATCATGGAAGTTATAATTATATCTTCCTATACATATATATTTGTGAAAGTTTAGAGTTATATTGAAAAACTCAGTTAAATTATCAGTTGGTTTGATGAACTACATGACAAATATCATTAACTGTATTTCTAGTGTAAAGTACATTAACTATCTTTAAATATGTATGGGAAATTTAGGAAATGCTATAATAAAAGGAATTATTTTACAATGAAAATACCTTCCCAAATACAACATTTTTTTTTTTCAAAAAAGGGTAGAATTACAGAGAAAGAGTGATAGAGAAAGAGAATGTGAGAATGACATCTTCTACTTTTTCCTACTGGTTTACATACAAATGTCTGCAGTGGTTGGAGTCGCATTAGATCAGAGCCAGGAACCAGGAGATTCATCCAGGCCTCCCTTCCAAATATACCACCAGTCTCCAAATATACTTTCTATTTTTATGAAATTGAGATGCATTTTTCCTCCTCCATTGTCTGCTTCCAACTTGTGCAAAAACTTCCTATGCTGTAACATTTCATTCCCAGGATATCCTCTCACTAAGAAGTTCTCAAACTTTAGAATACAATCTAGTTGACTAAACAGTCTGTTAAATATGGACTGATGGGACATGTGTTTACAGTTTCTGATAGTGTTGGCCTGGTATATGTACAATGAAAATGACAGTCTATATTTTTGACATTTACCTCAGGATAGTTGGAAACCTCAACTCATTTGAACTTTTCTAGACCACATCTGGGTAAGCTAGTTGGAAAGTTTGAATATAAGTGTATTTTATCACTGAAAGAAATTTATGCATGAAAACCTCCTGAAAACTTATCTCTTAGCTTCTGTAACGACACTAGCCAGTCTCCTTTTCCTGTTTCTAGAGCCCTTTTTAAAAATATCTTAAGGGACTTACCCACTGTCAGGAAGCATCATCATGTGTGTTGCAAATTTTTCAAATGTTTGTGATACGTTTGTGTCATAATCCATTTTAGAACCATTTTTTTAATCACATGATTTCCTTAGGTTTAAATCTCTAGTTTGCTGCATCACCAAGCCCCGAGAAGCAGAGGCTAATATTTCTAACTTATGCAGAAAAACGAAGAGTTGAGTCTGGAACTTGCTCCCAGAAATCTCACAGTTGGAGGATCATATGGTTTCTGGAGCTTCCAATGGTGATGTGGGCTACCTGCTGTTCTCAAAACAAAGTTCAGCAGTGTGTGGTTGGATCTCCAGCTTTGTGATGGAGCTGATGTTTCCTCTCTTGGGAAGAAAATGGTTTTACTAACCCCAGACAGATTTCCAGTCTGCAATAAAATGAAGGAGGACTTGAAGTTCTGCCATAATTAGGGCTGCCAGTCTGCACTTCTGATGGAGTGTCTTGAGCTTCCCCACCTACTTTATAATAGCAGGACAGAGTCCCCAAATGAGGAAATGGGATAAGAGATGTGAAGTGTTTTGCTACAAGGTCTATAATGGCTCTTCATTTTCTGTACTATTTAAAATTCCATCACTTCTTTACTGAGATTTTCCCAAAGTTGATCTCCTGGAAATGTGTTCCTTTCCCTGTTACACTGGTTCATCTCTATGACAGAGGTGAGTACAAGGCCACTCTCTTCAGCTATTTTTGGGAACTACAGCTGACAGGTCCATTATCATTTTTTGTAGTTCAAAAATTAGATCATGTCAACCTCATGAAGTTTTACTGTGGAATTCAATGTATTGTTTTCCTGGATAACTTATTTACAATGAATTAATTCACTGTATATTTGCAGATACAGTATAAAACAACTATATTAGTAAAACGTTTGTTAAAGTTGTTCACTTGAAAAACAAATCCATAAGGCACAAATAATTATAACACAGCATGACCATTTATAGCTCAAATATTCTTATACTACTCATTGCACAACGGGGTCATCATTTGCTCCAATGCTTGTCTGCTCACTACATCTATAAAAAGTTTGGTGTGACTTGATGCCATTCTCTTTATTGCTACTCACATATTAATGGTTCTTCTTTTAATCTATCTCATATCTAATATTTTTGCTCCCATTGACCTTAATCTAGCTTGAAACCTTTACAGGGTCTTGCCTGATTTATTAGAATAGTTGCTCATTAAACTTTATTATATCTATTTTTTTAATTTTCCCAAATGTGATATTCATTTGCTACTTGTATATCAGCATTTAAAGATTGCTGGTTTTTCATTAATTTATGTGTGAATTCCATAGGTTAACATTTTCTTGTCATAACTGATATGAGTGGAGAAATCAACTAAAACAAAGGAAAAAATAGAGCAAATATATACTATGGCTCTAACAGATCTATCTACAGAATACTTTATTCCATAGCTTCAGACTACATTTTTATTTCACTAGAGCATGGAATTTTCTCTGGGATAGACTGTATGTTAAGCCATAAAGTAGGTCTTAGCAGTTTCAAGAAAAAAAAAAAAAAAGAAATCATACTGTTCCCTGTTTCTCTTTTCCGACAACAGTGCAGTAACCCAGGAAGACAACAACTTCAGAAACTCAGAAAAATATGCATATGGGTGGAGACTGAATAGTGCACACATGAATGAGTCATAAAAGTAGTAAAAAGAAAAAATGAACAACTTCCTGTAAATGAAGACTTTCAGGTTACAGTGAAAGCAATATTAAGAATGTATAGCAGTTAATATCTGCATTAAGAAATTAATAAGGCATCAAACAAATGATCTTTCAAGGTATTCCAAGGACCTAGGGAAACAAGAACAAATCAAACAAAAAGCTTAGAAGTAAATACACAAAAATTTAATCAAATAAATGATACAAAAGATCATTTATTGAATAACTTCTTTGAGAAAAAATTACACATCATTGGACCAACTAACTTAAAAAGATGGAAAAGTCCCAAATCAATAGTCACAGTTGGAGAAGAAGATGTAACAATGGCTATCATTAAAATAATAATCAACAAATTATTTCATACAGCTATTTCTTAACAAAGTTGACAATCTAAAAAATTAAATAGATTTCTAGTTACGTACAATCTAGCGAAATATATTAAAGTATTATACTGGATCTGAAAATAAAATGGATTTTTAGAATAGTGTTGTTCTCTGGAGTATTCAAGGTATCGCTCTCTAAACACAGTGTGTTGTACTTGCACTCTGAGGTCAGCAGCAGTAGCTAAATCTTTATCAATGCATAAGCTTATGAAATGAATGTTATCAGTTTTCATTTGCACATTAAGTTTAGACTGTTTCTGTTTTATTGTTCAGTAAATTAGCTCTCTGCGTGTTTGTATTTTGATTTTTCTGGTTTTGTTTAGCCTTGTGTGCTTTTTGCTTCCCCCAATCTATGTTTTAATATATTCTGATCGTTAAAAAAAAATTCTAGAATGAGACAAAAAAGAATTCTAAAACATAATAGATCAATATCCAAGACAGAGATTCAGTCAGCAATAGAGAATACCCATAAAAGAAAAGCTCAGGACAAAATGAGTTCAATTATCTATTCTACCAAATTTTTAAAGAAAGACTAATTCCAATTTTTTCCAAACTATTAAAAGCAATTGAAAGGAATTGAATCTATGAAAATTTCTTCTATGAGTGCAGCACCACCTTAAATACAAAACCAGGAAAGTATGCAACAAAGAGAGCTATAGGCGCCAGTTCAGCTTCCCTCCTATTGACACTGGCATCACATATAAGCACTAGTGAGTGTCTGAAAGGGTTAATTGTGAAGGTGACTGTACTCCTGGAAGTCTGGAATCTCCAAGGAGACACCTGCATGCTGTTAAGAGCAAAGCTCCTGCTTCCTGAAACACCAGGAGGAAGACAGATTAGAGAATCTTGGGGTTTTTAAATTTACAGGAAAGACAGCTACCTCCGAGGCATGCTGTTTTATTACTGTCTGCATTGAAGTGCTATGATCAGGACCCCCAACCTATACATTGTAAATTCTTATTGCATTTATCATGAATTATCATAAATTGCATATTCTTTTCTCTTCTGTGTCACTGTTAACCCCCAATCATGTACTTGATCACTGTCACATAGCTTTTGATTCTCTTACTATAAAAACCCTGTGATTATTTCATTTAGGGCACTTGCTGTTTATGCCAAGAGGTTGACCCCAGACTAGAAATTAAAATCATCTCACTAGCCTTGGAATCTCTCTTGGATTCATTGAACCCCAATAAGTGGCTTGATTGCTCCACTTCTGATCTGGCTCTCTGCTTGTGACCTGGCAAAGCAGTGGAGGATGGCCAAAGTACTTGGGTCCCTCCATTCATCCAGGAGAATGAGAAGAAGCTCCTTTCCCCGGCTTCAGATCAGTTCAGCTCTGGTCACTGTGATCATTTGGAAAGTGAAACAGCAGACAGAAGACATTCCTCTCTCTGCCTTACCTTATCTGTCTGTAAAAATCTGCTTTTCATTTAAACGTAAAAAAAAGTTTGAAAAAGAATAAAAAGGGATTTGTAGATTAATATCCTTAATGAACATGAATGTAAGCATCTCTGACAAAATATTGGCTAATTGAATCCAACAGTACACACAAAATCTAATTTAACTGAACCAAGTGAAATTTATTCCTGGAATGCAGGCATGATTCAACTTATGCAAATCAATTGGATATATCACATCAACAAAGTGAAGATTAAAACCATATGATTACATGTCTAGATGCAGAGAAAGCATTTGATAAAGTGCAAAATCCTTTCATGGTAAAATAATCTTAAGCAGATTGGGTACGGAAGAAGTTTCTTCAACAAAATTCCTCAAAGCAACATGTGATAAACCCACTGAAATCAACATCGTGAATGTTAAAACTTGAAAGCATTTTCACTAAGAGCTAGAGCCAGATAAGAATGCTCACTTCCTCCATTGCTACACAATATAATACTGGGAGCATTAGCCAGAGCCATTAGTAAAGATAAAAGAGGCCAAAGGATGCAAATTGGAAAAGAAGATGCTAAATTATTCCTTTTTGCAGATGACAGGAAAAAAAATATATATATATATCCTAGATGCCACTTGGAAAATGGAGTATGCATTCAGACGTATTAAAGAATACCATGATCTTAGACTTGATACAAAAACCAACTCATAATGGACCTAACACTTTCACATCAGAGACTCCAAGTTATTGGCATAATGCAAAGTCTTATTGGAAAAGACTGTGACACAACATGCACTAAAAACAAAATCAGAAAAATGGGATTATATTAGGCTAAGAAACTTTTTTTAAAAAATAGAGTTTATTATTATTATTATCATTATCATTACCACTATCTCTATAGGTTCTGGGATTTTTCTTACCCATTCCTCAAATCCCCCCCACACACTGATTTCCCCTGTATTATTACAGTAGTACAGTCTTTCCTAAATAGTGATAGGTCCATCATTCAGCTATTTAAGTGAAACTGCTAAATATATCTTGACAATAGGATGCCAGACTGTCTTCCATTGTCCATATCTACAATGTTAGGATACACTTAAAAAGCTAAGAAGAATCTGCACTGCAAGGGAACCAATCAATAATGTGGGGATTGGGTCAAATTTGAGGTGAAGTCACATTCTGGCACACCAGCACCCAAAGTTGGCGTATGAATCCTGGCTGCTCTACTTTGTTGTAAGACTTAATGTGCCTGACATTATATCATATTAAATTAAGGCAAACATGTGGTATCTAACCTTTTGGGATTGGTTCATTTCCCTTAGTATGATATAATGTTAAGCATATCATGTTATGTTATGGATATTATGTCATTTGTAGTATATTAACTAAAATTGAACTGTGAATGGGGGGTCACAGAAAGTGGTTAAGAAATCGCATTTATTTTTAACATGTTGACTGCTCAATACCATGTCAATTTATTCCATAACGATGTTAATTGTTGCAGATGGTATATTAGTGCTTTTATTTAACCGGGAAGATACTCTGCTGACTCTGCTCTCAGACCAGAGAGGGTCTTCCCAATAAGTAGTTGGACTTGTCTGGACTATGGGATGTTGGACTCTATGCTTGGCAAATACTTGCAGGGAGGGAATTTCAACTAAACTTGAACTATGGTTATGCAGCAGGGTGGAGCAACCCACCATGGGGGGAGGGTGGAGGGGAGAATCCCAGATTCTATGTAATTACAACACAATGTAATTAATGAATAAATTTAATAATAATAAAAAAAGACTTAATGTGCCTGGAGAGGCAGGAAAGGACAGACCAAGCTCCTGAGCCTCTGCATGTACTTGGAACATCCAGAGAGTGTCTTGCCTCCTGGCTTTTGAACGGTAATGCTCTGTCTATTGTATCAATTTGTGAAAAGAACCAGTAGATGGAAGATCTCTGTTTTCCCACCCTCTCTGTAATTCCTGCTTTCAAATAAATAAATCACAAAGTGAAGAGGCAACTGACATAAGGAAAAAAATATATACAATCATGTACCTAATAAAGGTTCACTGTCTATCATCTATAAATCACCCAATAACTCAACATCTAAGCAAACAATTTAGTTAAAAAATGAGAAAGTGACATGAATAGGAATTTATCAGAAGAAGAAATGTAAATAGCCAACAGATATATGAAAAAAAAATAAGGCTCGAAATCACTAACCATCAGGGAAATGAAAATAAAAATAGAACGAAGCTTTACCTCACTCCAGTTAGATATAGATTATCTGTCCTGTCATTTGAAACAAAATGGATAAAACTGGAACTATGCTTGGTGAAATAAACTAATCCCCAAAAGTTACATATGTTATTCCCCCCAAAATATGACATATATGAGTGAAATAGACATTTTGATGCTTGTTTATTTTTACACTCCTTACCTATGCTCTTCAGGAAAAGTGTTTTTTCCAGCTAATACTTATTGAATTACTTTTTAGTATAGTTTTAATCCTGTGATTATAACATAAAATGAAGGTACGTCATCATAAAAATTTAAAAGAAGTGGGAAAGGGAATGGAGGGAAGTATCATTATGCTTTTAAATCTATAAATATGAAATACATAACATGTATTCACTACATTTCTAACATTTTTAAAAATTGTAAAAAATATTTTTAGTATAGACCTTACATTAATCACAAATCAAGCCTTACCATTTTTTTAAAAATTGAATTCATACCAGTGCATTTTCTCAGTATACCATTGCATAAGACAATATATCAATTACAAAAGGAAAATACAAAAGTGGCAAACACATGAAAGTTGAACAACAAGCTCCTGAATGGTCAATGGATTGTTGAAGAAATTAAAAGGGAAAGCAAAATATCCATGAAACAAATGAAAATAAAAACACAACCTACCAAATCTTGGAAATACAAGACAGAACAGTACTGAACCATTTCTATAGCAACAGGTGCAAATAAATAAAAAAAAGAAATATTTGAAATAAATAACTTAATGATGCATCTCAAAGAGTTACAAAAGCAAGGGAAAACCAAATTTTAAAATAGCAAGAAACAATGAGTATGTGTTGGTGTCTAAGGCCAAAACCTGGAGCTAGGAATTCAGTGAATGTCTGCAATGCAGACATAGGATTACCACAACTGTGTCTGGGGTTATATATCAGAAGAAGCTGAAGTCAGGAGCTATATCCAAATATTTGATCGAGATACAATAAAACAGGACACAGCTTTTGACTCGTGGCTTAACCTCTAGGCTAAACACTTGCCCTCAGAATCAATTGTTTCATAATTTATGTTTTTATCAATTATCTGTATAAAATAAGGTCTTAGTAGATAAAATTTATGTTTTGGATATTGATATTACCCATGGCAGAATCTAGAGCAGCATTTCATGATCAAGCATAATGACACTCTACTTTTGAAAGGTTTATTTATTACTTTGTTTTAAGGAATTACAGACAGAAATGGGGAGAGACAGAGAGAGAGAGAGTAAGAGAGATCTACCATCTGCTAGCTCACTCCTAAAATGGCTGCAATATCCAGAGCTGGGCCAATGTAAAGCTGGGAGCTAGGGACTTCTTTTCGGTCTCCTAGTGTGTACAAGTGCCTAAGACCTTGGGCCATCCTCCTATGCTTTCCCAGATCAGGAATACTGGATCATGGAACTGGATCAGAAGTGGAGAAATAAGGACAACATCCCCAAATAGGATGTTGGTAGTGCATCCACTTCATCACCAGGTCCAGCCCCCAATGAAGCTCTCTTATCAAGACTTGGTGATACACAATGCAATAGACAAAAATCAATATCCTTACTTAAATCCAAATAATATATTGCTACCAAGTGCTATAGTTTAAATATTTAATTTTCAGAGCTACTTAAAGTAACAGAAAATGATTTGTTAATACATAAAGTCAGTCACTATGAATATTTTATGTTTAAATGAATATTTTGCCACATATTAAGCATTTAAGCATTTATTTATATTTATTTTTTATAATAGACTAAAATCTTAATAGAGAAAATAATATTTCACAATTTATTTTTTACTTTTAAACTACAATTTTTATCAGTAAAGCAACCTTTACTTGAAGGTAGAGTTTTAGAGTAACATAATAAACCTAAACTATGAATAGCATCAGATGGTCGGCAACTATTGCTGAGGAAATGGATATTGTTCAGGATAGGTGGAAAAATGTTGAGACAACCACTTTCTTTTCTTTTCTTTCCTTCCTTCCTTCCTTTTCTTTTTCTTTCTTTTCCTTTTTTTTACATTGGAAAACAAGATCTGATCAGAGAAGAAAAGACCGGAAGAAAGATCTTTCATCTGTTGGTTCACTCCCCAAATATCCAAACCAGACAGAGCTAAGCCCATCCAAAGCCAAAAGCCAGGAGCCAGGTGGGTTCAGGGCCCCAAAGTTTAAGGCATCCTCTACTGCTTTCCCAGGCTGTAGAAGGGAGCTGGATGGGAGGTGGAGCAGCTGGGACACTGACTGGAACCCAAGTGTAATCCTAGTGCTTTCACAGTGAAGATTCAGCTATTGAGCCATAGTGCCAACCCACAATGATAATTTTCTTAAAAGAAAAAGTAAACTAAGTTCCTACCAAGTTTATTATTTTTATTTCATGGGAACTTATTAATAAAAACATGCAAATAATATAATAAAATTGCTGTTAGTAAATACAGGAGGGGATGGAATCAGACAAAAATTGCATTAATTGTAGACCAAAAAAAAAAAAAAGTTAAAACAATTTCGTTTGAAGATTCCTTGTGGCAAGAACCAGAACTGATGTTTCCGAGCGAGGAGCCCAGTTCTCTATTTCGGTCTCCCACATGGGTGGCAGGGCTACAAACAATTGAGCATGACTCCCAGAATGTATTCCTTAGAGTTGCACAAGAAACAGAGGTTTCAACCTGACACTCCAATATGGGATATGGGCTGGGGAAATGGTTGTTTAACCGAGTGTACATAGGCATACAACACCTGTGGTCATTTTTTTCTTTTATTTATCATTTTTAATTCATTAATTACATTGTATTATGTGGCACAGTTTCATAGGTACTTGGGTTCTCCCCACCCCTCCCCAAACCCACCTCCATGGTGCTGTGGTCATTTTTTAACCCTAGGAACTAGGGCAAAAGTCTATCTGAAACAGGAGTAATATAGATAGAACAAGAGTATGTTGTATAGAGAAAGCAGAACTTGATCTTTTGACCAACATCATGAATCTAGCTTATTCCAAGGGAGAAAAATAAAGCGTTGTCCGCACTGTTTCTTATTGTGGTCACTTTATTATAACTACATATTTTTTTCTAAAAGTAAAATATGAATATTCCAGATTTTAGTAATAATTTTTAAGTTGTATGTCATAAAGTAGGTATGTTTTTAAGAAAAAGGAGAATGTCAACTAATTAAAAACTTTAACAAGAAAAACTGCTTTACTAAAATGGAAAGGATGGCAGCAAATGGATACTTTCGTAAACAAATATAATTATAAACACAAGATTTAATAAAAGATGTAAGATTATACCCTAAGAAATAGGATCACAGATAGCACAGGGACAACAGAGTCAACAACATAATCAATTTTAGAAATTTTTTTCTTATGGGTGTCAGGAGAGATGCTGGCAATCTTAGTCACTGATGGTGAGTCAATATCTGATTTTTAGACTAACGGAATTTTTGGCAGTTTTCTTAGTATACTCATTGTAAGACTAGAGTCTTGAGAAACCAGAAACCAGCAAAAATAGAAAGGCAGAAAGCCAAGGTTGACCATTGTTTAATCTTGTGTCTAAAAAGTCAGAGGAAGCCTGGGAAAAAAAGGGAGGCAGGGACTTTAGCTTGTATGAAACAATGAATTACAAATGACAAGGCTTATAAATATAACCCACTATTGTTTTTGTATATAAGATGATAATTGAATGTTCTTCTCAGATTAGAAAAAGGAAGGACATCTATTCTGAAAGGAACAAAACTGATACACATACATTACTTGACTTCAAAATATAGTATAAAGCTACAGTAACGCATTGAGTATGGTGTAGGAAGAGGATTAACAAATAGAACACCAAACACAAGAGTATGTCTAAAGCAGTTTAAACTCATCTGATCATATGTTTGCATTTTTTGTTTGTTTATTTCTTTTCATAAAAAATATTTCTTTACTTTTTATTGGAAAGTTGGACATACAGAGAGGAGGAGAGACAGAGAGGAAGATCTTCCATCTGATGATTCACTCCCCATGCGGCCGCAACGGCTGGAGCTGCACCAATCCGAAGCCAGGAGCCAGAAACTTCTTCTGGGTCTCCCACACGAGTGCAGGGTCCCAAGGCTTTGGGCCGTCCTCGACTGCTTTCCCAGGCCACAAGCAGGGAGCTGGATGAGAAGTGGGGCTGCCAGGATTAGAACTGGCGCCCATGTGGGATCCCGGCGCTTTCAAGGCGAGGACCTTAATTGCAACATTATCACACCGGGCCCTGTTTGTTTCTTTTAAAGAAGACCACTGGCTAATATAATAAGAAAGAAGTACTTTCAATAAGTGGCATTTGAAAAAGTTGGATATTTGTACTGAGAGGAGAGGCTTTGGGTTCTTATCTCACACTCCATATAAAAATGTACAGATGAAGCATAAATAAAATAAAAATAAGCAGTTACAACATTCCTGAAAGATGATATATGAGTATACTTGCATGGCTCTAAGTAGGCAAGAATGTTTTTTGTGACATGGAACAAAATACCTAAGAAAGAAATTAAATAAATGACATTTTGTCATCTTAAAAATTCCATTCATTAAAAACAAATGAACAAATGATGGCTCCTGAGAATGATACTATTATCTTTTATATACATAACTTCAACTAAACAATGATATGAAAAATTCCAATTGTTTCCTCTTGTGTGTGTATGAACTTAAATCAGGTAAACTTACTTCAATATCTTTTTTTTTCAACAAAAACAACAACAATCATTTATTCTTTTTTTTTTTAATTTTATTGTATTGTTGTTGACAATCTTTACATAGTTAATTGTGGTAAAAAAAAAAAAAGGTTCAGGGGGTATAGGGAAGTGGGCAATACTATTATGTCCATATTGTTTCCATCGTGTATCTGAGGTAAAGGGGGATATTGAGGGAGAAGCCCCACCCGGTTTCCCGCCCACCCCAAGTCCCGGATGTGGGGCATGCTCTGAGATACCTGCTCAAGTGGTTTTAATAGTTCTCCAGTTATGAATCGCTGCTAGTTTCACTCGACGAGGTCGTCCACTGATTGATATGGTCCTTTATAAAGTCTCCGTTTGCCCCATATTTCGCTGCCAACATATAGCTGAGATGAATGATTGACCTGTTCTGTCTTCTGTCTTTTCTTGGTTAGAGTTCTGAGTCCAGCAGTTCGATTGGGGAGATCTCCAAAAAAACCTTGAGGTATTCCCAGACCAGATTCTTGTATGTTCTAGCAAGCACAGGGCCCGGCACAGTCCATCACCCTGATCAGCTGGTGGTTTTAATTGCTGGGTTGGTTCTGTTTTCAGTCCCGAGTTGCACTGGAACCAATGGGTGTTGCAGTCCAGTCTGGTTCTGCCCAGCACATACTTGGCCCTTACATCAACCAGCGGGAGCTGCAGCCTAGTCAGGGCGACCCACAATAACCCCCATCAGGCCCACCCCCTACCCTGGTTTGCCAGTATGTGTAGCAGTAGACCAGTCTGTCCCGCATCCCATTCGGCTCTTGAACTTGTCAATGGGTATTAAAGCTTAGTTCCATCTAACCAACTCAACCATCCAGCCCTCACGGATGTTGTTGAGTGCCTCTCTGTCTAGCCACCCCAGCCCCAGTCCTAGTTTTCATGTCCTCCCGCAGGATTAATGACCCAGGAAGGGGAACCCACTTTTTCCCTCCCAGGTCTCTCTCAGTCCCAGTTTACACACTCTTTAGGTGGTTCTGTGATTTGACTTGACCATTATCTTTGATGATGCTGTTCAGATCTAATTATAACAGAACTACTAAAATTGTTTTCTGTGACTTGCCTTAGAAATAAGCACTTTATTCATCATCATATTTGCAACTCTTTAGATAGAATACATATTTTGGTAGACCATACGAGATTTTTTTTTAAAGATTTATTTACTTTTATTGCAAAGTCGGATGTACAGAGAGGAGGAGAGACAGAGAGACAGATCTTCTGTCCAATGATTCACTCCCTAAGTGACCGCAATGGCCGATGGTATGCCGATCTGAAGCCAGGAGCCAGGAACTTCTTCTGGGTCTCCCACATGGGTAGAGCCCCAAGGCTTTGGGCTGTCCTCGACTGCTTTCCCAGGCCACAAGCAGGGAGCTGGATGGGAAGTGGAGCTACCGGGATTAGAACCGGTGCCTATATGGGATCTCGGCTCATTCAAGGTGAGGACTTTAGCTGTTAGGCCATGTCGCCGGGTCCAATATGAGATTTTCTTATGTCATTGTCTCTGCAAAGTCATGAGATGCATCCCATTAATTTAAGTGTGGCTTTCATTTCCACTTATTTTTTTTTCTTTACCATCTTATCATGCTTTATCTTCGTTGCAAATATGCCTATCTCTACAACTCTCTGACCCTTTATCCACATTCCCTTCAAGTATTTTCTAATCCACCCATTCCATGTTTGGTAGGTATTTGTTGAGATTTACTTCTTACAAAATGATAAATATTAATACTATTGTTGACATAGGTAATATCAGATGTGTTCATTATGACTAATTCTATGATAACACTAAAAAATGATGGTTTTACTTATATTCATACGAGTTGGAACATTACAGCCCTCCTAATCATGGCTTCACATCTTTACTTAATGCTTGGTCACAGATAATAAGTATGTCTAACGAATGACGCACAAGTTATAGGAATAAAAATAGCACTCTCATCTCTGACATTTACAAAGTGCTTCTGATATTATCTTATCATTTTCTGCAAAGAATCATAGAGGTTAGCAAAATCATAATTTATCCTTGAGGGAACAGTTACAGAGAGTTTAAGAATTGATTAAGCATTTCAACTCATTCTTACCACTTATTGTTCTGCTAAGTTGTAGCAGGAACAAAGTTTTGTATTTGATGGTTCTGTCCTTCAAATATTCTCTCCTGGTTTTTGGATTTTTGATAATTTTATCTTTCAGAGTTTTCAATTTTTTTTTGCAATTAATTTGTCTGTTTTTGTTTTTAAATAGTGTTCAAGGGCCCGGAACGACAGCATAGCAGTTAAGGACCTTGCCTTGAATGAGCCAAAATCCCATATGGGCACCGGTTCTAATCCCAGCAGCTCCACTTCCCATCCAGCTCCCTGCTTGTGGCCTGGGAAAGCAGTCGAGGACGGCCCAAAGCCTTGGGACCCTGCACCCGTGTGGGAGACCCAGAAGAAGTTTCCGGCTCTTGGCTTCGGATCGGCACAGCACCGGCCATTTTTGGTCACTTGGGGAGTGAATCATCAGATGGAAGATCTTCCTCTCTGTCTCTCTTCCTCTCTGTACATCCGGCCTTTCAAATAAAAATAAATTATACATCTTTAAAAAAAAATGTTCAAGACAAGAGGCACAAAACATAATTTGCCTCTTAGGACTATCAAAAAGCAACCTCATGAACATGAAAAGCTATACAATTAGCAGCCCAACATGAAAATGAATGGTGTTCTGTTAAAGAACTTCACTACTAACTACTTAATTCCACCATCAGAATCATTTGGTGGTCTCTAACTTATACAATGATCAATTTTCAGTGAATTTTCAAATTTTTTCTTAGAGGCAATAATAATGGATAATTAACTCTGGTAGTAACAAAGGAAATTAATTGCAAGAACAAAATCCAATCCAGGAAAAAATTTCTGATTTGTAACTATTGTCATGCATGCGGCTGTCATAAAAGCCCATTAAATTCATCCTACTCTTATTTCTTCCTGACTCTACACAGGTTATGAAACATTTGTTAACCTTAATTTTGTAGCCATGTAGGTTGCTATTAGCAATCTTCATGCTTTGTAGTTTGAGACTCTATTTTTAAGATAATCTTAGCCCTGGAATCTTTATTTGTTGCTCCTATACAATAGACAGGAGATTCAAATCTTAGATAAAGTGAACTAAGCTCCTTACATAGAAGGACAGGTGTTTCCACTTTCCTGTTAATGACTATCTAAGTATGGATGATGATGATCCTTATCAGTCATTACTAAATTTACTTCACAGAAATTAAGAATTAGATTAGAGTTTCAAGGCTCATTAGGTCTTGTTAAATTTATTGAATTGCCCACATGTGTGTGTCTTGTTCTCCATGGGGGATCTGTAAAGCAGGTGTTTCTATTCACGGGAAGTTTATTGTAGTCTACCCTGTGCAAAGATTATTGCACAATTGTGTTTGGAATTCCAGGTTGGGTTCTTATATTTCAAATCTTCATAATTGGATATCCAAGTTTAGCACAAAGAGGAATAATAAGGAAATGGTCTCTGATGGAAGCTTTTAAAAAGTATATTGTATATGAAGATCAAGGAGTAGAGACACATTCCAAAAATAATCCCTTTCTCACCTTCATCAATATTCTGATGCCAAATGATCACAAAAGCCAGAGAGAGCGGAAAGATACTTTATACTTGTAAGTCTTCTAATATACTCAAAATACAACTCTGAATCCAGAGAACATGAAACCAGATAAAACATAGCTGCTGTTGGTTAAAGCTTCCCTGCCTCCCTAGTCCCTACAATACCGCTTCGGCTAAAAGAAATTACACTAATCAATCTCACCTTCAACTTAATGCTCTCCATTGAAAAGTAACAGCAAATCAAACTGTACTTTGGGAGGGTATGAAATAAATCAAGAGTCAGGGTCAGCTCAAGTAACAGTCTGAGCCTTTAAAAAAAAAAATATCCGTGTGGGCCCTGCATGATGGCTCATTGGCTAATTCACTCCCATCCATCTACTTGATTATGGCCTGAGAAAGCAGCAGAGAATGACCCAAAGCCGTGGGACCCTGCACCCACATGGGAGAACAGGGGAAAACTTCTGGATCATGTTTCAGATCACCTCAGCTCCGACTGTGGTGGCCATTTGGTAGAGTGGAGGAACAAATGGATGATCTTGCTTTCTCTGTCTCCTTCTCTCAGTAAATCTTTCAAATAAAAAATGAATAAATTAAAAAAGTCTGCATTTGATAATATAACTATTTGGAATTTTTAAATTAAATATTTCCATCACCCTAAAAATTCTGTGCGTACTACAGATTCATCTTGGCCTCACTCCTAAACCCTAGAACCCACTGATATGTTCCCCTTTTCTATAGTTAGCTTTTGTCAAAATGCTATAGAGTTGTAATTATGCATTTAATATCGCTTTCAGGAGCTGACATGGTGACACATCAGGCTAAGTATCTGCCTATGGCACTGGGGTTCTATGTGGGCACTAGTTCTATTCCTGGATATGCAACTTTCAATCCAATTTCCTGCTAATGGTCTAGGAAAAGAGCATAAGATGGCACAAGGTCTTGGATCTCCACACTAATATATGATACCTGGAAGAATATATCCTGGCTCCCATTTTTGCAGCAGCCTAGCTCTGGTCATCATTGCCATTTGGGGAATAAATCAGCAGATGGATGCTCTCTCTCTCTCTCTCTAACTTATTTCAAGTAAACTGAATCTTTTTAAAGATAGCATTTTCGGATTACTGTCTTTCATTTAGAAATATGCATTTTTGGACTTGCGCTGTAGTCTAGTGGCTGAAGTCCTTACCTCACACACGCCAGCAGCCTGGCTTCCCATCTGTGGCCTAGGAAAGCAGTAGAGGACGTCCCAGCACCTTGGGACCTGCATCTGTATGGGAGACTCGGAAGAGGCTCCTGGCTCTTGGCTTCGGACCAGCTTGGCTCTGGCCATTGCAGTCACTTGGGGAGTGAATCAGAGAATGGAAGATCTTTCTCTCTGTCTCTCCTCCTCTCTGTATATCTGACTTTCAAATAACAAAAAAAAATTACATATATGTATATATATACATATGCATTTTTCTTTTTACATTTTTATGCCTATTTAATTCATTTTTAGTGCTTAATCATGTTCAACTATCAGAATATAAAGTGAATTATTTATCCACTCTACTAATGAGTATTTTGATTGTATTGAAGCATTGAGACCAAACTCCTAGCCTCTCTTCTATCTAACTTTCTTAGCCTATGGTGTCTTTGCCTGTCTTTTTTTCATGAAAAGGCATTCATTGAATTAAAAGGGTTGTACACATGGCATTACCAGATTACTATCACTGGAAGCAAAAATACATTTTCTTCTCTGAAAGATAAAACCCTTTACCTATTATTGTGCAGAGGGGTTAATGTAGAGACCTACAAGGTCCAGGAAGCAAAAAATTTATCTAAAGTTTCCCTAGAGAATAAAACACCAGTGACCTGGGGACTGAGAGAGACCTGGGAGGGAAGTGGTGGGTTCCCCTCTCTTGGGTCAATACTCCCGCGGGAGGGCATGAGAACGGGGATGAGGGCTGGGGTGGCTGGATGGAGAGGCACTCAGCAACATCCGTGAGGGCTAGATTGTTGAGTTGGTTAGAAGGAACTAAGCTTTAATATCCATTGACAAGCACGAGAGCCGAATGGGATGCGGGACAGACTGGACTAGTCTGCTATGCACACTGGCAGGCCAGGAAGAGAGTCGGGGCTGGTGGGGGTTATTGTGGGTCGCCCTGACTGGGCTACAGCTCCCACTGGTTGATGAAAGGGTTGAGTACGTGCTGGGCAGAGCCAGGATGGACTGCAACACTCATTGGTTCCAGTGCAAGTCGGGACTGAGAGCAGAGCCAACCGAGCAATCGCAACCGCCAGCTGATCATGGCGATGAACTGCGCTGGGCCTGTTCCTTGCTGGAGCATACAGGAATCAGGTCTGGGAATACCTCAAAGTTTCTTTGGAGATCTCCCCAATCGAACTGCTGGACTCACAACCCTGGCCAAGATGGGACAGAGGACAGAACAAGTCAATCAACCACCTCAGCTATATGTTGGGCAGCGAAATACTGAGCAAATGAAGACTCTAGGATGGACTGTGACAATCAGTGGATTCTTCAATGACCTCATCGAGCTGGGAATGGCGAGTTTGGCAGTGATTCACAATTGGAGAACTATTAAAACCACTCGAGCAGGTATCTCAGAGCATACCCCAAATCCGGGACTTTGGGCGAGTGGGAAAATGGGTGGGGCTTCTCCCTCAATATCCCCCTTTACCTCAGATACATGAAGGAAACAATATGGACATATAGGTCTTACCCACATCCCTATAGCCCTTAAACCTTTATGCCGTAATTAACTATGTAAAGATTGTTAACAATAAAAAAAAAGAAAATGTAAAAACATGAATGAAAGGTGGACCTTGTCTATTTCTACTCTTTCATTTTGTCATCATTATATAAGAAAATAAGAGAATACAAAATAATTTTTAAAATACATTTAAAAAAATTAGTGTTTTTTTTTTTTAATTTAGTTATTTTCTGAGAGGGTAGTTTGCATGTGCATATAGTTCTTTTTTTGGTTAAATTTTTATTTTGAACTTTTGAATTTTATAGTACAAGTGCATATAGTTTATGGAAAGAGTTTATAGAAAGAGTTTACCATGGGGGCTGGCACTGTGGCATAGTAAGCTAATCCTCCACCTCTGGCGCCAGCATCCTATATCAGTGCTGATTTGAATTCCAGCTGCTCCACTTCTGACCTAGTTTCCTGCCGGAGTCCAGCTCCAGCTGAGTTTGGAACTCACTAAGGGTGTGTGGATGAGACGCAAAGAGGAACAAAATGGACCACAACGATCTCATGATCATAATGGACAATGTGAGAAAGCTGTCCCCTTTATTTATACAGAAGCAATCACAAGCTCTGGCACAGACTTTTGACATCATGGTCAAATGGATGTATCCAAGAATAATTCTGCCGTTCGTTTCACCCAAAAACAATAGAAGTTCCTACTACAATTCTTATTCTACAACTCAATTTTTTATCACAAAGAAAAGGAGAACCTAAAGATCAAGGAAAGAATGAAACCCTAAATAAGGTCCCTACATTAGCTTAAGGTCAATGGGGACAGTTAAGACAGTATGAATAATAAAGGGCCCTTTTGCAAGATGTTATTATTGACATTAATCTCCAAGCTCACACTGAGTAAAAAGCCAATGCCACAGTGGCAAACAATGCCTGAATGGATTAGAATTCTTCCACAGGGTGGTCCAGTGTCCATGCAAAGGAAGGTGGAGCTGCATTCAGGTGGTTGTAGAGACATCCACAGAGCCCTGCCATACAGTGGGAAGTTCTTTGCGGTCCTGCCTGCAATGGAACAATGCTCTTCACACCTTTGTCTCCCCCACATCCACTGCATGGACCCCAGCAGTTTCCTTCTTATGGACTGGGAAAGCAATGGAATATGGCTCAAGCCTTTGGGCCCCTGTGCCCTGTGGGAAACCCAGAAGAAGGTCCTGGCTCCTAACTTGTCCAGCTCTGGCCATTGTAGTCATTTGGGGAGTGAACCAGCTGATGGAAGGCCTTGCTCATGTCCTTCTCTTTGTAAATCTGCCTAGCAAAGAAAATTAGATGAATCTGTTTTTTTTTTTTTTTTAAGAAATTTGCTATAGTTTGTTCCCCAACTAGTTTCTATCTTCAACTCTTGAATGTTTGCTTGTATTTCTGGAAGATGCCCCCAGCTTATAAATACAACATGTTTATTTTGCTATGTCTTGATTATTGCCCCAATTGTAGAAACTGTTGAGTTTCTTCCCTGCGTAGTGGTTTAGTGCCTTCATTCTATTTGCATACACGTCATCTGCCTGCTGCTTCTCTGCAAACATACTTGGACGCAGGGAACACTTCTCCATGAATTCTACCACGATAGGTGTGCCTCTATTTTGCATTATTTGCTTTTTTAAAAAAAATATATTTGTGCCTTAATAAATTTTTGTTTCCCCCCCAAACAAATAAAAAATAAATAAATAAATAAAACACCAGTGACCAATCAAAGGAAAGTCACCAGCACTCCTGGCCAAACCAAGAGTTTAGATTGCATGTCTTTCAGCATATCTTTTTTTAAATAAGTAAATCCTTTTTATCTTTTATTCTACCTTTTTAAAGATTTGTTCGTTTGTATTGCAAACTTATTGAATATTTTAAAAACTGGTCTTTTATCAGAATTCTGTTATTACATTCTCCTGATACAGAGAGAAGAAGAGACGCAAAGGAAGATCTTTCGTCCAGTGATTCATTCCCCAAGTGACCGCAATGACCAGAGCTATGCCGATCCGAAGCCAAGAGCCAGGAACTTCCTCCAGGTTTCCCACACATGTGCAGGGTCCCAAGGCTTTGGGCTGTCCTCGACTGCTTTCCCAGGCCACAAGCAGGGAGCAGGATGGGAAGCACGGCTGTCTGGATTAGGACCAGTGAGCATATGGTATCCCAGCGTGTGTAAGGCAAGGACTTTAGCCTCTAGACCATTGTGCCAGGCCCCAGGCCCAATTTCAATGTATGAGAAATTTCATCCCTGATTCCTAAAGGAGTTCAGAAATTATACGATAACCATCAGCTCCTTGTTCTTCACTTTGAAATAAATGCCTGCCTATTCCTACATCCGAGTGTGATTTCTGCACATTCTGTAAGGTGATTCAGATTTGTAGAACCTCTGATTAGTTCTGAGTGTTGTTCAAAAATACATTCCTGTTGCTTTACATCCTCTCTACAACTTATTGTGTTCAGTGCTTCGCATATTAGCATTCACATACATGAAGTAATCTTTGTGCTGTTTGAAACACTATAGTGACATGCAAAGTTGAGTATGTTTGTATATTCGTATTTTAGGTAGGTATACCTTCATTATCCATTCTAAATTTACATTTTTCTTATTTCTGACTTTTAAAATATGTTGAATATTTTAGAATTGTTCTTTTATCAGACTATTCTGTTACAGCATTATTCTCCTGATGGGTGGCTTCCCTTCTCTTTCTCTTGCTGTTTTCTTTCATAGCACAGGATTGCCTACAGAAGACTAACATGTTGATTAATTTTTTCATGATAACGCTTTTTGTCATACTTAAAAGTCACTGTAAAATCCACTTAAAGTCCAACTTGCTTTAGCTTTTCATAATTTTTATAAGGTAGAATCCATGCATATATTACTTAAATTGCATGTGGAAATGCATTTGTTCCAGCACTATTTCATATTGGATGATACAATTATATTCAGCTAATTTCTGCAACTATTGATGTCCGTGGCACTCATGTTGATTTTCTGCTTGCAAAACTTGTCTTATTTCCAATAGAGTGACATTCAGGTATACAACTACAATAGCTGATTCTGTCATACATTAATTCTTGCAGATCAGTTTTTGCCTCACGCATTTGGTGCTCTGGCGTTAACCACATATTAAAGAAAGGCATATATTATTGGAGTTTTGATGATTTTATCAATATACAATGTTCCTCTATGTTAAAAACATCATTTGAACAATAGCTAGATACTAGTATAAACAGGGAGAAATGTCCTACCTACAATGTTCCTCAGAAACGAAAGATCTTCCATCCACTGGTTCACTGCGCAAGTGGCCACAAAGACGAACTGAGCCAAGAGCCATGAGCTTCTTCCAGGACTCCCATGCAGGTCAGTGTCCTAAGGCTTTGGATCATTCTCTACTACTTTCTCAGGCCAGAGCGGTGAACTGGAAGGGAAGTGGAGCAGCCAGGACAGAAGCTGGTGCCCATAAGGGATCCCGGCACATGCAAGGTGAGGATCTTAGCCATAGGCTACTGTGCCAGGCTCAAAATCAATAACATTCTTACATGCCAACAATGTTCTGGCTGAGAAAGAACTTGTATTTGAGTCACATAGTATTGCCACACACACACACACACACGCACACAAATATTTAAAGACAGAGGACATGAAAGAGAAAGGGAGACTTTGCAGCTTGGTATCTGACAATTTGAGGAATTCATTATTATTGCTCTCCATGTTCCTTCTATCTGGCTCTTCCTCTTTGTTTTCTTGTATTATTTGTGTGTTATTACTTTCTGTTTGTTCCATAATCCTTAGCTGTTTTTGCTATTTTTGTGGTCTTGTTTCTCTTTTCACTCAGTATGAAAATTCCTATACACATATCAGTAATCTTAAAACAATTAAAAAAATTTTTTTAGAAAGGTAATTATCCTTATAGAAAGATCTGTCTACTAATTCATTCTCCAAGTGGCCCCAATGGCTGGAGCTGAGTAGTCGAGCTGAAGCCAGGGGCCTCATTAGGGTCTCCCTCATGGGTTCAATCCCAAGGTTTTGGACCATCCTCGACTGCTTTCCCAGGTCACAAGCAGTGAGCTGGATGGGAAGTGGAGCACAGGAGTCACGGACCAGCGCCCATATGGGATACCAACACAAGCAAGGCGAAGACTTTAGCCACTAGGTTACTGCATCTGGCCAAATCTTAATAATTCTTTTCAAAACCACATCCCATGTACAAACAAGCTCAGTAAAATTATTTTAATTTTAGTCACAATGGTTTTGTCCTCTTAGAATTCATTTTGAGCCCTTGTCAGAATGTCCACTTTCTTCTTTTGCTATTCATCGATTACATGCTGTTGATTTTTCCATTAGATGTTCTTATATATCAAATATAGCTGTCTAAATTTCCTATCTGAACATTCTGAAACTTCTGCTACTTCCAGTTCTGATGTCTCTTCACTCTCTGCAAATTATATTCTTAGCTTTTGTATGCCTTGAAAATTTTCCATCATTATTAGTACATTATCAGCATTCTGTACTGGGTGAAAGGACTACCAGTAAGCTGGCTTTAAGAAAGTAGTGATGAAGTATGAGAGAATAGGACACTTTTCAATTCTATGGTTAGGTGTCTTTCCTTAAGACTGTCCTAGCTGTGACCTTCAACCACCAATCAATAAGGAGTGATTCTCACCCCCCAACCAATTAGAAGGAGCTGAAAAATGGCTATCTCCCTTTCCCAATCCTGGCAGGTCATGCTCTATAGAAAGCAGAGCAGACCCTGAAAGTAAAACTCACAAACGTGTGGAGATACCCTGCACATCTTGACTGGCCTCCTTTCCCAGAACTTTGTATGTCTAATTCCACACTGAGGCTCGAGCAGTGTGCCTGTTGCAGTTCAGCACAACACCTGTGGGATCGTATCTACCTACGAGCTTTTGCTGAAGTAACCTGTACTTCTCTACATACATTGTCAGTCTCTCCAGTTACAGCAATAGCCATTTGTCTTATGCACTGACTTTTCTGACGGATAAAAGGAGAAGTTTGCTTTGTTTCATTTTTCAGTTTCCTCAGTTTTTTACATCTGCAAATTCCATTCATACCAGTGAGGTTGGAAAATTGAATGTTTTCTTTCAAATCTTTTCTTTCAAATAGTGTTCTCTCTAGTGTTATTGCATTGTGTATTATTTTCTTCATTAAGACTGCCAATGAAATAAAAATAGAAGGATCATATAATTCTTAAATATTGCCTTAAGACAGTCGTATTTGGCTGATGAATGTTTTTTATTGAGGTCTGTTTAAATTCACAACACATAATAAATTAGTACAAAAATATATAATAACCAAAGTTTAAAAGTATGTTGAAATTCAGTTCATGATGCTTTCTTAAAAATTACAAATTGTTTTTTTCTTTTTTTTAAAGATTTATTCATTTTTATTGGAAAGCCAGATGTACAGAGAGGAGAAGAGACAGAGAGGAAGATCCTCCATCCGATGATTCACTCCCCAAGTGAGCCGCAACAGCCGGTGTGTGCCGATCCGACGCCGGGAACCAGGAACCTCTTCCAGGTCTCCCACGCGGGTGCAGGGTCCCAAAGCTTTGGGCCATCCTCGACTGCTTTCCCAGGCCATAAGCAGAGAGCTGGATGGGAAGTGGAGCTGCTGGGATTAGAACCGGCGCCCATATGGGATCCCGGCGCATTCAAGGCGAGGACTTTAGCCACTAGGCCATGCTGCTGGGCCCCCAAAATTACAAATTGTTACATCATTTATCAAGTATTACTATGTGGTTTTCCACATACATAAATGCATTCTTAATTATAATTTTATAGAACTATACCACAGCCCAGTGCTCACACACACACACACACAGCTAATGAAAGTAACCTAATGAACAATTATTACAAAATAAATCATACTGTAAATTAATGTGACTACATTGATTACTGATGGATTTTATTCATAATTTAAATATAGAGATTCAAATAGATATATAAATTTGTAAACACCACAATTAATGGGTGAAGATAAATCTGCGTGTTAAGGTAATTAAATATCTCACCTCTATTCTTCTAATAAATTAAATAATATATTTATTCAATTAGTTCTTTAATGTTCAAAGTACTTTTATTATCTAAGTTATACACTTGCCTCCTATTTTATTAAAGCAAAATTGAAAGAAAAGAGGATAATATTTCCACAGCAGATTTAGGAAAAATATAAATTGCATTTTAAATAGAGTGGTTTTCTGATGTTACATATTTTGTCTCTTAAAACTGCCATAAATTTGTTTGAATAAATGTATGAGTATCAAATCTTTTACCTAATTTATACCTTTTAAAATTTAACAATCTTGGGACCAGTACTGCTCTGCAGCAACCTAACGCTCTATCTGCAGCATCACCTTCCTGGTTACTGTCTTGCAGGTTCCACTTGTGAGCCAGCTCCCTGCTTATGGCCTGGGAAAGCAGAAGAGAACAGCTCACGCCCTTTTATGCACATCTGAGACACAAAGAGAGTTTCTGGATTTGTGGCCATTTGGGAAGTGAGCCAGCAGATGCAACACATCTCTCTCCTTCCCCTCCTCTCCATAACTCTTCCTTTCAAATAAAAATAAATGTTTAAAAAATTATATTACTTCTCCTTGTTATTCTCCATAGGCACAGAAACTTAAACTTTTAATATGTATTACATACATAGAAGCCTAGAGACACCTCATTTGAATCTCTTAACTTTTCTTTTTATCTTTGGAAAATTTTTTTTAGGTTTATTTATTTTTATTGGAAAGGTAGATTTACAAAGACATAGATCTTCCTTCTACTGGCTCATTCCCGAAGTGGCCGCAGTCGCTGTAACTGAGCTGATCTGAAGCCAGGACCCATGGGTTTCTTCCAAGTCTCATATATGGGTGCAGGGTCCCAAGGTTTGAGCCATACTCTACTGCCTTCCCAGGCCACAAGCATGGAGCTCAATGGGAAGTGGAGCAGCTGGGATGGACAAAAACTGGCAACCATATGTGATCCTGGCCCATGCAAGGTGAGGAATTTAGTCACTCAGCTACTGTGCCAGGCCAAACACTTTTATGCTTTTTACTTTAAAGTTTTTAGGATATATTTCAGATGAGCTTTCCAAAGCCAATATGTAAGGGTCTCATGAATTATTTGTGTCTTATTAATCTTTCTAGATAATTTAAATTGGTATTTTTAAAGCTGACTCAAATTTTTCCGATTTAAAAATTTTAAGTGTATTAATTGCAAGTAGTATGTATTTCATATAAATTGTGCTACAAGTTTCATACCTGAACATGATTTTCAAAGGCCATTCCAAAAGGAATGTCATGCCAGTGCAGCTGCTCCGTCTCATATCTGCATTATGGCACGTGATGGAATAAACAAGATAAGCTTGCCTGGAGGTCGTTCCAAGGTATTTATTTGAGATCTAAGTCTCTGTAACTTAGGTTCTGATTATTCCACAAAATGTGTTCTATATTTTCTGTGCTATAAGAGTAATTTCTGAGTCATTTTTATCAAAGATTCTTATATTTAATCAGAATAGATAATGTATGAAATGTGATTTGTTTCTGGAGGACCAAATTTCTTGTTATTTAAGAGATATGTTTAGGCAACATATTTTCATAGGCTCTCACTTATTGGAACTAGTATATGGAAATGTATGTGGACCACCACCCTTTAATCTTGCCACTATCACATACATGAACAAAAGGTAGATGTTTGGCATGACAGCTAAGGCATGCACAGCCCATAGTGTAGTAGCTGAGTTCCAGTGCCAATTCTACTGCCAATTCTAGGATCACCCTAATCTCCCCATCTCTATCTCTATCTCTTTCTCTGTCTCTATCTCTAACTCTATCTCTAACTCTAACTCTAACTCCATATCTCTAACTCTAACTCTCTTTCTACTGCTCAGATTTTAAGAAAAAAAAAAAAGGTTCTATAATATCTCCCGCAAAACCTAACCATCAGTATAGATTTTTGTAATATTATCTACAGTGAAAATATGGGTATATCTTAAGTGGCATGTTTTAAATAATCATTAGTTTAGTGACTTTTGCCATCACATGAAATATTAGTACCATAGATATCACAATAATTAGGAGAAAATTTAACAAACTGCCATGATCTCTGATGTTGCATCTTTTTTTTTAAATTATTTATTATTTAACTTCAGTAATTACATTGTATTATGTGACACAGTTACATAGATACTTGGGTTCTCCCCACCCCTCCCCAAACCCTCCCACCATGGTGGATTCCTCCACCTTGTTGCATAACCACAGCTCAAGTTCAGTTGAGATTTCCCCATTGCAAGCGTATACCAAACATAGAGTCCAGCATCTTATTGTGAAAATATGGGTATATCTTAAGTGGCATGTTTTAAATAATCATTAGTTTAGTGACTTTTGCCATCACATGAAATATTAGTACCATAGATATCACAATAATTAGGAGAAAATTTAACAAACTGCCATGATCTCTGCTGTTGCATCTTTATAACTAGAATTTTATAATTTGGGTTTACACTACCCCCGTAAGTACTGTTTCTTACTTTATTCAAGTGATGTGTTTAGCCAGCCAATATACCCTGTTAACAGAGTGAATTTCTTAGCAGTGATTTAGTGGCTGTCACAGCAATCAGCATGGGAACACCTAAATGCAGTAGATGGCTTCCTATTGATTGCTAATAAAAACACACAAATAAAATGTGAACTCTAGAAATCTGTTTACAGCCATAGATGTAATCCTTAAGTACAGTCTGCTGATTTTTAGCTGGCTTTGCTTCAGCAACTCTTCTTTTTCAAGGACAGGCGTTTCACAAGAACATTTACAATGGAACCTAAAATTACAAGGCACTTGGAAAGACCTATCCTTTATTGAAAAAATTTTTTAACCATATTGCTAACAACTAACCTAATAAAGTGATTTGGTCATACTTTAATTAATTAGTTTATAATCTTGCCCATAGTAAGGCTGGTATATAAAATACAATTTGAGCAGCAAAGTCCCAAATTTAAAAATTCACTGGAGTTATGATTTAAACTGAATTCCTCTTCTGACAATTCCTGAACATGTATTCTTCATGTATTTCAACTTTTTTTCTTGTGTGTAACATTGCTTCTTCTAGAACTGTTAATTCAGTGGAATCTACAACAGCTTCAAGGTCATTTAGCTAATTTCTGCACTTTTACAACTTTGAAAACTGAAGCCCAGTATCAGAGCTAAACCAGAATTTTGCATTCTTGTAGGAGGATTACTTCTAGAATAAAAGTACAATTGTGGTATTCACAAATTTAACAGCTGGCAAAGGTGGAGTGCCCACCAAGCAAAACGAACAACAGACTGTTCCAGCACCCTCTTGCTTTAGACAACTACTGTGTTCAGGTGTGGATTGACTTCCTTGGATTGCCATATAAAGTACCAGAAATTCAGAAGTTGAAATTGCAGCACATGCATTTTGCCTGAAGCTTCTGAAGGCTGGAAGCCCCAGATCAAGGTATCAACAGGACTACACACTGTCGGATGGGAGGAAGGACTTGTCTCATGCCTCTCCTCCAGCTTATGTTGGTTTAAGATAACTTTGATTATTCCCGGACATGAAGAAACATCACCCCAGCCTCTGCCTTCATCTTTTTCCCTATGGCTTTTTCCCCGTGTGTGAAGCTGTGTTTCTATACCCTTCCTTTTTCAATGAGTACCAATGAACCCCATGAATGATAGGACCCCACATTAATAATCTCAAAACAAGTAATTACATTTTTTCAATGAATTTATTTTGGGTCATATTCTGAAGTGTTGAAGGTTTCAATTCCATATGTGAATTTGTGGAAACACAACTCAACTTATATCAAGTAGAAACCACTAATGGTATGCTTAAGTTCTTGGTTACATGAAGCAGCAACAGTCAACTTGGAACAATATGAAGTATTCAGAAATTTTTCTTTCATGGTGCTGTTGAATTTTAATAGAAGTTTGTAATTTTTTAAACCTAGAAGCATGTAGTTAAGCATAAGTCACTTCAGGATAAAAGGGTATATATTTTCCAAAATATTTATAACAATAATGAAATTGGCAAATTTGTAGCCAAAACAAAAAATTTATCAGAAGCTGAGTTTAAAAAATAATATTTTATTAGCTGCTAACAAATTCTCACACTTTAGCACTTCTTCCATTACGTCAATATTCAATAAAATGAGGTAATAAACCTAGGGACTCTCTAGTGCTAGAATTTAACAAAGATTTGCAGCAGCTAATTATTCTCAATAATAACAATGACTCAGAAAGGAGTAAGTGCAGGTGATGCAGTAAAATCTCAGGATGAAGCCAAAGCACAGTTTTTATGCATGAATGCACGTATTTACTAAAAGCAAGAGAAATGTGACTGACTCGTAACTGGTATCCTAACTGAAAAAGGAAACACTGGTTAAAATTCTTAAGAAACACTCTTGGCCAGATTAATTTAGACATCAGAAGAGATATTAAATGCAAACACAGAGGCCTTAATGGCAGTGTTACGATTTTCCCAGTAGAAGGCTGGGATGTATTTTATTTCTTTGAGTTTTATGAGGGTAATATGTTACAAACATGTAGTCAAGTAATAGATAAGCCTGATACTTTAAGGCTGCAGCTGTAGACATTTGGTTGGGAGCAAAAGTGCTTAGGGCATAGTTTTATGGAGAGGCTGTATTTCATTGCAATATCCTTCCACTCCAGCTTAGAAGAGTAAATACAGTGGAGCACAGTTAAAAATCCCTTGGAAAACGCTCTATGGGGAGAAACAGAATTCTACCTAACCAATAAAACCAATAGCTTTTCTCCTGTTTAACAGTGTCTCTGCTGATTAAATAAAAATCAGGATGAATCTTGTCTTGGAGATAACATTATTAACTCCTTCAGGTCACTTGGGAATCCAAATTTGTCACTTTTAAGTATAAAGGAAGTTCAGATTTCTTTTTATCATTATAAAATATTAATTTTTGCAACTATGATCATCATGTACAAGGACTATATTGTTAAGTAAAATGTCAAGTAAGCATTTTTGGTGCATGATCAGTCTCAATCTTTGTCTCTCTTTCTCCCTCTCTTGCTTTCTTAGGGTTCCTTTCAATAATGACTTAGGATTTTTTTTCTGTTATAATGAAACAAAACTATCCATTGTGATTTTATTGAAACCTACTGAACAAGGAGTGACAAGATAGAAAACACTAAAATAATGATTTGAGCTCTGTGCATGCATCCGACTAAGGCAAATCTCCGTCCTATATGTATTCATTCACTGTAGCATTGCTGAAGATAGAACACTAGATATGGCAATATTGTACTGTAATACACACAAGCTATCACATAGGACATATCAGTAGACTATGAAGGATTTAAAGAAATACTAACAAAATACATACAGATTAGTAATATTCACAATAGTTCTGCAAAGCATATGCATTTATAATCCAGAAGCTATGTACAAATCAGGAGGTGCAAAAACATTCTATCTTCCTTCATAAAACCAATTTATACTAAATAAATCAAGGTACGGATTCTCAAAATTCATTTTTAAAGAAGTACTGAATTTTAATATTAGATTGAGAGCACTGAAGTGATGGAGATGAAATCGGTTAGAAAATAATTGTTTTTGCAATGATATTTGTACCAATAATTAAAAAAGGAAAAAAGGTGAAAAATTCATGCCAATTCAAACTTTTAAAAACTTTTATCCTGTCACTGAGTTACTTTCTTGGTTCATATTTTAATTAATTAATTAATTTTTGCTATTTTATGATACAGTTGCATAGGCTCTGGAATTGTGCCTTCCCACTATCCATAATTCTTCCCCACACTAATTTACCCTGGACTGCTATAATAATATAGTCCTTCAAAAGCAGTCATAAGTCTATCATTCTGCTATTTAAGTGTATCATGACATTGTAAGTATGGACAAGGGCAAAATCTACAGTGTCCTATTGTCAAGATATATTTAGAAGTTTCATTGGGAGTTCATCTTTGATTTGGAAGTAGCAATGTATACTGCATTGTATCTTCACATCTGGATATGACATTCTGTATTACAGAGTTACTATGCACTACCTTAAGTGAAAATTCCATAACACAGAATCAACAATAGGAAGAAAAAAATGAAAAATTACAATAACATGAATTTAAATAACATACTACTAAATGACCAATGTGTCACTGAAGAACTGAAAAAAAAATAGAAAACCTTCTTGAAGCAAATGCTACTATATGATCAATATGTCACTAAAGAAATTAATAAGAAAGAACAAAACTTTTTGAAGAAATGAAAATAAGACAAAAATATTAGAACCCATTAGATGTAGCAAAAACAGTATTGACAGGAACATTTATAACATCAGGTGCTTACAAAAAATAAATATCTCTGATAGATGATATAATTATTCATCTCAAGAAAAAAATGAACAAGAAATGAGAAGAATCATAGCAAAAAAAATACAAGAAATTGAAACCAAAAAATTGCAAATTGCAATAAAAAGATCTATTTTTTAAAGAGGAAGATCAAAACAGCCAGAGTAGTAAAGAAAAGCAGGAGAGGAAAAAGCAAGAAAAACTACAGATGAAAAGACAGCATCCTAAGAAACTAGTAAAGGGCCCGGCGGCATGGCCTAGTGGCTAAAGTCCTCGCCTCGAAAGCCCCGGGATCCCATATGGGCGCCGGTTCTAGTCCCGGCAGCTCCACTTCCCATCCAGCTCCCTGCTTGTGGCCTGGGAAAGCAGTCAAGGACGGCCCAATGCATTGGGACACTGCACCCGCGTAGGAGACCCGGAAGAGGTTCCTGGTTCCCGGCTTCGGATCGGCGTGCATCGGCTGTTGCGGCTCACTTGGGGAGTGAATCATTGGACGGAAGATCTTCCTCTCTGTCTCTCCTCCTCTCTTTATATCTGGCTGTAATAAAAATGAATAAATCTTTAAAAAAAAAAAAGAAACTAGTAAGGTGAACTTTTCTGTCTAAATGAATTCTTTGATCATTTTGTTTTGTTCTTCTTAATCACTTTCCATATTTTTCACATCAAAATCTATATTGTCTGAAATAAGAATGGCTACATCACCTTGTTTCTCCTATTTGCCTGGGATATCTTTTTTCACCCTTTCATTTTTAGTTTCCACATATCTTGGCTGGTGATATGAGTCTCCCGTAAGCAACAGATAGAAAGATTTTGCTTTTTTGATCCAATCCGTTCATCTATGACACTTGACTGATGAGTTTAAGGCATTTACATTTAGCGTTAATATAGATAAGTAGTAATTTGGTTCCATCAGTTTAGCAATGAGTTGTTCATTGTCTGATTTAGACTTCCTTTGCTGTTTAATTGTTCTCCAACTTTGGCTTGAGTTTTGGTAGGGGCTATTCATTTTCTCTGTCAATAGAACATCTTAAGTACCAGTTGTAAAGTGGGTTTGGAACAATCAACTTTTTTCAGCTTTTCTTTACTGTGGATGAATTTGATTTCATTTTCAAAGTCAAAGGAAAGTTATGCTGGGTAAGTTTTTCTGAGCTGACTTTTTTTTTCCCATTTATAATCTACAATATATTCCTTCATTCTCTTCAGGCTACAGAGTTTCCTTTGAGAGATCAACAGTGAATCTGATTGGAGTTCCTCTATGCTAATTGAATCTTTCACATGCATATTTAAGGATCCTGTCCTCATATTCAACCAAGGAGACCTTGTTTGTGTGTCGTGGTGAAGTGCCAGAGTCCAGCTCCAGTCGAGTTCGGAGTTCAGGTAGGGTGCGTGGAGTCGGCGATAAAGAGACACAGACTCTGACACTTGGTGCGATCTCACCACAGCCTAAGAAAAAGCTGTCCTTTTTATTTACTCAGATACCTCACAAGCCTCTGCACAAGCAACTAATTATTTTATTTTTACTTCATGACTCAGGGGGCATGTACAGACATTTGGTTACTCCGTCTGCACTTCAAGGCTAAGCAGGTGTCTCAAAAGATAATTTTACAAAATACTGTATTCATATTTTTTAAAGCAAGCCATTATTCACTCTTTAACAGTAGCTATGGAGCAACAGCCAGGACTCCAAGGCCAAGACACACGCGACCATCCGCCAACCAGTAGCACATTCTCACCACATTTTTCACTTTCACAATCCATCCATCATCAAACAGGCCACAAGGGAAAAAACCTAAAATCCAAAACGGAAATCCCAAATACAGAATCCCCCCACAACTACAGACTCCACAACACCACAAACAATGAGACAACAAACAAAAGTATCCTTCCCTAACAAAAGCATTCCCAATTCCTCCAGCTAAAAACCACAAAAGTGGCTAAAACAGTTACACTTTCCACGCTCCACAAAATTGCAAAGACAGGCTAGCCCCTGAGTAAACAACAACCACATTCATTGCCATAGCAGCCTCAGCTCTCACTCCCATCACTTCCATTACTTTATAAAATTTTTATTAAGCCATTTCCCAGAAGGCATGCTATATATCTGGGCTCAATTTCAGGGCAATGAATAGGTACACAATAAGGTGTCCAGAAATGGCATGGGTTTAATTGTACTCCTGTGCACAGTTAAAGGCCCACTCATCAAAATATTATCAATAACATTAACTCTGAAGCTCACATTACTTGCCAAAGCCATCTCATAGGGGCAAACAATGCCTCAATAGATTACAGAATTCTTAGTGGGGTGCTTGAGTGTCCATGCAAAAAGGGGGTGAGACTGCATCAAGGTAGTCAGGGAGAAATCCACCAGGCCCTGTCAAACAGCTGGAAGCTCCCCCGGGCCCTGCCAAGCAGGGGAGCTGTTCTCCTTACACCCTTGTACCATCCATACCTACTGCACGGACCCCAGCAGTGAAGATTTCTTTTGGTCAGCACCATTGCAAGTTCTATGCCCCTTTCTGTATTTTGTTTCAAATTCATCCTCCAAATTAATGAAGTTTTCATTGAATACATCTTTAAGCTCAGTTTCTCTTTCTGTGCTTTTTGGAACTCCCAAAATCTTATATTTGCCCATTTAATAGTGCCTCTTAATTCTTGAATATTATTCTTTAGCTTTACTCAGTTCCTATTCCAGCTTTTTAAATTTTCCCCATTGTTGAAGGAAATGTCTTCCAAATCTGAGATTCTTTCTTTTGCCTCACTCAATTATTGAGACTTTCCACTGAATTTTTAGTTTGCTCCATTTTGTCTGTTTCTAATATATCAGCTTTCATTTGATTTGTTGCTATTATTTCCCATATTACACATTCCTTCAATTCGTTGGACTCCTGTATATGTTTCTTGCTGTTGTTAAGAAACTCTGTGGCAAGTGCTTTAAGTTCTGCATCCCCCATTTCCTCAATATCTGCCTCGGTTAACTCTGAGCTTGACAAAGATTTGCACCTCTGCAGGAGAAGCATCAGTAATACTCACTGTGCTGCTGTCTCTTCTTTTGCTCTTAGTCATTGCCAACTGTCATCCCTGTGGGACCAGTGCAATGGGTTAAGGCAGAAAAAAGCTTGTTCCTGGCTTAGTGTATGCAGAGCTCAATGGTGTGCCTCCAGCCTCTATAGCCCTTTCTACAGTACACAAAATGGCACCTTTTGTGGCACTGGTAGTGATCTGAGCTGTGAAATCCACCAGTCTCTGCACCTGTCTGCTTGGGCTCTGCCGTTTTGTCTCTGCTCATGGTTATATTAAGCCAAACAGCAGTATGGACATTTCTATGCCTGGGTTCTCCTTTTTAACTCCCAATGAACTCTTCTTCCCACCTAGTCAGTGGTGGGATTCCATTCACCAATCGCCACAGGAGTCATTGCATCATTGCTCTGCTATTTCCACTAATTCCCCATATCATAGATCTCAAGCTGTCCCTCTGCCATCAACCTGTCCTATCCTATTTCCAGGATTGTGCCCTCTCTGCTTCACCCTGGGTAATGTTTTTCCATCTTTAAAAATGTATCTTAACTTCATCCCACCATTTTTTTTCTTCAAAAACTTTTCGATGGTATGTGAGCAAGTTGCATTCACTGGTATGTGCATTGGCTGGTGGAGGTAAAGACTGAAACTGACTCTGCACTAGCTGGCTCAGGCAAGAGTCAAGTCTGATGTCACCTAAGGCATGCTTTTTTGAGGGACTCCACAACTAATGCCTGAACTCGAACTCTGGTCATAGGGAAAATCACAAGGTATGTGGTAGAACATTAGAGTGCATGTATCAGGACTGGTCCCTTCCAGTTGCTGATGCGTATGCATTGTATACATGGACAGATGCACACAGCAGGCATGAAAGCCAGCTCATGTAGGCCAGTACAGGACATCAACTGCTTTGTCAGGTGGTGGAAAGCAGAACAGATTGGATCATTCTCCTGACCAAGTTTTATGGCATGTCCCTGGTCCATGAATGCACTAAGGTGGACCTGATCAGACAATAGATGTTGGATTTTCTCAGCCCTGATACAATAAAGCCAACATTGTCTCAAAACTATCAAAACCACTCAGATAATGTCCTTGGAACATTCTTTCCCACATCAGGGTCTCTAAGGTGACAGTGATTTCACTGTTCCCGATCCCTAGGTACCATACAGTATGCAAGCAAAGGGTATGCTCCTCTCCTTCAATCCTTGAGACCACAGGTGGAGAAAAAAACTGAAACATTTGTCCTACTCACTTTTTTCATACCTTGACCCTGCTCTCTCCAATCTGAGACACAGACACACGTGGCTGTACACCCCTCTCAGCTTGCAAATAATATTAAAATTTAAATTACATTAAATTTTTTAAAATGTGAAAGAAAAAGTCACTGATGACTTATAAATGCCCAACATCTTGTGTTGAATGAAATAAAGAAATATTTTCTAAGAAGTTTCTTAAAAGTCACTGAAGATGCGTTCTCTTAGGACCCTGATATTTGGTTACACAAAAATAGAAGATTAGATTATGTAATAAAGTAATATTTCTCTCATAGTAAAGCAAACAACCTTGAGACAGATAATACAACTTACTGTAAGTGAATGAAATATTTCAATTACAAGTATATTTAATTGTTTTTTTATTTGAGATATAAATATGTACACAGATAAAGAGAGATCTTCCATATATTGGTTTACACTCAAAATGGCCACAAAATCAGTCAGGCTGAAGGCAGGATCCTATAACCCAATGTGGGTCTACCATGTGTATAGCAGGGACCCACATCCTTGGGCCATATTTGCTGCTTTCAGTGGTACATTAGCAGGGACCTACACTGGGAATGACAAGACTCAAAACATTACCCCTGTGGAAAGCTGGTATGAAACTAGGCCATACTACTGGCTCCTGCCACGATCTTTGCTAATAGATTATGTAAGATGTTATATTAGAGTATCTACCTATATGAATATCTGTCTTTCATGACACAATGCATATGTGAACTCATAAAGACCACAGCCTCCATGCTCCCTGATCAACTTCATGCAGGTCATCTTCACTCATACTTCACGTAGCACTCATAGCTACCGCATATTCTGCAAGTGGATTTGAGTTAATATTTTCACTCTAAACTCAGCTTTACTTGTCAAGAATTCACCCAAGCCAATAATTTAGACATTTTTCTTTTCCTCACATGCCATTTTCTTTCCATAATTACAATGACCGTAAAAATTTTTATTTACTTCTTTGAAAGGCAGAATGATCCATAGAGACAGAGACACACAGAGGAAAAAAGTAAACAAATACACCGTGGTTCTTTCTCCAGACTGCTGCAACGGCTAGTGTTGGACCAGGCCAGAGACAGCAGGCAGGTACTCCATCCTGGTCTCACTCAGGTATGTGAGAGCCCCAAGAACATGGGCCATTTTCTGATGTCTTCTCAGGAGCTACCTAAGGAATCGACCGGAAGCAGACCAGGCATGACTCATCCCATTTCTCAAATGAGATGCTGGCATTTCAACACGCAGTTTTGTTTGAGGAACCACACCAGAACCAGTGAATTGTTCTTTATACAGGTTTTTCCTCATTTTGTTAGTTTTCCACACTGTGGTGTGAACAGTGAATTTTATTAACATTTCCATGTCATTGAATGGGTGACTTTGGTCATTACATGATGAATATTTTTTATTCATTGCTTTATCAGTCTAAAATTATTTCCTGTTTTTTTTTCCTTTACTTTTTTGAAACTATAGCACCATTGTCATTTTAATGATTTACTAGCATTGTTGACATGGTTTCTTCTAAGATTTTCTGGATATTCTGTGAGAAATGACCTCATGGTATATTTTTTGCATAAGTGACTTAACAGTCTTGGTGAAGTTGTCGATACCAGGTCTGGCAGTGTGTAGGATAAGGGGATTATCAAAACACCAAAGTAAGTCAGCTGCTGAGCTTGCGTTGCAATCAGTGACCCACTTGTTATCTTTGTAACCTTCAGCAATTCCTTAATCTGTAACAGCTGACACTGTTACATAGCACTCTGCTGTCTCAGTTCCTGCAACCTGGGTGATTATACAATGTGTCTCCCCTTGCCCTCTCCTATACCTGTTCAGCAACTCCCGCTTTACTACTACTATCACCCTGCCTTAGGGGTAGCTTCAGGTTTCACTGGGACCTGTAGTTTCTTAATCAACAAACCATTGGGAAAAGGGTCCTCTGTGTGGCAGGGAAAAAAGATGAATTTCTGAGGGTGATACCTGCTGGTCACCACTCTTAAGACAGTGTCAATAAATGCCTTATTTTCTCCTGTCTCCCCATTTCTGTGTCCATGTTTTGTCAGCAGGTGCTCTCATGTGTATTTCTTTCTCACATATCCAACATGCAAACTGGAAAGAATAAGATTTCTAAGTGCATTTTAGAAATTATTTTAAAAGATATTTTAAAAGAAATTACTTTAATTATTTCATTTACCTACTATATGGTAAATGAATGGTCTAAAAAGATAATTTAACTCATTGATAAAATATTTAAATTATTGCATGCTACATGGATATTTAAACCTATAAGTCTCTTCAGAAATTGAGGAAGGAAAAATAGTAGTTAACTTTGCATTAAAGGTGAAACGAACTTATCCAAGAAATGTTGAATAGAGCAATGATTTAAAAAACAATCTTAAATTAAGGGGATAAACATTTTACTTTTTTCTCTTTCATATGAACTGGATGAATTAGGCCAATAGTTCATACGTCTGAGTTTCGTTACATGTAAAATGAAGAGCATGATGAAACTGTATTGCATTGCTGATATGGGTACATTAAAGGAAAAAAAAAAAAAGATGCAAAAACAGCACCAAGTGGTGAAGAGTGCTCAGTTAGTGATAGTACTAATTATTATCAAAGGCTAAATAGTAATCAGGAAATCTTGGAATGTTTCAATTACTAACACTCTAACCTCAAAGTCTAATAATCCTACAATAGCAGAAGAGGAAGAGAAGAGTGAGGAAGAGAGGAAAGGGAGATTTGTTCCGCACAGGCTGATTCTGACTTTTGACCAGGGGAAGTACACATTTTATACGTACACACACACACAATGTATGTATATACATATGATATATTTTATATATTAATTTTATTGATAAATTTAAGGTGTTGAAGATTATTTATTCTGATCAGGGATATATTCAAACCCAGACATTTTCCTGAAACAAGAATTAGTCCTCCAAAACAATAATTTTCCTTTGCATTCTACTATGAACTCAGAAATATTTTTTAAAGATTTATTTTTAAAATTTCTATTGGGAATTCAGATATACAGAGAGGAGGAAAAACAGCGAGGAAGATCTTCCATCCGCTGATTCAGTCTCCCAGGCTGCTGCAACGGCCAGAGCCCTTCCAATCCGAAGCTAGGAGCCAGAAGCCTCTTTCAGGTCTCCTACACAGGTGCAGGGATCCAAGGTTTTGGGCCGTCCTTGACTGCTTTACCAGGCCACACGCAGGGAGCTTGATAGGAAGTGGGACTGCCGGGATTAGAACAGGCGCCCATATGGGATCCTGGCAAGTGCAAGGCGAAGACTTTAGCCATTAGGCTACCGCTCCAGGCTCAACTCAGAAATATTTTAACATAGAAGATTTTTGAAGTATCAAGTACATGTGTTTCTACCATTATCAATGCATACATTTCTCCAAAAGTAATATTTTAAAATGCATGATGAATAGTATTTCGGTGGATAGTTTACCAACCTAGAACATTTTGGGAAATCATCACTTTTGAATGTTTATTACAGGGTGGGTTACTCAACTTCGAAAGGCCAAATGTCGAACTGAATACTCCAAGTTCTGGCTCCTCTGCTTCTGCAGAGTATGAGAACTCTGAGAAGCAGCAAGTGATTGCTCCAGAAATCAGGAGCCTGCCACTCAGGGTGGACACTTAGATGGATCCACTGCTCTCGAGTTTAAGCCATGTCCATCCTGGAGTGACATGGGCCTTTGGGCCATAAATCAGTCAAAGTCAGTCTCTTTCTCTCAGAGAGAAAGCAAAGAAACAACATGTATACTTCCTTCCTCCTTCTTCAACCGCACAGGGATCTATCCTTCTTTCATGGACAAATTTTCTGAAATGTTTTGTCTATCTTTAATCTCTGAATTTTTTTTTCTAACTGCTTTTCAAATTATCTCTCTCTGTATTCTGGCTTGTGGTCCCGTTTTTGCACAATACTTCAAGCATTTTAGATGTGGGAAAGATTATAAAATTGGTTATTTGGGCTTGCTCAAACCCATAAACCATCTTTTTAATCATTCAGCAAAGTAGTTTGTAATATAGTCCTCACTCAATATCTGCTGCAGATCAGTGCAGGGACACAACTTACTCAATAATTTCTCCTCTTATGAAACTATATTTCAAATAGATAAAGGTATTAGAGAAAAAAATCACAAAATGCATTTGGAGGATTTTCACTCTACACATTGTGTTTTATCCAAATAATTAATAAAATCTTTTCAGGTATCTTGGTTGCTAACTTCCTGCCTCATCCCCTCAACCAGGGTCCCGCTAGCATTTCGTCGTATTTTTTTCACTATGGAGACATTATTATTTGTCTTTCAGAGTACATTTAAGGCACACATTACAAATATTTGAGGTACAATTAATTCCAAAGAGTGTTTTCAAGGGTTAATTGAATAAAAAGAATAATATGTTCTTCTTCTCAAAAATTTGTATCTTTGTTTTTCTGTTTTGTTTTTTTTGCTATGAGAAGCGTGTAAGTGTCATGTGAAAATGAGCTGCGACAAGGGAGACTCTATGGCTTTCCATTACTTTCCAAGTTCTGTAAAAGAAAATAATACTAAGTTGTGAGAGAAAATAGTAAATCTGATCTTTATGAGGATTGCCATATGTGCCTTCCTCTCTTGTGAGTCTTGGAAATGGAGGGTGACAGGTGTCCTCCCCTACCTTAATGCCAGTTAAAAGGGAGCTTTGTCATTGCAAGTCTGGCCAAAAAAGGAGAACTAAGAACATAAATCCCGATTCCAATTGTAGATACAGGGTATATATTTAATTCCAAGCATTTTTATTGTCTCTGTGCATTTATGCGACCTGCAGACAACTGCTTACATTGCTAACCATCCGCTCACATATTTTCACTAACATTTAAGTGGATAGGTTTTAAAAAGGGTAAAGACTTTGAAAAACCCAAACAACCAATTATATAATCTGTCTACACAATTTCAACTGGCTAGATCATAGAAGAAGCTTAATGTGCTGATGAGATGATTTACAATGTATCTCCTGCCCTGTCAGGGATACTGAGATAGAAATTGTTCTATATTCAGAGTGTGACCAGACAGATAGGTATTTAGCTGGGTAAAAAGAGGCTAATTTCCTTTACCCTTAGTGCTAGAAAGGGTGGGCATTTCATTCGGCTGATTTGCTTTTATGCACTCACGCTGAGGTTGAAAAGTACAAATGTAGAATAATAAAGCAATGATAACAGCTATGTTCCATTCTCCTTTTCTATCTTAATAGCTCCAGGTAGGTAATTTTACTATGTGTATAAATCATTAGTCTTCGGCAGTCATCTTGTTCGCTAGTAATTCCTAGGCTCCAAAGCAGTTCTGTTTTGCTGAGAGCCATTCCTGTTAGTCTCTGGAGTGATGGCAGGGGTGAGGGAGGATTCAAATTAGCTGCAGGTACATTTACTGCTGTTACTCAGGCATAACACCACAATGACAAAGACAGCTTCCCCAGTCAAATACTAGCATACAATTGTCCTGTATGAGGAAACAAACAAAACAAAAACAAAAACTACTGCCTTATAAAAATGTTTGATCACAGTAATGCAAATTGAGCCTTTTAAAAAACTTCTTGACCATTCCAATCCTACTGTTGAAAACTAAAATCAATTTTCTCCCTCATATCTAAAAAATGATGAAAGAAAGATTTTATGGAGGAGTCAAGAAGGAAAGTCTGTGTAATAGATTTGTCCAATGGGGTTAAATGAAATACCAAATGAACCTCAAGGGTTTAATTGATTTACTAAGCCACCTTAATCAGAAATGTTATGAAAGGAAAATTAATGGTAATCTATAGAACCTGAGCAGGTCATGTAAACTTCTTTTGCCCACTGTATGTCGGTAACCATGGTTAACTAAGATTTAATATTAGTGTTTCTATAATATTTGTGCTCCTGTGTATTGTGAATATTTAGAGTACAATTAACACATATTGCAAATATTTGGGGGACAATTAACTCCAGAGAATATTTTAAAGTTTAATTGAATAAAAAAGAATAATATTTTCTTTTCAAAGTTGTATCTTTTTTTATTTAATTCTTTTTTTTTTCTTGCTGTAAGAGGCATATAAGTATCGCGTGAAAATAAGCTGTAACAAGGGGGACTCTGGCTTTCTATTACATTCCAAGTTCTATAAAAGAAATTAATACTAAATGACAAAATAAAATCATTAAAAGCTACTTCCATACATAGCATAGCAAAAGAAGCAAATAAAAATATGTATTGAATTGATGCCAAGGTAGCTAGTGTGCAAAAACTAGTAATGTAAATGACTAAAGGAAATGGGAGATAAACTACAGGTATAAACATCCATAGTGTAGATAAGAATGACTTTGTTTGAGCTAATCCACAACTCATCCCTGTTCGGAAAAAAAAAAAAAAACACATAGGATTTTGGGAAATTTCAGTCTTTGATGGTATCACACTAGGCCTTAGCACCTTCTTTCCAGCTAGAGATGAAACTCCTATTGAACAGTCTACAATGTGCTATGTTTGTACTACGTGTAAGTCTGCTCATTATTTTTTTTTTAATTTCACATTTGAGATGATTGCAGTGAGTGAAATGAACTTCTGATCTCATATTTTTGGTTGAAATTCTCCTTTGCCAGCAGATATTATTACCTCTTATGTGGGAGGAGAGGTGTGGCATCCCAACATTGTGTCCCATTGTCTTAAAAATTAATCAGGACAAAAACATAGCAAGCACATACTAAAATTAGATTAGTACTACCATTTACTGACTTTGGACATCTTCCAAAGCAGTCAGGGCAAAAATGGAATCTTCCATAATATATCTCTGAGGGATCCATTTTAGTTTCCAGCAATTGGGCCCAGCATCGTGGTCTAGCGGCTAAAGTTCTTGCCTTCAACACACCAGGATCCCATATGGGCACCAGTTCTAGTCCCAGCAGCTCCACTTTCCATCCAGCTCTCTGCCTGTGGCCTGGGAAAGCAGTTGAGGACAGCCCAAAGACTTGGGACCCTGCACCCACGTGGGAGACCTGGAAGAAGCTCCTTGCTCCTGGCTTTGGATAGGCTCAGCTCCAGCCATTGAGGCTGCATGGGGAGTGAATCATTGGACAGAAGATCTTTCTCTGTCTCTCCTCCTTTCTGCATATCTGACTTTGCAATAAAAATAAACAAATCTTTAAAAAAAAAAGTTTCCAGCAACTGATGGTCGGGTCTGGCCCAGCTTCCTTCTTACCCTCTATCTCTTGGAATCTTCACTCAGACAAATGTCATACTTGAGAACAACCCTTGCTTTACTTGACACATTGCTCTGGTAAGAGCTCATCTCACTCTTTTAGGAATCAGGTTTTGTGGCGTTTTCAGAAATTTGTTGCTACTATGCTCATGGTTTGTCTAAACATAAAAACAAGCTGAATTTGCTAACATGTACTTCTACCAGAATTCACAGATACTTTCACCAAATTTGTCTTATTTTATAATTAAGCATCCCTCTGGGAAACCTGGTACCACTTTGCGGGTTTCAACTTTAACTGTATCTTCCTGAAGAAGATGAAAGATAAATCTGTGTAGGGCAGTGGCTTCTCCCATGCCCTTGGGACTTTTTCCTGAAAACTAAGAATTATGCAATATATGAGACTGCCCTTGTAAAGAAAAAAATAGAGACACAGAAACTATATCTTAGGAAACAATTGACTTATTAATTTACATCTCTTCCCACCAATCTTACATATATATCCAGTAGTTGCAAAAATATTCACACTTGCTAATGAAAATTCCAAATTATAAAATTTTAGTACGTGGCAACTCACTATATGACAATCCATGACATTACTTTATATGAAATTTTTCACTTGATACTCAAAGTACACTGCAAGATAAATATTGCATAGATTTTATACTAAAAATGTTAATAAGAGATGAATATATCTTTAGAAGAGCCCAACTAATTAACGTAATATCAAAGGTATAGGTATGGCTTCACTGTCCATAATGCCATAATACTTTTAGGGTTGGAGGTGCCTGTGATGCGAACATCCGACAAGAATGCTGGTTCAAATTGTGACAGCTCTGCTTCCAATTCAGCAAGAAAAGCAGGGATTGACCAATATGCTTAAAACTTGTCAACTGGTATTGAAGACCTGGATGAAGCCTCAGGTTCTGGGGGTTGGCCCAGACCATCTCTAGCCATTGTCATCATTTGTGGAATGAACCACAAACTTACCTGTGTCTGCCTGTGTACTTCTCACCTATGCCTTTCAAATATATATATTAGATGATGTTTACATAGCTGATCAGGATGGGAAGGATTGAGGGTTACGGAAAAGTAGGTGTGATCACTGTTTCCAAATTTTCTATTTCTTCCTATTTCTGTAGGAGTGGGGGAAAAGGGGAGAAGACATACCCAGCCCCAACTACCCCAGTACCCAGGGATGGGGAACAGCTACCTGTCATCAACCCAGAGCACATTCTAAGAGTTCTGCTCAAGTGGTCTGGATAGCTCTGAAATGCTGTCAATCTCACCGATCCAAGGATAAGGAAACCCTCCTAACGTCCATTAGTTGACAGAGTTGAAGTTAGAGTCTCCATTTGCCCTCATTTCCCTGTCATCATTTGGTTGGGGTAGTTCTTCAATTTGTTCTGTTCTCTATCCTCTGCTATAATACCAGATGTCATCTGTAAGACCCAATGGCTGCCATATCCTACATGTGCATCAGGGCCTGCCATGCACTGTTCTGTCTTTTCCACTGAGGAGGACATGTTACTGCAGCAGGGCCCAAGGACCCAAGTCAGGTGAACTGAGCCCTGCTGACATCCCCTCCCCTGGTGCTCACAGACCTGGCACCCACCATACAGGCTAGCACAAGGACCAGGGCCAGGTGATCCAGGCCTCTCCAGTCCACTCACCTCTAGGGCTCACAGACCTGTCAGCCTATGCCACACACTGCCCCTAGACTGGGATGGCTTTCCTCACCTTGGCACCCACCAACGTGTTCTGGAGCCTGGCTCAGTAGAGCCTGTTCCCAGTTCCATCTCATGCTGGTGGGTGTGGTAGCCTAGCCTATTCCAGCTATCTCCTAGTCCCGGTCCTAATGTGGACTAGCTGGTATTCAACCAGTCTTCTTCTGCACCCTGTCCTGGTTCTCAGATTTTCCAGTGGATGCTATGAACTGGCCCAGGCTGATCCACCCCCAGGCCTCACCCACATGTATGCTGGTGGGTACTGTAGCCTGGTTTGGTCTTGGCTGCTCCTTGCTTTGGTTCTCGTGCTTACTTGCTGGGACTGCATCCTGACAAAGGAGTTTCAAATCTATGTATTTTTTAATCAACAATTTGTAAGATCTTTTTTTAATTAAAAAAGATGAAAATTTTTATTGTGGTATTTATTATTAAGTATTCCCACATGATATTAGGAGATAAAATAAAAGTGCCCAGGTATTAATCATGTGTCTTACTTTCAGGGATGAAGATAAAGCAATAGTGGAATTTCCAAAGATACTCAGTTTTTCCAGTATCATTTATTTAAGATGGGAACTCTACTCAGAACTTATCCTGTCACTTCTTCAAGGACAAAGAGGGCTGGGAGAGTCAGAACCAGTGAGAATAGCTCACTTTCTCATATTTCCCTTGTGCTTTCTTGCTATTAGTGCCCTCCTGATTCCTGACTGAGCTTGAAAGTTAGCAAAGACCATTCAGTGGAACGTTGATCAAAGAAGGTTGTTTCCTCCTCCCCAGCCAATCAGATGAACTCTGTGTCAGCCAATTCAGGCTTTTACCATCATATTCAAGAACTCTGATGAATTGTCGCATCAGATGGGGAGATTTTATTAATCATTTTGGCATCCTTCTGTGAATATAAGAAGATATGGAATACCCCAAAGCTTATATTATTGACCTGTCAGGGACACTGAATTTGCATGCAATCTTGAGTTTTAAATCATGGGCACATGCCTGAAGCAATCAAAGTTTTTTGCTGAATGTCTCTATATGTTTATAGGCTAATTTGTTGAAAGTACATAATTCACTCACTGTCGTATCCTAAGCTTTTTTAGATCCTGAAATCTAGATAGAATATGGATAACAAAAGGAGAATTTCATTCACTGAAGTGGGTTTTTGTCTGTTTGTTTACACATTCATATGTGGAATAGAATACGTTCCTCCTTCAGCGTAATCAGGTGCTAGCATCTAAGTCTTGCAGTTTTATCTTTGTAACTATTGTAGCCCACTACCAATACCTCTATCTTAAGCAGCAATTCACATGACTGTTCCTGTGTCTGCTGTGGTCTAGGGCTGGGGTCAAACACATGCTGCTGCGCATCTAGAACATGGACCATCAGAAACTGGTAGTGCTGGTCTATCCCAACAGCATCTACAACTCTGAATATCATTTTAAAGTACTAGCAGAGCAGCTTTTAATATCAGACTGCTGTTCAGAAATGCAGATGGTAAACTCTTTCTCATGGAGGATGGTTTTTAGCAAATATCTCAATGATCAAACCTTTTCTTTGTACCAACATGCACAGATTAACATGTATCCATATATGCAAAAATTTTATCAAAATTTCAAATAAATCAGCTATTGAATATTTTTTGCTGTATGATATTTAGAAACCTGATCTAGATTAAAAACATCAACTATTGTTTTTGTGTCAAGTCCTTTGGGAATAATGTGAGGGAAACACTATGGGGGAGGGGAATCCTTCAGGCTATGGAATTGTGTCATGAAAAAATTTTTCTTAAATTATATTTTATTTTGTTTCTTGGAATAGTTCTATAAGTTCTGGGGTTGACCGTGCACTTCCCCAAGCCTCCCCACCAACACACACATTGATTTCCTCTATAGCTTTCTAATGGATTTCCTTCATGAACAGTCTTAAGTCCATCATGATGTTATTGAAGTGTCAGAGAGTCCATCATCTTACTGTTGCTGTTGCATTGTGTTCAATTCTTTCACCAGAATTCCATCTTTTCTCTGTATGCATAGAGACATACAGCATTTTGTCTTCATAGCTAAACATATCAGTCTCTGCTATATTTCTATCACATAACCCTTAACTTGCAGAATCAGTGAGCAAAGTCTACATCGAGGTGAAAATAATAAATTTTCATCAACTTGCAGTTAATAACCGTGCTACTAAAATAAAAACACATCGCAAGAGTGGTAAAACCAGGATTCCAAAATCTTCTTGTAGGAATAGATGCCAGTGCATAATTCTTGTGGTGCCGGAGGAGTTACAATTAATAACTAGAACTTTATTATTCATGATACGTAGCAAAACTATTGAAATAAACATTTGCAATCTCAAGTGTTCACAAGCAATTCATCTCTTACGGATGATCAATTAATGAATCACAAGAACTTATTGGGAGAGATACAGAAAACTAGCAAGTGAAAAAAAGATTATTAGATTTAACTCTACAAAACTGTGTATTGAAACAAGCAAGAGCCATTCCAACAGACTAGCAAAACAACCGTAGCTATACCAGCATTGAGATTTTCATGGAAGTTATCTTATATTAGAGCAAACATGTGTCATCTGACCTTTTCAGATTAATTCATTTCCCTTACCATTAATGGTCTCCAATTTGGCCCATTTGGTTACAAATGATTGTATTTCATTTTTATTCACAGCTGAGTAGAACTCCATGCAGCAGATGAACCATGGTTTCTTAATCCAGTCCTCTGTCGAGGTTATCTAGGTTGTTTCAAAATTTTTGCAATTGTTGATTGTGCTGTAATGAATACAGGGATGCATGTTGCTTTCTCATGTATCAGGTCCTTTGGGTATATTCCCAGGAGTGCAATTGCTGCGTCATATGGTAGGTGGATTTTCAGTTGCTTGAGTATTCTCCATACTGACTTCCACACCCTGTATTCCAACCAGCAGTGTAGTAGGCTTCCTTTGTCCCCGCATCATTGTCAGCATGTATTGTTGTAGTTTTCTCTATGTGGGCCATTGTTACTGGAGTTAAGTGGAACCTCAGTGTTGTTTTTATTTGACCTTCCCTTATTGCTAGAGCTTGATAATTTTTTCATATAACTGTTAGCCATTTGGATTAGTTCCTTTGAAAAGTGCCCATTTCTTGACTGGTTTATTTCTTTTGTTGTTACAATTATGTTGGAGTTCTTTGTATATTCTGGATATTAGCCCCTTGCTCCCTATGTAGTGTGCAAATATTTTTCTTTTTTTGTGCAGAAGCTTCTTAGTTTGATGTAGTCTCATTTGTTCATTTTGGTCTTGACTTCCTTTGCTTTTGATGATTTTTCCAGGAAGTCTGCCTGTACCTACATCTTTTAGAGTACTTCCTACATTTTTTCTAGAAGTTTTATAGTTTCTGGGTGCTGGTTTAGGTCCTTTACCCATTTAGATTTAATCTTTGTGTATGGTGGAGGTAGGGATTTTGCTTCTTAGTTCCATAGGCTGCTATCCAGTTGTCCCAACAGCATTTATTAAAATTCTCCCTGGGTTATTTTCTATTCATTTGTTGAAGATTAGATGGCTGTACATGTGAATGTTTCCTTCAGATGTTTCCATTATGCTCCATTGGTCTTCCTTTCTGTTTCTGTACCAGTAACAGGCTGTCTTGATTACTGTCACTTTATAATATATCCGAAGGTCTGGGATTGTGAGCCCTCAAGATAAGTTCTTATTCTTCAGGATAGTTCTGGCTATTAGTGGTCATTTGTGTTTCTAGATGAACTTTTGTATTATTTTTTCCACCTCTGTGAAGAAAGATCTAGGTATTTTGATTGGAATCGTATTGAATGTATATATTGCTTTCGGTAATAAGGCCATTTTGATGATATTGATGCTACCCATCCAGGAACATGGTATATTTCTCCACTTTTTGAGGTCTTCTATTTCTTCTTCTTTTTTTTTAATGTATTGTAACGTTCCTCATAGAGATCTTCCATGTCTTTAGTTACGTTTATGCCTAGGTATTTCAGTATCTTCTGTGTTATTTTGAAGGGTACCATGCTGATTAGTTCTTTTTCAGCTTTGGAGTTGTTTGCATACACTAAGGCTGTTAATTTCTGTTAATTCATTTCGTACCCTGCCACTTTATCAAATTCTTGTGTAAACTCTAGAAGTCTTTTTATTGAGTCTTTTGGGTCTTCTATATAGAAAATCATATCATCTGTAAACAGAGATAACTTGACTTCCTCTTTTCTTGTTTGTATTCCCTTTATTTTTATTTCCTAATAGCAGTTGCAAATACTTCCAGTACAATGTTAAATAGCAGTGGTGACAGTGGAAATTCTTGTCTATTTCCAGATCTTAGTGGCAATGCTTCCAATCTTTCCCCATTCAGTATGATGCTGGCATTGGGTTTTTAATAAATTGCTTTGATTATATTGTGGAGTGTTCCTTCTATGCCTACTTTGCTTAGGATTTTCAGCATGAAGGAATATTGAATTTTATCAATGCTTTCTCTGCATTGATTGAGATTATCATGTGATTTTTATTATTCAGTTTTTGATGTGGTGTATCACTTTCATAGATTTGAATATGTTAAACCATCCCTGCATGCCTGGAATAAATCCCCCTTGGTCTGCGTGAATGATCTATCTGATGTACTTTTGTATTCTGTTGGCTAGTATTTTGTTGAGTATTTTAGCATCTATATTCATCAAGGATAAATTTCTTTCAATGTCAAGTCTCTGTCTGACTTTGTTATTAAGGTGATGTTTGCTTCAACAAAAGAATTTGGAAGGATTGCCTCCCCATCAATTGTTTTGAATAGTTTATGAAAAAAATGGAGTCAGTTCCACTAGGAATGCTTTGCAGAATTCAGCAGTGAAGTCATCTGGACCTGCTCTTTTTTTGTTGGAAGTGTTTTAATTACTGTTTCAATCTCTGTCTCTGTTATAGGTTTATTTAGATTTCCTGTTAACTCGTGACTTAGTTTTGGTAGTTGGTATGAGTCCAGGAATCTATCCATTTCTTGGAAGTCTTCTGATTTGTTGGCATATAATTGCTTTTAATAATTTCTGATTATTCTCTGTGTAGCTGAGGTGTCTGCTGTTACATTCCCTTTTACATGTTTGATACTGTTAATTCTTGTCTTCTACTTTTTGTCATTTGAGCCAGTGCATTGTGTATTTTGCTTATTTTCTCAAAGAAACAAGATTTTGATTCATTGATTTTGTGTATTTTTCTTTTTGTCTCTATTTGATTTATTTCTTTTCTTATTTGAATTATTTCTTTTTTTTTCTGTTGTTCTTGGAATTGTTTTGCTGTTGCCTGTCTAGCTCTTTCAGGTGTATATTTAGCTCAGTTATTATATTAAGTATATGAAGTGCATACTTAGCTCATTGTCTTTCTTGTTTCCTAGCACAGACACCAATTGTGATGAATTTACCTTTTAACATTGCCTTGGCAGTATCCCACAGATTTTGGTATGCTTTGTTTTTATTTTCACTGATTTCAAGAATTTCTTTTTTTTAATTTCTTCTTTAATTTCTTCTCTGTCCCATTATTTGTTCAATAGCATGTTGTTCATCTTCAAAGAGTTTATACATGTCCTAGGGTGTTTTGATTTGTTGATCTCTTTGATTTGTTGTTTAGCTCGCTGGTGATATGAGAAAATGCATGGTATGATTTCAGGTTTTTAAAAGTTGGTGAAGCTTTTTATGTGACCTATCATATGGTTGGTCCTGGAGAAGGTTCCACGTACATCTGAAAAGAATGTGTATTCAGTGCATGTGGGATGGAAGATTCTTTATATATCTATTAAGTGGTAAGCCGAATAGAAGGGGTCTGCCTGGTCAGTTTTACAAAAACTTACTGGGAAAGATAAGAAACGAAATGAATTGTGGTATATTAGTTTTAGAATGCTGATCTCTTTCTTTCTTTCTTTCTTTCTTTCTTTCTTTCTTTCTTTCTTTCTTTCTTTCTTTCTTTCTTTCTTTCTTTCTTTCTTTCTTTCTTCTTCTTCTTCTTCTTCTTCTTCTTCTTCTTCTTCTTCTTCTTCTTCTTCTTCTTCTTCTTCTTCTTCTTCTTCTTCTTCTTCTTCTTCTTCTTCTTCTTCTTCTTCTTCTTCTAATTAAGTAAGTTATATTATCCTTTTTCTAAAATGAAGTAAGATTCTTGGGTGCCCTTGGGCTTGCAGTGATAACATTAGCATGTTCCATTTGTTAATGCTCCAATTGTTAATACACAGTGATAGATTTCCATTTATAGGTTTCAGGATGATAGAGAGCACGTTCTTATGAGGACAGTGAACATGCTGTGTATTTATTGTGTGAGATTTAAAATACACTAAAGGATGTTCCTGCTATAACATAGTAGAATGGATTTCAAAGGATGAAAGGTGAGCATTAAAAGATTTAAACATTGTCCTTAACAGTATTTTTCCCTTCCTTGTCAATACTAGCAATGTGTGCACGGCACCTCTTTCAACCCAATTGCACTTTACTCCATACAAGGAAGTGATGAACTCGAGATGAATTTGGTGGTCATGGAAGGAGCTATTATGCCAACTGAGTTGAAAAAAAAAACTTAAGATTTAGAGTGAACACTGTATGTTACTATCCATTTCAACCTTTATAGTACACCCAGTCCATAGCAGTAAAATTAGTGTGGGAAACACAAAATAAGTCAAAAATGGCATTGTACACGCATCTCTATCTCATAGGTAGTGATTAGCTCTGGATCATTAAAAGAGCAAAGAGGGTGGAACACAAGGAGGAAATTAGGAGAAGAAAGGGCTGCACTTTGGGTTATTCCATGACTAACATTTTTGCACCTCTTCTGAGCCTTATATATGAATCAGTTATAATCCCTTTTGTCAAGCTGAGAGGACAGCAGCAAAGCATGCAAGAATAAGAAGGGGACACATGGTTTTTAAGTGCAAGGGGCTCACAACAAAGCTGACTACAAATGCAATAGTATATTGTAAGAATTCAGTTTCTGAGTCAACATGTCTGACATTGGGCCTCAGATTCTGTACTTACAGTAAGTGCCTTATGACAGCAAGTGCTTTGTGATATCAAGGCTACTGGTTTTGGAATGTTTTTATTTTCCCAGTTTTAAAGCAAAAGTGAACTTGACAGTTCAGAAAACAACAATAATAAGCATTCTTTCTGATTTAGTAAAAAAATTGAGTTGATTATACATGACTGTCACAATCAAAAAAGCAATTTTACCATATATTGTTATTAAACATTCCTTCATAACTTTTAGCTAAATAATACTATGTTTAAAGTAGTAACCCTTTTTTAGATTAATATTTGTATAAGCTTAAATTTGAAAGAATTTCGGTTGAACACAAATACATTTTCTCTTACTCAGGTCAATTAATATCAACATGGAAACTATGTATTTCTTCATAATCAAAGTATTCTGAAAGTAGTTTCTTGTTTCATACTGGCTTTCCCAAAATAGTTCTTTTTTTTTTTACTTTCAGTTTTACAATCCTGCCTGTGTGTATACCAGCAAATACAGTTACTTTTGTAGCATAAGCTTAGTGACAAAGTTGGCTGAAAGAAATGATATTCGATAGACAAAAATCACACATAGGCATGCACACACAGATTACATATATAAAAGACACCATTACATACACAGTAGAAATTCTGAATAGGTCAAAGAAGTTTCTATGGACAAACAACTAGTCTGACACTCTAAACACAAATAGTTATGTTTCAGAATTCCCTCAAACAGCCAATCATATATTTCTAAGAATCTCTTTGAACATGTATATCTTGATCTATAAAATAGAACCCTAAGAAACAGAAACTTCAATTGCATTCTACATATAAGTCGATATGAATGAAAATAAAAATAAGCAGCTTCTGTTTTGAGGTTGCCTGTCTTTCTTTAAGGATATTAGCACTGTAATTTTGTGCCTGCCCAACCCCTCCACGCCCTCCGCCCCTCTCCCTTTGGCAGTCTAGCTTAAGTCTCTCATGAGAAACAGAATGCTTAAAACATGCTGACAATGTCTTCGAATCCTGATTGCATTTGTAGTTTCAGTCCTTCTAATTGAAAGTAAATTGGCAGTAGAAATGTGATTACTACAAGGAAAAGAGAAAAGTGGTTCTGCCTATAGAGTTTAGCATCATAGCTCCTGCTTAGAGGGCCCATTCAAAGGAGCAATCCCCAGTGGGCAGAAAACAAGCAGAAATGAGGTGTTAGGTTCTATTGTTAAGTGGATCACTCTCTGCTTCATTCGCTCAAATGATATAATGGAATATTACTTCAAATCTCTTCAAGAAAAATGCCAGTGCTATAAAAACTCCGAATATTATCAAGTTACCTACTAAGGTTACTTATCATTCCTATATAAATTTAGGAGTCATTAAGCACATATGAGATAACAGTGCTGGTTGTTGAAGTTATAAAAGATAAGTAAAATGCATTATGTGATGCACAGGAATCCATGATATGATGTAACACACTGCAAAGTTAAGGGAAATTCTCCAGAGTCTGGAGCATAGTAGGCACAGACCCGACACATGTTCCACGCATGCCCAATGTACACTCAGTATAGCTTGGATTTGGAAGCAGCTTTCCTTACACCAGAGACAGCTTTCATTAAGTATAGTTCAACAAGGCAAAAGAAATTGTAAAGACTCTGAAATGCAGAATACCAGGATATCAAGAAAGAAAGGAATTTAAATATGATTTTGAGAAAATGGAAGATTCGGCATTATAGAGGGCCTGTGAATTATAGCTAAAGGATGAGGATTTGGCATGGAGGGAAAGGACATTTAGGCGAAATTCCATTTATTCTGTTTCCAGATGACAACAAAGGCTGGAACCAAACAACAGAAAGATCTGATAAAGATGCCTTGAGATGTACAAAACCTGTCTGATCTTTTTATGAAAATCTTTCGAAATAGTAAGTAAAATGGCATGTGGCAAATACATATGTAAAATATTAACACCATTTTAAAATACAGACCATAAAATCTATTTTCAAGAACATTCATAGTCACAATGATGAAAATTTGTAAGTGAAGGGTTTGTCTTTTCAAAATACTATTTTATTATCCCAGAATCATCTGAACGATCACTTCAGTTATTGTAACTCCTTCAGTCACAAAATCTTACCAACACAATAAAAAGAAACAGGCATTTGAGAAAAGCTAAAATGAAAAAAACATTTTATAGTATATGCCTGTTTTATAATATCACAAAGTGATACATAACAAATAACATGAGTCTTCTAAACTTTGTAGCAGTATAGTAAGAATTGAATGCTGATCAACTTTCCATACTAGTCCATATTGGCAAAATACCTGAGTATTTCTATATAAGCCTTTTAAAATCACAAATACAACTGATTATAAAAGAATTTCTCCTCATGGAAGATGGACGAACAGGCAGAAATGGATAATGATCGTTCTACCATGGAAATATTCTGTTAATGTTTACAAATGCCATGCTTTTTTTTTCCTTTTAAAGATTTGCTTGTACTTCTTCATTTGAAAGGCAGAGAGAGAGAACATTTCATCTGTTGATTCACTCCACAAATGGCCAGTCCGGCTCCGGCTGGATCCCACTAAAACCTGAAGCCAGGATTTTATCCGGGTCTTTTACACAGCCAGCAGGGACAAAAGCACTTGGACCATCCTACTATGGATTCCCTGGTGCATCAGCAGGAAATTGCACTTCAAACAGATCAGCAAGGGATAGGAACAAATAAGGGATACTGCCTCCTCAAGTGGCAGCTTAACCCTGTCACAATACCAGCTCTTAACCCTTTCTGTCACAATACCAGCTCCAACATGAGGCTTTGTACTTTATAACCAATAAATTTGAACATGAAAATTAGTCACTGATCTAGTGCTCTAATTATTAATGATAATTTCCTGCCTAGAATTTTAAAATATATATGTACATATATACATACATATGTACATACATACATATATGTGTGTACATATATACATACATTATATATATAAAGATATATGAGGAGAGATAGAGAGGAAGATCTTCTGTTCAATGATTCATCCCTAAGTGACTGCAATGGCGGGAGCTGAGCCAATCCGAAGCCAGAAGCCTGGAGTTTCTTCTGGATTTTTCCCACTGGTGTACAGTTTCAAAGCTTTGGGCTGCCCTCCAATGCTTTCCCAGGCCACAAGCAGGAAGCTGGATAGGAAGCAGGGCGGCCAGGATTAGAACGGCGCCCACATGGGATTCTGACAAGTGCAAGGTGAGGACTTTAGCTAGTAGATTACTGTTCTGTCCCTGCCTAGAAATTTTGAGCATCATAATGTGAACTGTGAACAAACTTTTGACTCACTATACAGTAATTCCATCTTAGAATTTGCATATTGATCATATAACACATTCTCACTTAACAACATATTTTATAATATGGATAAATGCCATGTAATAATATAAATCTTTTAAACTTTCCAGCATATTTTTGTTATAATATATTTAAGTCAAATATTTCATATGTAATATTTTAAACAATGTTTTCATTATTTCGACTAGTTCACAATGCTCAGGAATGTCTGTAATTCATGGACTGTCTAGTTCAATATTAAAATGTGAAAAAAGAGAAAATAAAACAGAAAACAGTACATAAAGAATGTCCATTGTAGAGACTGGATCTAAAATTTAATTCACTTCGAAATGGTCATTAGATGGTACAGGAGAGGAACAGAAGGACCAGCAAGTTATAGAGAGACTATAAGGAGATTATTTTAAAGAGAACTTCCTCTTGATCATAACTTGTGAATATTTAAATTTGAGCCCAACTATTTATTGTTGGATAAAGCAAACTGAAAATAAAGGAAAATAAATCTCTGGTAAGCAGGTTCAATTTCATTTTTTTCAAGCCTTCTCCAATCCTATATTTTTGCTCCCACCTGTCTCAATGCATCAGTGGGCTCACATGGAAATCTATTGCATGAAGCAAGTGTGGTGACTCAGTTGGCTAATCCTCTGGCTGTCAGTGCCAATGTCCCATATGGGCATCAGTTTACGTCCTGTCTACTCTACTTCCCATCCAGCTTCCTGCTTGTGGCCTGGAAGGGCAGTTGAGGATGGCCCAAAGCCTTGGGAACCTGCACCTGCTTGGGAGATCCAGAAGAGCGCCTGGCTCCTGGCTTCGGATCGGTGCAGCACTGGCCATTGTGGTCATTTGGAGACTGAATCATCTGACAGAAGATCTTTTTTTCTGTCTCTCCTCCTCTCTGTATATCTGACTTTGCAATAAAAATAAAAAATAAAATAAATCTTAAAAAAGAAAACAAAAACAAAAAACAAATGGATACTTCTCACACGTTCCATACACATTTTTTATTATAACCAAAAACATCTTTCTTTAGCCCTAACAATTTGATTGCAATATATGAGGCACTGGTGGGAACTTAAAGAGAAAATATGTTTAATTTGTATCTTTTTGAAGCCCCCAGCCCAGGGAGAGAAACCAAGACACAAATAAACAGTCACAACATAGCCTGTAAGTGTTATAACTGAGGTATGTGCATTATATTATAGAAGCAGAAGCACTGGAGTAAATGTAAACTTCCTTACACTTTTTGAACTGGAAAATAATTCTGAATTATGCTAATAACAAAATCTCGGTCTCTGCTTTTACAGCTGTCTTCCTTTTGAAATGCCTTTGCTTTAATGGCTCTGTGAAATAAAGTCGCCAGCTACTGTAGATAAACTCTGAAAAGCAAATGCTGATTTCTAAGAAAAAATGATATCAGAGGGACATCAGCTACACCAATATATTTAAGCAAACTGCAGCAAATACTGAAACTTTACCTGATGCTGCAATGATCTAAATAAAATTATAATGAAATTACCTGTAATTAGAGAATAAAATTTCTCCTGGAAAGCTTTCATTTTGTCTCTGGAACAATGCAGTTTTCATTTTTGCTTGGCAAACTTAAGATCATTGTTTGGATAAATAATGGGTGGCATATAAACGAGATTGTCTCTCTAAAACAACCATCAGGGATTTGGGGGAAAAAAAGCAATTAACCTGGTACAACCTAAATACTTTCTTCATATTTTGTTACAGGCTGCCCCTAAATTTCTTTCCAAAACAGGACACAGTGAAAAACTTGCAGAATATTTGCTTCCAACCAGAAAACATTAGTTCTCATTGTTATCCTAACACTGTAAAACTTTCACTGAGATGGGAAAATTCTCATGATGCATCAATATAATAACCATAATAGATATCGTCTTTCCTTTCTTCCATATTTAAAGAACACTGTTCCCAAAATCAATATTATTAGTGTAAGTAAAATTTCATTCTGTTAATTGCCTTCTTTTTGGTCTTGGAAGAATACTAATGGTTTTGTTGTGATCTTCGGGCAATCTAAAGTGCCAATAAAATTAGCTCCACTTTTCCTGCTTGCCAGCTTCCATCTGCAAACAATTCATAACATTGTTTCTCAAACTTATGCCAAAATAGACCATTTTCTCAGTAAACACTGAGGTTTCTCTTCTCAGGCGCTGGCATTTCTTCATAAACTCCTTTCTATACAATTATGAAGGAAAAATCGCTTCCCCAAATTCTAACAATCTCCTCTCTCCTTGGAGCACAAATTAAGGGTTAATTCCAGACAAAGTAAATCAGCAATAATGTTTACATCAGAGGTGCAAGAAGAGAAGTTCTCATTCCTTCCCATGGTATGTTTATATGTGGAATAATTCCTTATAAGAATAATTTATTGAGCAAAATATTTATCTTCTTCCAAAGCAGTGGTTAAAGATAAAGATTGGATTAAAAAAAATAAAGATTTGTATCCTTTGAGCAGATGAGAGAAACAGACTCAACAAATCATTTTAGGAAGCGTTTTAAGGTTTTAAGCACTATAGACACTTTTTCTGGAAATAGCTGCATCAGCATTAAGTGAAAACACATAATTGTTTTTGACGAAAGCCTCTTTTTTAAGATAAAATAAAGCACATGGAAATTATGTACATGAATTCCTGGAAGTACTCTTTCTTCTTATTCAAAGGAATATAAAAAATACTTTAATCCTCAAATCAATGGTTCGCTAATGAGGACTGTGAGAGCAGAAATTGTGCAAACATTCCTCTTGCTGAGCAGCCTATAGGTATGTTAGACTGGATGTACATATTAATGATCTTGTGGGTCAATCATGCAATCTTTTCCAAGGTCAATCTGAAGAAGGTGGAAGTGAAGTGTGAGAAATAACCTTCTTTATTTTTAAACAGGCTGATGAAAATCTTGATTGACTTCTGGAAGTATGTGAAAAGAATTTAATCAACAAAAACAACCATAGATTTCTAAACCAATCAGTCAAAGAGAAAGAAAGAAAAGAAAAGAATTGCTGTAGGGGGAAAAAAGGCTTGCTAGTTCTAATCATGTCTACTAATAATTTACTAGTTCTAATAATGTCTACCAATTATTTAGAAATACACATCTTCTCTGTGATTCCACTTCATCCAAATTTAAGTTACTTAGCAAACTCTAAGCTCTTAAGATGTCTCTCATAAAAGGCAAAAGGAATAAGCCCAGGAAAATGATAGTTTTTTACTTTATGTGTTCCTTTCTATGAATGCCTAATATTGTTGAACATTTGATAATCTACCAGGCCATTAGCAAGTCTATGCTTGGCATGTAGAGAAGATTATACAAACAAATCTATGTTCAGAAAGTGAAAATCAGTTGTTTTTGATTATATCTGTTATTCTGTATCTTCTCCCTACAGCTTTTTAGCTTATCTTTAATCCTGTTGGGAATGAGTAGTTTTAATAGCCTAATGGGAAACACAATATCTAAGACAATATAAACATGATATTGGATTGTCCTTGGAATTTTCTTATCCATGTAATGAGTTTCCATCAGATAGAAGTTGAGTTATATGAGTGGTAAAAGACTTAGCTGTGAGCACGATAACTTAATGGTTGGATACATTGATTCAATGGGTAGATTGGACCAGTTAAAATCCCTTGCCTCATGCTTCTAAGCAGGCAATCTTCAGAAGACTATTTGTAGCTTCATAGTTTAGTTTTGTTTATTTTTTTTCAACCAAGGAAACTATTCATATGAATAGTTATCCATGGGAGAGGTAGATAATGTCTTGGTACAGTCTGCCTTTTATGACTCCAGAAAAAATTGAGAACATATGTAAGTATAGGTGAATGGAGGATAAAAGTTTAGTAATAACACAAGTATATACTAGATATGGAGTGGTGCTCTACTTGAGAGTGAGCAGGGCTAGCCAAAGTTACTTCTTTGAAATAATCTGATAGAACAAGGGAGTAAATCACTCAAAGAAGGTGGTTTTCTAGGAACAGGTGGAGAATTCCAGGAATTTGGTAATCTCAGTTTTAATGCCTTTCTAGGCCATTCCAGTCATGTTAAGGAATCAGATGCACGTTGGAAAAGGTCACGGGGATTTTACTAAAATGGTATTAAATTGAGCTATACATCAATCAGGAGACATGATTGACAATCATACTGCCCACTTGCAACATGATCTGGAGTAATGGTTTTGAGCAACAACAGTTTTGGGTTGTTGCTGTAGGGAGGAGTTGGTGATGCATAGTTCTCAGCTCTGCTTAAAAAAAAGCAGCCTTCTTGTCTGTATTATGCGGAATAAGTAAACTGAAGTATGTAAAGTGCTTAGAAAAGTGTCTGGCACAATACAGAGCAGTGACCTGCTTTCAAGTCCAACTATAAATGACTGCCAGTTTAAAGCAACAACAGACCTCTTCTTAGAGTGTTTGCTCTGATGAAGCTGCTCACCAACTCTGAGAGTCAGCTTAGGGCTTACTAGGAAGTATAAATAAACCTTACATTGTTTCAACTAGTATTGATTTATTCAGTGTAATTGTTGAGCACGGCTTTGTATTTTTTCAATATGTTTTACAAACACACACACAAATCTTTATATATGTACATATATATAGTTCAAACTTCTAGTTGTGATTATAAAAATGGGACCATGTTATGTTGTAATTCTTTTTCCTTGACAAGTGCTTTCAAATTAATCCAGACTTAAATATGGAGATCTGAAAATTTATATTTATTATGAAGAATAGCTAGTTTATTGGAATAAATAAGTTCTCCTTGCCACGAATGAATTCTAGGGTTCTAGGGTTGTTTTTTTGTGTGTTTGTTTTTTTTTGTTTGTTTGTCCATTTTTTGACTCATTCATTTACCTGAAAGGCAGATGAAGGTTCTGAAGGGCCAGCCTCTACTGGTTTCCCAGGCCACAGGCAGGGAGCTGGATAGAAAGTGGAGCCAGCGCGGTGGCCTAGCAGCTGAAGACCTCTCCTTGAACACACCGGGATCACATATGGGCACTGGTTCTAATCCCAGCGGCCCCACTTCCCTTCCAGCTCCATGCTTGTGGCCTGGGAAAACAATCAAGGATGCCTCCAAATACTTGGGACCCAGCACCTGTGTGGGAAACCTGGGGGAAGTTCCTGGCTCCAAGCTTTGAACTGATGCAGAACCGGCCATTGTGGTCACTTGGGGCATAAATCATCTGACGGAAGATCTTCCTCTCTGTCTCTCCTCCTCTCTGCATATCTGACTTTGCAATAAAAATAAGTAAATAAGTAAATCTTAAAAGAAGAAGAAGAAGAAGAAGAAGAAGAAGAAGAAGAAGAAGAAGAAGAAGAAGAAGAAAAGAAAGTGGAGCAGCCAGGATACAAACTGGTGCCCATATGGAATGCTTGCCATTGGAGGTGGAGAACGAACCAGAGGAGCCAATGAGCCATCTCCTAACAAGATTTTCTTTTATGTACTTGAATACAACAAGAAGACCAATGTGTCCATCATTAGGGTGTTTGCTAATCCGTCTGTGTGATTTATGATATAATACAGATTCTAGTTACTGTCTTCTTGTCAACAAGCTTTTTTTTTTTATTTTGATTTTATACTTGCTTAACTGTGTCTACACAGTGTATTTGCAAAATTGTTGTAGCAATTTGGAAATACTGCAATCACCTTAATACACTTTCAGTGACTGAGCTTTGGATACACAGAAATTCAGCCCCTGCAATGGATAATATACATCTGAATTGTTTTTGTTCTGACAAAACGTATATTTTAGGTCTCAATACAAGTAACAAATTGGTGCAGCATAGTTACCTTGGCAGTTTTAGATTACAGCATCTTTCCTTGCTGGGAACATAGGCCCATGAGGGATGCTGGCATGTGCAAGCAAGAATTTAGCCAGTGAACCGTAATGCCAGGCACAACCATATCTTAAGGCTTTTATAATCAAATATTTAATGAAGTATTTAATATCATTAATATAATCTGTCTAATATTATGCCTGATTATATTACCATTAATATATTTTTATTTTGCATCATTTTTCAATATGATACTTTAAAACTCAAAGACAAAAGTGTGTAACTTGAGAATCATTTATGTTATATTGAACTCCTGTGCAAAAACACCAAATTATTAAACAAATGCAGTCTACATAACTACATGTCCTTCATATGTGTTTAGATTTCTGGTCTCTGGATTGTTCTTGCTGTGATTTTTTTTTTGTTATCATGCTACTGCATATCAATCAAGCCATCCAAACATTATTGAAAAAAAAGCCAGCATAAATATTGTCATTATTCTTGCTAAAGGCAAGTATTTTCATTTTAAAAAGATTCATTTTGGGCTCGGCAGTGTGGCCTAGTGGCTAAGGTCCTCGCCTTGATCCCATGTGGCCACTGGTTCTAATCCCGGCAGCTCCACTTCCTCTCTGTCTCTCCTCCTCTCAGTATATCTGACTTTGTAATGAAAATAAAATAAATCTTTAAAAAAAAAGATTCATTTTTAAAATTAAAAGGCAGAGTTACAGGAAAAAAGAGGGAAGGAGATTCTGTCCACTTGTTCATTCCTCAACTTGCTGAAGTGGCCAACTTCAATCACAACAAAGCTATGAAGAAGGAACTCCATTTGCTCTACCATGCACGTGACAGGATTCCCAAGCACTTTCGTCATTTTACACGCCGTCCAGACACGTTAGCTGGGAGTTGGATTCAAAGTGGATCATCTGAGATTCAAGCCAGCACTTGTGGATTTTTACATGGCAAGCAGTAGACCATACCTTGGTGAGAGCACACAGTAGTCTTGGAACAGACAGGCCAAAGGGGTTAAACAGATTAATAAGGAAGTGGCACCCTTGGTACAACAAAATAGTGTGGGAATGGCTGGAACAGGAGCCTGACCCTGAGGCCACACCTGCAGCCCCCTGCTGAGCTAGGCCATGAGCTTAAGGCTGGGGTCATGTATGTATGTGGGGAGGGCAGTACTGATGGCCTTTGGAAAACAGATACCAGATAATTCCTAGAGAAGGCTCATCCACTGTGTGACATGGCACTTGCGTGGAAAAAGTAGGATAGAGTCCTCATGGGTTCTACATGCGCACAACTAGACTAGACAATTGACCTGAGGCTTGAGTCCTGGGTAAGTCTCCCTCTGATGGCTTTTGATGTTGCCAAAAAACCCATGTCGCATCAGTCTGAGAAGCAACAGGATCTCCAGTCTCAGGGGACGGAGAACAGAGTGTATGTCCTGGAACTGGAACACACACAGTATTTTGTGCTGCCTCTTATGTCAATCCTGGTGCAATGGAAAAAAGAGTATGCTTACATGCACATGAAGGATGAGTCCACCTGCTCCTTGGAACTAGTTAAGGCCCTCAGATCCTCTTTAAAAGACAGAAAACAATCAGTGACTAGTTGCAGTGTTCATGATGTGGAGGATACAACTACTGACAGCAGTTAAACTTTCTAGGGCTTGTGAGGTGGATCCATTCGATGAGATAAGGAGAGATTTCTAAACTCATGATTTGCAAGGCCTACACCCTCAGTCAGCAGAGGGTAGCTATAGAATATGAGAATTCTTTGCAAAAAAGAAATCAAAGCACATATCTCTTGAAAGTCACCACTAACATAGTTGAGGTCCAAAATGTTAGGTCTCCACATTTTTGTACTGGAATAAGCAAATGCTATGAATTTCCTTGCCTTCAGAAAAAGCAAAGACATATTTATTTGTTTTGATGCAGAATTTTGGGAACATACTAAGAAATGCTGCTGCTGAACTATAGCTGAAAACGTAAGTGGCACAAATGAATACAGACCGAGAGAGAAACATAGTTATCCAAGATTTGTAACAAAAATTCTGATCTATGTCTAGGTGTCTCTAATGTGTTATTTATTAGTTAAGAAATGCTTTGCTATCTTAAGTATGTTGTTCATTAGGATAAGACTAGTAGTAATTTGGCTCAGGAATTTATTCAAAGAACTAATAAAATAATGGTGTGTGTTAGAAGATTAAAAGTTTTAATTAATGGTTTCATTTTAAAGAATTTCTACAAAATTCCTCTGATTCCCTGAGCCCCGTTTATACTGTGAAGCATTGTAACAACCACAGACGAAGTGCATATAGTAAAATAATAACTTGCTAAGTATTGAAAAATAATTATAATGATCAATCATCTAAGAAATTTAAAAAGCTACAGTTTTCTGTCTTACCATTTAGAACAATGAAATCCAAGAAAAGAAATAGAATTTCTTTCAAGCCCACACTTGTAGAATTAATAAATCAAAGAAAAAAAAATGAGCCAATCTGAAGCCAGGAGCCAGGAGCTTCTTCCAGGTCTCCCACTGAGTGCGGGGTCCCAAAGCTTTGGTCTGTCCTTGACTGCTTTCCCAGGCCACAAGCAGGGAGCTGGATGGGAAGTGGGGCCTGCCGGGTTTAGAACTAGTGCCCATATAGGATCCTGATGCGTTCAAGGCAAGGACTTTAGCCACTTTGCTACTGCGCCATTCCCAGATGTTCTTGAGATACTAATTTAACCCCTAAGGGAAAAATTAGAATAAATGGTACATAGAAGCTAATTCAAAACAAATTTGAGGATTTAAATATAAAAAATATAAGAACACAAAATGCTAAATAAACAACACTCAAGATCACGGAAATAATTTGACAGAAAATCATTAAAGACATCAGAGAAAATAATTCAAAAAGAATACCTGGCCAAGAGTAGAAAAGTAGAAAGCGATATCACTTAAATGTGCACATTTATTAATCTAGGGGAACTGTGTAAGACTAGCACACCAAAAAGTTGAGATACAGTGCAGTACACATTTTACTCCCAAATAAAAGATGGATTCCTAGTGAAATTACCAAATATGAAAAAAGTATTTGTTAATAAAAGTTATATTCTTTTACATAATAACAAATATTTAATATATACATATAAATTTCCAACTGCGTAATTTAGAAATGTGCTTAATAAATTGAATAGAATATATTCTTTGAATACGTATTTCTTACTTGATATAAGGAAATAATTTTTCTACTATTTGAAAAAATTAATGTAAATAATGCATATTCTTTCATTAATGTTTAGTGAACTCTATTCTAGTGCTTTGCTATAGGAAACAAAGAAATGTAGACAAGATCATAATAAAAGTAGGAAAGCACCACAATCGTAATGGACATAAAAAGGCAATAATATTTTTGCAACCATTATCAAGTTAAACATTAAATTGACCGCAGTTCAATTAGCTAGTTGCTGCATATTTTTTTTTTGCCAAAAAATTACACCCTATTTCTATACAAGTTATAATGGGTTGAGAAGCCAAAATTCTGACTATTTACTTCTACATGGTATGGTACATCAAAACCTTTCAGTGAAATCTTTATATGCTTATAGATTCTGTATGTAGGAATTTGGCTCTGGCAGAGAAAGGGTAATTTGAACTACTCTGTCATGTATTGTACGTGTGTGAGAAAACTCTAACAATGGTGAATGGGATTATCCAGAAGGCTTTTTAGCTGGACTAACTCAAAGGTTGAGCTCAGTTGGGACTGAAAAATACAGCAGCTCTATTATGTCTCCCCTTGCATCAGGAGCATTTCAACTCACTGACCCTGAATTTTGAAATCAAGTGTCCAAACAATAAGAGAACCAAGCAGAAGTTTCAAGGCTTTTCCTAACTTGGTCTCCAAAGTCATGTAATATTATACAGAATATAGTATACAGGTTGAACAGTCACAAATATGTCCAAATTCAAGAGGAAGAGGATTAGATTGTGGTTCTTCATGGAACATGATCCTTGCAGAATAACATCTGATAATAAAAGATATTGTCAAGGTTGTGTTGTGAAATTTCAGTCACCCAAAATAAGCAAGTTAAAACTAATAAACAATTTGAATGATTATAGAAAATAGGTCAAGAGAGGGTTCCAAGATTGTTGAATAAGGTAAGACACTAACTGTGGGTTGGAATAGTTAGCAAGCGAAAAATCAACAGTGCCTGCTCCTGGTTGAGATTAAAAAAAAAAAAAAAAGGCAGTGAAGTTCCTATACTGTGCGAGAGGTGGAGGAGACATCATGGTGGAGCCGGGGCATCCAGAGGAAAGATAGCAGAGGAAAGATTCCATAGCAGTGACTGGTGGTTGGTGGTACATGTGATTACCAAAGTAGCGGGCAACATTGCTTCGCATAGAAACCCGCAGGACCAAACCAACCCTGTGTCCTGGTGGAAGCCACAGTAGAGAAGTGAGGTTTCCACGAATCTTTGCAGGAGTGGACTACGTACCTCATTTCCTCTTATCCCTACAAAGCAATCAGACTAGCCATGCTCTTGTCCTGTATCAAATAACTAAGTTCTCCACAGTAGGACAGCAGAACAAGTAGAAACAGCTGCCTACCGGTGGGGGTAGGTGTTGTGGTGCATCAAGTTAAACTACTGAACAGAATGCCCATATTGCATATCAGAGTGCCTATTCCTGGTTACACCAATGTCTGCCCAGCTTCCACTCCCCTTGTTACTCTTCCTGATGGCCCCAAGAGTGACTTCAGATATACACTAAATAACTGTACTCATGCTGATTAGAACTCAACAAATGGCTTCATTATTATTGAAATGAAATGAATGTGTCTAACCATTATCATTACTGATGTTTTTGTTTGTTATTGAACTTTTTATTTCCCCACTCTCTGTTCTTTTATTCTTTTTATTTTATTTTATTTTATTTTTATTTTTCTCCACACATTGATCTTTCTTCTTCTGAAACATGATAATGGCTCAATCACTTGAGTTACTGACACCAATGTGGGAGACACAGTAGAAATCCCAGCTCTATGCCCAGGTCTACTTGATAGGGCAATAAGATAGTGAACTATCTAAAGAACTGTTCAGATTAAAGAACTTTCTTTGTCTCTCCCTCTCTCTCTTTTGCCACTAAGCCTTTCAAAGTAATACATTGATTGATTAATATTTTTTAAAAGTTTATATTTGGGTTCATTTTAGGTATTAAGTGATATAATGGTGAGACATATGAACTTTATTTTAATCATAACTAGCATCATTGATAAATCCTAAGCAGGAGAAATATTATGTAATTAATTAGTCCAAGGTCATCTGTAGGTCTATATAGAAGACTAAAAGTGAAAGAAAGTCACCTATGGAAATCTGGTACAATAATCAGGTGCCCAGGTTAGTGAAGTAGACTTTGGGAATAATGAAGGACATAGTGAGAAGTCAAAGAATAATAGATTTTATTCGTAAGTGATCAGAAAACTTTCTGAAGATTTGGAAATGGAAATGGAGAGAATGAACTTCCACAAGGCACAGATAATGGCTTAAGTATCTGAGTCCCTGGCACCCATGTGTGACACCTGGGTTGAGTTGAATTTGAGGAGTGAAACAGAGATGAGAGATATCTTTTACACTCCGTATTCCCTCTTCTGGTATATATGCTTTCCCAGACTATTAAATAAATACTATTTTATAAAAAGATAGTTCCCTAGCTTTAGTGCAAGAATGACTAAGTAAATTGTGGTGCCATTGATTGCACTGGAAAAAAATGGAATAGAGGAAACTTCGATTTGGAAAGGAAATAAAAATCTTTTTTCAATAGGTTAACTTTGAGATAATGTGTTTCTTAGGCAGCATAATGCATTGGCTAGAATATCTGCAGAAGAATGAAACTATGATATTCAGCATCTGCAATGTATTTCTCCAAACATGCATTAGAAATATATAATGACTCAGATGAAACATCTTTACAACTCAAGAAAAAGTAATGGGCATGACACAACGATTCAACTGGCTAATCACCCGCTTGCAAACCCTGGGATCCTATATAGGTCCCGGCTTCTGTCCCAGCTGCTCCACTTCCCATACAGCCGTGTTTGTGGTCTGGGAAAGTCCTAGTCATTGGGACCCTGCACATGTATGGGTGACCAAGAAGAGGATCCTTGGTTCTGGCTTCAGATCAGCTCAGCTCCAGTCATTGTACTCATTTAAAGAGTGAATCAGCAGATAGAAGATCTTTCTGTCTCCTCTCTCTGTAAAGCTGCCTTTCCAATAAACATAAATGTGTCTTAAGAAAAGAAAAAGAAAGTAGAATACATTTGTTGTTAAATGCTCATGTTTTCCATCACAGGTTTCATAAGGTTAGCTTTCCCTACTAAATTATATCTCTTTCCTAACAGAGAATTACAAGAGAAAGAAAATGTCAGGGAGAAAGGATTTGCATTATTTAACACTAGACTCAGTCCCTTATAACATTTAAATTATTAACATCATCATCAAAGTCAACGTTAAGAGACTGCATTACGCTTACAAATTCGTTTTGTTATTCAGCTCAACTCTGAAAAAAATGCTTCCAGTGCAAAAGGAACAACCTGGATTATCTTCCTCCAAGACCCCAAATCAGTCACTGTTCTTGTGAAGATGACAGTATTTGAGGTAAAAAGTTGTGTTCTTGCCACAGGTGTGTCCTGCTCACTTAAAGAGCCCTTGAGATCTCATCCCTTCTCTTTCTGAGCGTTGTGGTTGAAAAGCTTCCTCAGCATCCTTCTCCAATAAGTTTACCCAAGAGGTTCCAATCTGGAAACAGCTTTGTATTTAAAAAAAGAAAGAAAAAAATATTTGAAAAATCTAAAAACATCTTTCTTATAAAAAGGAGCCAAAAATAGCATCCACAACAGTGACAACTACTTGACTTAAAAATGATGACGTGAATAATATCAGACTTCATCATTTAAAAAAGTCCAAATTTCTATGGGTTTAATCATATTTGTACATACTTTAATATTGTTATGGGTGATTGCTACAAGAATGCTTTCTCACTAGAAAACAATTTAGTGTAGTGGTTACATGTGTAGTAATGTCTGAAGTCAAATACTCAAGGGTTTGAATCTGTGCTGTTTCCTGTCAATTATATAACATCGGCTGTATTATTAAATTCTCTTTGGCTCTGTTTCCACATATGTAAAATACTATTACCTTAATAAATTTTCATCAGAGACTTGATTAGAGCATTGAATACTCAAACAGTTTAATAGAAACTAAATGCTTAGGATAGATTATATTAGCCCATTTAGATCACTAAACAAACTATGATTGTTTATTAGCCTTTGCTAACTCCCCTTCCTCTACTTGCCCTGTATTTTGCATTGCATTCAAGAGGGATGCTCATTGTATGAGTACCTACACCTCTTGGCCTTCAACATCCAAAAATTCCCCAACTACACTTATAGAATTGAAACAGCCACTCTACATTTAGCGAGATCAGTGAAATTGCACAGAATATAGCAGAATGTGTAGAAAACAATCTAAATTTTTATTTAACAATACAAGGTATGCCATTTTTCTCCCTATCTCCTTGCTATAAACATTTCAAGGATAAATAAATATCTGAATACTGCTGAACATATCAAATAAAATTACGTCTGAATACTTGGATATGTCTATTTAATGCAAACACTTGGTTTAATATTTATATATATTATGCAATTCTCATAACAAATATGAGAGATGTATTATTTGACCTGTTTCACAAATTTAAAAGTCTTCAGGATATAAACATATGTCCAAATTCATAATTGATGCCAAAATGACACTGACATTTCATTGCAAAATTTGTGTCTATGTGCATTTAACTTGAAAGGAAATAAAGCATATTATAACTTGCTCTATTAAAATATGTAGTTACATCCCAGTGAGGTAGCCTAGCTTTGCACACTGGGATGCCATATGGGCACCTGAGAGCCCCACTTGCTATCCAGCTCCCTGCTTATGGCCTACAAAAGAAGTAGAGGTTGGCCAAATGCCTTGGGATCCTGCACCCATGTAGGAAACCCATAGAAGACTCCGGGCTCCTGGCTTTGGATCGACACAGAGCTGGCCATTGCAGGTACTTGGGAAGTGAATCAATGGATGGAAGATCTTCCTCTCTGCTTTTCCTTCTGACTTTCCAATAAAAATAAAAATAAATCTTTAAAAAATATGTAGTTACATAAGCCCAGTTTTTCATTTGGCTTGCAGATACATGTGGAGATTAGAGATCCCCTACAAGATAATTAATTTTTACATCAAAAATTAGAAGAGAATAATTTGAGTGTAAGATAGAAACTAGTATATCACAGTTGAGGTGTCCCTTAACTGAGACACAAGTAGGCTTAATTAATATCCATCAGAATTTGAAACTATTTTAAAGCATTAATAGGCCTCAGTTTCCCCAGTTGTAAATGTAAGGCCTGCTTTTTTCATACATTTCTGGAAATATGCAAGAAAAGCAAGTGGATTGAATTTCACAAAATGACAATATAAAACAACTTACATTTTCAAAAAGTGTATGCATTTATCTGAAAGTGACAGTTACAGAGAAAGAGGAGGAAAGACAGATCTTCTACCTGCTGGTTTATCCTCTAAGTGGCTGCAACAGCCAGAGTCCAGCCAAACCAAAGCCAAGAGCCAGGAGCTTCTCTTGCGCAGGTGCAGGGGTCCATACATTTGTGCAACTCACTGAATTGGATATTTCATCGAGTGTTAATTACCTATACATTTCAGGAAACTTTTCTATATTAGTTAAGATAGGATTCCTTAAACATGCCGAGTATGATTATTGCTATTTTCTTTTAATGGAATTGAAATTCAAAAATGTGCACTATAGTATGCAAGATACAGGGCTGAAAACAGAAATAGGCACTGAATCAAATGTTACAGAATCTACTTTATTAAAAAATGGGGCCCAGTGGCGTGGCCTAACGCATAAAGTCATCGCCCTGAACGTGCCGGGATCCCATATGGGCGCCAATTCTAATCCTGGCAGCTCCACTTCCCATCCAGCTCCCTGCTTGTGGCCTGGGAATGCAGTGGAGGACAGCCCAAAGCCTTGGGACCCTGCACCCGCGTGGGAGACCCGGAAGAGGTTCCTGGTTCCCGGCTTGGGATCGGAGCAGCACCGGCCATAGCGCTCGCTTGGGGAGTGAATCATTGGACGGAAGAGCTTCCTCTCTGTCTCTGCTCCTCTCTGTATATCTGACTTTGCAATAAAAATAAATAAATCTTTAAAAAAAATTCTACTAAAAAAATGAAGCTTGTAATAGATTGAGCCAATCTACTTGTCAATTTTGTGCCAACACAGGACTGGCATTGTGGCAGAGTTGGTCAAGCTGCTATTTGTCCATATTGGAATGTCATGTGGGAATGCTGGTTGTTCCACTTGGCATTCAGCTCCCTGTAAATTCTGTGGCAAAGCAGCAGATGAATTTGGGTCCCATGTCACTTCTGTCTCCCTCTCTCTCTCTCTGTCTCACTGACTTTAGGAAAGAAAAATGTGAAGTCAAAGAAAAAAATAGTGACAACTATTTGAAGTGAAAATATTTGAATGGGAATTATTTACTGTTATACCAAAATAAGCATTGTTCCAGGGAATCTGCAATGCTGACGAATTATGCATTTTCTTTTAAAAAGCTGCTGTTCAAGTTATTTCACTGTCGAATTCTGAACACAATCCCATTTTTTGACTGCCTATCTGATATTTTCTAGGCACACCCATTAAAATGTTAATGCCTCTTTTGGAAGATACTTCATAATCTATCAAATGAACACAAGTGGTCAGCTGAACTTCAACCCTAAAGTGAAAAATCTGCATGAATAACATTATCTTTCATGCAGCTACTCCCTTTGATGACAGCTGACTTCTATCTTCCAAAGTGCAGGAATTATGTAATTAAAATGAACCTATGGGTTTTCCAAATGACGGTTGTGTCCTCCATGCATGTGAAATTTTTACATTTGCAAATTGATGACCTATGTTTTTCCTGAAAAAAATTACTCCTCAGACACTGAGACAAAGGAAATACATCTTGGGAATTGTTCGTAAGAGACAGAAGCAAAACATGCATTTATTAGCTTGAAATGAAATCTGTTTACAGAGTTAACTGCTTTTGATTTGTCATTACTACAATTGAGCATCTATATCATCTGTCATATTTGTTTGTTATTTCAAACACCAAGGAATTTTATCTATTTTTAATGTCACTTGGTTACCAAAATTTAAAACCTTAGTTAGCTTCTGAATAGTGTCTAAAATTCTTTTGGTGTTAAAATCAGAAAGGTAAATCTTGCTTCTTCCCTCTAGTTTGACATATGGTATCATACATTTTCATCAAATAGGAAATACATATGTACTCTTGAGAATTCCACAAAGGTGGCGCCAACAGAGTGATGTTAGTCAACACTGACCTGTAGGTTTTGTCTGAATGTTAGGGGTATCAGCTTTCCTTTCACTGAACTTGTTATAAGCAAGGTGACGGATACTCAAAAGAAATCTCCCTAAAAGAATTTCCAAATCTCCTTCACTCCCTTTACAGTTATATACCCTGTTTTATCACAAATCAAAGCTTGAAACTTTCATGGAATGAAATGTACTTTTAAATTGTTCAAGATTCAAGAAATTATTCCTATTTGCTTTAAATACGAGAGCTGCAACATACTTGAAAATGTGTCAATGTGCTTCTTTCCCAATTTTGTTTTTGAAATTCTGGAACTGATTTTTTTTCTTGGGAAAAAAAGCACCTTCAAGATACAATAAGAAAATAATATGAGCAATTTGGTACCACTTTGCTACTGAGATATGGTCAGGTCTAACTGACTCTTACTTTGGGATTTTCTGTTCATTACAGTGTATTCTTCTTCCTAACTTCCTCACTTTGTTTTTTAAATTCCCGTTGTCCATCTACCCAGGTAACTCAAAAAATATATAAATTATTGATAAGAGAATGGAGACACACACACACACACACACAGAGAAAGTTCATTGAATATAATTTAGATTTAAAGTGGGCTTTGGATACAAGCAATATGTTCCACAATCATTATACCCCAACATGTTATTACTTTGAAAAAAGATAAGTAATCTTACTATGAAGAATGTAAATATACAAATTTCTCTCACTGTAGTCTTAGTTGTCAAGCGGCTACTATATAACAATATCAATTATATCCTGCATCATTTCAATAAACCACTAATATTTAGCTGATAATGTAATGACCTGTCCATAGTCATTACATCTTCCAGTGTCTAATGCCACTACCTGTGACCATGTAGTCATGTATTGGTCAGTGGGGTGGAATAACTAATATAAGTAATTTTAACACCTGTCATGAAAGGAAGGGAAAAGTCAAACCATCCTCTATGCTTTCCTTTGTACTGTCTGCTACATTTACAGGATAATTGGCTTAAGAAGACTTTTATGAGAAAAAATGTATAGAATCATGAATCAAAAAGTTAAAGGAGCATAAATCTCCAGTGATGATGAGCACAATGTATAATTCCTAAATCCTTACCTTTTAAATTATTTTTTAATATTTGATCATTTCTGTGTTGTTTTGTTTTCATCATGCATTTTTCTTTAATGAATTATCATCTTGGGTGGGCATTTTTGCATAGAATGTAAATTTTCCATTTGCAATATTGTTACTACATGTGGGTACTGGTTCATGTCCAGGCTACTCCATTCCAAACTTAATCCTGCTAATGGCTTAATAAAAGAAAGGGAACATGACTTATGTACTTGTGACTCTGCCACCTGCTTGGGATACCTAGATAATGCTACTGGCTTCAGTCTGGTCCAACCTTGGCCACTTTATCTTTTGCTAGTGAGCCAGTGGATGGATGTTCCCTTTCTCTCTCTCTCTCTCTTCCTCTCCCTCTCTGTCATCTTAAATCGAATCAGTTGTTTTGTGATTCTAGAATATTGTTACTGGAAGGGGTTGAAAATAAACTTGAGCCAAAAAGCCACAAATATTATATTAAATATACCTAGTCTATTGCTCCAAATGCTAATTTCTTCTAAAAATGCCTTCACAGGTAAACCCCAAAACAACATTAAAAATGTTATTTTATCATATGTCTGTGCATCCTTCAGCTCAGTGAAGTTGACACATAGAATTTGCTTTAACAGTATTACCATTTTCTCCAAGCCTATGAACTACTTCTGCTCTAAAAAATAAAAGTGTTCTTATTAATTATTAGATAATTGCCAGTCTTGGATAACTTTCCACCTGTTGGAAATTGAACCACAAAGAGAAAACTTACTGTCATCAATCAGGTTATAGTTTAGGCTTGTTTAAAAATATCACAAAAATTCTAATTTGATAATATGACTGATAAAAATGTATATGGGTTAGATGGACAGAAATACTGCCTAAAATAACATGAGAAGTTTTCTCATCAAAGAAACCTTGGATTTGGAACTTGAAAGACAAATTAAGTTTGCATGGTAGGCAAATAGACACTTTCAGAATCTATTTTCTTTAAACCTATCCATCTAACCTATTCAATTTTCATGGGTTAGTAAGTTGAACAGCTGATTAATATTATATTACTCACTATATTTTCAGGGATTGACAGTTCCTGTATTCTTGGAATACTTCTAAACTTGAAATTTATGAAAAGTTTTTTCTTTTGAAATTGCTTTTTATTTTTTGAAAATAATTAATACTACTTCCTATTCTCTTAGTTCCAAACAACCACACAATGAAAATATTTGTCAAATCTAAGGCTTTCTGATTTCCAAAATGATTATTGGAGCCTATTTTTGTATTGCCTCTATTTCTCATCTGCTTGACGTTATCTAAAGTTGTTCACATTTCTAGTTTCAAAGAATAATTTTTGGGGTGATATTATCGTTTTTTCACTAATTTTTTGTGTCACTACTGAAGTATCACACTGTATTTCAAGTGACAGCTGTCTCACACTCAACAAGTGCTCCCAAGTGATGAACACTGGCAGTGCTTTGCAAATGATTTTGGATTAGAAATTCTTATCTTCTGATCTGCAGTTCAGTAGTTTCATTTTAATAAAATGTAATGAGATGAATTGTTGGAAAAAAATGTCATGTACTTATGTAGTGTAATAATATGGAACTTCTATAAAATGTGTAAAAACTAACTCTAAATGCCAGGAATTATTTGGATTCTGAACTACTCATTCAGCAACACTAATCTTTCAAATTGAGAAAGGAGTGGGAGGAGACCCTTTACTTCAATGAGGGCTTCATGATCTGTATTTATGGTATTTCTATCATCTGTTATCCTGGCAAAACATTTCCCTGTAACCAAAATTGTCATCATTCAATTCATTGCTATTACCTTGACAAAGATGATGTTAAATAGATTGAGACTCATTTTACCATTAGCCTGACCTTTGAGATATATGCTGGTCACCTGAGTTTGAGGACTCTGCGGGAAATACTTACATTTTAAAATAACCAATATGTGAGGTATTCTGCTGGGGTTTTATTTTTATTAGTGCATAGTGGTATTTTATAGGGATATTTTATGATGCCAGTATGAGAAACATTTCATTAAGCTACATTTGCATTAATTTAGTGGTTAATGACATTGCAATTGAAGAGGTCTAGATGAGCTGAGACCTCAAAGGTCTTTTTCCTCCCGTTAGCAATGACATCTCCATTTTTTTTCTATAAAAATTCACTACAGGAAATAGTGTTCTCATTAAAGTAAATAGGTCCTCCCATTGGCTCCCAAGTTTTGATTCTGAAGCTATGAAAATAGTCAGTTTGAAAGAATTCCCTTACTTCTTATTACCACCGTACAATATTAAGTGAAATGAAAACTTTTCTCTGTAATAGCCGAGTTCAAGCCAAGATAGATATTTTCTACCATGGCAGCTACAAAGTAAAGCCACATCCAGCAAATAATCATGAATTTTCAATTCTGACCAGTTTATCTAGGCAAAACTCACAGTAAAATTTGCCTTTTATATTTGATTTTGACAGAAATTGCTTCTCAGATTTGAATGTAACATAAGCATTGATTTGTTTGTTCTTTCAAATTCTTACCAAAGTAAAAACAATCTGCTTCTCTAAGCATCAAAATATAAAAATAGTTTCAGGTGCCTTTCAGATATTCCAGACCAAAACCAAAACAAAGCAAAGGAATGTTTGGTCTACACTGATTCTGCTGTTCTAAGGACATGATATGTGTAAACTTGTGTAGTATCTATGCTGGTGAGTGGGCTCTTTTACTGATGCCCTACCTCCAGGTTGCAGCTTCAATATCAGCCTTGAATAAAATCCCCCATTTCAAGTCATTCTATATGGCTTCTGGAGCAGCAATATATGATGACCTATGGTGAAGTCCTAATATGCCAGTAGAGTGAGCCATTCTCGAAGTTGACATTGGTCAGCAGGAAATGTGAGAGAGCTGGACATACAAATGACCTCTTCCTTTTCACTTTTGGACTATTGTAATGTAAATTTTCCCCATGGACCTTCCAGACAGGTCTTGCATGCCAAGTGAACTTAGTCTCTTCCACGCTTCTTGTAAAGACAAATATGTTAGAAAATAAAACAGCATATAAATCTCTGATTTTTTCTGTGCATATATCAACCTGTTATTTATTTCAATGTGCTAATAAATCTCACCCTCAGAAATTCACAGGTACTGAAATCAGTTTTTTTCTGTGCATTCTCCCTTGAAGCAATTGCAACAGTAGTCAGTACCTCAGAGAGAGAACACTCCAGAATATGATCAATAAGAAAGAATCTTGATGATAGAAGAGGTAGAGGGGGAGATTTCAGAATGTGTAACTCCCTCTCTGAAACTCTCTGAAAGTAAGATAAAATTCCAAACATCATGTACAAGTATAGGAGTTTCTGTGAGCATGAATGAAGATATGCCTGGCCTCTCCTACACTTAATATAAAATAGACAATGACACGAATGGAGAAAAACATTTTACTCATCATTTAATGCATACATTATTTGTGGACTCAACTCCAAATGCTGTTCAAGTCTAGTAGTTTATTGCTTAAACTTGCAAAGGGAAGAATATATACAGCCCAGTGCGGTAGCCTCATGGCTAAAGTCCTCGCCTTGCATGCACCGGGATCCCGTAGGGGCGCAGGTTCTAATCCTGATAGCCCCACTTCCCATCCAGCTCTCTGCTTGTGGCCTGGGAAAGTAGTAGAGGACAGTCCAGAGCCTTGGGACCCTGCACCCCTGTAGGAGACATGGAAGAGGTTCCTGGCTCTTGGCTTCAGATAGGCTCAGCTACGGCCATTTCTGCTAATCAGTGAATCAGCAGAGGGAAGATCTTCCTCTCTTTCTCCTCCGCTCTGTATATCTGACTATCCAACAAAACTGAAATCTTAAAAAAAGAAATTATGGCTGATGACTTAAATTAGCAATGCAAGAAAAGATTGTTTTCTGAATTCTAAACAGAAAATAAAAAGCAGAATATTAAATCAGTAATAAAAAGAACTAAGTTTATATTCAAGGATCATAAGATATAAGAACTGGGAAACCCAAAAGGGGATGGCTCAAAGCCTTGGGACCCTGCACCTGTGTAGGAGACCCAGAAGAAGCTCCTGGCTCCTAGTTTTGGTTTTACTCATCTCCATCTGTTATGGACACTTCGGGAGTGAACCATTGGATGGAAGATTTTTTCTCTATCTCTTCTTTTCTCTGTAAATCTCACTTTCCAAAAAAAAAAATAAATGAATCTTTTTTTTTAAAGACCATAATTTATATATGACAGATACAAATGCTTTAGAAATCTCCAAGGGGGGTGTGTCTGTGTGTGGGTGCATTGGGTTGCACTGCCACCTGTGAGGCCCACGCTGTGTAGTTTTCACTCTACTAATGCCGCTGGGAGAGCAGCATTGCACAGGAACACGTGCCACTGCCACAAATGTAGGAAGCCCGTGTGGAATTCCAGGTTCCTCACTTCTACCTGGTCCAGTGCCCATCCAGGCAGTGAGCCAAGTGAACGAGTAGATGCAAGACCTTTCTCTCTCAATGTCATTCTGCCTTACAAAGAAAACAAATAAGTATTTAAAATAATAATCAAAGATGAAATTTCATCTTAAGCTTGCCTTCGAACATAAAGATGGATTATGAATGTATATATGTGTATACATATACATCTGAACATATATATGATTGCATATAAATAATTTTTGTGATAGAACAGCCTGAGGATTATCACCAATTTATAATTGAAGACACGCATACAAGCATTACATGGCCAGCAAGAGACATTATTTACAAATTTCTTGATATATTTCTTCTGAGAAGTTTCCATTCAGATTTAGTACTCCAAAAGTAGATAAAAGTATTTTACAATATCATACACTAACAACTACTAAATGAGATGGAGCAAGGCCATTTCTTACTAATTGAGAACAGTACATTAGAATAAAGTTAATATGTTTCCAAAGAAATGTTGCATGTTAATATCTGGCTTTCATACTCACAGTTTGATTTGTTAATATTGTAGTTACAATTTTTATAACTTAGTATAACTGTGTACTAATTATTTTAATCATTACAACTTTAAGTTTTATGCACTATTTATCCATAATTAAGCAATATAATAATAAGCAATGTGCTTTAGGATGATTATAGGATATTTTAATTTCATAATAAACTCCAATGATGTTTGACCTTAATTATAAAATTAATAGATTCTATACACATTTAATTATCTGCTACATTGATATTCCCATAATTTTTAACTGGTTTTGCTTGACCATAACCAGTGCTCAAAGATCAATTAACTAATGGGGTATAACAAATAAGCAATCACTCCACTTTAAGATAGAAACTAGCTTTTGATGTATGCAATTTTTCATATTACACAAACAAAATTAAGTTATTAAGTGTTATAGTTGGACAAAACATACATTTGTATAGATTTAAAAGACAGACTCTTCTGTTTTAGCAATCTGGTAGGAAATAAGATAGGACTATGAGGAAAATAATCACATAAAGTGTGTCTTAATTTTTTTCCAGAGATAACTACTTAACAAACAGTAAGATATGGATTTAAAAGTATTAAATAATAAAATATATTTGCTTAACCATAGTAAATCTTTAAAATAAAAATTTTTTAAAAAGATTTTATTATTATTGGAAAGCCGGATATACAGAGAGGAGGAGAGACAGAGAGGAAGATCTTCCGTCCAATGATTCACTCCCCAAGTGAGCCGCAATGGGCCAGTGCGTGCTGATCCGAAGCCGGGAACCAGGAACCTCTTCCAGGTCTCCCACACGGGTGCAGTGTCCCCGTGCATTGGGCCATCCTCAACTGCTTTCCAGGCTACAAGCAGGGAGCTGGATGGGAAGTGGAGCTGCTGGGATTAGAACCGGCGCTCATATGGGATCCCGGGGCTATCAAGGCAAGGACTTTAGCCGCTAGGCCACGCCGCCAAGCCCTTAAAATAAATTTATAAGGGTTTTAACACTATGGCTGAATTGCCTAATCCTTTGCCTTTTGCTGCCAGCATCTCAAATGGGTGCCATTCATGTCCTGGTTGCTCAGCTTCTGATCCAGCATCCTGTTTATGGCCTGGGAAAGCACACATGATGGCCCACAGCCAAAGTGAAGGATGGCTCAAAGTCTTAGAACCTGTCACCCATATGGGATATCCAGAAAAAGCTCCTGGCTGCTGGCTTCAAATTGGCTCAGCTCCAGCTAACTGTAACCATTTGGGGAGTGAACTAACAGACCATAAATCTTTCTGATCTTCTCTCTGTAAATCTGCCTTTTTAACAAAAATTAGTAAGTCTTATACAAAATAAACATATAGGGCTTACAGACTAAGCAGACTAAGCCATTGACTCTGTCATGGATATTCCATGTACAGGCAACAGTTGAAGTCCTAGGTGTTGCACTATCAATCTACTCCCCTCTGCTGCAGCTGAGAAGGAACTGGAAGGTGGTCCAAATAATTGGATCCCTGTTGTGTACATGAATATCCAGAAGAGGTTCCTGGCTTGTGGCTACAGGTTGGTCCATATGTAGGTCACTGTGGAAAGGGGCACATTTGAGAAGTCAGCCAGCTGAAGGAGGATACCCTTCTCTCCATCTTTCTGTTATAAAAAGGAGCTTCTTTCTATTACTTTGCCTTTCTAACAAATAAAATAACTCAGTTTAAAACATAAGATCTAAATAAAAATAGGTTAGTTATTTTTAAAAATTTATTTGTTTTTATTATAAAGTCAGATTTACACAGAGAAAGATACAATGATCTTCCATTTACTGGTTCACTTCTCAAATGGCCACAAGAGCTGAACTGATCCGAAGCCAGGAGCGAGGAACTTCTTCCAGGTCTCCCACGCGGGTGCAGGGTCCCAAAGCTTTGGGCCATCCTTGACTGCTTTCCCAGGCCACAAGCAGGGAGCTGGATGGAAAGTGGAGAAGCTGGGACGCAAACGGGCACCTATATGGACTCCTGGCACATGCAATGTGAGGATCCAGCCGTTCAGCTATTACTCCAGGCCCATTAATTCTATTCTTCAATGACAAAATTATCCCTAATAATGAATTTCTTTTAAATTATGTCTGGGTACTTGAGTCAAATACAGGTTTGTAATTCGGGACAAGTGTTAAAAGGTAAGAACGGTTCCTACAAATATTTATCATAATTTGTGTGACAGATATCTTTTCAAATGATTTCCCCTCTTGCTGATATGTTTCAGTAGCATCAATTTTTCTTTTTATTATTTTGAAAAGAACCAATTTTATCAGTTTCCCCTTCATTTGGAATGCTATAGTATTCATTCAAATATTTGTAGGGACAGTGACTTTTAACAACTGCATTCTCCATGGGGATGCCTGGATTTGGGTTCTGGATCTATTCCTGATTCCAGTTTTCTAATAATACATACAGAGAGTCATCAGGTGAAGGCTGTGAGCTGGAATCCGGACGCTGGTAGCACGCCCAGCTTTAGTTTGGGCTGCTGGTTTTGACCGGGCTTAGTGCTGGCTATAGCACCTAGAAATGAACCTGTGAATCGCTTTGTCTGTCTATGAGTTGCTCCCTCTCCCTGCACCCATGCGTGTGTGTGTGTGTGTGTATCTTTGTCTCTCTACCTTTGCAATGTTTTGAAGAGTGTGAAAAACTTTGCAATTCTTACTACTATTGTTTTTAAAATTTTGCAAAAGCCTCTTTTGGCCATGCCGTCTCACAACTTCCCAATTTGCCTACTACACCAGAAGCTTTTTGATATAACCCATGTTTATGGTCAGTATATTCCTTCTTTCCCTTGGCCTGCCTCTCTCTTGCTTTTTTATTCCATAACTACAGTGTGGGTATAGAGAGAAGACATGCATAGGTACAAATTAGTTCAGATTCTGTGAGAAAAGCTTAAGTGTCCCCAATTATTTGCTTATTTACATTAATATGGACCCTCAGAATTCCTTCCACAAAGTTGCACAAGTTTGCATGGAAACAATCAATCACTGAGAGTTCCTGGGACTTCCACAATTGTCAACCTTTTAAATCTTCATGACCTTGCTAGGTGGCATGATATCTGAGTTTTATTTACATTTCTTTAATTATGAATTAGTTTTAACATAAGCTCCTTTCTTAAAGGTCTCATTAAATGTCTCCTGAATTGTGCATTTATCTTAATGCTTGACTTATGGTATATTTTAATGTCTGCCAAGATTAGATCACTTGATAGATTATTTTTCTAGTATTTTTTGTCGACTCTTACATGTTTTCTTTTTTGTGTGTAACTTTATAAACCTAACAAATGTAACTTACTGCTATTTTCACTTATGTGAAATTTATAAATTAAAGAAGTATAATAGAAAGTTTCAGTATGAATTAAATGGAATTTGAATACAAGTGATATCTATACTTGTACGGTTGTAATTTTATTTCTCTCACAATTTGAACTTTTTTTTTCTTATGTGGATATACACAGCAGTGATGTCTCAGATTTCAGGGTTTTTTTGTTTTTATCCTGGGAGATTAATGATAAAGTTACAAGAGCCTGGCTTCAGCCTTGTCTGTTAGTCTAGCAACAGCTTTCTCCCTCTCTCCCTCCCTGTCCATCTCTGCCTCTCCCTTCCTCTTTCACATAAATACCTAAAGAGGATGTTCCTTTCCTGATGGCATACATATGATCAGCAGCATTGTGAGATGCTGCCCATGTTCTCACCCTCTGCATCATTTTCTGTTAGTAATATACTGTTTCCTTTTAGGAACTTTAATATTATGGAATATCACTCACTAAATTAAATTATGTTTCATGACATGTGATATCTTATGGTGTAAATCTGGACCCTAATTTGTTGTGATGAAGTTCATCACAGGGAAATTATTGTGGGGCTTTGTGCCCTATGTGGGTAAGCCTTTAAAAGTAGCAGCAAACACATTTTGCTGCTGGCTAAGAAACAGCAATGATTCTGTTTTGGAGTGAATCTTTTGACAGAGAAGAGTGGGTAAGAGAGTGGTTTCTGGTTAAAGATGAGCAAGATAAACAGTGCCTCAGTCTCACTATTGCAATAAATGGAACTCCAACAATGAATGAGCTTATACAAAGTCCCTGATAAGATAACACCCTCAGTCAATTCCATTGTCATCCCATGAGAAGCTAAACAGAAAACTGTAACACTCAGGATTGTGAAAAAATGCCAATTTGCTGACTGATTTTAATCATGCTGAAAATACTGATAACCTCAAACATGTCACTTTAATGTTCTAGTGGCATTAAATGCATTCATGCTCTGTGAATTATCACTCTAATTTCTAGAACTTATTCAACATCTCATATTGAGTCTCTATGCCCATGCAATAATCACTTAAGATCAAGTTTTCCACTCTTGCCCTAGAAACCACTGTTATACTTTCCATCTCTTAGTATGGTATTAGTTACCTCATTAAAGTAGTTCCTGTGATGATTGTTACATTGTGTCTGAATTTTATATATATATATATATATATATATATATATATATATGTATATATATATATATATGACACTATATATACATATGTATGTATGTATACATACATAGTGTCTTAATTATTTTTTAATTAAATTTTTTAACATTGTTTCTATAGTTGAGAGGGATACATTCCTATGTGGGCCTCCGACAAGGGTGAAGTGGTTTCAGGTACAGAGAAATGTGGGTTGGACAAATGTTTCAATTAGTATTTCTTTTTCCTCTTTTATCCACAGGGAGGGGAGAGTAGGGGAAAGATCCTAGCTGAATCACTACATCAGCACCTGGGGATGGGAGATGTCATTTGACAATGTGTTATAGAGACCCTGATGTGGGGGGAGGATGTTCTGAGGTGTTAACTTGGGTGGTTTTGATAGTCTGAGAAGTTGTTGATTTTGTTGCTCCAGGGTTGTGAAAATCTTTCCAAGGTCTGTTGGTTGACCAAGCCTGCCTTACTGCATCCACAGATTTAGAAATATGTTGCAAGGCTTGGCCAGAAAATTTGTCCAACCTGTTCTGTTTTTCATCCTTTGATGAGGCAGTTGATGTCCCTGACTGGTTTAACTGAGGTGGCCATCATGCCTTCTCATGTGCTTCTAGACATGCTTTCATCACAGAGGCATGAGCAACTGAGGAGGCCTAGTTCTGATACAGCAATTTAAGGTATACACATGCTGTGAATTATGCTGTAGTCAGGGTCCAGTACTTGACCTCATACTTGATTCTTGCGTGTGCCAGCCAATGCAGGGTTGAATTCAGTCTGTCACATGCATCAGCCATTGCACATACTGATGGGTGAAGCTGACTGGCCAGTTTCAGCCAGCCCATTTATTCATGTGACCTGACGTGTGCTCTGGCCTGGCACAGCCGGCCTGCCACAGACCCAGTCCTCACGCATTCCAGCAGATACTAAGAGTTACTTGGAGCAAACTGCAATAACCTCCACCAGGCCCACTCCCAGCCCCAGTTTTACTATATGACAACCTCTGCTGTGTGCTACCCTGGTTCAACCCATATTCCACCAGGCTCTCATGCAAAACTGTGGTAGCTGCAGCTTTGATCAGCATGACCCACCCAGGTCTCCCATGTTGGAGGGTGCCATGGGCTGATTCAGACATGCTCTCCAGTTTCCCCTGTCTAAAACACTCCATTTCAGCTCCCATGCCTACCCACAAGCGCAGTAACGCAGTGCATGGAAGACCCCAGAAGTCATCCCTTCCCTATCAAACTTGCCTTCAGCTTCTCCCACTCCAGTACTTCCCCAGACTCCCTTCCCTGGGCAATCTGCAGCCCCTTGACTTTTTAGCACACTGGTATAGCTAACACAAATTTCACATTAACCAGTTCTGGAACACCCACCAGTTACTGGCTCCTTTCTCCCAGCTGTGTAACGCTTGCCTAGGTACAGGAAACTCAGGTAGTTGCCTACAGCTGGAGAATTATCTTTTTATTTCTAATTGTTGCCTAATTGTCTCTCTAGGGATCACTGTACCAGGTTGACTGGAAGTGGAAAAATTGATGTTCTTTTCTTTCCTGATCTTAAGATTCCTTTTGTTATTGATATGCTGTCTGTTATAGGTTTCTGATTTATGTCCTAATATGAATTTTTTTCTTAAACAGACTTAAACAGTCTGTTCCTTAAACAGACTTATTTACTTTTATTTGAAAGGTAGATTTACACACAACAGGATGCTGGACCTTGCCAATGTCCATGCCTACAACATCACGCTACACTTAAATAGGATGATGGACTTACATCTGTTTATGAAGGACTATACTATTGTAATAGGAGATGTCTGTAGGGGAGGGCTTAGGTAGTGGGGATGAGGAGAAATCTCAGAGCCTTTTGAACTGTACCATATATCTATATTTGAGAATCTCTAAAGCACTCTGCTTCTACAAAGCTCAGCAGTAAAACTAAAAGGAATAATGGTTCTATATGCTCCTTTTCTTTAATGACTACATGATATAATCTTTCATACAGTATGAATATGAGAACAGCACAAAGCCATAAGCACGGTTAAGCAACATGTATTTGAGTTATCAATTTAGTACTTACCAGTAGCAATTTTTCTGTTCACTGGAAGTGATAAATTTTTACTATGAAATAAAAAAATCATGACAAATGTTAAGAATCACTGCTCTGTAGCTTAAAAGGAACTGTAAGTTAAAATGTAAATAGAATATACATGAGACTAATTTTAAAATACTTTCGTTATGCAGAATGTATTCCAGAGCTTGGCAGATCTTTATATCAAGGTAGAGAATGATTCACCAGTTTTCTTTTATTTTAATATTTTATTTACTTGAAGATTAGAGTTATGGAGAGATGCAGAGTCAGAAACATAAAGCGAACAAGAGAGATGGAGAGAGAGAGAAAATATTCCATCTGTTGTTTCACGTTTAAAACACCTGCAATGTCCAGGGATAGATCAGCTTGAAGCAACAGTCAGGCACTTTCTCAAGTTCTCCCACATAGGTACAGGGGTTCAAGCACATGGATCACCTTCTGTTGTTTACTCAGTTGCATTAGCAGGAAACAAGATTGCAGGTGGAACAGCTTGTACCCAAATCAACACCCAGTTGGAATCAGCCGATCTAGGTAGTGCCCTAACATTCTATGTTGCCATGTCAGTCCCAGGATTCAGCTTTATACATACATACACTGTGAATGAACTGTTATTTCTCCCTGGCTGTTGCTTTTGCTTCTCTTAATGTATTGCTAAATTAGGAGAAATAATCTAAAAAAATCATTTCTTTTTTCCACTCATACATCAGTAGTATAATATAAATTTTGTTCCAAACCTGAATGTGATAACAAATATTGCTTCTTAATTCCATTTGTTTTACTGAACCTCACTGTTCTTTAATTGTGACTGCATCTCTTGACACAGGAAAGGACTCTATTTTGTTTGTGTCTCTTAGAGACTGAGTCCACCAACAAACTTTTTCCATTTGTATTCATTTAAAAACATCTCTAAAAGTAAAACTGACTTGGAAGGAGAATAACATCTCCAGAAAGATTCTTATCTTTTAAAATAAAAGGAGTAAACTAATATTCTGATTTTAAGTAGGGCACAGAGTACTTCAAAAGTTCTTGGGAAAACACAGCATCAATAGAAACCATTAAAAGACACTTCTGTTGTAAACACTTTTAAAACCCATTTATAGGTTCTTCATAATATGTGAATGTGCTTTTTAAAAATGTACTCAGGGTTAATTAGTGTTACCTATTTTTATTTAAATGTATCTATTTAATTATTTATTCATTGAAGACAAAGTGACAGAGAAAAAGAGAAGTCTATGCCCATAACAGCCAGAGCTGGGCTAGACTGAAGCCAAGGGTCAGAAACTCCATCGGAGTCTCCCATACGACTGATAGAGAACCAATTCATCATCTGCTGCCACCCACGGGAACTTTAGCAGCAAACTGAGATCAGTAGTAGAGTCAGAACCAAGAACAAGGCACTCTAACACAGAATACAAAATACCCCAATCAGAATTAACCACTATACCAAGTACTCATTTTACATTTCATGAACATTTTCAAGCACAACTGGCATAATTTCAATCTTTTTTTGCAGCAAAATAAATGTATATTTTAATTCTACTTTCTCTTCTCTTTCTACTTTTTGAGATTTTCTCATGTATATCTGTGTATAACTACATATAAGGCACAAAAACATTTGCAGAAAATGCATGTATTCACATACATAGAACTGCACAAATATGTATGTTTCTATATAAACACATTTGTGTAGATATATTCTCACATACAGACATCAATACAATGGCTTATATTATATTACTTGTGGAATTCACACATAGTTTTTGTGTGAACCCAAGGCCATTTCTTCCCAAGAAATGATAGACAATCTTTAAGTGAAGACAACCTTTGAGTGAAGCAAACAGTAGAATACTTTTAAAATAAGTATAAAACCATACATCTGATTTGTGCCTAATCACAGTGTTTTCAGAAATAATATATTTTTTGTACTACTTAGTTCTGTAGCCATCTTGGTCCTAAAAGCATGTGAATAAATGACTGAAAACTGGCTCCAATATCAATGTTTCAAATTGCTTTCATAATAAATTTGTCCAATAAGAGTCTTCATGGTAAAAGCTCATATAGACAGAGGTTTGAGTAGACCTATTCTAAATAAAATTCTGGTCTACAGAGAATTGTTATACTGATATTACCAGGTATTTTTAATTCAAAGTAGTTTTCAAATTTTATGATATCCCTGGGGTACTGATAAACCAAGGGTTGGAATCACCAAGTTAAACAGTTTGTCATGTGGCTTCTTATAGTAATATGACTTTTTAAGAAATAGTTTTGCCTTTTAAGTATTTGCATATCAGATACACTGAAAGGACGTTATGTGATCTATTTATTTGGTTGTTTTTTTTTTTTTTCTTTTCATTTAAAGAAAGGTAAAAGATGTCAATTCAACTCTCACTTATCTATATTGGTGGTTTCTTGTAATCCCTGATCCTCATTAATGGAATGCCCTGGGGCATACTTAAGTGCAAGTAAGCATCAATTGTAAATGCATTATGACTTTATTTTCTTCCCAGAATAGTCTCGATCCATTTCCTTGTTTATAAATTATAAACCTCCCCTGCCTGTTGCTGAGGTTTTAACTTCACTAAGAGTTCTTAGCTTGTCAAGCATTAATAATGGCTCTTCTTGTCTGCCCTTCAGCCGAGGCATTTAACTGAGGTCTCATCTTCTTGTCTCTAGTGGCTCCTCAAGTAGAGTTAAAGATTGTGTCATGCCTTTCCCAAAGATGGAGCAACCTCACAGCCTTGATTTTCATGTTCAAAGCATCTTAATGCTCAAGGCTGAGGCTTAACTAGTGCCAACTTTATTTCCAGGGGTTCTTGAAGCCTCAGAATCAAATCGAAGATCTCAAAATTTCACTAGAGTGATGTCATATTATGAAACGTAATCTCATTCTGTTTTGCAAGGATCTCTGGTGAATATGGGTTATATGACAAGAACCAGCATTTTCATTACAGATAAACTTTAGCTATTCACACATTTGAGGAGGAGTAGCAACTCCTATGATTAGGCCAAGTCTACATACCACACATTAACCAGAAACTTCACACGTGTATATTAGTCTGAGATTCCTAAGGCTGTTCCAGTATTTTCAAATTCCCTGTTTATTTAGTTGAAATAAGTAAATATTCTCATTTAAAATATTATTCAAATATAAAATGCTTTCTGGTGTAAAAGTAACTACTATAGATACTCTGGATTTTAAATTCTGCACACTATTGCAGTATCTGTGTTCTCAGTTACTTGAACTTCACCTCTTTTATGTGTTGAATGTAAGAAACTAGAACTCACAGAAGCAGGGAGTGGAAGGGTTGTTATTACCAATGAGAAGCTGTCAGTTTAAGGACACAAGATTTCAAATACACATGAAGAATAAGCTCAGAGAAACTATTGTTTAACGAAGTTGAAAGCAACGTACCAAACATTTAAAAATTGCTGAGAGTAGGTTTCAAGCATTTACACTACCGAAAAAAGTATGTAAATTAATGGCCACATTACTACCTTGATTTAGCCATGCTGTGTTGTATACACACACCATACCATCATTTTGAATAGCATAAATATATTCAATTTTTGTGTGTCAACCAAAAGTAAATCATTTCTTAAACTGATGTGGAAGTATTGCTAATGTAACTCAAAGCACACTCATTTGACTAAAGAAGAAAAATAAAACCTTCCAGGAATATAAATTTACATTCTTGACTATTTGAAATGGAAAGTAAGTACTATCACACTGCTCTATAGCATGAAACCTCAAAATGAAAGTGATTATCAATTATGTGTACTCTCTACATTGCTAGTTACAAATAGATTTTGAAAGCAGGTTCTATCATGTTTAGAAGAATGAATTTATATTTTAAAGGGGCCTCTTTTAAATAAAACTCCAAAGATTCAGAACCATAAAATCAAAGATTTCTCCAAATACTCACTATCTTAGTAAAAATACACAACTAGAGAATTTGAAGTATCTCACAAGAAAGCTCTGAGGTTCCTTCAACATTAGATCATGTGCTTTGGATATCTATAGGAATATTACTAAAGTCCCACTTATCAATATCAAACAGTATACTATACTCTGCATTGTCATCAAGTATAGCAAGAAATAGAAAACATTGTTTTTTATTTTTATAGAGAAACACATTTCAGAAATCACTGGAGGGTGGTATACATGTTAATTTCTTTCTTGTTAACACCACTTTTCTCACTACCAAGATTTTGTAAAGAATATAACTGCTTTAAATTTATGATTTCCAGGCCACTTCATTAAACTGTATTATACTGTCATTCAAGAAATAAGAGTCACTGGGATTTTGGACTGATTGATTAGTGGAAATCCTACAAAGACAGTGAACAAAGCAGGAAGGCAGAAAGATACAAAGTTCTCATTTCCAGTTTTCTCTTAGTATGTAGAGTATTAAATTTGAAATCTGTGAATTGTATTGAATTATCTCAGTTCTTGTTTTAAGACTACATAACAAGTCCAACACATGTTTTCTGTTTTCCAAAGACAAAAGAAAAAGGTGACACTGAGATAAAAGAAAGATTTTGGTTACCAAATATGTTTAGAATGATTTCCTCAAGGGAAAGAATAAGAAGACATAAGGAAACCATCTGAGAAAACTTTGGCTAAGTATTTGCCTTGTAAGTGATAAATCTGAAAGCCAGACAGATATTGTATACTGCAACTCTTCACAAAACTTCCTGTGTAGCAATTAATGTGGAAAGCTAAATTTATGAATATATATATGTATGTGATTGTGTGTGTGTGTATATATATATATATATATATATATATATATATATATATATTTTAAAATTATAAGAGAAATAAAACTGGAAGCAGGAGAAAAACTTTCCATATCAACAAATTTCAAATACATTTATTATGGCAAAATATTTGTATTGTAAATTTTTCAAGCTGAGTCAGAATTTTCCAATATATGATCTCCTACCTAGAAATAAATTAGGAGTTTTTGAAAGCTGCATGAATATTTTCGTACTATTGACAAAAAATTGTTAATGGTATCTTAAGAGACTGAACAATAAATTATTTCTAAAAATGTCTAATTCTAAATAGGCAAACAAAAATGCCAAATTCAACCAGTCAATTACCAGAAGAAAAGAAAACTTATTTAAATTATATTTATTTAAAAATGGAAAAATAAAATAGGTTGTTTAGTATTATTGCAATCAAGTGAATTACCTAATTGCCAAAATTCTGTTCTCTAAATTTAGGGAAGTAGTATAGAGATATGGCTTTATCCAGGACATGGCCAAACACACACAAAAAATATACTATATACCTCTAAATTAATATGGAAAACATTTCCCTAAAGTCACTTAGAAATATAAGAACTGTGTAGACATCGAGTTAATCAGTACATAAAAGGGAAGCAAAGTTTCTTTCCCAGAATACTAGTTATCATTACAGACAACATGAGACATAGGCCCGTCTATTCCATATATATGATAGCAAAAGTAATATCCAGCATATATTGATTAATCACAAGTGCACTACCTCACTTAATTTTTAAAACAGACCGACATGTGCAGATATCAGATGTCTTACTGGAAGTAAGGATCCAGTAGCTCCAATAACACGGCTAGGTTATTTGAATTCAGAGGCTGTGCTTTAACTTTTTTTCTGCTCCCATGATATGTCCCTAAGATGCTGCAGTATGCTTGGAGAAGCACTCACAATCCTTGACCAAAGCAGAGGTGGAAATACAAACGTTAAAGTGACGTGGTCACATAAGTTGTTTTAATAATTGTCCTAAACCATCAATATGTTTTAATTGGTAAGGAAATAAAAGAACAAAACAAAATAAAGGAGAAGAGTGCATGGGGAAGTAGGGAGAAACAAAGGGATGGTGGGGGAGGAAATAATGCAAATGAACAGTTGAGAAAATATAGATTTTTCCCAATGCTAATGGATGTGTAAACTAGCACAAACTGAACAGAGAGAAGCTTAATCGTAACAATCAACTAGAAAAATGTAAATGTTGTTGATTACATTTCAAGACACTGATTTATCCTCAGCTCTCTTGTGAGGTTAGTAAGAAAGGTGTACAAGCTTCATAGAGCTCATCCTTTATAATACCAAAATAGTGAAAAAAAAAATCAAATGACCATGAAGGTGAGAGCCCAAACTCCACTCCCCACTATTTCTCAATTGTTGTAGTTAAACAGTATCAGTGTATCATCATAATCACATTATTTCAAGCACAGATCTTAACACATAGTAAGTAAAACTATTTGTATTAATTGCTTCAAGAATATTTAATGACTAAAAATGATGGGGCTGATTATTCAAATATTATACATTTTATGTTTTGCAAAGCAGTATCTGGAAAGCTTATGAATTTTTTTCTTTTTAAGCTGATTTATTTTATTTTTAAAGATTTATTTATTTGTTCATTTGTGTTTTTTTAAATCTATTTATTTATTTGAAAATCATATATACAGAGAGAAAGATTTTCTGTCTGCTGATTCACTCCTCAAGCGGCTGCACTGGCCATAGCTGAGCCAATCCGAAGCCAGGAACCTCTTCCGGGTCTCCCACGCGGGTGCAGGGTTCCAAGGCTTTGGGCCACTCTCTGCTGCTTTCCAAGGCCACAGTCAGGGAGCTGGATGGGAAGTGGGACAGGCCAGAAAAGAACTGGCACCTGTATGGGATCCTGGCACGTTCAAGGTGAGGACCCTCTCCACTAGACTACTGCAGTTGGACCAAGCTTGTGGATTTAAATATATAAGTGACATAATCAGAAATCAAAGTTTTATTGACTGATAATATTTGGAACAAGGTTTCAGATAAGTAAGGAGCCTTGTTTAACTTCTAAAATTCTACAACAAATATAAAAACATTCAGCTTCTCTGCGGCCCTGGTTTCAAACTCGGCCTGTGGCCACCATAACAGACCTACCAGTACAAATCCCAACAGGACTGGGAAAGATTTTCCATGATGAAATCAGATACAACTTTTTTTCTTGACTTTCACCACAGTTTTCTTTTTATCTCTTGGAAAAGCATTTGTTTTCCTTGACCCCTTATTTTTTTAATTATTTATAAAATGATAGCAGTTATGTCTACTCTGAGTTTTGATGCTTTGTGTATTATTAAATATAAGTTGCTCTTTTTGGTGAAGAGGACAATTTTACATTTATTCCCTCACATTTAAAAACCAGATTTCACAAAGAAGATTAGAGACAGAGACAGAGGTCTTTATCCACTGTCCCTGCTCTAAATGGATGGAGAGGTCAGAGCTGACCTGATCTGAAGCCAAGGTTTAGGAGCCAGGAGCAACCAGGTCTCCTGTGCGGACAAAAGGGGTCAGAGACTTGAGTCATCCTCTGCTGCTGCTGTCCGAGGCCCTAAACAGCGAGCAAGGTAGACAGCGGAAGAGTCAGACATGAACTGGCAGCCATATGGAATGCCGGTGCCACAGCTTCAGGATTACTAGTGCCACCACCACCTCAGAAGAGGGTAATTCAATAACAAACACATTCCCTATACATTTTAATAAAAAATTCATGAAGACAATTTAATATAATATATTTCTGATTTCCTAAACTTCCTTTTATTATATTTTTGACAATCTTTACATAGTTAATTAGGGTAAAAAGGTTCAAGGGCTATAGGAAAGTGAGTAAGACTATTATTTCCATATTGTTTCCTTAATGTTTAAAGGGGGATATTGAGGGAGAAGCCCCACCCAGTTTCCCACCTACCCCAGGTCCCGAATGTAGGGCATACTCCGAGGGTCTTGATCAAGTGGTTTGGATAGTTCAACAGTTATGAATCGCTGCCAATCTCGCCACTCCAAGCACGAAGAGGTCGTTGGAGAATCCACTGATTGACATAGTCCTTCATAGAGTCTCCGTTTGCCCAGTATTTCGCTGCCAACATATAGCTGACGTGATTGATTGACCTGTTCTGTCTTCTGTCTTTTCTTGGTTAGGGTTCTGAGTCTGGCAGTGCGATTGGGGAGATCTCCAAAGAAACTTTGTCTGAGGTGAACTCAGACCAGATTCTTGCATGTACTATCAAGTACAGGGCCCGGCACAGTCCATTGCTCTGATCAGCTGGTGGTTGCAATCACTGGGTTGGTTTTGTTTTCAGCCCCAACCTCCACTTGAACCAATGGGTGTTGCAGTCCAGCCTGGTTCTGCCCAGCACGTACTCGGCCCTCGCATAAACCAGTGCAAGCTGCAGCCTAGTTGGAGCGACCCACAATAACCCCCACCAGGCCCGCCCCTACCCTGGTTTGCCAGTATATGTAGCAGACTAGTCCAGTCTGTCCCACATCCCATTCGGCTCTCGTATATGTCAATGGGTATTAAAGCTTAGTTCCATCTAAACAGCTTCACTATACAACCCACACAGATGCTGTTAGGTGTCTCTCTGTCTAGCCAACCCAGCCCCTGTCCTAGTTTTTGTGCCCTCCCATGGGAAACTTACTGCCACTCTAAGGAGGCTGTGAAGCCAAGTGCCCGGATCCAGGGGAGACCAGGACAGCACAGAAGCAATGGTGGAGGAGGACCTAAAGCAGGAAATGGATACAGGAAGAGCGTGCACCATGCATTCTGATTCAGCAGCCTTTACTTGCATAACTGCTTTTTTCAAATAGATAGAAATATCATTTCCTCATGCTTTGAAGTTTTCTAAATTTCTGACTTATGAAATATGAATATAATCAATTATACATTTCTAAGATATATTTGAATGATTTGTGGTTAGTTACTGCTTTATTCTACTATCATTTGCTATGATGAACAAATGGGTTACCAAAAAACTTATCTTCTGCAGCAATTTCCCAAATCAACTTTTACATTGTATACATTTCCTACTTTGTATCTATAAAAAGAAATCAATTCTCAAATATCATGTCACTCTTTAAGAACATTATAAGAAAGCTTAGGATCTAATTTCCATTGATAATTTGCTAGGCTTCTCAATCAACTATTTCACCTGTAAGAGTTGCATGTCACAAAAATGTATTTATGTAAATCCCTGAAAAATAGTGAAAGACCAATTCATGAATAAATTTACCTAAACATCATAAAAATTATTTTAAGAGGTTAATAAGAAAAAATGAAAAAATGTTACAGCTTTAGATAAGATCACATGGGAATATAAATTTTGCTTTCATGAATTAGTGGTAATTTAGTTTATAGAAAAGCAACATGATATAAATTTTTAAAAGGATGATACAGATGGAGAAAATACAAGGCAGTTAAATAATACACAAGAGAATTGTAGCTATGATTCCATGTTCATTTTTGAAGAAAAGATTGAATATTCTTTCAAGTTTCTTTCCCCTTGAGTCTCTGAAATAGAACACTATCCTGAAACCAGCAGGTCATGTACAAAAAGATAGTTTAATTGCTAATTAACACTAGATGATATTCTGAGAATTACATACTAATTAATTTTCTGAAGGGCTAAGTGTCCTTTCTTCTGTGTCAGTTCCAATGAACATATATGACTATGAGGACTTGAGGCAGCATGTTTTTCACATGAACTAAAAATCAATGAAAAGCATGTGTCAAAATTAGAAAGTTTAGAAATTTTATTTTGAATTATATTTTAGAAGTGCAAAATGTGACTGAGAAAACTAACCAATAAACAAAGGCTATACTGTGGATATTTTGAAAAATATAAAAGCTTTATAATTGGAAAAGGAAAACAAAAATGAGGAAAGAGCATTCCTTCTAATAAATCCTTAATTTCATTTTTTTTAAGATTTATTTTATTTTTATTGCAAAGTCAGATATACAGAAATGAGGGGAGACAGAGAGGAAATTTTTCTGTCCGATGATTCACTCCCCAAGTGACCGCAACGACCAGTGCTGCGCCGATCCGAAGCCAGGAACCTGGGACCTCCCAGGAACCTGGGTCTCCCACGTGGGTGCAGGGTCCCAAGGCTTTGGGCCGTCCTCGACTGCTTTCCCAGGCCACAAGCAGGGAGTTGGATGAGAAGTGGAGCTGCTGGGATTAGAACCGGCGCCCATATGGGATCCTGGCGCATTCAAGGTGAAGCCTTTAGCTGCTAGGCCACTGTGCTGGGCCCAAAATCCTTAATTTCAATAGAATAGGATGAGTCTAAGCAAAGGGCATGGTCTCAGTACGGCCCAACCCCTTTTGGGCTAGGGGTTTTGTAAAATATCTTTAAGAGTGGATTCTGCAGTGGTTTGGAGACAATGATGAGGCAGAATATGCCTCATTGTAAGAATAGGATTTCCCCTGGGATAAGGGATGCCTGCAAATAAAAAGGGGTTTGGGAGGTAGACAGAGGTTGAGTAGTTCCAGTACATAATCCTTTTGAAAGCTCAGAATTTTTAATTGTGTGTCTGGCTGATTTGCTAAGACCTTCATCACTGGTTAGTCTGCATTCTTCTGAAAACAATTAGTTTTACCTGTCTGTATTTCTACACCACAAATATTAATACAAAAATATCACTCAGGCTTCAAAATCTCTGTGCTCAATCTTTTCCAAAAACTCAAATATTTGTTGGTTTTTAGAAACACTTTATTTCTTTATTTACTGCTTCCATGCACCATTCTATTTGGTCTAAAACATTTAAAAATACCCGAACATTTTGCAATCATGAAAGTTAGCTACAGAGCTATAAAAAATTACATTGTCAAAAAAAAATCACATTGTCTTAAAAACGTTTCTAGCAAAAGGCTTTTGGTTATGTAAGTGTGGAATGTGACTAAATATAACAATTACAATGTTTCACTTGCAAAATAATTCATCTCTTGTGTAAACATTAGCTATGCATATATTTCTTAATAAGGAGAAATATGCATAGCAACTCAGAAATGATAATGTGCACCCAACAATGCATATCACACATGGGAATGTTGGTGTTTTCCTTTGTACTGACAAGACTCATTCTTTTAGCAACCAATTTTATTCTAAATAAAACTGCCTTTCTAAAAGGCCAAGTTAAATTTCATACAAAGGAAAGAATATTTGTGTTGTAAGTTACAAAATGAGTACATACCCAAGTCAAATACTATTTTTTTTACATAATATGTATAGAAAGTCCAGGTAAATATTGAGAAAACAGCTTAGAAGGTTGAAAGAGCAGAGATTGATATCTGATGCTACAATTTAATTTCTTATGGTTCTCATATTTCCTAATTTTTATCCTTAACTCTGCATAGATGTAAATAGGTTTAATATCCTTAAACTCAAACTCTTGTACAACTTAATGAAAAAGTCCAAGTCATTGAATGTTTTTTCATCACAATGAAGATAATACATGTCAAAATACTAATAATGACAAAAGTAAGCACAGTTCTGGTTAACTAATGACTAGTTCCATATATTTAACTCCAAGTTAGATTTGACATGGAATAACCAGTACTAATACTGAGAAGTAATAGAATAAAAACACTAATGCGCAAGTTAGTGCCTTGGAAAATATCACCATCTTGGTCAGTAGTCATGCATATAAATCAATGCTTAATGCAGTTTCTTACAGCCAAGAAATCTGAATTTAATCCTATTGTTTCATAACAATGCTCTCATCTCCTCACATATTTTGACATTTCATTCCTTTCAAGAAAGGAAAAGTGCAACAGTTAAATGGACAGGTCCTTGAGGCCATACTCTGCCTGTTCTTAGCCTTGCTTTTAAATCTTATGGTGATATGATTAATCATCCCCAAAGAAGACTATTAATTTAATAAATTATAAGATTTTTTTATAATCAGTGTTTGTTCAAGTCACTCAACTTCACCGTTGAAGTCATTAGTCTTTGGCATAAAGATTCTCAGTGCTTTTTTCACACCTCCATTCCTGCTTTGCTGATCTGGTATTTTCTTGGTATTTGTGTTCCTTGGTGGCCTACTTTTTCCAGATTCGTTTGGACATAGCTTAGATTGTGGCACTTATTATTCCCAGAACATACTTTCCAATCTATACTCTGATGAATTTTGCATTAATTTGCCAAATGAAAGAACACCAATGCAGCGTTTCAACATTTCAGTAATGGACTAAAAAGCCACATATATAATTGATTCCAACTGTATTTCCTGTATATTGTTTGTTACACACTTAACCATGCTATTTACAGAGTACATACATTTCATCATTAAAATATGAAACTCTTAAAAAAACACAGTGATTTATATGTCCATTTCTACTAATATCACAAAGGAGAAAGCTATTGTATATTTGCATAAAGAGGAAGCTATCTGTAAGATATCAATTTTCTGCTACAGCCCCCATAAGAGAAGAAATAGGAAAACAACATTGAACGAGTGGTCAGGTGAATAATATGCACCCTTTCCTCACATCTCAAAACACACATAAATCGCAACAAGAGAAAGCAACAGGAGCAAACGTTAGCCTCACACACATCAGAACCAGTGAAAAGTAAGGAGAGGGTTCAGGTTTGGAGACTCAGTAAAGTGCTAACACTGAGCAGCAGTGTCTCCTGCTCCTCTGTGTCAATCCTCAATGAGCCAACATCTGCATCCATTTGAAAAGAAAATGTATTTAACTTAGAACTATTTAACTTTATATATAGGCATAGCACAATGTTGTTCTTAGGACTTGAGGTTTTTCCAGTTTTTATTTTTAAATATTTAGCATTTTTATTTGATTGAAAGGTAGAGAGAGCAAGAAGAGGACAAGAGAGTGAGGGAGATAGACAGGAAGAGAGAGAGAGATCGTCCAACACGTTGTTCTCTTACCAAACAGCATCCTGGCCAGAGATAAGAATCTGGAAATCACTCTGGTTCTCCCATATGCATGACTGAGACCCAGTATTTGGATAAGCACCTGCTGCTGCCTAATGTGTATGTTAGCAAGGAGCTGGAATGAGAAACATACCTATAACTCAGACTCAGACATTTTCGTGTAAGGTTTGTGCATGCTAAGGAGACTCTTACACACTGTGTCAAGCAATGTCCACTTATTGTGCTCTTTTTGGAAATCCAACATTAGTTAATTTTAAAGAAATTTCCAAATAACAAAAATCTGTGAAAAAAAAGATGGGGTTCGGGCCTTGGGTTTGGGGGCAAGTGCCGCTCCTCACAGTGTGGCGGCTGTGGGGGGTGCCCCTGCCGGGTCGGACCCAATGCTGGGGGCTCACGCCAAAGACACTGCCGCAAGGCAGTGAACGAGTCCTCGGCCTCCCCCAGGGCAGCCAGTGCACCATGTGGTGCCAGGCTTTGCCTGCTGGCCGCCCGGCGGCAAACTGGGGTTTTTTAAGATATGTTTGCTGCCTGGGGACACCCATGACTAAGTCCAACTTTAGTGTAGGTGAGTAGTGAATCTTGGGTGATTCGCAGTGACAGGGTCATGGAAGTTTAAGGCATGCGTGGGGACTGAGACCTGGTGGTTTGGAGGGAAGTACCCAGGAGACAATTATGGTTAGTCAGATACACCAACCCAATTCGGAATACAGAAATAGCTTGTTTGCCTAGAACATCACTGATCGTGACACACCAGCCCACACCAATGCTATGGATGGGGGCCTCTTTGGCAGTGATGGGTACCATTACCCAAGTGTTTGGTGGAGTGGTGGAGTGGTCACATTTGGCAGGGTCAAGACTCTATCCAGCACGCGAGAGAACTTGGTCTGGGGGTAGACTCTATGGGGTTGTGTGGGCCCAACCCTAAGGAAATACAAGTTCCCCTGGTTAGCTCACAAGCTGGGGTTGGGATGGACTAAGCTAGATGTGACCATGCCACCTGCCATCACACACGGGTGCAGGAACCCAAAACAGTCAGCACAGGTCAAGGCAGCAGCACCTGAAAGTGCATCCTTTAACAGGATGTGGGGTGGGCCGTGCTGCCACTGAAAGGGGACAGAATGGGCAGGGCTGAACAAACCTTAACTCACAAGAAACAACAGAAATCAGGTTGGAGCACAGGTCATGCCAAGTAGGTCCTTGCACCTACTGATCTGCATAAGAAAGGGGTGCTAAGCCATAGGGTCTAAGGTGACAGGACAAGAGAGGGGCTCTACCAAGTTGAATCAGAGCAACCACTGGCCTTCACGAGATCTAAGGCTGGGAATAGACCCGGCTGGGCAGCTAAGGGGATACTCTAGCTAGGTTGAGTTTCCCACCAATGAGTGCATGGGTTGTAAATGGGGCTGTGTTCCGATCAGGATACGAGTGTAATCCCACTTGGCACAAGTGTGGACTGGGAATGGAAGCACCAAGCCGGGCCAGACTCCAACACCATCTGGTGTGCTGCAGGACCAGGGGAAATGTATGACAGACTAGGCTAGGTCTCAGCCCTTATTGAACCATGTGTAAGCTGTATGGGGGTATGGAAGAGCCATGGCTGGGTTGAAACATCCAAGAATAAGAACCAGATTGGGTTGAAGAACAGTCAGGAAACATCACTGTTCCTGCTAGGACAGGAGGTGAACTGAACAGGGCTGGCTCATGGACCCACTGGTATGCGCAAAACCTGGCACTGAGAGAGTTTCTGATGGAGGAGCCTGGGCAACTCCTCTGGCAGGACACAGTCCCTGCAGGTAAGCGCAAGAAGCACAATAGGAAACAGCCCAAAACAGGCTATGGAAATTATCCCACTGGCATACACATGGCATGGATTGGGGGCAGACCAGGCTGAACCTGTTCACATCACCCACTGGTGAGTCCGAGCACCAAAACAGAGTGTGGGTTGAGCCAGGTTCGGTTGCAACACATACTAATACACAATAAGGAATGCCAAGGTGAGATGAGCCATACCAGATGTGGTTGCAGCGCCCAAACAGCACATGTGATAATCAGGGGGAGGAGGCAAAGCTGACAGAGGAATGTGGGCTCCCCTGCTGGACTACTTCCATTGGAAAGCGTGAGTCGGGATGGGGGCAGATCAGAATAGGCAGGGCTGTTACACCTGTGGGTCTCATGTGGGCTAGATAAGGGAAGGGCCACGGTGGGCTGACTGTTCCGACTGGTGCAAGCAAAAACTAGAGTGGGTGAGGGTTGGTTGGGCTAGCCGCAGTACTAGCTGGCAGAGGCTGGCACTTGGAGCTAATTCTGTCAAGTCAAATGCCAGAACTACCTGGAGAGTGCATAATCTGGGAGTGAGTGTAGCCTAGAAGGGAAACAGTGGGCACCTCATTCGGGGCTACCACTCTCATTGGACAGCACGAACACCAGGACCGGGGCAGGGGTGGCTGTACAGAAGGGCACCTGCCAGTAGGTGTGTGGGCTGGATAGTAGGTTAGTTGGGTTGAGCTGGGCTTCAACGCCCATCGACACGTGCAAGAGCTAAACAGGATGTGGGACAGACTTGACAAGCCTGCGGTGCATACTGGCAAGCATGGGAACCAGGGTAGGAGGCAGAACTGGTGGGGGTTATGGGGAGTTGCCCCAACTAGGCTGCAGCTCCAACTGGTTTGCGTGAGGACCGAGCATGAAGTGGGCAGGATCGAACTGGACTACAAAACCCGTTGGTTCACGAGGAAGACAGGGCTGGAAACAGAACGAACCCAGCAATCCCAACAACCAGCATGAGCATAAGCTGATTGGTGTGACAGATGGTGTCGGACTCTGTACTAGCAAACTCGCGCAAGAATCAGGTTTGGGAATCATCTCTGATGAAGTTTCTTTGGAGATTCCTCCAACTGAACTGCTGATCTTAGAACCCCAACCATGAAGAGACTGTCAGCCAGTGGATTCTGAATAGGGTTCATTGCGATTGGAACTGAGAGATTGGCAGCAATCCAGAACTGATGAACTATCAAAACTGTATGAGCAGAACCCTCAGAGCGTGCCTCCCATTGGGGATCTGGGATGGGTGGTTAGGTTGGGCTTTTCCCTTTGTTTTTTTCCCTGACCCCAGATACAGGGTAAAATATTGATGTGGAAACAATGGTATTACCCACTTCCACCCTTTAGCCCTTGACCCTTTGTTCCCTAATCAACTAAGAAAGATTATTTAAAAAATAATTAAAAAAAAGATGATATTGGTGCAATCTAAAGTGGAGAGTCATAGGGTCATTCCAGAAAACCGACTACGCCCCAGGACCTACCAGGAGAGCATTATAGACAGACAACTGCATCCAGGCTTCCAGAAAACTGTGTGAACAGATGATTGGTGATTGATCATGGCTTCATAGGATACAGGCATAGAAAAAGAAATAGACTGATACTTTGTCTCATGAATTGTCCCATTCAGAAAATTTTGTTGAAAAAAAGTTAATCTGTGAGTCTGAAGCATGGGAAGATTTACTACAAAACTTTTCCTTAACTTGTTGAATTTTTCACTGCAACAGAAACTATAACATGAATAATTTAAAAACATGATTTACTCGATTCCAACGTGAACCATATTTGCATAATCAGAACAAAATACGTTCTGGGTATTTAATTATTGAAATTTCATACTCTGTCTCTCCCAGGAAGTAAAAGAGGTGATGACTGAAATCATCATCTCCTACAGACTACTGTTGGCTGCTGGACACTTAAAAGCTAAGAAAGAAGTAAAAACTTAGCATTTAGAATCAGGGTACTAAACAACACTAAAGAAGTTAAAACAGGTTGCTAAGGAGCAACCTCATGTCTGAAAGAAAGGATGCTTGTTCTTACTGAGTGTTGTAAAATGATTTAAAATTATCAATGGTATCACAGTAAGTGGGTAGAGTTATCAAATTTAAAGTAACACTTCTTTAAACCTTTCTCTCATATAAGTTTCTTAGAAATGTAGAAACCCTTCAAAATGCTCACACATTTTATATACAGTATTAGTTCTGCCTTTTCTTGACAAGCTTTTAGGCTTTCCATTCTCTTAAATTTACTCTTCTCTTGTTTCCGGACCTGCCAAGGCCTCTCTGGGTTATTACAACAGGTCCTTTCAGTTAATGCCTATAGTAGAGATGCCCAAAATATTCCTGATTCGTTGAAGCATAATTTGCTAGTCCCTCACTTTCAGGAACACTAAATTCCTTTGCAAATTAAAAACAAACACAGCTGAATTATCTTATGTTTAATTTAGCTTGCCAGATTAATGGAACTTCAAGCAGTTTGGAATCTTTAGGAACTTTTCCGAGATAATTATCAGAGCTGTACACATTGGCACCAAGGTGTCGTGTCTAAATCATTATGTTAAACACCACATTATTAATTTTAAAACATCAGGTCTGGCAAGTGTGCTTCTGAATGTTGATGTTTGTGGAGACATTGAGAATGTAGATCTCAGTAATAATAATTTGTAAAAAAAAAAAAAGATACAGACATAAAGATGTTGGCTCTAAAAAATATACCCAACTTCATCTGATTTGCTTACAAGGGTTATCACTAAGTTATATACATACTTTTCTTACCATTATTCTGGTGCAAAGATTGCTAATACATGGGATATACATATATCTGAAATGCCTATAGCTGCCATTTCCCTCCTCTACTCTATTAAACATAGGCAAAGTCTTTGGTTCTAAAACTATAGCTATCATGTGCTGCTGGTTTCATGGCTCTGGTGTTAAGTTTCTGATTGTCTAATGTTATCTGCTCATGTCTTTCCATCAAAATTAAAACAAACCAAATGGTTTTACCATGGTTATAACAGTACGATCTTAGGAATTGGTAAAGTCACAGTTTGTGCCTATGCCACAGAAGATCTTTGTAATTCTTATTTGGTTCCCGTGTGTGTGTGTGTGTGTGTGTGTGTGTGTGTATGTGATTATTAACTTTCTTTTCTGGGTATGTAAAGCTGGGCAGCTAAAATTTGTTGCACAACAGTGCTACATAGAATAGCCAGTTATTTCCTAGAATACAATATTCTAGCCTCTGCATTATTTCTAGTGTGACATATCCATGTATTACTGTTTTCTTGTAATAATCCTCATTTACACATTTTGTGCAAAAATAGAAATTGCACAAATGCAGATAGATTGGGGAGCAATTACCTACTGGTCAAGATGCTAGTTAGTACACCTGCATTCCACACGGAAGTGACTGGATATTTATTCTGGTCTCTTGCTAATATTGACTGGCATGGGAATCTTTAGGGGCGGCACTGACAGTTCAACTAACTCCATATGGTAGACCTCGGGTGAATGACTTCTCTCAGCTGATAGCTGGTTGTTAAAGGTATTTGGGAAATGAAACACTGAATTAGAGAAGCCACCACTTTTCCACCCCTTTGAAAGATTTTGTTTGTTTGTTTGTTTGTTTTTTTGGTTTTGTGTTTTGTTTTTTTAGGTTTATTTATTTTTATTGGAAAGTCAGATGTAGAGAGGAGGAGAGACAAAGAGGAAGATTTTCCATCAAATGATTCACTCCCCAAGTGAACACAACACCCAGAGTCTTGCCAATCCAAAGCCAGGACCCCAGAAGCTCTTCCAGGTCTCCGACGTGGGTGCTGGGTCCCAAGGCTTTGGGCCGTCCTTGACTGCTTTCCCATGCCACAAGCAGGGAGTTGGATGGGAAGCAGGGCCACTGGAATTAGAACCGGCTCCCACATGGGATCCTGGTGCATTCAAGGCCAGGGCTTTAGCCACTAGGCCACTGCACTGGGCCCCATTGCTTGTTTTTTTTAATGTAGCCATGACCTACACCAACAAAATTGATGGAAATTGCTGCAATCTAAAGAGACAGTGTATCAGTCACATATTTAGTTTTTAAAGGCTAAAATTTTAGCTTTCATCAAGAGAAACATCTGGAATTCTGAAAGATAAAAAGAAACAAACATCTGAGTTGAAATATATTAATTATGTTAAATATAATGACAGATGCAAATGTTTACGGAGAAATGAAGACAGTCATTTGTTTTAGTGCAAATAACCCAACAGATATTCATGAAAATTTTTCTCATAATACATATTTTCCATGCAATTGTAAAGTATTTTTGTGAAGCTACCATATTCATGACAGAGCATCACATTTTGACTGCAATACAATTATTGTGGATTGTATACTGTGTTTGTATATTTGTGTTTTAAATCATAGTAACCAATGTTCAGAATTGCTTTGCATTGAAAATAAGTGATAAATGAAAAGAATTGGCCTAAACAGAAAAACTGCATAATTCAAATCTGATGATGTTACAGCATCTTTTGAAGAAATTGGACAAACATGAAACGCATTAAAAATTGAGTACTGACATCTCAACTAGACAAAAGCTGTTTTGATCTGATAAGACAGCCTTAGCTTGATGTTGGGGACATCATGCAATTGAGAACATCAGATTTACAGTGACTCATACATTTTAATTAACAAGAGAATCACACTGAACATACATCTGAAAAATCATATAAAACATGTAAACATAACAATTATATCTATTCAGATGCCTACTTTGAGTAGCAACTAGAACACTACATACAACACTCAACAAATCCAAAATATATCATGAGTACACAGTAGGAAATGAGTCACAAAACATTATAAAGTGGATCAGTATTCCACTGGGTATATATACACCATATTTTCCTTATCCAGTTAATGGATATTTGGATTCATTCCTTATCTTAGCTAAGTGAGACAAGCTATTATAAACATGAAGCTATAGGTAATTCTTCTATATTCCATTAGTGGAAGCTTAAGCCTCTGATTATAAGATAAATTAAAAATATGTTATTATAAAAATATTAAAAAGAAAAATGAAAAAGAGAACATCATTGATTTATTAAAAATGTGTACTATATACTATTCTTAGAAATGTATGCATATTTGGGGAGTGAATCATCGGACGGAAGATCTTCCTCTCTGTCTCTCCTCCTCTGTGTATATCTGGCTGTAATAAAATTAATAAATCTTTAAAAAAAAAAAAGAAATGTATGCATATTTGTGAGCTATTTGAAATATGTTTCCATTACATTAAAACAACTAAAAAGGAACCATGTCATATTTTCTCAAGTGCAGTCTGGTAATAATAGAAATATTTGTAAGAAATAGTAATATTTTAATGAATTAATTGTATTTATGGTAAAATATGAATGGCAAAATTTATCATCTTAGCTACTTTTTTGTGTACAAATCAGTGATGTTAAGTGCATTCATAATATTTTTCAAGCATGAGCACATTCCTTATGAGATCTCTTTCCATGTTGTAAAACTGTAAATCTGGGCCCCTTATATCCCCATTCTCCATTCCTTTCAATACTCAGAGAACATAACTTTTCTTTACCGTACCTTTGATTGTGACTCCTCTAAATGTTTGTTCCAAGTAGAATCATGAGATATTTGGCTTAATGTGACATTTGTTTCACCAGGATAACAACTCTGGGGTTTGCCAAGATGCAGTATTTATCAAAATTTCCCTTGTTTTAGAGTTGAGTAATACTGTATTGTATGCACATACTACTTATTGACTAGATTACCATTTGGTTTGCTTTTTTTAACCATTGTGGAAAATATTATAATAAATATAGGTCTTATAATATCTGTTTGAAATCTTGTTTATAATTCTTTGTGCTTCTGTCAAGAAGAAAAATGGCTATATCATATGATTATTATATTTTGGAATTTTTAAAGAGCCATCAAACCATTTTTCAAGGAAGATTGGTTGAAAAAATTGTTTGTAATGTTGCTGATAATTCCATCATCAAGGGTTTGTACTTTTTAATGTTTTTGCTGCTTTTGTGATTCCTTCATTTTGCATGTTGTGCATTATTTACTTTCTCTTGGAGTTCACTGCATTTCTTTGATATTTGTGTAATTCATGTTTTTCCTCAAATTTGGAAAGTTTGTATGTAAATATTATCTTTCCCTATGTCTTTTCACTCTATGTAGGGTTCCAAAAATTTATATGTTTATTTACTTGATGGTATCACATAGGCTCCACTTTCTTTTTTACGATTGCTGTCCCTTTGATCCAGCATTGTCCTGTCTTCAGGTCCATAGATACTTATTTTCAATTTCTCTATTGAATTTTACATTGCAATTCATTTATTTTTAAATTCCAGTATTTATAGTTTCCTTTTAGATTTCCATCCTCTTACTGATACTTCATTTTGTTTATATATCATCCTCTTTATATTCCTCTGCATCTTTTTATTGATTTTTAAGCATGCTTCAGACTGTTATCATAATGTTTTATCTGCTAGGTTAGTCTTCATATCTACTCACAGATACTTTTTATTATTTATTTTATGTCTAAATTGGTCATAATTTTCTGTGCATTGTTTATGACAATTTATGAAAAACTGTATTTGTTCTTAACCACATCCTGTGACTACTTCATTGACATTTCAATTTCAGTTTATACACTACAGGTTTCTAAACACCTTAAAATGGCTATAGGGTACTATTCAGCTGTCTCGTGTCTATTTTCATTTTAGTATTTAGCAGTTTATAGTGTTGAAGCATAATTTTCCTGAACTTGGCAGATTTTAGAATAGTCAAAACTGGCTAAGAAACTGGTTAAGAACTTGCATTTTTTAACATATTGATTACTCAATACAATGTCATTTAATTTCATAATGTTGTAAATTGTTGTTGATGTTATGTTGTGGCTTTAAATTGATCGGGACGATATTCTGCCAGCTCTCCCTTCAGACCAGAGATGGTCTCCCCAAGGAACCGTTGAATTTTTCTGGACAATAAGATGCTGGACTCTATGCTTGGTATATGATTGCAACAAAAGAATCTAGACTTAATTTGAACTGTAATACTGCAACTAGGTGGAGGAATCCACCAAGGGGGGAGGGTATAGGGAGGGGTTGGGGGAATACCAGAGCCTATGAAACTGTGTCACATAATGCAATGTAACTAATAAAAAAAGAAAATCTATATTTGTATCAAGTGGGATAATTTAAGATACTAGAATCTTCCTTCACAAAGGTTTTGATGACTTTCTGTTGTTTGTTTTGCTGTTTACTTTTGTATGCTTTCTCTGTGCTGAAGAACAAATCAAACAAGTGTAGTCCTTTTCCAATTTTCCCAGCAAAGGCAATTATGTGTTAATTATCTAGTCTTTCCAGAATATTTGATTCCAGAAGAAGAAGAGAAAAACTGAAGGGTCCAAAGTGTTCCTCCTCTAGTGCTCCCCTCTCCCCCTGTAATTCATTTTACCTGCTGGGAGAGGGCAGAACTCATGACATCGGGAGGGAGTGTAGCAACAATGAGGGGTAACTAACGAATCTGTTTAAATAAAAGCCAGGAAGCAGAAGGGTGCAGATCCCTTCTCTTTAATGGACATGGCCCTTTTCACCCACAGAATGTACACAGTTGCTCCTGAAACACGTAAATAACTGCCTGTCACAGAGGTGAGACTCTAATGCACTGAGGGCTGAAATGAACTGAAATTTACCATGATTTACTTGCATGTTTTCTTAGAAAGGGAAAAACTCAAAAGAGATTACTTAATTCTAAAACTATTACATTAGAAAGATTCTGCCACTGCAATTACTGTCAAAGTAGGCAGATACAATGCTGATGGGTTCTTCTCATCACTGTTTCAGAATTCTCTCCTAGAAACTGCACTCTCTTTATGTAAAGATGAGTAGGCATTTGTCATTTCTTGTAGGAGAGAAGTAGAATACCATTTCACACTCACCACAGCCCAGGAATATGACTGCAAGCATAGCACACAAGCAATAAACATTATAATCTTCATTTCACATGCTTTTTTTGTTTTGTTTTCCTAGTTTCTATGTCCCTGTCCATCCTTGATAGAAGTTGCAGACTGTCACCTCATTTTGTCTAAAATAAAAATGATTGATAGTTTTCCCATGTTGCATTATCACATCAATCCTGATCTTCCTGTACTTGCTATAGCCACAAGATATGATCATGAAAATAGCATGGTAAAGTCATGAAGTGGTTAGTCCATGAAGACTTCACTTCATGGACAAGGCATATTTCAAAGCAAATATGTTTCAAAATCATTTTGCATTAAAATAAGTCCTTTAATTTCATTCTCCAAGTCCTTTTTCTTTTTTTTGGTCAGGTCTTTTTTTTTATGTTATCAATGTGGTGGAGTTCAATACATTTTAAATGATATTTTTGAATATGTTAATATTTGATTAAATTTATAGTTATTGCCTGTTACATTTGTAGTTAGATGATTTTTTTTTGTTTCTGTAGGAATTTATTTTGCAATGAAACTATATCTGAAAGTAAAATGAAAAAAACAATGAACAGATACTTGTAGGGTCCCTAACCTTGCTTCTTCTGCTTGCTCCTGGGTTATCACCTCTCTTCTCACTAATCCTACCATGAAGAGACAGGAGTGTGTGAATGAGTTATGGAATGTAATGCTGTAATACTCAAACTGTGCTGAAATAAGCTAACCCAAATCTAAAGTTAGTAATGGATGTTTTTGTGTCTTACTCTGTTCTAATTGATCGGGATGATATTCTGCCAGCTCTCCCTTCAGACCAGAGATGGTCTCCCCAAGGAACCGTTGAATTTTTCTGGACAGTAAGATGCTGGACTCTATGCTTGGTATATGATTGCAACGAAAGAATCTTGACTTAATTTGAACTGTAATACTGCAACTAGGTGGAGGAATCCACCATGGGGGGAGGGAAGGAGAGGGGAGGGGGCAGTTCTAGAGCCTATGAAACTGTGTCCCATAATGCAACGTAATTAATAATAAAAAAAGACAGGTCAGGTCTTTTTATACCTGTTACTTTCCATCTGCTACCTGGATTGTGACAGAAACACTGGTGTTACAGTTTGCAGTCTGAACAGAAAACACAGCGGTATCATACAGAGGAAGAAGAGCCATGAAGCAAAATTTCCTGGGTTCCAAACATTATATGAAGTTTTCCTATGAAACCTGGAGTGCCTGTTCCTGGGGTAGTTTTACACAAAGGGAAAACAGATACTTCTCTTGTTTAAAACACTATTCCATTACCCAAATCTAAGTGTCATTGATATATCATCTTACAAATTTCTCTCAGGGGCTGGCCCATGGTATAGCAGGTAAAGCTGCTAACCATGGTGCTAGCTACCCCTATTGCAGTCCAGCTCCCCATAACATGCTTGATGGCCCAAATGCTTCAATGCCTATACCCAAATAAGAAATCACAGGAAGCTCCTGGCACCTGGCTTTGGGCTAGCTTAACTCAGATAATGGCAGCTGTATGGAAAATAAACAAGCAGGAAGAACATTTCCCTCTTTCTTTCTCTCTCTTTTTCTCTCTTTTCTCTCTCTCTCCGCCTCCCGCTGTAATTCTACCTTTCATTTGAAATAAATGAATCTTTAAAAATGAATTATCCACGATTGGGGGAGATGATAGGTATAAATGCTAAGAGCTTACATTTTCAGTTCATCCATCTAAATTGACATGGAAACTAAATCATAGACTAAAAACATTTTAAGCATGCATTCTGTTAAACAGTTTTATTTTAAAACACAATGTTTGCCATTTTAGGCAAGCTGAAAATTCAGATCTATGTATGAGTATATGTTAGGGGAAAAATCATTTAAAAGCCTAGTGTTTAATGATACAAAGAAAGAGAAATCATTATTTAAAAAGGTAGGAGGCTAAACTTTTACATACAACAGCAATGTCATTTCTAGTAGCAATGGACAAGCCTCAAAAGGATTAGTATTTGGGTTGTACTTTGCAAACAGGGCTTATGTTTGGATTAGGCTTTGACTCCAATTTCCTTTTATGGATTTAGGTAAAGCTCTTATTAATCACTCATCCTAAAGAGTGGCTTGAATCTTTGTGGGATAAAGCAATAGTTTTTATTTAATATACTCAAACACATAAAAATATCTTTGTTTCTAGCTGCTACACCTGACCTTTATACCCCTTAACCTATGATAACACAGAAAGCATATCATTTAAGAGTTCATTATCAATACTGAGAATTCATTTGAGAGTCATTTGAATACAAAATAGTGATGGCCTTATTGAAATTATTTGGGAAAATTTGTTTTCCAAATCAAACTTTACAATTATGGGTTTATGTGTGTGTGTGTGTGTGTGTGTGTGTGTGTGTGTGTGTGTATAATATTCAAATAATTTGAGATAAGAAGTCATAATATATTTGAAACAATAGAAATTTATACATCAGACTCTAGAAGAATGACATCTTAATGCCTCCTAGTCCACTTTTTCTAATGGGCGATACTGAAGAGCAGAGGGAGGGAGGGGTGTTTAGAGGGGAAAAAGATAGGTAACTGGAATTTAACTGTATATGGCTTACAGTAGAACACAACTTTCCTCTAATTCTACAAGCTCTAATCATCCTGGAGTTAGACCAAATTTCTCAGAGATTTCTAAATACATGCTACTCTCCTGCCATGCCAACCCAGGATCCGAAACTTCCTCACAACTGGATCTGTAAATATAAATTCCAGCTGTACAGACCAACCTCTGAGACATTTTCTTAATTGCTTAACTGGCCGTTTAAGTTTTGAAGCACGTTTCTTGCATCATGATGGACTTTGTTTTGAGGAGGAAGGCAAAAACGTGTTCACAATCCTACACTCAGGCCACAGAATCCTGTGATTTCTCTATTAATACACATGATTATGCCTAAATATGTCACAGGAAATTCTTTACTGTTTTTTCTCCAAGAAGATTATCCCAATGTCTATCAATATTTAGAGAAATTGAAAATTTTATTAAATGTGAGTAAATTTTGTCTCTTAACTTGATAGCAAATTACTAAAAATGCGTGGAATGATCCTTTTATTTTTGATTGCTTAATACTGCTCAAGACCAAGTTGGACATACAATGCTAGTCTAAAAGATTTTTAATATTTACCTTTATTTATTTTTACTGGAAAGTCAGATATACAGAGAGGAAAAGAGACAGAAAGGAAGATCTTCCATCTGTTGATTCACTCCCCAGCAGCAGCAATGGCTAGAGCTGTGCCAATCTTAAGCCAGGAGCCCAGAACCTCTTCCAGGTCCCCCACATGGATGCAGGGTCCCAAGGCTTTTGGGCATCCCTGACTGCTTTCCCAGGCCAGAAGCAGGGAGCTGGCTAGGAAGTGGCACTGCTGGGACATGAACTGGCACCCGTATGGGATCCCGGCACATGCAAGATGAGGATTTTAGTCACTAGGCTACAACTCTGGGCCCCACTTTAAAACTTTTATTCAGCAGTTTCATCTTTATGAAAAAAAAGGAAAAAAGCTGTGATCAGCTTTGTATCCTGGAAATAGAAAAGACTGTGACAATAGTTACATAGAAATAAAATTAAACTATCTGCAATTATTTTATAATGTATTGCTATAAAATGTAAATAAATTGAGAAGGAGAGAGAAAGAAGAGATAATAAGCACCTCACCATAGGAATTGTACCTAAAAGAATGGCTTAGTGAAGACTATATACTAACCAAAGAAAGAAGTGAAGAACCTGCACCCCAAATCATTGCAGAGAGAGAAATGTTTCATGACTCAAATTACATTAAAAGTAGAAAGTGAGAAGAAATCAATGTATCAAATGAGCAAGGGTAGTGCTGATAGTGCAGAAAATGAACATTAAGGAGGCAAACTCTGGGGCCCGGCATGATAGCCTAGCAGCTAAGGTCCTCACCTTGCAAGAGGCAGGATCCATTATAGGCACTGTTTCTAATCCCAGCAGCTCTGCTTCCCATCCAGCTCCCTGCTTGTGACCTGGGAAAGCAGTCAAGGATGCTCAAAGACTTGGGATCCAGCATCTGTATAGGAGACATGGAAGAATCTCCTGGCTCCTGGGTTTGAATTGGTTCGGCGCCAGCCATCGCAGCTGCTTGGGAGTGAACCATCGGAGGGAAGATCTTTCTTTCTGTATCTTCTCCTCTCTGTGTGTCTGACTTTTCAATAAAAATAAATATATAAATCTTTAAAAAATAAAAAAGAAAGAAAACAAACTGTTTGCAGCACATGTATGGGACGGTGGGCCAGAGTGTTACTTATAACACTAAGAACCAATTTCAGAAAGAAGGTTTGAGATCTAGCTGCTCCACTTCCAATCTAGCTATCTGTTAATGCACCTGGAATTCTGTATAAGATACCCCACGTACAGAGCCCTCCACCATCCATGTAAAAACCAGAATGATGTCCCTGATTTCTCACTTTGACCTGGAACAATCACAGTTATTGCAGCTAATTGGGGAATGAACTATCTGATGGAGACTTCTCTATCTATGTTACCCTAAATTACAAGTGAATAAAGTGATATATTATTAAAACAAATGCAATGAAGAAGTAAAAAAAATAAAAATAACTATCTATAAAGCAGTACATAGAATGGAAAATATGGGAAAAACAGACACGGAATAGATGAGGTACCACTGTTTTTTAAGGACTCCTGGAGACATGGCGGCTATTGCAATTCCCCCTACAGCCCATGGGGAAAATCAAATAGTGAACATATCAGTCAAAGTTTTACAAAAAGACAGTATCAATAAGATACACATGAATATATACAAAATGTGACATATAAATATATTTTCCTATATATAAGTGGGATTTAGTAACAAATTATGTAATTATATATATGAATAAATATAGGATGCTTTACAAATACAACATATAATATGATTATGTTTGTGTGTATATAAGGAATTACTGTCTTTTGGCAAGTGGATCATTGGCAACTATGAGAGGTAGTGTCGCCCGCATTCCACCTCACTTCTAGTACTAAAATTAGTCTGTTCTATATAGAGAAAATATTGATAGGACTGGCTTATAGAAATATGAAAGGGGATTCCTTAAAAATTTCCATACTTGATTATGGCAGCTGAGAAGTTTCATGAAGGTTGCAGGTACTGGGATGCCAATATTATGTTTCAATCCAGATTCAAGGACCATAGACCCATGGACATAAAGGTCCAGATCTGTTTGAATCTAAAAGTCTGAGTAACATCAAAAGGGCCACTGGTATAAACTGTGGATTCCAAAAACATCCCAATTCTCAGAGTAAGACAAAACTTAACCTTTGTACTTATTCTTTCAGCACTCTCAGCCTACTGATGGACTCCTGCACATCAAAGCGAAATATTCTCATCCAGTTCACTGAGATTCACTTGTTTTTCTTGGTTCTATACATCTTTACAGACACATGAAATATGATGTTTTTCATATTTCTAGATAATCCTGAATCCAGCCAAGTTGACACCTAAAATCAGCTTCTTAATGACATTATCAAGACCCATAAAACTGATGATGTCTAAGGAATGTCAGGTTACATAAATGAAGGCAAGAAAAATTCTGGCAACTTTTGGTAAAGAAAAACCCCTAAGGTAGATGAGATTTCCTATTGGCTACTGAGGTGTTGGCAGGTTTTGTAAGGTAGAAAGTAACACAAATGTGATTATGAATCTACTCAATACCTTAAAATTTCTGACATATTAGCTAGACTTGTTTTGTCACATCAGCACAGTGTTATTTTTTTCTGAAGAGCAATATGGAATGAAAATTAACTATTTACATTTCATTCTTCTTTGTGGCATAATTATCATAGGATTAAAATAATTATACATGCAAAAACCAATTTGATTATGTGTAAAAATATTTGCTCATTCAGCTGATATGCCCTGAAAAATCTTAGCTTGTAACAGTAAGGATCTACCTGTATAATATAGTGAGTCACACAGTATACTGAATTGAACAAAGGGACCATAGGTGCCAAACTTTCTTTGCTGTATTTTCCTTCCATTCAATACAAATGGCTAAGAACTCTTTCAGTGTTTTCTTGTTTTGTCTTGTTTTTGTTGAAGAACTGAAATTATCTTTAGACACTGAACCCTAGTTTTTCGTTACATACAAATCTCATTTAGAATTATAACAGTTTTTGTTGGAAGTGATGTTGGCTTCTATATGCCTACTATTCTTCATTTTGATTGAAAATAATAAGCTATGGGGCCCAGCGGCGTGGTCTAGCGGCTAAAGTCCTCACCTTGAATGCGCCGGGATCCCATATGGGCGCTGGTTCTAATCCCGGCAGCCCTGCTTCCCATCCAGTGCCCTGCTTGTGGCCTGGGAAAGCAGTCCAGGACGGCCCAAAGCCTTGGGACCCTGCATCCGCGTGGGAGACCTGGAAGAAGTTCCTGCTTCCCAGCTTTGGATCCACACAGCACTGGCCGTTGCGCTCACTTGGGGAGTGAATCATTGGAAGGAAGATCTTCCTCTCTGTCTGTCCTCCTCTCTGTATATCTGACTTTGTAATAAAATAAATAAATCTTAAAAAATAGAAAATAATAAGCTATGTGCTTTTTTCTTTCTTTTTTCATGTTCATAATTTCTAGCTTTCATCTGAATGTGTTATAAAGTGCAGAGTTATTATTTGCTGGTTTCTAAAACACAAAGTGCTATACAAATCTATTTTCTTTGTCAAATAACCTAATCACAGTGTAAAAATTATTTTTTGCTTTAATTCTGTTATTCCGAGCAAAGAATATGGAATCTGAACAGGCATCCTGGATCCAAATCAAGTTGAATGACCTTGAACTGCCATTAGGTCTCCGTCTCAGTTTTCCTATGTCTATTTAAATTATTATTATTATATAGTAATTCTCTTTTAACTTTATTTATTTATTTATTTATTTATTTATTTATTTATTTATTTAAGATTATATTCCTTTAATTTCTTTTCCTTGTCTAATAGCTCTGGCAAGGACTTCCAAAACTATATTGAAGAGTAGCGGTGAGAGTGGACATCCCTGTCTAGTTCAACATTCGCAAAACAATAAATGTGATACATCACATCAACAAATTGACTAATAAAAATCATATGATCCTCTCAATAGATGCAGAGAAGGCATTTGATAAAATCCAACACCACTTCATGTTAAAAACCCTAAACAAGATTGGCATAGAAGGAACATTCTACAACACAATCAAAGCAATTTCCGATAAACCCAATGCCAGTATCATACTAAATGGGGAAAGATTGGAAGCCTTCCCACTAAAATCTGGAACTAAACATTTTTTATTTATATCAAGTAAAGTTTATTGTATAATATAGATTTAGGAGAGCAGTGATACTTGAGTAGTGATACTTCCTATTCTATCCTCCCTCCTGCACTCATTCCAAACCCATACTCCTCCTTCATTCTCCTTTTTTATATTTTTCCTTTTTCCTTCCTTCCTTCCTTCCTTCCTTCCTTCCTTCCTTCCTTCCTTCCCTCCTTCCTTCCTTCCTTCCTTCATTCTGTCCTTCCTTTCTTCCTCTCCCTTTTTCTTTCTTTCTTGCTTGCTTTCTTTCTCTCTCTCCACTCTTCCTTCCTTCCTTTTTTCTTTCTTTCTTTCTTAATTCTCAAAATGCCATACTTCATTTCACTTCACAATCACAGGCTTAACATCTTCACAGGCCATAAACAATAGTCAAATCTCACAATGTAACCCTTGCTTCTATAAAGTACACATTTTGTACTCTGTGTATCAGTTACCACAGATCAGGGAAAACATATTTGTCTTTTTTATACTAGCTTACATTAGTAAATGTAGTGTTTCCAGTTGAATCCATTTTGTTTCAAAATACTGATTTTACTCCTTTTTGGCATATTTACAATATGAAATATTATTCAGCTATTTGAAGATTTTAATGACAATAAACTCAGAGAGCTATAAGGGAAACAAATATACTAATAAATATAAAGTGATTTTAACAGCAGAAATGGTTATGTAAACATTTAAATAAATTTTAAATATTTAAATGTTTATTATACTTTAAACTATATTTACACACAATTTTCATAACATGATTCTAAACACTAGATTATCATAGCATTATTATTGATTTAATTTCTTAAGAATTAGATTTTCAATGATTTGATGTAAGTAATACCAGAAGAAAATGTATTAAGATGAATTATTCAACATATTTACCATAGTTAAGGTCACAAAACAGCTTCAGAATTTTATTTAGTTACAGAGAGAGATTTTTTCAATTCTTAGTTCACCTCCCAAATTGCCACAATGACCACTGCTGGACCAAGCCAAACTAGGTGCCGGGAACTCTATCAGCTGTTTTCCTAGGTCCTTTATAAGTGAGCTGGATTGGAAAAAAAGTTTCTGGGACTTCAACCACACTCCAATATGGGATTCTGGCATTGCAAACAGCTTAACCAGCTGTCCCACATGGTAACACAACACACTTGTAAGAATCCTGATATTGACTACCAAAATTTTAAATGCATTCAAATTCACATAATCACAAATCAGCAGAAGTTTTTACACTCATCGTTATACCTTTTCACCTGTAATGTCTGGCATTTCATATTGTGCATTGAAATGATTCATTCAAAGTGGGTGGATATGAGAAGACTTCCACAAGTTTGTGAAAAATAGGATAAGTTTAGGGACAAAAATATTTTTAAATTACTGTATATGTGTGTTCATCACAAAGTTGATTCAAATGTATATTATAATAAAATGCTTATTATTTCAAAAAATTTTGCTACAAATTTTTTAATTTCATCAGATACTAGTAAATTAATAAAAGTAAGTCTTACTTATTAAAATGCCCATATTCTGAGTAGAAGTTTTTCAGGCCCTAGAACTTGCTTTACATCTCAAACAACATGTAGACATGTTACTCGATACAAGCATGGGGATACATTGCTGGGAACACTGTTCAGTTGCAAGGAAATCCAGTTTTAAACTACCTAACAAAAATTAACTGAACTTGTTTCATATTTGTTAAGATTATGCTCAATCCTGAGAAGGACTGTGTCAAATAAATGTTGAAACTCTAAAGAAAGCACATAAATCATTGCAAATTATAATGCCAGCAACAGAACAAATAAGAACAATGCTATGATAAATATTTTGGGGAAAGGATACATATTTTCAACAATTATCTTAGCATAGTGTCCCTGGGAGGAGCACGAGACAGCTGTATGGAGAACAACCACCAGTCTGTGAGCATTTGCAATTATTTTGTATAAAAAATGAAATTCTCCATGACTGCAAGTGCCATGGAAGAGTAGGTTAGGCCTCTGCCTGTGGTGCAGGCATCCTATCTTGGCAACAGTTTGGACTGTGGCTGCTCCCCTTCTGACCCATTTCTCTGCTGGTGACCTGAGAAAGCAATGGATGGTGGCCCACGTCCTGGGCTCCTGTACCAACAAGAAGGGAACTGGATAAAGCTCCTGGCCCAGTAATGGCCACTGTGGCCATTTGGCGAGTGTCACAAATAATCAATCAACAGTCTGCTGAGTAGAGTAATAAAAGTGAAACAGTAATAGTAGCCACACCAAAACAATTACATTTGTAACAAAACATAGGGCCTAGTATACAATAATTATAGTGAATAACAACTACAAAATTTTCTTAAATGTCCTTCATGATGAGCCTGGGAGGAGTTGGTCACTGAAATAAATAGAAAGAATATGTTGGAGTATTCTATGGCACAGGAAAGCAAATGTATTTAACACTAATGTGTTGTGATTCTAAGAAAAAAATTAAATGAGAGGGTTTGGAGTGTTCCTGTAATGAAGAAAGGATACCAGTCTAAGGTGACGGATAGCCTACTTGAATGCATAGCTATGGAATGCACACATGAACTGAAACAATTGTATCCCATAAATATGTGCAATTAATATGTGTTAATGAAGACCTCTATCATTATTACTATAGTGATGATGATCTTGAATTTACTCCTATGGGAAATATTAGATCAACTAGCTTATTAGAAAAAGATTTTAGATTTGAAGATGAAATGTTTGCCTTGTATGGTAGGTTAGACTGCCTTAATGCATTTTCCTCCAGATTTTAGATTTAATTATTACAACTGTTTATAGTTTAGAAGAGATAAAGTGTAATTAGTTTTAAATCTTATTTACTTATTTAAAACAAAGAAAAAGGAGAAAAGGAGAGTTCTTAAAACTGTTAAGTGACGCTTCAAATGCCCATTAAAAAAAGCCAAGCCTGGGTCAGACAGAAACCAGAAGTCCAAATTTAATCTGATTCTGTCTTATTGGGAGCATAATCCAAGAACTTAACCATCATCTATTGCCTTCATGGTTGCATTAGCTAAAGTTGTAATCAGAAATATAGCCAGAATTTAAACTAAGATTTTCTGATAAGTATACAAGTGTCCCTGGCAACATTTTAGTTCTGTATCAAACACCTACCCCTATAATTAATAATTCAATGTTTCTTAAATATACTTGAGGAAAGTTTTCAATATATCCTTCTTTAAACAAAAGGGATTGAAAATAAAGAAAAAGCAAAGAGATTCTGGTAAAACCACTTGCCAAAATTAGTTGAAGGTGTTCCTACAGAGACCTAACCTAGCTCCATGTGCCCAAAAACAGTAAGCTACTGACCCTGGAGTCAGGGAAGAAAATGGAAATTTACTTCAAAGCACAGAGCAAAGAGATGAGCTACTCTTAGTTGACTCCTAGGCTCCCTGACAAGTCAGGAACGTAGCTTCTTTTAGACTGAAATAGGATTTAGAGGTACACGATTACCCTGAGTTTCAGTACTGGCTGGTTAATGGTGTTTCTGATCACACTAATGCTCCTTATGAAATCGACAAAATCTATGATGGTCACATGGGTTTAAGTTGATTTTGGGCGGAGGGTGGGGAGGAACAGAGGTACATGTAATTTGTAGTAACTGTTTGTCTCAGACCTGACATTTACCCACATGGATCTAGAATTTTTCCAAACAAACCCTTCTGGTAAATACTGGCAAACAAGTTCATATCAATTTGAGAATCAATGGACTTGTTCAATCCAGTCGTTAGAACTTCGTGGACTCAGCAATTTAATGTTCACATTTCAGTACATTTTTTTTTTTCAAAAAATGGCAGCCAAGACTCATTGGATATGGGAGACAGACAAGAGGCTGGGTCCTGCCTTTGCATTATGGGTTTCATTGTCAGGACTGGATAATATTTAATAGACAATTCCTGAGAAATCCAAAAATAACATTGTTTTAGGAACAGAAAAACCTAAAATCATAAATTATTCTTTTATTTTCATATTCATGTTGATGCAAAGAAAAACTCTGGATCAAAACCGGTAATATGTCCCCAGAACTCTTCCCCTGTGAGGAAATAAGTCTTCTATTATCCCATTGCAAGGCCTTGACTTTAACCATTTTGTCCTGACTTTTGTGGTACATGAAAGATCACCTGCATTGACTGCACTAAGGAGTGATAACACTAACTCTTACTCTGTCAGTGCTAGTATAATATGCTGCAATTCAAATACGATATAATTGGTTTTAACAAGTCTTTTCTATCTTTACATTACAATATATGGTGATGGAAGTTCTATGAAAAACGTGGATCGCAAGGTAAGGCTCAAGTCCTGTGTACACACTTTACATACAGGTATGCAATTATTAGAGGAAAAAAAACATGACTTATGGAAGTTAGCAATCTAAGTCCAAAATGAAGGTAAATAAGGTGCTATTTTTGGTCACGTAATATTGAGTAGCCCCAGGAGCTTGCCAGTTACATTTGCTTTGTCACAGACCAGGTTTATGGGCAATTTGAGTTTATATGGGTATTGTTTCTTTCTTCACCGTTCAAGCTCTTTGGCAGATTGTTAGTACTTGATATAAACATATGTATGCTTTCTACTTTAGACCAATATAGTTTTAATGAGAAAATATCATAAAGAACAAATGTTGAATCCTCACTGGTCTGACAAAGACCATATTTAGTTTCTAAATAAGAAGAATATTTGTAAAAATAAACAGAATAAAAACAAAAAACACTGAGCCTTAACATTTTAGAAATCAAGACTTCATGACTTAAAGTGGACTCTCTGGAAGTCACTCTATGCAAAATTAATAATGAGAGCCATCAATACCTTTACATCACTGATACAGAAATACAATTTGACATTATAAGTTAATTCTTTAATACCAGAGGAACAATGTTAAAATGGAGATCTAATAACATACAGTGATTCTAAAACAGACTCTCATCCAAGGATTATGACATGAAGGAAATTTTGTCAATGTATAAATATAATAGAGCAAGTGACCACTGTATGATAATGAACTGTAATGAACTATTCCAAAGAAAAAAACCCAAGGGAAGTAAGAGAATAATGCCATTCTTACTTGTGAAATGAGTTTTCCTAGCTTTTTTCAGATTTATATGTCTTTGTTGACAAGACAGATTTATAGAAAGATCTTCAATTCACTGACTCATTCTTCAAAAGGCTGCAGTGGCCAGTGTTGAGCTGATTTGAAGCCAGGAACTATGAGCTTCTGGGTCTTGCAGTTGGGTGAAGGGTCCTAAGGACTTGGGACATCCTCTACAGCTTTTCCAGGATATAAGTAGGGAGCTGGATTAGAAGTAGAACAGCCAGGACACAAATTGGCACCCAAAGGAGATGCTGGCGTTTATAGGTGGGGGTTTAGTTAGCTGAGCTATTACAGTGGCCCCAAGTTTTCCTAGTGTTTATGTCAGCAGTTTCCATCTACTGAAAAAAAATTTTAAAATAACTGAAACACTAAAGATGACAGTCTTCATAACACATATTATATGAACAGCATTTCAAATAATTAAAATCTGTGATGCTGTAGATCTTTTAGTGAAAATATCACAGTTATCTAGAATTAAATACTTCTAATAGATAATTTTGATTTCTTCCCAGCTGAGAGAGTTGATTGGTACTTTGAAATAATTAGCAAAGCCTTCACTCTGCTTGGATCAATTGCACTCCAGTAAGGCTGAATTATTCAGGACCACAATATATTCACAAATATAAGCGTCTATGAACTTGAACCAAACTTAGTTCCTGTGAGTTTCAGGAATGAATCATTGATCACTGACATAACTGCTATATGATATTTCTAAATTAAGAGGATATACGTTTCTGTAGGTACCTTAGGGATTGTTGTAGTTTAGATGCTACCATCAATCTATGGTCTGGTCTACACTCAGATATATTCACCCAGTTGTCAGTGTTTCTGTTTTTTTTTCTTTTTGCATAGTATCATTATGCTGTTGAATCTACATTTGTAAAACATATGAAATCTGATAGTTTATATAAATTAAAAATAAATATTTGTTAAAATCACCTTTCATTAGTGAAGTTATTGTATGTAATTTTATTAAAATCGTAATTCACTTAACAAAGCTACGCATGCCTTCCATTAAAAGGAAGTTACCTAAGCAAAGTAAATGCATGAAATTTTTTTTAATTCAAATCTACATACCCAAACTTCTCAACTGAAAGTGCAAACTTCTATAATGCATGGTTCATATAGTATGAAAAAAATTGTATTCCTAATAATTTAAAAAGCAACTTTTATCTTCAAATCAGTTTTAAATGTTGTTACAGCTAAACAGGAAGATACTGAAAGCACAGTTTTATTTAGAAAGTATTGAAATATAAATTTTTGAAGAAAATGTAGACACTTTGGGAAACTAACAATTTAAAATAGGTACTATATAAGTATATATTTAATTTTGTAGCTGCTTTTGTTCACTTGTGTTTCAGCTATCAGTTTGACTAGAGAAGAAGATTCATCTGTTAAAATTCTGTTTCATTTCCTGAGAGTGTTGTCAGATACATCATATCGTGTCCTTTTTATGAGAGGCCCAGGGGAACAATTTTTTAAGGCATCAATATCAAGAAAACAGATGCTTAAAATCAAAATTATTTCTAAAAAGATACAAACATGCCATAAGAACATCTTGCAGGAATTATATAGAAACATATTAATCTAGGAAATCTGATAAGGATTTATGGTTTTGTAATGTAATAGTACAGTATTATGTATATAATAAATTTAACAAATACACAGTTATATATTTGTGCTGATATTTGATTGGGCATCTGTATCTGTATCAACATTTGATTGATTGGTTGGCTTTTTGAAAGGCAGAGAGATTGGAACCAAGATGGTAGAAAAGGCGCTGGTAGCCATCTCCTAAGATGCCAACGTGAAGTGATGTACACACACCAAATTGCTTTCAAACACCATAGAGGATCCTGGAGAGACCACAGTGATTCATGATAATCATAAGAAAAGTGACACTGAAGAAAGCAACAAGGAAAGAGTCACCTGTGTTACCACCTTCCAGTTCGAAGGAACACAAGTGGCAAGCCTCATAGTGGTGAGAGGAAGAGCAAGCTAAATCCCAATGCAGGACTACCATGGAAAGTTGACTGGGCCTCCTGCCTCTCCCCAGGTCTGTATTTGTAGTTTAATTCCTGGCACTTTCACAACAAAGGAAAGGAACCATTCAGAATTAGACCACCTGTGCTGAGACCTGATGAAATCCAAAGCCTCCAACCTCAGCTAGGGCTCACACACTGAGCCTCCACACCTGTCCATTGTCTGGCAGAGAATTGCACTCTAAGTGTTCAGACTTGTTTTACTGTGTGTCACCACTGGTCTCTGTTGGACTTAGTGGAGACCCTTAATAGGAACTTCTGAGTGCAGTTTCCTGGAGGACCACCTTGCTGCTAGTCTGGGTGGCTAGAAGGTCTCCTTTATCACTTTCCTCAAGCTTAGTTAGACAGCTCCGGAGTGAAGGGATATTGTCTTCAGTCTCAATACAGATTCTAATAACACTGGAGAGATCTTAACAGCTGCCCTACCAATGCAAGTGTAGACAGTTTCTGAACTTGTACAAGTATCAAGCAGTGATCTGGACCCTAGTAAAACAGATGGATTTTGATGTTTCTATTCCCAAGCTTGTATAGTGCCTGACAACTGTCAGATTCATGAGTGACCCACTTAGTGTTTGCCTTTGATTACATATGAAGTATCAGAGTACTATCAGCTGGCTCAATGAAACAGATGAAGCGGAATTGAGACTGTACTGATCCATGTCCCCAGGACAGTGCCCACAGAGCCTCTGGACCTGCTTGGGTGCTCAGCCTTTACGTGACCTGGTTAAGTCAACACCACTGATGCATGACAGGTGCAGAACCTAGTAGTAGTGAGCTCAGTTACACACAGATTATGGAAGGCTGAGCTTTGGTACTACCCTGGCTTCACTGGTCTTAGTGGTGTAAGAACTCAGGATGTAAGCTAGCATTGTAACATTCTTGGGTATAGAGCACAGAAATGGAACTGATCACTGGGCCAGGAAGAGGCTTCTGGGATGGACTATCCCTTTATAGCTCCCCACATTGCAGATAAATTGGAATTTGAGACATTATACAAACAAATCAATAAAAAGAGATCAACAAAAGACTAGGAGCACAAATAAATAGTACAACTTCAAGTACAATTTAATAATGACACAGCCAAAGCATCTATAATCTAAAAGAGAACAGGCTGCTTAGAATTTCTAAAAAGACAGAAGCAAATGAAATAGGACTGCCATAACTATAGATGTTGTACAAGTATCATGAACTACCAGGGAATCAGGACCTCAGCTAAAGAACAAATTCATGTGCTGAAAACTAACCATCCAAAAATTAAAATTCTCAAATGTCCAGATGAATATTTTACAATAGCTTTTTAAATAAATTGAACACAGTTCAAGACAGCACCACAGGATAATTCAATATTCTAACAGTGAGCTTTAATGGATAAAAGAAATTTTAAAAAACAAAGCACAGCACACATTCAACTGAAAAGCACACATAGTAAAATTAAAAACACTATGGAAAGTACCAAGAGCAGAACAAATCAAGGGAAAAAAATCAGTGAATATAAAGCCAGGCTGTTTCAAAATGCATAGTTTGAGAAGAAAAAGAAAATTGAATCAAGAGGAGTGTAGAAAGCTCCTTGGAAACATGGGGAAAAATTAAACCAACAAATATTTAAGTAAAAACTTATACCTAACATTAACTAGACTAAAAAAAAAAGAAAAAAGAGAGAGATTCAAACATGTAGTCAGAGATGAAAATAAAAACTTCACTATAAAAGAAATAAAAAGAGTTTGTCAGAGATTTTTTTTTTTTTAAAGATTTTATTGTTATTGGAAAGCCGGATATACAGAGAGGAGGAGAGACAGAGAGGAAGATCTTCCATCCGATGTTTCACTCCCCAAGTGAGCCGCAATGGGCCAGTACGCGCCGATCCGATGCCGGGAGCCAGGAACCTCTTCCAGGTCTCCCACGTGGGTGCAGGGTCCCAAAGCTTTGGGCCGTCCTCGACTGCTTTCCCAGGCCACAAGCAGGGAGCTGGATGGGAAGTGGAGCTGCTGGGATTAGAACCGGCGCCCATATGGGATCCCGGGGCTTTCAAGGCGAGGACTTTAGCCGCTAGGCCATGCCGCCGGGCCCTTGCCAGAGATTATTATGAAAGATTATGTGGCAACAAATTTGACAAATTTGGAAGAAATGTTAACATTCTGGGATGCATGCATTTCCACAATTGATGCGGGAGTGAACTGAATACCTACACAAATTAAAAACAGGTAGCAAGATGGAATCTCTCATCAAAGAAAAACAAAAATTTCCATCAAAGAAAATCCCAAGATTAGATGCTTTCACTGCTAAATTCTACCTTCCTATATTACTTAAAAAGAATAGGCGAGAGGAAAATTCCTATAAATTCCTTCTATTAAGCTAACTTTATCTCGATACCAATACCAGCCAGAGACATGACAAACAAAAAAATTATAAGCCAATATCTTTGATGAACATTGATGTAAAAGATCTCAAAGAACTTTATAAAACTGAATTCAACAGAATATTAAAAAAACACTATTAGGATTCATATAAGGGAGTCAAAGATAATGCAGTATACACAAATCCATAAAATGTAGTACAGTAAATTCAATGTCAACAGGGCAAAAAAAAATAAAAATATATAATCATATCAACAGATGCATAAAATTAATTTGACAAAACTCAACATAGAAGCGCTAATCAAATTAGATACGGAGGAATATACTTTAACAAACTAAAGGCAGCATATATTGAGCAAAAAGTTCACCTCACTTGAAATGTAAAAAAACTGAAGATTTTCCATTTAAAATGAACAATCAGGCAAGAAAGCTCATTTTCAAAATTTCATCCAAAATAGTAAAGGAAATGCTACTCAGAGCAATTAAGCAAGAGGAAGAAATCAGTGCTGTTCAAATTGCAAAGGAGGAAGTGGCTTCATCTGTGTTTGCAGATGACACAAAATAATTTATAGAAAACCCTGATGACTCAACCAAAAAGTTTTAGAGCTTAATCAATTTAAAAAATAATAATAATGCAAAAAGCCGCCTTATTTCCAAAATACAACACATTTGAATAAAATATCTAGGAATAAATTTAATCAGAGGTAAAAATTTGCACAAGGTAACTATAAATCATTGCTGAGAGAAATTAAGGAAGATGCAATGAAATGAAAATGCAACCTGTGTTCATGGGTTAGAAATACTGAAATCATTAAAATATGTATATTACGGAAATTTACAAATTCAATGCAAACTTCCCCAATTTTTTCTATACAGAAAAATAATGCTTTAAAATCTCGATTGAATCTAAAAATATCCCAAATAGTCAAAGGTGTCTGGAACAAGAAGAACAATAGAGGAGACATTATATTATCTGACTTTAGGAGAGCAAGCAATAGAAACACAGAGACAGAGTCTTCCATCTACTGGTTCACTGCCACAAATAGCTGCCAACAGCATGTTTGTGCCAGACCAAAGCAACAATCAAGAAATCTAATCCTAGACTTCCACCTAGGTGGCAGTACCAAGAACTCAGCCATTTTCTACTGCCTTCCATGGAGCATTAGCTGGAAGCCCGATAAGTAGCAGAGGAGCAGGGATATCAGCCTACTGATCTGATATGAGCACGCAATGGTTTGAGCTACTGAGCCTCACTGGTAGTTGTCATGCAATAAATCTTTAATACAGGGCAAAGAACCCATGTAAGATAAAGGACAGGGACTTCAATAAATAATGCTGGGAAAATTGAATAGCCGCAGGCAGAAGAATGAAATGAGACCCATGTTCACCATAAAAAGATAAAGTGCAAAAAAATGTAAGGACCTGCAATTATTAAAATCAGGATAAAATTACAGGACACACTTTAAGACTTTTGATTAGGGAGGATTTTGTACATCAGACCCCAGAAGTACAGGAAATAAAAGAGAAACTGAGCAACTGGGCGAATTGGATTTTTCCAAACAAAGAAGTTTTTAGGCAGCAAAGGAAACATGAACAGAGTGAAGGGATAACCCATGGAATGACAGAAAAAAGTCTGCAAGCTGTATAGCTGACAAGGGATGAATGCCAAAAGTATATAAAGAATTCAATAGCCCAAAGACCTCCAATCAAAAAGAAAAAGGAAAGAAACTAGGCAATTAGGCATTCTGTCTCTGAAACCTAATAGGTTGTGCTTAAAACCAACACTAACTACAGAACCTTGTCAAGCTCTTCAGTTGCCCATTCCTGTGTTGCTGTATCAAAACTGAGTATCTTATATGAAAGGACCCACTCTTCTCTCTTTTTATTTGTTCTTCTCATCCTCTATATATCTATTCCTTTAGCGATCCTCCATTTGCTTTGAATTTCATGAAACAAGGGGTTCTTATTTTGTTTACACTTTTATGTATCATGAGTAAATACACAAGCCTCCAAAAAAATCTATCTATCCTTAACTTTAATAATTAACAGCATTATTATGCATTCATCACATCCTTAAGTTTTTCATTATTTTTAGAAACTCACCATTTCAAGCGATTATCATTTTGAGAAGATAAGCTTACTTATTTTGAAAAGAAGATATTTAATAATTTAATAATGCAATATCCAAAGTTAATACATTTCAGTTTTTCTAATATGTGCATTTCTCTGGGTTTATGTAACATAATTGCAACATTATAAAAATGTGTTTTATTAAAAATTAATGAAACAAGCTGGTGTTAGTAGATAACTAACAAAGTAATAGCAATAATTTAAAAAAATAGAAGTTGAAACACTCACAAAAGAACTACATTAAAAGAATTTAAAATATTTCTTGGGACCCTGCAACCATGTGGGAGACCCGGAAGAGCTCCTGGCTTCTGGTTTCAGATTAGCTCAGCTCCAGCCGTTGCAGCCACTTGGGGAGTGAACCATCAGATGGAAGATCTTCTTCTCTGTCTCCCCTCCTCTCTGTATAGCTGCCTTTCCAATAAAAATAAATAAATCTTAAAAGAAAAAGAAAAGTTAGTAACAGAATCAGTGTAGTGATGAGCCTACTAAGCCACAGCCTTTGATGCCAGCACTTCATCTGGGCACGGGATTTTGTCCCTGGTGTTCCACTTCTGATCCAGCTCTCCAGTAACGGCCTGGGAAAGCAGAAAAGATGATCTGAATACTGGGGCCCCCGCCACCCATGTAGAAGAACCTTAAGAAGCGCATGGCTCCTGGCTCAGCCTGGCCCAGACATGGATGGTGTTATCATGTGGGAAGTGAATCTGGGGATGGAAGATTGATCTTTCTCTTTGTTTCCTTCAGTCTCAAAAACACTGCTCTTCAAATAAAGAAATATTTACAATGTATAATAAATGTTTAAATTTGTAAATGGAGAGCTTTTGACTTTGGAATAGGCAGTGAAGGTGAGATGCATAAAATAAAGTATAACTGCATTGTTGTCTAGCCTACAAGAACATTTCAGGCCATAGCAAAGCTTATTTCCAGATCATGTTGGCATCTGGCCCCATATGTATAGCTGCAAACCTCAGTGAGTTCTCCACCAACCTTTCGCAAGGGGATGCTTTCTAGTCAGTCAGTCACACTGTACAATGAAAAATAACAGGAATATATTTATGAAGGCAAAAGTATGGATTTTCTGTTACTTCATAATCAAACTAATTACACATTACAATTTGATTGAGTTATTATTCTTCCACCCTTCTTTATTTAATGAATCTTTTACAATCCATAAAGTCAATAATAATTCATGAGTTATGGGATTTTAATATCAAATTATGAACGAAAGAAAAGTAAATATGAGTAAATCCTTATTCAGACATTATTTGCATTCACATTCATAAACAGAACCATTTACACATAATATGCTACATTTCTATGTACAAATATAAATGCAACAATGGATACAATTATATGGTTATCAACCAGGAAAACATTCAGTGCACATTATACTTTATGGAATATATTTTGTTTGGATGAGTTGAGACAGATTGTATAATAAAATGAACATGGCAAAAGTGGGGCTTAAGTCAAGAAACAGAACAGTAAAGCAATTTCCTGAGTTATTTAAATGCTTTCAAAGACAAATGTCATTACATACTTGAGTTACGCTGGCATATAATTACATGAGCATTACAAATAACAATGTGTTACTAGGAAAAACAAAAGTTGCTACAGAAAAATTATTTTGCTTCATAAATCATCATTTTTAAGGGCAGGTAAATACACAAAAAATGATTAACCTGTTATCAAAATAAATTTCATTCACTAGATCATCATACTTCAAAAATAAGTTTGCTTCTAATAAATTTCTAACATTACCGTAGCCACAAAAATAGAGTTTATGAAATGTGAAATAGCCATTATGGTTTATTTGAGGTTAAATCCACTTAAAGTTTTCATTTGAATTATGATAACTAAAAAATAGCAAATTTGTGCCACATTTTTAGATTTAGCTACGGTTCTTTCTGTTAAAACTAAATATTTGCTACAATTTCACATATGCATTCTATAAGTTATTAGTGATTTAAGATGCAAAAAATCACCAGGAGACGCTTCTTTGTTCTGATTATGATGAAAATTCTACAATATTTTACAAAAGTATATTTTTGTGTATTGGCAGCTGATGTTACATTGCTAATCAAATGAATTGATTTTTTTCAATTGCTTGTGTGCTATTCTTTTAAGATTTACTTAATTTCAAAATAAAATTACAGAAAGAGAAGGATTTTCAAATCTAGTTTAGTCAACAAAAGGCTACAATGGCCAGAGCTGGGGTTTCAGGCTGAGGCAAGTGTAACTTCTTCCAGGTTTCCCATGTGGGTTCAGCGGATCAAACATTTGATCTATTCTCCACAGCTTTCCCAAGTACACTGGCAGGGAGCTGGATCAGAACTGATGCAGCAGGGACTCAAACAAGCAGCAACAAGGAAAGTCAGAACCAAGGCAGCTTAATTCACTATGTCATAACATAGCCCCCTGAACTGAATTTTTAATGGTAATGTTATAACATCAATATATCTATCAAAAGTTAATTTGTCGGAAAAATATTCTTCATTTTTAACATTTTATTTCAGAATAGTTTTTCATTTCCAAAAAAAGTCATGCCATATTAATACAGGGTTGCCAAAAATCCCTTATCCACATTTCCTTATTATTAAGCCGTTAGCCAATTTTCCCTATTAATAACTCATTTTGCTATCTTTGTCACAATGAATCACACCAACATTGTATCAAACATGAATTTGATGTTAGTGGCAACTGGAGATCTTTCTTTTGTAAAGTAGTTATGTTTACTGAAGCCCATATGATTGGGAATTCCATCAGGGCGTTTGTGGCTTTCTAAAAACAAAGTGGGGAGAAACAAGATAGAATATGATAAGGACACATTTAAACAGGCAGAGAATCATTACACAGTGTGAAGCAGAGAGGCTGGGAAATAGGAGAGGACAGGCCCACACCACAGGGACACAGTAGAGACAGTGGCATGGTGTTGCAGTGACCATATATCCCAGTGGTGATCAGCGATCGTTGATCAGAGCTCTACCAGTGGCCGGGTGGTAAAGGTATTTCAGCAGGAGCTCAGGAGCTGCATCCAGGTATAGAGCTGCCCATCCCACTGATTTGTTTCTATCACGAACAGAAATAGAGTGGCAGAGTCCAAGAAGGCAAGTGTAGGAACAGGGAGGATTTTGTGGTTCAGACCACCAAAAATGCCACATCAGACACCATTTTGTGTACTGAGGAAAAGGCTATGGTGCTGGAGAGGCAACAGTGAACTGTGCATGTGCTCGTATCTGTGCATGTGCCAGAAATGAACTCATATCTGGCTTACTGCATTGCACCAGTCTCACAGGGAAAACAATATAGTGCATTGGCACCCTACAGATTCCACCCAAAATAGGTCCAGGTGTCCCCTAGACCTAACAATTAGTAGGCCCAGACTGCCTCCAGCACAATATTGGGAACTATTTTGTTTACTGAGAAAAAGGCTATGAAAGGGGGAAGAGGAATGGAGGGACAACAGTTAACTCTACATGTGTTCATCTTGACTGGTTTAACACATTGCACTGGTCTCACAGGGAAAACAGTATTGACTTGGCAACCTACAGGTTTCACCCATAATAGTTCCAGGCAGCCTCCAGAACTAACGACCAACAGGCCTAGATATCCACAAGTACCACCTTGGGCACTATTCTGTATACTGAGGAGAAGGTTACTGGGCTGAAAGGAACAACAGCGAGCTGAGAGAGAAATTTAGTTCCATCTCAATGCATTGCACTAGTCTCATAGAAATAATAGTACCGACTTGGCATCCTACAAGTTCCACCTGTGACAGGGTGAAAAAATTAGAGTGAATGCATGCAATGATAACCAACTGGGTCAGATTGACCCTCCTCCCCTAAGGAGGAACCAAGGCCTAGAACCCTGTCCCATGGCAGGAGGAATCAATTTCCAAGAAGTTAAATTGTAACTATAACTATAAAATTGTTCATCTGGGTTCTAACCTGCTTATCATAGATTCTTTATGCCTGCTTTCTTGGTTGCCAACATAAAGGCCACCAGGACGTGTTGTTTTGTGTGCTTTTTATTTTTGTTTTCCTTTAAAATCTCACTGCCCCAACAACTCAGGCCTGTATTGCTTAAAGCTATTCTGAGTGGGGGCAGTTGTCAGCTGGCTAATAAAGTTTCCACCAATTCTTTTTTTTTAAAGGTTTATTTTCTTTTTATTAGAAAGTCAGACATATAGAAAGGAAAAGAAACAGAGAGGAAGATCTTCCATCCGATGATTCACTCCCCAAGTGAGCGCAAAGGCTGGAGCTGAGCCAATCTGAAGCCGGGAGCCAGGAACTCTTCTGGGTCTCCCACATGGGTGCAGGGTCCCAAGGCTTTGGGCTGTCCTCGACTGCTTTCCCACGCCACAAGCAGGGAGCTGGATGGGAAGTAGGGCTGCCTGGATTAGAACTAGTGCCCATAAGGGATCCCAGTGCATGCAAGGAGAGGAATTTAGCCACTAGGCTACTGTGTTGGGCCCAATATTCCCCAAAATCTAAATTGGCTTTGGTGATATTTTATATGGTGCCCTCTAACAACACCCAAAATAGTTCTGGGCAGCCTTCAGACCTAGCAGCCAGCAGGTTTCAGCAAGACAAGCACCTCTGACTATCCAGTGATTTGGGACAGCTGGCAGAAAAGGAATAGCACCTACCAAAACCAAGGCAGATATGTAGACTGTCCCAATAAAATAAGGAAAGAAGACTAAATCAGTGAAAAATCCATTGCTAAAATGACAGGACCAAATTATTATCTATTCATATTAAGCCTGAATGTAAATGTTTTAAACTCATTAATCAAGTGTCAAAGATTAGCAAACTGGATCAAAAAGCAATAACAATCTATTTCTTGCCTACTGGAGACACATCTCACCAACAAAGATAAATGGAAACTGAAAGTGAATGGATGAAAAAAGATATTCTAGGATAACAGAAAATGAAACAGCTAGTGTAGCCATTCTTAGATAATATAAACTTTGTTATGAATTGTATTAAAAGACATAAATAGACCAAAAAATCTATTCAACAGGAAGAGATCACCTTACTAGTTTCTCATATATATATATATATATATATATATATATATTCTCATGTATATATATTTTCATCTCTAATTTACTTGCTTTTTTCTCTATTGCTTTTCTATGCTAGACTGGCTAAAAATTTGTTATGTTCATCATTTAAAAAAATAGCTTTCTTGTTGCAATTTGTAGTTTTTTAGTCTCAATTCCTTTTTTATTTGGCTATAATTTTATCATTTCTTGCTTGCTGGTCATTTTTTTCTTTTTTAATAAGTCCATTAGATGCATTATGAGAAAATTTATATGAGATATTTTATTTTTTGTAAGCATATGATGTTATAAATGTCCCTCTCAATATTGTTTTTGCTACATCTAATGGGTTCTGTTATTTTTGGTTTTATTTTCCTTTCTTCAAAAAAGGTTTTTATTAATTTTTTTCAGTGACACATTGACAATACAGTAACATTATTTCTTTCAAAAATATTTTTGAATTTCATATCTTCAGAGACACATTGGTCATTCACTAGCATGCTATTTAACTTCATGTTTTTATACATTTTCTATCATTTCTTCCTGTTGTTGATTTTGTTTTGTAGTTATTTTTTTAATTTAAAGTGATATGTAATAACTCTGTAACAGAGACTATTGTATCCAGATGTGAAGATACAAGGTAGTATACATCTCTACTTCCAAATCAAAGGACTCCCAATGAAATGTATCTTTACAATAGGATGCTGGACTTCGTGCACTTGTCCCTACCTACAATGTCAGGATACACTTAAATTGCAGAATGATGGACTTATATGTTTGTGAAGGACTATATTACTGTTTAATATGGGGGAAATCACTTTGAAGTAGTTATAGGGAGAGGACAGGAAAAATTCCAGAGCTTATGGAGCCATATCATAAAATAGTAAAATAATATTTTAAAAAAGTGCCTACTAAAATGCTGTTAAAATTGGTATGGATTCCCTCAAAACATGGCCTCACAGAAATAGAAAACTCTGATCCTTTCTAGACATAGATACTATTTATCCCCATTTCAAATGTTAAGTTACACTACCTATCTAGCATTCAATGAAAGAATGTATGATGAGGCCCATAAAATAATGACAATCGTAAAAATAGCCCCTGTTAGGAAAGAACACGGTTAGAAAAAATAAAGATACAGTCATTTTGCAGAAGTTAGAATTATCAGAAGTTAGAATTACTTTAAAATACATTATTTGAAAAAATTTAAGTAGAAAGTTCAACATTTATGACTAGCACTTGAATTTCAAAAAAGAAACACAAAAGAAAACCACAAAATAAATAAATTCAGAAATACCCCAACTAAAATACCTTAAGTGGTTGGATTTAAAAAAATTATTTCAGAGAACTGAAGTCTAAAATAGATAATCAGAGAAAATAACAAGAACTGAAAATAAATAAATGAAAAGTTTCGAGCTACCAAGCTTTCAAGACAAGAGAAAAGTTGAAACAAAACAATGTTTGAGACCATCTGTGACATAATATTGGTCCAAAAAACTTACACTGCAGCCCCAGTATGAGAAGCAAAGGCACAGATACAAGAAATGTTTAAATAGACATTGGCTTAGAATTTTCTAAGATTAATTACAGAGGAAAAAGATGACACAGATCTAGAAATCTCAGTGAACTCAAGGGGATAAGAATATAAAGAACAAACATATTAAAATCCATTTGAAAGAGAAGATCTTCAAGAGAAAAGCATTAAGTACAAACAAACAAAATCAGTATAATCAGATATCAGCAAAGGCTAGACAGCTGTGATCAGCACTGTGGTACAGTGGATTAAGTCTTCAACTTGGAAGCTTGTGTCTTATATTGGAGTCCCCAATGAAATTCAAGCTCCTCCATATCCCAGTCAGCATCTTGTTAATGCATCTTGAAAGCATGTGCATTTCCTTCTATCTTAAGAAATTTATTTATTTATTTTTATTTGAAAGGCAGATTTACACAGAGAAGGACAGACAGCCTCCATTTGTAGGTTCACTTCCTCAAATGACAGCAATGACTAGAGCTGAGCTGATCGGAAGCCAGGAATCCAAGTACTTCAGCCAACCTTGATTGCTCTCCCAGGTCATAAATAGGGAGCTGGATCAGAAGTGGAGCAGCTGGGACATGAACTGGCACCATATGGGATGCTGATGCTGTAAGGTGGAGGATTATCATGTTGAACCATTGTGCTGGCACTGATATTTGTATTTCTTTCAGTAAGGAAAGAAAGAAAAACAAAAATCATATTGATTGGATTAAAAGTGAGCTGCCATTAAATGATGATTACATAATTATGCAAATGGTAATTCCAAGGAATCTACACTACTAGAATTAATAGATGGATTTAATGATGTTTAATGTAAAACAACTTAAATTGTGTTTATATATACTAAGATTAGACAACTGGAATTGAAATTTTACACATATATTTACAATAGCTGCTAAAATTATCAAATGATCATTTGTAACATTAGCAATACATGAACAAGATCAATATAATGAAAACTACAACACAAGGAGAAAAGAATTGAACAAAAACTAATTTAAATGACTGATGTATCACATTCATGGATTGAAAGATTCAGTATGGCCAAAGCCTTGGGCTGACTTCCAAATTTAATGTGATTTCAATCATATTTTGTTGTCTCATTTGTATAAGCAATCAAATCAAGTTATTTTTAGAAGTTTCTGTTAGAAGTCAAGAGAATGTAAAGAATTTGATTATAGTGATTGAAATAGGGCCCAATTCTGGTTTCTAAGTTGCTGGTCAGAAGTTGCTATGATTGTAAACCTACCATGAAATCCTGCATCATCCAAATAATCATTTACATTACACTTTATGCTGACATGCTTGGGGTATATTTTCAAAGCCAGTGGGAACATATTTCCAAGAGTTGGTTACATCCATAATTCCTTAATATTCTGCATCTAAATAATAGCAGATTGCCCCCACACACCTGAGCAACTGCTAACTGTGTAGAAAGAAGGTTTTAATGTCCAAATCAACATCATTTTAAAAAATTCTTTTCCACCTTGTACACAATTCTTTGAAACATTATTTCTGACCTTGAAGAAGACTTCATCTGTATAATTAATTGTGACTGAGATTCAAATTAAACCAGGCATTGTCCTTTGGAATAAGCAGGTCATAATAAAGAAGAATAAATAGACATTAAGAAGAGGGAAGATATCAAGAGCCAATCTTTAAGACATATTTAACATGGATTATTTAGCTTCCAGAACAAAATTGTTATAATTCATTTTTAATGTCTTGCAGTAAGCACATTTGTCGCATTTACTGTAATTTACTCCTGAAAAATATATCTAAAGTTCAGAAATAATGCTCACACTTCAATTTTCAGGGCATAGAGTTTACAGTGTACATTATGAAAAACAATTAATCAAGTAAGAAAGATATAAACTAGAAATTTTTCATTTTTAGGGATTTAATTAATATACATAATAAACATCAGTGGCTTTTGGTCTTTTTAGTAGATGGTTTGGGAGCATGACTCCTTCTCCTATCACTTCCCTCTCAAATAACACTGCCTTTTTGCCAAGGAGAGAGAAGCTGGTTAAGCTGGTTGTGATTCTATCAGTTCCAAAGGAGTTCAAGCCATCATGCACTATGCTTTTTTTTTTTTTTTTACGAAGCATTATACATGTGTTCTTTTCTGCACATAAATAGGCTTTTAGTGACAACAGACATACATCCACTGTTTAACCTTACTACTATGGACACAGTATTAAAATCTGAGCCTCACTTTCCTCATTGTAAATTGGAATTAACCACGAGATTATTCGGTACAGCAATTGCCTTATATAAAGTGCCAGCTCCAAGGCTTAGCAGACTTGAAGAATGTGATGTTGAATATTATTTTCCTACTTCCTAGGATTTCTACATAAAGCTCTAACATTATCCCAACTTATTGGGAGTTATGAGATAGGTTATGAATAAACTTCATTTACCAGTTTAAGGTTATTACTGTGTCTCTCTTTATGTTGAAAATGGAGTTAATTATCTTGGCAACATTTGAGTATTTGTAGTTTTTGTATTTATCAGTATTTTGAACACCAGATTCCTAAAAGATGTAGTATGGAAAGCCATAAAGCTTTATTCCATGGGCCTTACCAGAATTTCTTTGCTATTGCAACTTACTCTATCAGAACCTCATCTGTCTTTTTCCATAAAATACTTATAAAATAGTGTCTGCTTCAGAGATTTTTGACAGCACAGGAACAGAATCCAGAGGCTGATAAAACCTCACAAGTGTAATAGATTTCAATTAACATTATCAGTTTCAAAAAGACATTTTTATGCTTCAAAAAATAGATATTATAGTTTGTAAGGAGGATATAGTCTCTTGAGAGCTCATAATTAAAAATCGTTGGTGATGAAACATCCACATAATCCGTACCTTTTGTTTGCTTTAACAATATCCATGAAGGCATTATTACATTTGTAGGGAACTCTGTTAAGTAGTTTTAAAACTTTGGGGGTGGCATGGACTAAGGTGGGAATTTGGGGGTAGTAATTAAAAGGTTGCTTTGAGTGTCTGCATACTGTATCAGAGACTCTGGAGTAGAATTCAGGTTCTTCTTGCAATTCTGGCTTCCTTCTAATGAGGAAGGCAGCAAATGATGGCACAAAAAGTTGAGTCGTGGAAATCATAGTGAAAATCTCAAATTGAATTCTAAGCCCATGAATATCGCCTTGTGGGTATTTGAAAACACTGTAGGTGTATTCTCTCTCTCTCTGTCCTCCTGTCACCCCTCAACTCATCCAGTCACCCAATGTCTTTCAAATGAAAGAAACATAAATTGCTTAAAATTTAAAAATATTTTAAATAAGAAATTTTGGAAATCTTCCCTATAAATTGTGATTGAAGAAGCGACAGAATCCAGCTGGGTACCCTAGACTATGAACGGCAATAAATCATACTAAAAATAGTATCGGTAGTGTAGAGACAGTATGCTTATACACACATATTTTACTGGATGTAACTTACAAGGTACATCTATGGCATGTGGTGCATTGAAGATTCTCAACAAATATCTGAACAGTGCATAAGCGATTGAGTAAACAGTGAGTTTTTCATCTTGTCTGAAACATTGTTGAAAAGACTTGTATTCACATTTCTGTTTGAACTATGATGAATGTTTCTTCAAGTGACTTCAGGGCTGTGTCTTTATTTAAGTGATACATAATGTGTAACAGTAATGAATTAATTATCAGTGGAATATGTGCAATCAAAATTCTACCTTACTGTGTTTGACTTGTGAGAATACTTTTCAAAGTGCTTCTGCTATATTCAAACTCATTGGTCATGTTGGATACTACTCAGGTCAACAGAAACAAACCACAATCAAATGTGCATGTAATTTTGCCCACAGTGATTTCTTCCTCTTAAGGTTTATTTTTTGCACACACTGCTACGAGGTCAATGAAATTTTTAACTAATACTTATAATTATGGTTGAATATAGAATGTGTTAGAGTTTTGATATACTATTAGATCCTTACATTCTCAGGGAAAACATTTTAAAATAATTTGGAATAAATTATCCCTTCAAACAAATCTTGGGGTTCATACACAACCACATGTACACAATTGGAAACAGCATTGCACAAGGCTTGATCTGATCTACCCCAATGCGTAGTTCCAAATTCTATAACTGCCCTTTGGCGCACAATCCTTTATCCTAACCAATTTATATGTGAAAAGCCTTGACAATGGGTCACACATTTCTAATAATACTTTTAATATTTTTGTAAGTGGTAGTAACAAAAAATCCAGTTAAAGTTCTGAAAATAAAGTCTTACAGAAATCTATCCAAATATGCTTCTAAATTTATATACTGGGGCCCGGCAGCGTGGCCTAGCGGCTATAGTCCTCACCTTGAACGCGCCAGGATCCCATATGGACGCCGGTTCTAATCCTGGAGGCCCCACTTCCCATCCAGCTCCCTGCCTGTGGCCTGGGAAAGCAGTTGAGGACGGCCCAATGCATTGGGACCCTGCACCCGCGTGGGAGACCCGGAGGAGGTTCCTGGTTCCCGGCTTGGGATTGGATTGGCGCAGCACCGGCCGTTGTGCTCACTTGGGGAGTGAATTATTGGATGGAAGATCTTCCTCTCTGTCTCTCCTCCTCTCTGTATATCTGACTTTGTAATAAAATAAATAAATCTTAAAATAAATAAATAAATAAATTTATATTCTGAGAAATGCGAAATCTACTCATTTCATGTAAATCAAAAGTGAAAATAAATTAGTTAATTAATAAATAAAGTCTTAACAAAAAAGATAAATTTGCTCAAGTTCAAACACAGGTGGATCCACAAGCTGAAAATAAGAAAATTCTGTTTTATCTTTATTACATTGTTGTTAAGAACATAACCGCTATACACAAAATAAGTTTATTATATACACATTAAAAAGTCAAAGTTCAGAAAATACTATGCCTACATTTTTATCAAGTATAGAATCATTTTTTCATATACATAATTTATGCATGACTATGTCTAGTGTACTAATTTTTTAAAGATATATTTATTTTTATTGGAAAGTCAGATATACAGAGAGGAGACACAGATAGGAAGATCTTCCTTCTGCTGACTCACTCCTCAAGTGGCCACACCGGCTGAACCAATCCAAAGCCATGAGCCAGGAGTTTCTTTTGAGTCTCCCATGCGGGTTCAGGTTCCCAAGGCTTTGGTTCGGTCATCCTTGACTGCTTTGCCAGGCCACAAGCGGGGAGCTGGATGGGAAGTGGGGTTACCAGGATATGAACCAGTGGCGATATAGGATCCCGGCATTTGCAAGGTGAGGAATTTAGCCACTAAGGTACTGTGCCGGGCCCAGGTTAATTTCTTAAATATAAAATTGACTACACTCTGTCTCTTATAATAGTATTCCTATTTATGAAATATATGCTTAGTTGATTTTCAAACACACAGATGCACAAACACACAGAAAAGTACTTTCCAAATTCAATGGAACTGAAATTGAAATATTTTTCATTTGACATTTAAATCCATGCAAAACAGAGTGTATGTAACTCTGTATATATATATGTATATTTGTGCATATATATGTATATTTGTATATATATCTAAAACATTTGTTTTTATGTACATATGATGATATGTATATAGGTATATATGTATATGTATATGTATAAGTATATATATATGAATTTATGAATGGCATAACAACTTTTTAGTCAATATTTTAATATAAAACTGTTAATATTAGAAAGGAACTTGAATTTTTTATCCACCTAGTGAAGTTATAGTTATCATTACATTCTAACACAAGGAATTACTCACATTTTTATGGTGACAGTAAATTAACCAGCTGCACTGCCAGTTATAAAAGTGCAGAATGTACAATTATGTCAGTGATAATTGATAATTATAATAATAAAACACATAATTGGCCTGTATATTCACTACAATATTTTTATATTTTAGAGTATTATTCCTTCTACTTCTCTGAAGTTTGCTGTAAGATAGTATGCCATGTTTTCCAACAGGGTCTCAGTCATGTTGTTTTGACTGGGTCTTCAGTTGTATCAATAGACCACATCCAGTCACTGGCCTATATCTAGGTGTGCAAATATATCCTATGATGTTCACACAAAATACTAATTTAACAACGTATTCTTAGAATATATTCCCATTAACAAATGATCCCTGTCTATATATGCATTCTCATTTTACATTTTATGATAGAAATTTGAATTTAAGGATCTCTCCTGATAATTTCATTCAGCTTCCTGAAGCAGTGTGTGTGTGTGTGTGTGTGTGTGCGCGCGCGCGCCTATCAGGACTTTGAGGATTGGCCTGGATGGCATCCACCTATGGAAAAGAAAACATAAACCTGGTAGGTGAAGAACTGACATAGTCACATTTTCTACGGAGATGCTTCTGTAAATAATAGAAATCTTGATTCAAAATGATTTGAATCTTACTCTTTTTTAGTATTCCTTACGTTAGTTGTGTTTCCCCCAAAATAATATATATGAACAAATGTGCACACATACACACATGTATGTGTATGACTGATCTATAATGTGTAATTCATTTATAAAATGATAAAGGCTGAAAATCTCTATAATCTTGTTAAAACTTGGAAGTCAGTAAAACCCCATGGTATGGTTCTTTATATATGTATATATTTTTTTCTTAGACATGCAGATCAGATTTACGGAGAGAAGAATTCAGAGAAAGATGTGTCTGTTGGCTCACTACCCAAGTTGCTGCAAAGACCAGAACTGAGCTGATCCAAAGCCAGGAACCAGGAACTTATTCTGTGTCTCCCATATGGATGTGGGGTCCTAAGACTTTGGGCCATTCTCTACTGCTTTCCCATGCCATAATCAGGGAGCTAGATATGATGTGGAGCAGCTGGGACATGAACCGGTGCCCATATGGGATCCTGGCACTTGCAAAATGAGGATTTAGCCATTGAGCCATCATGCCAGGCTCCAGTAGTATGATTCTAGGTTGAGTCCAGAACTCCCAAAGCAAAACATGATAATTGCATACATCCAGGCTGGAAACAGGGAACAACTGTTTCAGCTTAACTACTCCAGGAAAGAGTACATTTTCTTTCTCCTGCCTCTTTGTTATATTCAAGCTCAAAGAATTCTACAGTACCTGCCCACCTTTGGGTCTAACATCTACCCTAGTCAGCTCACAAAATAAAATGTTAATCTTTTCCAGAAACATTCTTATAGACACATGTGGACACAATATTGTATCTGGGCATTCTATGGCTCAGTGCAGTTCACACACACACACACACACACACCCCACTCATTTTCTTCAAGTGAAAACAGATATTATACCTTACTAAATGAGTGTAAAAATCACTACTGTAACTGAATGGAGGGATTCTAACTTGACTTACAAATTTCTCACTTTGAGTGCTCAACATCCACAACTTTCAGGAGAAACTAGTTGGTCTGTCTTCACCAAAGTAATGCAACCTTACCAATCTTCTCTGGAGTCAGAGGCACATGTTACAGTATGTGTATATTTCCAGATTATCTTGAAAATGACAGGGGATCTTCAAAAAACACAGCAAGTTAATGAAACCCAAGAAAGCAGCCATTGAACTTGATATTTGTCCTCCACACAGTCGAGGAATATCCTTTATCTCCTAGGTCATGTGTTCTTCACGTCTCTCACCAATAGCTATAAATCAGTATTTCTCTAATTATTTCTTAGTTATCTGGTGCTTTTCTTTCACCCTTTATTTTTGCTCATTGCAGTACTATCTTCTATTCTTTCACTGCTAAGGAATGTTTTGTTTATTTCATCTAGGATCTTCAAAACTGTATTGATATTTCTGGTGGAGCATCCAATATCCATGAATCTATTTTAGTACAAGCTGTCCTTGCAGCCATCATTCACTCAGATACATGTAGAATAATCCTGGACACCTTCCGTTTTTTGAGATTTACAGTGGACATGACTCAAGATTCATGTTTTTATTGTGTCATCTTATTAGTAAATTATTGTTTTCATATCAAACATTAAATATAAAATCACTACATGAATCTTGATGCATTTACACAGAGGTAGTGCTTTTCTAATTCATACTTTAGTTATTTAGGCTGAATCCATTTTTGGATCCATTAAGTGAATAACATTACAAATACCTTACAAAATAACATACAAGGGGTCCTCCAATAACTTGAGATCAGTAAAATAAATTTATGATATCTGAATAAATGCACAAATAAAACCAAACCAAAAAATCAGTATATCCTTCAGCAATGCAAAAAGTTGAAAATGCCTATGATTTCAAATAATTGTGAATTTATATAATGTGTTGCAAAGACAAAGTAAAGCAGTTCGCTTGTATTTTACAAAAGCAATAGCTTTCAAACTATAAATTATAATCACATAGAAAGGATTGATAAATTAATATACTCACACTCAATGAGAAGAGATTCCACTTAGGTTGAACTGTAGAGGGATCTGAACAACAGTCATCAGATTTTGAAAAATATAGCACTTTGCATTGTCTGGTCTTAGGAATTTCTTAGAATCTTTATGGTACAGGGTTTCTGCAAAGGCTGCTATTTCTCCATAACTATATAGGAACCAGATTTCATGGCAGGTTTTTTCTCCCTTAAATGGTTTATTTATCAGAACAAGAATCATGTATGTTTCTTTCTTCAACTGCCTCACTTATCACTTGGAATTCTTGAACTAGATTTCCCTTTAACTGTAATACTCATTTCCAGAATAGAAGTTAAACATTTCCCAGAGAAGACCCTGAGAGAGGTTTACTATTATTAAATTTTAATGTAAAAACATTTCCACTTGGATATTCTCTTTTGTTAAAATGCAAACTACAGCTCATAGGTCTGTGGAGGTCCTGAAATTCTGTATGTCTAACAAGTTCCCAGAAGACGTGGTTACCCCCTGTACTTGTTTAAATTTCAAGTCACAAGATAATTAAGTTAAATGTTTTATAGTTTGTTCATAGGAGTGGTTTTTGGCATGGCACTAAGAGGCTTTTTGGCACACATATATAAGTATTTGGGCTGGACTTCCAGTTTAGCTTTAGATTTCAACCTTACAATTGATACTCTGTGAAGAAGCATGTGGTAACTCAACTAGCTGGTTCCCTGCTATTCCTATTGAGCCCTGAGCTGAGTTGTGGGTTCCTAATTTTGGTCTAACTCAGCACTAGCTAGAATGCACATCTGCTGAGTGATGGAAGTTTTCTCACGATCTCTTTGTGCTTTCTGTTTTAACAATTAGTAACATGAGAGTATTCCTCATAAATACTAGAATGAAAATTACCTAAATATAATACATTTGTTAAATTTTCTTCATTGGGCCCGGTGGTGTGGCCCAGTGGCTAAAGTCCTCGCCTTGAACGCGCCAGGATGCCATATGGGCGCCGGTTCTAATCCCGGCAGCTCCACTTCCCATCCAGCTCCCTGCTTGTGGCCTGGGAAAGCAGTTGAGGACGGCCCAAAGCTTTGGGACCCTGCAACCACGTGGGAGACCCGGAGGAGGTTCCTGCTTGCCGGCTTGGGATCGGCGCAGCACCGGCCATTTGCGGCTCACTTGGGGAGTGAATTATTGGATGGAAGATCTTCCTCTGTGTCTCTCTTCCTCTCTGTATATCTGACTTTGTAATAAAAATAAATGAATCTTTAAAAAATTTTTTTCTTCATCAAAGTAGACATTGTTTTCACAAATTTAGGAAAAAATTCCTAAGGAACAAATGTTTTAAAGGGTTTTGTATTTGTTTTCTGCTTACAAAATTATTAATCACAAATTGAGCAGTATAAAGAAAGCCAGGTTTGTCTTGCCATAGTTTCCTTGCGTCAGGAAGCCAGAAGACAATCAGCTCAAGGTCTCACAAATACAATCACTGTCAGTTGCACTGCACTCCTGTTTTCGCTCACAGTTTCTCAACACATGGCCTCTTTCACAATCCATTCATGCTTCCGCAATCTCTAACTTCTATGGCTAGAAAAGAGTTTGGAAGGGTCCTGTGATTAGATGAGAATTACTCAGATCATTTCTGCTTTAATACAATCAAAATCAACTAATTGCTGGCTTATCTCATCATACATGATGGCACTGCCGAAACTCAAAGGGTGGTTGTGTAGAAGGGATTCAATAGGATACATAGCTTGAGGCAGAGAATCTTGGGAACGTTTTTACAACCATGTTACCACAATTTATTTATAAAACAATCAGATTACTGTCATTTTCTGCTTATCACAATTCTAGTTTACACATAATTCTACTACATTAAATGCTTTTCTTAATCTTTCAAAAATGTCAATCAAATTAAAGAAGTTTGTTGCTTTATTACTGTGCAACTGGATTTCAGTATTAACTGTGTTTTAAGATGTACTGACTTTTATTTCCTAAGCCTTGGAGCAACGAAATCAGCATCTCAGAACTACTGAAACCACTTAATTAGCTCCCTCAGAACATGTGCCACATCAGGGACCCTAAGATGACATCAAGTAGCCGTCCCCCAATCCCGGGTACTAATGAAGTTAGTCTGCTGGGAATGACCATCTCCCATTCTCTCCCATCTCCCCTAGACACACACACACACAAAAAAAAACATTGGAAGCAACTGTCTCATCCATGTTGCCTCTTACCTTCACTCTCCCTATCCTAATCGGTGGTGTTCCACTTGGGCATACATCCTTGTCAACTACTTAATATCATCAGAAATAAAATAGATGTATATAGAAAAGAAGTAATCCTTTAACTTTTTAATGCATTAGAAAACTCTGTATGTGTATATACATAAATACATATTTTCCTATGTTTTGTTTACATTATATTCAATAGTTTCTCTTTTTACAGAGAAAAGAAAACCAATATAAGGCCCAGCACTATGGCTCAGTGGCTAACTCTTCACCTTACAAGCACCAGGATTCCACATGGGCACCAGTTTATGTCCCAGCTGTTCCACTTCCCATCCAGCTCCTACTTGTGGTCTGGGAAAATAGTAGGGGAAGACCCGAAGCTTTGGCACTTTGCACCCATGTGGGAGATACAGAAAACGCTTCTAGCTCCAGACTTCGGACCAGCTGAGCTCCAGCTGTTGTGGTAACCTGCGGAGTGAACTAACAGGTAGAAAATTTCTGTGTCTCTCTCTCTGTAAATCTGCCATTTTTCCAATAAACATAAATACATCTTTTTTTAAAAGATTTATTTATTTTATTACAAAGCCAGATATACAGAGAGGAAGAGAGACGGAGAGGAAGATCTTCCGTCCGATGATTCACTCCCCAGGCGAGCCGCAACAGGCCAGTGCACGCCAATCCGAAGCCGGGAACCAGGAACCTCTTCCAGGTCTCCCACACGGGTGCAGTGTCCCAATGCATTCGGCCGCCCTCGACTGTTTTCCCAGGCCACAGGCAGGGAGCTGGATGGGAAGTGGAGCTGCCGGGATTAGAACCGGTGCCCATATGGGATCCCGGCGCATTCAAGGCGAGGATTTTAGCCGTTAGGCCACACAGCCGGGCTCCATAAATACAGCTTAAAAAAGAATTCAATTAAAAATAATAGGTCACACTGTACTTGACACCTCACAAAACATCTGTACACAATTTATTATTTTCACAATAGTAACACAGAATTTATATTATCACATTATGCTATTGTAAGGATAAGGAAATCAGAATGAAAGAATTGAAGTGACGTCTTCAACATCACCCATAGAGTCAATAATAATAATAATAATAATAAAAAACTACCTAAGTCAGAATTTCTTTTTCTTAGCTTACTGTTGCAAATTCATCGTGATATGACACCTTACAGCATGTTGATGTAAGAATTCTACCATTGGATTTAAGGCCTATAATAATTAATCCAATTCCGCAAAATGCCCCCAATGCTTCTAAGACAATACAATCTAATGAGAAAGCAATCATGCACACTGATAACTGATAATATTTGTTATAAAAATGCACTTTCAAAGCCCATTCAAATTCAGTAGTTTAAGTTTTCACAAACCACATGGTTGGAAACATCAGCAAGAGCTCAAAATCACGATTATTATGCACTTGTAAAATTATCATTGTGACATTCTACATCCTAAAGGAACTTCCAAAAATTATAATTTCCATTCACCCAGGAGAACATAATGGAGTGGGATTACATAAATTAAATAGCAAAACATTTTTGAAAAGAAAACATATGAAAATATGTTGATATTTATAATAAGCATATATGCTTATAAATTAATGTCTGCTGTATAATTTCAGTGAACATTTCATCTTCTCATTCATTAAAATAATATTATCTGCTACTCGCATTCTTGTAATACTCAATGTATATTATTGAAATACAAGAAAATGAAAAAGTAGCTTTTTAAAAAATAAATTACAATTAAATATAAAATGCTACACCTGTGTCCTGTATGAAGGCCTAGTGGCTAAATCCTTACCTTGTATCTGCCAAGATTCCTTTAGGAGCTCGGGTTCATATCCTTTCTGTTCCACTTTTTATTGGAAAATCAGATATACAGAGAGGAGGAGAGACAGAGAAGTGAGTCTTCTGTCCATTGATTCACTCCCCCAGCAGCCTCACCAGCTAGAGCTGAGCCGTTCCAAAGCCAGGAGCCTCACCAGCTAGAGCTGAGCCATTTACTCCCCCAGCAGCCTCACCAGCTAGAGCTGAGCCGTTCCAAAGCCAGGAGCAAGGAACTTCTGCTGGATCTCTCACACTGTTTCAGGGTCCCAAGGCTTTGGGCCGTCCTCGACCGCTTTCACAGGCCACAAGCAGGGAGCTGGATGGGAAGCGGGGACACCAGGAAAGGAACTGGTGCCCATATTGGATCCTGAGGCTTACAAGTTGAGTACTTTAGACACTAGGCTACCATGCCGGGCCCTAGAAGCCCATTTTTCCTAAAAAAGTCTTTCTTTTTTTTTTTTTTTTTTAAGATTTATTTTATTTTTATTACAAAGTCAGATATACTGAGAGGAGGAGAGATAGAGAGGAAGTGGAGCTGCCGGGATTAGAACCAGCAGCCATATGGGATCAAGGCAAGGACTTTAGCCACTAGGCCACACTGCCAAGCCCTTAAAAAAGTCTTTCAAATGACTGAAAGCCACAAGCACTACGAAAGGTAATTTCTACGTGCGTTGAATTGATCACAGTGTTTCCACATCTACAATGGACTTTCTCATGACAACTTAAATTATTGCTTGGTTAAATGTTTTTATATTATAGCATAGCAAATTAACCCATAAAACTATTGTAGGAGACACTTATTTCAATGTTTTTCCCAATATTCTAATAAGCATCACATTCTTAAACATTTCTTGAAGTCTCTACCTGATGGGACTGAAGTGCTAACAATATCTTCAGCTTCAAAAAAATAAATGAAATAAATGTACAATCCTCTTAAGGGAACTCTCTCTCTTGTGAATTTTCATATGGTAGTATAGCCAAGCCATTGTGGAGCAGTTACTAAATATAAAAGCAAAAACTTTTTTTTTTTTTTTTTATTTTATTTTTATTACAAAGTCAGATATACTGAGAGGAGGAGAGATAGAGAGGAAGTGGAGCTGCCGGGATTAGAACCAGCGGCCATATGGGATCAAGGCGAGGACCTTAGCCACCAGGCCACGCCGCCGAGCCCCAAAAGCAAAAACTTTTAAAGGGAAAATAAAAGGATATGGTCTTAGAGAATTGAGGGAGAGAGCAAGTTTTCTTATGTAAGACATTCAAAATAACAATGATGAAAAAAGATCAATACAATAATCTTCATCATAATTAAACTGCTTATCAAAATGCATCATGCAGGAAAGTGAATAAGCTAAATACAATTTTACGGCAATCTTAACACCTATATTTGACAAGCACATAAACTGGAGCACAAAAGTTTTATTATTATTAATACTATAATTACTATTATTATTGGAAATGCAGATATACAGACAGGAGGACAGACAGAGAGGAAGATCTTCCCTCTGATGGTTCACTCCCTAAGCAGCCACAACAGCTGTACCTGAGCCAATCCAAAGCCAGAAGCCTGGATCCTCTTCCGAGTCTCTCACATGGGTGCAGACTCCCAATGCTTTGGGCCATCCTCAACTGCTTTCCCAGGCCACAAGCAGGGAGCTGGATGGGAAGCAGAGCAGCTGGGATTAGAACCAGCGCCATATGGGATGCCAGTTTAAATTAAATACAACTTAGTATCAAAGTACAGAATACCAATTTATACATAAAACAATATGGATAAATTTCAAAAGCATTGAGTGAAAACTGTTGTATATGAAACAGAGTATACTTTGCAATTCAATTTATATGAAGCTCTAAGAAGGGCAAAATGATTTCTTTATAAGCAGAACAAGCAATAGTTACAATTGGAATATGCAAATAAGCAGAACAAGCAACAGTTACAATTGGAATATGCAAATTTCAAACTGTTGAAAAATGACATTTAGAAATTTTGTGAATTTAACTGTTGCACAAATGAATTATTCATTAGCAATCCCAATGTTATGAATAGTACTCTTCTTTATTTAACTCTGTGTTAACATTACCTGAAAGAATTATTACAAACCAATATTTAACTTACAAGAAAGCTGAAAGCTTTTTAATGGAGTCTGATGTTTACAATTTACTCTAAAATATTGAACTTAAGACAGATTGATAAAAAAAAGATAGATTGATGCTGTGTGGCATAAATAGAAAACCAAGTGATCTAAAAATGTCAACTGTAAAAACTAACTAGGGATGATATGTTTTTATGATATTCCTGTAATTTTCCATGTAATTCATAGCTTTTATAACAGACATCGGGACAAAATATAAAGCAAAAGAACCAATATACTTTAGCAGAAAGACAGTGTCACTGGAGCATGCATCCATTGAAAAACTAATGAAACATACCTGAAAATTCAAACAAATTTTAGTGTGAAGACAACTATGTGTCATTTTTCAAACTTTGGATTGTATGTCATACTATACTGAATCCAATCTTCTTTTCTATTTTACTTTCTGTAAGCTACATGTAAGTAACAGGAAAAATAGATTTTTGGGATGAGCATGATGGCTCAGTGGGTAAATCCTCACCTTGCGCATGCTAGAATCCCACATGGGCACCAGTTCTTATCCTGGTTGGCTGCACTTCCCTTCCAGCTCTCTGCTTGTGGCCTGGAAAAGCAGCAGAGAGCATCCCAAAGCCTTGGGACCCTGTATCTGCATGGGAGATCCTGAATAAGTTCCTGGCTTCCAGCTTCGGCTCGGCTCAGCTCCAGCCATTGTGGAGAGTGAACCAGCAGACAGGCAATCTGTCTCAGATTATCTGTAAATCTGCCTTTTCAATTAAGTAAATAATTCTTTAGAAAAAGAAAAAAATGTAGATTTATATCCTCCTGTTAGTGGAGACCATCTATATTGAAAATGCACTCTAGGAAAGGCAAAAGTTGAGAGTTTCTGGTATCATGGTTGAGAAACGACAAAACTGTGTGAATACTTAGAGTGGATGTCTTCCATGGGCCAATTGTCAAGGAATACTCTATTGCTGGTATCACAGATAGACAAAAGTCTTTGTAATAATTTTAGCCAGGAGAAATCAACTAGCCAGTTAGAGAGGGAACATTCTAAAATTAAACATTTCATATACAAGTCCATTTATTATCAACTAACTCTAGTTTTCAGGGATTCAGTGTAATAGATCAGTGTCAGCAAACAAATGATTCAAAGAAGCATGCGAACAATATTACAATTACAATTACAAAAGCACTTTATATGAAGGAAGAACATGTGTTTATGAACATTATTTATTTCCTGATACTGAGGTAGCATGGTTGAAATTTCCATGTAATCTAACACAAACCTCAAAGTTTTTTCTTTGCAATTCTCACCATCAATCATACCAGCCCCAATGTAGTCTTTTTTTTATTTCATTTTTTCCCCATAAGTAGACCAAATAACATATACCATCATAGAGAAATCTAATTAGAACTAGCTTTTAACATTTTGTAGGGGCAAATGTGTTCAGGGCTAAAAAGGCATTGCAGGGAAAATAGTTAGTTGTAAGCAAGCTCTAAGCAGAGAACATTTCAGAAGCATATTTCAATGACTGTTGGGTGAGCTTGTGTATTCAGGAGAGACCAATTTTTTTTTCTTCTCTTTCTTATTTTTTAGCAAAATTTCACCTATAACAAAATTTTAAATGTTTTAAGGCATGTCAACATTTTACTTTAAGAAACTATACAGGGCCCGGCGGCATGGCCTAGTGGCTAAAGTCCTCGCCTTGAATGCGCCGGGATCCCACATGGGCACCGGTTCTAGTCCTGGCAGCTCCACTTCCCATCCAGCTCCCTGCTTGTGGCCTGGGAAAACAGTCGAGGATGGCCCAAGGATTTGGGACACTGCAACCGCGTGGGAGACCCGGAAGAGGTTCCTGGTTCCCGGCTTCGGATCGGCGCGCATCGGCCCATTGCGGCTCACTTGGGGAATGAATCATCGGATGGAAGATCTTCCTCTCTGTCTCTCCTCCTCTCTGTATATCTGACTTTGTAATAAAAATAAATCTTTAAAAAAAAAAAAAAAAGAACCTATACAGACCTCGTGCGATGATTCAGTGACTAAATCCTCACCTTCCAAGGACCAGAATTCCTTATGGGTGCCAGTTCATGTGCCGGCTGCTCCCCTTCCCAACAAGCATCCTGCTTATGGCCTGAAAATCAATATAGGATGGCCCAAAGCCTTGAGACATTGTACCCACATTGGGAGACCTGGGACGCACTCTTGGTTCCTGGCTTCAGTTCGGCTGAGCTCCCTCCATTGTGGTCATTTGGGGAGTGAACCAGCAGATGGAAGATCTTTCTGTCTTTCCTTCTCTCCATAAATTTGATCTGCTAGCCAACAAAAATAATAAATACATCTTCAAAGAAAGAAAGACCCATAATTCTATGAAGAACCAATAGCATTTTTTCTTCAAAAACAAAATTCCTCAAAAAATTCAAAGATTTAACTGCATTATATAGCAGATGGCAATTAAAAATCACATCAAAACTGATGAAAGGGGCCCAGAGTGGTAGCCTAGCAGCTAGAGTCCTTGCTTTGCGTGCACTAGGATCCCCTATAGGAATCTGTTCATGTCCCAGCTTCTCCACTTCCTTCCAGCTCCCTGCTTTTGACCTGGGAAAGTAGTAGAGGACAGAACAAAACCTTGGGACCCGGATCCCAGTGGGAAACCTGGAAGAAGTTCCTGGCTCCTGGCTTCTGATCAGCTCAGTTCTGGCTATTGCAGCCACTTAAGGAGTAAACCAGTGGACAGAAGATCTTTCTGTTTCTCCTCTCTGTAAATCTGATTTTCCAATAAAAAAAATAAATCTTTAAAAATAAAAAGAAAATATTAAAACTGATGATATTATTAGTGCATTTATTTTGTGTACTTGAATATCCAGAAAAAGTTCTAAGATTAGATAGTATATCAAAGAATAAGGTACTTTTAATTGTAATTAAATGTTAGAAACCTTCAGGTAATTTTTAATGCTATGAAACACTGATATAGTTGTTAAATTCGTAGTCACAGAGTGATTAATAAATCATAGGAGTTCATTTATAAACAGCCAGAATTTCATGTCCCTCAGGTTTGGTGACCCTTAGGCACAAGTTCTACTTTAAATCCCAGAATTTCAGCTAAAGTAACTCCAAGGATCATTTGGGGTCGATTTGATAACACAATTCGTTCCCTGATTCATTTCTTATATCCTCAGCAATGCTTCTGAAATCACATTCTAAGTATGCCATCTGGCATTCAAATCCATCTCATTTTTTTTCTTTTCCTGAGAATCAAGGAAGATAACAATACACAACTGGATTCCCCAGCCTTTATGTTAACCATGAATTTTCATGTTGAATAAAATTTAAAAGTTATGCGTATTTTTCCATTATTTTTATTTGGTTTTAGAAATCAAATTACCCTGAACTCAAGAAATCTAAAATTGTTGTTATAAACAGCCAATGTTTGGAACGGTGGATTGAGTTGTCAATTGTGATACTTTTATTGCTTAGCTGTATACCAGGTCAAGAACTAAAGCTCTGTTTTGTATCCAACTTTTGAACCTGCAAATGTACAGAAAGATGGCCCAAGTACTTGCATCCCTGCCATATATGTGGGAGATTCAAACACATTCTTGGCTCTGGGATCCTCACCAGCCCCGACTGCTTTAATAATGAATTAGTAATGGGAAGAGCTCTCTCTCCCTGTTTTACTTATAAGTTATATGTATATTATAGATATAATTATATATGTAATTGCAAAGATCATAATATGGTTTTGACTAAAAATATTTTGTGTCAGTATATTTCTTTTTATTTGCATCTTTTCTAATCCACCTTATTAAGCTTTCTCTTTTGGGGCTCTTGCTAGAAATATGATGGTTTCTATTCAACTTTATTAGATATACTTTTCTATTAGATAAATATTAAATAATAAATTTATGATATTAGATACACAAAAAATGCTGATTTAATTTTGTTAGATATGTTTATCTTTAAAATATACTATTTTTTTATTTCACTAATCTTTTCCACTATTTATTTAATTGATTTTTTTAAAGATTTATTCATTTTTTATTACAGCCAGATATACAGAGAGGAGGAGAGACAGAGAGGAAGATCTTCCATCCGATGATTCACTCCCCAAGTGAGCCGCAATGGGCCGATGCGCGCCGATCCGAAGCCGGGAACCAGGAACCTCTTCCGGGTCTCCCACGCGGTTGCAGTGTCCCAAATCCTTGGGCCGTCCTCCACTGCTTTCCCAGGCCACAAGCAGGGAGCTGGATGGGAAGTGGAGCTGCTGGGACTAGAACCGGCACCCATATGGGATCCCGGCGCATTCAAGGCGAGGACTTTAGCCACTAGGCCACGCCGCCGGGCCCTATTTAGTTGATTTTTAAAGTTTTTCTTCCTTTGTTTTTAATCTTGTTTCTGAGGGTTACTTCTGTTGCTCTATTTCTAATTTGTTTTGTTGAGGAATTGACTCATTTGTTTAAGCCATCTGCTTAGAAGTTTTTACTATATGTAAGGCTATTATGTCCTGGTAGGACCACGTTCTCCTTGTCCTACAGGGTGTGACATGCCCAAATTTCTCAGATAAAGGAAGTACAAACAGTTGTATTTTTCCACTTTCCTTTAATAACTTTCAAACCTAACAATCATTTAATATTATGTCATGTTGTTTCCAAAAGTAACACATCTAAGCTATTAGACAGCAAATTTTAATTTTATCATAATATAAATAAATAAATCTGTTCTTTGGCTATCAGAATTAAATGAAATTGCCTTTTGTGATTTACTAAAACTAAAACAAACAAACAAACAAACACAAAAACACTAGAGAAGCTAAATTAATGTTCACCTGAGCAAAAAAAAAAAAAAGCTTCTAGAACGGGCAGCATTTCAGAGCAAAACTGGTTCAGGCAGGGTTTACGTTATGTGAACAGGTTCTGATCAGTTGTCAGCCTGTGATTGAAGCTCTGCTGCTGTGATTAGTTGGAACCATTGATTACAATGGTTAAGTTCACGGGTTATGTAACAATTGGCTTGTGCCTCAAGATAGGTTGTAGTTCACTATATGCAATATATGCTACATATTGTTTTAAACTATATTTTAATCTCAAGTGCAGGGACAAGTTTAAAACAGTTATTTTGGTTTAACCAAGACAATATATACTTTTTCTATCTTGTCAGCGTACACTTCTCCTTGATATATATATAATATATATATAATATATTATATATATTATATATTATATATATATTATATATATATTATATATATATCTTTATTTGTAAGGCAGATTTTTAGAGAAAAGGCAAGACACAGAATGATTAGATCTTCCTTTCACTGGTTCACTCCCTCAAAGTTCACAAGAGCTGTGAGCTGATCTGAAACAAGGAGACTTAAGCTTCCTCACTGTCACTCAGGTGACTGAAGCAGCCCAAGAACTTAAACTAGCCTCTGCTGCTCTCCCAAGCCATTAAAAGGGAGCTAGACTTACAGCAGAGCAGCCAAGATTTGAATGGGTATGCAATGGGATGCTGGTGCCATTGGCTGCGGATTAGCTTGCTATGCCACTGAGCTGGCAGAGACTTCTGTCTCATTTGATGTTATAGAAGTTCTTTCAATCAGAAAAATTTTAAATGTATTTAAGTATGAGAGATTATTTTTTCTTATTTAACAAATATCTGCTATCTGCTTTTCCCCTACTTCTTGGAATTCCTAATTTTAAATGCTGATAATGCTATTCAAGTCCCATATAAATCTGCACCCTTTTCTTATGGCTTCTATAATAAATTACACATACTTTGTGTATAAAGCAAGACAAATGAACACTCACACTTAGAGAACAGAAGTCTGAAATGTTTGTCCTTGAGCTGAACCCTTAATGGTATCTAGGCTTACTGACTCGGATTGAATCCATTTGCTGCCTGGTCCCTGGTTTCGGTACTGCTTTCCTTGCAATCAGACTTATGTTCCCTGGTTTAGACGGCCACACTTTTCTCTTTATACTTGAACTCAAATAATCTACAACAATACTGCCATTTCCAGATTCCTAAAAATTCCCTTTTTCAGAAAATTCCCTTTTCCCCACCATAAGTCTTCAGCATTTTTTTCTGTCCCTGTGTTCTGTCTCCTGACTTCTGGGAATTACTTCATTTATTATTATACATTAAATTTGCTCTTTGGGCATTTGTATTTCCAATGAATGTATCAATTATTATAGTGGTTATATTTGTTCTTTCCAAATTCTTCTTAAAGTTCTTTCTTCCTCACCATTTGGTTCTATTTGTAGGTATATTTATTATGATCAATTTTAATTTTAGTTCTAAGAAATCTGATAATGACATTATGCTGTATGCATGACTTAATTTACTGTGTTACATGTATAGATATGTAGTTACTATAACCCATGAACTGTTGACATTTTAGGGGCTACAACTACTCCTGGTTAAATGTATTACAAATTTCCAATGTTGTATACTTTCTGATAATTTTTAAAAGAATGGGTGTATGAAATCCACAGAGGAATGCCTCAGGCATCACAAAGTAAGTAACACAACTTTTAGTTTCGGATTTCACAAGTAAAGGAACTTGGACACAACCACGCCATAGTAACACCATGTCAGAATCTGAACAAACTGAAACATCAGCTTCTTTTCTTTTTTCTTTTAAGTGTTGTAAGAGAAGTGAGGTTGCAAGGCAATCAAATATCTGTTAAATGGGGAGGGGTTGCGGTTAGGTGCAGAGAATCGTATCTCTACACAATAGAAACTCATGAACAGAAAATGAAAACACCACTTACCAAAATTTGTGTGAGCAACAAAAGCAATACCTAGAATTTTATACTTTTGAATGCATATATAAGAAAAGAAGGTCTAAAAATCAATCAATTTAGCTTCACGTTTGGAAGAATAAAAGAAATAATTTCAAAAAGTAATAAAGACTAGAGCAGAGTCAATGAAACTATAATCAATAAATCTGATAAAATCTAGAAAACCAAAAGCAGTTCTTTGAATGGTCAATAAAATCAGTACGGCTCCAGTTAGGTTAATTAGAAAAAAATAAAAGAGAAACCATGCACATTTCTTACATCAGAAACTAAAATATTATGATAGAAACTGAGAATTACAGAAGGACACATAAAGAAATTGAAAGAAAATTTCATGACCATCAATTTGATAACATAGAAGAATAAACTAATTCCTTAGTCTGCTTAAACTAAGGAAAGCACAGTAGCTTAGCTGGCTAATTCTGTGCCTGCAGTGCCGACAACCCATATGGACACAGGTTCATACTCTGCTTCAGATCCGTCTCCCTGCTGAAGGCCTGAGATGGCAGCAGAGGATGGTACCAGTGATTGAGACCCTGCAACCGTGTGGGAGTACAGGAGGAGGCCCCTGGATCCTAGCTGTGGAAAGGCCCAGCTCTGGCTATTGAGGCTTTCAGGGGAGTGAACCAGCTAATGGAAGACTTCTCTGTCTCTTTCCCTCTCCTTCGCTCTCTCTCTCTCCCCCTCTCTGTCTCTCCCTCTCTCTCTCTCTGTAATTCTGATTTTCAAGTAAAAAAACAAAACAAAACAAAACAAATAAATCTAAACAACAAAATCTAAGACAAGAAGAAATGGGATAAATTAAAAACTATGGTACAATGCTGCTCAACCAGGAAACTTTGGGTTTCACCTTGCAGAAAGACAAAACATTAGTGAAGTGGGCTTCCCCAGGCTGTGATGCATGTTACTGGGATGTTATTGGGGGGAGGAAATCGGCCTGTGCCTTTTTTCTTCATCCCATTTGGTCTTTTGATCATTCTGGTAATATTCATTCCAAAAGTGTCACCAAGCAGAAGTCCATGATATTTCAAAGCAATGCAAACATGGGGAAATAAAATCAGAAATATTTTCTTTTCCTTATTTTCTTGCTGCCTTTTTCAGCTGCTGTGGGTGCCTGTGTCAGGAACAGTTCAATTACTTTTGAGCATGATTCATAACAGACTTGCATGATCTGCCTATCATTGCTTTATTCTTACGCAAACAACAAACTAATCCAAATCCCACTTTGTCACTTAATTGCTCTTCTAATTCACACACATGTTTAATCCAAAGTCCCTTATCACTCCCTGACCTGAAGGTCAGGTGCACTGAGTCTCAGGACAGAAGACATGTCCTGAGGCCTCCCTGCTCACTTACTTTATGGTCCCGGGAGGGATACCAGAAAAGGAGTGGTGGTCATCTCTGTGGGTGGCCTTAGAGTGGTGCTAGAATTTCTCTTCACCTTGGGCTTGGAGCACTTGAGACAGAGTTTCGGTCCTGAATAACCTGGGCAACTGAGCCCTTATTTTTTATCCTTTAGAGTTCTGTCTCTAATTTAGCCTCTTTCATATCTCCTTCTTACAGATTACTGAGTAAATGGAGGTGAATGTTATCTGATCTTACACACCTCAAGATTCTGTCCTGTTTCACAGACAAGTCCTGACATGCCTATTAATATTACTCCTTACTCTAAAAAGTTACGCACAATCCCATTTAATTAAATAATGTTTCATGCATTCCACATACAGGTTAAACATTATATCAGTTAATATTCTAGATACCTGACATTTTGAGGGGATGGACTGTACACAAAAACATTTCTAAACAAGTTTTGTTTTTATGCTTATCCCATCCTTGCTGCAGCTTTCCCTCCAACAGAAAGCCACATGGATCTAAAATACTTTTATGACAACCCTCAATCTTTTCGAAAGCTTTCTAGCTTTGAGTGTGTGTTTGTGTGCATGTAAGTACCTAAAACACATGCAATCTTTCATTTCCATGTTTTCTTTACATTACTTCTATCGAGAAGAATCCAATTGTACACACCACACACTAGGTCTCCAATGTGACCTAAAGTGGAAATCTATTTCCACCAATGAATTTTATGTTGACCACAGAAATTGAGTAATTATTGCTTTAATTCTAACATGCCATCTTGTTCATCACTTCCCAGGTATCACAATCCTGTTTTCTGTTGGTATAATAATATCACAGTCTGGGTCATTAATTTTTTGAAAATAATTTAATTTCTATAAGTTTAGAAGCTTGGAATGCCATGATCAAAGTACTATACCTGATAAGGGCCTCATACTGCATCCTAAGATCATGAATGACATTCCATATGCCATAAGAAGAGGGAAAAGGAGAAGAAGAGAACACATTTAAGAGTATCTCTTTTTAGAGCTCCTGAAATAACTCACTTCTGTGTAGGCAGCTTTAATCTATGCAGAAGTATAGATCCCATCAAATACAATCACTCTTCTCTTTCCCACTTCTCAAAACCAGAACAGTGGTTATTAAATCTCAAGGTGAATTTTGGAGAGGACATCCAACCATACTAGCAACCTTTCTTGCATCTAGACTAAGTGCATATCCACTTAAGAGGAGAGTCATATGTTGCTATTTCAGAAATTCTTACATTTTCCCAATTAAGGACATATTGTTAGACAAGTGTCACAGAAAGCAGGGCACCAACTGTTGGAAAATAGATGCAGAAACAGATGAAATGGGTACCAAACTCACAGCCAAACTGAGAGTGTTATTAGAGAGAAACAAATTTGAAGTGGCCATCTGCCAAGGTATTAATGAGTGACCATGTGCCACAGACCCCGGCCTTCAGCAGCCCAGGCTTTTTAAACTTAGTCTTGGGGTATTTCTATGGGTGGCATAATTCCAAGAAAACGGAGGAGTGGTTGGGAACCAGACCATTTCTTCCTGGGGGAATTTTAACCTGCATAGGTCTTACTCCCTAGGGGCAAGGAAATGTAGAGACTGGGCAGGTTGGACTGACCTTTTCAAATACAGTGTAGGAGCCCCTTGTGGAAAATACTCTATTTGTAACCCTGAGGACATAAGGCACAAACTCGTGTTCTTGCTTCCTTCAAGTCTAAGCATTTTCTCCTCCCCAACTTGAATAAAGCTAAAATGCTCAGAAAAATTGATCATTTTGTAGTGAGAGGAAAACCAAGAAAACTGTAGCATGTAACCTTGACAGAACTGACTTTCTGAACCAATGCCAGCTTCTGTCTGCCTCCAGATTTCTTGTTATGTAAGAAAATTTGTTATGCTGCTATTAATTGTGGTCTGTACCTTGAAAACTGCAAATGGGCAGTTTCTTATATAATAGGTGCTTAAGAAAGGAAAAAACTAATATTTAGCAAATGTATTTGATTTACAAGGCAATTATGCCAAGGACTCTAGATAAATCACTCCATTTACACCTCACATAAAGTCCACAGTTAAACAAGTCTTTTTTTGTTTGTTTGTTTTTTAATTACAGAATAGAGACTGAGGGAAGTAAAACAAACAATAAGATTGAAGGATGAAACTTATATATGCATCTGCCACAGTCCATATTACCTTCCTAATGTATGCACATGTAAATGCCTAAATGAATTTAAATGTGAAGATTCATGTGTCCAAGCTGACCTGTAATTTATCTCTCAGTCCTTATAAGAAGACCTGTCTTTGCAAATAACATTCCATTCTGCTAAAATTACTCCCCTTAATTTCTTTGGTTCTCAATATTTATTGGTTTTAAGAATGCCCTGTCATAAGACAAATGCTTTTGAGTTGGTGCCATCTTAAATGCCTCCTAGCTAGCAGATAATACAGAGTATTGAAATCTAAATTTCAGATAATGGAGAACAAGCCTGGCACTTGGTGATGATTCTGAAAGGGAGGTTAAAATGTCCCCCAAACAGTCTTTTTCTGCAGTGCTATTTTGCCTGAGACAGGCCCTGGGGATATTATTAGTCTCTTTAACATCTGTGAGGGAATTAAAGTTGCAACACAGGCCAATGGCCTCATGTGAGGGGAGAGAGTTATTGTGTGCAACCAAAGATATTTAAGCCACAGAAAAGATGCTGTCATGCCTTTCTTTTACATCTACTCTGTGTATGTAGCAGAAATCAAGCTTTATCAGTGACACTGACAAAGAACAGCGGCTGACCTGAAAATGTTGTCAAACTATAATAAAGACATTAACCAAAGTAAAAGCACCACAGTATTATTTGTTTGGACTACAAGGAATAACAGGTCTCTGCCTGTTTTATTGTTCAGTTTTGTTTAGTTTAGTTTTGTTTTTTTTTTTTTTCGCTTTTTGTTTTAAACAAGGAAAACATTTAATGGGGTGGTGAATAGTCTTTGGAATTTTTCATCTTTGTGCCTATATCAAATGAGGCATTTGCTGTTCTCCTTAGAAAATTTTCATCCGTTTTTATTAAGTTACAGGATATTCTAATTTTGGAGCAGAGGTTTTTCTTGTTTATTGCTACTTTAAACAATGAAGGATGAAAACTTGACCACAAAAGACCTTAATAATTAACTCACAGAGAATTGCAAAAATTTACCTCTCACAAGAACCTTAGAGATCACAGAGTTCAACCTCAACACTTTGGAGATGAATAAACTGAAATGCAGAGAAGTTAAACGACATTGTTCAGGGTCAGTGTATGTAGTTACGACTGCACTGGGACTAGGATCAAGAACTTTTTAAACTGCTTCGTTGCAATTTTACCATTCCATGAAACTTTCTTAGAACAAACGGCAAATAAGCACATTGAAATTCCTCAAAGTACAAGGAAACTCAAGATTCAATTCCATATTCATTGAATCACACAAATTCTGAAGTCTTTCCTCAAATTTAAAAGATGTGTGTAGTAGAATGCTGTGTGAGTTTGCACATGCAAACACACATAGATGTGTGTTATGTCTCAAAGCAATACCAAGGTTTTTTTGATGCGTGTGTGTATGTATGAATCTGAAGGAAAAATGGATAAGTCAGCAAGTTGATAAGTTGATGCATTCTAGGATTTGTTCTTCTACACGAATTCTCTTCATAGATTACAAATCATACAGTTTTGGATACATTGTAAATATTATAAACATACTTAAATATTTCCATTATGGGGGAATAGTAAATATAACTGCTTTTAAAGCAAACTCCATTATCACTGCCAAAGAAATATCCTATTACTCTGCCATTCCTTAGGTTGCTCGATATCATTTTCTTTGCTGGCACAATTCCTAAAAATTTAACTTTGAAAAATACCTTTTGTTTATTTCTTGTAATTATTTAAAAAAAACCTTGGGTCAATACATTCATAAAACGTTGTACTTGCAATCCCTAATCCGAGTCTGCAAAGAGATGCACCAAAGACAGTCCCCTCTTTCCTGCTCAGACTTTTCATATTGCAAAACAAAGACTATGAGGGTGGGGACTGACCTCACTATCCAATCTGATGATTTTTCACAGACAAATACACAATTTCTGGAGCCACTGGAGACATAATCAAAGCTCAACAATCTAACCCTTCCACTGGAGAGAATTCATAGGTAAGGAAAAAGACTTAATACTGCTAACAACTATAACAAGTATCAACATTTAGGGGTACATTACAGATTACGAGAACTTTTCATATTCTATCTTATTTGATATTCATAAGAATATAGTGATGGAAGTAATCATTTTATGTGTAGGTTAAGAAAGCATGATGATCTCATATTTGATGAAAATTTTTATAAGTTCATTTATATTGATTATTCTTTACTTATTGACTTCACATCCAATAAACATTGATACCAACTAAAATTTAGTTTCTGCTTTACATTTGATAGAAAAATTCTAAGGCAAAAATATTTTTTTTATTTTTCTTATGAGCAAACTAATATTAGGCAAGTATACTTCATTTTCCAAAGTTCACACAGACACTAAGCAGTAGAATTATGTTTGAATGTGGAGGTATGAGTATGTATCAAATAGTGAAGAGTGTAATAAAGCCATAAAAACTGGAAAAAAAGAAATTAAACTCATGAAAAACTGTAGGAAACCGACACAACCAATTGTAGTTATTGCTATTATAGTTGCTGTTATCAAGCTCACATTTACTAAAGCTTTGTTCCTGGAAATTAGGTTGGAAAGGAAAACAATGGTTATAGATTCAGTAATTACTTATACTTATTATTATCTCTTAAAAGACATATGGGGCTGCAAGCAATTCCAAAATAGATGTATGTGTGACTATAATTGAATGATAAAAGATATTTTTGGTGTTTCAGTGATCACAATATTATGTGACCCTCACAAGCTGCATAATCCTCCCCGATCCACTTCCCAGCCTCTGTGCTACCCCTTCTTGCTGGGTGCCTGAGCTTGATGACCGCTTGAATGAAGTCCTTTACTCTCAGCTCTTACATTTGTATAGTGGAAGATAGACCTGTAATTTGAAGGGCAGCTAGAAGAGGGTGGATTTATTTTCCCCAGCTCTCTTGAAGCTAGGTTATTGAGGATTATTTGTATTCCTCTACTGCAGGACACCTGTCAGGTAGCTTTCTTCAGCGGCAGCAATTTCTCTATTTCCAATCTTTCAGACATAGGGTAAGGGCACCTACATTCTGTGAACTTAACAGTACTACATTAAGATTTATTGAAACTCCTAATGTCTGTCCACCACCTGGTAAACTTCATAATAACCCCATCAACTGTTCTATCCTCCAGATTACATAGTTCCTAAGTATAAAATCATAGCCAGGCCACTGGCCTCAGAATCTGTTTGCTTTCCTCTGTCACATGACAATCACTGCATTCTACATGAATTAATGCCCCATTAATACACACAGCCTACCCACTTGCCTTTTAAACATGAATAGTTAGCTGGGATAACAGCATTGTCTTATGTTCAGATTTCCAAATGCTCTGTGGTTAAATACACTCTGCTATGTTTAATGGGTCAGACATTTCACACTATCACACTTCATTTAGTAGTGTTAAATTCCTACAGCAATTTAACAAAATCAGAAGCTGTTTCCTTAGGAGAGACGAAGACAGCAAGATCTCTCATCTGCTCTTTTACATCCCAAGCCAGGAACCAAATCTCCCATGTATATGGGAGGGCCCACATATTTGGACTACTTCCATTTTTTCCCAAGGCACTATGAGGGAGCTGGATTTGGATTGAAGCACCTGGGAAAAACAAACAACAGCCCATGTAGGAAGCTGCCAACCAAGGCAGTGGCTTTATCCACCACACTACAGCATTGGTCCATAAGTAACTGACTTCTTTTTATTTAAGATTTATTTGTTTATTTTAAAGGCAGAGTTACAGAGATAGGGGAAAAAAACAGATATATGTTCCATCTGCAGGTTCATTCTTCAAATGAGTGAAACCCTAAAGTTGATCCAAGCTGAACTTAGGATCCAAGGGTTTCAAATTCTCCTGGGTGGGTTGTAGGGGGCCCAAACACTTGATCCATTTTCCCCTGCATTCCCAGGTGCATTTGCAAAATGATGGACTGGAAAACAGATAGCCAGGAGTTCAACCATCACCCATACAGAATGCTCAATATGAGCTACATCACAACATGGACTTCCCTGTTAGTTGATTTTTAACAAATCATAACGTAAGACTGTACTACCATCATACTCAGTGAATAAACAAATACAGTCTTTCAGATATCAGTACTTCAGGTAATTAAACTGTAGCTAAATCTCCAGTTGCCTACAACAGTAACAGTATTGGGCTATCAATTATATGTACATTGATACAACCATTTTATTGTATGCTGAGGATGATAAAAGAAAATGGACATCACCGGTGTCATATAATAGATAAATGAAAAAAAAAAAAAGATCTGCTAAACTTCATCTAGTTTTGGTTAAAAAACTATACAAAATACTTCCAATGAATACAGATTTATCTTGCTTTTTTAAAAGGATTTGTTTAGTTTTATTGGAAAGGCAGATATACAGAGAGGAGGAGAGACAGAAAGGAAGATCTTTCATCCGATGGTTCACTTTCCAAGCAGCCGCAATGGCTGGAGCTGAGTCAATCTGAAGCCAGGAGCTTCTTCCGGGTCTCCTGCGTGGGTGCAGATCCCAAGGATCTGGGCCGTCCTCGACTGCGTTCCCAGGCCATGGGCAGGGAGCTGGATGGGAAGTGGGGCCTCTAGGATTAGAATCAGTGCCCATATGGGATCCTGGTGCGTTCAAGCTGAGGACTTAAGCGGCTAGGCCATGGCACCAGGCCCTATCTTGCTACTTTAAAGTCAATGTTGTGGCATATAGATTTATTTCAATTTTTTTCTTTTAAAACAAAAACATATTATCTTGTTTGGAAGAAAAGGCAAATATTCTGGTATTTAAAATACCTTTTTTTCTCACATAATGTATCTCACTATTTCTACTAGTTGGTGGCAAATTCAGATGACAAACAGTTTGAGACAAGATTAAATATGAAAATATTTCAAAAACACTATGTTAAATTTCAGCATCATCATAAAATTATTTGATATAACTTGAATCTCATCAAGTTTGGCTGAAATCAAGGAACTAGAAACCATGGAAGTGGGCAATCAAATATGTTCACTCAGAAGTTTCATTATATCAGATAACTTAGGTATACTATCATTTAATTACTTCTATTAATTTCCATGACAGATTTTTGTAGGTATAAGAATTCACGCTTATTTACCTCCTCATTTTCCCTTCCCACCTTCCTCCCCATATTATTGTAGTAGTATAGTTTGTTAGTAATATTTACAAGTTTTACATTCAGTTATTAAAATGCATGATACCACTGCAGGCATAGACAAGGAAGAAAATCTAGTATAATGCTAAAGTACATTTAACTGTTTCACTAGAAGTCCTCCTTTTACTCAGAAGCAGAGATTCTTACTGCCACATAATTTTACTTCCTTGTAAAAAAAGTATCCATTACACAGTTTTTCTATGAGAATAATGTATATACTTGTTCATTTGCATATATATTTCTTTTGTATTTTGCATGAAGCTTGGCTTATTTCACTGACCACACTGGTCTCCAGTTGAAACCATTATGTTGCAAATGGTAGAATTTCGTTCTTTTTAGTGACTGTGTGGTATTCCATGGAGTAGATGTGCCACAATTTCTTTATCCATTCCTCTTTTGATGGCAGATCTACCGTAAGATCCAGTCATCCCACATCTTGTACAACAGTCAAATAAAATTATATCTGCCCCTAACAATGTGACCTGCCACCCTATATTTATTATGGTAGCATCTAAAATAGCAAAGACATGGAAACAATTTAGGTATACTGCTTGGAATTTAGTATCACTTTCTTTCCACTGTTTCACAGTTCATGTATAAAACAAATGCATATTAAAGAGTACATAAAAAGTATTTGGAGTTCTTCAGGTTTATACACATATAATATATACACATTATTATATATATATTGAGATTATATATAATCTATCTCAAATGTCAAAAAATACATATCTCAAATGTCAAAAAATGTAGTTACTAAGAGCCAGCATTGTGATATATTTGTTAAGACAACTGCCTATAATAAAAAGTTTTAGTCACAAATTAATGCCATGGATACTCCAATTAAGATCCAGCTACCTGCTGATGGCCTGGGCAAATCAATGAAGATGAATCAACTGTTTGGACCTGTGTCACACAAATGAGAGACTACATACGTAATGGCTCTGGTCTGCAGCCTGATCCACACTAACCCTGGCAACAATCTGAGGTTCAACCAATAGAAATGTCTATCTTTCCCAATGGTGAATCAATAATCATTATTCACTTTAGCTGCAGAAAAGTTAGTATTGAAGCTAGGCCACTGAAAACACATATGCAAAAAATCCGTAAGTGAACATATACATGTTTTAATGCTATGTCTACTCTGAGGATCAGCTATGAAATTCAATGCTACAAATGCTTGAAAGCAATGCTGTTAAATTTGTTTCCTTGGCATCCCAAAGTAATACAAGAACTGTCACTGCAATTCAATGAAAAATTATTGAAATATCTTTAAAATCTGTGAAAATGACTAAAAAACATGTTATTAATTATGTTTTTAATTATTTGATACCAGCTTTTCAGCTCTTACTAAAACATAAGAACAAGAACTTTTATCTCTACTTGCAGATGAAGAAATTGGGGGCCAGAGAAGTGAACTGACTCAAAAAAGAAAGCATGTAACAATCTATAAAACTAAGACTCAAAATTGTACCTGGGGCCCAATGCAGTGGCATAGCAGCTAAAGTCCTCGCTCTGAGCGTACCAGGATCCGATGTGGGCACCGGTTCTAGTCCAGGCAGCCTTGCTTCCCATCCAGCTCCCTGATTTTGGCCTGAGAAAGCAGTCGAGGATAGCCCAGAGCCTTTGGATTCTGCACCCATGTGGGAGACCCTGAAGAAGCTTTGGATTTCTGCAGCTCCGACCATTGTGGTCACTTGGGGGGTGAATCATCAGACAAAGATTTTCCTCTCTATCTTTCCCCCTCTCTATATATCTGACTTTGCAATAAAAATAAATAAATCTTTTAAAAAATCATATCTGACTGGTCCTGAAGTCCATATCACTCCCTTAATATGACATTCCTTAATATGGCATACAGCTTCCAAAATGGCACTTGAGTTTTTAATGAATAAAATATTACTAAAATAAATTTACTCACATTTAGAGTAGGTGTAGTAGGGAGGCTACCAAATGACCTGAAAACCTATTACCTGTTTAACTTCCAAATAAATCCTAACAAACTGGCTATGACATTGATCCTGCAATTATTTACACTTCAGAGAAATAAAAATGAACTACTTTCACCAATGGAAATTAAAAATGGCTCAAACACCTACAGTATATATGATCACATTAAACTATAAATGCAATATTTTCTGACACCTTCAGGCTAAATTTAAATTCCTATGACAAATATTTTAGGTGATAAGCAATCTAATAATAATTGCACCAGGTATGACTTCATTCAGCAAATTCATTCTTTAGAAATTTTGCGCAAAACATAGCTTACTCATAACCTTATTTCCTTTTTCTTGCATAGAAAGTTAAAAGAACAGTTGCGTGGTTGATAAAGTGACTGTGAACTGACACTGTGCCTTTTGCATTGGGTAAAAAGGAGACAAAACCACATGGTATGAACAGAGAATATTCAGTGCTGAATGCACAGTTTTCTATTACACAAGATGGATTTGCACTGATGGAGTCACACAATTGTATGCTGTCACTAACAGAACTTGAGAAATATCTGGAGGAAGGTGGTGTGCAAGTGATGTCCATACAACCACTGGAAGTTAAACAGCTCCAGGAAGAAATTTAGTCACATCTCAAAACTGGCATAATATCCAAGGCCTTTCAATATTTTGCCAATTAGGTTAAAATGAAAAGATCAAATGAAATGTGCATCCCAGCTCCAGTATCTGCCAATCATCTGATGTGACAGCATACAGTTATTGATAACACCCAACAGATGTGGGCAGATGTGACTCCATTTTGGTTTCCTAAATAAGTTTTCAGCATAGCTAACTGTAGCTACCTGCTTCTGTAAAAATGCTTACTAGCTGATTGCCATAAGGTTTGTTCTGAACCTAAGTTGATTGGTTGATTTGTAGTATACATCATCTAATCTGATTGGATGGTTGTACTATAAAACACCTAATTTGATTAAATGATTGGTATTGTGCACCAATCACAATGTGGTCTGCTGATTTGAGGGTTTGAGAGTAATTTCTGGCTTCTCTGTACCAATGGGAGCTTAAAAACCCTTGACTTTGGCCATGCAAAATGATGGCTTCTGGAGTGTACTGGAATAGTTCATTTTTAGGCAGCCAACCACAGTGTATACAAATCACTGTACACTGCCACTTCTGACATAAAAGGCAGGTAACCAGGCACTTCTGCATATCTGAAAGATACTAATCCAGCTACTTTGCGCAGAGATGCATCTGGGGAACCTTTATGTGACTGCTTAAGTCAGCCCAGATTAATTGTAACTACACGCTAATAGGGCATCCATGAAAGCAGCCCTAACATCATTGGGACCTCTCAAAGCACTGATTACAGCATTCCATGACCCAGTCCTGCCCAACAGTCCAGGTTACAGTGAAGAGGACCAACGGTGGACAGAAATTCAGTAGGCTACTCAGGACCCAACAGGTCTATCCAGGCAGTTGATATCTATCAGAAAGTTTATTCCCAGCTCCAACTCTCCCAGTCTGATACAAATGTTGATAAAGTCCCCAGCACTGTGACCAGCCTGAAAATGTGATGTAAATTAAGAGACATATCCTGAAGACCCTAGAACCTCACTGGAAAGGACCTTACTTGGTGATTCTGAGCAATGCCCACCCCACCCCCTACTCTCCATACACAATGAAGATTACAGAAATTCCCAGATAACAAGTTAGGCAGCATCTGAACATCTGCAGAAAAAAGACTGTCAACACATCAGATGTCCCTTAAGGATGAGACTATTTCACTCTCTGTCATAATGCTTTTATGAGAGTGATGGGGAAGACTTATAAACCTGTGTGAGTGTGAACTCCAAGATGCAGATAGGAGTTGAGTTATTAAGCAGTTGACTTTCACATGGAAGATATGATTCTATGTTCCTGGGAGAGACCCTGGAACAAATTTAAAATTCAGCAAAAGCAGTTAAATACTCCCACCCTATTGAGATCCTTACAAAATGCCCAAATCAGGCCTGGCACAGAAGCTCAGTGATAAAGTCCTTGCTTTGCACATGCCACGGTCCTATTGGTGCTGGTTCTTATCTGGTGGCCCTGCTTCCCATCCAGCTCCCTGCTTGTGTCTTGGGAAAGCAGTAGAGGACTGCTCAAAGTCTCTGGAACCTGCACCCACATGAGAGACCAGGAAAATGCCCCTGGCTCCTGACTTTGGATCGGCTAAGCTCCAGCTGTTGCAGTCACTTGGGGTGTGAACCAGTGGATGGAAGATCTTCCTCTGTTTCTCCTCCTCCCTGTATATCTGATTTTCCAATACAAATAAATAAATTTTTAAAAATGAAGTGCATGCTTTTTGTGGAATGTTGGTGGCCATGTGAATCCTAAACCTCCTTACTATGTAGAAATCAGGGTAAACAATAGATTATACCAACCAAACAGGATGTCCTGAATACAAGATTGAGTCAATGATTTGACTCAAGTGTTAGAACAATAGTGGGGAATATGACCAAGTGAAGCTGGTGGTACCAGCCCACAACAGTGAGCAGATGTGTTTTTCAAACATATTGTTTCCTTAACTAAGTTTTCACCATAGCTAAATGCAACTATCTGTTTCGGTAATCACACTTGCTACCTGAGTTACTTAAGGTGTGGTCTGAACTTGAGTTGATTGGATTATTTATAGCGTGCACCAACCATAATGTGGTCTGCTGATTGGATGGTCTGAGAAGAATTCCTAGCTGCTGTGTGCTCATAGGAGCTTAAAAACCCTTGACTTTGACCACGTGGTGCACTGGTTCCTGGAGCTCAGTGGGAGTTGTTGCTGCTACCGCCAAACATAGCTAATAAAGACTCTTCCTTACATTCTGTACTCGCGTCTGGTGTGATCTCACTCAGTCTCTGTAATAGTAACTCTTGTGAAAACTCAAAAGATATTAATGGTAGGAAAGGTTTTTAAATTTTAAAGCTTATTAGAAAAGTTTCTAATGAATATTGTGGCATTTGGTGCTGAAATTCATATTATCATCAGTGCTTCTCTTTAATCTATTGGTCACATAGTCTAAATTCTGTCAGTCAATCTGCAGTTCACTGTATGGATGCATCCTCTGAAATGTTTGTGTTCATTTTATCTTCTTTCTCTGGCTAAATGACTATCTGCGGCGAGCTGACAATGCTCTCTTATCTTTTTGTGCTTTTAATACTTTACCCCCATTTGCAGGGGGCAAAAATAAAAGGGAACCAATAAAAAGTTCAGAGAATTTGGATAACTGCTATAAATCTTAAGGAAATAACAAGGATCCCATAAGCTTTTATATAACTTTAAATGGGGTTTTCTCCCTAATTCATGGTTATAAAAATTAAATAAGATGGTGTGCTCCATTCACAATCTTACCAGGGACAAGCAGTTAGATAAGAAGGTAAACTATCAGTCAAGAATCCTGAGTCCCACATCACAGTGTCTGAAGCCCTATATGAATCTTCGACTTTTGATTCCAGGTTCCTACTCATGCCCATCCTGAGAAACAGCAGTAACAGTTCAACTTGTTCAGTCCCTGCTATGTATTTGAGATATCTGCTTTTGAACTTGCAGCTCCTCTCTTCAGTACCAACCATGGGAGTAAACCAACTCACAGCAGGATAGCAGTTCTCTCTCTCTCTCTCTCTCTCTCTCTCTCTCTCCCTCCCTCTCTCTTTCTGAAATAAAGAGTACATTAAAAACAAATAACTATATAAGTAAAAAATAAATGCTGAACATCAGCACACCCCTTCTAATTCATCAACCAGAGAAATCCATATAAATGTTACCAGCACAATTTCTACATATTATTGGTGTCAGATTACGTATGTTTCCCAACAGGGAGGGAAGGCAGTGGGGCTTAATTCTTATAGGATTTCTGTAAAGCCTTTCCTTAACTTACACTTTGATATATTAACAAGTTGCACAAGTGATATGATTAAAAACAAGTCATGCTGCAAGGGGCAGGGAAACACAGTAGGAAGCAATATCTCATATTTTTTTATCTTCACAGAATACACTACAGCTAGGGAAAATGGGAGGAAAGATGTGGCAAAAGCATTGTTTACTTATCAGTGAGATACTGTGATGGGAATTGAATGAACTTTTGTTATACTTAAAAATAAGTTCTGGAAACCCAATATCCCAGACTCCAGCAGAGCTTTTACTTCTGCGTTCTCACTTGAACAGTAGTTTAGATAAGAAAAGGTAGGTGACATGGCACTCAAGTTCATGCGTCAAGTTACTCTGTATATCTGATCCAGTTTCTTAATGACGAGGCATTGAAGCGGCAGATATTGTCCCTAGTATGTGGGTTCCTGCCACCCACATGAGTGACCTAGATGGAATTTTTTGCTTCTGGCTCTGGCCTGACCCATCTCTGGCTGCTGAAAGCCCTTGGTGGAATGAACCAATAGATAGAAAAAGAACTATATCTTTCAAATAAGTAAATAAAACTTTAAAAACAAAAAAAATCAATAAAAAACAAGGATAACAGCCTGGATAAATAAACTCCTACTTAAAAAAAAAAAGTAAAAGAAAAAATTGATCTGAGTAAGTTTTAAAGGAAATATTTTGGGGATCACCAGAATTTTCCAATTCTATATTTTACTGTTTAGAAACAGTGAAACACATTTGTACCATTAAATGAGATAGGAAAACAATGCAGGCTAGCATTAAAATAATTATCCCAGTTTAGTTCATAGCCAAGATGTGTGATTATATATACCAATATCCAAAGCACAATGAATATTTCTGACTTACTCTTGATTGAGAAACAAACACATTTGCCAGAAAATGTTGTCACTGGAATTTGCAGGACATTGTTGACATTAATAACATTTTATTGTATCTCAAAGAATATAAAAGCTGCAAACATCTGACAAAAGGCTCCCATTCCTGTGTGGAAGAAATTACTGAAACCACAGGGCATATAGCACTCTCTCAGGGACCCTTTATCAAGGAGCTGTTGGAGGTGAGCTTTTTGGAGCAGCCTGCAGTTACCCCTCAATTCATGCTGGTCAGGTATTTTACCAAGCAAGTTTTGCTTTCAGTATTTATGTTGTGAACAGGCAACTGTTTACCTCAGGGCATGAGAGGCAATCCATGTGCTTCAGAATCAGTGTGCCATAGCAGTTCTGTTGCCCATGGAAACAGGCTTCATGGGAAGGAGAGAACTCTGAAAAGGATGGGAATAAAGATAATGCCACGTCCTATTTGAGAATGCTTTAGGTGCATGAACTACACCCTCCCCCTGCACAATTGTGCAAAAGATAATATTTTACAAAGAGTTGAAATTGTTGATGAGATCTATAAATTGCAGCAATATTTCCACTCTATAGTAAGCAAATGACACTCCTCATTAAACATTCAACCAGCAATGACTGGTATTTTTGTTTATGTGAACAAAGAGAAAAAAGTGATGGTAACTCTAGTCTAATATGCAGGAAAAGAGTTTCAGACTTGTCATTACAAAGAAAGCTACAGATACAGATTAAATCTAGACCACAAGGTGTGTTTTTAATTTTTGTATAAATGATTCCAACTAAAATTTTGCAAATGTCTCAAATCTTTATTTCAGTATTAAGAAATAATTAAATCTGTCTTGAGTTTGGTATTAACAGTTCTGGGAATCAGCAGGCTGACCTGTATGTGGTCATTGGTATTAACTTATTTGTTGCCTAGAGAGCAGAGCGGATGTACTGTGAAAGAAGAGAGAAAAGCACACCATGAGAGACACATGATAATATTAACTTAATCATATGGGAAACAGTGGAACAAGAACAGAAAATAAGGGGGTATTTCCTGAGCACTTCAAATATACAAAGACCAGCACCAAAAGGTGCATATATTAACCCTAATAACTTTGTGAGAAATTTATCATTATTCTTATTTTAGATGGGCACTACAGATATACAATTAGGGCATTGTAGATAAAGAGTTAGTAGGTACTTACATAATCATATGACTGAAAGGAGAGATATCATATGCTCTCTTTTATATGAAGCAAATTTCATGTAAAATAGAAAACAAATATATACATAGGTAAAAAAGAATGTTCATATATTCTAATATATGAACTACTGTTTAATGGAGGCTAGCAAACCAGGAAGCGAATCTACTTGGTAGTAGGCATCTCTACTCCTGAATAAAAAAAAAAGACTCGTTTTCTGCTAAACTTTAACAATATAGTTTCTTAACACTCAGGATGTTAACCAACCCTTTCCAATAGGTCCTTTTATCATGGTCAGAGGCTGTTTATAAGAGAATAAGTCAAATTTAAAACCACTGAGACAAGCTCTTTACTAAACTACTTTAGTCACCAGGAAAATACAGTTTCTCATCCATAAGAAGGAAGAGTCAATGCTGGTATAATAAGAAATGTTTTAGTTTTTAATTGGCATATGCTTTTGAAAATTTATCATGTTGCCTAGCAAATCCTAAGTTTAATATATGTGTCTATTTGAGGAAACGCTGTATTTCTGTGTTAGCACAAGAATGTTAAACTTGGGCCCAGCACAGTGGCCTAGCGGTTAAAGTCCTCACCTTGAAGGCATCAGGATCCCTATGGGCACCGGTTCTAGTCCCGGCAGCTCCACTTCCCATCCAGCTCCAGGCTTGTGGCCTGGGAAAGCAGTCAAGGATGGCCCAAAGCCTTGGGACCCTGCAAACGCGTAGGAGACCAGGAAGAGGTTCCTGGTTCCTGGCTTTGGATCAGCGCAGCACCAGCCGTTGCGGCTCACTTGGGGAGTGAATCATCGGATGGAAGATCTTGCTCTCTGTCTCTCCTCCTCTCTGTATATCTGACTTTGTAATAAAAATAAATAAATCTTTTAAAAAAAAGAATGTTAAACTTAAAAAAGACTCCCAGTGAGGCAACTAAATATACTTGTCAATATGTTACTAAATTTTCTATGTGTATCTATACCTAAAGTGACATGATGTACTTAAGTAACCAAATATGAAGCTTGCAACTGTTACTGAAGTACTACAGTACTGTTAGTAGTATGAGGGGAATGGTGGGAGGGGAAAATGAAGAGAGAGAAATGAGTGGGAATGGGGGGATCTTTATACATATCAAAATGCATTATAAAATAATAATTAAAATTATAATATAGTTGGAAATGAATATTTTCAAAAGTATTTTTTATATTCAGGCAGATTCTGTCTATTGGTTTAAATTTTATAGTCTTCAATACTTGTCACTTGTCCTTGTGACATACTTGTGACATAAGTATTTATACTAGCTGATTCATAATTTATGATGAGTTAGGACTGGACGTCTTTTGCTATGATGCCTCCAGCTTTGACAAATCATGAGTTGAAAATCACAATTTATTAATGCATTTAATTAAATCTTAGACTAGACTAACTTAGTGTGTATAAATAAACACTTAAATTAAACCACTGTTGAGAAAGATCATCTAAGGCAAGGCCTCTTTATTAATTGCAGGTCTTATGTCTTAAATAATTTATGTACAATTGCACTTAAGAGTGAAGCTGCTGTTCAATGTGGTCCTGGAAATGTTAGACAAAGTCATTAGGCAAGAAAAAGAAATCAAAGGGATGTAAATTGGAAAGGAAGAAAACAAACTATCCCTGCTTGTAGATGACATGATTCCCTAGGTAGACTGTACTAAGACTATACTAGTAGACTGTTGGAGCTCATAAGAAATTTCAGTATAGGTGCAGGGCACACAATCAACATACAGATATCAATAGCTGTTGTATGTAAAAAATTATTTCATAGCTGAGGAAGACTTTTAAAATCAGTCCCATTCACAGTAGCTGCACAATATTTTAAATTTAACCAAGGATGTGAGGAAACTGTATTATGGAAATTATAAAACATTAAAGAAACAGAAGCGAACACCAAAGTATTCAAAAAATCTTCCACGTTTATAGATTGGTAAAGTTAATGCCATCAAAATGGACAGACTACCCAAAGCAATTTACAAATTCAATACAATTCTAATCAAGACACTCACAATACTCTTCTTAGAAAAAGTATGCTAAAATGTACAGGGAAACACAAGAGACTAAGAAGAGCTTACAAATATTAAACAGAAAGGCAAATCTGGTGGCATCACAATGTAAGACTTCAAGTTATACCACAGGGCAATTGTGTTCAAAACAGCCTTGAACTGGCACAAAAGTTTACCTGAGTATCAATGGATCAGAATAGAAATCTCAATAATAAAACCACACATCGATAGTCAACAAGTTACTTGTGGAAAATACCAAGAAACCTCTGCAAGATATTCATATAGGCAGAAACTTCTAGGAAACTCACCCAGAAACACTAACAATTAAAGCAAAACTAAAGAAATAGGGTGACATCAATCTAAGAAGCTTCTGAATTTCAATTAAAATTGTCAATAGAGTGAAGAAGCACTCAACAGAATGGGAGAAAATATTTACAAATTATGCAACTGACAGAGCATCAATATTTAGTGTCTACAAAGAATCCAAGAAACTCAACAACAAAACAAATAATTCAATTAGGAAATGGACAAAGTACACGAACAATTGTTTCAAAACATGGAATTCAAATGACCAGCAGACATGAAAAATGCTCAGGTCCACTGTCAGGAAATAGCAAACAAAAACCAAAATGAGGTTTCATTTCACCCAAGTTAGAATGGCAATCATATGAAAGATAAATTGTACAAAACTGATACTGAATATATGCAATAGTATCGAAATAGATTAAAAAATATAAAATTCTATCTAGTTGGCACTAAATTATTAGGAGATAAAATAGATATAATTGTATCTAATTGATAATAAATTGAAACAAAATGTATCCAATTGGAAACCATTAGGCTTTGTGAAGTAAGCCATTCTCCAAAAGACAGATATCATTTTCTCCTAATCTGCAATGACTAACACATAGGGCTCAAAAAATCTAATTTGCATAAGTGAGATTGATATTCTGGGGTTTGATTACTGTTTACAGCCTATACTTGTGATCCTGATAAATATTAGCTTCTACTTGCTGTGTGTTGATATATAACAATTGAGTGTTAAGTCTATGATTATGAAGTGAAATGAAAACATGATTTTAAAAATATTTTTACAAGTAAGAAGGAAGGACTATGGGTGAAGAATACTGGCAAATAACGGATGGGTTGGGAAATATCACTGTTATCTTAAGCTATATTGTGAGATACATGAAATTTGTTCAATTTATAGATATAAATTAACATAGTAATGGTGAGGAACAACATGGTTGTACAGTGGCATTAGCCTGGAAAAAGATATAATTCAAATTTCAGAATAAATGAAACTATTGGTCATCCAGAACCTGTGTTACAAAGGAAGCATTCTTCTATCAATTGTGACTTTTACTGAAATGAAAATGTGACCATCTATAGGATGAAAGATATTCTATCAAGCTTAATAAATATTGAACTATGAGAATTCTAAATTAGGAGCCAAAATTGTGACATTAGCAGACTAAGCTATCGCCTGCAATTCTGACATCTCATAAGAGCATCAGTTCCAGTGCCAACTGGCTTATTTCTGATCCAACTCCCTTCAAATGCTCAATGGAAAGAACTGGAAGATGACCCAAGCACTTGGACCTCCCTATTCATTTTGGATCTCTCTCTCTCTCTCCCTCTCTCTCATCTTATCATCCCTCCATCCCTCTGTCCCTCTGTATGTGTATGTGTGTGTGTGTGTGTGTGTGTGTGTGTGTGTGTGTGTGTGTCTGTGTCTGTGTGTGCGCCTGTCTCTACTCCTCTGTAACTCTGCCTTTCAAATATATAAATAAATCTTTTTTTTAGGGAACTTTGACTTGCTATTGTTGAACAACTTCCTAATCTGATTTAACTTTATCTGAGATTTAGTTTCTTGGCCATGAAAATAAGGTAAACCTGTTGCTAACCTTTATCAAAGAAAACTTATCTATAGGAACAGATAACAGAAAAAAACTTAAATTTTCCTGATACACACATATATGTGCATGTGTGTGCATGTGTTTGAGAAAGAGTGAGGGAGAGAGAGAGAGATTTCCTTCTTTGGATTCAATAATGAAGTAGATTTGCTATGTACACATCTATGCTCTGCTATTTTACAGCTTTGTGTCTCTGGACGTGTTACTCAATCTTTTTGCAATTCAATTTTCTCACTGCATCTAGGAATTCTATACCCTTCTATACGCAGAACCAGCTCTATATGACCACAGTTTTAATCATCACCCTGTTTGTATTACAAATCATCAGAAGTTTCAGAAGCACTAAAATACAGGGGAAACAACTGAGATAATGTGCAGCAAATTTCGTTCAGTTCAAGATGTATTCATTTACACATATTGTGTGAAACTATACTAAAATACACACATAGGAATTCTAGGCATTTCTTTCCTTGTGAAGCTTATTAACTAATGGCAAACAAAGAAATCTAAATTATCACAATAAAAATTTAATATATTTTGTATTGATATACAGGACATATAAAAAGTCAAAAGGAGATAGTTACAATGAACCATAAGTTACCAAGAGATAAAACTTGGCATGAATACTAAGGGATGAGTACAACTAAGAACAAAAAATTTAACAGCTATATTTTATAGAGTGGGTACAATATCAAATGTAAAGCTATTTCATTCCTTATTTTTTTGTGATAAAGTTCCATAGGCTTAAAGATTTCTCCTTCCATCCTCCTCATTTCCTCTCTCCTCCATGGTTTCCCTGAATATTATCAAAATGATATAGTCCTTCAAAAATTATCACAAGTCCATCATTCTAGCAAAGCGCACAGAAATGCAAGCAGAAATGGTTCATATAAGTCTTTAATACTAAGCAAAAAGAGACTGGGCTTCAACTTTCAGGTGATGAGTAGCCATTAAAGCCTTTTAAATGTGGAGCAACAATGACCCATTCTTTATTGAAACATCGCTCTAATTATAAGTGGAAATACATTGACTGGTGAGCAAGGAAAGGGAGCACTCTGAGTATGAAGTTATGTTAGATGAACACTTTGTTATTTCATGATAATGTGAATAAGATTCTGCCTGAACTTGGTGACAGATGGAGATAACGCAAGGTAGAAATACACTACTGAACAATTCAGGTGAGATCAGGAGGATTTTGCACTTTGCTGGCTGTGATTATCAGAGAACAGGAATCTATGATATCTTCAATATTACCAGTCTAATTGGACTGTGATACTCTTTTAAAATCCATGCAGTGTAGAAAATACAATATAGAAGATGCAATTATTCATTCTTTCAAGAACAACCTGAAAAGTAGCAGATGTACTATGACAAGTTAGTTTGCCTCAGGGGAAAACTGTTTCTATCCAATAACTATGCCTAATATCATATCCACCTAGTATCTACAGTCATTTAGCATATGCATATTTTAACAGGTTCACTAAAGGAGAAGGGAGAGATGTCCAAGAAGATTAAGATTTCATTGAAAGGAATAGTAATATGTGAGAATGCAATATAAGAAATCCTTGTTCGGGGGTTTGGCAAGGCTCAATTTGCTTGGCCGGGGTCCTTGGTACAGCCTGTGTGGTGTGGGTACATATGCCCCAACGGCAGGGCTTCCAGTGGGTCCCGAGTCACCTGACCCAGGTCATTGGACCCCCTGCATAGTGGGTGCTGGGTCCATGAGCCCCAGGGTCAGAGGTTGCTGACAGGGCCTGGGTTGCCTGGCCCAGGTCCATGAGCCTGTATCAACAGTCCATGATTCCATGTGCCAGCAGGATACAGATCACCTTGCCCTTGTCCTTGGACCACCCGCACTATGGGTGGTGGATCTGTGAGACCCGGGGACGGAGAGCCCAATGGGGCAGAGATTACATCAAACTAAGATGTAGTTCTGGGGCTCAGCGCGATAGCTTAGTGGCTAAAGTCCTCGCCTAGCATGTGCCGGGATCCCATATGGGTGCCGGTTCTAATCTGAACTGCTCCACTTCCCACCCAGCTCCCTGCTGTGGCCTGGGAAAGCAGTCGAGGACAGCCCAAAACTCTGGGACCCTGCACCCGCGTGGGAGACCTGGAAGAGGCTCCTGCCTTCGGATTGGCTCAGCTCCAGCCATTGCGGCCGCTTGGGGAGTCAACTATGGGACAGAAGACCTTCCTCTCTGTCTCTTCTCTTCTCTGTATATCTGCCTTTCCAATAAAAATAAATAAATCTTAAAAAAAGAAGCTTCTGCACAGTAAAGGAAGTTACACACAAAGTGAAAAAGCAACCAACGAAATGAGAGAAAATCTTTGTATACTACAGAACAAATAGGGGACTTAATATCCAGGTTTTATAGAGAACCTTGGAAACTCAACAACAGCAAAACAAACAACCCTGTGTAGAAATAGGTGAAGGAAATGAGTAGGCATTTTTCAAAAGAACAGTGATTCCCTCACTATTAGGAAAATACAAATAAATATCACATTGAGGTTTCACCTACCTTCAATGAAGCTGACCTACATTCAGATATCTAATAACAACTGCTTATATGGATGTAGGTAAAAAGGTTTCATACACCACTACTGGTGGGAGAGTGGGCTAGCACAGTCACTATGAATGTTAATACAGAGTGCTCAGACAACTGAAGATGGATGTACCATATGACCCAGGCATCTCGCTTCTGGGACTATATCCAAAGGAAATGAAATAAGCATATGAGAAAGTGATATGAAACTGTGTTCATAGCAGCAAAATCCACAATAGCAAAAAAAGAAACAATCCAGATACCCAACAAAACAATGGGTAAAGAATCTGTGGTACATCTACTCCATGGAATACTACTCAGATATTAGAAAGAACGAAATTCTACCATTTGCAACACAATAATCCCAATTGGAGAGAATTACACGCAATGAAATAACCCAATCCGAAAAGGACAAATATCATATGCTTTTTCTAATATAAGGCAACCTTCAGGCAAAATACAAAATAAATAGATATATAGGTAAGCATGTATCCATATAAATCTTCATAGATTAACTATAAAATAGAGGCTAATACATTGTGCAGATGTGTTGCAGTATTTATATCTACTTCTTCATGAAAGGAGGACTTCCAATGAAACTGTTAAATACATCTTTACCATATGAATTAGATTGCACTGATTTAAAAAAATCAAAATAAACATCTTTTAATTACATTCTACCACAAAATTTTGCCAAGTTCCCTTGTGCATTAAAGTCATTCCCTCACTATATTCTTTCCTATCAGGATTTTCATCTCTCATGAGCATAGTTTTATGCTGATATTGGAAACTGTGTATTTGCAAGTCTTCTAGAATTGTAACAGTATCATTTTCATGAGCACTCATGACAAAAGGGAGTAGATCTCCTTAACTGTGACAGAAATTATTCCATGAAAAGGCCAAGGACACCTATGTAAGTGGAGAGTGACTAGCTTGGGATTGCCTATCATCCAGCACTTTTGCTGTGCTTGCTTCATAGTTTGCTTTTTTCCCATTTCAACCTCAAGTAACTAAAACAGGCTTAAGCTACTTTGTCTGTTCTGGCTGCTGAGCCAAAAGGACAGGAAATCATTACAGGAAAAACATTTCCAGCAAAGGTCACTTTAATAGAAAATTACATCAATCACCTTGAAGAAAAAAATACATTTCAATTGATGTCATCTGTCCATGGGATAACATCCATTTTAGTTTCTGACTGGAGTTCTTAAAAGTTAGTCTAACTTTTGGAAACAGCACATTAATCATTAACCATGCCTTCAACAGCAATTTCAATCTTTTGAAAGAGAGATGGCTATTAGTAAATTCCTATCAGAATCTAAATGGCTACCTACTTAGAAAGGAAAAATACACTTTTTAATGTCTTCTCAAAGGAAAGCTAATAAGAGCATAACACTCTAAATAAGATTAAGTATTTACTTGCTAAGTATATTGTGTTGCCTGACTGAAATTTAGCAGACATTTATCTAAAGATAGTAATAACGCTTCTGTATGGAAAGTGTACATCCTTTGCTTCCTAAATTCATCTTATTGGGGGGGAGTATGTGAAAAAAAGGTAAACAAAACTAACAAGAATGAATAAATGGTGAAGTAAAGAAAGAAGGATGTGAAAAGGAAGAGGAAAAGAGGGAGAATGAGAGAAAATTTATAAAACAGCAAGTGACATACAAATGTTGTCGTTGTTTAGAGGAAGAGAGTGATCTGGAGTCTATTGGTCTGAAATGCACATAGCTCAGGCTACACTGTCCCCTTCTTTTATAATCTCTAATATTCCTGATTATACTCAGCAGTTGAAATTATTTCTTAGCTATATCCTTAAAAAGATATCGGGTGATGATTTGAAGTGGTGGTTGGGATGACAAGTGGGAAGTTTGCATCTATGTTGCAATATTCCAGCTTCTCTACCAATCCCAGTGCCCTACTGGTTGAATCCTTGTCACCCATTAGGGAGTTCCTAATACTCAGATTCAACCTATCCTAGGCGAGCCTCTGTAAGACCTTGGGGAGCAAACTAGTAGAAAGAAATAATCTTGTTCTCTCCTCTCCAACCACAATTCTCAAATAATGGATTAATTTAGAGCATACAGACTATTTGAGCCTGATATGAAAAACAGGCTGATAATATAGGCCAGAATATATAAATGATTCTGCCTGAATATCCAGATTTAACAGGGCTGGGTGGCCCATCTCTAAGTTTGCTTTTATGTTCCTGATCTCTACTTCTTTCTTTTATTAACAAGCAAATAAAGTGTAAAATTGATGCACCCTTAGGTAGACTAGTTAAAGAAACAAAGAATAATTAAATAAGTGATATCAGAGATGAAGAACATTTCGCCCTACCTGACACCACAGAATTACTTTGGATTATCACAGACTGCTGAAAAAATTAAATCCTGTAAGATTTAATAATCTAGAAGACATAGTAAACATTCACAGGCATGTACATTTAACCAAGACAAAATTATGAAGACAAAAAACCTGATAATCCTAATGACATTGAGCAACAAAAAATAAGAATGGACTTTAAGTATTAGATGCTACCAAACATTTACAAATTTACAGACAACAATTCTCAAATTATGCACTAAAACTCAAAGAGAAATTTCTTCTCAGTTGCTCAATGAGAGCTGCAGTATCTTGATAACAAAACCATGCAAGGGTACAGCAATAACATACTGCTACCCAATATCCTTGAAGACCACAGGTGTAAAGGGCTCAATGAAGAACTCAACGGCACATTAAAAGCTGATCTACCAGAATGAAGTAGGATTCATCTTGGGAATTAAAAATAGCTCCACACATACTTCAATATAAATGTCACACCACATTAACAGAGCGAAGAGCAAAAATCATATGCTACATTAATAGAAGAGAGATTACTTGGTAAAAAAAAAAGTCATTGTCATGAACATTTCTGCATGACACATAAACACTGCCCTAATAAGTGTAGAAAGATACTATTTCAACATAATAGTGGATGTATATATGTGAAAAACTAACATCATACTGAAAAGGGGAAAAAAATCAAAGATTTTCTCCTTAAGATCTGCAATAAAAGAGAGATGCCCACTGTCACTACTTTTATTTAGTTTGTGGAGTCCTTACAGAAGTAATGAGACAAGAGAAATAGATAAGAAATAGATAAGAAATATACAAATCAGTAAAGAAGAATTCATATTCCACTATTTTCAGATGACAAGATTTTATATACAGCAAAGTTTCAAATCTCAACCAAAAATATTGGAACTTATAAATTGAGCAAATATTTAGTACATACACACAAATCAAAACACAAAAATCAATAACATTGTTATACATTAATAGCAAAGTAGCTGAAAGAAATCAAGAGAGAAATCCCATTTTTGTGCTTTTCTGATTTGTGATAATTAATATACAGAGCATAATAAATTATATAAATAATACTGACATTTTTAGATTTGATTATTTTTGCAGTTGTGCTCCAGGTTCTGTGGGAATTTTTTCTAATTACTTCCTGTTGAATTCTTTACAGAGTGAGGAATTAAACAAAATTATAAAATGAATTCAAAGTGTGTCAATGCAAAATTTAAAAGAAAAATATCTACAATGTAAACTATGAAATATGAATGAAATAAATTGAACAGGATATAAAGACATTGAAAGACACTGCATTTTCTTGAATTGGAAGAACAAACACCATTTTAATTTTCATACTGCTGAAAGTGATTCACAATGATTCAATGCAATTCCTACTAAAATATCAATGGTGATTTTTCACAAAAATTTGTGTGGAACTAAAATAAAGGGGGAATAATAAAAATAAACTTTTCCATAAAACAAAGCAAGAGGTATTATCGTATCTGAATTCAAAAACAGTTACAGAAATTCAGAGACACTAGAATGAAAATAAAAACAGAGATACCACATGAAACAGACATTCTATTGGAAATATGCAACAGAAATTACATCTGTCTGTTCAAGGAAACATCAGCACTCACAAAGTCCTGGAAATTGGAACAATGTAACTGTACCTAAGCAAATGAGCAGATTAACAAAATGTGATCATTTAAACACACAAGATGTCATATCACAGTTCATTTCTGTAGGTCTGAGAGATTTGCCTAGGTTTGGATAACTTGATTCCACACTGCAGATTGGGTTCAAGACTCTTCCAAGTGTTTTGTTTGTTCGCTTGTTTTTTAACTCCTAGAACACTTGTAGTCTTACTCCTGTGAATTACATAATGAATCATAAGAACACCAGAGGAAGAGCCATACCTCAATGGCATAGTTAGTCTCTGTTATGTCATAGCAAAAAATCAAAACATTGGGCACACTTGTTGGGTTAATTTGCCACCTATGATGCTCATTCCATGTATGCAATGATTTAAGTTCTGGTTGCTGCACTACTGATTCAGTTTCATGCTAATGTGCCTAAGAAGGCAACAGATATTGATGCAAATACTTGGGCAACTGGTGCCCATATAGGAGATCCAAATGGAGTTACCAGAAAATCGTATGTAACTACTAACTTTCCAGAAAATCATTTAGAAAGACAGTTACTTGAAAACAGAATTTTCTTTAAATACCATTCAGTTATATATTTTTCAATATTGAAATAGAACATTGTTTTATTTTTAATCACCAAAACAGGAAAGAGTCTGTGCTTAAGGTCATGTTTGATAACTCCAACAAAATAATAAATCTCATTTTTTAAATGTGGGTAATTGACAAACTGCTCAACCCAAGTATTTGCTATGAACAGAATAAAATATGACTGAAAACAAGAAATCCCCAGTAAATATTTCCTCCTTTCTCCCAATTTTTATTCATGCACATTCTGGAGCTATTTCCTAGAAGGAAAAAATAACCATTAACTGGATTATAACCCTTTCTGGAAAAGAAAGCTTATGGAATCTCAGTGAAAAGGCTTAAGTTTTAAAACGTTAGACAATTTACAATATATGGATAACACTTAGACCGAAACTTGAAAAATCATTGAGATTTAAGTAAACAGAGGTATGTGGGAAGAGTATTCCAGGTGGAGGGAACAGTTTAGGCAAGTACACACAGATAGGAGTTTTAAACAACTGAGACTAATCCCAATTCGTAATAAGCTAAAGAATGAGAATCAAGAATCAATTAGCAGGGAGTTATTTTTACTGAAATATGTAATGTCATTCAGAGCTGATATTTACAATTATAGAATGGTATTAGTAGTGGAATTTGTTTAAACAATCATTAGGCCAAATTCTATTTTAGTTTTAAAAATACACTTTAGCAATAGTTTAGGAATTTTTTAAAACAATACATTTTAAAAACATACTTTGAATCATTGTAAAGCTCCAACAATATGTCACCTATTTAAATAGCACTGTACTTATTGAACATTAGACAGCAGTCCAAAAATAATAAGAAAAGTCAAGTTTAAGCTAATCAAGGAAGTAATTGTGGCATTAGGATTGTACACTGTCAGTTAATTTAAAGAAACATGCTCACTAGTTTGGGCACACAAACATAAAGGGCTACTTGCACTGCATTCAAATTAAGACCTTATAAATAAATGCTGATTTTTAGTTGTAACTTTTACTTTAACCAAAATGTAAAAACGTCTGTATTTCCCAAGTCTTCTGAGGGAATAACAACTTCAAAATGTTTAAATATCAATTTCTTTAAGCATGGGTATGGACATATGGTCTGTTAATATTTATAAAAATGCTACGAATAAAACAGCACACAAAGCTATATAATTGATAATACAACACATAGTTTTACTACATGCATCTTATCTGAGATTTGTAGGAACATTTAATAAACTAAACTTTCTTAAGTCTTAAAATTCTGAAAGCAGAACTCATTGTTATCATTGTTTTTAAGTCTGTTGTATGAATCCAACAGCAACAAGCTAGCTTCCATTATGACTTCATTGTTCACTGAAGTATTAGAGTCTACATGGCAATATTTAAGTACTGTAACAGTTTAGATCACAGTATTTGTTGTTGCAATTAGGGAACCTCTTTTGAATTTTCAATTTTTATCTGTGATATTGATATTATGTCTTTGAAAATCAGCTCATATGAATATGTAGTTAATATTTTATCACATAGCACTAATTTTTTATTGATAACATATAATAAAATCTTAAGAATATGAACCTCAGTGCATAAAATCAAAAGTTGTCAAGAATTTAATAGCTGGGACTAGCAGGGTGGTATAGTAAGTTAAGCAACCATTTGCAATGCTGACATCCCATATGTTAGGCACCTGTTCCTGTCTTTGGTGCTCCACTTATGATGCAGCTCCCTGCTAAGCAGCTGAAGATGGCCCAGGTACTTGGGATGTTGGCATCCTACACCAATGTGGGAGACCCTGATGATGCTCTGGACTCCTGAAAACTGGTCCAGACATAGTCATTAGAGCCATATCAGAGTGCACCCACAGGTGGAAGATCTCTATCTCTTCCTCTATCTTTGTAAGTATGGCTTTCAAATAAACAAAATAGACTGAGAAGTCAAGCTAATAGATAGCCTAGAATAGTTGTAAGTCTTAAGAAATAAAAACAACATAATATCAAGACTGTGCCTTGGAAGAGATAAGAAAATAGTGAATTATAACATAGAATATGTCGTCAAGAACTATTATGAGATATGCTAATTCACTTGGAGTGTTCAAGGTACTAATAGCAGTGAGGGTCATGGAAGGGTTTATTGAAGAAGATAATACATAAGCTATAATTACCTTTTTAAAAGACAGAGGAACTGAAAAGGAAACGTAGTCACAGGTCTCCTATTTGTTAGTTCATGCCCCAGTGCCAGCAACCCATGGCACCAAGCTGGACTCACACCAGGACACAAGAACTCAGCCTGGCTGTCCCATGTGGATTGCAGGGATCCAGCTACTTCAGCCATCATCTACTGCTTCACAGTACACACACCAACAGGAAACTGGAAATGTGAGCAGACCAGTACTTGAAATTGGGTACATCCTTATGGGTGTGGACTTCCCACAGGGGTAGCCAAAGTACTGCGGTACATGCTCATCTGCACATTTTTAAAAATATTTATTTTATTTTTATTGGAAAGTCAGATATACAGACAGGCGGAGATAAAGAGGAAGATCTTCTGTTTGTTGATTCACTCCCCAAGTGGCCACAGCAGCTGGAGCTGTGCCAATCCAAAGCCAGGAGCCAGGAGTCTCTTCTGGATGTCCCACGCAGTTGCAGGTCGCAAGGCCCTGGGCCATCCTCGATTGATTTCCCAGGCCACAAGCAGGGAGCTGGATGGGAAGCAGGGCCATTTGGATTAGAACCAGTGCCTATATGACCTATATGGGATCCTGGCGTGTGCAAGGCGAGCACTTTAGCCACTAGTCTACCATGCTGGGCCCTCATCTGCACATTTTTTTAATGAGTTGTCTGAGCTCACACTTGATGGGGAATCCATTATCAGAATGCCAATGGTTTTCATAGATATTGTAAGGCATAATTGCTTTTTTTCTTCCCTACTAAAACATTCTATGCAGAATTTTCTGCATTTTTCATCAAAATATGTCAGTAAGGGATGATGAAATAATTCTGCAAAAACCCACCCATGAAACAAGGGAGAAGGTCAACAGTGTATGTGAAATTCACCTGCCCTGTTGAGATTTGGGGAATTACTACATGGACAGTCTTTTCCCCTGACAATCCGGACACTGTTCGTATAAATTTGCAGTTGAATTAAACACCTGTAAATCACTGAACACAAGCAAATTATTATTATTTGCATGTACTCCCCTCTTGTTTTGCAGTCTGCTCTGCATTCTCAGATTGGGGTTAATTACTAGTGATTTCTTCCTTTGTATTTATAATTTTTCTCTGTCAGCTTCACACTGTTATTATTGGGACTTTCTTTTGTCCTGCTTAATTAAATGCTGAAAAGCTTCCAGTTTATTTTTCAGTCTGCTGAGGTGGCTAGATAATTTACAATTCAAATAAAGTGTTCAGCATTTCTACTCTCAAGACCCTACTCTCTTGCAGACAGTGTATGATGTAATTGTGTTAGTATTATATCTTTGCAGTTAAAAACAAACAAACAAACAAACAAACAAACAAGCAAACACTGATCTAAACTAAGCTTCCCTATTCTTCAAACAAGATTTTGACTCTTGGATTGTGCTCTCTACTTTCTCTCTAATGCATTCATATTGGAAACTAATTGCCATTGTCACATTGAGTCACCCATGTTAGAGAAATTAAAAGCTGCACTCTTTGGGTGACAGTGATTGGACCAAAAACAGCAGGCAGCCGCATGTGTGAAACCACTGGAAATGGCTTCCTGACACCAGGGAAAATGGCTGTTTGCAATATAACAAAAATCTCACTCTTTGCCTATTCAAGATCTGAGAAAGCAGTTTAAGACACAAAAATATATTTCTCTAAGGTCAGTTCTGAGAGATGATGTTTTACAAAATGATGATGAGATGCTTCCCATAAATCCTATTTCTGTTCAAAGGACGCACTGTGGGAAAAATCAGAACGTGTATTTTCCTATAATTTCTACAGATTAGGAACACTGCTGCTTCCTCTCCACAAGCCTTTTAAATCCATACGCACGTTCTCTGAGCACTGTTCTGTGAGGATGAGGAAGCTTTGGCAACATAGCAGCTGCCACTACTTAGTGAGCTTATGTTCTCCTCGAAACACACGTGAAAGCAAACTGAGATGGATATTAGTATGTGCTATAGAGTGGGAGTCAGTAGAGATTTTGCTACAAAGATTAGCATTCTCAAATCTATTTAATATAGTCACACTGGCATCTTTGAGAACTGTGCAATGTTTCCTTTGGGCTTCATGCAAGAGTGAAACTAAATAATCAAATATCATATATGAAGTATTAACTGAAGATTTTCTTTGATCCCAGCTACAACATATATTGTGAAAGAAAATAAAATATAATACTCTATTCCTGTCTTCAAATGTTACAACTGAATTAGATAACAGAATTACAATGACAATAAGGTCAAAGAATTTCTTAATGTCCCATTTAAAGTGTATATTTTGTAACAGAACCAAGTAATAAAGCCTAAGCTCACCAGGGAAGAATGAAATTTTATTATTTAATGCTTGGTCCACAAAATAACAACATCAGAACCACCTGTTAGAAATACAGAATGTCAGGCCATGAACCAGGCATACTACATCAGATTGGATCTTAGTGAGATCTGCATGCCTTGTGTGTGTAATAAAATTTTTTAAAAATGGTTTAACTACAAATTTGAAAAAGACAAGAATCTTGTCCGCGTTTCATGAAGCATCCCTAGTTGCTAGTCTCTCAACACTTACTGAAGATAAAGAATTATTTGTTACATAAAATGATGTATATCACTGCTAAGCAAGATAAACCATAGAGGAAACTCAGGACATGTAGCAAGATATAAACAATGACTATATTTTTAATGTATTCTGACAGCCTCCACTTTAACATTAAAAGACAATTCTTTAGGTCAATCTGAGGACACCTTGTTTAGTTTGAAAATATTAACACCATTGCTGGCAATCATATTTAAAATGTCATTTACATAAAATATAATTTAATTAATTGATTTCTACTAAATGACTAAAATTATTATGATTATATTAAGCAAAAAGTTGTCTTTTATATCCAGGCATGAATCAAAAAAAATTATAAATGCATGACTTCAGAGCATAAAATAGGATTTGACAATATTTCAAAACTTTAAAAAATTATTCTTTAGTGATAAGATTATATGAAAACATTCTCTCAAAAAGTATTAGCAAAAGCTGAAATCCTTTTCTCTGCCTACATGTTGAATCAATGAAATATTAACTGATACCAAGAAATATAATTAAGTGCCCTTTTAAATTTTGAATATGTAATCTGTATTATCTGCTCATTTTATAACAGGTGTAACTTTATAATTTTTAAAATGTTGCTTAATTGTGAAACAAAATTATTAAAAGCACAAAAATATTTTGTAAAGAACATCCCTGAGTCTCTAAATTATGTTTTGTGGAAGGAAGAGACTGATCTACATAATGGTTGTCAAGTATGCAACTAAAGAGTTTATCAAAGGCATAAATGGCCAAGTTGAGCCTAGTCACTTAAATCAGAATTTCTGGTTGCAATACTTTACTATCTGTTAATTGAAGATGAAGCCATATTGTGACAGCCTGCATAGTCTTTTTTATCTATTTATTTTATTTGAAAGGTATACTTTCACTGAGCAAGAAGGAGAAAGAGAGGTCTTCCCCCGCTAGCTTACTCTCCAAACGGCCGTAACAGTCCAGGCTGAGTTGAGTTAATCCAAACCTGGGAGCCAGGAGCTTTTTCCTAGTTTCCCATGTGGGTGCACGTCACTCTCTGCTGCTTTCTCGGGCCAAAAGCACAGAGCTAGTTTGGAAGTGGAGCAGTTAGACCATGAAAGGGTACCCATATGGAATACTGGCACCACAGGGTGTATGGTTAGTTTGCTGTGCCATTGTGTTGGCTCCCAAAGTTTCTTTCTGTTTTTTTTTTTTTTTTTTTTTTTTTTTTTTTTTACAGAGAAGAGGAGAAACAGAGAGCAAAGGCAGATATACAGAGAGGAGGACAGACAGAGGAAGATCTTTGGTCTGACAGTTCAATCGCCAAGAAGCTGCTACAGCTGGAGCTGAGTCAGTCTGAAGCCAGGAGCCTCTTCCAGGTCTCCCACGCGGGTGCAGGGTCCCAAAGCTTTGGGCTGTCCTAGACTGCTTTCCAAGGCCACAAGAAGGGAGCTAGATGGGAAGTGGAGCAGTTCAGATTAGAACCAGAGCCCATATGGGATCCAGTGCTTTCAAGGCAAGGATTTTAACCGCTGTGCTATCACGCCGAGCCACCAAAGTTTCTTTATAATTACATTTCTCACTATAAATATCAAGCAATAAAACCTTAGCTAGGAGTAAACAAACCTTAAGGACAAAGTTCAAAATCAAGCCACATGTCATTTTTGTTCACTTACTCTTTGAGAAGAACAAAAAATGTGGGGCTTTGAGGTCTACTTAACTCTAACCTTGAACTCTGTGTCAAATTCTGGACTCAAACACACATAGAACCAACAGTGGGGGATATAGCTGATTTTTTAGCAGTGCTCATCCTCATTCAAATTTATGAATTCATTTCTAGAGTCATTTCCTATTTATCAACAGCTTAATGTATGTGCATAATTAATCTGTCAATCTGGGAGCCAATATTATAAGACACAAAATTATAAAACCCTTGGAATTTAGTTATTATTTCTAATTATTTAGTGCTTGTCACCAAATATTTATTTAGAGCTTATCATACATAATGGGTCCTATTCTGCACATTGGGTTATGACTATGGAAATGATTCATGGCTCATGTTTTCACAGAGCATGCATTCCAAACAGCTGCAACAAGCAATACAGTAAGCAGGACAGTTTCAGGTAGTACCCTATAAGTACCCTATAAGAACAAAAATAGGATGATGGAATACTTAGTAACATGATGAAGTTCCTCAACAGAGAAGGCCTCTCTGAGAAGGTAACATCTCAGCTAAGATTTAATGATGAGAGAGACTCATCTATGGAAAGAATATGTTAGGCTGAAAAAACAGCCCATTACAAAATATAGTATGAAGGCCTGATGCAGTAGCCTAGTGGCTCAACTCCTCCCCTTGCACACACTGGGCTCCCATATGTGCACCAGTTCTAATCCCAATGGCCTTGCTTTCTATTCAGATCCTTTCCTGTGGCCTTGGAAAGGAGTTGAGGATGACCAAAAGCCTTGGGACCCTGCACTTATGTGGGAGACCCTGAAGAAGCTTTGGCCTCCTGGCTTCAGATCGGCTCAGATCCAGCTATTGCGGTCACTTGGGAAGTGAATCAACGGATGCAAGATCTTCCTCTCTGTCTTTCCTGCTCTCTGTATATCTTACTTTCCAATAAAAATAAATAAATCTTTTTAAAAAGATAGTCTGAGCCCAATATTTTCTAAGAATGCAGTGAAAGCTCAAGCTGCCAGAACAGAATGAGCTACTGTTGGAAAAATAATATACCAAATACCAGAAAGTAAATAGAAGTCATGTAAGGTGCCGTATTAGTGGGAGTGACAGAAGTTTGAATATATGATTCTGTAGAACCAGTTAGCTTAGAAATCACATAACTGAAGTGTTTTCAGGGAGGTAGGGTGAAAAAGGAATTGGGAGAGTTTAGGTAGCAGAGAACATGACTAGGATAACAAGAATCTGACACATATTTTTACTTTTTATGGAAACGATTCCTTTTTAAAGTAGTATTTCTTTAAGTTGCCTTTTCTTTGAACAGACCCTTAAAACCTAATGTGGTATTTCTGCATTGCTTTACATTTAGTGAAACAGGCCTGAAAAAAAATCACTGGCCAAAAACTAGATAGCTGAGAACCAGTAAGTGCTGTACTTAACTTCAAAAAGTGTTAGGACTTTGCAGAATCACACAGTATCTTTATTATTGACTTCATATTTGGCTTTCAGCTGCTCAGTGAGAGACTCCAAGAGACTCAGTGTTTGTCATTCTATGAAGTTTGTTAACCACAGTAATACTTGAGAGGATTCCTGGATTCTGAAGGCTGGGAAATGGAAAGTGGAGATAGATGCAAAATGGCTAAATAGTGAGAAGATGCACTAACCTCATCCACAAAACATTTACAAGGAAACAAAGGAAAGACCCTATTTCTGGGGAACTGATGAAAGAAGTTGTCAATGGAGAGGTGGCATGTCAGAGTAGAGACTCCATGGGGAAGCGAAGGAAGAGGGCAAGACACAACTGCTGCTCACCACACAGCAGTGCCGGCTGCCAGCTGGGAAGCTCCATCTTCTCAAGTCAGTTTTTGCAGAAACTGCTGCATACCCAGTCAGCAGTAGCTTAAGCTCAGGGAGAATTTCATAGTCCCTCATGGACTTTAATTTGGGGCTGAGGAGTTGAATAGGGTATGAGCAATAGCTTGCTTCAAGAAAGGAAGCACAGTGCACAAGACTCAAATGGCTCTAGAGAATCACTGTTATTTTGTTACTACCACAAACCACAAAAGCTGAAGTTAGGGCAATGTGCCATGTGTGGAGAGGATTCTGCATCCTCTGGTTCTGGTTTTGGATATAAGTTGCTTAGTTACACTCATTTCCTCGTATGTGACCCAGTGGGCTTTCCTCAGTGTCTTCAGGATAGTGTATCAGCATTAGCCTATAAAAAGGCAGGATCCAAACTGAGAAAGTTTCCTGCGTACCTGCCAGCTCATGGTTCTGGGAGCCTTGGGCACAACTTCCGGTAGCATCCTTGCATGGTACTATGAGAAGTGGGAAAAGTTTTACATATGCCGTGCAGAACTAGATTGTCGATGTTGTATTATAATTGTTACAATAATTCACATTCACTTTTGGTAATTGGAATACTCTATTGCTTTGATTCAGAGAGGTGGCCGCTACCTGCCACAGTATCTGAATTTTATCCTGGGATATTTGAGTAATAATAACACTGCATTTTGCTCCATCAGGGCTGTAACAATCAGTACTGATTTCCTTAGACCCCTGCAATCCACCTAATGGGGCCATATCTGTCAGTGCAAATTTTACTGTATACCTTGTAGCTGCCTTGTAGTACTGAATCAGGACTTAGTGTGTATCCCTTATTTCTGGTACTACGGCTAATGCTATTATATTACCTAGCACCAGCTGCACTCTTCTATCAGGATGCAAGGAAGAAATAATACATTGGAGAAATAATAATAATCTCTTCAACAAGTTGCTTAACAAAAGTGACTATCTATCTATATAGGATATCCAGATAGATACATATGGATGGAGATGGAGACATATATAACTATATGGATATGTGTGTGTGTGTGTATGTGTTTAGAAGAATGAGATCAGATTCCTACCTTGCAACATATACAAAAGTCAACTCAGCATGAATGAAAGACCTAAATTTAATATCTGAGTTTATGATGTTATTGAAAGGAAATGTAGAGGGAGTGTCTCAAGGAATTGATATAGCTGATTTTTTTTAATAAGATCATCTAAAGCACAGTAAACAAAAGCAAAACTAGACAAATGGGATTATATCAAACTCAAACTTCTGCAGAACAAAGAAAGCAATCAATTAAATGAATAGACTGCTGATAGAATGGGGAAAAAACATGCCACCTATCTATTATTCTATCTGGAATAACTCCAAAAGAGATCAGTCACTCATAAAACTAAACAACAAAGTGAAAAAAATCTAGTTAATAAATGGAGAAAGAACGTCAGTAGACAGTCATAAAAAGAGAAATGACCATCAAATATATTCAAAAATGGTCAACTACACTTGACAGCACGGAAATACAAATCACAACCACACTAGAATATCATCCAACCGTGTCAGAATGGCCATTTTCCAAAAGACAGACATTAACAAGGCTGTGGAGAACAAGAAATACACTGTTGCTGGGAATGCAAATGACTGTAGCCACTGAGAAAAATAGTATGCACATGTCGTTAAAAAGTAGAAATAGACTTGCCATATGTTCCAGTAGTCCCACTACTGGATATACGATCAAGAAACATGAACATATTGTATCAAAGAGATTTCTCTAGGACTATGTTTACAGCAGCACTGTTCACAGTAGCAAAAACAGGAAATCAACCACACACACTGACATACACATACATGCACACACACAAAGATACATTCAGTGAACTATGATTCAGCTTTATCAAACAGAATGAAGTTCTGCTGCTGTATCAAATTGCATACAATCGGAGGAGATGATGTTAAGTGAAATAAGTCTGACAAAGAATAACAAATACAGTATATCCTTCCCTATATGTGGATGCTAAAATTTTAGATAAAATATCAGAAAGAACCAAAAACAACGCAATGCCTATTTCAGAACTACTGGGAAGTATTTTATTTTATTTTATTTTATTTTATTTTATTTTATTTTATTTTATTTTATTATTTTATTTTATTCCTTTGTCACACCAGTAGTTCAACATAATAGTATTTTTTTTCAGTATTTGTAATTATTTTAGAGAATGGTATACTTGATTCAACTCATGTTAACACTTGACTACACTTCTGATCTAAGGTCCTTTTACTTTTCAACTTACTGAGTTACTTATTTAGCGAAATAATAAGTTATGGCCTATAAAGTAAATATAAATGTTATCTTGAAAATTTAAGTGCTAGAGAGAAAGAGAAACAGAAGAAGGTAGGAAGGGAGGAAGGGAGAGAGGGCAGAAAGATGGAAGAAAGGAAGGTAGGAAGGTAGGAAGGGAGGGAGGGCAGAAAGATGGAAGAAAGGAAGGAAGGAAGAAGGAAGGAAGAAGGAAGGGGAGGAAGAAAATAAATAATGAAGAAACAGAAGAAAAAAGGGGGACAGAGAAATGTCATATTCTGAGAACTAAATGAAATCAATTCTCTTTGTTTAAGAATCGTATTAACATGAAAGCTGATGAGGACTGTGTTATACTAATTGTTATGCATTTTTAATGACCCTGAGAATCTCATGTATTAAAAATTCCCTTAAAATAAAAAGGAAAAATAAGACTGATTAACTGTCCACTTTGAATTTTAAAAATAAGTGATAAAAATAACAAAAATACAATTAAATATAACACTCCTTATATAACAAAATGTTAGAATTTCAAATCTGAAGTCCTGTACTTATGAAAATGTTACCTAAAATAAATGAGAAGGAAAGCTACAAAGTTCCCAATAGAAGAACTTGTAGATTAAGAATTTGGAGGTAAAACCTGTGATAAACCCTCCACTTACTCATCAGTGAATCACACATTCCAAACGAGACATATAATTATCAACACAATTAATAAAAATAAATTATTTCCAGGTCTTTGGAGGTATACTCTATGTGAATAAACTGAGTGCTTCAAAGGCATGGGGAACTAGAATGGAGATCAAGCAGAGGAACAGAAATACAAAGTGCCTCCAGCAACACAGAATGGAAAAGGAGGCAACATACAATTGAGAAAGCAATAAATGATACAGGCACAAGATAAAACTATAAAACAGGCAGCCAGAGATTAAGTCCCTGAAGAAGAAAGTTGACTTAGTAGGCTTTCTGCCTCAATCTTTTACTGAATTGTTTGGGGAGTCAAATTACAGGAATTGATGTGACACAAACTTTGCTTCATCTGATATTAATGTCCAACATTCAATGCTTGATGATCAGTATGTAATAGCATGGCCCAAGCACAGAAGTCAGTATGTGGCTATTTCAAGGGTATCTTAAAGCACACAGTTCTGTGTCATTGGACCATTGCCCAAATCCTGACTCTTGTCCACAGGCCTTCAACCTCTTCTCAGACTTTTGCCGACTTGCGGGCTGTTGCCCAGAGTTTGACCTTGGTCTCTGGCATCAGCAGTCTGTGAACTCAAATTTCAAGGCACCATCTGTCTTGTTCTTTATCAAGTCACACTGCCACTTTCTACAAACTGCCTGTGGAGGAAGGGAACTTGGTCATTGTTCCAGGTTCCTTTTAAATGTTTGTGTGTCCCATGAATGAACCTTCAAGATCATACAATAACAACTTGAGTTTTTATTACTGAAGCATGTAAGAACCTAATACAGGCTTATGATAGCAAACAAGGGGAAGCTAAAGTTTTCTTCTTAATATTAGAGTGGAGTTATTAATTGTTACAATTACAGAAGTTCATGACCGTTCACAGAGAAACTGTCAAAATATTGAGTTAAAAATATGTTACTGACACTAATTCCCCAAAAGGAAAAGTTTGTACCACTGTAACTGGAGTATTATGTGTAAGGTATCAGAATCAGGAGACAGACTTCCTGCATTCAACAACAAATCCAAAATAACCAAAGCAACCCTTCCTGAACAACAACAAATGAAGCTGGAGGCATCACAATAACTGATTTCAATGAATACTACAAAGTTATAATAGTTAAAACAAGCCATTGGATTTCTGATTATAGTATCCAGATCATACATTAGAGTAAGGATAATCTCTCCAATGTTGCTGCCAAAAATGCATCTAAATGAATGAAATGAGGCTCCCATCCATCTCCTCACATAATAATCATCTCAAGATTAGTCAGATAACTAAATCAACAGCTATAAAATTTCTGTAATAAAAAATAAAAGAAACACTTTGGGACATTGGTATGGTTGACGACGTCTTAGATAAGATCCCCAAAATGCAGGCAACAGAAACAAAGCTAGATAATTTGGGAATATATCAAATCCATGAGTGTCTGTACAAAAAATGGAGAATATATCAACAGATTGAAGAGATGTCTCAACAGAATGAAGAAGCTTTTTAAAACCAACTTATTCAACAAAGGATTAGTATCCAAATACATCAGCACCTCAAAATAATCAATGATAAAAAGCAATTAAGAACTTTTGCAAAAAATTGAATAAACAGTTACCAAAAGCAGAAATACAAATGGCAAAAAAAATATATTTTATACTCATTAGTGTTAGCTAGAAAATGAAAATCAAAACCACAATGAGAAACCATTTCATCAATATGAGAATGGCAACTATTCAAAAGATGGAAAGCAATACTCTTAGGCACTTTCTTATTTTGGACCCAGAGCAACAGCTTCATTGGCTAATTCTCTCCTTACAAGTGCTGGAATCCCATATGGGCACAAGTTTGTGTCCTGGCTGCACCACTTCTCATCCAGCTTCCCGTTTATGGCTTGGGAAATCAGCGGAGGATATTTTGAAATGTTAATAAAGTATACAATTAGATTATTTTTAAAAATATGAAAGGATTAATAAAAACTTGTATATGAATTATTTCTGTATTTCTAATTAGGTAATAAATGCACAATTTATAATTCTAAAATAATTTTTATTTTATTGTATCATTTTATGCAATAAAAATAATGTGCTCAACTGTTTGATAACCTAAAATATTTTTAAAGTTATATAGTTGCTAAACAATGGATTACACATGGAATGATTATATATGTTTTCTTCTTGGGATACTCTCAATTACATCTGATACAAATAAGTTGACATCTATTGATTGACATTTGAATTTCCCTGTGTACCCCATATTACGTGATCACTGTTTCTGCATTCATATTAGAAAATGCAAAATATACTTTTCTTTATGAAAAAAGTGTATTAGAATATATTGTAACAACATGCATACTTTTATGTGTTTCTTCTATCCAAGCAAAAGCATGAGCAGAGAGGGTGTGTTTTTCAACAAAGTGAGATGTCATTTATTGTTTCCTCCTGATTTAGAGATAACAATGAATGAACTGAATTAGAAAAATATATGAGAAAAAGTCAAAAGAAAGTCAAATTCATTATTGATATTAAAGGGATTGATGAATTTCAGGGCAGATGACTGTAAATCTGAGAAGTGTATCTGAAAGTTAAGTGTACTTTGGCAGTCGTGACTTTTATTTTTTTAACCTTAAGATATGTGCAGTATAATTTCACAATTCCAAGGTGGAATAAGGCTCTGAACATCCCAAAGTTGTTTGGGCAGGTTTTAAAATTAAAACAATGGAAAATAAATAGTGTATGGACACATTTTGGAGATTCACTTATTCTAGTGAACTAGTATTTGGTCATGAGCATGAAACCAGCAGTTTTTGTTTTTTTTGTTTTTTTTAAGATTTATTTTATTTTATTTTCATTAGAAAGTCAGATATACTGAGAGGAGGAGAGACAGAGAGGAAGTTGAGCTGCCGGGATTAGAGGCGAGGACCTTAGCCACCAGACCACGCTGCCAAGCCCGAAACCAGCAGTTTTTAAGTGAAGAGACAATAGTTAGAGAGTTTGTTACAGTAATTAGGCCTCAAAGGCAATTACAGGTTTCTGAAAAAGAAAATGCCAGAGTTTAAGTGACGATACTGTGATCTGTTTTTCACTACTTATATGTAGGATGCTTTGCAAATGGTGAGATGATACAGGAAGGTAATAATTACATTGAATCCAAATGAAAAAAGCTGAAGTTAGAACACAATAGGGTGTGGGTGCAAAATTAATGACTTAACTTTCTTATTTTGTTATTCAAAAGAAAGGTGATACCCATTTATGTTATTTTCAGATAATGCTAAATCGCGACATGTTAATTTCAATGTGGGTACAAAAACAATGTATTGATTTCCATACAATAAGCACATGAACTTACATGTTAATTAGATTCAGTAAGGAAATTCATCTTAATAACATTAATTAAGCAAAGCAAATAAAACAATGTATTGAAAAAGCATTGTTGTTGTTTACTCTTGCTTTTCTCTGCCACATGGCACATAGCTACTGGAATTTTATTTGATCTCAAATTTTTTCTCTGAAACTTCAGAAGATGCTTACATTTTCACTGAGAACAGCACTGAACCAACAGATGGAAGACCTCTCTCTCTCTCCCTACCACAAATTAAAAACAATTAAAAGATTCCTCATCATTTGAAAATTAAGTAAGCTAGACTGTTTAAAGCACATTTTCAAATATTATGAACACATGTGATAAACAGAATCCCTGGCCTTATAAAAGTCTTTTTGTCACTCATTCTACTAATGTAATATATTTCTCTTTCCTAGACTTCAATTTATATTCACCAAGATGGCCAATGCTAATAACAATAACAGTTATCAATGACATTTACTATATGCAAAATAGTGAATCGATCTTTTTCTCGCAATAATCTAAGAGCTAGGTATGATGATGTTGATGATGATAAAGCAGCTAACGATAATAAACATGACATAATATAATCTTTAATTCTGTGAGCCAATTAAATGGTATTCTAAACAATTTCTCTTCCTCAAAACACACACACACACATACAGACATGCACAATTTATACATGTACTAGAAAGGCATATTTAAAGAAAGTGATAGAGAGAGAGAATGATAGAAACCAAGACAGAGAATGCTTGCTTCCATCTGGTGGTTCACAAAACAAATGGCCACAGCAGCTAGGTCTGGGCCAGATCGAAATCAAGGGCCAGGAATTCCATCTGGGTCTCCCATGCAGGTGGAAAAGTTTAAACTCTCAAACCATCTTCAGAAGCTTCCCCAACAAAGACCTGGATCAGAAGTAGAACAGCCAATATTTAAACCAAGATCCATATAGAATGCTAGCATTGCAACCAATAAACTGCCACCTGCCCAGGATTATATAGCTTCTATGTGCAGCACAGAATTTAAATGTAGATGCCAATTTTAATTGGAATACCATTTTGCTTCCCTGTACTCTACATATGAAGACTTTAATTCCCAACAAAGGGTTTTTACGATGTAGCATTCAGGCTATTAATATATTTTCAAATGTAAACAATTTTTGGGAGAATCAAGATGGTGGATTGGGGTAAGGACACGTTTAAACAGATGGAGAAACATTTAATCAGAATAAAGCAGAGAGAACACATTCCAGGAAATAGGAGAGGATAGAACAATAGCAGAGGGGTACCTGGAGACTGACACACGCAGGAATGCAGCGAAAACAACGGTGTGGTGTTGCAGTGACTGATACTCCAGTGGCATTCAGCTAACAGCGATCTGAACTCCAACAGCAGCCAGAACTCCACCAGCAACCAGGTGGGAAGGGACTTTCACTGGGAGCTTGGGAGGTGAACACAGATAAAGAACCACCCGTACTGCTGGTCTGTTTGATTTGACCAGGAGCAGAGACAGAGCAGCAGATCCAAGACGGGCAGTGTGAGAACAGCATGGAAAGATCTGAGCATACCCGGAGCTGGGAATGAACATTTGTGACTCAGTGAACTGCAGCAATGTGGCATTCTGTAGGTTCCACCCAAGACAGCTCTGGGTAGCCCAAACATCTGATGGCCAGCAGATCAAGAACTATAGTGGTAGTACATCAGGTGCCAATTTGTAAAGTGTGGCAGAAGTTTAGCACTACAGGGGACAACAGTGAACTGCTGAGCTAGTGAGAACTCACTGATTTCCGTGCATTGCACTGGTCCTGCAGGAAAATAATGCCGACTGTGGCATTGTACAAGTCAAAATAGGTCCATGTGGCATCAAGACCTAAAGTCCAACAGGTTCCAGCAAGATTAGCGCCACCAACAACCTAGCTATATAGGACACTTGGTATCTCCCTAATCCTGGGACCTGCTCCAACCAGAAGTGGGAGAAAGGTTGCAGAGACAGCGGTACAACCTCAGCACAATATTACAGGAGGTGGAGAGTGCTGAGCCAGGAGGTGAGGCTGTGGAGACCATGGTGGAAATCTGATATAAGAACCCAGACCTGGAGCTCACTGAAGGGAATGGCACAAGTGGCTGCAAGCAAAGAGCTGGGTACCAACTGCAATAAGTAAAATCGCATTGTAGACCTGTGAGTGACACAGCTTAGAAACCTACCCCAAGGAGAAGACTGCTAACCAAAAGTGCAATGACCAAGAGCAAAAGAAGAGACAAAGGCACAATGAATATTACCAAAAACTCCCTGCAAAGGAGCAAAACCCTATGCCAACCTCAGAGTTCACTGAGGAAGACATTGAGAAAATGGGGCACAGAGAATTCAGAAAACTCATTTTAAAGATTCTGATCAACAATGAGAAGTACATACAAGAGTTCAAAGAATTTAAGGAAGCAATAAAGCAAATCAAGGCTGGTATATCAGAAATTAAGAACACAGTAGTGCAAATTAAAAGTACAGTGCAGAGTCTCCAAAATAGAATGAAGCAAGCAGAAGAAACAATCTCAGAATTGGAAGATATTTCCAGTCATCAGGGGGAAGCAAACAAAAGCTGGAAGCAGAGCTGGATCAGGCCAAAAAAGGTATTCAAGAATTGAAAGTCACTATTAAAAGGCCAAATACAAGGTTATGGGAGTCCCAGAAGGTGCAGAAAGAGAAGCTGCATTTGCAAATGTATTTAATGAAATAAAAAAGGAAAATTTCCCTAATCTAGAGAAAGAATAAGGAAACAACATCCAGGAGAGGCACAGAACTTGATTAAAAGCGATCTTCACCAAGACACATGGTCATCAAGCTCTCTTCAATTGAACATAAGGAAAAGATCCTAAATGTGCACACGAAGCAAATCAGTTGACATATAAAGTAATGCCAATTAAACTCACAGGAGATCTCTCACAGGAAACTCTACAGGCCAGAAGAGAATGGGGTGACATATTCCAGATTCTAAAAGAAAAAAAGTTTCGGCCCAGGATAACATTTCCAGCAAAGCTTTCTTTTGTCTTTGAAAATGAAATAAAATTCTTCCACAGTAAAGAAAAGTTAAAAGAATTTGCCTCTTCCAAACCTGCCCTATAAATGATACTTCAAGATGTTCTCTTGACAGAGAAGAGGAATAGCACCTACCAAAACCAAAGACAAATGGGAAGAACATCCCAGTAAAATGACAACAGAAGACTAAACCAATGAACAACCCATTGCTAAAATGACAGGACCAAAGTACCACTCATACATATTAACCCTGAATGTAAATGGCTTAAGCTCAATCAAACACCACAGATTAGTAGACTGGATTAAAAAACAAAACTCATCTTTTTATTCTCTAGAAGAGACACACATTTCACCAACAAAAATCAGCGGAAACTCTATCTCATGGATTTTGTTGTTTTCAGTTAGTTTCATCTCTTCAAAACACTTCTGATTAAATCATTCAATGACTCATAGATCATAAAGTAGCATCATTTTGTTAAAAAAAGGTTCTTTTCATTTCTTCAGCTACACGTTAGTCATTTAGTAGCATGTCATTTAACTTCATGGTGTTGTTAATTTCTTTTTTCTTCCTGATGTTGATCTTTGTTTTGTGGCTTGTCATTTCAGGGGATGTATAATAGCTGTGTGATGGAGACTGTCATATCTAGTAACATGTTATTTAACTTCATGGCATTGTAAATTTCTATTTTTCTTTCTATTGTTGATTTTGTATTATAACTTCATATGAGGCAACGTACAGTAGCTGTGAAATAGAGACTAACATCTAGATGTGAGGATACAATACAGTATACATTTCTACTTCCAGACAAACATGGGCTTACAATGAAACTGTTTACTATATCTTGACAATAGGATGCTGGCCTCTCTGCCATTGTCCATGCACGCAATGATGGACATATGACACTGTATGAAGAATAAGACTTTGGTAATGATATAGAGCAACTAGGCCGGTTGGGGGGGGGGAGAAATTGGGGCTGGGATAAGGGATATACCAGGACCCTATGGAACTGTATCATAAAATGATGATGATGATGATGATAATAATAATAATAAAATGTAAAAAATAATTTTAGTCAGGAATTTATACTTACTATAATGTAATCACATTGAAACCAACTGTTGGACATTGGAGTCTGTGGAAATCCACCCTTTCTTTCTTTCTCTCTTTCTTCCTTCCTTTCTTTCTTCTTTTGTCTTATTTTTACAACACATCCTACTCCATCATCTCTCAGGTCTAACATAATTTTTCATGACATATCTTCTACATCTTTATGGATTCTTGAGATTTATAATATGTGAATCTTGTCCATTCTCCTTTCAACTTGCTATCCTCAACCTTAAGTACAGGGCTGATACTTGGAGCACAATGCATATTTGGGTGTTATTTTACTGCTACCTTTGCTTCCTCTCTAGATTTCACTCATATGCACACTGTAGGCAGAAGGTCATGGCTAAGGTACCTATCACTCTGTGGGAAACCAGGATGAAGTTCTGTGCTCTTAGTTTCTACCTCTTTGTTTTGCGTATTAGTTTAACATTAAATTCATGTAATATAAATTTAGTGGATGGCACAAAGATTAAATTTATATAATATAATCTCTTTCTGTAACTGACAAATTGCTGTCTAGAAAAATCTACTACTACACTCATTTAAATTTCATTTATGAAACTCAAATATTGAAAACCATATGTGCTGGCAAAAGAATATGTAAAATAGCTTATTTTACCTATTCCTATTTCTATGTTCCATGAATAAAATTATTGTGCAGTACGTGTAGATGGAAATGTCAGGGGGGATGAAGGATAACATAGATCTTTCTAGAATTAATCCATTATTTATTAAAACAAAATACTAATTTCCAATTTCTCAACTCCTAAATTTCTAAGAAAAACATTCTATTTCCTTTTATTAAACCAACTAAATAAAAAAAGAAAAACTTAATGCTCAAAAGAATTATGTCATCTTTGTTGGGAAAATAATGTCCTTAATTTTGTGTAATTTTACTACGCTTTTACCTGTAGCTTCATCTGGTAATGGTTAATATTCTCTGATTAAAGACAAGACTGTCACATATTTAGAATCATATTTACATTAAAAATAATTATATTTAAAAAGTGAAGAAAATATTTAACCTATAAATGATATCAATTCCTATTAAAATAAAGAGATTCATCCTACAAGTAATATGATTTCCTACAAAAACATTATTGAAGGTGAAATGAAGTATAAATGGCATATAAAATACATGTTCATATAAAAATTTGTATTCAATGAGTACATATATGTATTAATATTAGTATACTTCGCTATACACACACATGCATTCACAGGCGATTGTATGTCAAGAATAAATAACCCAGTAGGTATAGTGATGATCAGTATTAATAACACTTTATGCTTTTTCATTTTCAACATTGATGACATTTATTTTTCTCTTTTTATATTTTAAATTATTTTATTTATAATGTGAGCAATGTTCACATATTTCATTATATAGATTTAAGAGTAAACAGATTTAGGAATGTAGTGATATTTCATACCCTCTCTTCCCTCCTGCCTGAAACCCCTACTCACTATCCTCCTTACTTCTTGCTTCTTTTTTTAAAAAAAATTTTAAACAGCCATGCTTTCAGTTCACATTGCATTTAGTCTTAACATTCCATTAGAACTGCATAAATAGCTAATTAGCTAATTAATTAATTAATCTCCAATAGCACAGACAGATGAGATTGGGCATGTTCATGGTGGTATAGCTATAAATTTTCTATCATTTTACAACATTTTGCTTTCTGTGTATTAATTACTTCGTTAGGGAAAACATACAATATTTGTATTTGGGGACTGACTTATTTCACTAAGCATAATGATTTCCAACTGCATCCATTTTGTCTCTAAAGACAGTATTCCATACTGTATATATACCACATTTTCTCTTTTATCATTATTAAAGGATTTATCTACAAAATATTCTTCCAGATTTATAATACCAACAATTTTGAAAAGCCTAAATACATAATATTAGAAAAAAGACATTAAATGTATTATTTAAAAATCATATGACTTTCAGTAACACATTGAATAATTTGAAGGAATGTCTAGAAAATTAAGGTAAACATTTGTAAAATAGTATTATAGCAGGATTTCAGTTTGAACACATAAACAAAGATAGTTGCATGAACAACAAAGTAAATACCAGAAATATCAATTTAATGATTATTTTGAGTTGGTTATTTTCATGCATTCATATTGTGTAATCAGATAAACTCACAAATAATGTATTTTTTTTAAAAATTCTGTTGGAATATTGACAGTGATAGCTTTAAGTTTTCGAATGGTCTGATTCTACAAAAACTGTAGAAAAATGCTCCCATCCTTAACAACAAAGAATTTACTTTTTTTTAAAAAGGAAAATCAAAGCTTAATCATATATACTGATATTCTGGTTCCAAGATTCAGTATCAGAGGATAAATGTGTGCACACTCTGGAAACCAAAACTAAGTGTCAGAGAGAATGAGAATCTATAACTGATAGGCAATGTGAACTTTATGTATATCCCTAAGTCATCAGTTAAGAGGCTATAGCAGAGCATAACAAATAAAAGATCACACTTATTATTATGTTTGGAGTGCATAATTTATGACTAAATTTGTAAGGTTGCCTCCTGAGTTAGATGAACCTGAAGACATAAATTAGACTATGAATGTCTCATTTTGTCTTGGCCCACCAAATTAAGTCAGAGCTATTCTGAGGTAGACAGAGAAACTAACAAAAGTCAAACACCAAATTTGAATTCAACAAATAGGTCCAACAGAATCAATTGAAAGAAAAAAAAAAGAAAGGAAAAGTAAAGAAAAGGAAAAGAAAAAAGACAAGAGAACAGAGAGAAGAGATAAAGCCAGGCAAAGTGACGCACGGCAAGACAAACCAAGGCATAAGATGGGAAGGGAAAGGAAGGAAATGGAAGAGAGGGGAAGAGAAAGAAAGGGAAGGGAAGGGAAACTGGATAAATCAGTTAAATGAAAAGGATACTACAAGTAGAAATTAGCTGAGAAAACAAAAATCTGTGAAAAGCACAATATAGTAATGAAATAAAAACAGATTAATAAGGACATAATATACAATAAATCTGCAAAAAGAAATGTTAACAATAAGAGGGAGTAGAAGAAAGAGTGGTAGACTAAAGAGCATTCCTATAACCCTAGGTAGATAATTTTTAACTGACATTCTGTGAAACAAAGAATCAACTAACACCCCTGGGGAGGGTGCTTTTGCCAAGATGGTAAAGCTGTCACCTATAGTGCTAGTCTCCCAAATGGACTCCAATTGGAGTTCCAGATGCTCCCCTTCCCATCCAGTTCTCTACTTATAGCTTGGGAAAACAGTAGAGGGTGGTGCAAGACCTTTGAACTCACACTTACAACAGAGACCTAAAAAAAGCTTTTGGCTCTTGGTTTCAGACTGGCCTGGCCCAGTTTGGGCTGTTACAGCCATATGGGGAGTGAATCAGCTGATCGAAGACATCTTTCTGTAAGCTTTCATTTTTAATAAAAGTTCTTAAAAGAAATTCCTAGCAATAGATTGAATACATTTAGGTTTTTTGTTTGTTTCTGCTTTTGTTTTGCATGCCAAATAGAGAGAATGTCACATGCATGTTGTAAGCCTACCCGTGATGGTTGATATATTATCAAATGGACACTCTTAAAAAAAACAACAGGTTGAGGTTAATAATGTCCACAATATCTACCTATTCACAGGCAATCAACAGTTCCATCATTGAAGTGGTACCTAAAAAACAATCTTGGTGTTCTTTTCAAACTAGGTCACTTAAGATTGGTTCTTCTTGGGTTGCTGGTACTCAAAGCTATGTTATCCTTTTCTTAGTTGTTGATTTGTGAGTGTGGAGTGTGTGTGTGAGACAGAGACCTATGAGAAACTTTTTTTTTGTGAAAATATGTTTACATGGATTTTGAAATACAAAACTTAAAAGAAATGTATATTTAAGCACACAGTAAGTACCCAACAGATCTAATATCCTATGTCTTTCAGAAAAAAAGATGCAAAGTTCCTCAATAGATCTGCTTAATAGGTTGGAAAAGGGGGATACAGTAGAAGTCAATAAATTAGTATAATTAAAGCCCTCACTTTTATTTCTTAAGTTTTATTTATTTATTTATTTAGATTTGAAAGGCAGATATACAGAGAGAAGGAAAGATAGACAGGAAGATATTCCATCCGATGATCACATCCCAAGTGATTCCAAAGGCTGGAGCTGAGCCTATCCGAAGCCAGGATCCAGGAGCTCTTCCGGGTCTCCCACACAGGTGCAGGGTCCCAAGGCTTTGTACCGTCCTTGGCTGCTTTCCCAGGCCACAAGCAGGGAGCTGGATGGGAAGCAGGGCTGCCAGGATTAGAACCGGCATTCATATGGGATCCCAGCACATTCAAAGTGAGGACTTTAGCCCTTAGTTTTAAATTTTTTGATGTATATAGACAGCAGAACATAAAATCTGAAGATAACAGTAAATTTCTTTCTATCTATATTCATACTCTATTATCAAGCCATTGGTTGGCACAGGTAATTTTAGAAAAAAGAAAAAATTAATTAGCATCAACAAGTTAGAAGAAAATCAAGTTAAAAGAATTGCAACTACTCCTTCAAAACGCAGTAACAAGCAAAAAAATACCCCAAAAGCCCATCTGACTTGTAGTTGAGATAGGATGTCTTATGCTGATTATTATTCTTCATGATGTTTCTGGCATAGAAACACACAGTTCAAACATTGCTAATTGCGTCCAGATTCCTCCAGTCTAAACCAGAATGAGAATAAACTGTGAACACAAGTTCACTTTTCTAAAAACAATGGCTTCTGAGAGTCTAATTTGATTAGGATATAAATATATAAATAGAGTTTATAAATTTTGGTGGATTTATCAATGGTAATACTGAAGAAACAAATTAGAAGTAGAAATTGATGACTAAAAATAGCAGCTTCATAGAAGCACAGGCCCATGGTGAGTGGGAATGGAGTAAAGCATGACTCCTCCTGGGAATAAAGACTTTTCTGACACGAATTATAAGTAACAAGAGAAGAAACCCGCATACTAAACTGAAGAATAGAAATCCCTGAGGAGATAAGTGCTCTTTTTATTTCCCTCCTTTTGTGTGACTGATTTCTAAGATGTTGATGGAATTGAGTGAGTTTTATTCCTGCTCATAATTGTCTACATGAAGGAGATTGTCATTTAATTGTTGAGATTATTTTAACTCAGTTTTACCAAATATCCCAGTATGTAATGAGTTATTTAAACCCTTTAACTGATACATCATTTATGTTAGAAGCTGTGAAGAAAGTCCATAGAAGATACATTAACCAAAACAAGAAAAATAACTTCTCTTTCCCTGCCCACTGTCATTCACAAATGTTTCCCTATTACCCTGATGTGCCTTGTCTCTCTCCCTCTTCACTTTTCTTCTTATAATGTGTTGCCATCTGACATACTATGTGTGGTGTAAGCATAATTCTAGAGGAAGAATTCTGAGATGACATCAATTAATTATAGTTATGTGCTATCCCCTACTCTTGATTCCAGAAAGGATCTTTCTCTCACATCTAGACAATAAAAATGTCCAACATGATGGGATAATTACCTGCTTGGTTTTGTCATGTTAGCAAACTTTCTCAGCACACTAGAACAAGTACTTACTAATTGACTGGAGGAGGAAGTTGTTAATATTGTGGAAAAGTTGGGACCACATAGCAAGGAACTGTGGCAGCCAGTACAAGATGACTATGACCCAAGCTGGTAGCCAAAAGAAAGCAGAAACCCCAATGCTGTTTTCCAAACAGGGTTTGGAAATCTTTTCTGAAAAGCGCCATATGTATGTGTAAATAATGTTATTCTCAGGCCAAACAAAATTATCCACTTAAAATTAGCCTGCTAGATTTGATAAAATATTTTCATTAATCTCCCCTTTTTTGATGGTTGGAACTCTTTTCCTTTGGTGAAGCATAAAATGTGAGCCGATATTTAATATGTTGTCACCTGAAAATGCATTCCCAAGTTTTCATCAGTCAGTCTCGAGTGCAGTGAACTCTCCAATGGTAAATTTTGAAAAAAACCATTGTGCCTACAGTGATGACTTATTCTACTAATCCTCACCCTGTAAGTGCCAGAATGCCAGATGAGCACAGGCTCAAGTCCCAGATGCTCCGTTTCCAATCCAGCTCCCTGTTTATGGCCTGGGAAAACAGTGAAGGAAGGTCTAAAGCCTTGGGACCCCACACCCACATGGGAGACACACAGCAAGCACCTGGCTCAGCTCAGGCCGTTGTAGCCATTTGGGCACTGAACCATTGTATGAAAAGATTTTTCTTGGTCTCTTTCTTTATGTCATTCTGCATTTTTCAATGCCTCCTCTAAGTTATAAATTGATATTGCTTATGTAAGGCTTATAGAGATCAAAACACAGGAGGATGCTGTACCTAGCTTTCAGCTCATCATCACTATGCAATTGAATGACATTTTATGATACATTATCAGACACATAATGTGGTTCCACATTTGAATGGTGTGGCAAAGTACATTCCAATTTGTTTACCTTTCATATCCTTGAGTCTTTCATAAATGCATCAATTAGTTTCACACAATCACTGGCATATTCAAGCAGAAGGCTTTTGTCCTTCCAGAATGGGGAAATACATCATATTAGTTATTTGGAGTTGTGCTTGCCATGTTTGCAACTGAGCTTCAAATAATGTTATGGTTGAAATCAATCAGCTGTCTACGGCCATACCACCCTGAACGCACCCAATCTCATCTGAAATCGATCAGCCGAGAAGCTGGTTTGGGGCCCTGTAGCCTGACAATTGACTCTGCAAGATACTTGGAAATTTTTATCATAGAAAAATCATTGAATTCTCCAACAGACTTTTCCTTTATTTTCATGTACTGTTTGAATTCATCTTGCAGTTCATAAACCTCACGAATGTACTCTTGTGAACATGTTAGCATACTTCACAGTGGTGACCAAGGTCACCAAAATTTAGTAACTCCTTGAAGTAGCAGCTATTAAGCCCTTGCTTCAGAGAAAAGTGATGTATGACAGTACTGTTGGCATCAGATTATTGAGCTGGAAAGCTATGCAAAAAAAAAAAAACTTTCCGGTGTGTGATGTACCACTGTATAATTAAATCATGAGGATCAAGACTGAGACAATCCAGTTTGTTCCTAACATTTAGCTAGACCTTTAGTGCATGGCAGCCATAGCTGCAATTCCCTCTGTAGTAAGGTCACTTTTCAAATGTTACATCAAGTGTTTTCCTTAATAAGATTAGTCTTTCACATAACTCTAACTGCTTTTAGTGCCGTGTATGACTTCCAATGACACAAGTCCTCCCCCCTCCCCCCGTTAGTAGTTATTCTGTAGCATGGCAAATTTGGGAGCATTTTTTCTTCATTATCTTATCACATGCCAGAAAGAGAACAAAAAAATTCATTTTAGAGCGAACCATTTGGAGTTTTTTTTTTTTTTTTTTTTGCTTTTGCTTTTATCAGTATCTTGCACTATCAGTAATCCTGAGACAGTTCTCTGAGAAACTATGATTGAGAAACAACTTTAGTGTTTCTAGTGCTAACAGTTGCACAGTGAGTGCCAAGTACTTGGCACAAATTCTACCTGTACATGAGGATGTGGCTTCTTTGTGATTCAACTCCAAAACTCATATGACTACTGTTATCTCTCACAAGGCCTAATGGAGTGTCAATTTTTACTTAAGTTCCACAGAAGAACACTGATTTTATCTGGATGTACTTGACTTCCCAATGCATTGATTTTAGCATGTTTCGAGCTTTAATGGTGTTTCATGTTTTTTTTTTTCCATTATTCCTAGTGTATCACAGATAGGTAGAGAAATAAGTTTGCCTTTGACTTCAACAATGCTTTATTCACAGTTTTTGGAAATGTAGATACTCTTCATCAACTTTCTCTTCTTTGTATTATCATTTGTAGAATGTATATGTATCTAAGTTTTCAAAACTATTCATTGTGTGTATTACCTAAAATGAGATTCTTATTTACTTTGATTACCATTTAACCCTGCATCTTGGGTTTAGAACATATTCAATGCTTGCATTATTGACTCTTGAGGTGTTTTCTTTGTACTTGAAATTTCTTTATCTTCACCTGAGATTTAATTTATTTGTGGATTTCTGAACATAAATGTACATTTAAATATTGGATTAGAATTACGTGTCTGTGTTGACAGGGAAGTCAATGATATTGATGTGAATCATTGGAAGTAACATCAAGAATGTTACTACGAATCATCTCATTTTAATTTGCCTCATCATCACCAGATCAACATAGTTTAATTAGTGTGTTAACATTTAACAACATGTACATTCCAAGCACTCTTATCACTGACTGTTCTCTGAGTCACTGGTATACAAGATGGGCACTGGGCAACCAAGAAAAAGTCTACTTTTCATTCTTGTCATATACTCAAATTTGTCCTATGTGCCTTCTCTATCATTAATGATATTTCTTGCTTGTTCTTCAAAATTTATTTTGTTGAAATGACACTTAGGAACTGCCATGGTAGCATAATGGTCTGATCCTTTGCCTGATGCACTGGCATCCCACATGGACACCAGTGCATATCCCAGCTGCTCCACATCAGATCTAGCCCCTTGCTAATGGCCCAGGAAGGCAATCGAGGACAGTCCAAGACCTTGAGCTCCTGCACATACATGTAATATCCAGAGGAAGCTCTTGGCTCCTGGATTCAGACTGGGTCAGCTCAGGTTATTGCATCCATTTGAGAAATGAACTAGCAGAAGGAAGACCTCCCTCTTTTTTCTCCTTTTCTCTCTGTAAAAATCTGCCTTTCAAATAAAAATATTTTAAGATGCACTTATTATGAATTTATACTTCTGTGAAGAAGCTCCCCATTTTATTGAACTTTGAAATCAATCTGTAGATGCCTTCGCAAGGCCAGATCAAATGATTTCATGGGGATTATACCTTATGTGCCCTGCTGAACAGACATTCCTTACCTCTAGATTAATGCTAATGGATTTATCAACAAACAACTAATACTGGAAGAGAAGCCAAGCTTCAGAAAGGAAGGCAGCTTGGCTACACCTTTAGCGCAACCTTCTAGTGTACCAAGAAAGTCAAGTCTGAAATGCTGACCCATGAACACAAGAAGTTTATAACTTTGTAGATGCTGTTGTTACCTGGTACCTGGGTTTGTGGCAATTTCTTAGTGAGCAACAGAAAACTAATATCCCCATGGTGAACATTTAGACTGGCAGGTAAAATGCTGGTTAAGATACCCGAAACCCATGTAAGAGAATTTGGATTTAATTCTTAGCTCTGCCTTGCTACTTCAGCTTCCAGGTAATGCTGACCCTGGAAAACAGTGGTGATGGGTCAAGTAATTGAGCTCCTGCTCCCATGATGGACACATAAATTGCTTTCCTAACTCCTGGATTCACCCTGGCCCAAGTAAAGCCGTAATTGGTATTCAGAGGGATGAACCAGCAGATAAAAGAGCTATTTTTATATGTCTTTCTTTTCTTAATACCCTCACACACACATACACACACATACACACAGGAACACACCCACACACAGGAACACACCCACACAGGAACACACATAATGAAGAGTAAGATCAACCTATCTATCAATCTATCTACCTACCTACTTACCTTTCTACTTATTAGTCTATTTACATCTGTATGTCTATTATCTTTTTCCTCCACCCTGTCATATACACTAGGCTGAAAAGTCTGGAAGACAGTACTATTTGTTGGTTTGTTCTTGTACTTGTTGTCATTTTGATATTGTTTACATTAGTCTACTTATTAAGTTGTCGTGTTTCTGCTAGTTAGGTTACTCAGCACCTAGTATGAATCCAGAAAAGTATATGTTAAATGAAAATTTTTTTGGAAATCATTAATTATTCATTAGTAAATGTATGTCACTTTAAAGATTTTTTTTTATTTTTATTGAAAGGCAGATATACAGAGAGGAGGAAAGACAGAGAGGAAAATCTTCCATCCGATGGTTCACTGCCCAAGCAGCCACAATGGCCAGAGCTGTGCTGATCTGAATCAAGGAGCCAGGAGTTTCTGCTGGGTCTCCAACACGGGCGCAGGGTACGAAGGTCTTGGGCCATCCTCGACTGCTTTCCCAGGCCACAAGCAGGGAGCTGGATGGGAAGCAGGGCTGCTGGGATTAGAACAGGTGCCCATATGGAATCCTGGCACATCCAAGGTGAGGACTTTAGCCCCTTGGCTATCATGCTGGGCCTAAATAATTTGTTTTCTTCTGTTTTTTAGCCCAATTTTAAATTTTTTAACACAAACATTGCAGGACAGCACTGTAATTCAGTGAGTTAAGTCACTACTTGCAAGCCAGAATCCCATAGGAGTGCCGATTCAAGTTTTAGCTGATCAATTTATGATCCAGCTACATGCTAATGCATCTGGGGAAGCAACAGAAAATAGTCCAAGCCTTGGGCCTCTACCTACAATGTGAAAGACTAGGATGAAGGTATAGGCCACAGGATTCAACCGGGGATAGCTTGGACTGTGTGGGTCATTTTGGAGAGCAAATCAACAGATGGAAGTTCTCTTTCATAATCTCTCTCCCTCTCTTTCTATAACTGCGTTTCAAACAACTAAATAAACCTTTTAAAAAATAACCTACTTCTGTAGGATAATTAATCATGCCTTCATCTAACATACATTAAATATTATATGGTGTATTTGGGTACAGAGAACCAATGTAGGAGATTAACAAGTACTTTTTATTAGAATTATTATTTAGAGAAAATATTATTATATTTATTATTCAGAAACAATAATGTATATAAGTTGCTTTGGATAATGTTAGCATATGAGACCATATTAAATGTCAGCCATTAACTTATGTTGGAGTCAATATACTGTGTCCCTGAGTAACTTGTATGCCAGGTATCTATCTGGCAGCTGTTTCCTAGTTGTATTTAAAGGAGAGAAATTTTGAAAATCAGACATTGGGAGACTCTCCAGTATGTGATGATTATGGAAGGACAAACAGATGAGGTTAGAAATCATAAATGTTTAGGAACAGAAGTAGCAAAGCATGGAAATAACTGAATGTAAGGAGTGGGAGAGAATGCAGAGAAAATGAGGATGATTCTCAGATTTCTGGCTTAGACAAGTTTCACTAGTGATTTCCCTTCACTGTGCCCTGAAGGTCTGTCTTGTTAGGCTGTGATAGCAGATGTTGGATTTTCCTTCCCTTTCATTACATGTCTGGCTGTCGGGTTGGTAATTTCCTCTATGCCAAGAGCAACACCATCACCTATTCTGCTCTAGGGATACGAATACAGCCAATTTCACAGTTTCTTCGAGCTGCCTTAGCCTTGCTTCTGGCTATGTTTTGATTTATATCAACATATTTAACGCCTTGTTAATATCACCCTACAGTAGACTGTCAACTAGAATAAGCTTTCCAGTAAGTTTGTCCCCACCTCTTCTCAATTTCAGGTTCATCAGGTTAAGCATATGTTTCTGTCATTGCCCAATTACTGACTCTCACCACATAAAGTGCAATCATTAATTATAGGACTGTGTCAGAAATACCTTGACATTGGAGCTGGTGAAGGAACCCATTATGCATGCACTAATGGTACACCTTGTAGCTATCTCCCAAAGCTCAGCTACAAAATGCCAAGCATTTGTCATCATGAAGAGAAATCATTAGAGAATATGGTTGACTTTTGACAAGTGCTATACTTGAAGAATAGTAAATGTAGCAGGATATTTTTGAAGAGATTAAACCTTACAAATAAATTCCTATTTTAGTATGTATATAAATAAGTAAAGAGAAATCTCTGAATGTAAGCAGCTCTAACCTTATCCCATAATAACGGCTTTTCTCATTATACCTTGTTTACTACCTCTGAAATTTCAGAGCTCCCTGGATGAAAGTTTATATATAAACATGAAAGATGTCATTTGGACAGAAAGTCAACAACATGTGGACCAATATATGTTTGAGAAAATCAGTATATGGCACGATAAAGAATGGGCTGAGAAATAAAAATTATAGACACAGTGATTAGTCGGGAAGCTGCTGCTGCTTTAACAGAAGGCCATGAGCTGGGGAAATATGACACAGATCAGCGTGAATATAAAACACAAAAACAAAAAAAAACACAGTTTATCGTTTGCCAGGTTCTATAGGTCTCATCTCAAACCTTAAAGTATTCCTGAGTTTATAAATTAAGACTTCAATTTAATTGACATCCCTGTCACATCTTTTGAAGAAATAAACATATATATATTAGAGTAATTGCCAGTGAAATAGGATTAAATGTATTCTGTTACTTTCCACTTAGTTATAAAACATTCAGTTGAACAACTATTTACGGATAACCTTCTGTACAGCATGCCTGCATTTTCCAAGTCTTCTGTTCCAGGAATACATACATTCAAAATTAATTTAAAATTTGAAAATCATTTAATCGCATCATCATTTTAATAATTGAGGGACTACCAAGTTTTAAACAATGCTAATATAATCACTACCCCAGATTAAAGTACTCACAGACAGAGATTTTACAGACCAGTAAGGAGACCACAATCAGTAAACAAAATAAAATATGTGTTGTTCCAGATGCTTCAAAGTGTAATAAATTAATGAGATTATGGATCTAAGAGTGTCAGGAGAGGTAAATAGGATTTAAAAGAAGGCCATCAAGGAAGGCCTTACTGTAAGGAGAATAATAAGTGCAAAGATCTCAAATGTAAGTGGGTCTGGAATATACAGTAAGGAGATCCAATGTGACTGGAATAAGCATGTGGGAGAGTAGTAGAAGATGACAGAGGAACAGGACAAATTGGATAGACCATGGGTATTGTCCTGTTTTGTTCAGAGTAGTAAGTTTGAGACAAACAGTAGTAAAGAGATTAATGCAATTCAACCTGCATTTTGAATACATAATTACCAAGCACAAGAATAGAAAAAGGAAATCCATTCTTTGGTCAATTGAATTAATTCTAATAAGATGTAATGTTATGGTGTATTTTGTGGGTAGCAAGAATATATTGGATTATTTATTTCACTTGGTTGATTGACAAAAAAACTTAGGGTGCTGGAGAAGGTGAGACCTCAAAGAAAAGTAAACAAATTGTCAGGTATTAAAATAAAGAAGAAATTGAGAAAAACACATTTTAAGCCACAGATCAAATTTTTAAAAAAGGTTTATTTTCCTTGTATTGCAAAGTCAGCTATACAGAGGAGGAAAGTTAGAGAGGCAGATCTTCTGTCTGATGATTCACTCCCCAGGTGACCCCAACGGTGGGTGCTGTGCCATACTGAAGCCAGGAACCAGAAACTTCATCCAGGTTTCCCACGCAGGTACAGGGTCCCAAGACTTTGGGCCATCCTCAACTGCTTTCCCAGGCCACAAGCAGGGAGCTAGACTAGAACTTGCACCTATATGGGATCCTGGCGCATTCAAGGCAAGGACTTTAGCCGCTAGACCACAGCGCCAGGTCTCAGAGATCACAATTGACTTTTAAACTGCTAAGTGTGTGTCTCCGATGAAGGAAGGGGCAGGTGGGGCTGGGTATGGAGGTCCATTAAAAATCTAACTGTGATATTCAGCAAAAATGTGAACATAGTTGTGGGAAAGACCTAAACCAAGGACATAAATTTAGAAATTGTCATATTTTCTATCAAATAGAGTACACACTAGACATATAAGGCTATTTAAATTTAAACCAATGTTTTAAATAAAATGTAAAAACCCTGTGAGCCCTACTGGTCATATTTAAACGATCAATGTTATGAGAGCAAGCGTGCCTGGCACTATCAAATGGGAATCCCCAGATACAAGGTATTTCCATCCTCTTAGAAAATTGTATTTAACAGCACAAGATTCACCATATTTAAAGACACAGGACATGACACTGGAAATCTTCAAGGACTGATTCTGCTTCTGTGCTTGGTGAAAGGGAGATGGGAAAAGGGAATTTATTTTTATTTCTAACCTATGGATGACTCAATATGAATTGTTTCCTAATTTCACTCTTAGTCATGTATGGAGCAATGTCTGCCTTTCTCCAGCTACATTCACTCTGTGGTTCGGCCTTCCTTCATTCTTGCGTAGAAGTTGAGGGTAGCCTCCTAACTGACATTTCAGTATTCCTCTTATTCATCCTCCACACTTCCAACATAATAGTTCAACTATGTTTTCCCTCCTGTTTTAATACTTCTATAGCTTCAATACAACCTGTAGAATAAAGTCCAAACATCGTATTATGACATATAAGTCTATTATCCCCTCATTTCCCTTAACTTTACTCTCATATCTCACATTCTTTAACTTTATGATCCAATATTAATGAAAGTGTAGCCATCACCAACCTTTATCATTTATCTTCATTTTTATTATTATGTACACTGTGCTTGCATAGGCTCTGAGGCTTCACCTCCCCACTTCCCAAATGCCCCTCCTTCAATAATTCCCACCATATTATTACAGCAATATAGTGCTTCATCATTCTGCTATTTAAGGGCAACCTTATACTGTAGTTATGGACAATGACAGAAAGACCATTATCCTATTATCAAGACTCAAGGGATTTAGGGTGGCCACTACTGGGAGGAACTCCAAGGATTTAGGGTGGCCACTTGAGGACTGGATAAACACTGGGAGGAGCTAGGCAAAGTATAAAAGAAAGCCTGGAGTTTCAATAAAGATCAATCTATCAATCTATCACCGATCGGCATTCTGTGTACCGCGTGTTGCCTTGTGTTGGCTCACTGCGTATTGTCTTTTTTGTAACCCTAGTCCCTCCGCTCGGCTCGGGGTACGTGGCGACGTGGGCGTTGCCAACATCTGGAGGTCCCACCGAGATTGAGAAAGAGAGGATACGACAAAGGGTCGTCCCGGGAGGCTGGCCAGCTGATTCAGGTAAGTGGGACGTATTGTAAGTCTCTCCTAAACTGGTAGGAGAGGGAGTTTCATTTTGAAATATAGTTAGGTTTTAGACTTATTTTGAAATATAACTAGGTTTTGGATTTATTTTGTAAGTTTTTGATTTATTTTGAAGTATATTCAGGTTTTAGATTTATTTTGAAGTATAGTTAGTTCTTGGTGTTTAATTTATCCGGCGAAAAGGACAATAAAATGGGTTCTGCCTTCTCCCGGGATAAATTGGTCACCGAGCTTGAAGAACTTCTACATCAACTGGGGATGCCAGTTAAATTTAAAATGATTAGAAATTTTGTTAAAGCCATTCAATCTAGTAGTCCTTGGTTTATTGTTTCAGGCAACTTGAGTATTCCCGATTGGGAACAGGTTAAGGCCAATTTACAATCCTGTTTACAAAAAGACCCAGATAATTTCCCCATTGTTAACTTTTCTTTGTGGCGCTTAGTCCGTGATTCATTATTTACTGATAAAGTGAAAGTTGAGAGACAGTTAAGAGAAGTACAGACTACTTTTGAAGAAATCCAGGGGTGGGAAGTTCTACGGTCCTTGGAAGCCTGGAATGAGGCGGCCTCGAGAGAGACCTCTTCTTTAGAGGAGAGTGAGGTCTCTTCTTTAGAGGAGACCGAAAGCCTCTTCTTCAGATGAGAATGAGGCCTCTTCCTCGGAAGAGAGTGAGAACAAATGAGATGAGGAGGTTTTCTTAAAACAGAAAATTAAGAATAAGGAGAAGGTTTTCTTAAAGCGGAAAATTAAGGATAAGGAGAAGGTTTTCTTAAAGCGGGAAATTAGGGACATTAAAAGAAAGTTAAACAAGGCAGGAATAGGTGCACGTTCCTCTGGCAAATTGTCCAGTTCAAGACCACCACCATATGCCCCTAATTTTGTGACCCCTACCGCTCCTCCTGAGGAGGAAGCCACGGGCCATTCCCCCAATAATTACCACATGCGGCCATGGAGTGACGGCCTCACTGATCAGCCGGTGGGTGGGGTTCGATGTTTCCCTGTAATAGAGGTCCCAGATCGAGGAGGTCCCCCTCGCCGGGAGCATCAGCCCCTTCAATTTAAAGACCTCAAAAATGTAAAGCAGGCTGTTAAAGATTATGGTGCACAGGCACCCTTTACTCTTGCACTCATAGAATCCTTTTCGAGTTTGAATCTTACTCCTGGTGATTGGATACGATTGTGCCGCTCTGCTCTCGATGGTGGTGACTTTCTCCTATGGAGAGGAGATTTTCAAGATAGGGGCAGATTTTTTGCTGAGCAGAACACGGCTGGGAGACATGCAGATCGAAGCCTTGAAATGCTTACTGGCACTGGACCTTTTGAGGGCATCCAACAACAAGTTAATTATGACCTAGGAGTTTATGCTCAGATAGCAAATGCAGCCCTTGGAGCCTGGAAGGCCTTGCCTAATGCTAATACAGGAGACCAGCTTTCCAAGGTCTTGCAAGGCCCTACAGAACCTTTTCAAGAATTTGTGGACCGTATTATGCAGGTTGCTACTAAGATCTTTGGTAATGTGGAACCAGCAATGCCAGTAATTAAGCATATAGCCTTTGAGAATGCTAATAAATATTGCCAGGATGCTCTCAGGTCCCACAGAGATAAGTCCCTGCATGATTATCTTAAAATTTGCAGACATATTGACTCCACCCATGCCCTTGGGCAAGTGATAGCAGCCACTGTTCAACACCCTCAGCCTCACCCTAGGGCGCCTCCCAAAACCTGTTTCAGATGTGGACAGCCTGGACATTTTAAAAAACAGTGCCCCAAAATTCTGCGACAAGGAAGATCACCCCCGCAATCCTTGCGGGCCCCAGATCTTTGTCCAAGATGCCATAAAGGCTATCATTGGAGCAGTGATTGTAGGTCCAGATATGATGCCAAAGGCAATCCCCTATCGGGAAACGGGGTCAGGGGCCCACTCCGGGCCCCCCAACCTCAGGTGTATGGAGCCCAGCAGACACCTGTAACTTCCGGAGCAACGCAGACTCCTTTCAGAGTCCCTCTCCCACGGTGAGGAACACTGACTTTTCAACCCTCCTCAGAGTAACACCAGGTAACGCAGGACTGGACCTCTGTGCCACCTCCGGAGAGGTATTGACCCCGCTCCTGGGACCCCAACGGATAAAAACAGGAGTCAGGGGACCCCTTGCCTAAGAATACCTTGGGCCTGATCCTAGGAAGAAGTAGTGCTACTATGCATGGAATCAGAGTACTCCCAGGAGTGATAGATGAGGATACCCCCGCAGAAATAGAAGTCATGGCAGAATCAGTCAAAGGCACTATAATCATTCCACCAAGAGCTAGATTTGCCCAGCTGATCTTGATCCCCAAGGTTCCAACTGACAACCCCATTCTTAAGAGAGATAGACAAGCAGGGTTTGGAGATTCTGGCCCCTTGGCATGTTGGGTCTCCGACATGCAAACCCGACCCACCTTACAGTTAGAGATAGAAGGGAGAAAATTCACAGGTTTACTTGATACCAGGGCTGATAGTACAGTTATATCCCAGGCACAGTGGCCAAGTTCCTGGCCATTAGAGGCCACCCCAACCGTTCTCCAAGGGATAGGAACTTCTCAGCCACAGAAAAGCGCCAGGTTGTTAAGGTGGAAGGGTCAAGAGGGGCATTCAGGAGTTTTCCAGCCGTATGTCTTACCACATATTCCTATCAATCTGTGGGGATGAGATTTGTTGAGTGCCATGAATGTTGTATTGACCTCTCAGCCTGTGCCAAATATGCTTAATAGACAGGGATATTTTCCTGGAAAAGGTTTGGGCAGATATCTTCAAGGTGACCCCCAACCAGTCTGTGACAGGGTTAGGACATTTTTCGCAGGGGCCATTGTAGAGCAGCCTCGTCAGTGAGTTGAACCCATTAAATTAACATGGAAAACAGATGAACCAGTTTGGGTTGAACAATGGCCCCTTTCAAGTGAAAAATTAGAGGCTGCAATTGAATTGTTAAAGGAACAGCTTGACACTGGACATATTGTTCCATCCACCTCTCCTTGGAACACCCCAATTTTTGTTGTTAAAAAGAAAAATAATAAATGGAGGCTTTTACATGATTTATGTGCAGTAAATGCCGTCATGGCCCCTATGGGGGCCACACAACCTGGTTTGCCATCTCCTGTGGGAATACCAAAAGATTGGCATATGCTTGTGTTAGATTTAAAAGACTGCTTTTTCTCCATTCCCTTGCACGCGGAAGATGCTCCACGTTTTGCCTTTACCTTACCATCCATCAATTTAAAGGCCCCTTCCCAACGTTTCCATTGGGTCGTGCTCCCACAAGGGATGATGAACAGCCCTACCATTTGTCAGATATATGTGGATAAGGCCTTAAATGGAATTAGATCACAATTTCCAAATATTTATTTAATTCATTATATGGATGATCTTTTGATCGCGGCTGAAACCCGTTCCATTCTGTCCTCAGCAGCACAATGTATTTATCAGGCTTTAGCCACAGCCGGGTTGATTGTTGCCCCGAATAAAATTCAGACAGATTTTCCTTATCAGTATTTAGGCCATCAACTTTTACCAACTGGTGTCACCCCTCAGAATTTGACCATCAGATTAAGTGATGTGAAGACTATGAATGATCTGCAGAGTTTGTTGGGTGATATTAATTGGATCCGACCAATTTTGCATATTTCCACTGGGCAACTCAAGCCCCTTTTTGATATTCTTAAAGGTGATCCAGATCCTTCCTCACCCAGACAATTGTCCAAAGAAGGCAGGGAATGTCTGCAGTTAGTCCAGCAGGCCATTCATAATGCTCATGTTAGTTATGTGGATTATAAGGCACCAATGCTGTTGTTGGTCTTTCCTTCCAATCATGCGCCTACAGCAGTGTTTTGGCAGACTGGACCTATATATTGGGTCCACTCCCCAGCATCCACTGGACAAATCGTGCAATCATATCCCACTGCTGTTGTATCTCTGTTGTATAAGGCATGTAAGATCAGCCTGCAAATTTTTGGAAAATATCTTGATTTCATCTCCATCCCCTATGATTCCCAACAGGTGGTATGGTTGCAGAATAATATTGATGATTGGTCTGTCTTTTGTGCCACGGTTTCTTCTCAGTTAATTAATCATTATCCTTCCCATCCCTTGGTACAGTTTTTTAAAAGACATCCAGTTGTTTTTCCAAAAATAATTAGACAACAACCCATATTAGGAGCCCGTGTGGTTTTTACTGATGGGTCAGCTAAAGGCAAGGCTGCTATAGTTTCTGGACATGAAGAACGGGCTGTTTCCATCTCTCACAAATCAGCTCAAGCCGCCGAAATAGCCGCTGTTCTTTTTGCCCTTCAAATTTATCATGATGAGCCCCTGAATTTATACACAGATAGCTGCTATGTTGCTCATGTTGTTTTACCTTTAGAAACCACAGCCTATATAGCCCCGACCTCCTCAGTTTATTTGCTTCTTTTACAATTACAGCAGCAGATTTGGCAGCGCACTTGTCCCTTATTTGTTGGGCATATAAGAGCGCATACCTGCTTGCCTAGCCCCCTAAGCGAGGGTAATGCACGGGCAGATTCGTTGACTCAGGTGTTGCACATATCCCTGACCATGGACCCTTATGAACAGGCAGTGTGCCTTCATAAAAGGTTCCATCTCAATGCAGCTTCCCTGAGATTACATTCTAAGGTGACAAGAGAACAAGCCACCCAGATTGTCACCAATTGTGAAGCCTGTGCTCAATATTGTTCTGTCCCATCCCTAGGGATTAATCCCAGAGGGTTATTGCCCAATCATGTGTGGCAAATGGATGTTACCCACGTGCCTTCTTTGGAAAACTTCAATATGTGCATGTTTCAGTTGATACCTATTCCCATGTAATATATGCCTCCGCTCATTCAGGAGAGAAATTAAAAGATGTTAAAGCCCATTGTTTACAGGCCTTTGCCTATATGGGGGTCCCCAAACAAATTAAGACCGATAATGGACCGGCCTATGTTAGCCAAGGTTTTGAGAAGTTCTGCCAAGATTTTAATATAACTCACAAAACAGGCATCCCTTATAATCCTCAGGGTCAAGCCATTGTTGAACGTGCCAACCGCACCCTTAAAGTTTATCTAGAAAAAATAAAGAAGGGGGATGCGGCTGAGCATTGCAGCTCACCCCATTCCTTACTGGCATCTGACATCTATGTGTTAAATTTTTTATCTGTCACTAATGATGTAGCTCCTGCAGAGCGCCATTGGCTTCGCCCTGCTAATGAGAATAAAGGCCAAGTAAAATGGAAAGATCTGGCCACAAATAAATGGCAAGGACCAGATCCAGTACTAACGTGGGGGCGAGGCTCCGTTTGTGTTTTTCCCCAGGATGAAGAAACACCTAGATGGGTTCCTGAGAGACTTACACGGCAAATCTCCCTGGCTCCAACTCAGCATGATCCCACTCCTAATGATGTTCTTGCAGGATAGGAGACCCTGACAGCAGTGGTGCAACTTCCTGGTATCCTGCCCATGGGAAACACAGATCTCCAGCTGCTCCCCAATTTACCATCATATATGTGTTACCCCTGTGAAATGGCATTTAACTGGCAGCATGGATGTTTTAGGAACAAAGCGGAATCTTGGCCATGGGGCTGATGGTCATAGCCATGATTGCAGTACTGTTTACTCTTCTTTGCCGCCTATGCAGGCAACAAGCCTGGGAGCAGGTCATTATTTGACAAACCATGATGGCTTTAGCTGTGGAAAACCCTAGTGCTCAAGTTTGGTTGAACATGGTGTGATGGGTAGCCAGAGACAGGTAAGATCTGGCAGCGCTGATGACCAACCTAAGACAGGGATTCCCCAGGTGGGGCTCCCCATGACGGGTAAGGCGTCAACTGACTACTGGACAACCTAAGACAGGCGTCCATTAAAAAAACAAAAAAAGGGGGACATGCAGGCCCCGGTCTCCCAAGGATTAACTCCACAGCTTAGCTTGTTTCTCAGAGTGTAACAGGATTGGCAATTTTGACCTGATACATCTAGCCACTGGCTTAACCGCAAGTTCCTGCTTCCTATTTGTCAAGTTATCTGCCAAGGGATTGGATAAACACTGGGAGGAACTCAAGGGATTTAGGGTGGCCACTAGAGGATTGGATAAACACTGGGAGGAACTCAAGGGATTTAGGGTGGCCACTACTGGGAGGAACTCCAAGGATTTAGGGTGGCCACTTGAGGACTGGATAAACACTGGGAGGAGCTAGGCAGAGTATAAAAGAAAGCCTGGAGTTTCAATAAAGATCAATCTATCAATCTATCATCGATCGGCATTCTGTGTACTGCATGTTGCCTTGTGTTGGCTCACTGCGTATTGTCTTTTTTGTAACCCTAGTCCCTCCGCTCGGCTCAGGGTACGTGGCGACGTGGGCGTTGCCAACACAAGACATATTTAACAGTTTTTGGGGGGAGTTCAGCTTTGGTTTGGAAGTAGAGATGCATACTGCATTGCGTCTTCACACCTGGTTATAATAGTTTCTAATACATAGTTATTCTAATTCCCCTTAAATGAAAAGACATGAACCAAAATCAACAAGAACAGTAATAAAATAACTTTCAACAACACAAAATTAAATAACATGCTACTGAATAACCGATATGTCACTGAATAAATGAAAAAGAAAATAAAAACCTTCCTGAGGAAAGAAATGTCACTGTATGACCTATGTGTCACTGAACAAATAAGTAAGAAAAAAACTTTTTTGAAGAAAAGAAATTAAAAACAAAAAATATCAGATCATTTGAGATGTAACAAAAACAGTATTAAGTAGTGTATTTATAATATCTCCCTGCCAATGTCTCCTGTGTTTTATAGTAAAATAATTTATAAAGTATATTCTTGATTCCAACTTTCTGCTTTTTATGTGGGTCATAATGCTGTTGGCATAGGCAATGGTAGAAAGTTTAATATTCTGTTTTCTAGGTGTATTTAGAAGTTTCAATTTTCTTTGATTCCTAGTACTCTGGACTCCATTACATCATTTGTTTGCCTTAGTTTTTGCTTTACATTCTCAGTGGAGATTATCTTATATTAGAATGAATGTGTTTGTCCTTTTGGTATTGGTTCATTTCACTGAGCATAATGGTCTCAAGTTGGGACCATTTGGATGCCAATAATAAAATTTCATTCTTCTTAATAGCTGAGTACTATTCCATAGAACAGATATGCCACAGAATTTTTACCCATCTTCCTTCAATGGGCAACCAGGTTGTTACCACGTTTTTGCGATTGTTGATTTGCTAAAATGAACAAAGGGATGCAGGTTGCTTTCTCATGCGTATGTATCAGATATTTTGACTATATTCCAGGAGTGGGATTGCTGGGCCATATGATAGGTGAATTTTCAGTTGCCTGAGTATTGTCCACATTGACTTCCAAATTGGCTGCTACAGTATACAGTCACACCAGCAATAGAGTAGGGTTCCTTTTTTCCCCTACATCCTCACCAGCAGGTGTAGTTGGTAGTTTTCTGTATATGTGCCATTCTCACCAGGGTTAAATGTAACCTCAATTTGGCTTTTATTTGAATTTCCCTTATTGCTAGGGAGCTTGAACATTTTTATCTCATTTTCAAATACAAGCGAGACTTTTGCTGGATATATTCTGGGATGACAGTTTTTCTCTGTTAGGATATGGAAAATGTCACTCCATTGTCTTCTTGCTTGGAGAGTCTCTTCTGAGGAGTTGGTAGTATGTCTGACTGATATTCTTCTATACGTTATTTGATTCTTCTTAGTTGCTTGTTTCAGTTTTCTTTATGTTGAGAGAAGCTTGACAATGATGTGTTTGGGTGAAAATCTTTTTGGATCATGTTTGCTTGGGGTTCTCTGCCTTTCCTATATTTGGCTGCCCCTGTCTGCTCTATTTTGTTCTTTAGTTCAAATATTTCAGTTTGGATATGTTTTATAGTTTGTAACTTTGGGGTGATGCATATTTGCTATATTTCTTGAATTCTTCCCTTTTCACTGTCTCTGAAGAGGTTCATAATGCTGTTTTTTCTTTTTTTCTTTTTTTAATGTCTGGGAGATCCTCACTGTCATTATGCTGTAACTCTAAGATTGTGATGACCATTTACGCAATTTTGAGGGAAACAATTATTTTCTCATTTATATTGCTTGTTATTTTCTTGTTTCCCTTTCCCATGGTCTTTCAGATCTGTGGGCTTTTTTTCAAGCCAATTTTTGTCTTTATGTTGTGTTTGCAGCTTTCAGACTTGTGGGTAGGGAGGCTTCAACCTCAGTCTGTGCAGTCAGCACTGCCCTCGCTGCTATCCTTAGCCATTTGGGCGGTGTTCGTCTCTGTCTAGCCCCACTTGCCATGAGTAGAGTAGGTGGGTCTGTAGATTTATTGCTGATGTATCTGCTAAGACTGCTGTTCTGCTAGGAAAGTTAGCTATGCCGGTACGTTCCCCGCTACAGTTACAGGGTGGGGGTGTACTCAAGAGCATCACCAAGTGGTTCCTGCTGCAGCAGCTGTGCGTGTCTGTGGATCTTCTGGCTCCTGATATTGGATATCAGCTGCTTGGTCTTAATGCTCACACAGTTGAATGAGTCTGAGCTTTCCTTTTGTTTCACTCTTGGATTCGTGCAATTGATCCGAACCCAGTCACCCAGGGATTCACTGTCTCCCTCTCTGTTGGCTCTCATATCTCTCCAGGGTGCATAGGGTACAAGCCCTCTGGGTGTGGCATGGGTGCTGTCTTCCTTCCCTGAGCCCTGCCCTTTGCCAAATCACCTTCCAGCAGCTCAGTCCCCAATGGCTGGCTCCCCAGTGGCATGTCTGCTCCAACGTTTTACTCAGTTTTGCTTCCTTTCACCACAGTTTTGTCCTATGGCATTTTGCCTCGCACTCTCTTTGGGGTTGGGGAGGGAGGAGGGAAGGCTCCCACCAGAAGTTCTTTATGTTGGCTCCAAATTCACCAATCCTTTGTTTGTGGCTTCATCTACCCTCTTGTAGCTTGCCTGTGTTCACCTTCCTCCTGGGCTGCTGGCTGCAACGCTGTGTGTTTTTAATAGCTGCTCTGTGCAGAACTCTGCTTCTCTCCCATGGCCTCAGTCACTCAGTCTGGTGATTTTCTTTCTCTCCCTTTGCACTCCACCTGACTTCGTTTTGCAGCTCTCTTTGCACTCTCAGTTATACTTTCCTACACGAAGCAGACATCTTTACTACTCTCCTAATGTATATCATTTTATAAAGTACCTTTTGGTTTTTTCTGTTCTTCTACTGAGATAAATGTTTCACCTTTGACACATTAGCTTCTACAAGACAGAGTTCATATCTTAACTCCTTTAAGATCCTGTAAAAATTTCTGTCATTGTGCTTTTGGAACACATTGTATTGCACTGTATCATAACACTTAGCACCTCTTACTAGAATTGTATGTCAGTGTATCTCTATGGTGAACTACAATGATCTCAGGGGTCAGTGACAATATTTACTGCATTTTTCTATCTGCAAGCCTAACTACATGGCCTAGCAGATAGAAGCCAAACAAAACCAAACAAACTAGTTTTCTCTTGAACTGCAATAAAAGTAACAAAATGAGATTTTGTGTGTGGCTTTTTTTTTTTTTAGGTGGGATGTTCATGCATGATTTTTATCTATTGTTTGTTCTATTTCAGATATTATATTTCTTCATCCACTCTACTCCTTATCATATTTCAATATTCAGCTTAAATACTGTTTACCCTGAAAATTATACACTATTACGTTAGACAATCTAATCTTTCCTTCAAATAGAAATGTTTAGCACTATTTGTATATCTCTATTAAACATGTTACCATATGTAGTAATCATGGGTTTTTGGATCATACAAATTAGTTCAGAGAAAGTATTAAATAATATTCTTACCAAGAATACATCTATTTTATTAATACAATACAAAGAGAACATATATCATAGGCATTCTAAGATAACTGTATTTCTACCTTTCCCCCGCCCCACAGTCACTCTGCTTCCCACACTTATTTTTCCTAATTTTTGCAAAGACATACTTTTAATGTACTCTATAATCATAGGCTTAATTCACCACTAACCATAATACAGGACAAAACAAAAGTAAGAAGGTCACAGTTTCACAGGAATATAAATGAGGGCCAAAATGGCAATCATATCACAAGATGCCCATTCTATACATCATATAGCATTACAAAAGTGGATACTGTTAATGTAAACCGCTTGCTAAAAATTAAAAGTAGAAATATATTTGCATGTGAAAAATACTTAACTCTTGAATAAGCTTTAAAATTATCCTATTCAAATTCTGTAGCGGAGAGGCTGCCTTGTCAAGGCTGAATGCGGAAGATGATCTTTTGAGCACACCCAATGTCACCCTCCACCCCATTCCATTGTCAAGGGGACCTTCCCCAGTGCTGAGTCAATTCCAGAGGCATACGTCTGAGCATCTTGAACTGGGAGGAAGTCAGGGCCTACACCTTGTTAATCCGCACACCAGGCTAAGGCAGAGCAGCCACAAGCCCTGACTCTACCCTGCGCAAAAAAGACCAGCCATAGGCTCAGCGCAGCCATCTCCCTTGCCACTCCACCCAAGGCAACGCCAACGCTGACTCTCAGGCTTATGCTGCTCCTTGCTTGCTGCTAACCAAGGCCTTGTAGCAAGCTAGTAGCTGCAACCAGAAAGCTCTGAGATAGAAACTGCTGCCACTAGCTCGTCCTAAAAGGACTTGATCATGGGGACCGGAAAGGGCCTCCTAGGGTGGGGGCTAGCTACAAGTCACTCCCTGGTGCACTACCTGCAGGACCGCCAGTTCGGTTTAAAGGGACACAGGACACAAAGGGGTTTTGAAAGCCAGCTGCACAGCCTTGCAGTGCGGAGTCTGCCCCAAATGTTGAGGGAGCACCAACTGGACCTGGGAACCCTCAACAAAGTGTTCGCTTCACAGTGGCTGAATAGCAGTGAGGTGGTGTGTGGCACCAAGTGCAACAAGCTGTTCAAGCTGGACGTGTACTTGGGTAGGATCACGCACTGCCCCCTCATGGTGGACAGAGAGCCTGCACGAGCCAGGAGACTGCCTGGCTCTGGCATCCATGCCATTGAGCTGAATCCCTCCAAGACACTTCTGGCCACAGGGGGCAAGAATCCCAATAGCCTGGCTGTGTACCAGCTGCCCGCCATGGACCCTGTGTGCCTGGGTGACATCCAAGGCCATAAGGACTGGATCTATGCCATTGCCTGGGTGAGTGACAATGTGGTGGTGAGCGGTTCCCGTGATGGCACCCTGGCCTTGTGGCAGTTGGACCCTGAACTTTTCCATGATACCATTGATTCGCACAGTACCAGGGGTATCCCCGTGTATGGCCACATCCATCCAGTGGATGTGGTTGATGTCTCCACATACAGCCCTCTTTCCAGTCACGACCAAATCTGTGCCCTGGCCTTCAGCAGCAGAAACCAGGAGCTGGGATCAGTTTTGCTGGATGGCTATTTCCACCTCTGGAAACCTCAGAGCAACCAGTCTGGGCTGTTCTCCATCAGGATGCCCTACGTTGGAGGGAATGTGTGCATGACTTACTGCAATGAGTTCTCCCTGTATGCTGTGGCTTCCAATACCTATCTCTCTTTCCTGGATCCACGCCCATCCCAGCACGATATCCATCACGTGCGCTACATGGAAATTGGCACCCAATATTATCACATTGGGAACAGCGCATGGCTCCCTGCTCTTCTATGACGTCCATGCCCACAAGTTTCTAGGAGACAGCCGTGAGGTCGGCCAGGACTCTCCCCTAGTGTCTGGGAGGAGAAAGCTCAAGCTCACCTGTAGCAGGGGCTGGATCAACCAGCATACCCTCCAGGAAGACCAGAATGTACATTTGCACCAAATACAATTTTCTGTATACACCCACTGCTACAACTGGCCAGAAATGAAGCTCTTTGTGGCTGGGGGGCCTACCATTCCTAATATCCGTGGAAACTATGCTGGGCTATGGATCTGAGGATGGCTGCTATTGCTCAAGCAATAATTGGCCAAATGTTACCCTCCCTCCTCCATGCAGAGAAACAGATAGATCCTCTCGTCATTCAAACTTTTGAAGACATTTGTTCCTCAACCTAAACCGACTTTTCAGATGTAAAAACCCCCTGAACCTGACTATACCTCAGTTTATTTCTGTGATTGAATAATTCACATGTTCTGTTTCATTAAGGGAATTCAGCCATGTTCTTAAAGTTGATGATATTTTTTCTTTACTCAAAACTGGCATTTCATTATTCCCTTTCAGTACTTTTCATTCCAGATATAGTGTATAATCAGGATATCTTCAAAGCAAAATTTATAAATTAGCTTAGAATCTTGCATCCACATCAATACTCCTACTCATGAGAGCACTTCATACTTGTCCGGGGTGTAGTTACCTGAATTAACCTGAATTTCAGATTGAGCATTGTATTGAGTATTCCCAGCCTTATCTTAAGCTTCAGTCACTTGCTGTTCTAGATTTCTACATACAGTTTAACGTGTGTGTAAGAATCCTGCCCAGCACTGAGTGCCACCCCTCAAAGCAGCGTTCCTAAGTGTGAATGTGAAAGATGTGGTCAACTTTGGGAATGTGTGCAGGAAATTCATTCAGTGTATTTGATATGACTATTCCTGATACTGGAATGTAATATTAGGACATGCTTTTCAAAATCCTGTTCTACCTAAAATAAAGTTGCAAAGAAGAAAAAAAAAATTCTGTAGCGAAGACACCAATCCAGGAAAATTTAAATTCCCCTTTGAACCAGACCATTTTAGATAACCTAGCAATCAGCCAGTCTACTCTTGCTTTTCCCAGATCTTTCACATGTAGCTTCTCACTCTATCCTCTCAACAATATAACTGCATGAATACTTGATATAACAGACAGAGATAAAAATAAGTATTTCCCTAGCTGCAGATTATAGTGCTACTTTGATTATGAGGTTAAGATTTATGCCTGAATAGAAAAAGCTGATACAATATTTAATTTAGAAATAATATGAATCATGAACCCAATCCTTTCTCTCCAAAGAATTCTAAAACCATCATGTATTTATTTAATAAAAAGAAATGGAATGATCACATTCTTCTCAGTAAATTGTATTGTGGTTGGAACAATCCTTAGAGAGCTTTCTACTGAATGTGCACTGAGAACTGCAAGTTATACATGGAACTAAGACTCCTACAACCAATTTTCTCACAGATTATTAACAGCATTAGAATTGAATTCTGTAACAAAAATGCTATATCTGTAGACACAAACAGCACCCAATATTTAATCATATGCACAAACATATATACATACAATGGACACTGTGAAAAAAGTACTGTAGCATTTTCTCCTATAGAAACTAACAGATACATATGTCCATAATAAAAACATAAACATAGAATAATAAGCATTTACTTCAAGTGAAACTGAGATAATTACCAGTTTCCAATGAAAAACGTTTGAAGTAGTGAAATTTCATAAATGTCATTGATCTAGAGCCTTAACCTTCAAAAATGCACATTTGTCCATTTTCTGAAAGCAAGATTGGGTGGAAATGGCTTTCAAAACATTAGTTGTAATCATCAGACAAATGGAATTTAAATACAATTCTTTTTTTTATATTGCATTATAACATACTTTAATATTTATAATTTTATTCCATGGCAAATAGCAAGATACAGTAAGAACAAATTTATTTTAGTAGACAAATTCACAACGTTCATTCAGATTTTATAAATATGGAACATAAAGGTAGCAAAAAGGTAGCTATTGCAGTTATTTTATTCTTTCTCCATCTTTGTTGAGGCTAGTCTTAAGTTTTTCTAGACCATTACACTGTAAAAATTCCACATGACAAGTTAAAAATCAAATTTTAGGTTTTGATACTATGAATATAATGGCATCCCATATGAGTGTCAATTTGAGTCTCAGCTGCTCCACTTCAACTTTCTGTTTTTCTGTTTTCCACATTTCAGAAATGTTAACTATATATAGTATTTTAGGCATAATTTGTTTTTAGGTATCTTTTCTTAAAAGTTTCAAGAACTTAACATTTTGTTGACTTCTACGGAGTTTCTAACAAGCCCTGTTTTAGCAGAGAGGTAAGAAGATGGAGATTACATATTATATCAAGGAAGTCTGACATAAATCTGATGAGTATATAAGCTATTTTCCCCTTGTTTTTTTGTGCACAAAGGCACCAAAATGCAAACATTAAGCCTATTTTTGGTTTTCAGAAAAATCTAATTATAATATTGCTTGATAATTTCATTTTTATTTTCTTTTGGTTTTGAGATACTATTACTCTATATTTTGTTTCGCAAAGAAACTGTCTTCAATACATTTTCCTCTTATGAAACGCGTTAGTTAAAGCTAATTTTCAGGGATCAGCATCATGGCTCAGTGGGTTAAGTTGCTGAATGCAATGCTGGTAACAGATATGGGCAATGCTTCAAGTCCCAGCCACTTCACATCCAAGTCTGCTCTCCACTAATGTGCCTGTGAAAGCAGAACACAGCCCAAATGCTTGTGCCGTTGCCGCCATTTCCCGGGAATCACAAGAGGCACCTGAGATACCTGGCTTTGGCCTGACCAGGCCCTGCATTGTGATCACTTGAGGCATGATAAAACATCTCTCCCATGCCCTCTGTCTCTCTATTTGTAACTTTATTTTTTTAGAGAAATAAATATTTTTAAAATTCCCATGTTTCCATTTATGTATAATGAGCATGGTAAGAAATTTACAAAAGAAATTTCCAGGAATTTGTTGGGTTTGATGATATGCAGAAGAAATATATATGAAAATTATAAATATTAACTATTTTTGAAGATGCATTTGCTTTAGGGCACAGCATGATGGCTCAGTTGCCAAATCCTTGTCTTGAAATCACCAGGATCCCATAGGGATGCTTGTTTACATTCAGATTGTTCTACTTTGTAGCCAGCATCCAGCTTGCATCCTGGGAAAGCACAAGAGAAAGGCCCAATATCTTGGGAATCTGAACCCAAGTGGGAAACTTGGAAGAAGCTGCTGATTTCTGGCTTTGGATCAACTTCAGCCATTGCAGCCACTTGGGGAGTGAACTAATGGATGAAGCATCTTTTTCTCTGTCTCTCCTTCTCTCTATAAACCTGTTTTTCCAATAAAAAAGATCATTTATTTATTTATTTTTATTGGAAAGGCAGATTGTAGAAGGAGGACAAGACAGAGATCTTTCAGTGGCTGGTTCATTCTTCAAATGTCCCCAGTGGCTGGAGTTGAGCCATCTGAAGCCAGGAGCCAGACGTTTCTTCTGTATCTCCCAGGCTGGTGTATGCCCTAAGGTTCTGGACCCTGCTCCATTGTTGTTCCAGTTCCTAAGCACAGAGTTGGATTGGAAATGAAGCAGCCCAGACATGAACCAATGCCCATAAGGGATCCCGCTTACCAGGGGGCATTTAGCCACTTGAGTCATCAAACCTTCCCTGCATTATAGGTTTTATAACTAGAATTATACATCAGTATTTAGTCTTCAGCTCCAATACTATAAGCACTATAGATCTGACTATCTTTGATTGACAAATGACAAATCAGGTCTAAATTAAATGTTAGGCTCAATTCAAAGTTGCATTTATGTTGGTTACAAACTAATGAGTTTTCAACAAAGCTAAACTAAGTAAAGAATCAGAGAGCAGCCCCATCTAATCTCTTCAAATTTCTCTAAAACATGTTCTCAAGTTCAGAGTCCTCAGATATTTGTGTGGAGAAACTGGTACTCTGGGACAAAAGCTCATGGAATGAGGCACTCTCTGTGTGTGCTCAGTGATACATTAGTACACAGCAGCTGCTGTTCAACTTTGTTAACCATGTCACATGTCCTGCTTTTCAAATTGTGCTTCTTCTAATTCTTGTCATGATACACAGGCAAAATGAACTTTTTCTGTGCCTGACTTGCTGATATATTTTACTTTTTTCATATAGCAGTTTTAAGGATAAGGGAAACTTCAGACAACCACACAGTGCCTGGAATAAAAGCATTACTTGCAAACAGGAAAATGAATAAAAGCTGTCATACAATCGGTGGTTTAAGGATCTTCATTATCTGTGCTCTTTTACAATACACTGAGCATTGAGCAAAAAGGAAAATAAATCCTCTCTCCATGTCTTCAATATACAATACAAAAAGGATTATTGAATAAAGACCTTTGGTGATTTTCTTTTCATTTAAGTCAGTCATTAGAGACTGGCAAAACATACAAATTATTATGAAATATTATAATACTTTATTTAAAGCAAATTCTCTTTTATTGTGAGCCTACACATGGTATAAGTTTTACACCATCCAGTTGAAAGAAAATTATTCAGAGGTAAATCAAGTTAATTCAAGTCTCCCACTATCGATTATTTAAAAACTGGGGACACTGCTGTGTGCAGTGTTTTGAGCCACGTCTCAGGACACTGCCATTCCATATGTATGTCCTTGTTCAAGTCCTGGATATTCCATTCCCATCTAGCACTCTGCTAATGCATTTGGGAAGGCAAACAAGAATGGCTCTCTTTCAAATTTGCAGGAGATTCAGATGCAGTTCTGGGCTCCTGGTCTTGGCTTCACCCAAATATTGCAGCCATTTCTGGACTGATCCAGTGGATGGAAAATCTCTCTTTGTCACTC